>NC_136069.1:1167969191-1169227901 GCF_964261635.1 Lissotriton helveticus
AATTTTGGTCACTGTAAGGGTTTAAAAAGTGGTTATTCAACATGAGGCCTGATCCAAATGACATTTTGAATCATTTTTGGTAGAGTCCAAAAAATCAATTTTATGATGAAAAACAATGACCCCGGACCTGTCGAACGTTCAAAAAAGTGGTCAATATTGATGAAATTTTAACATTTAATCTTTTGACTTTAAATGACTGTTGTATGTGAATTATTACTTTTTCAACTAAAATAAGTGGTTTAAAATCATTTCTGTGCCTGAAATTGGTCAAAATTGAAGCTTTTGAGTAAGCGAAAACTCTGTAAAAATGGCAATTTTAGTCACTGTGAGGGTTTAAAAAGTGATTATTCAACATGAGGCCCGATCCAAATGACATTTTGAGTCATTTTTGGTAGAGTCCAAAAAATCAATTGTCTGATGAAAAACGATGACCCCGGACCTGTCGAACTTTCAAAAAATGGTCAATATTGATGACAATTTTACATTTGATCTTTTGACTTTAAATGACGGTTGGTTGTGAATTATTACTTTTTCAACTAAAATAAGTGTGTTTAAAGTCATTTCTGTGTCTGAAATTGGTCAAAATTGAAGCTTTTGAGTAAGCGAAAACTCTGTAAAAATGGCAATTTTGGTCACTGTGAGGGTTTAAAAAGTGATTATTCAACATGAGGCCCGATCTAAATGACATTTTGAATCATTTTTGGTAGAGTCCAAAAAATCAATTTTCTGATGAAAAACGATGACCCCGGACCTGTCAAACGTTCAAAAAAGTGGTCAATATTGATGAAATTTTAACATTTAATCTTTTGACTTTAAATGACTGTTGGATGTGAATTATTACTTTTTCAACTAAAATAAGTGTGTTTAAAGTCATTTCTGTGCCTGAAATTGGTCAAAATTGAAGCTTCTGAGTAAGCAAAACTTGGTGAAAATGGCAATTTTGGTCACTGTAAGGGTTTAAAAAGTGGTTATTCAACATGAGGCCTGATCCAAATGACATTTTGAATCATTTTTGGTAGAGTCCAAAAAATCAATTTTATGATGAAAAACAATGACCCCGGACCTGTCGAACGTTCAAAAAAGTGGTCAATATTGATGAAATTTTAACATTTAAACTTTTGACTTTAAATGACTGTTGGATGTGAATTATTACTTTTTCAACTAAAATAAGTGGTTTAAAATCATTTCTGTGCCTGAAATTGGTCTAAATTGAAGCTTTTGAGTAAGCGAAAACTCTCTAAAAGTGGCAATTTTGGTCACTGTGAGGGTTTAAAAAGTGGTTATTCAACATGAGGCCCGATCCAAATGACATTTTGAATCATTTTTGGTAGAGTCCAAAAAATCAATTTTCTGATGAAAAACGATGACCCCGGACCTGTCGAACGTTCAAAAAAGTGGTCAATATTGATGAAATTTTAACATTTAATCTTTTGACTTTAAATGACTGTTGGATGTGAATTATTACATGTTCAACTAAAATAAGTGTGTTTAAAGTCATTTCTGTGCCTGAAATTGGTCAAAATTGAAGCTTCTGAGTAAGCGAAAACTCTGTAAAAATGGCAATTTTGGTCACTGTGAGGGTTTAAAAAGTGGTTATTCAACATGAGGCTCGATCCAAATGACATTTAGAGTAATTTTTGGTAGAGTCCAAAAAATCAATTTTCTGATGACAAACGATGACCCCGGACCTGTCGAACGTTCAAAAAAGTGGTCAATATTGATTAAATTTTAACATTTAATCTTTTGACTTTAAATGGCGATTGGATGTGAAATATTACTTTTTCAACTGAAATAAGTGTGTTTAAAGTCATTTCTGTGCCTGAAATTGGTCAAAATTGAAGCTTCTGAGTTAGCAAAACTCTGTAAAAATGGCAATTTTGGTCACTGTGAGGGTCTAAAAAGTGGTTAGTCAACATGAGGCCTGATCCAAATGACATTTTGAATCATTTTTGGTAGAGTCCAAAAAATCAATTTTATGATGAAAAACAATGACCCCGGACCTGTCGAACGTTCAAAAAAGTGGTCAATATTGATGAAATTTTAACATTTAAACTTTTGACTTTAAATGACTGTTGGATGTGAATTATTACTTTTTCAACTAAAATAAGTGGTTTAAAATCATTTCTGTGCCTGAAATTGGTCTAAATTGAAGCTTTTGAGTAAGCGAAAACTCTGTAAAAGTGGCAATTTTGGTCACTGTGAGGGTTTAAAAAGTGGTTATTCAACATGAGGCCCGATCCAAATGACATTTTGAATCATTTTTGGTAGAGTCCAAAAAATCAATTTTCTGATGAAAAACGATTACCCCGTACCTGTCGAACGTTCAAAAAAGTGGTCAATATTGATGAAATTTTAACATTTAATCTTTTGACTTCAAATGACGGTTGGATGTGAATTATTACTTTTTCAACTAAAATAAGTGTGTTTAAAGTCATTTCTGTGCCTGAAATTGGTCAAAATTGAAGCTTTTGAGTAAGCGAAAACTCTGTAAAAATGGCAATTTTGGTCACTGTGAGGGTTTAAAAAGTGGTTATTCAACATGAGGGCCGATCCAAATGACATTTTGAATCATTTTCGGTAGAGTCCAAAAAATCAATTTTCTGATGAAAAACGATGACCCCGGACCTGTCAAACGTTCAAAAAAGTGGCCAATATTGATGAAATTTTAACATTTAATCTTTTGACTTTAAATGACTGTTGGATGTGAATTATTACTTTTTCAACTAAAATAAGTGTGTTTAAAGTCATTTCTGTGCCTGAAATTGGTCAAAATTGAAGCTTCTGAGTAAGCAAAACTCTGTAAAAATGTCAATTTTGGTCACTGTGAGGGTTTAAAAAGTGGTTATTCAACATTAGGCCCGATCCAAATGACATTTTGAATAATTTTTGGTAGAGTCCAAAAAATCACTTTTCTGATGAAAAACGATGACCCCGGACCTGTCGAAGGTTCAAAAAATGGTCAATATTGATGAAAATGTAACATTTAATCTTTTGTCTTTAAATGACGGTTGGATGTGAATTATTACTTTTTCAACTAAAATAAGTGTGTTTAAAGTCATTTCTGTGTCTGAAATTGGTCAAAATTGAAGCTTTTGAGTAAGCGAAAACTCTGTAAAAATGGCAATTTTGGTCACTGTGAGGGTTTAAAAAGTGATTATTCAACATGAGGCCCGATCTAAATGACATTTTCAATCATTTTTGGTAGAGTCCAAAAAATCAATTTTCTGATGAAAAACGATGACCCCGGACCTGTCAAACGTTCAAAAAAGTGGTCAATATTGATGAAATTTTAACATTTAATCTTTTGACTTTAAATGACTGTTGGATGTGAATTATTACTTTTTCAACTAAAATAAGTGTGTTTAAAGTCATTTCTGTGCCTGAAATTGGTCAAAATTGAAGCTTTTGAGTAAGCGAAAACTCAGTAAAAATGGCAATTTTGGTCACTGTGAGGGTTTAAAAAGTGGTTATTCAACATGAGGCCCGATCCAAATGACATTTTGAATCATTTTTGGTAGAGTCCAAAAAATCAATTTTCTGATGAAAAACGATGACCCCGGACCTGTCGAACGTTCAAAAAAGTGGTCAATATTGATGAAATTTTAACATTTAATCTTTTGACTTTAAATGACTGTTGGATGTGAATTATTACTTTTTCAACTAAAATAAGTGTGTTTAAAGTCATTTCTGTGCCTGAAATTGGTCAAAATTGAAGCTTCTGAGTAAGCAAAACTCTGTGAAAATGGCAATTTTGGTCACCGTAAGGGTTCAAAAAGTGGTTATTCAACATTAGGCCCGATCCAAATGACATTTTGAATAATTTTTGGTAGAGTCCAAAAAAATCACTTTTCTGATGAAAAACGATGACCCCGGACCTGTCGAAGGTTCAAAAAATGGTCAATATTGATGAAAATGTAACATTTAATCTTTTGTCTTTAAATGACGGTTGGATGTGAATTATTACTTTTTCAACTAAAATAAGTGTGTTTAAAGTCATTTCTGTGTCTGAAATTGGTCAAAATTGAAGCTTTTGAGTACGCGAAAACTCTGTAAAAATGGAAATTTTGGTCACTGTGAGGGTTTAAAAAGTGATTATTCAACATGAGGCCCGATCTAAATGACATTTTGAATCATTTTTGGTAGAGTCCAAAAAATCAATTTTCTGATGAAAAACGATGACCTGTTGAACGTTCAAAAAAGTGGTCAATATTGATGAAATTTTAACATTTAATCTTTTGACTTTAAATGACGATTGGATGTGAATTATTACATGTTCAACTAAAATAAGTGTGTTTAAAGTCATTTCTGTGCCTGAAATTGGTCAAAATTGAAGCTTTTGAGTAAGCGAAAACTCTGTGAAAATGGCAATTTTGGTCACTGTAAGGGTTTAAAAAGTGGTTACTCAACATGAGGCCCGATCCAAATGACATTTTGAGTCATTTTTGGTAGAATCCAAAAAATCAATTGTCTGATGAAAAACGATGACCCCGGACCTGTCGAACTTTCAAAAAATGGTCAATATTGATGACAATTTTACATTTGATCTTTTGACTTTAAATGACGGTTGGTTGTGAATTATTACTTTTTCAAGTAAAATAAGTGTGTTTAAAGTCATTTCTGTGCCTGAAATTGGTCAAAATTGAAGCTTTTGAGTAAGCGAAAACTCTGTAAAAATGGCAATTTTGGTCACTGTGAGGGTTTAAAAAGTGGTTATTCAACATGAGGCCCGATCCAAATGACATTTTGAATCATTTTTGGTAGAGTCCAAAAAATCAATTTTCTGATGAAAAACGATGACCCCGGACCTGTCGAACGTTCAAAAAAGTGGTCAATATTGATGAAATTTTAACATTTAATCTTTTGACTTTAAATGACTGTTGGATGTGAATTATTACATGTTCAACTAAAATAAGTGTGTTTAAAGTAATTTCTGTGCCTGAAATTGGTCAAAATTGAAGCTTCTGAGTAAGCGAAAACTCTGTAAAAATGGCAATTTTGGTCACTGTGAGGGTTTAAAAAGTGGTTATTCAACATGAGGCTCGATCCAAATGACATTTAGAGTAATTTTTGGTAGAGTCCAAAAAATCAATTTTCTGATGACAAACGATGACCCCGGACCTGTCGAACGTTCAAAAAAGTGGTCAATATTGATTAAATTTTAACATTTAATCTTTTGACTTTAAATGGCGATTGGATGTGAAATATTACTTTTTCAACTAAAATAAGTGTGTTTAAAGTCATTTCTGTGCCTGAAATTGGTCAAAATTGAAGCTTCTGAGTTAGCAAAACTCTGTAAAAATGGCAATTTTGGTCACTGTGAGGGTCTAAAAAGTGGTTATTCAACATGAGGCCTGATCCAAATGACATTTTGAATCATTTTTGGTAGAGTCCAAAAAATCAATTGTCTGATGAAAAACGATGACCCCGGACCTGTCGAACTTTCAAAAAATGGTCAATATTGATGACAATTTTACATTTAATCTTTTGACTTTAAATGACGGTTGGATGTGAATTATTACTTTTGCAACTAAAATAAGTGTGTTTAAAGTCATTTCTGTGCCTGAAATTGGTCAAAATTGAAGCTTCTGAGTAAGCAAAACTTGGTGAAAATGGCAATTTTGGTCACTGTAAGGGTTTAAAAAGTGGTTATTCAACATGAGGCCTGATCCAAATGACATTTTGAATCATTTTTGGTAGAGTCCAAAAAATCAATTTTATGATGAAAAACAATGACCCCGGACCTGTCGAACGTTCAAAAAAGTGGTCAATATTGATGAAATTTTAACATTTAAACTTTTGACTTTAAATGACTGTTGGATGTGAATTATTACTTTTTCAACTAAAATAAGTGGTTTAAAATCATTTCTGTGCCTGAAATTGGTCTAAATTGAAGCTTTTGAGTAAGCGAAAACTCTGTAAAAGTGGCAATTTTGGTCACTGTGAGGGTTTAAAAAGTGGTTATTCAACATGAGGCCCGATCCAAATGACATTTTGAATCATTTTTGGTAGAGTCCAAAAAATCAATTTTCTGATGAAAAACGATTACCCCGTACCTGTCGAACGTTCAAAAAAGTGGTCAATATTGATGAAATTTTAACATTTAATCTTTTGACTTCAAATGACGGTTGGATGTGAATTATTACTTTTTCAACTAAAATAAGTGTGTTTAAAGTCTTTTCTGTGCCTGAAATTGGTCAAAATTGAAGCTTTTGAGTAAGCGAAAACTCTGTGAAAATGGCAATTTTGGTCACTGTAAGGGTTTAAAAAGTGGTTATTCAACATGAGGCCTGATCCAAATGACATTTTGAATCATTTTTGGTAGAGTCCAAAAAATCAATTTTATGATGAAAAACAATGACCCCGGACCTGTCGAACGTTCAAAAAAGTGGTCAATATTGATGAAATTTTAACATTTAATCTTTTGACTTTAAATGACTGTTGTATGTGAATTATTACTTTTTCAACTAAAATAAGTGGTTTAAAATCATTTCTGTGCCTGAAATTGGTCAAAATTGAAGCTTTTGAGTAAGCGAAAACTCTGTAAAAATGGCAATTTTAGTCACTGTGAGGGTTTAAAAAGTGATTATTCAACATGAGGCCCGATCCAAATGACATTTTGAGTCATTTTTGGTAGAGTCCAAAAAATCAATTGTCTGATGAAAAACGATGACCCCGGACCTGTCGAACTTTCAAAAAATGGTCAATATTGATGACAATTTTACATTTGATCTTTTGACTTTAAATGACGGTTGGTTGTGAATTATTACTTTTTCAACTAAAATAAGTGTGTTTAAAGTCATTTCTGTGTCTGAAATTGGTCAAAATTGAAGCTTTTGAGTAAGCGAAAACTCTGTAAAAATGGCAATTTTGGTCACTGTGAGGGTTTAAAAAGTGATTATTCAACATGAGGCCCGATCTAAATGACATTTTGAATCATTTTTGGTAGAGTCCAAAAAATCAATTTTCTGATGAAAAACGATGACCCCGGACCTGTCAAACGTTCAAAAAAGTGGTCAATATTGATGAAATTTTAACATTTAATCTTTTGACTTTAAATGACTGTTGGATGTGAATTATTACTTTTTCAACTAAAATAAGTGTGTTTAAAGTCATTTCTGTGCCTGAAATTGGTCAAAATTGAAGCTTCTGAGTAAGCAAAACTTGGTGAAAATGGCAATTTTGGTCACTGTAAGGGTTTAAAAAGTGGTTATTCAACATGAGGCCTGATCCAAATGACATTTTGAATCATTTTTGGTAGAGTCCAAAAAATCAATTTTATGATGAAAAACAATGACCCCGGACCTGTCGAACGTTCAAAAAAGTGGTCAATATTGATGAAATTTTAACATTTAAACTTTTGACTTTAAATGACTGTTGGATGTGAATTATTACTTTTTCAACTAAAATAAGTGGTTTAAAATCATTTCTGTGCCTGAAATTGGTCTAAATTGAAGCTTTTGAGTAAGCGAAAACTCTCTAAAAGTGGCAATTTTGGTCACTGTGAGGGTTTAAAAAGTGGTTATTCAACATGAGGCCCGATCCAAATGACATTTTGAATCATTTTTGGTAGAGTCCAAAAAATCAATTTTCTGATGAAAAACGATGACCCCGGACCTGTCGAACGTTCAAAAAAGTGGTCAATATTGATGAAATTTTAACATTTAATCTTTTGACTTTAAATGACTGTTGGATGTGAATTATTACATGTTCAACTAAAATAAGTGTGTTTAAAGTCATTTCTGTGCCTGAAATTGGTCAAAATTGAAGCTTCTGAGTAAGCGAAAACTCTGTAAAAATGGCAATTTTGGTCACTGTGAGGGTTTAAAAAGTGGTTATTCAACATGAGGCTCGATCCAAATGACATTTAGAGTAATTTTTGGTAGAGTCCAAAAAATCAATTTTCTGATGACAAACGATGACCCCGGACCTGTCGAACGTTCAAAAAAGTGGTCAATATTGATTAAATTTTAACATTTAATCTTTTGACTTTAAATGGCGATTGGATGTGAAATATTACTTTTTCAACTGAAATAAGTGTGTTTAAAGTCATTTCTGTGCCTGAAATTGGTCAAAATTGAAGCTTCTGAGTTAGCAAAACTCTGTAAAAATGGCAATTTTGGTCACTGTGAGGGTCTAAAAAGTGGTTAGTCAACATGAGGCCTGATCCAAATGACATTTTGAATCATTTTTGGTAGAGTCCAAAAAATCAATTTTATGATGAAAAACAATGACCCCGGACCTGTCGAACGTTCAAAATGTCAATATTGATGAAATTTTAACATTTAAACTTTTGACTTTAAATGACTGTTGGATGTGAATTATTACTTTTTCAACTAAAATAATGTGGTTTAAAATCATCTTTCTGTGCCTGAAATTGAGTTCCCTACCCTCAGTCGCTGCCCCTGAAAACTCTGTAAAAGTGGCAATTTTGGTCACTGTGAGGGTTTAAAAAGTGGTTATTCAACATGAGGCCCGATCCAAATGACATTTTGAATCATTTTTGGTAGAGTCCAAAAAATCAATTTTCTGATGAAAAACGATTACCCCGTACCTGTCGAACGTTCAAAAAAGTGGTCAATATTGATGAAATTTTAACATTTAATCTTTTGACTTCAAATGACGGTTGGATGTGAATTATTACTTTTTCAACTAAAATAAGTGTGTTTAAAGTCATTTCTGTGCCTGAAATTGGTCAAAATTGAAGCTTTTGAGTAAGCGAAAACTCTGTAAAAATGGCAATTTTGGTCACTGTGAGGGTTTAAAAAGTGGTTATTCAACATGAGGGCCGATCCAAATGACATTTTGAATCATTTTCGGTAGAGTCCAAAAAATCAATTTTCTGATGAAAAACGATGACCCCGGACCTGTCAAACGTTCAAAAAAGTGGTCAATATTGATGAAATTTTAACATTTAATCTTTTGACTTTAAATGACTGTTGGATGTGAATTATTACTTTTTCAACTAAAATAAGTGTGTTTAAAGTCATTTCTGTGCCTGAAATTGGTCAAAATTGAAGCTTCTGAGTAAGCAAAACTCTGTAAAAATGTCAATTTTGGTCACTGTGAGGGTTTAAAAAGTGGTTATTCAACATTAGGCCCGATCCAAATGACATTTTGAATAATTTTTGGTAGAGTCCAAAAAATCACTTTTCTGATGAAAAACGATGACCCCGGACCTGTCGAAGGTTCAAAAAATGGTCAATATTGATGAAAATGTAACATTTAATCTTTTGTCTTTAAATGACGGTTGGATGTGAATTATTACTTTTTCAACTAAAATAAGTGTGTTTAAAGTCATTTCTGTGTCTGAAATTGGTCAAAATTGAAGCTTTTGAGTAAGCGAAAACTCTGTAAAAATGGCAATTTTGGTCACTGTGAGGGTTTAAAAAGTGATTATTCAACATGAGGCCCGATCTAAATGACATTTTCAATCATTTTTGGTAGAGTCCAAAAAATCAATTTTCTGATGAAAAACGATGACCCCGGACCTGTCAAACGTTCAAAAAAGTGGTCAATATTGATGAAATTTTAACATTTAATCTTTTGACTTTAAATGACTGTTGGATGTGAATTATTACTTTTTCAACTAAAATAAGTGTGTTTAAAGTCATTTCTGTGCCTGAAATTGGTCAAAATTGAAGCTTTTGAGTAAGCGAAAACTCAGTAAAAATGGCAATTTTGGTCACTGTGAGGGTTTAAAAAGTGGTTATTCAACATGAGGCCCGATCCAAATGACATTTTGAATCATTTTTGGTAGAGTCCAAAAAATCAATTTTCTGATGAAAAACGATGACCCCGGACCTGTCGAACGTTCAAAAAAGTGGTCAATATTGATGAAATTTTAACATTTAATCTTTTGACTTTAAATGACTGTTGGATGTGAATTATTACTTTTTCAACTAAAATAAGTGTGTTTAAAGTCATTTCTGTGCCTGAAATTGGTCAAAATTGAAGCTTCTGAGTAAGCAAAACTCTGTGAAAATGGCAATTTTGGTCACCGTAAGGGTTCAAAAAGTGGTTATTCAACATTAGGCCCGATCCAAATGACATTTTGAATAATTTTTGGTAGAGTCCAAAAAAATCACTTTTCTGATGAAAAACGATGACCCCGGACCTGTCGAAGGTTCAAAAAATGGTCAATATTGATGAAAATGTAACATTTAATCTTTTGTCTTTAAATGACGGTTGGATGTGAATTATTACTTTTTCAACTAAAATAAGTGTGTTTAAAGTCATTTCTGTGTCTGAAATTGGTCAAAATTGAAGCTTTTGAGTACGCGAAAACTCTGTAAAAATGGAAATTTTGGTCACTGTGAGGGTTTAAAAAGTGATTATTCAACATGAGGCCCGATCTAAATGACATTTTGAATCATTTTTGGTAGAGTCCAAAAAATCAATTTTCTGATGAAAAACGATGACCTGTTGAACGTTCAAAAAAGTGGTCAATATTGATGAAATTTTAACATTTAATCTTTTGACTTTAAATGACGATTGGATGTGAATTATTACATGTTCAACTAAAATAAGTGTGTTTAAAGTCATTTCTGTGCCTGAAATTGGTCAAAATTGAAGCTTTTGAGTAAGCGAAAACTCTGTGAAAATGGCAATTTTGGTCACTGTAAGGGTTTAAAAAGTGGTTACTCAACATGAGGCCCGATCTAAATGACATTTTGAATCATTTTTGGTAGAATCCAAAAAATCACTTTTCTGATGAAAAACGATGACCCCGGACCTGTCGAAGGTTCAAAAAATGGTCAATATTGATGAAAATGTAACATTTAATCTTTTGTCTTTAAATGACGGTTGGATGTGAAATATTACTTTTTCAACTAAAATAAGTGTGTTTAAAGTCATTTCTGTGTCTGAAATTGGTCAAAATTGGAGCTTTTGAGTAAGCGAAAACTCTGTAAAAATGGCAATTTTGGTCACTGTGAGGGTTTAAAAAGTGATTATTCCACATGAGGCCCGATCTAAATGACATTTTGAATCATTTTTGGTAGAGTCCAAAAAATCAATTTTCTGATGAAAAACGATGACCCCGGACCTGTCAAACGTTCAAAAAAGTGGTCAATATTGATGAAATTTTAACATTTAATCTTTTGACTTTAAATGACTGTTGGATGTGAATTATTACTTTTTCAACTAAAATAAGTGTGTTTAAAGTCATTTCTGTGCCTGAAATTGGTCAAAATTGAAGCTTCTGAGTAAGCAAAACTCTGTAAAAATGTCAATTTTGGTCACTGTGAGGGTTTAAAAAGTGGTTATTCAACATTAGGCCCGATCCAAATGACATTTTGAATAATTTTTGGTAGAGTCCAAAAAATCACTTTTCTGATGAAAAACGATGACCCCGGACCTGTCGAAGGTTCAAAAAATGGTCAATATTGATGAAAATGTAACATTTAATCTTTTGTCTTTAAATGACGGTTGGATGTGAATTATTACTTTTTCAACTAAAATAAGTGTGTTTAAAGTCATTTCTGTGTCTGAAATTGGTCAAAATTGAAGCTTTTGAGTAAGCGAAAACTCTGTAAAAATGGCAATTTTGGTCACTGTGAGGGTTTAAAAAGTGATTATTCAACATGAGGCCCGATCTAAATGACATTTTCAATCATTTTTGGTAGAGTCCAAAAAATCAATTTTCTGATGAAAAACGATGACCCCGGACCTGTCAAACGTTCAAAAAAGTGGTCAATATTGATGAAATTTTAACATTTAATCTTTTGACTTTAAATGACTGTTGGATGTGAATTATTACTTTTTCAACTAAAATAAGTGTGTTTAAAGTCATTTCTGTGCCTGAAATTGGTCAAAATTGAAGCTTTTGAGTAAGCGAAAACTCAGTAAAAATGGCAATTTTGGTCACTGTGAGGGTTTAAAAAGTGGTTATTCAACATGAGGCCCGATCCAAATGACATTTTGAATCATTTTTGGTAGAGTCCAAAAAATCAATTTTCTGATGAAAAACGATGACCCCGGACCTGTCGAACGTTCAAAAAAGTGGTCAATATTGATGAAATTTTAACATTTAATCTTTTGACTTTAAATGACTGTTGGATGTGAATTATTACTTTTTCAACTAAAATAAGTGTGTTTAAAGTCATTTCTGTGCCTGAAATTGGTCAAAATTGAAGCTTCTGAGTAAGCAAAACTCTGTGAAAATGGCAATTTTGGTCACCGTAAGGGTTCAAAAAGTGGTTATTCAACATTAGGCCCGATCCAAATGACATTTTGAATAATTTTTGGTAGAGTCCAAAAAAATCACTTTTCTGATGAAAAACGATGACCCCGGACCTGTCGAAGGTTCAAAAAATGGTCAATATTGATGAAAATGTAACATTTAATCTTTTGTCTTTAAATGACGGTTGGATGTGAATTATTACTTTTTCAACTAAAATAAGTGTGTTTAAAGTCATTTCTGTGTCTGAAATTGGTCAAAATTGAAGCTTTTGAGTACGCGAAAACTCTGTAAAAATGGAAATTTTGGTCACTGTGAGGGTTTAAAAAGTGATTATTCAACATGAGGCCCGATCTAAATGACATTTTGAATCATTTTTGGTAGAGTCCAAAAAATCAATTTTCTGATGAAAAACGATGACCTGTTGAACGTTCAAAAAAGTGGTCAATATTGATGAAATTTTAACATTTAATCTTTTGACTTTAAATGACGATTGGATGTGAATTATTACATGTTCAACTAAAATAAGTGTGTTTAAAGTCATTTCTGTGCCTGAAATTGGTCAAAATTGAAGCTTCTGAGTAAGCAAAACTCTGTAAAAATGTCAATTTTGGTCACTGTGAGGGTTTAAAAAGTGGTTATTCAACATTAGGCCCGATCCAAATGACATTTTGAATAATTTTTGGTAGAATCCCAAAAATCACTTTTCTGATGAAAAACGATGACCCCGGACCTGTCGAAGGTTCAAAAAATGGTCAATATTGATGAAAATGTAACATTTAATCTTTTGTCTTTAAATGACGGTTGGATGTGAAATATTACTTTTTCAACTAAAATAAGTGTGTTTAAAGTCATTTCTGTGTCTGAAATTGGTCAAAATTGGAGCTTTTGAGTAAGCGAAAACTCTGTAAAAATGGCAATTTTGGTCACTGTGAGGGTTTAAAAAGTGATTATTCCACATGAGGCCCGATCTAAATGACATTTTGAATCATTTTTGGTAGAGTCCAAAAAATCAATTTTCTGATGAAAAACGATGACCCCGGACCTGTCAAACGTTCAAAAAAGTGGTCAATATTGATGAAATTTTAACATTTAATCTTTTGACTTTAAATGACGATTGGATGTGAATTATTACATGTTCAACTAAAATAAGTGTGTTTAAAGTCATTTCTGTGCCTGAAATTGGTCAAAATTGAAGCTTTTGAGTAAGCGAAAACTCTGTAAAAATGGCAATTTTGGTCACTGTGAGGGTTTAAAAAGTGGTTATTCAACATGAGGCCCGATCCAAATGACATTTTGAATCATTTTTGGTAGAGTCCAAAAAATCAATTTTCTGATGAAAAACGATGACCCCGGACCTGTCGAACGTTCAAAAAAGTGGTCAATATTGATGAAATTTTAACATTTAATCTTTTGACTTTAAATGACTGTTGGATGTGAATTATTACTTTTTCAACTAAAATAAGTGTGTTTAAAGTCATTTCTGTGCCTGAAATTGGTCAAAATTGAAGCTTCTGAGTAAGCAAAACTTGGTGAAAATGGCAATTTTGGTCACTGTAAGGGTTTAAAAAGTGGTTATTCAACATGAGGCCTGATCCAAATGACATTTTGAATCATTTTTGGTAGAGTCCAAAAAATCAATTTTATGATGAAAAACAATGACCCCGGACCTGTCGAACGTTCAAAAAAGTGGTCAATATTGATGAAATTTTAACATTTAAACTTTTGACTTTAAATGACTGTTGGATGTGAATTATTACTTTTTCAACTAAAATAAGTGGTTTAAAATCATTTCTGTGCCTGAAATTGGTCTAAATTGAAGCTTTTGAGTAAGCGAAAACTCTGTAAAAGTGGCAATTTTGGTCACTGTGAGGGTTTAAAAAGTGGTTATTCAACATGAGGCCCGATCCAAATGACATTTTGAATCATTTTTGGTAGAGTCCAAAAAATCAATTTTCTGATGAAAAACGATTACCCCGTACCTGTCGAACGTTCAAAAAAGTGGTCAATATTGATGAAATTTTAACATTTAATCTTTTGACTTCAAATGATGGTTGGATGTGAATTATTACTTTTTCAACTAAAATAAGTGTGTTTAAAGTCTTTTCTGTGCCTGAAATTGGTCAAAATTGAAGCTTTTGAGTAAGCGAAAACTCTGTGAAAATGGCAATTTTGGTCACTGTAAGGGTTTAAAAAGTGGTTATTCAACATGAGGCCTGATCCAAATGACATTTTGAATCATTTTTGGTAGAGTCCAAAAAATCAATTTTATGATGAAAAACAATGACCCCGGACCTGTCGAACGTTCAAAAAAGTGGTCAATATTGATGAAATTTTAACATTTAATCTTTTGACTTTAAATGACTGTTGTATGTGAATTATTACTTTTTCAACTAAAATAAGTGGTTTAAAATCATTTCTGTGCCTGAAATTGGTCAAAATTGAAGCTTTTGAGTAAGCGAAAACTCTGTAAAAATGGCAATTTTAGTCATGTGAGGGTTTAAAAAGTGATTATACAACATGAGGCCCGATCCAAATGACATTTTGAGTCATTTTTGGTAGAGTCCAAAAAATCAATTGTCTGATGAAAAACGATGACCCCGGACCTGTCGAACTTTCAAAAAATGGTCAATATTGATGACAATTTTACATTTGATCTTTTGACTTTAAATGACGGTTGGTTGTGAATTATTACTTTTTCAAGTAAAATAAGTGTGTTTAAAGTCATTTCTGTGCCTGAAATTGGTCAAAATTGAAGCTTTTGAGTAAGCGAAAACTCTGTAAAAATGGCAATTTTGGTCACTGTGAGGGTTTAAAAAGTGGTTATTCAACATGAGGGCCGATCCAAATGACATTTTGAATCATTTTCGGTAGAGTCCAAAAAATCAATTTTCTGATGAAAAACGATGACCCCGGACCTGTCGAACGTTCAAAAAAGTGGTCAATATTGATGAAATTTTAACATTTAATCTTTTGACTTTAAATGACTGTTGGATGTGAATTATTACTTTTTCAACTAAAATAAGTGTGTTTAAAGTCATTTCTGTGCCTGAAATTGGTCAAAATTGAAGCTTCTGAGTAAGCAAAACTCTGTAAAAATGTCAATTTTGGTCACTGTGAGGGTTTAAAAAGTGGTTATTCAACATTAGGCCCGATCCAAATGACATTTTGAATAATTTTTGGTAGAGTCCAAAAAATCACTTTTCTGATGAAAAACGATGACCCCGGACCTGTCGAACGTTCAAAAAAGTGGTCAATATTGATGAAATTTTAACATTTAATCTTTTGACTTTAAATGACTGTTGGATGTGAATTATTACTTTTTCAACTAAAATAAGTGTGTTTAAAGTCATTTCTGTGCCTGAAATTGGTCAAAATTGAAGCTTCTGAGTAAGCAAAACTTGGTGAAAATGGCAATTTTGGTCACTGTAAGGGTTTAAAAAGTGGTTATTCAACATGAGGCCTGATCCAAATGACATTTTGAATCATTTTTGGTAGAGTCCAAAAAATCAATTTTATGATGAAAAACAATGACCCCGGACCTGTCGAACGTTCAAAAAAGTGGTCAATATTGATGAAATTTTAACATTTAAACTTTTGACTTTAAATGACTGTTGGATGTGAATTATTACTTTTTCAACTAAAATAAGTGGTTTAAAATCATTTCTGTGCCTGAAATTGGTCTAAATTGAAGCTTTTGAGTAAGCGAAAACTCTGTAAAAGTGGCAATTTTGGTCACTGTGAGGGTTTAAAAAGTGGTTATTCAACATGAGGCCCGATCCAAATGACATTTTGAATCATTTTTGGTAGAGTCCAAAAAATCAATTTTCTGATGAAAAACGATTACCCCGTACCTGTCGAACGTTCAAAAAAGTGGTCAATATTGATGAAATTTTAACATTTAATCTTTTGACTTCAAATGATGGTTGGATGTGAATTATTACTTTTTCAACTAAAATAAGTGTGTTTAAAGTCTTTTCTGTGCCTGAAATTGGTCAAAATTGAAGCTTTTGAGTAAGCGAAAACTCTGTGAAAATGGCAATTTTGGTCACTGTAAGGGTTTAAAAAGTGGTTATTCAACATGAGGCCTGATCCAAATGACATTTTGAATCATTTTTGGTAGAGTCCAAAAAATCAATTTTATGATGAAAAACAATGACCCCGGACCTGTCGAACGTTCAAAAAAGTGGTCAATATTGATGAAATTTTAACATTTAATCTTTTGACTTTAAATGACTGTTGTATGTGAATTATTACTTTTTCAACTAAAATAAGTGGTTTAAAATCATTTCTGTGCCTGAAATTGTTCAAAATTGAAGCTTTTGAGTAAGCGAAAACTCTGTAAAAATGGCAATTTTAGTCATGTGAGGGTTTAAAAAGTGATTATACAACATGAGGCCCGATCCAAATGACATTTTGAGTCATTTTTGGTAGAGTCCAAAAAATCAATTGTCTGATGAAAAACGATGACCCCGGACCTGTCGAACTTTCAAAAAATGGTCAATATTGATGACAATTTTACATTTGATCTTTTGACTTTAAATGACGGTTGGTTGTGAATTATTACTTTTTCAAGTAAAATAAGTGTGTTTAAAGTCATTTCTGTGCCTGAAATTGGTCAAAATTGAAGCTTTTGAGTAAGCGAAAACTCTGTAAAAATGGCAATTTTGGTCACTGTGAGGGTTTAAAAAGTGGTTATTCAACATGAGGGCCGATCCAAATGACATTTTGAATCATTTTCGGTAGAGTCCAAAAAATCAATTTTCTGATGAAAAACGATGACCCCGGACCTGTCGAACGTTCAAAAAAGTGGTCAATATTGATGAAATTTTAACATTTAATCTTTTGACTTTAAATGACTGTTGGATGTGAATTATTACTTTTTCAACTAAAATAAGTGTGTTTAAAGTCATTTCTGTGCCTGAAATTGGTCAAAATTGAAGCTTCTGAGTAAGCAAAACTCTGTAAAAATGTCAATTTTGGTCACTGTGAGGGTTTAAAAAGTGGTTATTCAACATTAGGCCCGATCCAAATGACATTTTGAATAATTTTTGGTAGAGTCCAAAAAATCACTTTTCTGATGAAAAACGATGACCCCGGACCTGTCGAAGGTTCAAAAAATGGTCAATATTGATGAAAATGTAACATTTAATCTTTTGTCTTTAAATGACGGTTGGATGTGAATTATTACTTTTTCAACTAAAATAAGTGTGTTTAAAGTCATTTCTGTGTCTGAAATTGGTCAAAATTGAAGCTTTTGAGTAAGCGAAAACTCTGTAAAAATGGCAATTTTGGTCACTGTGAGGGTTTAAAAAGTGATTATTCAACATGAGGCCCGATCTAAATGACATTTTGAATCATTTTTGGTAGAGTCCAAAAAATCAATTTTCTGATGAAAAACGATGACCCCGGACCTGTCAAACGTTCAAAAAAGTGGTCAATATTTATGAAATTTTAACATTTAATCTTTTGACTTTAAATGACTGTTGGATGTGAATTATTACTTTTTCAACTAAAATAAGTGTGTTTAAAGTCATTTCTGTGCCTGAAATTGGTCAAAATTGAAGCTTTTGAGTAAGCGAAAACTCTGTAAAAATGGCAATTTTGGTCACTGTGAGGGTTTAAAAAGTGGTTATTCAACATGAGGCCCGATCCAAATGACATTTTGAATCATTTTTGGTAGAGTCCAAAAAATCAATTTTCTGATGAAAAACGATGACCCCGGACCTGTCGAACGTTCAAAAAAGTGGTCAATATTGATGAAATTTTAACATTTAATCTTTTGACTTTAAATGACTGTTGGATGTGAATTATTACTTTTTCAACTAAAATAAGTGTGTTTAAAGTCATTTCTGTGCCTGAAATTGGTCAAAATTGAAGCTTTTGAGTAAGCGAAAACTCTGTAAAAATGGCAATTTTGGTCACTGTGAGGGTTTAAAAAGTGGTTATTCAACATGAGGCCCGATCCAAATGACATTTTGAATCATTTTTGGTAGAGTCCAAAAAATCAATTTTCTGATGAAAAACGATGACCCCGGACCTGTCGAACGTTCAAAAAAGTGGTCAATATTGATGAAATTTTAACATTTAATCTTTTGACTTTAAATGACTGTTGGATGTGAATTATTACTTTTTCAACTAAAATAAGTGTGTTTAAAGTCATTTCTGTGCCTGAAATTGGTCAAAATTGAAGCTTCTGAGTAAGCAAAACTCTGTGAAAATGGCAATTTTGGTCACCGTAAGGGTTCAAAAAGTGGTTATTCAACATTAGGCCCGATCCAAATGACATTTTGAATAATTTTTGGTAGAGTCCAAAAAAATCACTTTTCTGATGAAAAACGATGACCCCGGACCTGTCGAAGGTTCAAAAAATGGTCAATATTGATGAAAATGTAACATTTAATCTTTTGTCTTTAAATGACGGTCGGATGTGAATTATTACTTTTTCAACTAAAATAAGTGTGTTTAAAGTCATTTCTGTGTCTGAAATTGGTCAAAATTGAAGCTTTTGAGTAAGCGAAAACTCTGTAAAAATGGCAATTTTGGTCACTGTGAGGGTTTAAAAAGTGATTATTCAACATGAGGCCCGATCTAAATGACATTTTGAATCATTTTTGGTAGAGTCCAAAAAATCAATTTTCTGATGAAAAACGATGACCCCGGACCTGTCGAACGTTCAAAAAAGTGGTCAATATTGATGACCTTTTAACATTTAATCTTTTGACTTTAAATGACGATTGGATGTGAATTATTACATGTTCAACTAAAATAAGTGTGTTTAAAGTCATTTCTGTGCCTGAAATTGGTCAAAATTGAAGCTTTTGAGTAAGCGAAAACTCTGTAAAAATGGCAATTTTGGTCACTGTGAGGGTTTAAAAAGTGGTTATTCAACATGAGGCTCGATCCAAATGACATTTAGAGTAATTTTTGGTAGAGTCCAAAAAAATCAATTTTCTGATGACAAACGATGACCCCGGACCTGTCGAACGTTAAAAAAAGTGGTCAATATTGATGAAATTTTAACATTTAATCTTTTGACTTTAAATGGCGGTTGGATGTGAAATATTACTTTTTCAACTAAAATAAGTGTGTTTAAAGTCATTTCTGTGCCTGAAATTGGTCAAAATTGAAGCTTCTGAGTAAGCAAAACTCTGTAAAAATGGCAATTTTGGTCACTGTGAGGGTCTAAAAAGTGGTTATTCAACATGAGGCCTGATCCAAATGACATTTTGAATCATTTTTGGTAGAGTCCAAAAAATCAATTGTCTGATGAAAAACGATGACTCCGGACCTGTCGAACTTTCAAAAAATGGTCAATATTGATGACAATTTTACATTTAATCTTTTGACTTTAAATGACGGTTGGATGTGAATTATTACTTTTTCAACTAAAATAAGTGTGTTTAAAGTCATTTCTGGGCCTGAAATTGGTCAAAATTGAAGCTTTTGAGTAAGCAAAACTCTTTGAAAATGGCAATTTTGGTCACTGTAAGGGTTTAAAAAGTAGTTATTCAACATGAGGCCCGATCCAAATGACATTTTGAATCATTTTTGGTAGAGTCCAAAAAATCAATTTTCTGATGAAAAACGATTACCCCGTACCTGTCGAACGTTCAAAAAAGTGGTCAATATTGATGAAATTTTAAATGTAATCTTTTGACTTTAAATGACGGTTGGATGTGAATTATTACTTTTTCAACTAAAATAAGTGTGTTTAAAGTCATTTCTGTGCCTGAAATTGGTCAAAATTGAAGCTTCTGAGTAAGCAAAACTCTGTGAAAATGGCAATTTTGGTCACTGTAAGGGTTTAAAAAGTGGTTATTCAACATGAGGCCTGATCCAAATGACATTTTGAATCGTTTTTGGTAGAGTCCAAAAAATCAATTTTATGATGAAAAACAATGACCCTGGACCTGTCGAACGTTCAAAAAAGTGGTCAATATTGATGAAATTTTAACATTTAAACTTTTGACTTTAAATGACTGTTGGATGTGAATTATTACTTTTTCAACTAAAATAAGTGGTTTAAAATCATTTCTGTGCCTGAAATTGGTCAAAATTGAAGCTTTTGAGTAAGCGAAAACTCTGTAAAAATGGCAATTTTAGTCACTGTGAGGGTTTAAAAAGTGATTATTCAACATGAGGCCCGATCTAAATGACATTTTGAATCATTTTTGGTAGAGTCCAAAAAATCACTTTTCTGATGAAAAACGATGACCCCGGACCTGTCGAAGGTTCAAAAAATGGTCAATATTGATGAAAATGTAACATTTAATCTTTTGTCTTTAAATGACGGTTGGATGTGAATTATTACTTTTTCAACTAAAATAAGTGTGTTTAAAGTCATTTCTGTGTCTGAAATTGGTCAAAATTGAAGCTTTTGAGTAAGCGAAAACTCTGTAAAAATGGCAATTTTGGTCACTGTGAGGGTTTAAAAAGTGATTATTCAACATGAGGCCCGATCTAAATGACATTTTGAATCATTTTTGGTAGAGTCCAAAAAATCAATTTTCTGATGAAAAACGATGACCCCGGACCTGTCGAACGTTCAAAAAAGTGGTCAATATTGATGAAATTTTAACATTTAATCTTTTGACTTTAAATGACTGTTGGATGTGAATTATTACTTTTTCAACTAAAATAAGTGTGTTTAAAGTCGTTTCTGTGCCTGAAATTGGTCAAAATTTAAGCTTCTGAGTAAGCAAAACTCTGTGAAAATGGCAATTTTGGTCACTGTAAGGGTTTAAAAAGTGGTTATTCAACATGAGGCCCGATCCAAATGACATTTTGAATCATTTTTGGTAGAGTCCAAAAAATCATTTTTCTGATGATAAACAATTACCCCGTACCTGTCGAACGTTCAAAAAAGTGGTCAATATTGATGAAATTTTAACATTTAATCTTTTGACTTTAAATGACGGTTGGATGTGAATTATTACTTTTTCAACTAAAATAAGTGTGTTTAAAGTCATTTCTGTGCCTGAAATTGGTCAAAATTGAAGCTTTTGAGTAGGCAAAACTTTGTTAAAATGGCAATTTTGGTCACTGTGAGGGTTTAAAAAGTGGTTATTCAACATGAGGCCCGATCCAAATGACATTTTGAATCATTTTTGGTACAGCCCACAAAATCAATTTTCTGATGACAAACGATGACCCCGGACCTGTCGAACGTTCAAAAAAGTGGTCAATATTGATGAAATTTTAACATTTAATCTTTTGACTTTAAATGACTGTTGGATGTGAATTATTACTTTTTCAACTAAAATAAGTGTGTTTAAAGTCATTTCTGTGCCTGAAATTGGTAAAAATTGAAGCTTCTGAGTAAGCAAAACTCTGTGAAAATGGCAATTTTGGTCACCGTAAGGGTTTAAAAAGTGGTTATTCAACATTAGGCCCGATCCAAATGACATTTTGAATAATTTTTGGTAGAGTCCAAAAAATCACTTTTCTGATGAAAAACGATGACCCCGGACCTGTCGAAGGTTCAAAAAATGGTCAATATTGATGAAAATGTAACATTTAATCTTTTGTCTTTAAATGACGGTTGGATGTGAATTATTACTTTTTCAACTAAAATAAGTGTGTTTAAAGTCATTTTTGTGTCTGAAATTGGTCAAAATTGAAGCTTTTGAGTAAGCGAAAACTCTGTAAAAATGGCAATTTTGGTCACTGTGAGGGTTTAAAAAGTGATTATTCAACATGAGGCCCGATCTAAATGACATTTTGAATCATTTTTGGTAGAGTCCAAAAAATCACTTTTCTGATGAAAAACGATGACCCCGGACCTGTCGAACGTTCAAAAAAGTGGTCAATATTGATGAAATTTTAACATTTAATCTTTTGACTTTAAATGACTGTTGGATGTGAATTATTACTTTTTCAACTAAAATAAGTGTGTTTAAAGTCGTTTCTGTGCCTGAAATTGGTCAAAATTTAAGCTTCTGAGTAAGCAAAACGCTGTGAAAATAGCAATTTTGGTCACTGTAAGGGTTTAAAAAGTGGTTATTCAACATGAGGCCCGATCCAAATGACATTTTGAATCATTTTTGGTAGAGTCCAAAAAATCATTTTTCTGATGATAAACAATTACCCCGTACCTGTCGAACGTTCAAAAAAGTGGTCAATATTGATGAAATTTTAACATTTAATCTTTTGACTTTAAATGACGGTTGGATGTGAAATATTACTTTTTCAACTAAAATAAGTGTGTTTAAAGTCATTTCTGTGCCTGAAATTGGTCAAAATTGAAGCTTTTGAGTAGGCAAAACTTTGTTAAAATGGCAATTTTGGTCACTGTGAGGGTTTAAAAAGTGGTTATTCAACATGAGGCCCGATCCAAATGACATTTTGAATCATTTTTGGTACAGCCCACAAAATCAATTTTCTGATGACAAACGATGACCCCGGACCTGTCGAACGTTCAAAAAAGTGGTCAATATTGATGAAATTTTAACATTTAGGGCCAGATGTAGGTAGGCTTTTACCGGGTGGTAACGGCCGAATTCGGCCGTTACCACCCGGTAAAAGCAATTTGACATGTAGGTCCCTGTAATTTACAGACTCGGTAAATTTACCGGTAGGTAAATTTACCGAGTATGTAAAATACCGAGTCGGTATCATTACTGATTCCGGACAATTGGTATGTAGGTGGGACTCTTCTGAGTCCCACAAGCAGTACCACATCGGTATTTTACCATCAAATACTACTTGATGGTGAAATACCGTTTCTGGTGTGCATGCACATGTGTGCATGCACACCTATGCCATATGACAGGCAGACCTGCCCTTAGGGCAGGTATGCCTGCCACATGGCACCCGAGCCTCTTTTGGGGGTGCCAGAGGGTGTCAAAGTGACACCCCCTGCACCCTTGTGACAGTCGGTATTTTCCGATGTGGTAAATACCGACCGGTATATGCCCAATCAATCCTATGGGCTTCAAAGCCCATAGGAATGCATGGGCATTAACTGGTCGGTATTTACCACATCGGAAATTACCGACTGTTTCCGATTCGGTAATTGCACATCTGCAATTACCTACATCTCGGTATTTTTATTTTCCGACCTCTTAAATACCGAGTCGGTGTGACTCGGTATTTAAGAGGTCGGTAAATAAAAATTACCTACATCTGGCCCTTAATCTTTTGACTTTAAATGACTGTTGGATGTGAAATATTACTTTTTCAACTAAAATAAGTGTGTTTAAAGTCATTTCTGTGCCTGAAATTGGTCAAAATTGAAGCTTCTGAGTAAGCAAAACTCTGTGAAAATGGCAATTTTGGTCACTGTAAGGGTTTAAAAAGTGGTTATTCAACATGAGGCCTGATCCAAATGACATTTTGAATCGTTTTTGGTAGAGTCCAAAAAATCAATTTTATGATGAAAAACAATGACCCCGGACCTGTCGAACGTTCAAAAAAGTGGTCAATATTGATGAAATTTTAACATTTAAACTTTTGACTTTAAATGACTGTTGGATGTGAATTATTACTTTTTCAACTAAAATAAGTGGTTTAAAATCATTTCTGTGCCTGAAATTGGTCAAAATTGAAGCTTTTGAGTAAGCAAAACTCTGTAAAAATGGCAATTTTGGTCACTGTGAGGGTCTAAAAAGTGGTTATTCAACATGAGGCCTGATCCAAATGACATTTTGAATCATTTTTGGTAGAGTCCAAAAAATCAATTGTCTGATGAAAAACGATGACTCCGGACCTGTCGAACTTTCAAAAAATGGTCAATATTGATGACAATTTTACATTTAATCTTTTGACTTTAAATGACGGTTGGATGTGAATTATTACTTTTTCAACTAAAATAAGTGTGTTTAAAGTCATTTCTGTGTCTGAAATTGGTCAAAATTGAAGCTTTTGAGTAAGCGAAAACTCTGTAAAAATGGCAATTTTGGTCACTGTGAGGGTTTAAAAAGTGATTATTCAACATGAGGCCCGATCTAAATGACATTTTGAATCATTTTTGGTAGAGTCCAAAAAATCACTTTTCTGATGAAAAACGATGACCCCGGACCTGTCGAAGGTTCAAAAAATGGTCAATATTGATGAAAATGTAACATTTAATCTTTTGTCTTTAAATGACGGTTGGATGTGAATTATTACTTTTTCAACTAAAATAAGTGTGTTTAAAGTCATTTCTGTGTCTGAAATTGGTCAAAATTGAAGCTTTTGAGTAAGCGAAAACTCTGTAAAAATGGCAATTTTGGTCACTGTGAGGGTTTAAAAAGTGATTATTCAACATGAGGCCCGATCTAAATGACATTTTGAATCATTTTTGGTAGAGTCCAAAAAATCAATTTTCTGATGAAAAACGATGACCCCGGACCTGTCGAACGTTCAAAAAAGTGGTCAATATTGATGAAATTTTAACATTTAATCTTTTGACTTTAAATGACTGTTGGATGTGAATTATTACTTTTTCAACTAAAATAAGTGTGTTTAAAGTCGTTTCTGTGCCTGAAATTGGTCAAAATTTAAGCTTCTGAGTAAGCAAAACGCTGTGAAAATAGCAATTTTGGTCACTGTAAGGGTTTAAAAAGTGGTTATTCAACATGAGGCCCGATCCAAATGACATTTTGAATCATTTTTGGTAGAGTCCAAAAAATCATTTTTCTGATGATAAACAATTACCCCGTACCTGTCGAACGTTCAAAAAAGTGGTCAATATTGATGAAATTTTAACATTTAATCTTTTGACTTTAAATGACGGTTGGATGTGAATTATTACTTTTTCAACTAAAATAAGTGTGTTTAAAGTCATTTCTGTGCCTGAAATTGGTCAAAATTGAAGCTTTTGAGTAGGCAAAACTTTGTTAAAATGGCAATTTTGGTCACTGTGAGGGTTTAAAAAGTGGTTATTCAACATGAGGCCCGATCCAAATGACATTTTGAATCACTTTTGGTACAGCCCACAAAATCAATTTTCTGATGAAAAACGATGACCCCGGACCTGTCGAACGTTCAAAAAAGTGGTCAATATTGATGAAATTTTAACATTTAATCTTTTGACTTTAAATGACTGTTGGATGTGAATTATTACTTTTTCAACTAAAATAAGTGTGTTTAAAGTCATTTCTGTGCCTGAAATTGGTAAAAATTGAAGCTTCTGAGTAAGCAAAACTCTGTGAAAATGGCAATTTTGGTCACCGTAAGGGTTTAAAAAGTGGTTATTCAACATGAGGCCCGATCCACATGACATTTTGAGTCATTTTTGGTAGAGTCCAAAAAATCAATTGTCTGATGAAAAACGATGACCCCGGACCTGTCGAACTTTCAAAAAATGGTCAATATTGATGACAATTTTACATTTGATCTTTTGACTTTAAATGACGGTTGGTTGTGAATTATTACTTTTTCAAGTAAAATAAGTGTGTTTAAAGTCATTTCTGTGCCTGAAATTGGTCACAATTGAAGCTTTTGAGTAAGCGAAAACTCTGTAAAAATGGCAATTTTGGTCACTGTGAGGGTTTAAAAAGTGGTTATTCAACATGAGGCCCGATCCAAATGACATTTTGAATCATTTTTGGTAGAGTCCAAAAAATCAATTTTCTGATGAAAAACGATGACCCCGGACCTGTCGAACGTTCAAAAAAGTGGTCAATATTGATGAAATTTTAACATTTAATCTTTTGACTTTAAATGACTGTTGGATGTGAATTATTACTTTTTCAACTAAAATAAGTGTGTTTAAAGTCATTTCTGTGCCTGAAATTGGTCAAAATTGAAGCTTCTGAGTAAGCAAAACTCTGTGAAAATGGCAATTTTGGTCACTGTAAGGGTTTAAAAAGTGGTTATTCAACATGAGGCCTGATCCAAATGACATTTTGAATCGTTTTTGGTAGAGTCCAAAAAATCAATTTTATGATGAAAAACAATGACCCCGGACCTGTCGAACGTTCAAAAAAGTGGTCAATATTGATGAAATTTTAACATTTAAACTTTTGACTTTAAATGACTGTTGGATGTGAATTATTACTTTTTCAACTAAAATAAGTGGTTTAAAATCATTTCTGTGCCTGAAATTGGTCAAAATTGAAGCTTTTGAGTAAGCGAAAACTCTGTAAAAATGGCAATTTTAGTCACTGTGAGGGTTTAAAAAGTGATTATTCAACATGAGGCCCGATCCAAATGACATTTTGAGTCATTTTTGGTAGAGTCCAAAAAATCAATTGTCTGATGAAAAACGATGACCCCGGACCTGTCGAACTTTCAAAAAATGGTCAATATTGATGACAATTTTACATTTGATCTTTTGACTTTAAATGACGGTTGGTTGTGAATTATTACTTTTTCAAGTAAAATAAGTGTGTTTAAAGTCATTTCTGTGCCTGAAATTGGTCAAAATTGAAGCTTTTGAGTAAGCAAAACTCTGTAAAAATGGCAATTTTGGTCACTGTGAGGGTCTAAAAAGTGGTTATTCAACATGAGGCCTGATCCAAATGACATTTTGAATCATTTTTGGTAGAGTCCAAAAAATCAATTGTCTGATGAAAAACGATGACTCCGGACCTGTCGAACTTTCAAAAAATGGTCAATATTGATGACAATTTTACATTTAATCTTTTGACTTTAAATGACGGTTGGATGTGAATTATTACTTTTTCAACTAAAATAAGTGTGTTTAAAGTCATTTCTGTGTCTGAAATTGGTCAAAATTGAAGCTTTTGAGTAAGCGAAAACTCTGTAAAAATGGCAATTTTGGTCACTGTGAGGGTTTAAAAAGTGATTATTCAACATGAGGCCCGATCTAAATGACATTTTGAATCATTTTTGGTAGAGTCCAAAAAATCACTTTTCTGATGAAAAACGATGACCCCGGACCTGTCGAAGGTTCAAAAAATGGTCAATATTGATGAAAATGTAACATTTAATCTTTTGTCTTTAAATGACGGTTGGATGTGAATTATTACTTTTTCAACTAAAATAAGTGTGTTTAAAGTCATTTCTGTGTCTGAAATTGGTCAAAATTGAAGCTTTTGAGTAAGCGAAAACTCTGTAAAAATGGCAATTTTGGTCACTGTGAGGGTTTAAAAAGTGATTATTCAACATGAGGCCCGATCTAAATGACATTTTGAATCATTTTTGGTAGAGTCCAAAAAATCAATTTTCTGATGAAAAACGATGACCCCGGACCTGTCGAACGTTCAAAAAAGTGGTCAATATTGATGAAATTTTAACATTTAATCTTTTGACTTTAAATGACGGTTGGATGTGAATTATTACTTTTTCAACTAAAATAAGTGTGTTTAAAGTCGTTTCTGTGCCTGAAATTGGTCAAAATTTAAGCTTCTGAGTAAGCAAAACGCTGTGAAAATAGCAATTTTGGTCACTGTAAGGGTTTAAAAAGTGGTTATTCAACATGAGGCCCGATCCAAATGACATTTTGAATCATTTTTGGTAGAGTCCAAAAAATCATTTTTCTGATGATAAACAATTACCCCGTACCTGTCGAACGTTCAAAAAAGTGGTCAATATTGATGAAATTTTAACATTTAATCTTTTGACTTTAAATGACGGTTGGATGTGAATTATTACTTTTTCAACTAAAATAAGTGTGTTTAAAGTCATTTCTGTGCCTGAAATTGGTCAAAATTGAAGCTTTTGAGTAGGCAAAACTTTGTTAAAATGGCAATTTTGGTCACTGTGAGGGTTTAAAAAGTGGTTATTCAACATGAGGCCCGATCCAAATGACATTTTGAATCATTTTTGGTACAGCCCACAAAATCAATTTTCTGATGACAAACGATGACCCCGGACCTGTCGAACGTTCAAAAAAGTGGTCAATATTGATGAAATTTTAACATTTAATCTTTTGACTTTAAATGACTGTTGGATGTGAATTATTACTTTTTCAACTAAAATAAGTGTGTTTAAAGTCATTTCTGTGCCTGAAATTGGTAAAAATTGAAGCTTCTGAGTAAGCAAAACTCTGTGAAAATGGCAATTTTGGTCACCGTAAGGGTTTAAAAAGTGGTTATTCAACATGAGGCCCGATCCAAATGACATTTTGAGTCATTTTTGGTAGAGTCCAAAAAATCAATTGTCTGATGAAAAACGATGACCCCGGACCTGTCGAACTTTCAAAAAATGGTCAATATTGATGACAATTTTACATTTGATCTTTTGACTTTAAATGACGGTTGGTTGTGAATTATTACTTTTTCAAGTAAAATAAGTGTGTTTAAAGTCATTTCTGTGCCTGAAATTGGTCAAAATTGAAGCTTTTGAGTAAGCGAAAACTCTGTAAAAATGGCAATTTTGGTCACTGTGAGGGTTTAAAAAGTGGTTATTCAACATGAGGCCCGATCCAAATGACATTTTGAATCATTTTTGGTAGAGTCCAAAAAATCAATTTTCTGATGAAAAACGATGACCCCGGACCTGTCGAACGTTCAAAAAAGTGGTCAATATTGATGAAATTTTAACATTTAATCTTTTGACTTTAAATGACTGTTGGATGTGAATTATTACATGTTCAACTAAAATAAGTGTGTTTAAAGTCATTTCTGTGCCTGAAATTGGTCAAAATTGAAGCTTCTGAGTTAGCAAAACTCTGTAAAAATGGCAATTTTGGTCACTGTGAGGGTCTAAAAAGTGGTTATTCAACATGAGGCCTGATCCAAATGACATTTTGAATCATTTTTGGTAGAGTCCAAAAAATCAATTGTCTGATGAAAAACGATGACCCCGGACCTGTCGAACTTTCAAAAAATGGTCAATATTGATGACAATTTTACATTTAATCTTTTGACTTTAAATGACGGTTGGATGTGAATTATTACTTTTTCAACTAAAATAAGTGTGTTTAAAGTCATTTCTGTGCCTGAAATTGGTCAAAATTGAAGCTTCTGAGTAAGCAAAACTTGGTGAAAATGGCAATTTTGGTCACTGTAAGGGTTTAAAAAGTGGTTATTCAACATGAGGCCTGATCCAAATGACATTTTGAATCATTTTTGGTAGAGTCCAAAAAATCAATTTTATGATGAAAAACAATGACCCCGGACCTGTCGAACGTTCAAAAAAGTGGTCAATATTGATGAAATTTTAACATTTAAACTTTTGACTTTAAATGACTGTTGGATGTGAATTATTACTTTTTCAACTAAAATAAGTGGTTTAAAATCATTTCTGTGCCTGAAATTGGTCTAAATTGAAGCTTTTGAGTAAGCGAAAACTCTGTAAAAGTGGCAATTTTGGTCACTGTGAGGGTTTAAAAAGTGGTTATTCAACATGAGGCCCGATCCAAATGACATTTTGAATCATTTTTGGTAGAGTCCAAAAAATCAATTTTCTGATGAAAAACGATTACCCCGTACCTGTCGAACGTTCAAAAAAGTGGTCAATATTGATGAAATTTTAACATTTAATCTTTTGACTTCAAATGACGGTTGGATGTGAATTATTACTTTTTCAACTAAAATAAGTGTGTTTAAAGTCTTTTCTGTGTCTGAAATTGGTCAAAATTGAAGCTTTTGAGTAAGCGAAAACTCTGTAAAAATGGCAATTTTAGTCACTGTGAGGGTTTAAAAAGTGATTATTCAACATGAGGCCCGATCCAAATGACATTTTGAGTCATTTTTGGTAGAGTCCAAAAAATCAATTTTATGATGAAAAACAATGACCCCGGACCTGTCGAACGTTCAAAAAAGTGGTCAATATTGATGAAATTTTAACATTTAAACTTTTGACTTTAAATGACTGTTGTATGTGAATTATTACTTTTTCAACTAAAATAAGTGGTTTAAAATCATTTCTGTGCCTGAAATTGGTCAAAATTGAAGCTTTTGAGTAAGCGAAAACTCTGTAAAAATGGCAATTTTAGTCACTGTGAGGGTTTAAAAAGTGATTATTCAACATGAGGCCCGATCCAAATGACATTTTGAGTCATTTTTGGTAGAGTCCAAAAAATCAATTGTCTGATGAAAAACGATGACCCCGGACCTGTCGAACTTTCAAAAAATGGTCAATATTGATGACAATTTTACATTTGATCTTTTGACTTTAAATGACGGTTGGTTGTGAATTATTACTTTTTCAAGTAAAATAAGTGTGTTTAAAGTCATTTCTGTGCCTGAAATTGGTCAAAATTGAAGCTTTTGAGTAAGCGAAAACTCTGTAAAAATGGCAATTTTGGTCACTGTGAGGGTTTAAAAAGTGGTTATTCAACATGAGGCCCGATCCAAATGACATTTTGAATCATTTTTGGTAGAGTCCAAAAAAATCAATTTTCTGATGAAAAACGATGACCCCGGACCTGTCGAACGTTCAAAAAAGTGGTCAATATTGATGAAATTTTAACATTTAATCTTTTGACTTTAAATGACTGTTGGATGTGAATTATTACTTTTTCAACTAAATTAAGTGTGTTTAAAGTCATTTCTGTGCCTGAAATTGGTCAAAATTGAAGCTTCTGAGTAAGCAAAACTCTGTAAAAATGTCAATTTTGGTCACTGTGAGGGTTTAAAAAGTGGTTATTCAACATTAGGCCCGATCCAAATGACATTTTGAATAATTTTTGGTAGAGTCCAAAAAATCACTTTTCTGATGAAAAACGATGACCCCGGACCTGTCGAAGGTTCAAAAAATGGTCAATATTGATGAAAATGTAACATTTAATCTTTTGTCTTTAAATGACGGTTGGATGTGAATTATTACTTTTTCAACTAAAATAAGTGTGTTTAAAGTCATTTCTGTGTCTGAAATTGGTCAAAATTGAAGCTTTTGAGTAAGCGAAAACTCTGTAAAAATGGCAATTTTGGTCACTGTGAGGGTTTAAAAAGTGATTATTCAACATGAGGCCCGATCTAAATGACATTTTGAATCATTTTTGGTAGAGTCCAAAAAATCACTTTTCTGATGAAAAACGATGACCCCGGACCTGTCGAAGGTTCAAAAAATGGTCAATATTGAGGAAAATGTAACATTTAATCTTTTGTCTTTAAATGACGGTTGGATGTGAATTATTACTTTTTCAACTAAAATAAGTGTGTTTAAAGTCATTTCTGTGTCTGAAATTGGTCAAAATTGAAGCTTTTGAGTAAGCGAAAACTCTGTAAAAATGGCAATTTTGGTCACTGTGAGGGTTTAAAAAGTGGTTATTCAACATGAGGCCCGATCCAAATGACATTTTGAATCATTTTTGGTAGAGTCCAAAAAATCAATTTTCTGATGAAAAACGATGACCCCGGACCTGTCGAACGTTCAAAAAAGTGGTCAATATTGATGAAATTTTAACATTTAATCTTTTGACTTTAAATGACTGTTGGATGTGAATTATTACTTTTTCAACTAAATTAAGTGTGTTTAAAGTCATTTCTGTGCCTGAAATTGGTCAAAATTGAAGCTTTTGAGTAAGCAAAACTCTGTAAAAATGGCAATTTTGGTCACTGTGAGGGTCTAAAAAGTGGTTATTCAACATGAGGCCTGATCCAAATGACATTTTGAATCATTTTTGGTAGAGTCCAAAAAATCAATTGTCTGATGAAAAACGATGACTCCGGACCTGTCGAACTTTCAAAAAATGGTCAATATTGATGACAATTTTACATTTAATCTTTTGACTTTAAATGACAGTTGGATGTGAATTATTACTTTTTCAACTAAAATAAGTGTGTTTAAAGTCATTTCTGTGTCTGAAATTGGTCAAAATTGAAGCTTTTGAGTAAGCGAAAACTCTGTAAAAATGGCAATTTTGGTCACTGTGAGGGTTTAAAAAGTGATTATTCAACATGAGGCCCGATCTAAATGACATTTTGAATCATTTTTGGTAGAGTCCAAAAAATCACTTTTCTGATGAAAAACGATGACCCCGGACCTGTCGAAGGTTCAAAAAATGGTCAATATTGATGAAAATGTAACATTTAATCTTTTGTCTTTAAATGACGGTTGGATGTGAATTATTACTTTTTCAACTAAAATAAGTGTGTTTAAAGTCATTTCTGTGTCTGAAATTGGTCAAAATTGAAGCTTTTGAGTAAGCGAAAACTCTGTAAAAATGGCAATTTTGGTCACTGTGAGGGTTTAAAAAGTGGTTATTCAACATGAGGCCCGATCCAAATGACATTTTGAATCATTTTTGGTAGAGTCCAAAAAATCAATTTTCTGATGAAAAACGATGACCCCGGACCTGTCGAACGTTCAAAAAAGTGGTCAATATTGATGAAATTTTAACATTTAATCTTTTGACTTTAAATGACGGTTGGATGTGAATTATTACTTTTTCAAGTAAAATAAGTGTGTTTAAAGTCGTTTCTGTGCCTGAAATTGGTCAAAATTTAAGCTTCTGAGTAAGCAAAACGCTGTGAAAATAGCAATTTTGGTCACTGTAAGGGTTTAAAAAGTGGTTATTCAACATGAGGCCCGATCCAAATGACATTTTGAATCATTTTTGGTAGAGTCCAAAAAATCATTTTTCTGATGATAAACAATTACCCCGTACCTGTCGAACGTTCAAAAAAGTGGTCAATATTGATGAAATTTTAACATTTAATCTTTTGACTTTAAATGACGGTTGGATGTGAATTATTACTTTTTCAACTAAAATAAGTGTGTTTAAAGTCATTTCTGTGCCTGAAATTGGTCAAAATTGAAGCTTTTGAGTAGGCAAAACTTTGTTAAAATGGCAATTTTGGTCACTGTGAGGGTTTAAAAAGTGGTTATTCAACATGAGGCCCGATCCAAATGACATTTTGAATCATTTTTGGTACAGCCCACAAAATCAATTTTCTGATGACAAACGATGACCCCGGACCTGTCGAACGTTCAAAAAAGTGGTCAATATTGATGAAATTTTAACATTTAATCTTTTGACTTTAAATGACTGTTGGATGTGAATTATTACTTTTTCAACTAAAATAAGTGTGTTTAAAGTCATTTCTGTGCCTGAAATTGGTAAAAATTGAAGCTTCTGAGTAAGCAAAACTCTGTGAAAATGGCAATTTTGGTCACCGTAAGGGTTTAAAAAGTGGTTATTCAACATGAGGCCCGATCCAAATGACATTTTGAGTCATTTTTGGTAGAGTCCAAAAAATCAATTGTCTGATGAAAAACGATGACCCCGGACCTGTCGAACTTTCAAAAAATGGTCAATATTGATGACAATTTTACATTTGATCTTTTGACTTTAAATGACGGTTGGTTGTGAATTATTACTTTTTCAAGTAAAATAAGTGTGTTTAAAGTCATTTCTGTGCCTGAAATTGGTCAAAATTGAAGCTTTTGAGTAAGCGAAAACTCTGTAAAAATGGCAATTTTGGTCACTGTGAGGGTTTAAAAAGTGGTTATTCAACATGAGGCCCGATCCAAATGACATTTTGAATCATTTTTGGTAGAGTCCAAAAAATCAATTTTCTGATGAAAAACGATGACCCCAGACCTGTCGAACGTTCAAAAAAGTGGTCAATATTGATGAAATTTTAACATTTAATCTTTTGACTTTAAATGACTGTTGGATGTGAATTATTACATGTTCAACTAAAATAAGTGTGTTTAAAGTCATTTCTGTGCCTGAAATTGGTCAAAATTGAAGCTTCTGAGTTAGCAAAACTCTGTAAAAATGGCAATTTTGGTCACTGTGAGGGTCTAAAAAGTGGTTATTCAACATGAGGCCTGATCCAAATGACATTTTGAATCATTTTTGGTAGAGTCCAAAAAATCAAATGTCTGATGAAAAACGATGACCCCGGACCTGTCGAACTTTCAAAAAATGGTCAATATTGATGACAATTTTACATTTAATCTTTTGACTTTAAATGACGGTTGGATGTGAATTATTACTTTTTCAACTAAAATAAGTGTGTTTAAAGTCATTTCTGTGCCTGAAATTGGTCAAAATTGAAGCTTCTGAGTAAGCAAAACTTGGTGAAAATGGCAATTTTGGTCACTGTAAGGGTTTAAAAAGTGGTTATTCAACATGAGGCCTGATCCAAATGACATTTTGAATCATTTTTGGTAGAGTCCAAAAAATCAATTTTATGATGAAAAACAATGACCCCGGACCTGTCGAACGTTCAAAAAAGTGGTCAATATTGATGAAATTTTAACATTTAAACTTTTGACTTTAAATGACTGTTGGATGTGAATTATTACTTTTTCAACTAAAATAAGTGGTTTAAAATCATTTCTGTGCCTGAAATTGGTCTAAATTGAAGCTTTTGAGTAAGCGAAAACTCTGTAAAAGTGGCAATTTTGGTCACTGTGAGGGTTTAAAAAGTGGTTATTCAACATGAGGCCCGATCCAAATGACATTTTGAATCATTTTTGGTAGAGTCCAAAAAATCAATTTTCTGATGAAAAACGATTACCCCGTACCTGTCGAACGTTCAAAAAAGTGGTCAATATTGATGAAATTTTAACATTTAATCTTTTGACTTCAAATGACGGTTGGATGTGAATTATTACTTTTTCAACTAAAATAAGTGTGTTTAAAGTCTTTTCTGTGTCTGAAATTGGTCAAAATTGAAGCTTTTAAGTAAGCGAAAACTCTGTAAAAATGGCAATTTTAGTCACTGTGAGGGTTTAAAAAGTGATTATTCAACATGAGGCCCGATCCAAATGACATTTTGAGTCATTTTTGGTAGAGTCCAAAAAATCAATTTTATGATGAAAAACAATGACCCCGAGCCTGTCGAACGTTCAAAAAAGTGGTCAATATTGATGAAATTTTAACATTTAATCTTTTGACTTTAAATGACTGTTGTATGTGAATTATTACTTTTTCAACTAAAATAAGTGGTTTAAAATCATTTCTGTGCCTGAAATTGGTCAAAATTGAAGCTTTTGAGTAAGCGAAAACTCTGTAAAAATGGCAATTTTAGTCACTGTGAGGGTTTAAAAAGTGATTATTCAACATGAGGCCCGATCCAAATGACATTTTGAGTCATTTTTGGTAGAGTCCAAAAAATCAATTGTCTGATGAAAAACGATGACCCCGGACCTGTCGAACTTTCAAAAAATGGTCAATATTGATGACAATTTTACATTTGATCTTTTGACTTTAAATGACGGTTGGTTGTGAATTATTACTTTTTCAAGTAAAATAAGTGTGTTTAAAGTCATTTCTGTGCCTGAAATTGGTCAAAATTGAAGCTTTTGAGTAAGCGAAAACTCTGTAAAAATGGCAATTTTGGTCACTGTGAGGGTTTAAAAAGTGGTTATTCAACATGAGGCCCGATCCAAATGACATTTTGAATCATTTTTGGTAGAGTCCAAAAAATCAATTTTCTGATGAAAAACGATGACCCCGGACCTGTCGAACGTTCAAAAAAGTGGTCAATATTGATGAAATTTTAACATTTAATCTTTTGACTTTAAATGACTGTTGGATGTGAATTATTACTTTTTCAACTAAATTAAGTGTGTTTAAAGTCATTTCTGTGCCTGAAATTGGTCAAAATTGAAGCTTCTGAGTAAGCAAAACTCTGTAAAAATGTCAATTTTGGTCACTGTGAGGGTTTAAAAAGTGGTTATTCAACATTAGGCCCGATCCAAATGACATTTTGAATAATTTTTGGTAGAGTCCAAAAAATCACTTTTCTGATGAAAAACGATGACCCCGGACCTGTCGAAGGTTCAAAAAATGGTCAATATTGATGAAAATGTAACATTTAATCTTTTGTCTTTAAATGACGGTTGGATGTGAATTATTACTTTTTCAACTAAAATAAGTGTGTTTAAAGTCATTTCTGTGTCTGAAATTGGTCAAAATTGAAGCTTTTGAGTAAGCGAAAACTCTGTAAAAATGGCAATTTTGGTCACTGTGAGGGTTTAAAAAGTGATTATTCAACATGAGGCCCGATCTAAATGACATTTTGAATCATTTTTGGTAGAGTCCAAAAAATCACTTTTCTGATGAAAAACGATGACCCCGGACCTGTCGAAGGTTCAAAAAATGGTCAATATTGAGGAAAATGTAACATTTAATCTTTTGTCTTTAAATGACGGTTGGATGTGAATTATTACTTTTTCAACTAAAATAAGTGTGTTTAAAGTCATTTCTGTGTCTGAAATTGGTCAAAATTGAAGCTTTTGAGTAAGCGAAAACTCTGTAAAAATGGCAATTTTGGTCACTGTGAGGGTTTAAAAAGTGATTATTCAACATGAGGCCCGATCTAAATGACATTTTGAATCATTTTTGGTAGAGTCCAAAAAATCAATTTTCTGATGAAAAACGATGACCCCGGACCTGTCGAACGTTCAAAAAAGTGGTCAATATTGATGAAATTTTAACATTTAATCTTTTGACTTTAAATGACTGTTGGATGTGAATTATTACTTTTTCAACTAAAATAAGTGTGTTTAAAGTCGTTTCTGTGCCTGAAATTGGTCAAAATTTAAGCTTCTGAGTAAGCAAAACGCTGTGAAAATAGCAATTTTGGTCACTGTAAGGGTTTAAAAAGTGGTTATTCAACATGAGGCCCGATCCAAATGACATTTTGAATCATTTTTGGTAGAGTCCAAAAAATCATTTTTCTGATGATAAACAATTACCCCGTACCTGTCGAACGTTCAAAAAAGTGGTCAATATTGATGAAATTTTAACATTTAATCTTTTGACTTTAAATGACGGTTGGATGTGAATTATTACTTTTTCAACTAAAATAAGTGTGTTTAAAGTCATTTCTGTGCCTGAAATTGGTCAAAATTGAAGCTTTTGAGTAGGCAAAACTTTGTTAAAATGGCAATTTTGGTCACTGTGAGGGTTTAAAAAGTGGTTATTCAACATGAGGCCCGATCCAAATGACATTTTGAATCATTTTTGGTACAGCCCACAAAATCAATTTTCTGATGACAAACGATGACCCCGGACCTGTCGAACGTTCAAAAAAGTGGTCAATATTGATGAAATTTTAACATTTAATCTTTTGACTTTAAATGACTGTTGGATGTGAATTATTACTTTTTCAACTAAAATAAGTGTGTTTAAAGTCATTTCTGTGCCTGAAATTGGTAAAAATTGAAGCTTCTGAGTAAGCAAAACTCTGTGAAAATGGCAATTTTGGTCACCGTAAGGGTTTAAAAAGTGGTTATTCAACATGAGGCCCGATCCAAATGACATTTTGAGTCATTTTTGGTAGAATCCAAAAAATCAATTGTCTGATGAAAAACGATGACCCCGGACCTGTCGAACTTTCAAAAAATGGTCAATATTGATGACAATTTTACATTTGATCTTTTGACTTTAAATGACGGTTGGTTGTGAATTATTACTTTTTCAAGTAAAATAAGTGTGTTTAAAGTCATTTCTGTGCCTGAAATTGGTCAAAATTGAAGCTTTTGAGTAAGCGAAAACTCTGTAAAAATGGCAATTTTGGTCACTGTGAGGGTTTAAAAAGTGGTTATTCAACATGAGGCCCGATCCAAATGACATTTTGAATCATTTTTGGTAGAGTCCAAAAAATCAATTTTCTGATGAAAAACGATGACCCCGGACCTGTCGAACGTTCAAAAAAGTGGTCAATATTGATGAAATTTTAACATTTAATCTTTTGACTTTAAATGACTGTTGGATGTGAATTATTACATGTTCAACTAAAATAAGTGTGTTTAAAGTCATTTCTGTGCCTGAAATTGGTCAAAATTGAAGCTTCTGAGTAAGCGAAAACTCTGTAAAAATGGCAATTTTGGTCACTGTGAGGGTTTAAAAAGTGGTTATTCAACATGAGGCTCGATCCAAATGACATTTAGAGTAATTTTTGGTAGAGTCCAAAAAATCAATTTTCTGATGACAAACGATGACCCCGGACCTGTCGAACGTTCAAAAAAGTGGTCAATATTGATTAAATTTTAACATTTAATCTTTTGACTTTAAATGGCGATTGGATGTGAAATATTACTTTTTCAACTAAAATAAGTGTGTTTAAAGTCATTTCTGTGCCTGAAATTGGTCAAAATTGAAGCTTCTGAGTTAGCAAAACTCTGTAAAAATGGCAATTTTGGTCACTGTGAGGGTCTAAAAAGTGGTTATTCAACATGAGGCCTGATCCAAATGACATTTTGAATCATTTTTGGTAGAGTCCAAAAAATCAATTGTCTGATGAAAAACGATGACCCCGGACCTGTCGAACTTTCAAAAAATGGTCAATATTGATGACAATTTTACATTTAATCTTTTGACTTTAAATGACGGTTGGATGTGAATTATTACTTTTTCAACTAAAATAAGTGTGTTTAAAGTCATTTCTGTGCCTGAAATTGGTCAAAATTGAAGCTTCTGAGTAAGCAAAACTTGGTGAAAATGGCAATTTTGGTCACTGTAAGGGTTTAAAAAGTGGTTATTCAACATGAGGCCTGATCCAAATGACATTTTGAATCATTTTTGGTAGAGTCCAAAAAATCAATTTTATGATGAAAAACAATGACCCCGGACCTGTCGAACGTTCCAAAAAGTGGTCAATATTGATGAAATTTTAACATTTAATCTTTTGACTTCAAATGACGGTTGGATGTGAATTATTACTTTTTCAACTAAAATAAGTGTGTTTAAAGTCTTTTCTGTGCCTGAAATTGGTCAAAATTGAAGCTTTTGAGTAAGCGAAAACTCTGTGAAAATGGCAATTTTGGTCACTGTAAGGGTTTAAAAAGTGGTTATTCAACATGAGGCCTGATCCAAATGACATTTTGAATCATTTTTGGTAGAGTCCAAAAAATCAATTTTATGATGAAAAACAATGACCCCGGACCTGTCGAACGTTCAAAAAAGTGGTCAATATTGATGAAATTTTAACATTTAATCTTTTGACTTTAAATGACTGTTGTATGTGAATTATTACTTTTTCAACTAAAATAAGTGGTTTAAAATCATTTCTGTGCCTGAAATTGGTCAAAATTGAAGCTTTTGAGTAAGCGAAAACTCTGTAAAAATGGCAATTTTAGTCACTGTGAGGGTTTAAAAAGTGATTATTCAACATGAGGCCCGATCCAAATGACATTTTGAGTCATTTTTGGTAGAGTCCAAAAAATCAATTGTCTGATGAAAAACGATGACCCCGGACCTGTCGAACTTTCAAAAAATGGTCAATATTGATGACAATTTTACATTTGATCTTTTGACTTTAAATGAAGGTTGGTTGTGAATTATTACTTTTTCAAGTAAAATAAGTGTGTTTAAAGTCATTTCTGTGCCTGAAATTGGTCAAAATTGAAGCTTTTGAGTAAGCGAAAACTCTGTAAAAATGTCAATTTTGGTCACTGTGAGGGTTTAAAAAGTGGTTATTCAACATTAGGCCCGATCCAAATGACATTTTGAATAATTTTTGGTAGAGTCCAAAAAATCACTTTTCTGATGAAAAACGATGACCCCGGACCTGTCGAAGGTTCAAAAAATGGTCAATATTGATGAAAATGTAACATTTAATCTTTTGTCTTTAAATGACGGTTGGATGTGAATTATTACTTTTTCAACTAAAATAAGTGTGTTTAAAGTCATTTCTGTGTCTGAAATTGGTCAAAATTGAAGCTTTTGAGTAAGCAAAAACTCTGTAAAAATGGCAATTTTGGTCACTGTGAGGGTTTAAAAAGTGATTATTCAACATGAGGCCCGATCTAAATGACATTTTGAATCATTTTTGGTAGAGTCCAAAAAATCACTTTTCTGATGAAAAACGATGACCCCGGACCTGTCGAAGGTTCAAAAAATGGTCAATATTGATGAAAATGTAACATTTAATCTTTTGTCTTTAAATGACGGTTGGATGTGAATTATTACTTTTTCAACTAAAATAAGTGTGTTTAAAGTCATTTCTGTGTCTGAAATTGGTCAAAATTGAAGCTTTTGAGTAAGCGAAAACTCTGTAAAAATGGCAATTTTGGTCACTGTGAGGGTTTAAAAAGTGATTATTCAACATGAGGCCCGATCTAAATGACATTTTGAATCATTTTTGGTAGAGTCCAAAAAATCAATTTTCTGATGAAAAACGATGACCCCGGACCTGTCGAACGTTCAAAAAAGTGGTCAATATTGATGAAATTTTAACATTTAATCTTTTGACTTTAAATGACTGTTGGATGTGAATTATTACTTTTTCAACTAAAATAAGTGTGTTTAAAGTCGTTTCTGTGCCTGAAATTGGTCAAAATTTAAGCTTCTGAGTAAGCAAAACGCTGTGAAAATAGCAATTTTGGTCACTGTAAGGGTTTAAAAAGTGGTTATTCAACATGAGGCCCGATCCAAATGACATTTTGAATCATTTTTGGTAGAGTCCAAAAAATCATTTTTCTGATGATAAACAATTACCCCGTACCTGTCGAACGTTCAAAAAAGTGGTCAATATTGATGAAATTTTAACATTTAATCTTTTGACTTTAAATGACGGTTGGATGTGAATTATTACTTTTTCAACTAAAATAAGTGTGTTTAAAGTCATTTCTGTGCCTGAAATTGGTCAAAATTGAAGCTTTTGAGTAGGCAAAACTTTGTTAAAATGGCAATTTTGGTCACTGTGAGGGTTTAAAAAGTGGTTATTCAACATGAGGCCCGATCCAAATGACATTTTGAATCATTTTTGGTACAGCCCACAAAATCAATTTTCTGATGACAAACGATGACCCCGGACCTGTCGAACGTTCAAAAAAGTGGTCAATATTGATGAAATTTTAACATTTAATCTTTTGACTTTAAATGACTGTTGGATGTGAATTATTACTTTTTCAACTAAAATAAGTGTGTTTAAAGTCATTTCTGTGCCTGAAATTGGTAAAAATTGAAGCTTCTGAGTAAGCAAAACTCTGTGAAAATGGCAATTTTGGTCACCGTAAGGGTTTAAAAAGTGGTTATTCAACATGAGGCCCGATCCAAATGACATTTTGAGTCATTTTTGGTAGAGTCCAAAAAATCAATTGTCTGATGAAAAACGATGACCCCGGACCTGTCGAACTTTCAAAAAATGGTCAATATTGATGACAATTTTACATTTGATCTTTTGACTTTAAATGACGGTTGGTTGTGAATTATTACTTTTTCAAGTAAAATAAGTGTGTTTAAAGTCATTTCTGTGCCTGAAATTGGTCAAAATTGAAGCTTTTGAGTAAGCGAAAACTCTGTAAAAATGGCAATTTTGGTCACTGTGAGGGTTTAAAAAGTGGTTATTCAACATGAGTCCCGATCCAAATGACATTTTGAATCATTTTTGGTAGAGTCCAAAAAATCAATTTTCTGATGAAAAACGATGACCCCGGACCTGTCGAACGTTCAAAAAAGTGGTCAATATTGATGAAATTTTAACATTTAATCTTTTGACTTTAAATGACTGTTGGATGTGAATTATTACATGTTCAACTAAAATAAGTGTGTTTAAAGTCATTTCTGTGCCTGAAATTGGTCAAAATTGAAGCTTCTGAGTAAGCGAAAACTCTGTAAAAATGGCAAATTTGGTCACTGTGAGGGTTTAAAAAGTGGTTATTCAACATGAGGCTCGATCCAAATGACATTTAGAATAATTTTTGGTAGAGTCCAAAAAATCAATTTCCTGATGACAAACGATGACCCCGGACCTGTCGAACGTTCAAAAAAGTGGTCAATATTGATTAAATTTTAACATTTAATCTTTTGACTTTAAATGGCGATTGGATGTGAAATATTACTTTTTCAACTAAAATAAGTGTGTTTAAAGTCATTTCTGTGCCTGAAATTGGTCAAAATTGAAGCTTCTGAGTTAGCAAAACTCTGTAAAAATGGCAATTTTGGTCACTGTGAGGGTCTAAAAAGTGGTTATTCAACATGAGGCCTGATCCAAATGACATTTTGAATCATTTTTGGTAGAGTCCAAAAAATCAATTGTCTGATGAAAAACGATGACCCCGGACCTGTCGAACTTTCAAAAAATGGTCAATATTGATGACAATTTTACATTTAATCTTTTGACTTTAAATGACGGTTGGATGTGAATTATTACTTTTTCAACTAAAATAAGTGTGTTTAAAGTCATTTCTGTGCCTGAAATTGGTCAAAATTGAAGCTTCTGAGTAAGCAAAACTTGGTGAAAATGGCAATTTTGGTCACTGTAAGGGTTTAAAAAGTGGTTATTCAACATGAGGCCTGATCCAAATGACATTTTGAATCATTTTTGGTAGAGTCCAAAAAATCAATTTTATGATGAAAAACAATGACCCCGGACCTGTCGAACGTTCATAAAAGTGGTCAATATTGATGAAATTTTAACATTTAAACTTTTGACTTTAAATGACTGTTGGATGTGAATTATTACTTTTTCAACTAAAATAAGTGGTTTAAAATCATTTCTGTGCCTGAAATTGGTCTAAATTGAAGCTTTTGAGTAAGCGAAAACTCTGTAAAAGTGGCAATTTTGGTCACTGTGAGGGTTTAAAAAGTGGTTATTCAACATGAGGCCCGATCCAAATGACATTTTGAATCATTTTTGGTAGAGTCCAAAAAAATCAATTTTCTGATGAAAAACGATGACCCCGGACCTGTCGAACGTTAAAAAAAGTGGTCAATATTGATGAAATTTTAACATTTAATCTTTAGACTTTAAATGACTGTTGGATGTGAATTATTACTTTTTCAACTAAAATAAGTGTGTTTAAAGTCATTTCTGTGCCTGAAATTGGTCAAAATTGAAGCTTTTGAGTAAGCAAAACTTTGTAAAAATGGCAATTTTGGTCACTGTGAGGGTTTAAAAAGTGGTTATTCAACATGAGGCCCGATCCAAATGACATTTTGAATCATTTTTGGTGGAGTCCAAAAAATCAATTTTCTGATGAAAAACGATGACCCCGGACCTGTCGAACGTTCAAAAAAGTGGTCAATATTGATGAAATTTTAACATTTAATCTTTTGACTTTAAATGACTGTTGTATGTGAATTATTACTTTTTCAACTAAAATAAGTGTGTTTAAAGTCGTTTCTGTGCCTGAAATTGGTCAAAATTTAAGCTTCTGAGTAAGCAAAACTCTGTGAAAATGGCAATTTTGGTCACTGTAAGGGTTTAAAAAGTGGTTATTCAACATGAGGCCCGATCCAAATGACATTTTGAATCATTTTTGGTAGAGTCCAAAAAATCATTTTTCTGATGATAAACAATTACCCCGTACCTGTCGAACGTACAAAAAAGTGGTCAATATTGATGAAATTTTAACATTTAATCTTTTGACTTTAAATGACGGTTGGATGTAAATTATTACTTTTTCAACTAAAATAAGTGTGTTTAAAGTCATTTCTGTGCCTGAAATTGGTCAAAATTGAAGCTTTTGAGTAGGCAAAACTTTGTAAAAATGGCAATTTTGGTCACTGTGAGGGTTTAAAAAGTGGTTATTCAACATGAGGCCCGATCCAAATGACATTTTGAATCATTTTTGGTATAGCCCACAAAATCAATTTTCTGATGACAAACGATGACCCCGGACCTGTCGAACGTTCAAAAAAGTGGTCAATATTGATGAAATTTTAACATTTAATCTTTTGACTTTAAATGACTGTTGGATGTGAATTATTACTTTTTCAACTAAAATAAGTGTGTTTAAAGTAATTTCTGTGCCTGAAATTGGTAAAAATTGAAGCTTCTGAGTAAGCAAAACTCTGTGAAAATGGCAATTTTGGTCACCGCAAGGGTTTAAAAAGTGGTTATTCAACATGAGGCCCGATCCAAATGACATTTTGAGTCATTTTTGGTAGAGTCCAAAAAATCAATTGTCTGATGAAAAACGATGACCCCGGACCTGTCGAACTTTCAAAAAATGGTCAATATTGATGACAATTTTACATTTAATCTTTTGACTTTAAATGACGGTTGGTTGTGAATTATTACTTTTTCAAGTAAAATAAGTGTGTTTAAAGTCATTTCTGTGCCTGAAATTGGTCAAAATTGAAGCTTTTGAGTAAGCGAAAACTCTGTAAAAATGGCAATTTTGGTCACTGTGAGGGTTTAAAAAGTGGTTATTCAACATGAGGCCCGATCCAAATGACATTTTGAATCATTTTTGGTAGAGTCCAAAAAATCAATTTTCTGATAAAAACGATGACCCCGGACCTGTCGAACGTTCAAAAAAGTGGTCAATATTGATGAAATTTTAACATTTAATCTTTTGACTTTAAATGGCGGTTGAATGTGAAATATTACTTTTTCAACTAAAATAATTGTGTTTAAAGTCATTTCTGTGCCTGAAATTGGTCAAAATTGAAGCTTCTGAGTAAGCAAAACTCTGTAAAAATGGCAATTTTGGTCACTGTGAGGGTCTAAAAAGTGGTTATTCAACATGAGGCCTGATCCAAATGACATTTTGAATCATTTTTGGTAGAGTCCAAAAAATCAATTGTCTGATGAAAAACGATGACCCCGGACCTGTCGAACTTTCAAAAAATGGTCAATATTGATGACAATTTTACATTTAATCTTTTGACTTTAAATGACGGTTGGATGTGAATTATTACTTTTTCAACTAAAATAAGTGTGTTTAAAGTCATTTCTGTGCCTGAAATTGGTCAAAATTGAAGCTTTTGAGTAAGCAAAACTCTGTGAAAATGGCAATTTTGGTCATTGTAAGGGTTTAAAAAGTAGTTATTCAACATGAGGCCCGATCCAAATGACATTTTGAATCATTTTTGGTAGAGTCCAAAAAATCAATTTTCTGATGAAAAACGATTACCCCGTACCTGTCGAACGTTCAAAAAAGTGGTCAATATTGATGAAATTGTAAATTTAATCTTTTGACTTTAAATGACGGTTGGATGTGAATTATTACTTTTTCAACTAAAATAAGTGTGTTTAAAGTCATTTCTGTGCCTGAAATTGGTCAAAATTGAAGCTTTTGAGTAAGCAAAACTCTGTGAAAATGGCAATTTTGGTCACTGTAAGGGTTTAAAAAGTGGTTATTCAACATGAGGCCCGATCCAAATGACATTTTGAATCATTTTTGGTAGAGTCCAAAAAATCAATTTTATGATGAAAAACAATGACCCCGGACCTGTTGAACGTTCAAAAAAGTGGTCAATATTGATGAAATTTTAACATTTAAACTTTTGACTTTAAATGACGGTTGGATGTGAATTATTACTTTTTCAACTAAAATAAGTGGTTTAAAGTCATTTCTGTGCCTGAAATTGGTCTAAATTGAAGCTTTTGAGTAAGCGAAAACTCTGTAAAAGTGGCAATTTTGGTCACTGTAAGGGTTTAAAAAGTGGTTATTCAACATGAGGCCTGATCCAAATGACATTTTGAATCATTTTTGGTAGAGTCCAAAAAATCAATTTTCTGATGAAAAACAATGACCCCGTACCTGTTGAACATTAAAAAAAGTGGTCAATATTGATGAAATTTTAACATTTAAACTTTTGACTTTAAATGACGGTTGGATGTGAATTATTACTTTTTCAACTAAAATCAGTGTGTTTAAAGTCATTTCTGTGCCTGAAATTGGTCAAAATTGAAGCTTTTGAGTAAGCGAAAACTCTGTAAAAATGGCAATTTTGGTCACTGTGACGGTTTAAAAAGTGGTTATTCAACATGAGGCCCGATCTAAATGACATTTTGAATCATTTTTGGTAGAGTCCAAAAAATCACTTTTCTGATGAAAAACGATGACCCCGGACCTGTCGAAGGTTCAAAAAATGGTCAATATTGATGAAAATGTAACATTTAATCTTTTGTCTTTAAATGACGGTTGGATGTGAATTATTACTTTTTCAACTAAAATAAGTGTGTTTAAAGTCATTTCTGTGTCTGAAATTGGTCAAAATTGAAGCTTTTGAGTAAGCGAAAACTCTGTAAAAATGGCAATTTTGGTCACTGTGACGGTTTAAAAAGTGATTATTCAACATGAGGCCCGATCTAAATGACATTTTGAATCATTTTTGGTAGAGTCCAAAAAATCACTTTTCTGATGAAAAACGATGACCCCGGACCTGTCGAAGGTTCAAAAAATGGTCAATATTGATGAAATTTTAACATTTAATCTTTTGACTTTAAATGACGATTGGATGTGAATTATTACATGTTCAACTAAAATAAGTGTGTTTAAAGTCATTTCTGTGCCTGAAATTGGTCAAAATTGAAGCTTTTGAGTAAGCGAAAACTGTGTAAAAATGGCAATTTTGGTCACTGTGAGGGTTTAAAAAGTGGTTATTCAACATGAGGCCCGATCCAAATGACATTTTGAATCATTTTTGGTAGAGTCCAAAAAATCAATTTTCTGATGAAAAACGATGACCCCGGACCTGTTGAACGTTCAAAAAAGTGGTCAATATTGATGAAATTTTAACATTTAATCTTTTGACTTTAAATGACTGTTGGATGTGAATTATTACATGTTCAACTAAAATAAGTGTGTTTAAAGTCATTTCTGTGCCTGAAATTGGTCAAAATTGAAGCTTCTGAGTAAGCAAAACTCTGTGAAAATGGCAATTTTGGTCACCGTAAGGGTTTAAAAAGTGGTTATTCAACATGAGGCCCGATCCAAATGACATTTTGAATCATTTTTGGTAGAGTCCAAAAAATCAATTGTCTGATGAAAAACGATGACCCCGGACCTGTCGAACTTTCAAAAAATTGTCAATATTGATGACAATTTTACATTTAATCTTTTGACTTTAAATGACGGTTGGTTGTGAATTATTACTTTTTCAACTAAAATAAGTGTGTTTAAAGTCATTTCTGTGCCTGAAATTGGTCAAAATTGAAGCTTTTGAGTAAGCGAAAACTCTGTAAAAATGGCAATTTTGGTCACTGTGAGGGTTTAAAAAGTGGTTATTCAACATGAGGCCCGATGCAAATGATATTTTGAGTCATTTTTGGTAGAGTCCAAAAAATCAATTGTCTGATGAAAAACGATTACCCCGTACCTGTCGAACGTTCAAAAAAGTGGTCAATATTGATGAAATTTTAAATTTAATCTTTTGACTTTAAATGACGGTTGGATGTGAATTATTACTTTTTCAACTAAAATAAGTGTGTTTAAAGTCATTTCTGTGCCTGAAATTGGTCAAAATTGAAGCTTTTGAGTAAGCAAAAACTCTGTAAAAGTGGCAATTTTGGTCACTGTGAGGGTTTAAAAAGTGGTTATTCAACATGAGGCCCGATCCAAATGACATTTTGAATCATTTTTGGTAGAGTCCAAAAAATCAATTTTCTGATGAAAAACGATTACCCCGTACCTGTCGAACATTCAAAAAAGTGGTCAATATTGATGAAATTTTAACATTTAATCTTTTGACTTTAAATGACGGTTGGATGTGAATTATTACTTTTTCAACTAAAATAAGTGTGTTTAAAGTCATTTCTGTGCCTGAAATTGGTCAAAATTGAAGCTTTTGAGTAAGCAAAACTCTGTAAAAATGGCAATTTTGGTCACTGTGAGGGTCTAAAAAGTGGTTATTCAACATGAGGCCTGATCCAAATGACATTTTGAATCATTTTTGGTAGAGTCCAAAAAATCAATTGTCTGATGAAAAACGATGACCCCGGACCTGTCGAACTTTCAAAAAATGGTCAATATTGATGACAATTTTACATTTAATCTTTTGACTTTAAATGACGGTTGGATGTGAATTATTACTTTTTCAACTAAAATAAGTTTGTTTAAAGTCATTTCTGTGCCTGAAATTGGTCAAAATTGAAGCTTTTGAGTAAGCAAAACTCTGTGAAAATGGCAATTTTGGTCACTGTAAGGGTTTAAAAAGTAGTTATTCAACATGAGGCCCGATCCAAATGACATTTTGAATCATTTTTGGTAGAGTCCAAAAAATCAATTTTCCTATGAAAAACGATTACCCCGTACCTGTCGAACGTTCAAAAAAGTGGTCAATATTGATGAAATTTTAAATTTAATCTTTTGACTTTAAATGATGGTTGGATGTGAATTATTACTTTTTCAACTAAAATAAGTGTGTTTAAAGTCATTTCTGTGCCTGAAATTGGTCAAAATTGAAGCTTCTGAGTAAGAAAAACTCTGTGAAAATGGCAATTTTGGTCACTGTAAGGGTTTAAAAAGTGGTTATTCAACATGAGGCCTGATCCAAATGACATTTTGAATCATTTTTGGTAGAGTCCAAAAAATCACTTTTCTGATGAAAAACGATGACCCCGGACCTGTCGAAGGTTAAAAAAATGGTCAATATTGATGACAATGTAACATTTAATCTTTTGTCTTTAAATGACGGTTGGATGTGAATTATTACTTTTTCAACTAAAATAAGTTTGTTTAAAGTCATTTCTGTGTCTGAAATTGGTCAAAATCGAAGCTTTTGAGTAAGCGAAAACTCTGTAAAAATGGCAATTTTGGTCACTGTGAGGGTTTAAAAAGTGGTTATTCAACATGAGGCCCGATCCAAATGACATTTTGAATCATTTTTGGTAGAGTCCAAAAAATCAATTTTCTGATGAAAAACGATGAGCCCGGACCTGTCGAACGTTCAAAAAAGTGGTCAATATTGATGAAATTTTAACATTTAATCTTTTGACTTTAAATGACTGTTGGATGTGAATTATTACTTTTTCAACTAAAATAAGTGTGTTTAAAGTCATTTCTGTGCCTGAAATTGGTCAAAATTGAAGCTTTTGAGTAAGCAAAACTTTGTAAAAATGGCAATTTTGGTCACTGTGAGGGTTTAAAAAGTGGTTATTCAACATGAGGCCCGATCCAAATGACATTTTGAATCATTTTTGGTAGAGTCCAAAAAATCAATTTTCTGATGAAAAACGATGACCCCGGACCTGTCGAACGTTCAAAAAAGTGGTCAATATTGATGAAATTTTAACATTTAATCTTTTGACTTTAAATGACTGTTGGATGTGAATTATTACTTTTTCAACTAAAATAAGTGTGTTTAAAGTCGTTTCTGTGCCTGAAATTGGTCAAAATTTAAGCTTCTGAGTAAGCAAAACTCTGTGAAAATGGCAATTTTGGTCACTGTAAGGGTTTAAAAAGTGGTTATTCAACATGAGGCCCGATCCAAATGACATTTTGAATCATTTTTGGTAGAGTCCAAAAAATCATTTTTCTGATGATAAACAATTACCCCGTACCTGTCGAACGTTCAAAAAAGTGGCCAATATTGATGAAATTTTAACATTTAATCTTTTGACTTTAAATGACGGTTGGATGTGAATTATTACTTTTTCAACTAAAATAAGTGTGTTTAAAGTCATTTCTGTGCCTGAAATTGGTCAAAATTGAAGCTTTTGAGTAGGCAAAACTTTGTAAAAATGGCAATTTTGATCACTGTGAGGGTTTAAAAAGTGGTTATTCAACATGAGGCCCGATCCAAATGACATTTTGAATCATTTTTGGTATAGCCCACAAAATCAATTTTCTGATGACAAACGATGACCCCGGACCTGTCGAACGTTAAAAAAAGTGGTTAATATTGATGACATTTTAACATTTAATCTTTTGACTTTAAATGACTGTTGGATGTGAATTATTACTTTTTCAACTAAAATAAGTGTGTTTAAAGTCATTTCTGTGCCTGAAATTGGTAAAAATTGAAGCTTCTGAGTAAGCAAAACTCTGTGAAAATGGCAATTTTGGTCACCGTAAGGGTTTAAAAAGTGGTTATTCAACATGAGGCCCGATCCAAATGACATTTTGAGTCATTTTTGGTAGAGTCCAAAAAATCAATTGTCTGATTAAAAACGATGACCCCGGACCTGTCGAACTTTCAAAAAATGGTCAATATTGATGACAATTTTACATTTAATCTTTTGACTTTAAATGACGGTTGGTTGTGAATTATTACTTTTTCAAGTAAAATAAGTGTGTTTAAAGTCATTTCTGTGCCTGAAATTGGTCAAAATTGAAGCTTTTGAGTAAGCGAAAACTCTGTAAAAATGGCAATTTTGGTCACTGTGAGGGTTTAAAAAGTGGTTATTCAACATGAGGCCCGATCCAAATGACATTTTGAATCATTTTTGGTAGAGTCCAAAAAATCAATTTTCTGATGATAAACAATTACCCCGTACCTGTCGAACGTTCAAAAAAGTGGCCAATATTGATGAAATTTTAACATTTAATCTTTTGACTTTAAATGACGGTTGGATGTGAATTATTACTTTTTCAACTAAAATAAGTGTGTTTAAAGTCATTTCTGTGCCTGAAATTGGTCAAAATTTAAGCTTCTGAGTAAGCAAAACTCTGTGAAAATGGCAATTTTGGTCACTGTAAGGGTTTAAAAAGTGGTTATTCAACATGAGGCCCGATCCAAATGACATTTTGAATCATTTTTGGTAGAGTCCAAAAAATCATTTTTCTGATGATAAACAATTACCCCGTACCTGTCGAACGTTCAAAAAAGTGGCCAATATTGATGAAATTTTAACATTTAATCTTTTGACTTTAAATGACGGTTGGATGTGAATTATTACTTTTTCAACTAAAATAAGTGTGTTTAAAGTCATTTCTGTGCCTGAAATTGGTCAAAATTGAAGCTTTTGAGTAGGCAAAACTTTGTAAAAATGGCAATTTTGATCACTGTGAGGGTTTAAAAAGTGGTTATTCAACATGAGGCCCGATCCAAATGACATTTTGAATCATTTTTGGTATAGCCCACAAAATCAATTTTCTGATGACAAACGATGACCCCGGACCTGTCGAACGTTAAAAAAAGTGGTTAATATTGATGACATTTTAACATTTAATCTTTTGACTTTAAATGACTGTTGGATGTGAATTATTACTTTTTCAACTAAAATAAGTGTGTTTAAAGTCATTTCTGTGCCTGAAATTGGTAAAAATTGAAGCTTCTGAGTAAGCAAAACTCTGTGAAAATGGCAATTTTGGTCACCGTAAGGGTTTAAAAAGTGGTTATTCAACATGAGGCCCGATCCAAATGACATTTTGAGTCATTTTTGGTAGAGTCCAAAAAATCAATTGTCTGATTAAAAACGATGACCCCGGACCTGTCGAACTTTCAAAAAATGGTCAATATTGATGACAATTTTACATTTAATCTTTTGACTTTAAATGACGGTTGGTTGTGAATTATTACTTTTTCAAGTAAAATAAGTGTGTTTAAAGTCATTTCTGTGCCTGAAATTGGTCAAAATTGAAGCTTTTGAGTAAGCGAAAACTCTGTAAAAATGGCAATTTTGGTCACTGTGAGGGTTTAAAAAGTGGTTATTCAACATGAGGCCCGATCCAAATGACATTTTGAATCATTTTTGGTAGAGTCCAAAAAATCAATTTTCTGATGAAAAACGATGAGCCCGGACCTGTCGAACGTTCAAAAAAGTGGTCAATATTGATGAAATTTTAACATTTAATCTTTTGACTTTAAATGACTGTTGGATGTGAATTATTACTTTTTCAACTAAAATAAGTGTGTTTAAAGTCATTTCTGTGCCTGAAATTGGTCAAAATTGAAGCTTTTGAGTAAGCAAAACTTTGTAAAAATGGCAATTTTGGTCACTGTGAGGGTTTAAAAAGTGGTTATTCAACATGAGGCCCGATCCAAATGACATTTTGAATCATTTTTGGTAGAGTCCAAAAAATCAATTTTCTGATGAAAAACGATGACCCCGGACCTGTCGAACGTTCAAAAAAGTGGTCAATATTGATGAAATTTTAACATTTAATCTTTTGACTTTAAATGACTGTTGGATGTGAATTATTACTTTTTCAACTAAAATAAGTGTGTTTAAAGTCGTTTCTGTGCCTGAAATTGGTCAAAATTTAAGCTTCTGAGTAAGCAAAACTCTGTGAAAATGGCAATTTTGGTCACTGTAAGGGTTTAAAAAGTGGTTATTCAACATGAGGCCCGATCCAAATGACATTTTGAATCATTTTTGGTAGAGTCCAAAAAATCATTTTTCTGATGATAAACAATTACCCCGTACCTGTCGAACGTTCAAAAAAGTGGCCAATATTGATGAAATTTTAACATTTAATCTTTTGACTTTAAATGACGGTTGGATGTGAATTATTACTTTTTCAACTAAAATAAGTGTGTTTAAAGTCATTTCTGTGCCTGAAATTGGTCAAAATTGAAGCTTTTGAGTAGGCAAAACTTTGTAAAAATGGCAATTTTGATCACTGTGAGGGTTTAAAAAGTGGTTATTCAACATGAGGCCCGATCCAAATGACATTTTGAATCATTTTTGGTATAGCCCACAAAATCAATTTTCTGATGACAAACGATGACCCCGGACCTGTCGAACGTTAAAAAAAGTGGTTAATATTGATGACATTTTAACATTTAATCTTTTGACTTTAAATGACTGTTGGATGTGAATTATTACTTTTTCAACTAAAATAAGTGTGTTTAAAGTCATTTCTGTGCCTGAAATTGGTAAAAATTGAAGCTTCTGAGTAAGCAAAACTCTGTGAAAATGGCAATTTTGGTCACCGTAAGGGTTTAAAAAGTGGTTATTCAACATGAGGCCCGATCCAAATGACATTTTGAGTCATTTTTGGTAGAGTCCAAAAAATCAATTGTCTGATTAAAAACGATGACCCCGGACCTGTCGAACTTTCAAAAAATGGTCAATATTGATGACAATTTTACATTTAATCTTTTGACTTTAAATGACGGTTGGTTGTGAATTATTACTTTTTCAAGTAAAATAAGTGTGTTTAAAGTCATTTCTGTGCCTGAAATTGGTCAAAATTGAAGCTTTTGAGTAAGCGAAAACTCTGTAAAAATGGCAATTTTGGTCACTGTGAGGGTTTAAAAAGTGGTTATTCAACATGAGGCCCGATCCAAATGACATTTTGAATCATTTTCGGTAGAGTCCAAAAAATCAATTTTCTGACGAAAAACGATGACCCCGGACCTGTCGAACGTTCAAAAAAGCGGTCAATATTGATGAAATTTTAACATTTAATCTTTTGACTTTAAATGACTGTTGGATGTGAATTATTACTTTTTCAACTAAAATAAGTGTGTTTAAAGTCATTTCTGTGCCTGAAATTGGTCAAAATTAAAGCTTCTGAGTAAGCAAAACTCTGTAAAAATGGCAATTTTGGTCACTGTGAGGGTTTAAAAAGTGGTTATTCAACATTAGGCCCGATCCAAATGACATTTTGAATAATTTTTGGTAGAGTCCAAAAAATCACTTTTCTGATGAAAAACGATGACCCCGGACCTGTCGAAGGTTCAAAAAATGGTCAATATTGATGAAAATGTAACATTTAATCTTTTGTCTTTAAATGACGGTTGGATGTGAATTATTACTTTTTCAACTAAAATAAGTGTGTTTAAAGTCATTTCTGTGTCTGAAATTGGTCAAAATTGAAGCTTTTGAGTAAGCGAAAACTCTGTAAAAATGGCAATTTTGGTCACTGTGAGGGTTTAAAAAGTGATTATTCAACATGAGGCCCGATCTAAATGACATTTTGAATCATTTTTGGTAGAGTCCAAAAAATCAATTTTCTGATGAAAAACGATGACCCCGGACCTGTCGAACGTTCAAAAAAGTGGTCAATATTGATGACATTTTAACATTTAATCTTTTGACTTTAAATGACGATTGGATGTGAATTATTACATGTTCAACTAAAATAAGTGTGTTTAAAGTCATTTCTGTGCCTGAAATTGGTCAAAATTGAAGCTTCTGAGTAAGCGAAAACTCTGTAAAAATGGCAATTTTGGTCACTGTGAGGGTTTAAAAAGTGGTTATTCAACATGAGGCCTGATCCAAATGACATTTTGAATCATTTTTGGTAGAGTCCAAAAAATCAATTGTCTGATGAAAAACGATGACCCCGGACCTGTCGAACTTTCAAAAAATGGTCAATATTGATGACAATTTTACATTTAATCTTTTGACTTTAAATGACGGTTGGATGTGAATTATTACTTTTTCAACTAAAATAAGTGTGTTTAAAGTCATTTCTGTGCCTGAAATTGGTCAAAATCGAAGCTTTTGAGTAAGCAAAACTCTGTGAAAATGGCAATTTTGGTCACTGTAAGGGTTTAAAAAGTAGTTATTCAACATGAGGCCCGATCCAAATGACATTTTGAATCATTTTTGGTAGAGTCCAAAAAATAAATTTTCTGATGAAAAACGATTACCCCGTACCTGTCGAACGTTCAAAAAAGTGGTCAATATTGATGAAATTTTAAATTTAATCTTTTGACTTTAAATGACGGTTGGATGTGAATTATTACTTTTTCAACTAAAATAAGTGTGTTTAAAGTCATTTCTGTGCCTGAAATTGGTCAAAATTGAAGCTTCTGAGTAAGCAAAACTCAGTGAAAATGGCAATTTTGGTCACTGTAAGGGTTTAAAAAGTGGTTATTCAACATGAGGCCTGATCCAAATGACATTTTGAATCATTTTTGGTAGAGTCCAAAAAATCAATTTTATGATGAAAAACAATGACCCCGGACCTGTCGAACGTTCAAAAAAGTGGTCAATATTGATGAAATTTTAACATTTAAACTTTTGACTTTAAATGACTGTTGGATGTGAATTATTACTTTTTCAAGTAAAATAAGTGTGTTTAAAGTCATTTCTGTGCCTGAAATTGGTCAAAATTGAAGCTTTTGAGTAAGCGAAAACTCTGTAAAAATGGCAATTTTGGTCACTGTGAGGGTTTAAAAAGTGATTATTCAACATGAGGCTCGATCCAAATGACATTTAGAGTAATTTTTGGTAGAGTCCAAAAAATCAATTTTCTGATGACAAACGATGACCCCGGACCTGTCGAACGTTCAAAAAAGTGGTCAATATTGATGAAATTTTAACATTTAATCTTTTGACTTTAAATGGCGGTTGGATGTGAAATATTACTTTTTCAACTAAAATAAGTGTGTTTAAAGTCATTTCTGTGCCTGAAATTGGTCAAAATTGAAGCTTCTGAGTAAGCAAAACTCTGTAAAAATGGCAATTTTGGTCACTGTGAGGGTCTAAAAAGTGGTTATTCAACATGAGGCCTGATCCAAATGACATTTTGAATCATTTTTGGTAGAGTCCAAAAAATCAATTGTCTGATGAAAAACGATGACCCCGGACCTGTCGAACTTTCAAAAAATGGTCAATATTGATGACAATTTTACATTTAATCTTTTGACTTTAAATGACGGTTGGATGTGAATTATTACTTTTTCAACTAAAATAAGTGTGTTTAAAGTCATTTCTGTGCCTGAAATTGGTCAAAATCGAAGCTTTTGAGTAAGCAAAACTCTGTGAAAATGGCAATTTTGGTCACTGTAAGGGTTTAAAAAGTAGTTATTCAACATGAGGCCCGATCCAAATGACATTTTGAATCATTTTTGGTAGAGTCCAAAAAATCAATTTTCTGATGAAAAACGATTACCCCGTACCTGTCGAACGTTCAAAAAAGTGGTCAATATTGATGAAATTTTAAATTTAATCTTTTGACTTTAAATGACGGTTGGATGTGAATTATTACTTTTTCAACTAAAATAAGTGTGTTTAAAGTCATTTCTGTGCCTGAAATTGGTCAAAATTGAAGCTTCTGAGTAAGCAAAACTCAGTGAAAATGGCAATTTTGGTCACTGTAAGGGTTTAAAAAGTGGTTATTCAACATGAGGCCTGATCCAAATGACATTTTGAATCATTTTTGGTAGAGTCCAAAAAATCAATTTTATGATGAAAAACAATGACCCCGGACCTGTCGAACGTTCAAAAAAGTGGTCAATATTGATGAAATTTTAACATTTAAACTTTTGACTTTAAATGACTGTTGGATGTGAATTATTACTTTTTCAACTAAAATAAGTGGTTTAAAATCATTTCTGTGCCTGAAATTGGTCTAAATTGAAGCTTTTGAGTAAGCGAAAACTCTGTAAAAGTGGCAATTTTGGTCACTGTGAGGGTTTAAAAAGTGGTTATTCAACATGAGGCCCGATCCAAATGACATTTTGAATCATTTTTGGTAGAGTCCAAAAAATCAATTTTCTGATGAAAAACGATTACCCCGTACCTGTCGAACATTCAAAAAAGTGGTCAATATTGATGAAATTTTAACATTTAATCTTTTGTCTTTAAATGATAGTTGGATGTGAATTATTACATGTTCAACTAAAATAAGTGTGTTTAAAGTCATTTCTGTGCCTGAAATTGGTCAAAATTGAAGCTTTTGAGTAAGCAAACCTCTGTAAAAATGGCAATTTTGGTCACTGTGAGGGTTTAAAAAGTGGTTATTCAACATGAGGCCCGATCCAAATGGCATTTTGAATCATTTTTGATAGAGTCCAAAAAATCAATTTTCTGATTAAAAACGATGACCCCGGAACTGTCGAACGTTCAAAAAACGTGGTCAATATTGATACAATTTTAACATTTAATCTTTTGACTTTAAATGACGGTTGGATGTGAATTATTACTTTTTCAACTAAAATAAGTGTGTTTAAAGTCATTTCTGTGCCTGAAATTGGTCAAAATTGAAGCTTTTGAGTAAGCGAAAACTCTGTAAAAATGGCAATTTTGGTCACTGTGAGGGTTTAAAAAGTGGTTATTCAACATGAGGCCCGATCCAAATGACATTTTGAATAATTTTTGGTAGAGTCCAAAAAATCACTTTTCTGATGAAAAACGATGACCCCGGACCTGTCGAAGGTTCAAAAAATGGTCAATATTGATGAAAATGTAACATTTAATCTTTTGTCTTTAAATGACGGTTGGATGTGAATTATTACTTTTTCAACTAAAATAAGTGTGTTTAAAGTCATTTCTGTGTCTGAAATTGGTCAAAATTGAAGCTTTTGAGTAAGCGAAAACTCTGTAAAAATGGCAATTTTGGTCACTGTGAGGGTTTAAAAAGTGATTATTCAACATGAGGCCCGATCTAAATGACATTTTGAATCATTTTTGGTAGAGTCCAAAAAATCAATTTTCTGATTAAAAACGATGACCCCGGACCTGTCGAACGTTCAAAAAAGTGGTCAATATTGATGACATTTTAACATTTAATCTTTTGACTTTAAATGACGATTGGATGTGAATTATTACATGTTCAACTAAAATAAGTGTGTTTAAAGTCATTTCTGTGCCTGAAATTGGTCAAAATTGAAGCTTTTGAGTAAGCGAAAACTCTGTAAAAATGGCAATTTTGGTCACTGTGAGGGTTTAAAAAGTGGTTATTCAACATGAGGCTCGATCCAAATGACATTTAGAGTAATTTTTGGTAGAGTCCAAAAAATCAATTTTCTGATGACAAACGATGACCCCGGACCTGTCGAACGTTCAAAAAAGTGGTCAATATTGATGAAATTTTAACATTTAATCTTTTGACTTTAAATGGCGGTTGGATGTGAAATATTACTTTTTCAACTAAAATAAGTGTGTTTAAAGTCATTTCTGTGCCTGAAATTGGTCAAAATTGAAGCTTTTGAGTAAGCAAAACTCTGTGAAAATGGCAATTTTGGTCACTGTAAGGGTTTAAAAAGTAGTTATTCAACATGAGGCCTGATCCAAATGACATTTTGAATCATTTTTGGTAGAGTCCAAAAAATCAATTGTCTGATGAAAAACGATGACCCCGGACCTGTCGAACTTTCAAAAAATGGTCAATATTGATGACAATTTTACATTTAATCTTTTGACTTTAAATGACGGTTGGATGTGAATTATTACTTTTTCAACTAAAATAAGTGTGTTTAAAGTCATTTCTGTGCCTGAAATTGGTCAAAATCGAAGCTTTTGAGTAAGCAAAACTCTGTGAAAATGGCAATTTTGGTCACTGTAAGGGTTTAAAAAGTAGTTATTCAACATGAGGCCCGATCCAAATGACATTTTGAATCATTTTTGGTAGAGTCCAAAAAATCAATTTTCTGATGAAAAACGATTACCCCGTACCTGTCGAACGTTCAAAAAAGTGGTCAATATTGATGAAATTTTTAATTTAATCTTTTGACTTTAAATGACGGTTGGATGTGAATTATTACTTTTTCAACTAAAATAAGTGTGTTTAAAGTCATTTCTGTGCCTGAAATTGGTCAAAATTGAAGCTTCTGAGTAAGCAAAACTCAGTGAAAATGGCAATTTTGGTCACTGTAAGGGTTTAAAAAGTGGTTATTCAACATGAGGCCTGATCCAAATGACATTTTGAATCATTTTTGGTAGAGTCCAAAAAATCAATTTTATGATGAAAAACAATGACCCCGGACCTGTCGAACGTTCAAAAAAGTGGTCAATATTGATGAAATTTTAACATTTAAACTTTTGACTTTAAATGACTGTTGGATGTGAATTATTACTTTTTCAACTAAAATAAGTGGTTTAAAATCATTTCTGTGCCTGAAATTGGTCTAAATTGAAGCTTTTGAGTAAGCGAAAACTCTGTAAAAGTGGCAATTTTGGTCACTGTGAGGGTTTAAAAAGTGGTTATTCAACATGAGGCCCGATCCAAATGACATTTTGAATCATTTTTGGTAGAGTCCAAAAAATCAATTTTCTGATGAAAAACGATTACCCCGTACCTGTCGATCATTCAAAAAAGTGGTCAATATTGATGAAATTTTAACATTTAATCTTTTGACTTCAAATGACGGTTGGATGTGAATTATTACATGTTCAACTAAAATAAGTGTGTTTAAAGTCATTTCTGTGCCTGAAATTGGTCAAAATTGAAGCTTTTGAGTAAGCAAACCTCTGTAAAAATGGCAATTTTGGTCACTGTGAGGGTTTAAAAAGTGGTTATTCAACATGAGGCCCGATCCAAATGGCATTTTGAATCATTTTTGATAGAGTCCAAAAAATCAATTTTCTGATTAAAAACGATGACCCCGGAACTGTCGAACGTTCAAAAAACGTGGTCAATATTGATACAATTTTAACATTTAATCTTTTGACTTTAAATGACGGTTGGATGTGAATTATTACTTTTTCAACTAAAATAAGTGTGTTTAAAGTCATTTCTGTGCCTGAAATTGGTCAAAATTTAAGCTTTTGAGTAAGCGAAAACTCTGTAAAAATGGCAATTTTGGTCACTCTGAGGGTTTAAAAAGTGGTTATTCAACATGAGGCCCGATCCAAATGACATTTTGAATAATTTTTGGTAGAGTCCAAAAAATCACTTTTCTGATGAAAAACGATGACCCCGGACCTGTCGAAGGTTCAAAAAATGGTCAATATTGATGAAAATGTAACATTTAATCTTTTGTCTTTAAATGACGGTTGGATGTGAATTATTACTTTTTCAACTAAAATAAGTGTGTTTAAAGTCATTTCTGTGTCTGAAATTGGTCAAAATTGAAGCTTTTGAGTAAGCGAAAACTCTGTAAAAATGGCAATTTTGGTCACTGTGAGGGTTTAAAAAGTGATTATTCAACATGAGGCCCGATCTAAATGACATTTTGAATCATTTTTGGTAGAGTCCAAAAAATCAATTTTCTGATGAAAAACGATGACCCCGGACCTGTCGAACGTTCAAAAAAGTGGTCAATATTGATGACATTTTAACATTTAATCTTTTGACTTTAAATGACGATTGGATGTGAATTATTACATGTTCAACTAAAATAAGTGTGTTTAAAGTCATTTCTGTGCCTGAAATTGGTCAAAATTGAAGCTTTTGAGTAAGCGAAAACTCTGTAAAAATGGCAATTTTGGTCACTGTGAGGGTTTAAAAAGTGATTATTCAACATGAGGCCCGATCTAAATGACATTTTGAATCATTTTTGGTAGAGTCCAAAAAATCAATTTTCTGATGAAAAACAATTACCCCGTACCTGTCGAACGTTCAAAAAAGTGGTCAATATTGATGACATTTTAACATTTAATCTTTTGACTTTAAATGACTGTTGGATGTGAATTATTACTTTTTCAACTAAAATAAGTGTGTTTAAAGTCGTTTCTGTGCCTGAAATTGGTCAAAATTTAAGCTTCTGAGTAAGCAAAACTCTGTGAAAATGGCAATTTTGGTCACTGTAAGGGTTTAAAAAGTGGTTATTCAACATGAGGCCCGTTCCAAATGACATTTTGAATCATTTTTGGTAGAGTCCAAAAAATCATTTTTCTGATGATAAACAATTACCCCGTACCTGTCGAACGTTCAAAAAAGTGGTCAATATTGATGAAATTTTAACATTTAATCTTTTGACTTTAAATGACGGTTGGATGTGAATTATTACTTTTTCAACTAAAATAAGTGTGTTTAAAGTCATTTCTGTGCCTGAAATTGGTCAAAATTGAAGCTTATGAGTAGGCAAAACTTTGTAAAAATGGCAATTTTGGTCACTGTGAGGGTTTAAAAAGTGGTTATTCAACATGAGGCCCGATCCAAATGACATTTTGAATCATTTTTGGTATAGCCCACAAAATCAATTTTCTGATGACAAACGATGACCCCGGACCTGTCGAACGTTCAAAAAAGTGGTCAATATTGATGAAATTTTAACATTTAATCTTTTGACTTTAAATGACTGTTGGATGTGAATTATTACTTTTTCAACTAAAATAAGTGTGTTTAAAGTCATTTCTGTGCCTGAAATTGGTCAAAATTTAAGCTTTTGAGTAAGCGAAAACTCTGTAAAAATGGCAATTTTGGTCACTGTGAGGGTTTAAAAAGTGGTTATTCAACATGAGGCCCGATCCAAATGACATTTTGAGTCATTTTTGGTAGAGTCCAAAAAATCAATTGTCTGATGAAAAACGATGACCCCGGACCTGTCGAACTTTCAAAAAATGGTCAATATTGATGACAATTTTACATTTAATCTTTTGACTTTAAATGACGGTTGGTTGTGAATTATTACTTTTTCAAGTAAAATAAGTGTGTTTAAAGTCATTTCTGTGCCTGAAATTGGTCAAAATTGAAGCTTTTGAGTAAGCGAAAACTCTGTAAAAATGGCAATTTAGGTCACTGTGAGGGTTTAAAAAGTGGTTATTCAACATGAGGCCCGATCCAAATGACATTTTGAATCATTTTTGGTAGAGTCCAAAAAATCAATTTTCTGATGAAAAACGATGACCCCGGACCTGTCGAACGTTCAAAAAAGTGGTCAATATTGATGAAATTTTAACATTTAATCTTTTGACTTTAAATGACTGTTGGATGTGAATTATTACTTTTTCAACTAAAATAAGTGTGTTTAAAGTCATTTCTGTGCCTGAAATTGGTCAAAATTGAAGCTTCTGAGTAAGCAAAACTCTGTAAAAATGGCAATTTTGGTCACTGTGAGGGTTTAAAAAGTGGTTATTCAACATGAGGCCCGATCCAAATGGCATTTTGAATCATTTTTGATAGAGTCCAAAAAATCAATTTTCTGATTAAAAACGATGACCCCGGAACTGTCGAACGTTCAAAAAACGTGGTCAATATTGATACAATTTTAACATTTAATCTTTTGACTTTAAATGACGGTTGGATGTGAATTATTACTTTTTCAACTAAAATAAGTGTGTTTAAAGTCATTTCTGTGCCTGAAATTGGTCAAAATGGAAGCTTTTGAGTAAGCGAAAACTCTGTAAAAATGGCAATTTTGGTCACTGTGAGGGTTTAAAAAGTGGTTATTCAACATGAGGCCCGATCCAAATGACATTTTGAATAATTTTTGGTAGAGTCCAAAAAATCACTTTTCTGATGAAAAACGATGACCCCGGACCTGTCGAAGGTTCAAAAAATGGTCAATATTGATGAAAATGTAACATTTAATCTTTTGTCTTTAAATGACGGTTGGATGTGAATTATTACTTTTTCAACTAAAATAAGTGTGTTTAAAGTCATTTCTGTGTCTGAAATTGGTCAAAATTGAAGCTTTTGAGTAAGCGAAAACTCTGTAAAAATGGCAATTTTGGTCACTGTGAGGGTTTAAAAAGTGATTATTCAACATGAGGCCCGATCTAAATGACATTTTGAATCATTTTTGGTAGAGTCCAAAAAATCAATTTTCTGATGAAAAACGATGACCCCGGACCTGTCGAACGTTCAAAAAAGTGGTCAATATTGATGACATTTTAACATTTAATCTTTTGACTTTAAATGACGATTGGATGTGAATTATTACATGTTCAACTAAAATAAGTGTGTTTAAAGTCATTTCTGTGCCTGAAATTGGTCAAAATTGAAGCTTTTGAGTAAGCGAAAACTCTGTAAAAATGGCAATTTTGGTCACTGTGAGGGTTTAAAAAGTGATTATTCAACATGAGGCCCGATCTAAATGACTTTTTGAATCATTTTTGGTAGAGTCCAAAAAATCATTTTTCTGATGATAAACAATTACCCCGTACCTGTCGAACGTTCAAAAAAGTGGTCAATATTGATGAAATTTTAACATTTAATCTTTTGACTTTAAATGACGGTTGGATGTGAATTATTACTTTTTCAACTAAAATAAGTGTGTTTAAAGTCATTTCTGTGCCTGAAATTGGTCAAAATTGAAGCTTATGAGTAGGCAAAACTTTGTAAAAATGGCAATTTTGGTCACTGTGAGGGTTTAAAAAGTGGTTATTCAACATGAGGCCCGATCCAAATGACATTTTGAATCATTTTTGGTATAGCCCACAAAATCAATTTTCTGATGACAAACGATGACCCCGGACCTGTCGAACGTTCAAAAAAGTGGTCAATATTGATGAAATTTTAACATTTAATCTTTTGACTTTAAATGACTGTTGGATGTGAATTATTACTTTTTCAACTAAAATAAGTGTGTTTAAAGTCATTTCTGTGCCTGAAATTGGTCAAAATTTAAGCTTTTGAGTAAGCGAAAACTCTGTAAAAATGGCAATTTTGGTCACTGTGAGGGTTTAAAAAGTGGTTATTCAACATGAGGCCCGATCCAAATGACATTTTGAGTCATTTTTGGTAGAGTCCAAAAAATCAATTGTCTGATGAAAAACGATGACCCCGGACCTGTCGAACTTTCAAAAAATGGTCAATATTGATGACAATTTTACATTTAATCTTTTGACTTTAAATGACGGTTGGTTGTGAATTATTACTTTTTCAAGTAAAATAAGTGTGTTTAAAGTCATTTCTGTGCCTGAAATTGGTCAAAATTGAAGCTTTTGAGTAAGCGAAAACTCTGTAAAAATGGCAATTTAGGTCACTGTGAGGGTTTAAAAAGTGGTTATTCAACATGAGGCCCGATCCAAATGACATTTTGAATCATTTTTGGTAGAGTCCAAAAAATCAATTTTCTGATGAAAAACGATGACCCCGGACCTGTCGAACGTTCAAAAAAGTGGTCAATATTGATGAAATTTTAACATTTAATCTTTTGACTTTAAATGACTGTTGGATGTGAATTATTACTTTTTCAACTAAAATAAGTGTGTTTAAAGTCATTTCTGTGCCTGAAATTGGTCAAAATTGAAGCTTCTGAGTAAGCAAAACTCTGTAAAAATGGCAATTTTGGTCACTGTGAGGGTTTAAAAAGTGGTTATTCAACATGAGGCCCGATCCAAATGGCATTTTGAATCATTTTTGATAGAGTCCAAAAAATCAATTTTCTGATTAAAAACGATGACCCCGGAACTGTCGAACGTTCAAAAAACGTGGTCAATATTGATACAATTTTAACATTTAATCTTTTGACTTTAAATGACGGTTGGATGTGAATTATTACTTTTTCAACTAAAATAAGTGTGTTTAAAGTCATTTCTGTGCCTGAAATTGGTCAAAATTGAAGCTTTTGAGTAAGCGAAAACTCTGTAAAAATGGCAATTTTGGTCACTGTGAGGGTTTAAAAAGTGGTTATTCAACATGAGGCCCGATCCAAATGACATTTTGAATAATTTTTGGTAGAGTCCAAAAAATCACTTTTCTGATGAAAAACGATGACCCCGGACCTGTCGAAGGTTCAAAAAATGGTCAATATTGATGAAAATGTAACATTTAATCTTTTTTCTTTAAATGACGGTTGGATGTGAATTATTACTTTTTCAACTAAAATAAGTGTGTTTAAAGTCATTTCTGTGTCTGAAATTGGTCAAAATTGAAGCTTTTGAGTAAGCGAAAACTCTGTAAAAATTGCAATTTTGGTCACTGTGAGGGTTTAAAAAGTGATTATTCAACATGAGGCCCGATCTAAATGACATTTTGAATCATTTTTGGTAGAGTCCAAAAAATCAATTTTCTGATGAAAAACGATGACCCCGGACCTGTCGAACGTTCAAAAAAGTGGTCAATATTGATGACATTTTAACATTTAATCTTTTGACTTTAAATGACGATTGGATGTGAATTATTACATGTTCAACTAAAATAAGTGTGTTTAAAGTCATTTCTGTGCCTGAAATTGGTCAAAATTGAAGCTTTTGAGTAAGCGAAAACTCTGTAAAAATGGCAATTTTGGTCACTGTGAGGGTTTAAAAAGTGATTATTCAACATGAGGCCCGATCTAAATGACATTTTGAATCATTTTTGGTAGAGTCCAAAAAATCATTTTTCTGATGATAAACAATTACCCCGTACCTGTCGAACGTTCAAAAAAGTGGTCAATATTGATGAAATGTTAACATTTAATCTTTTGACTTTAAATGACGGTTGGATGTGAATTATTACTTTTTCAACTAAAATAAGTGTGTTTAAAGTCATTTCTGTGCCTGAAATTGGTCAAAATTGAAGCTTATGAGTAGGCAAAACTTTGTAAAAATGGCAATTTTGGTCACTGTGAGGGTTTAAAAAGTGGTTATTCAACATGAGGCCCGATCCAAATGACATTTTTAATCATTTTTGGTATAGCCCACAAAATCAATTTTCTGATGACAAACGATGACCCCGGACCTGTCGAACGTTCAAAAAAGTGGTCAATATTGATGAAATTTTAACATTTAATCTTTTGACTTTAAATGACTGTTGGATGTGAATTATTACTTTTTCAACTAAAATAAGTGTGTTTAAAGTCATTTCTGTGCCTGAAATTGGTCAAAATTTAAGCTTTTGAGTAAGCGAAAACTCTGTAAAAATGGCAATTTTGGTCACTGTGAGGGTTTAAAAAGTGGTTATTCAACATGAGGCCCGATCCAAATGACATTTTGAGTCATTTTTGGTAGAGTCCAAAAAATCAATTGTCTGATGAAAAACGATGACCCCGGACCTGTCGAACTTTCAAAAAATGGTCAATATTGATGACAATTTTACATTTAATCTTTTGACTTTAAATGACGGTTGGTTGTGAATTATTACTTTTTCAAGTAAAATAAGTGTGTTTAAAGTCATTTCTGTGCCTGAAATTGGTCAAAATTGAAGCTTTTGAGTAAGCGAAAACTCTGTAAAAATGGCAATTTAGGTCACTGTGAGGGTTTAAAAAGTGGTTATTCAACATGAGGCCCGATCCAAATGACATTTTGAATCATTTTTGGTAGAGTCCAAAAAATCAATTTTCTGATGAAAAACGATGACCCCGGACCTGTCGAACGTTCAAAAAAGTGGTCAATATTGATGAAATTTTAACATTTAATCTTTTGACTTTAAATGACTGTTGGATGTGAATTATTACTTTTTCAACTAAAATAAGTATGTTTAAAGTCATTTCTGTGCCTGAAATTGGTCAAAATTGAAGCTTCTGAGTAAGCAAAACTCTGTAAAAATGGCAATTTTGGTCACTGTGAGGGTTTAAAAAGTGGTTATTCAACATGAGGCCCGATCCAAATGACATTTTGAGTCATTTTTGGTAGAGTCCAAAAAATCAATTGTCTGATGAAAAACGATGACCCCGGACCTGTCGAACTTTCAAAAAATGGTCAATATTGATGACAATTTTACATTTAATCTTTTGACTTTAAATGACGGTTGGTTGTGAATTATTACTTTTTCAAGTAAAATAAGTGTGTTTAAAGTCATTTCTGTGCCTGAAATTGGTCAAAATTGAAGCTTTTGAGTAAGCGAAAACTCTGTAAAAATGGCAATTTAGGTCACTGTGAGGGTTTAAAAAGTGGTTATTCAACATGAGGCCCGATCCAAATGACATTTTGAATCATTTTTGGTAGAGTCCAAAAAATCAATTTTCTGATGAAAAACGATGACCCCGGACCTGTCGAACGTTCAAAAAAGTGGTCAATATTGATGAAATTTTAACATTTAATCTTTTGACTTTAAATGACTGTTGGATGTGAATTATTACTTTTTCAACTAAAATAAGTGTGTTTAAAGTCATTTCTGTGCCTGAAATTGGTCAAAATTGAAGCTTCTGAGTAAGCAAAACTCTGTAAAAATGGCAATTTTGGTCACTGTGAGGGTTTAAAAAGTGGTTATTCAACATGAGGCCCGATCCAAATGGCATTTTGAATCATTTTTGATAGAGTCCAAAAAATCAATTTTCTGATTAAAAACGATGACCCCGGAACTGTCGAACGTTCAAAAAACGTGGTCAATATTGATACAATTTTAACATTTAATCTTTTGACTTTAAATGACGGTTGGATGTGAATTATTACTTTTTCAACTAAAATAAGTGTGTTTAAAGTCATTTCTGTGCCTGAAATTGGTCAAAATTGAAGCTTTTGAGTAAGCGAAAACTCTGTAAAAATGGCAATTTTGGTCACTGTGAGGGTTTAAAAAGTGGTTATTCAACATGAGGCCCGATCCAAATGACATTTTGAATAATTTTTGGTAGAGTCCAAAAAATCACTTTTCTGATGAAAAACGATGACCCCGGACCTGTCGAAGGTTCAAAAAATGGTCAATATTGATGAAAATGTAACATTTAATCTTTTTTCTTTAAATGACGGTTGGATGTGAATTATTACTTTTTCAACTAAAATAAGTGTGTTTAAAGTCATTTCTGTGTCTGAAATTGGTCAAAATTGAAGCTTTTGAGTAAGCGAAAACTCTGTAAAAATTGCAATTTTGGTCACTGTGAGGGTTTAAAAAGTGATTATTCAACATGAGGCCCGATCTAAATGACATTTTGAATCATTTTTGGTAGAGTCCAAAAAATCAATTTTCTGATGAAAAACGATGACCCCGGACCTGTCGAACGTTCAAAAAAGTGGTCAATATTGATGACATTTTAACATTTAATCTTTTGACTTTAAATGACGATTGGATGTGAATTATTACATGTTCAACTAAAATAAGTGTGTTTAAAGTCATTTCTGTGCCTGAAATTGGTCAAAATTGAAGCTTTTGAGTAAGCGAAAACTCTGTACAAATGGCAATTTTGGTCACTGTGAGGGTTTAAAAAGTGATTATTCAACATGAGGCCCGATCTAAATGACATTTTGAATCATTTTTGGTAGAGTCCAAAAAATCATTTTTCTGATGATAAACAATTACCCCGTACCTGTCGAACGTTCAAAAAAGTGGTCAATATTGATGAAATTTTAACATTTAATCTTTTGACTTTAAATGACGGTTGGATGTGAATTATTACTTTTTCAACTAAAATAAGTGTGTTTAAAGTCATTTCTGTGCCTGAAATTGGTCAAAATTGAAGCTTATGAGTAGGCAAAACTTTGTAAAAATGGCAATTTTGGTCACTGTGAGGGTTTAAAAAGTGGTTATTCAACATGAGGCCCGATCCAAATGACATTTTTAATCATTTTTGGTATAGCCCACAAAATCAATTTTCTGATGACAAACGATGACCCCGGACCTGTCGAACGTTCAAAAAAGTGGTCAATATTGATGAAATTTTAACATTTAATCTTTTGACTTTAAATGACTGTTGGATGTGAATTATTACTTTTTCAACTAAAATAAGTGTGTTTAAAGTCATTTCTGTGCCTGAAATTGGTCAAAATTTAAGCTTTTGAGTAAGCGAAAACTCTGTAAAAATGGCAATTTTGGTCACTGTGAGGGTTTAAAAAGTGGTTATTCAACATGAGGCCCGATCCAAATGACATTTTGAGTCATTTTTGGTAGAGTCCAAAAAATCAATTGTCTGATGAAAAACGATGACCCCGGACCTGTCGAACTTTCAAAAAATGGTCAATATTGATGACAATTTTACATTTAATCTTTTGACTTTAAATGACGGTTGGTTGTGAATTATTACTTTTTCAAGTAAAATAAGTGTGTTTAAAGTCATTTCTGTGCCTGAAATTGGTCAAAATTGAAGCTTTTGAGTAAGCGAAAACTCTGTAAAAATGGCAATTTAGGTCACTGTGAGGGTTTAAAAAGTGGTTATTCAACATGAGGCCCGATCCAAATGACATTTTGAATCATTTTTGGTAGAGTCCAAAAAATCAATTTTCTGATGAAAAACGATGACCCCGGACCTGTCGAACGTTCAAAAAAGTGGTCAATATTGATGAAATTTTAACATTTAATCTTTTGACTTTAAATGACTGTTGGATGTGAATTATTACTTTTTCAACTAAAATAAGTATGTTTAAAGTCATTTCTGTGCCTGAAATTGGTCAAAATTGAAGCTTCTGAGTAAGCAAAACTCTGTAAAAATGGCAATTTTGGTCACTGTGAGGGTTTAAAAAGTGGTTATTCAACATTAGGCCTGATCCAAATGACATTTTGAATAATTTTTGGTAGAGTCCAAAAAATCACTTTTCTGATGAAAAACGATGACCCCGGACCTGTCGAAGGTTCAAAAAATGGTCAATATTGATGAAAATGTAACATTTAATCTTTTGTCTTTAAATGACGGTTGGGTGTGAATTATTACTTTTTCAACTAAAATAAGTGTGTTTAAAGTCATTTCTGTGTCTGAAATTGGTCAAAATTGAAGCTTTTGAGTAAGCGAAAACTCTGTAAAAATGGCAATTTTGGTCACTGTGAGGGTTTAAAAAGTGATTATTCAACATGAGGCCCGATCTAAATGACATTTTGAATCATTTTTGGTAGAGTCCAAAAAATCAATTTTCTGATGAAAAACGATGACCCCGGACCTGTCAAACGTTCAAAAAAGTGGTCAATATTGATGAAATTTTAACCTTTAATCTATTGACTTTAAATGACGATTGGATGTGAATTATTACATGTTCAACTAAAATAAGTGTGTTTAAAGTCATTTCTGTGCCTGAAATTGGTCAAAATTGAAGCTTTTGAGTAAGCGAAAACTCTGTAAAAATGGCAATTTTGGTCACTGTGAGGGTTTAAAAAGTGGTTATTCAACATGAGGCCCGATCCAAATGACATTTTGAATCATTTTTGGTAGAGTCCAAAAAATCAATTTTCTGATGAAAAACGATGACCCCGGACCTGTCGAACGTTCAAAAAAGTGGTCAATATTGATGAAATTTTAACATTTAATCTTTTGACTTTAAATGACTGTTGGATGTGAATTATTACTTTTTCAACTAAAATAAGTGTGTTTAAAGTCATTTCTGTGCCGGAAATTGGTCAAAATTTTTAGCTTTTGAGTAAGCAAAACTTTGTAAAAATGGCAATTTTGGTCACTGTGAGGGTTTAAAAAGTGGTTATTCAACATGAGGCCCGATCCAAATGACATTTTGAATCATTTTTGGTAGAGTCCAAAAAATCAATTTTCTGATGAAAAACGATGACCCCAGACCTGTCGAACGTTCAAAAAAGTGGTCAATATTGATGAAATTTTAACATTTAATCTTTTGACTTTAAATGACTGTTGGATGTGAATTATTACTTTTTCAACTAAAATAAGTGTGTTTAAAGTCATTTCTGTGCCTGAAATTGGTCAAAATTTAAGCTTCTGAGTAAGCAAAACTCTGTGAAAATGGCAATTTTGGTCACTGTAAGGGTTTAAAAAGTGGTTATTCAACATGAGGCCCGATCCAAATGACATTTTGAATCATTTTTGGTAGAGTCCAAAAAATCATTTTTCTGATGATAAACAATTACCCCGTACCTGTCGAACGTTCAAAAAAGTGGTCAATATTGATGAAATTTTAACATTTAATCTTTTGACTTTAAATGACGGTTGGATGTGAATTATTACTTTTTCAACTAAAATAAGTGTGTTTAAAGTCATTTCTGTGCCTGAAATTGGTCAAAATTGAAGCTTATGAGTAGGCAAAACTTTGTAAAAATGGCAATTTTGGTCACTGTGAGGGTTTAAAAAGTGGTTATTCAACATGAGGCCCGATCCAAATGACATTTTGAATCATTTTTGGTATAGCCCACAAAATCAATTTTCTGATGACAAACGATGACCCCGGACCTGTCGAACGTTCAAAAAAGTGGTCAATATTGATGAAATTTTAACATTTAATCTTTTGACTTTAAATGACTGTTGGATGTGAATTATTACTTTTTCAACTAAAATAAGTGTGTTTAAAGTCATTTCTGTGCCTGAAATTGGTCAAAATTTAAGCTTTTGAGTAAGCGAAAACTCTGTAAAAATGGCAATTTTGGTCACTGTCAGGGTTTAAAAAGTGGTTATTCAACATGAGGCCCGATCCAAATGACATTTTGAGTCATTTTTGGTAGAGTCCAAAAAATCAATTGTCTGATGAAAAACGATGACCCCGGACCTGTCGAACTTTCAAAAAATGGTCAATATTGATGACAATTTTACATTTAATCTTTTGACTTTAAATGACGGTTGGTTGTGAATTATTACTTTTTCAAGTAAAATAAGTGTGTTTAAAGTCATTTCTGTGCCTGAAATTGGTCAAAATTGAAGCTTCTGAGTAAGCAAAACTCTGTAAAAATGGCAATTTTGGTCACTGTGAGGGTTTAAAAAGTGGTTATTCAACATGAGGCCCGATCCAAATGGCATTTTGAATCATTTTTGATAGAGTCCAAAAAATCAATTTTCTGATTAAAAACGATGACCCCGGAACTGTCGAACGTTCAAAAAACGTGGTCAATATTGATACAATTTTAACATTTAATCTTTTGACTTTAAATGACGGTTGGATGTGAATTATTACTTTTTCAACTAAAATAAGTGTGTTTAAAGTCATTTCTGTGCCTGAAATTGGTCAAAATTGAAGCTTTTGAGTAAGCGAAAACTCTGTAAAAATGGCAATTTTGGTCACTGTGAGGGTTTAAAAAGTGGTTATTCAACATGAGGCCCGATCCAAATGACATTTTGAATAATTTTTGGTAGAGTCCAAAAAATCACTTTTCTGATGAAAAACGATGACCCCGGACCTGTCGAAGGTTCAAAAAATGGTCAATATTGATGAAAATGTAACATTTAATCTTTTGTCTTTAAATGACGGTTGGATGTGAATTATTACTTTTTCAACTAAAATAAGTGTGTTTAAAGTCATTTCTGTGTCTGAAATTGGTCAAAATTGAAGCTTTTGAGTAAGCAAAAACTCTGTAAAAATGGCAATTTTGGTCACTGTGAGGGTTTAAAAAGTGATTATTCATCACGAGGCCCGATCTAAATGACATTTTGAATCATTTTTGGTAGAGTCCAAAAAGTCAATTTTCTGATGAAAAACGATGACCCCGGACCTGTCGAACGTTCAAAAAAGTGGTCAATATTGATGACATTTTAACATTTAATCTTTTGACTTTAAATGACGATTGGATGTGAATTATTACATGTTCAACTAAAATAAGTGTGTTTAAAGTCATTTCTGTGCCTGAAATTGGTCAAAATTGAAGCTTTTGAGTAAGCGAAAACTCTGTAAAAATGGCAATTTTGGTCACTGTGAGGGTTTAAAAAGTGATTATTCAACATGAGGCCCGATCTAAATGACATTTTGAATCATTTTTGGTAGAGTCCAAAAAATCAATTTTCTGATGAAAAACGATGACCCCGGACCTGTCGAACGTTCAAAAAAGTGGTCAATATTGATGACATTTTAACATTTAATCTTTTGACTTTAAATGACTGTTGGATGTGAATTATTACTTTTTCAACTAAAATAAGTGTGTTTAAAGTCGTTTCTGTGCCTGAAATTGGTCAAAATTTAAGCTTCTGAGTAAGCAAAACTCTGTGAAAATGGCAATTTTGGTCACTGTAAGGGTTTAAAAAGTGGTTATTCAACATGAGGCCCGATCCAAATGACATTTTGAATCATTTTTGGTAGAGTCCAAAAAATCATTTTTCTGATGATAAACAATTACCCCGTACCTGTCGAACGTTCAAAAAAGTGGTCAATATTGATGAAATTTTAACATTTAATCTTTTGACTTTAAATGACTGTTGGATGTGAATTATTACTTTTTCAACTAAAATAAGTGTGTTTAAAGTCATTTCTGTGCCTGAAATTGGTCAAAATTTAAGCTTTTGAGTAAGCGAAAACTCTGTAAAAATGGCAATTTTGGTCACTGTGAGGGTTTAAAAAGTGGTTATTCAACATGAGGCCCGATCCAAATGACATTTTGAGTCATTTTTGGTAGAGTCCAAAAAATCAATTGTCTGATGAAAAACGATGACCCAGGACCTGTCGAACTTTCAAAAAATGGTCAATATTGATGACAATTTTACATTTAATCTTTTGACTTTAAATGACGGTTGGTTGTGAATTATTACTTTTTCAAGTAAAATAAGTGTGTTTAAAGTCATTTCTGTGCCTGAAATTGGTCAAAATTGAAGCTTTTGAGTAAGCGAAAACTCTGTAAAAATGGCAATTTAGGTCACTGTGAGGGTTTAAAAAGTGGTTATTCAACATGAGGCCCGATCCAAATGACATTTTGAATCATTTTTGGTAGAGTCCAAAAAATCAATTTTCTGATGAAAAACGATGACCCCGGACCTGTCGAACGTTCAAAAAAGTGGTCAATATTGATGAAATTTTAACATTTAATCTTTTGACTTTAAATGACGGTTGGATGTGAATTATTACTTTTTCAACTAAAATAAGTGTGTTTAAAGTCATTTCTGTGCCTGAAATTGGTCAAAATTGAAGCTTATGAGTAGGCAAAACTTTGTAAAAATGGCAATTTTGGTCACTGTGAGGGTTTAAAAAGTGGTTATTCAACATGAGGCCCGATCCAAATGACATTTTGAATCATTTTTGGTATAGCCCACAAAATCAATTTTCTGATGACAAACGATGACCCCGGACCTGTCGAACGTTCAAAAAAGTGGTCAATATTGATGAAATTTTAACATTTAATCTTTTGACTTTAAATGACTGTTGGATGTGAATTATTACTTTTTCAACTAAAATAAGTGTGTTTAAAGTCATTTCTGTGCCTGAAATTGGTCAAAATTTAAGCTTTTGAGTAAGCGAAAACTCTGTAAAAATGGCAATTTTGGTCACTGTGAGGGTTTAAAAAGTGGTTATTCAACATGAGGCCCGATCCAAATGACATTTTGAGTCATTTTTGGTAGAGTCCAAAAAATCAATTGTCTGATGAAAAACGATGACCCCGGACCTGTCGAACTTTCAAAAAATGGTCAATATTGATGACAATTTTACATTTAATCTTTTGACTTTAAATGACGGTTGGTTGTGAATTATTACTTTTTCAAGTAAAATAAGTGTGTTTAAAGTCATTTCTGTGCCTGAAATTGGTCAAAATTGAAGCTTTTGAGTAAGCGAAAACTCTGTAAAAATGGCAATTTAGGTCACTGTGAGGGTTTAAAAAGTGGTTATTCAACATGAGGCCCGATCCAAATGACATTTTGAATAATTTTTGGTAGAGTCCAAAAAATCACTTTTCTGATGAAAAACGATGACCCCGGACCTGTCGAACGTTCAAAAAAGTGGTCAATATTGATGAAATTTTAACATTTAATCTTTTGACTTTAAATGACTGTTGGATGTGAATTATTACTTTTTCAACTAAAATAAGTGTGTTTAAAGTCATTTCTGTGCCTGAAATTGGTCAAAATTGAAGCTTCTGAGTAAGCAAAACTCTGTAAAAATGGCAATTTTGGTCACTGTGAGGGTTTAAAAAGTGGTTATTCAACATTAGGCCTGATCCAAATGACATTTTGAATAATTTTTGGTAGAGTCCAAAAAATCACTTTTCTGATGAAAAACGATGACCCCGGACCTGTCGAACGTTCAAAAAAGTGGTCAATATTGATGAAATTTTAACATTTAATCTTTTGACTTTAAATGACGGTTGGATGTGAATTATTACTTTTTCAACTAAAATAAGTGTGTTTAAAGTCATTTCTGTGCCTGAAATTGGTCAAAATTGAAGCTTATGAGTAGGCAAAACTTTGTAAAAATGGCAATTTTGGTCACTGTGAGGGTTTAAAAAGTGGTTATTCAACATGAGGCCCGATCCAAATGACATTTTGAATCATTTTTGGTATAGCCCACAAAATCAATTTTCTGATGACAAACGATGACCCCGGACCTGTCGAACGTTCAAAAAAGTGGTCAATATTGATGAAATTTTAACATTTAATCTTTTGACTTTAAATGACTGTTGGATGTGAATTATTACTTTTTCAACTAAAATAAGTGTGTTTAAAGTCATTTCTGTGCCTGAAATTGGTCAAAATTTAAGCTTTTGAGTAAGCGAAAACTCTGTAAAAATGGCAATTTTGGTCACTGTGAGGGTTTAAAAAGTGGTTATTCAACATGAGGCCCGATCCAAATGACATTTTGAGTCATTTTTGGTAGAGTCCAAAAAATCAATTGTCTGATGAAAAACGATGACCCCGGACCTGTCGAACTTTCAAAAAATGGTCAATATTGATGACAATTTTACATTTAATCTTTTGACTTTAAATGACGGTTGGTTGTGAATTATTACTTTTTCAAGTAAAATAAGTGTGTTTAAAGTCATTTCTGTGCCTGAAATTGGTCAAAATTGAAGCTTTTGAGTAAGCGAAAACTCTGTAAAAATGGCAATTTAGGTCACTGTGAGGGTTTAAAAAGTGGTTATTCAACATGAGGCCCGATCCAAATGACATTTTGAATCATTTTTGGTAGAGTCCAAAAAATCAATTTTCTGATGAAAAACGATGACCCCGGACCTGTCAAACGTTCAAAAAAGTGGTCAATATTGATGAAATTTTAACCTTTAATCTATTGACTTTAAATGACGATTGGATGTGAATTATTACATGTTCAACTAAAATAAGTGTGTTTAAAGTCATTTCTGTGCCTGAAATTGGTCAAAATTGAAGCTTTTGAGTAAGCGAAAACTCTGTAAAAATGGCAATTTTGGTCACTGTGAGGGTTTAAAAAGTGGTTATTCAACATGAGGCCGGATCCAAATGACATTTTGAATCATTTTTGGTAGAGTCCAAAAAATCAATTTTCTGATGAAAAACGATGACCCCGGACCTGTCGAACGTTCAAAAAAGTGGTCAATATTGATGAAATTTTAACATTTAATCTTTTGACTTTAAATGACTGTTGGATGTGAATTATTACTTTTTCAACTAAAATAAGTGTGTTTAAAGTCATTTCTGTGCCTGAAATTGGTCAAAATTGAAGCTTTTGAGTAAGCAAAACTTTGTAAAAATGGCAATTTTGGTCACTGTGAGGGTTTAAAAAGTGGTTATTCAACATGAGGCCCGATCCAAATGACATTTTGAATCATTTTTGGTAGAGTCCAAAAAATCAATTTTCTGATGAAAAACGATGACCCCGGACCTGTCGAACGTTCAAAAAAGTGGTCAATATTGATGAAATTTTAACATTTAATCTTTTGACTTTAAATGACTGTTGGATGTGAATTATTACTTTTTCAACTAAAATAAGTGTGTTTAAAGTCATTTCTGTGCCTGAAATTGGTCAAAATTGAAGCTTCTGAGTAAGCAAAACTCTGTAAAAATGGCAATTTTGGTCACTGTGAGGGTTTAAAAAGTGGTTATTCAACATTAGGCCTGATCCAAATGACATTTTGAATAATTTTTGGTAGAGTCCAAAAAATCACTTTTCTGATGAAAAACGATGACCCCGGACCTGTCGAACGTTCAAAAAAGTGGTCAATATTGATGAAATTTTAACATTTAATCTTTTGACTTTAAATGACGGTTGGATGTGAATCATTACTTTTTCAACTAAAATAAGTGTGTTTAAAGTCATTTCTGTGCCTGAAATTGGTCAAAATTGAAGCTTATGAGTAGGCAAAACTTTGTAAAAATGGCAATTTTGGTCACTGTGAGGGTTTAAAAAGTGGTTATTCAACATGAGGCCCGATCCAAATGACATTTTGAATCATTTTTGGTATAGCCCACAAAATCAATTTTCTGATGACAAACGATGACCCCGGACCTGTCGAACGTTCAAAAAAGTGGTCAATATTGATGAAATTTTAACATTTAATCTTTTGACTTTAAATGACTGTTGGATGTGAATTATTACTTTTTCAACTAAAATAAGTGTGTTTAAAGTCATTTCTGTGCCTGAAATTGGTCAAAATTTAAGCTTTTGAGTAAGCGAAAACTCTGTAAAAATGGCAATTTTGGTCACTGTGAGGGTTTAAAAAGTGGTTATTCAACATGAGGCCCGATCCAAATGACATTTTGAGTCATTTTTGGTAGAGTCCAAAAAATCAATTGTCTGATGAAAAACGATGACCCCGGACCTGTCGAACTTTCAAAAAATGGTCAATATTGATGACAATTTTACATTTAATCTTTTGACTTTAAATGACGGTTGGTTGTGAATTATTACTTTTTCAAGTAAAATAAGTGTGTTTAAAGTCATTTCTGTGCCTGAAATTGGTCAAAATTGAAGCTTTTGAGTAAGCGAAAACTCTGTAAAAATGGCAATTTAGGTCACTGTGAGGGTTTAAAAAGTGGTTATTCAACATGAGGCCCGATCCAAATGACATTTTGAATCATTTTTGGTAGAGTCCAAAAAATCAATTTTCTGATGAAAAACGATGACCCCGGACCTGTCAAACGTTCAAAAAAGTGGTCAATATTGATGAAATTTTAACCTTTAATCTATTGACTTTAAATGACGATTGGATGTGAATTATTACATGTTCAACTAAAATAAGTGTGTTTAAAGTCATTTCTGTGCCTGAAATTGGTCAAAATTGAAGCTTTTGAGTAAGCGAAAACTCTGTAAAAATGGCAATTTTGGTCACTGTGAGGGTTTAAAAAGTGGTTATTCAACATGAGGCCGGATCCAAATGACATTTTGAATCATTTTTGGTAGAGTCCAAAAAATCAATTTTCTGATGAAAAACGATGACCCCGGACCTGTCGAACGTTCAAAAAAGTGGTCAATATTGATGAAATTTTAACATTTAATCTTTTGACTTTAAATGACTGTTGGATGTGAATTATTACTTTTTCAACTAAAATAAGTGTGTTTAAAGTCATTTCTGTGCCTGAAATTGGTCAAAATTGAAGCTTTTGAGTAAGCAAAACTTTGTAAAAATGGCAATTTTGGTCACTGTGAGGGTTTAAAAAGTGGTTATTCAACATGAGGCCCGATCCAAATGACATTTTGAATCATTTTTGGTAGAGTCCAAAAAATCAATTTTCTGATGAAAAACGATGACCCCGGACCTGTCGAACGTTCAAAAAAGTGGTCAATATTGATGAAATTTTAACATTTAATCTTTTGACTTTAAATGACTGTTGGATGTGAATTATTACTTTTTCAACTAAAATAAGTGTGTTTAAAGTCATTTCTGTGCCTGAAATTGGTCAAAATTTAAGCTTCTGAGTAAGCAAAACTCTGTGAAAATGGCAATTTTGGTCACCGTAAGGGTTTAAAAAGTGGTTATTCAACATGAGGCCCGATCCAAATGACATTTTGAATCATTTTTGGTAGAGTCCAAAACATCACTTTTCTGATGAAACACGATGACCCCGGACCTGTCGAACGTTCAAAAAATGGTCAATATTGATGAAAATGTAACATTTAATCTTTTGTCTTTAAATGACGGTTGGATGTGAATTGTTACTTTTTCAACTAAAATAAGTGTGTTTATAGTCATTTCTGTGCCTGAAATTGGTCAAAATTTAAGCTTTTGAGTAAGCGAAAACTCTGTAAAAATGGCAATTTTGGTCACTGTGAGGGTTTAAAAAGTGGTTATTCAACATGAGGCCCGATCCAAATGACATTTTGAATAATTTTTGGTAGAGTCCAAAAAATCACTTTTCTGATGAAAAACGATGACCCCGGACCTGTCGAAGGTTCAAAAAATGGTCAATATTGATGAAAATGTAACATTTAATCTTTTGTCTTTAAATGACGGTTGGATGTGAATTATTACTTTTTCAACTAAAATAAGTGTGTTTAAAGTCATTTCTGTGCCTGAAATTGGTCAAAATTGAAGCTTTTGAGTAAGCGAAAACTCTGTAAAAATGGCAATTTTGGTCACTGTGAGGGTTTAAAAAGTGATTATTCAACATGAGGCCCGATCTAAATGACATTTTGAATTATTTTTGGTAGAGTCCAAAAAATCAATTTTCTGATGAAAAACGATGACCCCGGACCTGTCGAACGTTCAAAAAAGTGGTCAATATTGATGACATTTTAACATTTAATCTTTTGACTTTAAATGACTGTTGGATGTGAATTATTACTTTTTCAACTAAAATAAGTGTGTTTAAAGTCGTTTCTGTGCCTGAAATTGGTCAAAATTTAAGCTTCTGAGTAAGGAAAACTCTGTGAAAATGGCAATTTTGGTCACTGTAAGGGTTTAAAAAGTGGTTATTCAACATGAGGCCCGATCCAAATGACATTTTGAATCATTTTTGGTAGAGTCCAAAAAATCATTTTTCTGATGATAAACAATTACCCCGTACCTGTCGAACGTTCAAAAAAGTGGTCAATATTGATGAAATTTTAACATTTAATCTTTTGACTTTAAATGACGGTTGGATGTGAATTATTACTTTTTCAACTAAAATAAGTGTGTTTAAAGTCATTTCTGTGCCTGAAATTGGTCAAAATTGAAGCTTATGAGTAGGCAAAACTTTGTAAAAATGGCAATTTTGGTCACTGTGAGGGTTTAAAAAGTGGTTATTCAACATGAGGCCCGATCCAAATGACATTTTGAATCATTTTTGGTATAGCCCACAAAATCAATTTTCTGATGACAAACGATGACCCCGGACCTGTCGAACGTTCAAAAAAGTGGTCAATATTGATGAAATTTTAACATTTAATCTTTTGACTTTAAATGACTGTTGGATGTGAATTATTACTTTTTCAACTAAAATAAGTGTGTTTAAAGTCATTTCTGTGCCTGAAATTGGTCAAAATTTAAGCTTTTGAGTAAGCGAAAACTCTGTAAAAATGGCAATTTTGGTCACTGTGAGGGTTTAAAAAGTGGTTATTCAACATGAGGCCCGATCCAAATGACATTTTGAGTCATTTTTGGTAGAGTCCAAAAAATCAATTGTCTGATGAAAAACGATGACCCCGGACCTGTCGAACTTTCAAAAAATGGTCAATATTGATGACAATTTTACATTTAATCTTTTGACTTTAAATGACGGTTGGTTGTGAATTATTACTTTTTCAAGTAAAATAAGTGTGTTTAAAGTCATTTCTGTGCCTGAAATTGGTCAAAATTGAAGCTTTTGAGTAAGCGAAAACTCTGTAAAAATGGCAATTTAGGTCACTGTGAGGGTTTAAAAAGTGGTTATTCAACATGAGGCCCGATCCAAATGACATTTTGAATCATTTTTGGTAGAGTCCAAAAAATCAATTTTCTGATGAAAAACGATGACCCCGGACCTGTCGAACGTTCAAAAAAGTGGCCAATATTGATGAAATTTTAACATTTAATCTTTTGACTTTAAATGACTGTTGGATGTGAATTATTACTTTTTCAACTAAAATAAGTGTGTTTAAAGTCATTTCTGTGCCTGAAATTGGTCAAAATTGAAGCTTCTGAGTAAGCAAAACTCTGTAAAAATGGCAATTTTGGTCACTGTGAGGGTTTAAAAAGTGGTTATTCAACATTAGGCCTGATCCAAATGACATTTTGAATAATTTTTGGTAGAGTCCAAAAAATCACTTTTCTGATGAAAAACGATGACCCCGGACCTGTCGAACGTTCAAAAAAGTGGTCAATATTGATGAAATTTTAACATTTAATCTTTTGACTTTAAAAGACGGTTGGATGTGAATTATTACTTTTTCAACTAAAATAAGTGTGTTTAAAGTCATTTCTGTGCCTGAAATTGGTCAAAATTGAAGCTTATGAGTAGGCAAAACTTTGTAAAAATGGCAATTTTGGTCACTGTGAGGGTTTAAAAAGTGGTTATTCAACATGAGGCCCGATCCAAATGACATTTTGAATCATTTTTGGTATAGCCCACAAAATCAATTTTCTGATGACAAACGATGACCCCGACCTGTCGAACGTTCAAAAAAGTGGTCAATATTGATGAAATTTTAACATTTAATCTTTTGACTTTAAATGACTGTTGGATGTGAATTATTACTTTTTCAACTAAAATAAGTGTGTTTAAAGTCATTTCTGTGCCTGAAATTGGTCAAAATTTAAGCTTTTGAGTAAGCGAAAACTCTGTAAAAATGGCAATTTTGGTCACTGTGAGGGTTTAAAAAGTGGTTATTCAACATGAGGCCCGATCCAAATGACATTTTGAGTCATTTTTGGTAGAGTCCAAAAAATCAATTGTCTGATGAAAAACGATGACCCCGGACCTGTCGAACTTTCAAAAAATGGTCAATATTGATGACAATTTTACATTTAATCTTTTGACTTTAAATGACGGTTGGTTGTGAATTATTACTTTTTCAAGTAAAATAAGTGTGTTTAAAGTCATTTCTGTGCCTGAAATTGGTCAAAATTGAAGCTTTTGAGTAAGCGAAAACTCTGTAAAAATGGCAATTTAGGTCACTGTGAGGGTTTAAAAAGTGGTTATTCAACATGAGGCCCGATCCAAATGACATTTTGAATCATTTTTGGTAGAGTCCAAAAAATCAATTTTCTGATGAAAAACGATGACCCCGGACCTGTCGAACGTTCAAAAAAGTGGTCAATATTGATGAAATTTTAACATTTAATCTTTTGACTTTAAATGACTGTTGGATGTGAATTATTACTTTTTCAACTAAAATAAGTGTGTTTAAAGTCATTTCTGTGCCTGAAATTGGTCAAAATTGAAGCTTCTGAGTAAGCAAAACTCTGTAAAAATGGCAATTTTGGTCACTGTGAGGGTTTAAAAAGTGGTTATTCAACATTAGGCCTGATCCAAATGACATTTTGAATAATTTTTGGTAGAGTCCAAAAAATCACTTTTCTGATGAAAAACGATGACCCCGGACCTGTCGAAGGTTCAAAAAATGGTCAATATTGATGAAAATGTAACATTTAATCTTTTGTCTTTAAATGACGGTTGGGTGTGAATTATTACTTTTTCAACTAAAATAAGTGTGTTTAAAGTCATTTCTGTGTCTGAAATTGGTCAAAATTGAAGCTTTTGAGTAAGCGAAAACTCTGTAAAAATGGCAATTTTGGTCACTGTGAGGGTTTAAAAAGTGATTATTCAACATGAGGCCCGATCTAAATGACATTTTGAATCATTTTTGGTAGAGTCCAAAAAATCAATTTTCTGATGAAAAACGATGACCCCGGACCTGTCGAACGTTCAAAAAAGTGGTCAATATTGATGAAATTTTAACATTTAATCTTTTGACTTTAAATGACTGTTGGATGTGAATTATTACTTTTTCAACTAAAATAAGTGTGTTTAAAGTCATTTCTGTGCCTGAAATTGGTCAAAATTGAAGCTTTTGAGTAAGCAAAACTTTGTAAAAATGGCAATTTTGGTCACTGTGAGGGTTTAAAAAGTGGTTATTCAACATGAGGCCCGATCCAAATGACATTTTGAATCATTTTTGGTAGAGTCCAAAAAATCAATTTTCTGATGAAAAACGATGACCCCGGACCTGTCGAACGTTCAAAAAAGTGGTCAATATTGATGAAATTTTAACATTTAATCTTTTGACTTTAAATGACTGTTGGATGTGAATTATTACTTTTTCAACTAAAATAAGTGTGTTTAAAGTCATTTCTGTGCCTGAAATTGGTCAAAATTTAAGCTTCTGAGTAAGCAAAACTCTGTGAAAATGGCAATTTTGGTCACCGTAAGGGTTTAAAAAGTGGTTATTCAACATGAGGCCCGATCCAAATGACATTTTGAATCATTTTTGGTAGAGTCCAAAACATCACTTTTCTGATGAAACACGATGACCCCGGACCTGTCGAACGTTCAAAAAATGGTCAATATTGATGAAAATGTAACATTTAATCTTTTGTCTTTAAATGACGGTTGGATGTGAATTGTTACTTTTTCAACTAAAATAAGTGTGTTTATAGTCATTTCTGTGCCTGAAATTGGTCAAAATTTAAGCTTTTGAGTAAGCGAAAACTCTGTAAAAATGGCAATTTTGGTCACTGTGAGGGTTTAAAAAGTGGTTATTCAACATGAGGCCCGATCCAAATGACATTTTGAGTCATTTTTGGTAGAGTCCAAAAAATCAATTGTCTGATGAAAAACGATGACCCCGGACCTGTCGAACTTTCAAAAAATGGTCAATATTGATGACAATTTTACATTTAATCTTTTGACTTTAAATGACGGTTGGTTGTGAATTATTACTTTTTCAAGTAAAATAAGTGTGTTTAAAGTCATTTCTGTGCCTGAAATTGGTCAAAATTGAAGTTTCTGAGTAAGCGAAACTCTGTAAAAATGGCAATTTTGGTCACTGTGAGGGTTTAAAAAGTGGTTATTCAACATTAGGCCTGATCCAAATGACATTTTGAATAATTTTTGGTAGAGTCCAAAAAATCACTTTTCTGATGAAAAACGATGACCCCGGACCTGTCGAAGGTTCAAAAAATGGTCAATATTGATGAAAATGTAACATTTAATCTTTTGTCTTTAAATGACGTTTGGATGTGAATTATTACATGTTCAACTAAAATAAGTGTGTTTAAAGTCATTTCTGTGCCTGAAATTGGTCAAAATTGAAGCTTTTGAGTAAGCGAAAACTCTGTAAAAATGGCAATTTTGGTCACTGTGAGGGTTTAAAAAGTGGTTATTCAACATGAGGCCCGATCCAAATGACATTTTGAATCATTTTTGGTAGAGTCCAAAAAATCAATTTTCTGATGAAAAACGATGACCCCGGACCTGTCGAACGTTCAAAAAAGTGGTCAATATTGATGAAATTTTAACATTTAATCTTTTGACTTTAAATGACTGTTGGATGTGAATTATTACTTTTTCAACTAAAATAAGTGTGTTTAAAGTCATTTCTGTGCCTGAAATTGGTCAAAATTGAAGCTTTTGAGTAAGCAAAACTTTGTAAAAATGGCAATTTTGGTCACTGTGAGGGTTTAAAAAGTGGTTATTCAACATGAGGCCCGATCCAAATGACATTTTGAATCATTTTTGGTAGAGTCCAAAAAATCAATTTTCTGATGAAAAACGATGACCCCGGACCTGTCGAACGTTCAAAAAAGTGGTCAATATTGATGAAATTTTAACCTTTAATCTATTGACTTTAAATGACGATTGGATGTGAATTATTACATGTTCAACTAAAATAAGTGTGTTTAAAGTCATTTCTGTGCCTGAAATTGGTCAAAATTGAAGCTTTTGAGTAAGCGAAAACTCTGTAAAAATGGCAATTTTGGTCACTGTGAGGGTTTAAAAAGTGGTTATTCAACATGAGGCCCGATCCAAATGACATTTTGAATCATTTTTGGTAGAGTCCAAAAAATCAATTTTCTGATGAAAAACTATGACCCCGGACCTGTCGAACGTTCAAAAAAGTGGTCAATATTGATGAAATTTTAACATTTAATCTTTTGACTTTAAATGACTGTTGGATGTGAATTATTACTTTTTCAACTAAAATAAGTGTGTTTAAAGTCATTTCTGTGCCTGAAATTGGTCAAAATTTAAGCTTCTGAGTAAGCAAAACTCTGTGAAAATGGCAATTTTGGTCACCGTAAGGGTTTAAAAAGTGGTTATTCAACATGAGGCCCGATCCAAATGACATTTTGAATCATTTTTGGTAGAGTCCAAAACATCACTTTTCTGATGAAACACGATGACCCCGGACCTGTCGAACGTTCAAAAAATGGTCAATATTGATGAAAATGTAACATTTAATCTTTTGTCTTTAAATGACGGTTGGATGTGAATTGTTACTTATTCAACTAAAATAAGTGTGTTTATAGTCATTTCTGTGCCTGAAATTGGTCAAAATTTAAGCTTTTGAGTAAGCGAAAACTCTGTAAAAATGGCAATTTTGGTCACTGTGAGGGTTTAAAAAGTGGTTATTCAACATGAGGCCCGATCCAAATGACATTTTGAGTCATTTTTGGTAGAGTCCAAAAAATCAATTGTCTGATGAAAAACGATGACCCCGGACCTGTCGAACTTTCAAAAAATGGTCAATATTGATGACAATTTTACATTTAATCTTTTGACTTTAAATGACGGTTGGTTGTGAATTATTACTTTTTCAAGTAAAATAAGTGTGTTTAAAGTCATTTCTGTGCCTGAAATTGGTCAAAATTGAAGCTTCTGAGTAAGCGAAACTCTGTAAAAATGGCAATTTTGGTCACTGTGAGGGTTTAAAAAGTGGTTATTCAACATTAGGCCTGATCCAAATGACATTTTGAATAATTTTTGGTAGAGTCCAAAAAATCACTTTTCTGATGAAAAACGATGACCCCGGACCTGTCGAAGGTTCAAAAAATGGTCAATATTGATGAAAATGTAACATTTAATCTTTTGTCTTTAAATGACGGTTGGATGTGAATTATTACATGTTCAACTAAAATAAGTGTGTTTAAAGTCATTTCTGTGCCTGAAATTGGTCAATATTGAAGCTTTTGAGTAAGCGAAAACTCTGTAAAAATGGCAATTTTGGTCACTGTGAGGGTTTAAAAAGTGGTTATTCAACATGAGGCCCGATCCAAATGACATTTTGAATCATTTTTGGTAGAGTCCAAAAAATCAATTTTCTGATGAAAAACGATGACCCCGGACCTGTCGAACGTTCAAAAAAGTGGTCAATATTGATGAAATTTTAACATTTAATCTTTTGACTTTAAATGACTGTTGGATGTGAATTATTACTTTTTCAACTAAAATAAGTGTGTTTAAAGTCATTTCTGTGCCTGAAATTGGTCAAAATTGAAGCTTTTGAGTAAGCAAAACTCTGTGAAAATGGCAATTTTGGTCACCGTAAGGGTTTAAAAAGTGGTTATTCAACATGAGGCCCGATCCAAATGACATTTTGAATCATTTTTGGTAGAGTCCAAAACATCACTTTTCTGATGAAACACGATGACCCCGGACCTGTCGAACGTTCAAAAAATGGTCAATATTGATGAAAATGTAACATTTAATCTTTTGTCTTTAAATGACGGTTGGATGTGAATTGTTACTTTTTCAACTAAAATAAGTGTGTTTATAGTCATTTCTGTGCCTGAAATTGGTCAAAATTTAAGCTTTTGAGTAAGCGAAAACTCTGTAAAAATGGCAATTTTGGTCACTGTGAGGGTTTAAAAAGTGGTTATTCAACATGAGGCCCGATCCAAATGACATTTTGAGTCATTTTTGGTAGAGTCCAAAAAATCAATTGTCTGATGAAAAACGATGACCCCGGACCTGTCGAACTTTCAAAAAATGGTCAATATTGATGACAATTTTACATTTAATCTTTTGACTTTAAATGACGGTTGGTTGTGAATTATTACTTTTTCAAGTAAAATAAGTGTGTTTAAAGTCATTTCTGTGCCTGAAATTGGTCAAAATTGAAGTTTCTGAGTAAGCGAAACTCTGTAAAAATGGCAATTTTGGTCACTGTGAGGGTTTAAAAAGTGGTTATTCAACATTAGGCCTGATCCAAATGACATTTTGAATAATTTTTGGTAGAGTCCAAAAAATCACTTTTCTGATGAAAAACGATGACCCCGGACCTGTCGAAGGTTCAAAAAATGGTCAATATTGATGAAAATGTAACATTTAATCTTTTGTCTTTAAATGACGTTTGGATGTGAATTATTACATGTTCAACTAAAATAAGTGTGTTTAAAGTCATTTCTGTGCCTGAAATTGGTCAAAATTGAAGCTTTTGAGTAAGCGAAAACTCTGTAAAAATGGCAATTTTGGTCACTGTGAGGGTTTAAAAAGTGGTTATTCAACATGAGGCCCGATCCAAATGACATTTTGAATCATTTTTGGTAGAGTCCAAAAAATCAATTTTCTGATGAAAAACGATGACCCCGGACCTGTCGAACGTTCAAAAAAGTGGTCAATATTGATGAAATTTTAACATTTAATCTTTTGACTTTAAATGACTGTTGGATGTGAATTATTACTTTTTCAACTAAAATAAGTGTGTTTAAAGTCATTTCTGTGCCTGAAATTGGTCAAAATTGAAGCTTTTGAGTAAGCAAAACTTTGTAAAAATGGCAATTTTGGTCACTGTGAGGGTTTAAAAAGTGGTTATTCAACATGAGGCCCGATCCAAATGACATTTTGAATCATTTTTGGTAGAGTCCAAAAAATCAATTTTCTGATGAAAAACGATGACCCCGGACCTGTCGAACGTTCAAAAAAGTGGTCAATATTGATGAAATTTTAACCTTTAATCTATTGACTTTAAATGACGATTGGATGTGAATTATTACATGTTCAACTAAAATAAGTGTGTTTAAAGTCATTTCTGTGCCTGAAATTGGTCAAAATTGAAGCTTTTGAGTAAGCGAAAACTCTGTAAAAATGGCAATTTTGGTCACTGTGAGGGTTTAAAAAGTGGTTATTCAACATGAGGCCCGATCCAAATGACATTTTGAATCATTTTTGGTAGAGTCCAAAAAATCAATTTTCTGATGAAAAACTATGACCCCGGACCTGTCGAACGTTCAAAAAAGTGGTCAATATTGATGAAATTTTAACATTTAATCTTTTGACTTTAAATGACTGTTGGATGTGAATTATTACTTTTTCAACTAAAATAAGTGTGTTTAAAGTCATTTCTGTGCCTGAAATTGGTCAAAATTTAAGCTTCTGAGTAAGCAAAACTCTGTGAAAATGGCAATTTTGGTCACCGTAAGGGTTTAAAAAGTGGTTATTCAACATGAGGCCCGATCCAAATGACATTTTGAATCATTTTTGGTAGAGTCCAAAACATCACTTTTCTGATGAAACACGATGACCCCGGACCTGTCGAACGTTCAAAAAATGGTCAATATTGATGAAAATGTAACATTTAATCTTTTGTCTTTAAATGACGGTTGGATGTGAATTGTTACTTATTCAACTAAAATAAGTGTGTTTATAGTCATTTCTGTGCCTGAAATTGGTCAAAATTTAAGCTTTTGAGTAAGCGAAAACTCTGTAAAAATGGCAATTTTGGTCACTGTGAGGGTTTAAAAAGTGGTTATTCAACATGAGGCCCGATCCAAATGACATTTTGAGTCATTTTTGGTAGAGTCCAAAAAATCAATTGTCTGATGAAAAACGATGACCCCGGACCTGTCGAACTTTCAAAAAATGGTCAATATTGATGACAATTTTACATTTAATCTTTTGACTTTAAATGACGGTTGGTTGTGAATTATTACTTTTTCAAGTAAAATAAGTGTGTTTAAAGTCATTTCTGTGCCTGAAATTGGTCAAAATTGAAGCTTCTGAGTAAGCGAAACTCTGTAAAAATGGCAATTTTGGTCACTGTGAGGGTTTAAAAAGTGGTTATTCAACATTAGGCCTGATCCAAATGACATTTTGAATAATTTTTGGTAGAGTCCAAAAAATCACTTTTCTGATGAAAAACGATGACCCCGGACCTGTCGAAGGTTCAAAAAATGGTCAATATTGATGAAAATGTAACATTTAATCTTTTGTCTTTAAATGACGGTTGGATGTGAATTATTACATGTTCAACTAAAATAAGTGTGTTTAAAGTCATTTCTGTGCCTGAAATTGGTCAATATTGAAGCTTTTGAGTAAGCGAAAACTCTGTAAAAATGGCAATTTTGGTCACTGTGAGGGTTTAAAAAGTGGTTATTCAACATGAGGCCCGATCCAAATGACATTTTGAATCATTTTTGGTAGAGTCCAAAAAATCAATTTTCTGATGAAAAACGATGACCCCGGACCTGTCGAACGTTCAAAAAAGTGGTCAATATTGATGAAATTTTAACATTTAATCTTTTGACTTTAAATGACTGTTGGATGTGAATTATTACTTTTTCAACTAAAATAAGTGTGTTTAAAGTCATTTCTGTGCCTGAAATTGGTCAAAATTGAAGCTTTTGAGTAAGCAAAACTTTGTAAAAATGGCAATTTTGGTCACTGTGAGGGTTTAAAAAGTGGTTATTCAACATGAGGCCCGATCCAAATGACATTTTGAATCATTTTTGGTAGAGTCCAAAAAATCAATTTTCTGATGAAAAACGATGACCCCGGACCTGTCGAACGTTCAAAAAAGTGGTCAATATTGATGAAATTTTAACATTTAATCTTTTGACTTTAAATGACTGTTGGATGTGAATTATTACTTTTTCAACTAAAATAAGTGTGTTTAAAGTCATTTCTGTGCCTGAAATTGGTCAACATTTAAGCTTCTGAGTAAGCAAAACTCTGTGAAAATGGCAATTTTGGTCACCGTAAGGGTTTAAAAAGTGGTTATTCAACATGAGGCCCGATCTAAATGACATTTTGAATCATTTTTGGTAGAGTCCAAAACATCACTTTTCTGATGAAACACGATGACCCCGGACCTGTCGAACGTTCAAAAAATGGTCAATATTGATGAAAATGTAACATTTAATCTTTTGTCTTTAAATGACGGTTGGATGTGAATTGTTACTTTTTCAACTAAAATAAGTGTGTTTATAGTCATTTCTGTTCCTGAAATTGGTCAAAATTTAAGCTTTTGAGTAAGCGAAAACTCTGTAAAAATGGCAATTTTGGTCACTGTGAGGGTTTAAAAAGTGGTTATTCAACATGAGGCCCGATCCAAATGACATTTTGAGTCATTTTTGGTAGAGTCCAAAAAATCAATTGTCTGATGAAAAACGATGACCCCGGACCTGTCGAACTTTCAAAAAATGGTCAATATTGATGACAATTTTACATTTAATCTTTTGACTTTAAATGACGGTTGGTTGTGAATTATTACTTTTTCAAGTAAAATAAGTGTGTTTAAAGTCATTTCTGTGCCTGAAATTGGTCAAAATTGAAGCTTCTGAGTAAGCGAAACTCTGTAAAAATGGCAATTTTGGTCACTGTGAGGGTTTAAAAAGTGGTTATTCAACATTAGGCCTGATCCAAATGACATTTTGAATAATTTTTGGTAGAGTCCAAAAAATCACTTTTCTGATGAAAAACGATGACCCCGGACCTGTCGAAGGTTCAAAAAATAGTCAATATTGATGAAAATGTAACATTTAATCTTTTGTCTTTAAATGACGGTTGGATGTGAATTATTACTTTTTCAACTAAAATAAGTGTTTTTAAAGTCATTTCTGTATCTGAAATTGGTCAAAATTGAAGCTTTTGAGTAAGCGAAAACTCTGTAAAAATGGCAATTTTGGTCACTGTGAGGGTTTAAAAAGTGATTATTCAACATGAGGCCCGATCTAAATGACATTTTGAATCATTTTTGGTAGAGTCCAAAAAATCAATTTTCTGATGAAAAACGATGACCCCGGACCTGTCGAACATTCAAAAAAGTGGTCAATATTGATGAAATTTTAACATTTAATCTTTTGACTTTAAATGACGATTGGATGTGAATTATTACATGTTCAACTAAAATAAGTGTGTTTAAAGTCGTTTCTGTGCCTGAAATTGGTCAAAATGTAAGCTTCTGAGTAAGCAAAACTCTGTGAAAATGGGAATTTTGGTCACTGTAAGGGTTTAAAAAGTGGTTATTCAACATGAGGCCCGATCCAAATGACATTTTGAGTCATTTTTGGTAGAGTCCAAAAAATCAATTGTCTGATGAAAAACGATGACCCCGGACCTGTCGAACTTTCAAAAAATGGTCAATATTGATGACAATTTTACATTTAATCTTTTGACTTTAAATGACGGTTGGTTGTGAATTATTACTTTTTCAAGTAAAATAAGTGTGTTTAAAGTCATTTCTGTGCCTGAAATTGGTCAAAATTGAAGCTTTTGAGTAAGCGAAAACTCTGTAAAAATGGCAATTTTGGTCACTGTGAGGGTTTAAAAAGTGGTTATTCAACATGAGGCCCGATCCAAATGACATTTTGAATCATTTTTGGTAGAGTCCAAAAAATCACTTTTCTGATGAAAAACGATGACCCCGGACCTGTCGAAGGTTCAAAAAATAGTCAATATTGATGAAAATGTAACATTTAATCTTTTGTCTTTAAATGACGGTTGGATGTGAATTATTACTTTTTCAACTAAAATAAGTGTGTTTAAAGTCATTTCTGTGTCTGAAATTGGTCAAAATTGAAGCTTTTGAGTAAGCGAAAACTCTGTAAAAATGGCAATTTTGGTCACTGTGAGGGTTTAAAAAGTGATTATTCAACATGAGGCCCGATCCAAATGACATTTAGAGTAATTTTTGGTAGAGTCCAAAAAATCAATTTTCTGATGACAAACGATGACCCCGGACCTGTCGAACGTTCAAAAAAGTGGTCAATATTGATGAAATTTTAACATTTAATCTTTTGACTTTAAATGGCGGTTGGATGTGAAATATTACTATTTCAACTAAAATAAGTGTGTTTAAAGTCATTTCTGTGCCTGAAATTGGTCAAAATTGAAGCTTCTGAGTAAGCAAAACTCTGTAAAAATGGCAATTTTGGTCACTGTGAGGGTCTAAAAAGTGGTTATTCAACATGAGGCCTGATCCAAATGACATTTTGAATCATTTTTGGTAGAGTCCAAAAATCAATTGTCTGATGAAAAACGATGACCCCGGACCTGTCGAACTTTCAAAAAATGGTCAATATTGATGACAATTTTACATTTAATCTTTTGACTTTAAATGACGGTTGGATGTGAATTATTACTTTTTCAACTAAAATAAGTGTGTTTAAAGTCATTTCTGTGCCTGAAATTGGTCAAAATTGAAGCTTTTGAGTAAGCAAAACTCTGTAAAAATGGCAATTTTGGTCACTGTGAGGGTCTAAAAAGTGGTTATTCAACATGAGGCCTGATCCAAATGACATTTTGAATCATTTTTGGTAGAGTCCAAAAAATCAATTGTCTGATGAAAAACGATGACCCAGGACCTGTCGAACTTTCAAAAAATGGTCAATATTGATGACAATTTTACATTTAATCTTTTGACTTTAAATGACGGTTGGATGTGAATTATTACTTTTTCAACTAAAATAAGTGTGTTTAAAGTCATTTCTGTGCCTGAAATTGGTCAAAATTGAAGCTTTTGAGTAAGCAAAACTCAGTGAAAATGGCAATTTTGGTCACTGTAAGGGTTTAAAAAGTAGTTATTCAACATGAGGCCCGATCCAAATGACATTTTGAATCATTTTTGGTAGAGTCCAAAAAATCAATTTTCTGATGAAAAACGATTACCCCGTACCTGTCGAACGTTCAAAAAAGTGGTCAATATTGATGAAATTTTAAATTTAATCTTTTGACTTTAAATGACGGTTGGATGTGAATTATTACTTTTTCAACTAAAATAAGTGTGTTTAAAGTCATTTCTGTGCCTGAAATTGGTCAAAATTGAAGCTTTTGAGTAAGCAAAACTCTGTGAAAATGGCAATTTTGGTCACTGTAAGGGTTTAAAAAGTGGTTATTCAACATGAGGCCTGATCCAAATGACATTTTGAATCATTTTTGGTAGAGTCCAAAAAATCAATTTTATGATGAAAAACAATGACCCCGGACCTGTCGAACGTTCAAAAAAGTGGTCAATATTGATGAAATTTTAACATTTAAACTTTTGACTTTAAATGACTGTTGGATGTGAATTATTACTTTTTCAACTAAAATAAGTGGTTTAAAATCATTTCTGTGCCTGAAATTGGTCTAAATTGAAGCTTTTGAGTAAGCGAAAACTCTGTAAAAGTGGCAATTTTGGTCACTGTGAGGGTTTAAAAAGTGGTTATTCAACATGAGGCCCGATCCAAATGACATTTTGAATCATTTTTGGTAGAGTCCAAAAAATCAATTTTCTGATGAAAAACGATTACCCCGTACCTGTCGAACGTTCAAAAAAGTGGTCAATATTGATGAAATTATAACATTTAATCTTTTGACTTTAAATGACGATTGGATGTGAATTATTACATGTTCAACTAAAATAAGTGTGTTTAAAGTCATTTCTGTGCCTGAAATTGGTCAAAATTGAAGCTTTTGAGTAAGCGAAAACTCTGTAAAAATGGCAATTTTGGTCACTGTGAGGGTTTAAAAAGTGGTTATTCAACATGAGGCTCGATCCAAATGACATTTAGAGTAATTTTTGGTAGAGTCCAAAAAATCAATTGTCTGATGAAAAACGATGACCCCGGACCTGTCGAACGTTCAAAAAAGTGGTCAATATTGATGACAATTTTACATTTAATCTTTTGACTTTAAATGACGGTTGGATGTGAATTATTACTTTTTCAACTAAAATAAGTGTGTTTAAAATCATTTCTGTGCCTGAAATTGGTCAAAATTGAAACTTCTGAGTAAGCAAAACTCTGTGAAAATGGCAATTTTGGTCACTGTAAGGGTTTAAAAAGTGGTTATTCAACATGAGGCCTGATCCAAATGACATTTTGAATCATTTTTGGTAGAGTCCAAAAAATCAATTTTATGATGAAAAACAATGACCCCGTACCTGTCGAACGTTCAAAAAAGTGGTCAATATTGATGAAATTTTAAATTTAATCTTTTGACTTTAAATGACGGTTGGATGTGAATTATTACTTTTTCAACTAAAATAAGTGTGTTTAAAGTCATTTCTGTGCCTGAAATTGGTCAAAATTGAAACTTCTGAGTAAGCAAAACTCTGTGAAAATGGCAATTTTGGTCACTGTAAGGGTTTAAAAAGTGGTTATTCAACATGAGGCCTGATCCAAATGACATTTTGAATCATTTTTGGTAGAGTCCAAAAAATCAATTTTATGATGAAAAACAATGACCCCGGACCTGTCGAACGTTCAAAAAAGTGGTCAATATTGATGAAATTTTAACATTTAATCTTTTGACTTCAAATGACAGTTGGATGTGAATTATTACTTTTTCAACTAAAATAAGTGTGTTTAAAGTCATTTCTGTGTCTGAAATTGGTCAAAATTGAAGCTTTTGAGTAAGCCAAAACTCTGTAAAAATGGCAATTTTGGTCACTGTGAGGGTTTAAAAAGTGATTATTCAACATGAGGCCCGATCTAAATGACATTTTGAATAATTTTTGGTAGAGTCCAAAAAATCACTTTTCTGATGAAAAACGATGACTCCGGACCTGTCGAAGGTTCAAAAAATGGTCAATATTGATGAAAATGTAACATTTAATCTTTTGTCTTTAAATGACGGTTGGATGTGAATTATTACTTTTTCAACTAAAATAAGTGTGTTTAAAGTCATTTCTGTGTCTGAAATTGGTCAAAATTGGAGCTTTTGAGTAAGCGAAAACTCTGTAAAAATGGCAATTTTGGTCACTGTGAGGGTTTAAAAAGTGATTATTCAACATGAGGCCCGATCCAAATGACATTTTGAATCATTTTTGGTAGAGTCCAAAAAATCAATTTTCTGATGAAAAACGATGACCCCGGACCTGTCGAACGTTCAAAAAAGTGGTCAATATTGATGAAATTTTAACATTTAATCTTTTGACTTTAAATGACTGTTGGATGTGAATTATTACTTTTTCAACTAAAATAAGTGTGTTTAAAGTCATTTCTGTGCCTGAAATTGGTCAAAATTGAAGCTTTTGAGTAAGCAAAACTTTGTAAAAATGGCAATTTTGGTCACTGTGAGGGTTTAAAAAGTGGTTATTCAACATGAGGCCCGATCCAAATGACATTTTGAATCATTTTTGGTAGAGTCCAAAAAATCAATTTTCTGATGAAAAACGATGACCCCGGACCTGTCGAACGTTCAAAAAAGTGGTCAATATTGATGAAATTTTAACATTTAATCTTTTGACTTTAAATGACTGTTGGATGTGAATTATTACTTTTTCAACTAAAATAAGTGTGTTTAAAGTCGTTTCTGTGCCTGAAATTGGTCAAAATTTAAGCTTCTGAGTAAGCAAAACTCTGTCAAAATGGCAATTTTGGTCACTGTAAGGGTTTAAAAAGTGGTTATTCAACATGAGGCCCGATCCAAATGACATTTTGAATCATTTTTGGTAGAGTCCAAAAAATCATTTTTCTGATGATAAACAATTACCCCGTACCTGTCGAACGTTCAAAAAAGTGGTCAATATTGATGAAATTTTAACATTTAATCTTTTGACTTTAAATGACGGTTGGATGTGAATTATTACTTTTTCAACTAAAATAAGTGTGTTTAAAGTCATTTCTGTGCCTGAAATTGGTCAAAATTGAAGCTTTTGAGTAGGCAAAACTTTGTAAAAATGGCAATTTTGGTCACTGTGAGGGTTTAAAAAGTGGTTATTCAACATGAGGCCCGATCCAAATGACATTTTGAATCATTTTTGGTATAGCCCACAAAATAAATTTTCTGATGACAAACAATTACCCCGGACCTGTCAAACGTTCAAAAAAGTGGTCAATATTGATGAAATTTTAACATTTAATCTTTTGACTTTAAATGACGATTGGATGTGAATTATTACATGTTCAACTAAAATAAGTGTGTTTAAAGTCATTTCTGTGCCTGAAATTGGTAAAAATTGAAGCTTCTGAGTAAGCAAAACTCTGTGAAAATGGCAATTTTGGTAACCGTAAGGGTTTAAAAAGTGGTTATTCAACATGAGGCCCGATCCAAATGACATTTTGAATCATTTTTGGTAGAGTCCAAAACATCACTTTTCTGATGAAACACGATGACCCCAGACCTGTCGAACGTTCAAAAAATGGTCAATATTGATGAAAATGTATCATTTCATCTTTTGTCTTTAAATGACGGTTGGATGTGAATTGTTACTTTTTCAACTAAAATAAGTGTGTTTAAAGTCATTTCTGTGCCTGAAATTGGTCAAAATTTAAGCTTTTGAGTAAGCGAAAACTCTGTAAAAATGGCAATTTTGGTCGCTGTGAGGGTTTAAAAAGTGGTTATTCAACATGAGGCCCGATCCAAATGTCATTTTGAGTCATTTTTGGTAGAGTCCAAAAAATCAATTGTCTGATGAAAAACGATGACCCCGGACCTGTCGAACTTTCAAAAAATGGTCAATATTGATGACAATTTTACATTTAATCTTTTGACTTTAAATGACGGTTGGTTGTGAATTATTACTTTTTCAAGTAAAATAAGTGTGTTTAAAGTCATTTCTGTGCCTGAAATTGGTCAAAATTGAAGCTTTTGAGTAAGCGAAAACTCTGTAAAAATGGCAATTTTGGTCACTGTGAGGGTTTAAAAAGTGGTTATTCAAAATGAGGCCCGATCCAAATGACATTTTGAATCATTTTTGGTAGAGTCCAAAAAATCAATTTTCTGATGAAAAACGATGACCCCGGACCTGTCGAACGTTCAAAAAAGTGGTCAATATTGATGAAATTTTAACATTTAATCTTTTGACTTTAAATGACTGTTGGATGTGAATTATTACTTTTTCAACTAAAATAAGTGTGTTTAAAGTCATTTCTGTGCCTGAAATTGGTCAAAATTGAAGCTTCTGAGTAAGCAAAACTCTGTAAAAATGACAATTTTGGTCACTGTGAGGGTTTAAAAAGTGGTTATTCAACATTAGGCCCGATCCAAATGACATTTTGAATAATTTTTGGTAGAGTCCAAAAAATCACTTTTCTGATGAAAAACGATGACCCCGGACCTGTCGAAGGTTCAAAAAATGGTCAATATTGATGAAAATGTAACATTTAATCTTTTGTCTTTAAATGATAGTTGGATGTGAATTATTACTTTTTCAACTAAAATAAGTGTGTTTAAAGTCATTTCTGTGTCTGAAATTGGTCAAAATTGAAGCTTTTGAGTAAGCGAAAACTCTGTAAAAATGGCAATTTAGGTCACTGTGAGGGTTTAAAAAGTGATTATTCAACATGAGGCCCGATCTAAATGACATTTTGAATAATTTTTGGTAGAGTCCAAAAAATCAATTTTCTGATGAAAAACGATGACCCCGGACCTGTCGAACGTTCAAAAAAGTGGTCAATATTGATGAAATTTTAACATTTAATCTTTTGACTTTAAATGACGATTGGATGTGAATTATTACATGTTCAACTAAAATAAGTGTGTTTAAAGTCATTTCTGTGCCTGAAATTTGTCAAAATTGAAGCTTTTGAGTAAGCAAAACTCTGTGAAAATGGTAATTTTGGTCACTGTAAGGGTTTAAAAAGTAGTTATTCAACATGAGGCCCGATCCAAATGACATTTTGAATCATTTTTGGTAGAGTCCAAAAAATCAATTTTCTGATGAAAAACGATGACCCCGGACCTGTCGAACGTTCAAAAAATGGTCAATATTGATGAAAATGTAACATTTAATCTTTTGTCTTTAAATGACGGTTGGATGTGAATTGTTACTTTTTCAACTAAAATAAGTGTGTTTATAGTCATTTCTGTTCCTGAAATTGGTCAAAATTGAAGCTTTTGAGTAAGCGAAAACTCTGTAAAAATGGCAATTTTGGTCACTGTGAGGGTTTAAAAAGTGGTTATTCAACATGAGGCCCGATCCAAATGACATTTTGAGTCATTTTTGGTAGAGTCCAAAAAATCAATTGTCTGATTAAAAACGATGACCCCGGACCTGTCGAACTTTCAAAAAATGGTCAATATTGATGACAATTTTGCATTTAATCTTTTGACTTTAAATGACGGTTGGTTGTGAATTATTACTTTTTCAAGTAAAATAAGTGTGTTTAAAGTCATTTCTGTGCCTGAAATTGGTCAAAATTGAAGCTTCTGAGTAAGCGAAACTCTGTAAAAATGGCAATTTTGGTCACTGTGAGGGTTTAAAAAGTGGTTATTCAACATTAGGCCTGATCCAAATGACATTTTGAATAATTTTTGGTAGAGTCCAAAAAATCACTTTTCTGATGAAAAACGATGACCCCGGACCTGTCGAAGGTTAAAAAAATAGTCAATATTGATGAAAATGTAACATTTAATCTTTTGTCTTTAAATGACGGTTGGATGTGAATTATTACTTTTTCAACTAAAATAAGTGTGTTTAAAGTCATTTCTGTGTCTGAAATTGGTCAAAATTGAAGCTTTTGAGTAAGCGAAAACTCTGTAAAAATGGCAATTTTGGTCACTGTGAGGGTTTAAAAAGTGATTATTCAACATGAGGCCCGATCTAAATGACATTTTGAATCATTTTTGGTAGAGTCCAAAAAATCAATTTTCTGATGAAAAACGATGACCCCGGACCTGTCGAACGTTCAAAAAAGTGGTCAATATTGATGAAATTTTAACATTTAATCTTTTGACTTTAAATGACGATTGGATGTGAATTATTACATGTTCAACTAAAATAAGTGTGTTTAAAGTCGTTTCTGTGCCTGAAATTGGTCAAAATGTAAGCTTCTGAGTAAGCAAAACTCTGTGAAAATGGGAATTTTGGTCACTGTAAGGGTTTAAAAAGTGGTTATTCAACATGAGGCCCGATCCAAATGACATTTTGAGTCATTTTTGGTAGAGTCCAAAAAATCAATTGTCTGATGAAAAACGATGACCCCGGACCTGTCGAACTTTCAAAAAATGGTCAATATTGATGACAATTTTACATTTAATCTTTTGACTTTAAATGACGGTTGGTTGTGAATTATTACTTTTTCAAGTAAAATAAGTGTGTTTAAAGTCATTTCTGTGCCTGAAATTGGTCAAAATTGAAGCTTTTGAGTAAGCGAAAACTCTGTAAAAATGGCAATTTTGGTCACTGTGAGGGTTTAAAAAGTGGTTATTCAACATGAGGCCCGATCCAAATGACATTTTGAATCATTTTTGGTAGAGTCCAAAAAATCACTTTTCTGATGAAAAACGATGACCCCGGACCTGTCGAAGGTTCAAAAAATAGTCAATATTGATGAAAATGTAACATTTAATCTTTTGTCTTTAAATGACGGTTGGATGTGAATTATTACTTTTTCAACTAAAATAAGTGTGTTTAAAGTCATTTCTGTGTCTGAAATTGGTCAAAATTGAAGCTTTTGAGTAAGCGAAAACTCTGTAAAAATGGCAATTTTGGTCACTGTGAGGGTTTAAAAAGTGATTATTCAACATGAGGCCCGATCTAAATGACATTTTGAATCATTTTTGGTAGAGTCCAAAAAATCAATTTTCTGATGAAAAACGATGACCCCGGACCTGTCGAACATTCAAAAAAGTGGTCAATATTGATGAAATTTTAACATTTAATCTTTTGACTTTAAATGACGATTGGATGTGAATTATTACATGTTCAACTAAAATAAGTGTGTTTAAAGTCATTTCTGTGCCTGAAATTGGTCAAAATTGAAGCTTTTGAGTAAGCGAAAACTCTGTAAAAATGGCAATTTTGGTCACTGTGAGGGTTTAAAAAGTTGTTATTCAACATGAGGCTCGATCCAAATGACATTTAGAGTAATTTTTGGTAGAGTCCAAAAAATCAATTTTCTGATGACAAACGATGACCCCGGACCTGTCGAACGTTCAAAAAAGTGGTCAATATTGATGAAATTTTAACATTTAATCTTTTGACTTTAAATGGCGGTTGGATGTGAAATATTACTATTTCAACTAAAATAAGTGTGTTTAAAGTCATTTCTGTGCCTGAAATTGGTCAAAATTGAAGCTTCTGAGTAAGCAAAACTCTGTAAAAATGGCAATTTTGGTCACTGTGAGGGTCTAAAAAGTGGTTATTCAACATGAGGCCTGATCCAAATGACATTTTGAATCATTTTTGGTAGAGTCCAAAAAATCAATTGTCTGATGAAAAACGATGACCCCGGACTTGTCGAACTTTCAAAAAATGGTCAATATTGATGACAATTTTACATTTAATCTTTTGACTTTAAATGACGGTTGGATGTGAATTATTACTTTTTCAACTAAAATAAGTGTGTTTAAAGTCATTTCTGTGCCTGAAATTGGTCAAAATTGAAGCTTTTGAGTAAGCAAAACTCTGTAAAAATGGCAATTTTGGTCACTGTGAGGGTCTAAAAAGTGGTTATTCAACATGAGGCCTGATCCAAATGACATTTTGAATCATTTTTGGTAGAGTCCAAAAAATCAATTGTCTGATGAAAAACGATGACCCCGGACCTGTCGAACTTTCAAAAAATGGTCAATATTGATGACAATTTTACATTTAATCTTTTGACTTTAAATGACGGTTGGATGTGAATTATTACTTTTTCAACTAAAATAAGTGTGTTTAAAGTCATTTCTGTGCCTGAAATTGGTCTAAATTGAAGCTTTTGAGTAAGCGAAAACTCTGTAAAAGTGGCAATTTTGGTCACTGTGAGGGTTTAAAAAGTGGTTATTCAACATGAGGCCCGATCCAAATGACATTTTGAATCATTTTTGGTAGAGTCCAAAAAATCAATTTTCTGATGAAAAACGATTACCCCGTACCTGTCGAACGTTCAAAAAAGTGGTCAATATTGATGACAATTTTACATTTAATCTTTTGACTTTAAATGACGGTTGGATGTGAATTATTACTTTTTCAACTAAAATAAGTGTGTTTAAAATCATTTCTGTGCCTGAAATTGGTCAAAATTGAAGCTTTTGAGTAAGCGAAAACTCTGTAAAAATGGCAATTTTGGTCACTGTGAGGGTTTAAAAAGTGGTTATTCAACATGAGGCCCGATCCAAATGACATTTTGAATAATTTTTGGTAGAGTCCAAAAAATCAATTTTCTGATGAAAAACGATGACCCCGGACCTGTCGAACGTTCAAAAAAGTGGTCAATATTGATGAAATTTTAACATTTAATCTTTTGACTTTAAATGACTGTTGGATGTGAATTATTACTTTTTCAACTAAAATAAGTGTGTTTAAAGTCATTTCTGTGCCTGAAATTGGTCAAAATTGAAGCTTTTGAGTAAGCAAAACTTTGTAAAAATGGCAATTTTGGTCACTGTGAGGGTTTAAAAAGTGGTTATTCAACATGAGGCCCGATCCAAATGACATTTTGAATCATTTTTGGTAGAGTCCAAAAAATCAATTTTCTGATGAAAAACGATGACCCCGGACCTGTCGAACGTTCAAAAAAGTGGTCAATATTGATGAAATTTTAACATTTCATCTTTTGACTTTAAATGACTGTTGGATGTGAATTATTACTTTTTCAACTAAAATAAGTGTGTTTAAAGTCGTTTCTGTGCCTGAAATTGGTCAAAATTTAAGCTTCTGAGTAAGCAAAACTCTGTCAAAATGGCAATTTTGGTCACTGTAAGGGTTTAAAAAGTGGTTATTCAACATGAGGCCCGATCCAAATGACATTTTGAATCGTTTTTGGTAGAGTCCAAAAAATCATTTTTCTGATGATAAACAATTACCCCGTACCTGTCGAACGTTCAAAAAAGTGGTCAATATTGATGAAATTTTAACATTTAATCTTTTGACTTTAAATGACGGTTGGATGTGAATTATTACTTTTTCAACTAAAATAAGTGTGTTTAAAGTCATTTCTGTGCCTGAAATTGGTCAAAATTGAAGCTTTTGAGTAGGCAAAACTTTGTAAAAATGGCAATTTTGGTCACTGTGAGGGTTTAAAAAGTGGTTATTCAACATGAGGCCCGATCCAAATGACATTTTAAATCATTTTTGGTATAGCCCACAAAATAAATTTTCTGATGACAAACAATTACCCCGGACCTGTCAAACGTTCAAAAAAGTGGTCAATATTGATGAAATTTTAACATTTAATCTTTTGACTTTAAATGACGATTGGATGTGAATTATTACATGTTCAACTAAAATAAGTGTGTTTAAAGTCATTTCTGTGCCTGAAATTGGTAAAAATTGAAGCTTCTGAGTAAGCAAAACTCTGTGAAAATGGCAATTTTGGTCACCGTAAGGGTTTAAAAAGTGGTTATTCAACATGAGGCCCGATCCAAATGACATTTTGAATCATTTTTGGTAGAGTCCAAAACATCACTTTTCTGATGAAACACGATGACCCCAGACCTGTCGAACGTTCAAAAAATGGTCAATATTGATGAAAATGTAACATTTCATCTTTTGTCTTTAAATGACGGTTGGATGTGAATTGTTACTTTTTCAACTAAAATAAGTGTGTTTAAAGTCATTTCTGTGCCTGAAATTGGTCAAAATTGAAGCTTTTGAGTAAGCGAAAACTCTGTAAAAATGGCAATTTTGGTCACTGTGAGGGTTTAAAAAGTGGTTATTCAACATGAGGCCCGATCCAAATGACATTTTGAGTCATTTTTGGTAGAGTCCAAAAAATCAATTGTCTGATGAAAAACGATGACCCCGGACCTGTCGAACTTTCAAAAAATGGTCAATATTGATGACAATTTTACATTTAATCTTTTGACTTTAAATGACGGTTGGTTGTGAATTATTACTTTTTCAAGTAAAATAAGTGTGTTTAAAGTCATTTCTGTGCCTGAAATTGGTCAAAATTGAAGCTTTTGAGTAAGCGAAAACTCTGTAAAAATGGCAATTTTGGTCACTGTGAGGGTTTAAAAAGTGGTTATTCAACATGAGGCCCGATCCAAATGACATTTTGAATCATTTTTGGTAGAGTCCAAAAAATCAATTTTCTGATGAAAAACGATGACCCCGGACCTGTCGAACGTTCAAAAAAGTGGTCAATATTGATGAAATTTTAACATTTAATCTTTTGACTTTAAATGACTGTTGGATGTGAATTATTACTTTTTCAACTAAAATAAGTGTGTTTAAAGTCATTTCTGTGCCTGAAATTGGTCAAAATTGAAGCTTCTGAGTAAGCAAAACTCTGTAAAAATGACAATTTTGGTCACTGTGAGGGTTTAAAAAGTGGTTATTCAACATTAGGCCCGATCCAAATGACATTTTGAATAATTTTTGGTAGAGTCCAAAAAATCACTTTTCTGATGAAAAACGATGACCCCGGACCTGTCGAAGGTTCAAAAAATGGTCAATATTGATGAAAATGTAACATTTAATCTTTTGTCTTTAAATGATAGTTGGATGTGAATTATTACTTTTTCAACTAAAATAAGTGTGTTTAAAGTCATTTCTGTGTCTGAAATTGGTCAAAATTGAAGCTTTTGAGTAAGCGAAAACTCTGTAAAAATGGCAATTTAGGTCACTGTGAGGGTTTAAAAAGTGATTATTCAACATGAGGCCCGATCTAAATGACATTTTGAATAATTTTTGGTAGAGTCCAAAAAATCAATTTTCTGATGAAAAACGATGACCCCGGACCTGTCGAACGTTCAAAAAAGTGGTCAATATTGATGAAATTTTAACATTTAATCTTTTTACTTTAAATGACGATTGGATGTGAATTATTACATGTTCAACTAAAATAAGTGTGTTTAAAGTCATTTCTGTGCCTGAAATTTGTCAAAATTGAAGCTTTTGAGTAAGCAAAACTCTGTGAAAATGGTAATTTTGGTCACTGTAAGGGTTTAAAAAGTAGTTATTCAACATGAGGCCCGATCCAAATGACATTTTGAATCATTTTTGGTAGAGTCCAAAAAATCAATTTTCTGATGAAAAACGATTACCTGTCGAACGTTCAAAAAAGTGGTCAATATTGATGAAATTTTAAATTTAATCTTTTGACTTTAAATGACGGTTGGATGTGAATTATTACTTTTTCAACTAAAATAAGTGTGTTTAAAGTCATTTCTGTGCCTGAAATTGGTCAAAATTGAAGCTTCTGAGTAAGCAAAACTCTGTGAAAATGGCAATTTTGGTCACTGTAAGGGTTTAAAAAGTGGTTATTCAACATGAGGCCTGATCCAAATGACATTTTGAATCATTTTTGGTAGAGTCCAAAAAATCAATTTTATGATGAAAAACAATGACCCCGGACCTGTCGAACGTTCAAAAAGGTGGTCAATATTGATGAAATTTTAACATTTAAACTTTTGACTTTAAATGACTGTTGGATGTGAATTATTACTTTTTCAACTAAAATAAGTGGTTTAAAATCATTTCTGTGCCTGAAATTGGTCTAAATTGAAGCTTTTGAGTAAGCGAAAACTCTGTAAAAGTGGCAATTTTGGTCACTGTGAGGGTTTAAAAAGTGGTTATTCAACATGAGGCCCGATCCAAATGACATTTTGAATCATTTTTGGTAGAGTCCAAAAAATCAATTTTCTGATGAAAAACGATTACCCCGTACCTGTCGAACGTTCAAAAAAGTGGTCAATATTGATGAAATTTTAACATTTAATCTTTTGACTTCAAATGACGGTTGGATGTGAATTATTACTTTTTCAACTAAAATAAGTGTGTTTAAAGTCGTTTCTGTGCCTGAAATTGGTCAAAATTTAAGCTTCTGAGTAAGCAAAACTCTGTGAAAATGGCAATTTTGGTCACTGTAAGGGTTTAAAAAGTGGTTATTCAACATGAGGCCCGATCCAAATGACATTTTTAATCATTTTTGGTAGAGTCCAAAAAATCTTTTTTCTGATGATAAACAATTACCCCCTACCTGTCGAACGTTCAAAAAAGTGGTCAATATTGATGAAATTTTAACATTTAATCTTTTGACTTTAAATGACGGTTGGATGTGAATTATTACTTTTTCAACTAAAATAAGTGTGTTTAAAGTCATTTCTATGCTTGAAATTGGTCAAAATTGAAGCTTTTGAGTAGGCAAAACTTTGTAAAAATGGCAATTTTTGGTCACTGTGAGGGTTTAAAAAGTGGTTATTCAACATGAGGCCCGATCCAAATGACATTTTGAATCATTTTTGGTATAGCCCACAAAATCAATTTTCTGATGACAAACGATGACCCCGGACCTGTCGAACGTTCAAAAAAGTGGTCAATATTGATGAAATTTTAACATTTAATCTTTTGACTTTAAATGACTGTTGGATGTGAATTATTACTTTTTCAACTAAAATAAGTGTGTTTAAAGTCATTTCTGTGCCTGAAATTGGTAAAAATTGAAGCTTCTGAGTAAGCAAAACTCTGTGAAAATGGCAATTTTGGTGACCGTAAGGGTTTAAAAAGTGGTTATTCAACATGAGGCCCGATCCAAATGACATTTTGAATCATTTTTGGTAGAGTCCAAAACATCACTTTTCTGATGAAACACGATGACCCCGGACCTGTCGAACGTTCAAAAAATGGTCAATATTGATGAAAATGTAACATTTAATCTTTTGTCTTTAAATGACGGTTGGATGTGAATTGTTACTTTTTCAACTAAAATAAGTGTGTTTAAAGTCATTTCTGTGCCTGAAATTGGTCAAAATTGAAGCTTTTGAGTAAGCGAAAACTCTGTAAAAATGGCAATTTTGGTCACTGTGAGGGTTTAAAAAGTGGTTATTCAACATGAGGCCCGATCCAAATGACATTTTGAGTCATTTTTGGTAGAGTCCAAAAAATCAATTGTCTGATGAAAAACGATGACCCCGGACCTGTCGAACTTTAAAAAAATGGTCAATATTGATGACAATTTTACATTTAATCTTTTGACTTTAAATGACGGTTGGTTGTGAATTATTACTTTTTCAAGTAAAATAAGTGTGTTTAAAGTCATTTCTGTGCCTGAAATTGGTCAAAATTGAAGCTTTTGAGTAAGCGAAAACTCTGTAAAAATGGCAATTTTGGTCACTGTGAGGGTTTAAAAAGTGGTTATTCAACATGAGGCCCGATCCAAATGACATTTTGAATCATTTTTGGTAGAGTCCAAAAAATCAATTTTCTGATGAAAAACGATGACCCCGGACCTGTCGAACGTTCAAAAAAGTGGTCAATATTGATGACATTTTAACATTTAATCTTTTGACTTTAAATGACTGTTGGATGTGAATTATTACTTTTTCAACTAAAATAAGTGTGTTTAAATTCATTTCTGTGCCTGAAATTGGTCAAAATTGAAGCTTCTGAGTAAGCAAAACTCTGTAAAAATGGCAATTTTGGTCACTGTGAGGGTTTAAAAAGTGGTTATTCAACATTAGGCCCGATCCAAATGACATTTTGAATAATTTTTGGTAGAGTCCAAAAAATCACTTTTCTGATGAAAAACGATGACCCCGGACCTGTCGAAGGTTCAAAAAATGGTCAATATTGATGAAAATGTAACATTTAATCTTTTGTCTTTAAATGATAGTTGGATGTGAATTATTACTTTTTCAACTAAAATAAGTGTGTTTAAAGTCATTTCTGTGTCTGAAATTGGTCAAAATTGAAGCTTTTGAGTAAGCGAAAACTCTGTAAAAATGGCAATTTTGGTCACTGTGAGGGTTTAAAAAGTGATTATTCAACATGAGGCCCGATCTAAATGACATTTTGAATAATTTTTGGTAGAGTCCAAAAAATCAATTTTCTGATGAAAAACTATGACCCCGGACCTGTCGAACGTTCAAAAAAGTGGTCAATATTGATGAAATTTTAACATTTAATCTTTTGACTTTAAATGACGATTGGATGTGAATTATTACATGTTCAACTAAAATAAGTGTGTTTAAAGTCATTTCTGTGCCTGAAATTTGTCAAAATTGAAGCTTTTGAGTAAGCAAAACTCTGTGAAAATGGCAATTTTGGTCACTGTAAGGGTTTAAAAAGTAGTTATTCAACATGAGGCCCGATCCAAATGACATTTTGAATCATTTTTGGTAGAGTCCAAAAAAACAATTTTCTGATGAAAAACGATTACCCCGTACCTGTCGAATATTCAAAAAAGTGGTCAATATTGATGAAATTTTAAATTTAATCTTTTGACTTTAAATGACGGTTGGATGTGAATTATTACTTTTTCAACTAAAATAAGTGTTTTTAAAGTCATTTCTGTGCCTGAAATTGGTCAAAATTGAAGCTTCTGAGTAAGCAAAACTCTGTGAAAATGGCAATTTTGGTCACTGTAAGGGTTTAAAAAGTGGTTATTCAACATGAGGCCTGATCCAAATGACATTTTGAATCATTTTTGGTAGAGTCCAAAAAATCAATTTTATGATGAAAAACAATGACCCCGGACCTGTCGAACGTTCAAAAAAGTGGTCAATATTGATGAAATTTTAACATTTAAACTTTTGACTTTAAATGACTGTTGGATGTGAATTATTACTTTTTCAACTAAAATAAGTGGTTTAAAATCATTTCTGTGCCTGAAATTGGTTTAAATTGAAGCTTTTGAGTAAGCGAAAACTCTGTAAAAGTGGCAATTTTGGTCACTGTGAGGGTTTAAAAAGTGGTTATTCAACATGAGGCCCGATCCAAATGACATTTTGAATCATTTTTGGTAGAGTCCAAAAAATCAATTTTCTGATGAAAAACGACCTGTCGAACGTTCAAAAAATGGTCAATATTGATGAAAATGTAACATTTAATCTTTTGTCTTTAAATGACGGTTGGATGTGAATTGTTACTTTTTCAACTAAAATAAGTGTGTTTAAAGTCATTTCTGTGCCTGAAAATGGTCAAAATTGAAGCTTTTGAGTAAGCGAAAACTCTGTAAAAATGGCAATTTTGGTCACTGTGAGGGTTTAAAAAGTGGTTATTCAACATGAGGCCCGATCCAAATGACATTTTGAGTCATTTTTGGTAGAGTCCAAAAAATCAATTTTCTGATGAAAAACGATGACCCCGGACCTGTCGAACGTTCAAAAAAGTGGTCAATATTGATGAAATTTTAACATTTAATCTTTTGACTTTAAATGACTGTTGGATGTGAATTATTACTTTTTCAACTAAAATAAGTGTGTTTAAAGTCATTTCTGTGCCTGAAATTGGTCAAAATTGAAGCTTTTGAGTAAGCAAAACTTTGTAAAAATGGCAATTTTGGTCACTGTGAGGGTTTAAAAAGTGGTTATTCAACATGAGGCCCGATCCAAATGACATTTTGAATCATTTTTGGTAGAGTCCAAAAAATCAATTTTCTGATGAAAAACGATGACCCCGGACCTGTCGAACGTTCAAAAAAGTGGTCAATATTGATGAAATTTTAACATTTAATCTTTTGACTTTAAATGACTGTTGGATGTGAATTATTACTTTTTCAACTAAAATAAGTGTGTTTAAAGTCGTTTCTGTGCCTGAAATTGGTCAAAATTTAAGCTTCTGAGTAAGCAAAACTCTGTCAAAATGGCAATTTTGGTCACTGTAAGGGTTTAAAAAGTGGTTATTCAACATGAGGCCCGATCCAAATGACATTTTGAATCATTTTTGGTAGAGTCCAAAAAAATCATTTTTGTGATGATAAACAATTACCCCGTACCTGTCGAACGTTCAAAAAAGTGGTCAATATTGATGAAATTTTAACATTTAATCTTTTGACTTTAAATGACGGTTGGATGTGAATTATTACTTTTTCAACTAAAATAAGTGTGTTTAAAGTCATTTCTGTGCCTGAAATTGGTCAAAATTGAAGCTTTTGAGTAGGCAAAACTTTGTAAAAATGGCAATTTTGGTCACTGTGAGGGTTTAAAAAGTGGTTATTCAACATGAGGCCCGATCCAAATGACATTTTGAATCATTTTTGGTATAGCCCACAAAATAAATTTTCTGATGACAAACAATTACCCCGGACCTGTCAAACGTTCAAAAAAGTGGTCAATATTGATGAAATTTTAACATTTAATCTTTTGACTTTAAATGACGATTGGATGTGAATTATTACATGTTCAACTAAAATAAGTGTGTTTAAAGTCATTTCTGTGCCTGAAATTGGTAAACATTGAAGCTTCTGAGTAAGCAAAACTCTGTGAAAATGGCAATTTTGGTAACCGTAAGGGTTTAAAAAGTGGTTATTCAACATGAGGCCCGATCCAAATGACATTTTGAATCATTTTTGGTAGAGTCCAAAACATCACTTTTCTGATGAAACACGATGACCCCAGACCTGTCGAACGTTCAAAAAATGGTCAATATTGATGAAAATGTAACATTTCATCTTTTGTCTTTAAATGACGGTTGGATGTGAATTGTTACTTTTTCAACTAAAATAAGTGTGTTTAAAGTCATTTCTGTGCCTGAAATTGGTCAAAATTTAAGCTTTTGAGTAAGCGAAAACTCTGTAAAAATGGCAATTTTGGTCACTGTGAGGGTTTAAAAAGTGGTTATTCAACATGAGGCCCGATCCAAATGTCATTTTGAGTCATTTTTGGTAGAGTCCAAAAAATCAATTGTCTGATGAAAAACGATGACCCCGGACCTGTCGAACTTTCAAAAAATGGTCAATATTGATGACAATTTTACATTTAATCTTTTGACTTTAAATGACGGTTGGTTGTGAATTATTACTTTTTCAAGTAAAATAAGTGTGTTTAAAGTCATTTCTGTGCCTGAAATTGGTCAAAATTGAAGCTTTTGAGTAAGCGAAAACTCTGTAAAAATGGCAATTTTGGTCACTGTGAGGGTTTAAAAAGTGGTTATTCAAAATGAGGCCCGATCCAAATGACATTTTGAATCATTTTTGGTAGAGTCCAAAAAATCAATTTTCTGATGAAAAACGATGACCCCGGACCTGTCGAACGTTCAAAAAAGTGGTCAATATTGATGAAATTTTAACATTTAATCTTTTGACTTTAAATGACTGTTGGATGTGAATTATTACTTTTTCAACTAAAATAAGTGTGTTTAAAGTCATTTCTGTGCCTGAAATTGGTCAAAATTGAAGCTTCTGAGTAAGCAAAACTCTGTAAAAATGACAATTTTGGTCACTGTGAGGGTTTAAAAAGTGGTTATTCAACATTAGGCCCGATCCAAATGACATTTTGAATAATTTTTGGTAGAGTCCAAAAAATCACTTTTCTGATGAAAAACGATGACCCCGGACCTGTCGAAGGTTCAAAAAATGGTCAATATTGATGAAAATGTAACATTTAATCTTTTGTCTTTAAATGATAGTTGGATGTGAATTATTACTTTTTCAACTAAAATAAGTGTGTTTAAAGTCATTTCTGTGTCTGAAATTGGTCAAAATTGAAGCTTTTGAGTAAGCGAAAACTCTGTAAAAATGGCAATTTAGGTCACTGTGAGGGTTTAAAAAGTGATTATTCAACATGAGGCCCGATCTAAATGACATTTTGAATAATTTTTGGTAGAGTCCAAAAAATCAATTTTCTGATGAAAAACGATGACCCCGGACCTGTCGAACGTTCAAAAAAGTGGTCAATATTGATGAAATTTTAACATTTAATCTTTTGACTTTAAATGACGATTGGATGTGAATTATTACATGTTCAACTAAAATAAGTGTGTTTAAAGTCATTTCTGTGCCTGAAATTTGTCAAAATTGAAGCTTTTGAGTAAGCAAAACTCTGTGAAAATGGTAATTTTGGTCACTGTAAGGGTTTAAAAAGTAGTTATTCAACATGAGGCCCGATCCAAATGACATTTTGAATCATTTTTGGTAGAGTCCAAAAAATCAATTTTCTGATGAAAAACGATTACCCCGTACCTGTCGAACGTTCAAAAAAGTGGTCAATATTGATGAAATTTTAAATTTAATCTTTTGACTTTAAATGACGGTTGGATGTGAATTATTACTTTTTCAACTAAAATAAGTGTGTTTAAAGTCATTTCTGTGCCTGAAATTGGTCAAAATTGAAGCTTTTGAGTAAGCAAAACTTTGTAAAAATGGCAATTTTGGTCACTGTGAGGGTTTAAAAAGTGGTTATTCAACATGAGGCCCGATCCAAATGACATTTTGAATCATTTTTGGTAGAGTCCAAAAAATCAATTTTCTGATGAAAAACGATGACCCCGGACCTGTCGAACGTTCCAAAAAGTGGTCAATATTGATGAAATTTTAACATTTAATCTTTTGACTTTAAATGACTGTTGGATGTGAATTATTACTTTTTCAACTAAAATAAGTGTGTTTAAAGTCATTTCTGTGCCTGAAATTGGTCAAAATTTAAGCTTCTGAGTAAGCAAAACTCTGTGAAAATGGCAATTTTGGTCACCGTAAGGGTTTAAAAAGTGGTTATTCAACATGAGGCCCGATCTAAATGACATTTTGAATCATTTTTGGTAGAGTCCAAAACATCACTTTTCTGATGAAACACGATGACCCCGGACCTGTCGAACGTTCAAAAAATGGTCAATATTGATGAAAATGTAACATTTAATCTTTTGTCTTTAAATGACGGTTGGATGTGAATTGTTACTTTTTCAACTAAAATAAGTGTGTTTATAGTCATTTCTGTTCCTGAAATTGGTCAAAATTTAAGCTTTTGAGTAAGCGAAAACTCTGTAAAAATGGCAATTTTGGTCACTGTGAGGGTTTAAAAAGTGGTTATTCAACATGAGGCCCGATCCAAATGACATTTTGAGTCATTTTTGGTAGAGTCCAAAAAATCAATTGTCTGATGAAAAACGATGACCCCGGACCTGTCGAACGTTCAAAAAAGTGGTCAATATTGATGAAATTTTAACATTTAATCTTTTGACTTTAAATGACTGTTGGATGTGAATTATTACTTTTTCAAGTAAAATAAGTGTGTTTAAAGTCATTTCTGTGCCTGAAATTGGTCAAAATTGAAGCTTCTGAGTAAGCAAAACTCTGTAAAAATGGCAATTTTGGTCACTGTGAGGGTTTAAAAAGTGGTTATTCAACATTAGGCCTGATCCAAATGACATTTTGAATAATTTTTGGTAGAGTCCAAAAAATCACTTTTCTGATGAAAAACGATGACCCCGGACCTGTCGAAGGTTAAAAAAATAGTCAATATTGATGAAAATGTAACATTTAATCTTTTGTCTTTAAATGACGGTTGGATGTGAATTATTACTTTTTCAACTAAAATAAGTGTGTTTAAAGTCATTTCTGTGTCTGAAATTGGTCAAAATTGAAGCTTTTGAGTAAGCGAAAACTCTGTAAAAATGGCAATTTTGGTCACTGTGAGGGTTTAAAACGTGATTATTCAACATGAGGCCCGATCTAAATGACATTTTGAATCATTTTTGGTAGAGTCCAAAAAATCAATTTTCTGATGAAAAACGATGACCCCGGACCTGTCGAACGTTCAAAAAAGTGGTCAATATTGATGAAATTTTAACATTTAATCTTTTGACTTTAAATGACGATTGGATGTGAATTATTACATGTTCAACTAAAATAAGTGTGTTTAAAGTCGTTTCTGTGCCTGAAATTGGTCAAAATGTAAGCTTCTGAGTAAGCAAAACTCTGTGAAAATGGGAATTTTGGTCACTGTAAGGGTTTAAAAAGTGGTTATTCAACATGAGGCCCGATCCAAATGACATTTTGAGTCATTTTTGGTAGAGTCCAAAAAATCAATTGTCTGATGAAAAACGATGACCCCGGACCTGTCGAACTTTCAAAAAATGGTCAATATTGATGACAATTTTACATTTAATCTTTTGACTTTAAATGACGGTTGGTTGTGAATTATTACTTTTTCAAGTAAAATAAGTGTGTTTAAAGTCATTTCTGTGCCTGAAATTGGTCAAAATTGAAGCTTTTGAGTAAGCGAAAACTCTGTAAAAATGGCAATTTTGGTCACTGTGAGGGTTTAAAAAGTGGTTATTCAACATGAGGCCCGATCCAAATGACATTTTGAATCATTTTTGGTAGAGTCCAAAAAATCACTTTTCTGATGAAAAACGATGACCCCGGACCTGTCGAAGGTTCAAAAAATAGTCAATATTGATGAAAATGTAACATTTAATCTTTTGTCTTTAAATGACGGTTGGATGTGAATTATTACTTTTTCAACTAAAATAAGTGTGTTTAAAGTCATTTCTGTGTCTGAAATTGGTCAAAATTGAAGCTTTTGAGTAAGCGAAAACTCTGTAAAAATGGCAATTTTGGTCACTGTGAGGGTTTAAAAAGTGATTATTCAACATGAGGCCCGATCTAAATGACATTTTGAATCATTTTTGGTAGAGTCCAAAAAATCAATTTTCTGATGAAAAACGATGACCCCGGACCTGTCGAACATTCAAAAAAGTGGTCAATATTGATGAAATTTTAACATTTAATCTTTTGACTTTAAATGACGATTGGATGTGAATTATTACATGTTCAACTAAAATAAGTGTGTTTAAAGTCATTTCTGTGCCTGAAATTGGTCAAAATTGAAGCTTTTGAGTAAGCGAAAACTCTGTAAAAATGGCAATTTTGGTCACTGTGAGGGTTTAAAAAGTTGTTATTCAACATGAGGCTCGATCCAAATGACATTTAGAGTAATTTTTGGTAGAGTCCAAAAAATCAATTTTCTGATGACAAACGATGACCCCGGACCTGTCGAACGTTCAAAAAAGTGGTCAATATTGATGAAATTTTAACATTTAATCTTTTGACTTTAAATGGCGGTTGGATGTGAAATATTACTATTTCAACTAAAATAAGTGTGTTTAAAGTCATTTCTGTGCCTGAAATTGGTCAAAATTGAAGCTTCTGAGTAAGCAAAACTCTGTAAAAATGGCAATTTTGGTCACTGTGAGGGTCTAAAAAGTGGTTATTCAACATGAGGCCTGATCCAAATGACATTTTGAATCATTTTTGGTAGAGTCCAAAAAATCAATTGTCTGATGAAAAACGATGACCCCGGACTTGTCGAACTTTCAAAAAATGGTCAATATTGATGACAATTTTACATTTAATCTTTTGACTTTAAATGACGGTTGGATGTGAATTATTACTTTTTCAACTAAAATAAGTGTGTTTAAAGTCATTTCTGTGCCTGAAATTGGTCAAAATTGAAGCTTTTGAGTAAGCAAAACTCTGTAAAAATGGCAATTTTGGTCACTGTGAGGGTCTAAAAAGTGGTTATTCAACATGAGGCCTGATCCAAATGACATTTTGAATCATTTTTGGTAGAGTCCAAAAAATCAATTGTCTGATGAAAAACGATGACCCCGGACCTGTCGAACTTTCAAAAAATGGTCAATATTGATGACAATTTTACATTTAATCTTTTGACTTTAAATGACGGTTGGATGTGAATTATTACTTTTTCAACTAAAATAAGTGTGTTTAAAGTCATTTCTGTGCCTGAAATTGGTCAAAATTGAAGCTTTTGAGTAAGCAAAACTCAGTGAAAATGGCAATTTTGGTCACTGTAAGGGTTTAAAAAGTAGTTATTCAACATGAGGCCCGATCCAAATGACATTTTGAATCATTTTTGGTAGAGTCCAAAAAATCAATTTTCTGATGAAAAACGATTACCCCGTACCTGTCGAACGTTCAAAAAAGTGGTCAATATTGATGACAATTTTACATTTAATCTTTTGACTTTAAATGACGGTTGGATGTGAATTATTACTTTTTCAACTAAAATAAGTGTGTTTAAAATCATTTCTGTGCCTGAAATTGGTCAAAATTGAAACTTCTGAGTAAGCAAAACTCTGTGAAAATGGCAATTTTGGTCACTGTAAGGGTTTAAAAAGTGGTTATTCAACATGAGGCCTGATCCAAATGACATTTTGAATCATTTTTGGTAGAGTCCAAAAAATCAATTTTATGATGAAAAACAATGACCCCGGACCTGTCGAACGTTCAAAAAAGTGGTCAATATTGATGAAATTTTAACATTTAAACTTTTGACTTTAAATGACTGTTGGATGTGAATTATTACTTTTTCAACTAAAATAAGTGGTTTAAAATCATTTCTGTGCCTGAAATTGGTCTAAATTGAAGCTTTTGAGTAAGCGAAAACTCTGTAAAAGTGGCAATTTTGGTCACTGTGAGGGTTTAAAAAGTGGTTATTCAACATGAGGCCCGATCCAAATGACATTTTGAATCATTTTTGGTAGAGTCCAAAAAATCAATTTTCTGATGAAAAACGATTACCCCGTACCTGTCGAACGTTCAAAAAAGTGGTCAATATTGATGACAATTTTACATTTAATCTTTTGACTTTAAATGACGGTTGGATGTGAATTATTACTTTTTCAACTAAAATAAGTGTGTTTAAAATCATTTCTGTGCCTGAAATTGGTCAAAATTGAAGCTTTTGAGTAAGCGAAAACTCTGTAAAAATGGCAATTTTGGTCACTGTGAGGGTTTAAAAAGTGGTTATTCAACATGAGGCCCGATCCAAATGACATTTTGAATAATTTTTGGTAGAGTCCAAAAAATCAATTTTCTGATGAAAAACGATGACCCCGGACCTGTCGAACGTTCAAAAAAGTGGTCAATATTGATGAAATTTTAACATTTAATCTTTTGACTTTAAATGACTGTTGGATGTGAATTATTACTTTTTCAACTAAAATAAGTGTGTTTAAAGTCATTTCTGTGCCTGAAATTGGTCAAAATTGAAGCTTTTGAGTAAGCAAAACTTTGTAAAAATGGCAATTTTGGTCACTGTGAGGGTTTAAAAAGTGGTTATTCAACATGAGGCCCGATCCAAATGACATTTTGAATCATTTTTGGTAGAGTCCAAAAAATCAATTTTCTGATGAAAAACGATGACCCCGGACCTGTCGAACGTTCAAAAAAGTGGTCAATATTGATGAAATTTTAACATTTCATCTTTTGACTTTAAATGACTGTTGGATGTGAATTATTACTTTTTCAACTAAAATAAGTGTGTTTAAAGTCGTTTCTGTGCCTGAAATTGGTCAAAATTTAAGCTTCTGAGTAAGCAAAACTCTGTCAAAATGGCAATTTTGGTCACTGTAAGGGTTTAAAAAGTGGTTATTCAACATGAGGCCCGATCCAAATGACATTTTGAATCGTTTTTGGTAGAGTCCAAAAAATCATTTTTCTGATGATAAACAATTACCCCGTACCTGTCGAACGTTCAAAAAAGTGGTCAATATTGATGAAATTTTAACATTTAATCTTTTGACTTTAAATGACTGTTGGATGTGAATTATTACTTTTTCAACTAAAATAAGTGTGTTTAAAGTCATTTCTGTGCCTGAAATTGGTCAAAATTGAAGCTTTTGAGTAAGCAAAACTTTGTAAAAATGGCAATTTTGGTCACTGTGAGGGTTTAAAAAGTGGTTATTCAACATGAGGCCCGATCCAAATGACATTTTGAATCATTTTTGGTAGAGTCCAAAAAATCAATTTTCTGATGAAAAACGATGACCCCGGACCTGTCGAACGTTCAAAAAAGTGGTCAATATTGATGAAATTTTAACATTTCATCTTTTGACTTTAAATGACTGTTGGATGTGAATTATTACTTTTTCAACTAAAATAAGTGTGTTTAAAGTCGTTTCTGTGCCTGAAATTGGTCAAAATGTAAGCTTCTGAGTAAGCAAAACTCTGTCAAAATGGCAATTTTGGTCACTGTAAGGGTTTAAAAAGTGGTTATTCAACATGAGGCCCGATCCAAATGACATTTTGAATCGTTTTTGGTAGAGTCCAAAAAATCATTTTTCTGATGATAAACAATTACCCCGTACCTGTCGAACGTTCAAAAAAGTGGTCAATATTGATGAAATTTTAACATTTAATCTTTTGACTTTAAATGACGGTTGGATGTGAATTATTACTTTTTCAACTAAAATAAGTGTGTTTAAAGTCATTTCTGTGCCTGAAATTGGTCAAAATTGAAGCTTTTGAGTAGGCAAAACTTTGTAAAAATGGCAATTTTGGTCACTGTGAGGGTTTAAAAAGTGGTTATTCAACATGAGGCCCGATCCAAATGACATTTTAAATCATTTTTGGTATAGCCCACAAAATAAATTTTCTGATGACAAACAATTACCCCGGACCTGTCAAACGTTCAAAAAAGTGGTCAATATTGATGAAATTTTAACATTTAATCTTTTGACTTTAAATGACGATTGGATGTGAATTATTACATGTTCAACTAAAATAAGTGTGTTTAAAGTCATTTCTGTGCCTGAAATTGGTAAAAATTGAAGCTTCTGAGTAAGCAAAACTCTGTGAAAATGGCAATTTTGGTCACCGTAAGGGTTTAAAAAGTGGTTATTCAACATGAGGCCCGATCCAAATGACATTTTGAATCATTTTTGGTAGAGTCCAAAACATCACTTTTCTGATGAAACACGATGACCCCAGACCTGTCGAACGTTCAAAAAATGGTCAATATTGATGAAAATGTAACATTTCATCTTTTGTCTTTAAATGACGGTTGGATGTGAATTGTTACTTTTTCAACTAAAATAAGTGTGTTTAAAGTCATTTCTGTGCCTGAAATTGGTCAAAATTGAAGCTTTTGAGTAAGCGAAAACTCTGTAAAAATGGCAATTTTGGTCACTGTGAGGGTTTAAAAAGTGGTTATTCAACATGAGGCCCGATCCAAATGACATTTTGAGTCATTTTTGGTAGAGTCCAAAAAATCAATTGTCTGATGAAAAACGATGACCCCGGACCTGTCGAACTTTCAAAAAATGGTCAATATTGATGACAATTTTACATTTAATCTTTTGACTTTAAATGACGGTTGGTTGTGAATTATTACTTTTTCAAGTAAAATAAGTGTGTTTAAAGTCATTTCTGTGCCTGAAATTGGTCAAAATTTAAGCTTTTGAGTAAGCGAAAACTCTGTAAAAATGGCAATTTTGGTCACTGTGAGGGTTTAAAAAGTGGTTATTCAACATGAGGCCCGATCCAAATGACATTTTGAATCATTTTTGGTAGAGTCCAAAAAATCAATTTTCTGATGAAAAACGATGACCCCGGACCTGTCGAACGTTCAAAAAAGTGGTCAATATTGATGAAATTTTAACATTTAATCTTTTGACTTTAAATGACTGTTGGATGTGAATTATTACTTTTTCAACTAAAATAAGTGTGTTTAAAGTCATTTCTGTGCCTGAAATTGGTCAAAATTGAAGCTTCTGAGTAAGCAAAACTCTGTAAAAATGACAATTTTGGTCACTGTGAGGGTTTAAAAAGTGGTTATTCAACATTAGGCCCGATCCAAATGACATTTTGAATAATTTTTGGTAGAGTCCAAAAAATCACTTTTCTGATGAAAAACGATGACCCCGGACCTGTCGAAGGTTCAAAAAATGGTCAATATTGATGAAAATGTAACATTTAATCTTTTGTCTTTAAATGATAGTTGGATGTGAATTATTACTTTTTCAACTAAAATAAGTGTGTTTAAAGTCATTTCTGTGTCTGAAATTGGTCAAAATTGAAGCTTTTGAGTAAGCGAAAACTCTGTAAAAATGGCAATTTAGGTCACTGTGAGGGTTTAAAAAGTGATTATTCAACATGAGGCCCGATCTAAATGACATTTTGAATAATTTTTGGTAGAGTCCAAAAAATCAATTTTCTGATGAAAAACGATGACCCCGGACCTGTCGAACGTTCAAAAAAGTGGTCAATATTGATGAAATTTTAACATTTAATCTTTTTACTTTAAATGACGATTGGATGTGAATTATTACATGTTCAACTAAAATAAGTGTGTTTAAAGTCATTTCTGTGCCTGAAATTTGTCAAAATTGAAGCTTTTGAGTAAGCAAAACTCTGTGAAAATGGTAATTTTGGTCACTGTAAGGGTTTAAAAAGTAGTTATTCAACATGAGGCCCGATCCAAATGACATTTTGAATCATTTTTGGTAGAGTCCAAAAAATCAATTTTCTGATGAAAAACGATTACCCCGTACCTGTCGAACGTTCAAAAAAGTGGTCAATATTGATGAAATTTTAAATTTAATCTTTTGACTTTAAATGACGGTTGGATGTGAATTATTACTTTTTCAACTAAAATAAGTGTGTTTAAAGTCATTTCTGTGCCTGAAATTGGTCAAAATTGAAGCTTCTGAGTAAGCAAAACTCTGTGAAAATGGCAATTTTGGTCACTGTAAGGGTTTAAAAAGTGGTTATTCAACATGAGGCCTGATCCAAATGACATTTTGAATCATTTTTGGTAGAGTCCAAAAAATCAATTTTATGATGAAAAACAATGACCCCGGACCTGTCGAACGTTCAAAAAGGTGGTCAATATTGATGAAATTTTAACATTTAAACTTTTGACTTTAAATGACTGTTGGATGTGAATTATTACTTTTTCAACTAAAATAAGTGGTTTAAAATCATTTCTGTGCCTGAAATTGGTCTAAATTGAAGCTTTTGAGTAAGCGAAAACTCTGTAAAAGTGGCAATTTTGGTCACTGTGAGGGTTTAAAAAGTGGTTATTCAACATGAGGCCCGATCCAAATGACATTTTGAATCATTTTTGGTAGAGTCCAAAAAATCAATTTTCTGATGAAAAACGATTACCCCGTACCTGTCGAACGTTCAAAAAAGTGGTCAATATTGATGAAATTTTAACATTTAATCTTTTGACTTCAAATGACGGTTGGATGTGAATTATTACTTTTTCAACTAAAATAAGTGTGTTTAAAGTCGTTTCTGTGCCTGAAATTGGTCAAAATTTAAGCTTCTGAGTAAGCAAAACTCTGTGAAAATGGCAATTTTGGTCACTGTAAGGGTTTAAAAAGTGGTTATTCAACATGAGGCCCGATCCAAATGACATTTTTAATCATTTTTGGTAGAGTCCAAAAAATCTTTTTTCTGATGATAAACAATTACCCCCTACCTGTCGAACGTTCAAAAAAGTGGTCAATATTGATGAAATTTTAACATTTAATCTTTTGACTTTAAATGACGGTTGGATGTGAATTATTACTTTTTCAACTAAAATAAGTGTGTTTAAAGTCATTTCTATGCTTGAAATTGGTCAAAATTGAAGCTTTTGAGTAGGCAAAACTTTGTAAAAATGGCAATTTTTGGTCACTGTGAGGGTTTAAAAAGTGGTTATTCAACATGAGGCCCGATCCAAATGACATTTTGAATCATTTTTGGTATAGCCCACAAAATCAATTTTCTGATGACAAACGATGACCCCGGACCTGTCGAACGTTCAAAAAAGTGGTCAATATTGATGAAATTTTAACATTTAATCTTTTGACTTTAAATGACTGTTGGATGTGAATTATTACTTTTTCAACTAAAATAAGTGTGTTTAAAGTCATTTCTGTGCCTGAAATTGGTAAAAATTGAAGCTTCTGAGTAAGCAAAACTCTGTGAAAATGGCAATTTTGGTGACCGTAAGGGTTTAAAAAGTGGTTATTCAACATGAGGCCCGATCCAAATGACATTTTGAATCATTTTTGGTAGAGTCCAAAACATCACTTTTCTGATGAAACACGATGACCCCGGACCTGTCGAACGTTCAAAAAATGGTCAATATTGATGAAAATGTAACATTTAATCTTTTGTCTTTAAATGACGGTTGGATGTGAATTGTTACTTTTTCAACTAAAATAAGTGTGTTTAAAGTCATTTCTGTGCCTGAAATTGGTCAAAATTGAAGCTTTTGAGTAAGCGAAAACTCTGTAAAAATGGCAATTTTGGTCACTGTGAGGGTTTAAAAAGTGGTTATTCAACATGAGGCCCGATCCAAATGACATTTTGAGTCATTTTTGGTAGAGTCCAAAAAATCAATTGTCTGATGAAAAACGATGACCCCGGACCTGTCGAACTTTAAAAAAATGGTCAATATTGATGACAATTTTACATTTAATCTTTTGACTTTAAATGATGGTTGGTTGTGAATTATTACTTTTTCAAGTAAAATAAGTGTGTTTAAAGTCATTTCTGTGCCTGAAATTGGTCAAAATTGAAGCTTTTGAGTAAGCGAAAACTCTGTAAAAATGGCAATTTTGGTCACTGTGAGGGTTTAAAAAGTGGTTATTCAACATGAGGCCCGATCCAAATGACATTTTGAATCATTTTTGGTAGAGTCCAAAAAATCAATTTTCTGATGAAAAACGATGACCCCGGACCTGTCGAACGTTCAAAAAAGTGGTCAATATTGATGACATTTTAACATTTAATCTTTTGACTTTAAATGACTGTTGGATGTGAATTATTACTTTTTCAACTAAAATAAGTGTGTTTAAATTCATTTCTGTGCCTGAAATTGGTCAAAATTGAAGATTCTGAGTAAGCAAAACTCTGTAAAAATGGCAATTTTGGTCACTGTGAGGGTTTAAAAAGTGGTTATTCAACATTAGGCCCGATCCAAATGACATTTTGAATAATTTTTGGTAGAGTCCAAAAAATCACTTTTCTGATGAAAAACGATGACCCCGGACCTGTCGAAGGTTCAAAAAATGGTCAATATTGATGAAAATGTAACATTTAATCTTTTGTCTTTAAATGATAGTTGGATGTGAATTATTACTTTTTCAACTAAAATAAGTGTGTTTAAAGTCATTTCTGTGTCTGAAATTGGTCAAAATTGAAGCTTTTGAGTAAGCGAAAACTCTGTAAAAATGGCAATTTTGGTCACTGTGAGGGTTTAAAAAGTGATTATTCAACATGAGGCCCGATCTAAATGACATTTTGAATAATTTTTGGTAGAGTCCAAAAAATCAATTTTCTGATGAAAAACTATGACCCCGGACCTGTCGAACGTTCAAAAAAGTGGTCAATATTGATGAAATTTTAACATTTAATCTTTTGACTTTAAATGACGATTAGATGTGAATTATTACATGTTCAACTAAAATAAGTGTGTTTAAAGTCATTTCTGTGCCTGAAATTTGTCAAAATTGAAGCTTTTGAGTAAGCAAAACTCTGTGAAAATGGCAATTTTGGTCACTGTAAGGGTTTAAAAAGTAGTTATTCAACATGAGGCCCGATCCAAATGACATTTTGAATCATTTTTGGTAGAGTCCAAAAAAAAATTTTCTGATGAAAAACGATTACCCCCCGTACCTGTCGAATATTCAAAAAAGTGGTCAATATTGATGAAATTTTAAATTTAATCTTTTGACTTTAAATGACGGTTGGATGTGAATTATTACTTTTTCAACTAAAATAAGTGTTTTTAAAGTCATTTCTGTGCCTGAAATTGGTCAAAATTGAAGCTTCTGAGTAAGCAAAACTCTGTGAAAATGGCAATTTTGGTCACTGTAAGGGTTTAAAAAGTGGTTATTCAACATGAGGCCTGATCCAAATGACATTTTGAATCATTTTTGGTAGAGTCCAAAAAATCAATTTTATGATGAAAAACAATGACCCCGGACCTGTCGAACGTTCAAAAAAGTGGTCAATATTGATGAAATTTTAACATTTAAACTTTTGACTTTAAATGACTGTTGGATGTGAATTATTACTTTTTCAACTAAAATAAGTGGTTTAAAATCATTTCTGTGCCTGAAATTGGTTTAAATTGAAGCTTTTGAGTAAGCGAAAACTCTGTAAAAGTGGCAATTTTGGTCACTGTGAGGGTTTAAAAAGTGGTTATTCAACATGAGGCCCGATCCAAATGACATTTTGAATCATTTTTGGTAGAGTCCAAAAAATCAATTTTCTGATGAAAAACGACCTGTCGAACGTTCAAAAAATGGTCAATATTGATGAAAATGTAACATTTAATCTTTTGTCTTTAAATGACGGTTGGATGTGAATTGTTACTTTTTCAACTAAAATAAGTGTGTTTAAAGTCATTTCTGTGCCTGAAAATGGTCAAAATTGAAGCTTTTGAGTAAGCGAAAACTCTGTAAAAATGGCAATTTTGGTCACTGTGAGGGTTTAAAAAGTGGTTATTCAACATGAGGCCCGATCCAAATGACATTTTGAGTCATTTTTGGTAGAGTCCAAAAAATCAATTGTCTGATGAAAAACGATGACCCCGGACCTGTCGAACTTTCAAAAAATGGTCAATATTGATGACAATTTTACATTTAATCTTTTGACTTTAAATGACGGTTGGTTGTGAATTATTACTTTTTGAAGTAAAATAAGTGTGTTTAAAGTCATTTCTGTGCCTGAAATTGGTCAAAATTGAAGCTTTTGAGTAAGCGAAAACTCTGTAAAAATGGCAATTTTGGTCACTGTGAGGGTTTAAAAAGTGGTTATTCAACATGAGGCCCGATCCAAATGACATTTTGAATCATTTTTGGTAGAGTCCAAAAAATCAATTTTCTGATGAAAAACGATGACCCCGGACCTGTCGAACGTTCAAAAAAGTGGTCAATATTGATGACATTTTAACATTTAATCTTTTCACTTTAAATGACTGTTGGATGTGAATTATTACTTTTTCAACTAAAATAAGTGTGTTTAAAGTCATTTCTGTGCCTGAAATTGGTCAAAATTGAAGCTTCTGAGTAAGCAAAACTCTGTAAAAATGGCAATTTTGGTCACTGTGAGGGTTTAAAAAGTGGTTATTCAACATTAGGCCCGATCCAAATGAAATTTAGAATAATTTTTGGTAGAGTCCAAAAAATCACTTTTCTGATGAAAAACGATGACCCCGGACCTGTCGAAGGTTCAAAAAATGGTCAATATTGATGAAAATGTAACATTTAATCTTTTGTCTTTAAATGATAGTTGGATGTGAATTATTACTTTTTCAACTAAAATAAGTGTGTTTAAAGTCATTTCTGTGTCTGAAATTGGTCAAAATTGAAGCTTTTGAGTAAGCGAAAACTCTGTGAAAATGGCAATTTTGGTCACTGTAAGGGTTTAAAAAGTGGTTATTCAACATGAGGCCTGATCCAAATGACATTTTGAATCATTTTTGGTAGAGTCCAAAAAATCAATTTTATGATGAAAAACAATGACCCCGGACCTGTCGAACGTTCAAAAAAGTGGTCAATATTGATGAAATTTTAACATTTAAACTTTTGACTTTAAATGACTGTTGGATGTGAATTATTACTTTTTCAACTAAAATAAGTGGTTTAAAATCATTTCTGTGCCTGAAATTGGTCTAAATTGAAGCTTTTGAGTAAGCGAAAACTCTGTAAAATTGGCAATTTTGGTCACTGTGAGGGTTTAAAAAGTGGTTATTCAACATGAGGCCCGATCCAAATGACATTTGAATCATTTTTGGTAGAGTCCAAAAAATCAATTTTCTGATGAAAAACGACCTGTCGAACGTTCAAAAAAGTGGTCAATATTGATGAAATTTTAACATTTAATCTTTTGACTACAAATGACGGTTGGATGTGAATTATTACTTTTTCAACTAAAATAAGTGTGTTTAAAGTCATTTCTGGTTCTGAAATTAGTCAAAATTGAAGCTTTTGAGTAAGCGAAAACTCTGTAAAAATGGCAATTTTGGTCACTGTGAGGGTTTAAAAAGTGATTATTCAACATGAGGCCCGATCTAAATGACATTTTGAATCATTTTTGGTAGAGTCCAAAAAATCACTTTTCTGATGAAAAACGATGACCCCGGACCTGTCGAAGGTTCAAAAAATGGTCAATATTGATGAAAATGTAACATTTAATCTTTTGTCTTTAAATGACGGTTGGATGTGAATTATTACTTTTTCAACTAAAATAAGTGTGTTTAAAGTCATTTCTGTGTCTGAAATTGGTCAAAATTGAAGCTTTTGAGTAAGCAAAACTTTGTAAAAATGGCAATTTTGGTCACTGTGAGGGTTTAAAAAGTGGTTATTCAACATGAGGCCCGATCCAAATGACATTTTGAATAATTTTTGGTAGAGTCCAAAAAATCAATTTTCTGATGAAAAACGATGACCCCGTACCTGTCGAACGTTCAAAAAAGTGTTCAATATTGATGAAATTTTAACATTTAATCTTTTGACTTTAAATGACGGTTGGATGTGAATTGTTACTTTTTCAACTAAAATAAGTGTGTTTAAAGTCATTTATGTGCCTGAAATTGGTCAAAATTGAAGCTTTTGAGTAGGCAAAACTTTGTAAAAATGGCAATTTTGGTCACTGTGAGGGTTTAAAAAGTGGTTATTCAACATGAGGCCCGATCCAAATGACATTTTGAATCATTTTTGGTATAGCCCACAAAATCAATTTTCTGATGACAAACGATGACCCCGGACCTGTCGAACGTTCAAAAAAGTGGTCAATATTGATGAAATTTTAACATTTAATCTTTTGACTTTAAATGACTGTTGGATGTGAATTATTACTTTTTCAACTAAAATAAGTGTGTTTAAAGTCATTTCTGTGTCTGAAATTGGTAAAAATTGAAGCTTCTGAGTAAGCAAAACTCTGTGAAAATGGCAATTTTGGTCACCGTAAGGGTTTAAAAAGTGGTTATTCAACATGAGGCCCGATCCAAATGACATTTTGAGTCATTTTTGGTAGAGTCCAAAAAATCAATTGTCTGATGAAAAACGATGACCCCTGACCTGTCGAACTTTCAAAAAATGGTCAATATTGATGACAATTTCACATTTAATCTTTTGACTTTAAATGACTGTTGGATGTGAATTATTACTTTTTCAACTAAAATAAGTGGGTTTAAAGTCATTTCTGTGCCTGAAATTGGTCAAAATTGAAGCTTCTGAGTAAGCAAAACTCTGTGAAAATGGCAATTTTGGTCACCGTAAGGGTTTAAAAAGTGGTTATTCAACATGAGGCCCGATCCAAATGACATTTTGAATCATTTTTGGTAGAGTCCAAAACATCACTTTTCTGATGAAACACGATGACCCCGGACCTGTCGAACGTTCAAAAAATGGTCAATATTGATGAAAATGTAACATTTAATCTTTTGTCTTTAAATGACGGTTGGATGTGAATTGTTACTTTTTCAACTAAATAAGTGTGTTTAAAGTCATTTCTGTGCCTGAAATTGGTCAAAATTGAAGCTTCTGAGTAAGCAAAACTCTGTGAAAATGGCAATTTTGGTCACTGTAAGGGTTTAAAAAGTGGTTATTCAACATGAGGCCTGATCCAAATGACATTTTGAATCATTTTTGGTAGAGTCCAAAAAATCAATTTTATGATGAAAAACAATGACCCCGGACCTGTCGAACGTTCAAAAAAGTGGTCAATATTGATGAAATTTTAACATTTAAACTTTTGACTTTAAATGACTGTTGGATGTGAATTATTACTTTTTCAACTAAAATAAGGGGTTTAAAATCATTTCTGTGCCTGAAATTGGTCTAAATTGAAGCTTTTGAGTAAGCGAAAACTCTGTAAAAGTGGCAATTTTGGTCACTGTGAGGGTTTAAAAAGTGGTTATTCAACATGAGGCCCGATCCAAATGACATTTTGAATCATTTTTGGTAGAGTCCAAAAAATCAATTTTCTGATGAAAAACGATTACCCCGTACCTGTCGAACGTTCAAAAAAGTGGTCAATATTGATGAAATTTTAAATTTAATCTTTTGACTTTAAATGACGGTTGGATGTGAATTATTACTTTTTCAACTAAAATAAGTGTGTTTAAAGTCATTTCTGTGCCTGAAATTGGTCAAAATTGAAGCTTCTGAGTAAGCAAAACTCTGTGAAAATGGCAATTTTGGTCACTGTAAGGGTTTAAAAAGTGGTTATTCAACATGAGGCCTGATCCAAATGACATTTTGAATCATTTTTGGTAGAGTCCAAAAAATCAATTTTATGATGAAAAACAATGACCCCGGACCTGTCGAACGTTCAAAAAAGTGGTCAATATTGATGAAATTTTAACATTTAAACTTTTGACTTTAAATGACTGTTGGATGTGAATTATTACTTTTTCAACTAAAATAAGTGGTTTAAAATCATTTCTGTGCCTGAAATTGGTCTAAATTGAAGCTTTTGAGTAAGCGAAAACTCTGTCAAAGTGGCAATTTTGGTCACTGTGAGGGTTTAAAAAGTGGTTATTCAACATGAGGCCCGATCCAAATGACATTTTGAATCATTTTTGGTAGAGTCCAAAAAATCAATTTTCTGATGAAAAACGATTACCCCGTACCTGTCGAACGTTCAAAAAAGTGGTCAATATTGATGAAATTATAACATTTAATCTTTTGACTTTAAATGACGATTGGATGTGAATTATTACATGTTCAACTAAAATAAGTGTGTTTAAAGTCATTTCTGTGCCTGAAATTGGTCAAAATTGAAGCTTTTGAGTAAGCGAAAACTCTGTAAAAATGGCAATTTTGGTCACTGTGAGGGTTTAAAAAGTGGTTATTCAACATGAGGCTCGATCCAAATGACATTTAGAGTAATTTTTGGTAGAGTCCAAAAAATCAATTGTCTGATGAAAAACGATGACCCCGGACCTGTCGAACTTTCAAAAAATGGTCAATATTGATGACAATTTTACATTTAATCTTTTGACTTTAAATGACGGTTGGATGTGAATTATTACTTTTTCAACTAAAATAAGTGTGTTTAAAGTCATTTCTGTGCCTGAAATTGGTCAAAATTGAAGCTTTTGAGTAAGCAAAACTCTGTGAAAATGGCAATTTTGGTCACTGTAAGGGTTTAAAATGTAGTTATTCAACATGAGGCCCGATCCAAATGACATTTTGAATCATTTTTGGTAGAGTCCAAAAAATCAATTTTCTGATGAAAAACGATTACCCCGTACCTGTCGAACGTTCAAAAAAGTGGTCAATATTGATGAAATTTGAAATTTAATCTTTTGACTTTAAATGACGGTTGGATGTGAATTATTACTTTTTCAACTAAAATAAGTGTGTTTAAAGTCATTTCTGTGCCTGAAATTGGTCAAAATTGAAACTTCTGAGTAAGCAAAACTCTGTGAAAATGGCAATTTTAGTCACTGTAAGGGTTTAAAAAGTGGTTATTCAACATGAGGCCTGATCCAAATGACATTTTGAATCATTTTTGGTAAAGTCCAAAAAATCAATTTTATGATTAAAAACAATGACCCCGTACCTGTCGAACGTTCAAAAAAGTGGTCAATATTGATGAAATTTTAAATTTAATCTTTTGACTTTAAATGACGGTTGGATGTGAATTATTACTTTTTCAACTAAAATAAGTGTGTTTAAAGTCATTTCTGTGCCTGAAATTGGTCAAAATTGAAACTTCTGAGTAAGCAAAACTCTGTGAAAATGGCAATTTTGGTCACTGTAAGGGTTTAAAAAGTGGTTATTCAACATGAGGCCTGATCCAAATGACATTTTGAATCATTTTTGGTAGAGTCCAAAAAATCAATTTTATGATGAAAAACAATGACCCCGGACCTGTCGAACGTTCAAAAAAGTGGTCAATATTGATGAAATTTTAACATTTAATCTTTTGACTTCAAATGACGGTTGGATGTGAATTATTACTTTTTCAACTAAAATAAGTGTGTTTAAAGTCATTTCTGTGTCTGAAATTGGTCAAAATTGAAGCTTTTGAGTAAGCCAAAACTCTGTAAAAATGGCAATTTTGGTCACTGTGAGGGTTTAAAAAGTGATTATTCAACATGAGGCCCGATCTAAATGACATTTTGAATCATTTTTGGTAGAGTCCAAAAAATCACTTTTCTGATGAAAAACGATGACTCCGGACCTGTCGAAGGTTCAAAAAATGGTCAATATTGATGAAAATGTAACATTTAATCTTTTGTCTTTAAATGACGGTTGGATGTGAATTATTACTTTTTCAACTAAAATAAGTGTGTTTAAAGTCATTTCTGTGTCTGAAATTGGTCAAAATTGGAGCTTTTGAGTAAGCGAAAACTCTGTAAAAATGGCAATTTTGGTCACTGTGAGGGTTTAAAAAGTGATTATTCAACATGAGGCCCGATCTAAATGACATTTTGAATCATTTTTGGTAGAGTCCAAAAAATCAATTTTCTGATGAAAAACGATGACCCCGGACCTGTCAAACGTTCAAAAAAGTGGTCAATATTGATGAAATTTTAACATTTAATCTTTTGACTTTAAATGACGATTGGATGTGAATTATTACATGTTCAACTAAAATAAGTGTGTTTAAAGTCATTTCTGTGCCTGAAATTGGTCAAAATTGAAGCTTTTGAGTAAGCGAAAACTCTGTAAAAATGGCAATTTTGGTCACTGTGAGGGTTTAAAAAGTGGTTATTCAACATGAGGCCCGATCCAAATGACATTTTGAATAATTTTTGGTAGAGTCCAAAAAATCAATTTTCTGATGAAAAACGATGACCCCGGACCTGTCGAACGTTCAAAAAAGTGGTCAATATTGATGAAATTTTAACATTTAATCTTTTGACTTTAAATGACTGTTGGATGTGAATTATTACTTTTTCAACTAAAATAAGTGTGTTTAAAGTCATTTCTGTGCCTGAAATTGGTCAAAATTGAAGCTTTTGAGTAAGCAAAACTTTGTAAAAATGGCAATTTTGGTCACTGTGAGGGTTTAAAAAGTGGTTATTCAACATGAGGCCCGATCCAAATGACATTTTGAATCATTTTTGGTAGAGTCCAAAAAATCAATTTTCTGATGAAAAACGATGACCCCGGACCTGTCGAACGTTCAAAAAAGTGGTCAATATTGATGAAATTTTAACATTTAATCTTTTGACTTTAAATGACTGTTGGATGTGAATTATTACTTTTTCAACTAAAATAAGTGTGTTTAAAGTCGTTTCTGTGCCTGAAATTGGTCAAAATTTAAACTTCTGAGTAAGCAAAACTCTGTAAAAATGGCAATTTTGGTCACTGTAAGGGTTTAAAAAGTGGTTATTCAACATGAGGCCCGATCCAAATGACATTTTGAATCATTTTTGGTAGAGTCCAAAAAATCATTTTTCTGATGATAAACAATTAGCCCGTACCTGTCGAACGTTCAAAAAAGTGGTCAATATTGATGAAATTTTAACATTTAATCTTTTGACTTTAAATGACGGTTGGATGTGAATTGTTACTTTTTCAACTAAAATAAGTGTGTTTAAAGTCATTTATGTGCCTGAAATTGGTCAAAATTGAAGCTTTTGAGTAGGCAAAACTTTGTAAAAATGGCAATTTTGGTCACTGTGAGGGTTTAAAAAGTGGTTATTCAACATGAGGCCCGATCCAAATGACATTTTGAATCATTTTTGGTATAGCCCACAAAATCAATTTTCTGATGACAAACGATGACCCCGGACCTGTCGAACGTTCAAAAAAGTGGTCAATATTGATGAAATTTTAACATTTAATCTTTTGACTTTAAATGACTGTTGGATGTGAATTATTACTTTTTCAACTAAAATAAGTGTGTTTAAAGTCATTTCTGTGTCTGAAATTGGTAAAAATTGAAGCTTCTGAGTAAGCAAAACTCTGTGAAAATGGCAATTTTGGTCACCGTAAGGGTTTAAAAAGTGGTTATTCAACATGAGGCCCGATCCAAATGACATTTTGAATCATTTTTGGTAGAGTCCAAAACATCACTTTTCTGATGAAACACGATGACCCCGGACCTGTCGAACGTTCAAAAAATGATCAATATTGATGAAAATGTAACATTTAATCTTTTGTCTTTAAATGACGGTTGGATGTGAATTGTTACTTTTTCAACTAAAATAAGTGTGTTTACAGTCATTTCTGTGCCTGAAATTGGTCAAAATTGAAGCTTTTGAGTAAGCGAAAACTCTGTAAGAATGGCAATTTTGGTCACTGTGAGGGTTTAAAAAGTGGTTATTCAACATGAGGCCCGATCCAAATGACATTTTGAGTCATTTTTGGTAGAGTCCAAAAAATCAATTGTCTGATGAAAAACGATGACCCCTGACCTGTCGAACTTTCAAAAAATGGTCAATATTGATGACAATTTCACATTTAATCTTTTGACTTTAAATGACGGTTGGTTGTGAATTATTACTTTTTCAAGTAAAATAAGTGTGTTTAAAGTCATTTCTGTGCCTGAAATTGGTCAAAATTGAAGCTTTTGAGTAAGCGAAAACTCTGTAAAAATGGCAATTTTGGTCACTGTGAGGGTTTAAAAAGTGGTTATTCAACATGAGGCCCGATCCAAATGACATTTTGAATCATTTTTGGTAGAGTCTAAAAAATCAATTTTCTGATGAAAAACGATGACCCCGGACCTGTCGAACGTTCAAAAAAGTGGTCAATATTGATGAAATTTTAACATTTAATCTTTTGACTTTAAATGACTGTTGGATGTGAATTATTACTTTTTCAACTAAAATAAGTGGGTTTAAAGTCATTTCTGTGCCTGAAATTGGTCAAAATTGAAGCTTCTGAGTAAGCAAAACTCTGTGAAAATGGCAATTTTGGTCACCGTAAGGGTTTAAAAAGTGGTTATTCAACATGAGGCCCGATCCAAATGACATTTTGAATCATTTTTGGTAGAGTCCAAAACATCACTTTTCTGATGAAACACGATGACCCCAGACCTGTCGAACGTTCAAAAAATGGTCAATATTGATGAAAATGTAACATTTAATCTTTTATCTTTAAATGACGGTTGGATGTGAATTGTTACTTTTTCAACTAAATAAGTGTGTTTAAAGTCATTTCTGTGCCTGAAATTGGTCAAAATTGAAGCTTCTGAGTAAGCAAAACTCTGTGAAAATGGCAATTTTGGTCACTGTAAGGGTTTAAAAAGTGGTTATTCAACATGAGGCCTGATCCAAATGACATTTTGAATCATTTTTGGTAGAGTCCAAAAAATCAATTTTATGATGAAAAACAATGACCCCAGACCTGTCGAACGTTCAAAAAAGTGGTCAATATTGATGAAATTTTAACATTTAAACTTTTGACTTTAAATGACTGTTGGATGTGAATTATTACTTTTTCAACTAAAATAAGTGGTTTAAAATCATTTCTGTGCCTGAAATTGGTCTAAATTGAAGCTTTTGAGTAAGCGAAAACTCTGTAAAAGTGGCAATTTTGGTCACTGTGAGGGTTTAAAAAGTGGTTATTCAACATGAGGCCCGATCCAAATGACATTTTGAATCATTTTTGGTAGAGTCCAAAAAATCAATTTTCTGATGAAAAACGATTACCCCGTACCTGTCGAACGTTCAAAAAAGTGGTCAATATTGATGAAATTTTAAATTTAATCTTTTGACTTTAAATGACGGTTGGATGTGAATTATTACTTTTTCAACTAAAATAAGTGTGTTTAAAGTCATTTCTGTGCCTGAAATTGGTCAAAATTGAAGCTTCTGAGTAAGCAAAACTCTGTGAAAATGGCAATTTTGGTCACTGTAAGGGTTTAAAAAGTGGTTATTCAACATGAGGCCTGATCCAAATGACATTTTGAATCATTTTTGGTAGAGTCCAAAAAATCAATTTTATGATGAAAAACAATGACCCCGTACCTGTCGAACGTTCAAAAAAGTGGTCAATATTGATGAAATTTTAAATTTAATCTTTTGACTTTAAATGACGGTTGGATGTGAATTATTACTTTTTCAACTAAAATAAGTGTGTTTAAAGTCATTTCTGTGCCTGAAATTGGTCAAAATTGAAACTTCTGAGTAAGCAAAACTCTGTGAAAATGGCAATTTTGGTCACTGTAAGGGTTTAAAAAGTGGTTATTCAACATGAGGCCTGATCCAAATGACATTTTGAATCATTTTTGGTAGAGTCCAAAAAATCAATTTTATGATGAAAAACAATGACCCCGGACCTGTCGAACGTTCAAAAAAGTGGTCAATATTGATGAAATTTTAACATTTAATCTTTTGACTTCAAATGACATTTGGATGTGAATTATTACTTTTTCAACTAAAATAAGTGTGTTTAAAGTCATTTCTGTGTCTGAAATTGGTCAAAATTGAAGCTTTTGAGTAAGCCAAAACTCTGTAAAAATGGCAATTTTGGTCACTGTGAGGGTTTAAAAAGTGATTATTCAACATGAGGCCCGATCTAAATGACATTTTGAATCATTTTTGGTAGAGTCCAAAAAATCACTTTTCTGATGAAAAACGATGACTCCGGACCTGTCGAAGGTTCAAAAAATGGTCAATATTGATGAAAATGTAACATTTAATCTTTTGTCTTTAAATGACGGTTGGATGTGAATTATTACTTTTTTAACTAAAATAAGTGTGTTTAAAGTCATTTCTGTGTCTGAAATTGGTCAAAATTGGAGCTTTTGAGTAAGCGAAAACTCTGTAAAAATGGCAATTTTGGTCACTGTGAGGGTTTAAAAAGTGATTATTCAACATGAGGCCCGATCTAAATGACATTTTGAATCATTTTTGGTAGAGTCCAAAAAATCAATTTTCTGATGAAAAACGATGACCCCGGACCTGTCAAACGTTCAAAAAAGTGGTCAATATTGATGAAATTTTAACATTTAATCTTTTGACTTTAAATGACGATTGGATGTGAATTATTACATGTTCAACTAAAATAAGTGTGTTTAAAGTCATTTCTGTGCCTGAAATTGGTCAAAATTGAAGCTTTTGAGTAAGCAAAACTTTGTAAAAATGGCAATTTTGGTCACTGTGAGGGTTTAAAAAGTGGTTATTCAACATGAGGCTCGATCCAAATGACATTTTGAATCATTTTTGGTAGAGTCCAAAAAATCAATTTTCTGATGAAAAACGATGACCCCGGACCTGTCGAACGTTCAAAAAAGTGGTCAATATTGATGAAATTTTAACATTTAATCTTTTGACTTTAAATGACTGTTGGATGTGAATTATTACTTTTTCAACTAAAATAAGTGTGTTTAAAGTCGTTTCTGTGCCTGAAATTGGTCAAAATTTAAGCTTCTGAGTAAGCAAAACTCTGTCAAAATGGCAATTTTGGTCACTGTAAGGGTTTAAAAAGTGGTTATTCAACATGAGGCCCGATCCAAATGACATTTTGAATCATTTTTGGTAGAGTCCAAAAAATCATTTTTCTGATGATAAACAATTACCCCGTACCTGTCGAACGTTCAAAAAAGTGGTCAATATTGATGAAATTTTAACATTTAATCTTTTGACTTTAAATGACGGTTAGATGTGAATTATTACTTTTTCAACTAAAATAAGTGTGTTTAAAGTCATTTCTGTGCCTGAAATTGGTCAAAATTGAAGCTTTTGAGTAGGCAAAACTTTGTAAAAATGGCAATTTTGGTCACTGTGAGGGTTTAAAAAGTGGTTATTCAACATGAGGCCCGATCCAAATGACATTTTGAATCATTTTTGGTATAGCCCACAAAATCAATTTTCTGATGACAAACGATGACCCCGGACCTGTCGAACGTTCAAAAAAGTGGTCAATATTGATGAAATTTTAACATTTAATCTTTTGACTTTAAATGACTGTTGGATGTGAATTATTACTTTTTCAACTAAAATAAGTGTGTTTAAAGTCATTTCTGTGCCTGAAATTGGTAAAAATTGAAGCTTCTGAGTAAGCAAAACTCTGTGAAAATGGCAATTTTGGTCACCGTAAGGGTTTAAAAAGTGGTTATTCAACATGAGGCCCGATCCAAATGACATTTTGAATCATTTTTGGTAGAGTCCAAAACATCACTTTTCTGATGAAACACGATGACCCCAGACCTGTCGAACGTTCAAAAAAGTGGTCAATATTGATGAAATTTTAACATTTAATCTTTTGACTACAAATGACGGTTGGATGTGAATTATTACTTTTTCAACTAAAATAAGTGTGTTTAAAGTCATTTCTGTGTCTGAAATTGGTCAAAATTGAAGCTTTTGAGTAAGCGAAAACTCTGTAAAAATGGCAATTTTGGTCACTGTGAGGGTTTAAAAAGTGATTATTCAACATGAGGCCCGATCTAAATGACATTTTGAATCATTTTTGGTAGAGTCCAAAAAATCCCTTTTCTGATGAAAAACGATGACCCCGGACCTGTCGAAGGTTCAAAAAATGGTCAATATTGATAAAAATGTAACATTTATTCTTTTGTCTTTAAATGACGGTTGGATGTGAATTATTACTTTTTCAACTAAAATAAGTGTGTTTAAAGTCATTTCTGTGTCTGAAATTGGTCAAAATTGAAGCTTTTGAGTAAGCGAAAACTCTGTAAAAATGGCAATTTTGGTCACTGTGAGGGTTTAAAAAGTGATTATTCAACATGAGGCCCGATCTAAATGACATTTTGAATCATTTTTGGTAGAGTCCAAAAAATCAATTTTCTGATGAAAAACGATGACCCCGGACCTGTCAAACGTTCAAAAAAGTGGTCAATATTGATGAAATTTTAACATTTAATCTTTTGACTTTAAATGACGATTGGATGTGAATTATTACATGTTCAACTAAAATAAGTGTGTTTAAAGTCATTTCTGTGCCTGAAATTGGTCAAAATTGAAGCTTTTGAGTAAGCGAAAACTCTGTAAAAATGGCAATTTTGGTCACTGTGAGGGTTTAAAAAGTGGTTATTCAACATGAGGCCCGATCCAAATGACATTTTGAATCATTTTTGGTAGAGTCCAAAAAATCAATTTTCTGATGAAAAACGATGACCCCGGACCTGTCGAACGTTCAAAAAAGTGGTCAATATTGATGAAATTTTAACATTTAATCTTTTGACTTTAAATGACTGTTGGATGTGAATTATTACTTTTTCAACTAAAATAAGTGTGTTTAAAGTCATTTCTGTGCCTGAAATTGGTAAAAATTGAAGCTTCTGAGTAAGCAAAACTCTGTGAAAATGGCAATTTTGGTCACCGTAAGGGTTTAAAAAGTGGTTATTCAACATGAGGCCCGATCCAAATGACATTTTGAATCATTTTTGGTAGAGTCTAAAAAATCAATTTTCTGATGAAAAACGATGACCCCGGACCTGTCGAACGTTCAAAAAAGTGGTCAATATTGATGAAATTTTAACATTTAATCTTTTGACTTTAAATGACTGTTGGATGTGAATTATTACTTTTTCAACTAAAATAAGTGGGTTTAAAGTCATTTCTGTGCCTGAAATTGGTCAAAATTGAAGCTTCTGAGTAAGCAAAACTCTGTGAAAATGGCAATTTTGGTCACCGTAAGGGTTTAAAAAGTGGTTATTCAACATGAGGCCCGATCCAAATGACATTTTGAATCATTTTTGGTAGAGTCCAAAACATCACTTTTCTGATGAAACACGATGACCCCAGACCTGTCGAACGTTCAAAAAATGGTCAATATTGATGAAAATGTAACATTTAATCTTTTATCTTTAAATGACGGTTGGATGTGAATTGTTACTTTTTCAACTAAATAAGTGTGTTTAAAGTCATTTCTGTGCCTGAAATTGGTCAAAATTGAAGCTTCTGAGTAAGCAAAACTCTGTGAAAATGGCAATTTTGGTCACTGTAAGGGTTTAAAAAGTGGTTATTCAACATGAGGCCTGATCCAAATGACATTTTGAATCATTTTTGGTAGAGTCCAAAAAATCAATTTTATGATGAAAAACAATGACCCCAGACCTGTCGAACGTTCAAAAAAGTGGTCAATATTGATGAAATTTTAACATTTAAACTTTTGACTTTAAATGACTGTTGGATGTGAATTATTACTTTTTCAACTAAAATAAGTGGTTTAAAATCATTTCTGTGCCTGAAATTGGTCTAAATTGAAGCTTTTGAGTAAGCGAAAACTCTGTAAAAGTGGCAATTTTGGTCACTGTGAGGGTTTAAAAAGTGGTTATTCAACATGAGGCCCGATCCAAATGACATTTTGAATCATTTTTGGTAGAGTCCAAAAAATCAATTTTCTGATGAAAAACGATTACCCCGTACCTGTCGAACGTTCAAAAAAGTGGTCAATATTGATGAAATTTTAAATTTAATCTTTTGACTTTAAATGACGGTTGGATGTGAATTATTACTTTTTCAACTAAAATAAGTGTGTTTAAAGTCATTTCTGTGCCTGAAATTGGTCAAAATTGAAGCTTCTGAGTAAGCAAAACTCTGTGAAAATGGCAATTTTGGTCACTGTAAGGGTTTAAAAAGTGGTTATTCAACATGAGGCCTGATCCAAATGACATTTTGAATCATTTTTGGTAGAGTCCAAAAAATCAATTTTATGATGAAAAACAATGACCCCGTACCTGTCGAACGTTCAAAAAAGTGGTCAATATTGATGAAATTTTAAATTTAATCTTTTGACTTTAAATGACGGTTGGATGTGAATTATTACTTTTTCAACTAAAATAAGTGTGTTTAAAGTCATTTCTGTGCCTGAAATTGGTCAAAATTGAAACTTCTGAGTAAGCAAAACTCTGTGAAAATGGCAATTTTGGTCACTGTAAGGGTTTAAAAAGTGGTTATTCAACATGAGGCCTGATCCAAATGACATTTTGAATCATTTTTGGTAGAGTCCAAAAAATCAATTTTATGATGAAAAACAATGACCCCGGACCTGTCGAACGTTCAAAAAAGTGGTCAATATTGATGAAATTTTAACATTTAATCTTTTGACTTCAAATGACATTTGGATGTGAATTATTACTTTTTCAACTAAAATAAGTGTGTTTAAAGTCATTTCTGTGTCTGAAATTGGTCAAAATTGAAGCTTTTGAGTAAGCCAAAACTCTGTAAAAATGGCAATTTTGGTCACTGTGAGGGTTTAAAAAGTGATTATTCAACATGAGGCCCGATCTAAATGACATTTTGAATCATTTTTGGTAGAGTCCAAAAAATCACTTTTCTGATGAAAAACGATGACTCCGGACCTGTCGAAGGTTCAAAAAATGGTCAATATTGATGAAAATGTAACATTTAATCTTTTGTCTTTAAATGACGGTTGGATGTGAATTATTACTTTTTTAACTAAAATAAGTGTGTTTAAAGTCATTTCTGTGTCTGAAATTGGTCAAAATTGGAGCTTTTGAGTAAGCGAAAACTCTGTAAAAATGGCAATTTTGGTCACTGTGAGGGTTTAAAAAGTGATTATTCAACATGAGGCCCGATCTAAATGACATTTTGAATCATTTTTGGTAGAGTCCAAAAAATCAATTTTCTGATGAAAAACGATGACCCCGGACCTGTCAAACGTTCAAAAAAGTGGTCAATATTGATGAAATTTTAACATTTAATCTTTTGACTTTAAATGACGATTGGATGTGAATTATTACATGTTCAACTAAAATAAGTGTGTTTAAAGTCATTTCTGTGCCTGAAATTGGTCAAAATTGAAGCTTTTGAGTAAGCAAAACTTTGTAAAAATGGCAATTTTGGTCACTGTGAGGGTTTAAAAAGTGGTTATTCAACATGAGGCTCGATCCAAATGACATTTTGAATCATTTTTGGTAGAGTCCAAAAAATCAATTTTCTGATGAAAAACGATGACCCCGGACCTGTCGAACGTTCAAAAAAGTGGTCAATATTGATGAAATTTTAACATTTAATCTTTTGACTTTAAATGACTGTTGGATGTGAATTATTACTTTTTCAACTAAAATAAGTGTGTTTAAAGTCGTTTCTGTGCCTGAAATTGGTCAAAATTTAAGCTTCTGAGTAAGCAAAACTCTGTCAAAATGGCAATTTTGGTCACTGTAAGGGTTTAAAAAGTGGTTATTCAACATGAGGCCCGATCCAAATGACATTTTGAATCATTTTTGGTAGAGTCCAAAAAATCATTTTTCTGATGATAAACAATTACCCCGTACCTGTCGAACGTTCAAAAAAGTGGTCAATATTGATGAAATTTTAACATTTAATCTTTTGACTTTAAATGACGGTTAGATGTGAATTATTACTTTTTCAACTAAAATAAGTGTGTTTAAAGTCATTTCTGTGCCTGAAATTGGTCAAAATTGAAGCTTTTGAGTAGGCAAAACTTTGTAAAAATGGCAATTTTGGTCACTGTGAGGGTTTAAAAAGTGGTTATTCAACATGAGGCCCGATCCAAATGACATTTTGAATCATTTTTGGTATAGCCCACAAAATCAATTTTCTGATGACAAACGATGACCCCGGACCTGTCGAACGTTCAAAAAAGTGGTCAATATTGATGAAATTTTAACATTTAATCTTTTGACTTTAAATGACTGTTGGATGTGAATTATTACTTTTTCAACTAAAATAAGTGTGTTTAAAGTCATTTCTGTGCCTGAAATTGGTAAAAATTGAAGCTTCTGAGTAAGCAAAACTCTGTGAAAATGGCAATTTTGGTCACCGTAAGGGTTTAAAAAGTGGTTATTCAACATGAGGCCCGATCCAAATGACATTTTGAATCATTTTTGGTAGAGTCCAAAACATCACTTTTCTGATGAAACACGATGACCCCAGACCTGTCGAACGTTCAAAAAAGTGGTCAATATTGATGAAATTTTAACATTTAATCTTTTGACTACAAATGACGGTTGGATGTGAATTATTACTTTTTCAACTAAAATAAGTGTGTTTAAAGTCATTTCTGTGTCTGAAATTGGTCAAAATTGAAGCTTTTGAGTAAGCGAAAACTCTGTAAAAATGGCAATTTTGGTCACTGTGAGGGTTTAAAAAGTGATTATTCAACATGAGGCCCGATCTAAATGACATTTTGAATCATTTTTGGTAGAGTCCAAAAAATCCCTTTTCTGATGAAAAACGATGACCCCGGACCTGTCGAAGGTTCAAAAAATGGTCAATATTGATAAAAATGTAACATTTATTCTTTTGTCTTTAAATGACGGTTGGATGTGAATTATTACTTTTTCAACTAAAATAAGTGTGTTTAAAGTCATTTCTGTGTCTGAAATTGGTCAAAATTGAAGCTTTTGAGTAAGCGAAAACTCTGTAAAAATGGCAATTTTGGTCACTGTGAGGGTTTAAAAAGTGATTATTCAACATGAGGCCCGATCTAAATGACATTTTGAATCATTTTTGGTAGAGTCCAAAAAATCAATTTTCTGATGAAAAACGATGACCCCGGACCTGTCAAACGTTCAAAAAAGTGGTCAATATTGATGAAATTTTAACATTTAATCTTTTGACTTTAAATGACGATTGGATGTGAATTATTACATGTTCAACTAAAATAAGTGTGTTTAAAGTCATTTCTGTGCCTGAAATTGGTCAAAATTGAAGCTTTTGAGTAAGCGAAAACTCTGTAAAAATGGCAATTTTGGTCACTGTGAGGGTTTAAAAAGTGGTTATTCAACATGAGGCCCGATCCAAATGACATTTTGAATCATTTTTGGTAGAGTCCAAAAAATCAATTTTCTGATGAAAAACGATGACCCCGGACCTGTCGAACGTTCAAAAAAGTGGTCAATATTGATGAAATTTTAACATTTAATCTTTTGACTTTAAATGACTGTTGGATGTGAATTATTACTTTTTCAACTAAAATAAGTGTGTTTAAAGTCATTTCTGTGCCTGAAATTGGTAAAAATTGAAGCTTCTGAGTAAGCAAAACTCTGTGAAAATGGCAATTTTGGTCACCGTAAGGGTTTAAAAAGTGGTTATTCAACATGAGGCCCGATCCAAATGACATTTTGAATCATTTTTGGTAGAGTCCAAAACATCACTTTTCTGATGAAACACGATGACCCCGGACCTGTCGAACGTTCAAAAAATGGTCAATATTGATGAAAATGTAACATTTAATCTTTTGTCTTTAAATGACGGTTGGATGTGAATTGTTACTTTTTCAACTAAAATAAGTGTGTTTACAGTCATTTCTGTGCCTGAAATTGGTCAAAATTGAAGCTTTTGAGTAAGCGAAAACTCTGTAAGAATGGCAATTTTGGTCACTGTGAGGGTTTAAAAAGTGGTTATTCAACATGAGGCCCGATCCAAATGACATTTTGAATCATTTTTGGTAGAGTCCAAAACATCACTTTTCTGATGAAACACGATGACCCCGGACCTGTCGAACGTTCAAAAAATGGTCAATATTGATGAAAATGTAACATTTAATCTTTTGTCTTTAAATGACGGTTGGATGTGAATTGTTACTTTTTCAACTAAATAAGTGTGTTTAAAGTCATTTCTGTGCCTGAAATTGGTCAAAATTGAAGCTTCTGAGTAAGCAAAACTCTGTGAAAATGGCAATTTTGGTCACTGTAAGGGTTTAAAAAGTGGTTATTCAACATGAGGCCTGATCCAAATGACATTTTGAATCATTTTTGGTAGAGTCCAAAAAATCAATTTTATGATGAAAAACAATGACCCCGGACCTGTCGAACGTTCAAAAAAGTGGTCAATATTGATGAAATTTTAACATTTAAACTTTTGACTTTAAATGACTGTTGGATGTGAATTATTACTTTTTCAACTAAAATAAGTGGTTTAAAATCATTTCTGTGCCTGAAATTGGTCTAAATTGAAGCTTTTGAGTAAGCGAAAACTCTGTAAAAGTGGCAATTTTGGTCACTGTGAGGGTTTAAAAAGTGGTTATTCAACATGAGGCCCGATCTAAATGACATTTTGAATCATTTTTGGTAGAGTCCAAAAAATCAATTTTCTGATGAAAAACGATGACCCCGGACCTGTCGAACGTTCAAAAAAGTGGTCAATATTGATGAAATTTTAACATTTAATCTTTTGACTTTAAATGACTGTTGGATGTGAATTATTACTTTTTCAACTAAAATAAGTGTGTTTAAAGTTGTTTCTGTGCCTGAAATTGGTCAAAATTTAAGCTTCTGAGTAAGCAAAACTCTGTCAAAATGGCAATTTTGGTCACTGTAAGGGTTTAAAAAGTGGTTATTCAACATGAGGCCCGATCCAAATGACATTTTGAATCATTTTTGGTAGAGTCCAAAAAATCATTTTTCTGATGATAAACAATTACCCCGTACCTGTCGAACGTTCAAAAAAGTGGTCAATATTGATGAAATTTTAACATTTAATCTTTTGACTTTAAATGACGGTTGGATGTGAATTATTACTTTTTCAACTAAAATAAGTGTGTTTAAAGTCATTTCTGTGTCTGAAATTGGTCAAAATTGAAGCTTTTGAGTAAGCGAAAACTCTGTAAAAATGGCAATTTTGGTCACTGTGAGGGTTTAAAAAGTGATTATTCAACATGAGGCCCGATCTAAATGACATTTTGAATCATTTTTGGTAGAGTCCAAAAAATCACTTTTCTGATGAAAAACGATGACCCCGGACCTGTCGAAGGTTCAAAAAATGGTCAATATTGATAAAAATGTAACATTTAATCTTTTGTCTTTAAATGACGGTTGGATGTGAATTATTACTTTTTCAACTAAAATAAGTGTGTTTAAAGTCATTTCTGTGTCTGAAATTGGTAAAAATTGAAGCTTTTGAGTAAGCGAAAACTCTGTAAAAATGGCAATTTTGGTCACTGTGAGGGTTTAAAAAGTGATTATTCAACATGAGGCCCGATCTAAATGACATTTTGAATCATTTTTGGTAGAGTCCAAAAAATCAATTTTCTGATGAAAAACGATGACCCCGGACCTGTCAAACGTTCAAAAAAGTGGTCAATATTGATGAAATTTTAACATTTAATCTTTTGACTTTAAATGACGATTGGATGTGAATTATTACATGTTCAACTAAAATAAGTGTGTTTAAAGTCATTTCTGTGCCTGAAATTGGTCAAAATTGAAGCTTTTGAGTAAGCGAAAACTCTGTAAAAATGGCAATTTTGGTCACTGTGAGGGTTTAAAAAGTGGTTATTCAACATGAGGCCCGATCCAAATGACATTTTGAATCATTTTTGGTAGAGTCCAAAAAATCAATTTTCTGATGAAAAACGATGACCCCGGACCTGTCGAACGTTCAAAAAAGTGGTCAATATTGATGAAATTTTAACATTTAATCTTTTGACTTTAAATGACTGTTGGATGTGAATTATTACTTTTTCAACTAAAATAAGTGTGTTTAAAGTCATTTCTGTGCCTGAAATTGGTCAAAATTGAAGCTTTTGAGTATGCAAAACTTTGTAAAAATGGCAATTTTGGTCACTGTGAGGGTTTAAAAAGTGGTTATTCAACATGAGGCCCGATCCAAATGACATTTTGAATAATTTTTGGTAGAGTCCAAAAAATCTATTTTCTGATGAAAAACGATGACCCCGTACCTGTCGAACGTTCAAAAAAGTGGTCAATATTGATGAAATTTTAACATTTAATCTTTTGACTTTAAATGACGGTTGGATGTGAATTGTTACTTTTTCAACTAAAATAAGTGTGTTTAAAGTCATTTATGTGCCTGAAATTGGTCAAAATTGAAGCTTTTGAGTAGGCAAAACTTTGTAAAAATGGCAATTTTGGTCACTGTGAGGGTTTAAAAAGTGGTTATTCAACATGAGGCCCGATCCAAATGACATTTTTAATCATTTTTGGTATAGCCCACAAAATCAATTTTCTGATGACAAACGATGACCCCGGACCTGTCGAACGTTCAAAAAAGTGGTCAATATTGATGAAATTTTAACATTTAATCTTTTGTCTTTAAATGACGGTTGGATGTGAATTGTTACTTTTTCAACTAAAATAAGTGTGTTTACAGTCATTTCTGTGCCTGAAATTGGTCAAAATTGAAGCTTTTGAGTAAGCGAAAACTCTGTAAGAATGGCAATTTTGGTCACTGTGAGGGTTTAAAAAGTGGTTATTCAACATGAGGCCCGATCCAAATGACATTTTGAGTCATTTTTGGTAGAGTCCAAAAAATCAATTGTCTGATGAAAAACGATGACCCCGGACCTGTCGAACTTTAAAAAAACGGTCAATATTGATGACAATTTTACATTTAATCTTTTGACTTTAAATGACGGTTGGTTGTGAATTATTACTTTTTCAAGTAAAATAAGTGTGTTTAAAGTCATTTCTGTGCCTGAAATTGGTCAAAATTGAAGCTTCTGAGTAAGCAAAACTCTGTAAAAATGGCAATTTTGGTCACTGTGAGGGTTTAAAAAGTGGTTATTCAACATTAGGCCCGATCCAAATGAAATTTAGAATAATTTTTGGTAGAGTCCAAAAAATCACTTTTCTGATGAAAAACGATGACCCCGGACTTGTCGAAGGTTCAAAAAATGGTCAATATTGATGAAAATTTAACATTTAATCTTTTGTCTTTAAATGATAGTTGGATGTGAATTATTACTTTTTCAACTAAAATAAGTGTGTTTAAAGTCATTTCTGTGTCTGAAATTGGTCAAAATTGAAGCTTTTGAGTAAGCGAAAACTCTGTAAAAATGGCAATTTTGGTCACTGTGAGGGTTTAAAAAGTGATTATTCAACATGAGGCCCGATCTAAATGACATTTTGAATAATTTTTGGTAGAGTCCAAAAAATCAATTTTCTGATGAAAAACTATGACCCCGGAGCTGTCGAACGTTCAAAAAAGTGGTCAATATTGATGAAATTTTAACATTTAATCTTTTGACTTTAAATGACGATTGGATGTGAATTATTACATGTTCAACTAAAATAAGTGTGTTTAAAGTCATTTCTGTGCCTGAAATTGGTCAAAATTGAAGCTTCTGAGTAAGCAAAACTCTGTGAAAATGGCAATTTTGGTCACTGTAAGGGTTTAAAAAGTGGTTATTCAACATGAGGCCTGATCCAAATGACATTTTGAATCATTTTTGGTAGAGTCCAAAAAATCAATTTTATGATGAAAAACAATGACCCCGGACCTGTCGAACGTTCAAAAAAGTGGTCAATATTGATTAAATTTTAACATTTAAACTTTTTACTTTAAATGACTGTTGGATGTGAATTATTACTTTTTCAACTAAAATAAGTGGTTTAAAATCATTTCTGTGCCTGAAATTGTTCTAAATTGAAGCTTTTGAGTAAGCGAAAACTCTGTAAAAGTGGCAATTTTGGTCACTGTGAGGGTTTAAAAAGTGGTTATTCAACATGAGGCCCGATCCAAATGACATTTTGAATCATTTTTGGTAGAGTCCAAAAAATCAATTTTCTGATGAAAAACGACCTGTCGAACGTTCAAAAAAGTGGTCAATATTGATGAAATTTTAACATTTAATCTTTTGACTACAAATGACGGTTGGATGTGAATTATTACTTTTTCAACTAAAATAAGTGTGTTTAAAGTCATTTCTGTGTCTGAAATTGGTCAAAATTGAAGCTTTTGAGTAAGCGAAAACTCTTAAAAATGGCAATTTTGGTCACTGTGAGGGTTTAAAAAGTGATTATTCAACATGAGGCCCGATCTAAATGACATTTTGAATCATTTTTGGTAGAGTCCAAAAAATCACTTTTCTGATGAAAAACGATGACCCCGGACCTGTCGAAGGTTCAAAAAATGGTCAATATTGATGAAAATGTAACATTTAATCTTTTGTCTTTAAATGACGGTTGGATGTGAATTATTACTTTTTCAACTAAAATAAGTGTGTTTAAAGTCATTTCTGTGTCTGAAATTGGTCAAAATTGAAGCTTTTGAGTAAGCGAAAACTCTGTAAAAATGGCAATTTTGGTCACTGTGAGGGTTTAAAAAGTGATTATTCAACATGAGGCCCGATCTAAATGACATTTTGAATCATTTTTGGTAGAGTCCAAAAAATCAATTTTCAGATGAAAAACGATGACCCCGGACCTGTCAAACGTTCAAAAAAGTGGTCAATATTGATGAAATTTTAACATTTAATCTTTTGACTTTAAATGACGATTGGATGTGAATTATTACATGTTCAACTAAAATAAGTGTGTTTAAAGTCATTTCTGTGCCTGAAATTGGTCAAAATTGAAGCTTTTGAGTAAGCGAAAACTCTGTAAAAATGGCAATTTTGGTCACTGTGAGGGTTTAAAAAGTGGTTATTCAACATGAGGCCCGATCCAAATGACATTTTGAATCATTTTTGGTAGAGTCCAAAAAATCAATTTTCTGATGAAAAACTATGACCCCGGAGCTGTCGAACGTTCAAAAAAGTGGTCAATATTGATGAAATTTTAACATTTAATCTTTTGACTTTAAATGACGATTGGATGTGAATGATTACATGTTCAACTAAAATAAGTGTGTTTAAAGTCATTTCTGTGCCTGAAATTGGTCAAAATTGAAGCTTCTGAGTAAGCAAAACTCTGTGAAAATGGCAATTTTGGTCACTGTAAGGGTTTAAAAAGTGGTTATTCAACATGAGGCCTGATCCAAATGACATTTTGAATCATTTTTGGTAGAGTCCAAAAAATCAATTTTATGATGAAAAACAATGACCCCGGACCTGTCGAACGTTCAAAAAAGTGGTCAATATTGATTAAATTTTAACATTTAAACTTTTTACTTTAAATGACTGTTGGATGTGAATTATTACTTTTTCAACTAAAATAAGTGTTTTAAAATCATTTCTGTGCCTGAAATTTGTCTAAATTGAAGCTTTTGAGTAAGCGAAAACTCTGTAAAAGTGGCAATTTTGGTCACTGTGAGGGTTTAAAAAGTGGTTATTCAACATGAGGCCCGATCCAAATGACATTTTGAATCATTTTTGGTAGAGTCCAAAAAATCAATTTTCTGATGAAAAACGACCTGTCGAACGTTCAAAAAAGTGGTCAATATTGATGAAATTTTAACATTTAATCTTTTGACTACAAATGACGGTTGGATGTAAATTATTACTTTTTCAACTAAAATAAGTGTGTTTAAAGTCGTTTCTGTGCCTGAAATTGGTCAAAATTTAAGCTTCTGAGTAAGCAAAACTCTGTCAAAATGGCAATTTTGGTCACTGTAAGGGTTTAAAAAGTGGTTATTCAACATGAGGCCCGATCCAAATGACATTTTGAATCGTTTTTGGTAGAGTCCAAAAAATCATTTTTCTGATGATAAACAATTACCCCGTACCTGTCGAACGTTCAAAAAAGTGGTCAATATTGATGAAATTTTAACATTTAATCTTTTGACTACAAATGACGGTTGGATGTAAATTATTACTTTTTCAACTAAAATAAGTGTGTTTAAAGTCATTTCTGTGTCTGAAATTGGTCAAAATTGAAGCTTTTGAGTAAGCGAAAACTCTGTAAAAATGGCAATTTTGGTCACTGTGAGGGTTTAAAAAGTGATTATTCAACATGAGGCCCGATCTAAATGACATTTTGAATCATTTTTGGTAGAGTCCAAAAAATCAATTTTCAGATGAAAAACGATGACCCCGGACCTGTCAAACGTTCAAAAAAGTGGTCAATATTGATGAAATTTTAACATTTAATCTTTTGACTTTAAATGACGATTGGATGTGAATTATTACATGTTCAACTAAAATAAGTGTGTTTAAAGTCATTTCTGTGCCTGAAATTGGTCAAAATTGAAGCTTTTGAGTAAGCGAAAACTCTGTAAAAATGGAAATTTTGGTCACTGTGAGGGTTTAAAAAGTGATTATTCAACATGAGGCCCGATCTAAATGACATTTTGAATCATTTTTGGTAGAGTCCAAAAAATCAATTTTCAGATGAAAAACGATGACCCCGGACCTGTCAAACGTTCAAAAAAGTGGTCAATATTGATGAAATTTTAACATTTAATCTTTTGACTTTAAATGACGATTGGATGTGAATTATTACATGTTCAACTAAAATAAGTGTGTTTAAAGTCATTTCTGTGCCTGAAATTGGTCAAAATTGAAGCTTTTGAGTAAGCGAAAACTCTGTAAAAATGGCAATTTTGGTCACTGTGAGGGTTTAAAAAGTGGTTATTCAACATGAGGCCCGATCCAAATGACATTTTGAATCATTTTTGGTAGAGTCCAAAAAATCACTTTTCTGATGAAAAACGATGACCCCGGACCTGTCGAAGGTTCAAAAAATGGTCAATATTGATGAAAATGTAACTTTTAATCTTTTGTCTTTAAATGACGGTTGGATGTGAATTATTACTTTTTCAACTAAAATAAGTGTGTTTAAAGTCATTTCTGTGTCTGAAATTGGTCAAAATTGAAGCTTTTGAGTAAGCGAAAACTCTGTAAAAATGGCAATTTTGGTCACTGTGAGGGTTTAAAAAGTGATTATTCAACATGAGGCCCGATCTAAATGACATTTTGAATCATTTTTGGTAGAGTCCAAAAAATCAATTTTCAGATGAAAAACGATGACCCCGGACCTGTCAAACGTTCAAAAAAGTGGTCAATATTGATGACATTTTAACATTTAATCTTTTGACTTTAAATGACGATTGGATGTGAATTATTACATGTTCAACTAAAATAAGTGTGTTTAAAGTCATTTCTGTGCCTGAAATTGGTCAAAATTGAAGCTTTTGAGTAAGCGAAAACTCTGTAAAAATGGAAATTTTGGTCACTGTGAGGGTTTAAAAAGTGATTATTCAACATGAGGCCCGATCTAAATGACATTTTGAATCATTTTTGGTAGAGTCCAAAAAATCAATTTTCAGATGAAAAACGATGACCCCGGACCTGTCAAACGTTCAAAAAAGTGGTCAATATTGATGAAATTTTAACATTTAATCTTTTGACTTTAAATGACGATTGGATGTGAATTATTACATGTTCAACTAAAATAAGTGTGTTTAAAGTCATTTCTGTGCCTGAAATTGGTCAAAATTGAAGCTTTTGAGTAAGCGAAAACTCTGTAAAAATGGCAATTTTGGTCACTGTGAGGGTTTAAAAAGTGGTTATTCAACATGAGGCCCGATCCAAATGACATTTTGAATCATTTTTGGTAGAGTCCAAAAAATCAATTTTCTGATGAAAAACGATGACCCCGGACCTGTCGAACGTTCAAAAAAGTGGTCAATATTGATGAAATTTTAACATTTAATCTTTTGACTTTAAATGACTGTTGGATGTGAATTATTACTTTTTCAACTAAAATAAGTGTGTTTAAAGTCATTTCTGTGCCTGAAATTGGTCAAAATTGAAGCTTTTGAGTAAGCAAAACTTTGTAAAAATGGCAATTTTGGTCACTGTGAGGGTTTAAAAAGTGGTTATTCAACATGAGGCCCGATCCAAATGACATTTTGAATAATTTTTGGTAGAGTCCAAAAAATCAATTTTCTGATGAAAAACGATGACCCCGTACCTGTCGAACGTTCAAAAAAGTGGTCAATATTGATGAAATTTTAACATTTAATCTTTTGACTTTAAATGACGGTTGGATGTGAATTGTTACTTTTTCAACTAAAATAAGTGTGTTTAAAGTCATTTATGTGCCTGAAATTGGTCAAAATTGAAGCTTTTGAGTAGGCAAAACTTTGTAAAAATGGCAATTTTGGTCACTGTGAGGGTTTAAAAAGTGGTTATTCAACATGAGGCCCGATCCAAATGACATTTTGAATCATTTTTGGTATAGCCCACAAAATCAATTTTCTGATGACAAACGATGACCCCGGACCTGTCGAACGTTCAAAAAAGTGGTCAATATTGATGAAATTTTAACATTTAATCTTTTGACTTTAAATGACTGTTGGATGTGAATTATTACTTTTTCAACTAAAATAAGTGTGTTTAAAGTCATTTCTGTGCCTGAAATTGGTAAAAATTGAAGCTTCTGAGTAAGCAAAACTCTGTGAAAATGGCAATTTTGGTCACCGTAAGGGTTTAAAAAGTGGTTATTCAACATGAGGCCCGATCCAAATGACATTTTGAATCATTTTTGGTAGAGTCCAAAACATCACTTTTCTGATGAAACACGATGACCCCGGACCTGTCGAACGTTCAAAAAATGGTCAATATTGATGAAAATGTAACATTTAATCTTTTGTCTTTAAATGACGGTTGGATGTGAATTGTTACTTTTTCAACTAAAATAAGTGTGTTTAAAGTCATTTCTGTGCCTGAAATTGGTCAAAATTGAAGCTTTTGAGTAAGCGAAAACTCTGTAAAAATGGCAATTTTGGTCACTGTGAGGGTTTAAAAAGTGGTTATTCAACATGAGGCCCGATCCAAATGACATTTTGAGTCATTTTTGGTAGAGTCCAAAAAATCAATTGTCTGATGAAAAACGATGACCCCGGACCTGTCGAACTTTAAAAAAATGGTCAATATTGATGACAATTTTACATTTAATCTTTTGACTTTAAATGACGGTTGGTTGTGAATTATTACTTTTTCAAGTAAAATAAGTGTGTTTAAAGTCATTTCTGTGCCTGAAATTGGTCAAAATTGAAGCTTTTGAGTAAGCGAAAACTCTGTAATAATGGCAATTTTGGTCACTGTGAGGGTTTAAAAAGTGGTTATTCAACATGAGGCCCGATCCAAATGACATTTTGAATCATTTTTGGTAGAGTCCAAAAAATCAATTTTCTGATGAAAAACGATGACCCCGGACCTGTCGAACGTTCAAAAAAGTGGTCAATATTGATGACATTTTAACATTTAATCTTTTGACTTTAAATGACTGTTGGATGTGAATTATTACTTTTTCAACTAAAATAAGTGTGTTTAAAGTCATTTCTGTGCCTGAAATTGGTCAAAATTGAAGCTTCTGAGTAAGCAAAACTCTGTAAAAATGGCAATTTTGGTCACTGTGAGGGTTTAAAAAGTGGTTATTCAACATTAGGCCCGATCCAAATGACATTTTGAATAATTTTTGGTAGAGTCCAAAAAATCACTTTTCTGATGAAAAACGATGACCCCGGACCTGTCGAAGGTTCAAAAAATGGTCAATATTGATGAAAATGTAACATTTAATCTTTTGTCTTTAAATGATAGTTGGATGTGAATTATCACTTTTTCAACTAAAATAAGTGTGTTTAAAGTCATTTCTGTGTCTGAAATTGGTCAAAATTGAAGCTTTTGAGTAAGCGAAAACTCTGTAAAAATGGCAATTTTGGTCACTGTGAGGGTTTAAAAAGTGATTATTCAACATGAGGCCCGATCTAAATGACATTTTGAATAATTTTTGGTAGAGTCCAAAAAATCAATTTTCTGATGAAAAACTATGACCCCGGACCTGTCGAACGTTCAAAAAAGTGGTCAATATTGATGAAATTTTAACATTTAATCTTTTGACTTTAAATGACGATTGGATGTGAATTATTACATGTTCAACTAAAATAAGTGTGTTTAAAGTCATTTCTGTGCCTGAAATTTGTCAAAATTGAAGCTTTTGAGTAAGCAAAACTCTATGAAAATGGCAATTTTGGTCACTGTGAGGGTTTAAAAAGTGATTATTCAACATGAGGCCCGATCTAAATGACATTTTGAATAATTTTTGGTAGAGTCCAAAAAATCAATTTTCTGATGAAAAACTATGACCCCGGACCTGTCGAACGTTCAAAAAAGTGGTCAATATTGATGAAATTTTAAATTTAATCTTTTGACTTTAAATGACGGTTGGATGTGAATTATTACTTTTTCAACTAAAATAAGTGTTTTTAAAGTCATTTCTGTGCCTGAAATTGGTCAAAATTGAAGCTTCTGAGTAAGCAAAACTCTGTGAAAATGGCAATTTTGGTCACTGTGAGGGTTTAAAAAGTGATTATTCAACATGAGGCCCGATCTAAATGACATTTTGAATAATTTTTGGTAGAGTCCAAAAAATCATTTTTCTGATGAAAAACTATGACCCCGGACCTGTCGAACGTTCAAAAAAGTGGTCAATATTGATGAAATTTTAACATTTAAACTTTTGACTTTAAATGACTGTTGGATGTGAATTATTACTTTTTCAACTAAAATAAGTGGTTTAAAATCATTTCTGTGCCTGAAATTGGTTTAAATTGAAGCTTTTGAGTAAGCGAAAACTCTGTAAAAGTGGCAATTTTGGTCACTGTGAGGGTTTAAAAAGTGGTTATTCAACATGAGGCCCGATCCAAATGACATTTTGAATCATTTTTGGTAGAGTCCAAAAAATCAATTTTCTGATGAAAAACGACCTGTCGAACGTTCAAAAAATGGTCAATATTGATGAAAATGTAACATTTAATCTTTTGTCTTTAAATGACGGTTGGATGTGAATTGTTACTTTTTCAACTAAAATAAGTGTGTTTAAAGTCATTTCTGTGCCTGAAATTGGTCAAAATTGAAGCTTTTGAGTAAGCGAAAACTCTGTAAAAATGGCAATTTTGGTCACTGTGAGGGTTTAAAAAGTGGTTATTCAACATGAGGCCCGATCCAAATGACATTTTGAGTCATTTTTGGTAGAGTCCAAAAAATCAATTGTCTGATGAAAAACGATGACCCCGGACCTGTCGAACTTTCAAAAAATGGTCAATATTGATGACAATTTTACATTTAATCTTTTGACTTTAAATGACGGTTGGTTGTGAATTATTACTTTTTGAAGTAAAATAAGTGTGTTTAAAGTCATTTCTGTGCCTGAAATTGGTCAAAATTGAAGCTTTTGAGTAAGCGAAAACTCTGTAAAAATGGCAATTTTGGTCACTGTGAGGGTTTAAAAAGTGGTTATTCAACACGAGGCCCGATCCAAATGACATTTTGAATAATTTTTTGTAGAGTCCAAAAAATCAATTTTCTGATGAAAAACGATGACCCCGGACCTGTCGAACGTTCATAAAAGTGGTCAATATTGATGAAATTTTAACATTTAATCTTTTGACTTTAAATGACTGTTGGATGTGAATTATTACATGTTCAACTAAAATAAGTGTGTTTAAAGTCATTTCTGTGCCTGAAATTGGTCAAAATTGAAGCTTCTGAGTAAGCGAAAACTCTGTAAAAATGGCAATTTTGGTCACTGTGAGGGTTTAAAAAGTGGTTATTCAACATGAGGCTCGATCCAAATGACATTTAGAGTAATTTTTGGTAGAGTCCAAAAAATCAATTTTCTGATGACAAACGATGACCCCGGACCTGTCGAACGTTCAAAAAAGTGGTCAATATTGATGAAATTTTAACATTTAATCTTTTGACTTTAAATGACTGTTGGATGTGAATTATTACATGTTCAACTAAAATAAGTGTGTTTAAAATCATTTCTGTGCCTGAAATTTGTCAAAATTGAAGCTTTTGAGTAAGCAAAACTCTATGAAAATGGCAATTTTGGTCACTGTGAGGGTTTAAAAAGTGATTATTCAACATGAGGCCCGATCTAAATGACATTTTGAATAATTTTTGGTAGAGTCCAAAAAATCAATTTTCTGATGAAAAACTATGACCCCGGACCTGTCGAACGTTCAAAAAAGTGGTCAATATTGATGAAATTTTAAATTTAATCTTTTGACTTTAAATGACGGTTGGATGTGAATTATTACTTTTTCAACTAAAATAAGTGTTTTTAAAGTCATTTCTGTGCCTGAAATTGGTCAAAATTGAAGCTTCTGAGTAAGCAAAACTCTGTGAAAATGGCAATTTTGGTCACTGTGAGGGTTTAAAAAGTGATTATTCAACATGAGGCCCGATCTAAATGACATTTTGAATAATTTTTGGTAGAGTCCAAAAAATCAATTTTCTGATGAAAAACTATGACCCCGGACCTGTCGAACGTTCAAAAAAGTGGTCAATATTGATGAAATTTTAACATTTAAACTTTTGACTTTAAATGACTGTTGGATGTGAATTATTACTTTTTCAACTAAAATAAGTGGTTTAAAATCATTTCTGTGCCTGAAATTGGTTTAAATTGAAGCTTTTGAGTAAGCGAAAACTCTGTAAAAGTGGCAATTTTGGTCACTGTGAGGGTTTAAAAAGTGGTTATTCAACATGAGGCCCGATCCAAATGACATTTTGAATCATTTTTGGTAGAGTCCAAAAAATCAATTTTCTGATGAAAAACGACCTGTCGAACGTTCAAAAAATGGTCAATATTGATGAAAATGTAACATTTAATCTTTTGTCTTTAAATGACGGTTGGATGTGAATTGTTACTTTTTCAACTAAAATAAGTGTGTTTAAAGTCATTTCTGTGCCTGAAATTGGTCAAAATTGAAGCTTTTGAGTAAGCGAAAACTCTGTAAAAATGGCAATTTTGGTCACTGTGAGGGTTTAAAAAGTGGTTATTCAACATGAGGCCCGATCCAAATGACATTTTGAGTCATTTTTGCTGGAGTCCAAAAAATCAATTGTCTGATGCAAAACGATGACCCCGGACCTGTCGAACTTTCAAAAAATGGTCAATATTGATGACAATTTTACATTTAATCTTTTGACTTTAAATGACGGTTGGTTGTGAATTATTACTTTTTGAAGTAAAATAAGTGTGTTTAAAGTCATTTCTGTGCCTGAAATTGGTCAAAATTGAAGCTTTTGAGTAAGCGAAAACTCTGTAAAAATGGCAATTTTGGTCACTGTGAGGGTTTAAAAAGTGGTTATTCAACATGAGGCCCGATCCAAATGACATTTTGAATCATTTTTGGTAGAGTCCAAAAAATCAATTTTCTGATGAAAAACGATGACCCCGGACCTGTCGAACGTTCAAAAAAGTGGTCAATATTGATGACATTTTAACATTTAATCTTTTCACTTTAAATGACTGTTGGATGTGAATTATTACTTTTTCAACTAAAATAAGTGTGTTTAAAGTCATTTCTGTGCCTGAAATTGGTCAAAATTGAAGCTTCTGAGTAAGCAAAACTCTGTAAAAATGGCAATTTTGGTCACTGTGAGGGTTTAAAAAGTGGTTATTCAACATTAGGCCCGATCCAAATGAAATTTAGAATAATTTTTGGTAGAGTCCAAAAAATCACTTTTCTGATGAAAAACGATGACCCCGGACCTGTCGAAGGTTCAAAAAATGGTCAATATTGATGAAAATGTAACATTTAATCTTTTGTCTTTAAATGATAGTTGGATGTGAATTATTACTTTTTCAACTAAAATAAGTGTGTTTAAAGTCATTTCTGTGTCTGAAATTGGTCAAAATTGAAGCTTTTGAGTAAGCAAAAACTCTGTAAAAATGGCAATTTTGGTCACTGTGAGGGTTTAAAAAGTGATTATTCAACATGAGGCCCGATCTAAATGACATTTTGAATAATTTTTGGTAGAGTCCAAAAATCAATTTTATGATGAAAAACAATGACCCCGGACCTGTCGAACGTTCAAAAAAGTGGTCAATATTGATGAAATTTTAACATTTAAACTTTTGACTTTAAATGACTGTTGGATGTGAATTATTACTTTTTCAACTAAAATAAGTGGTTTAAAATCATTTCTGTGCCTGAAATTGGTCTAAATTGAAGCTTTTGAGTAAGCGAAAACTCTGTAAAAGTGGCAATTTTGGTCACTGTGAGGGTTTAAAAAGTGGTTATTCAACATGAGGCCCGATCCAAATGACATTTTGAATCATTTTTGGTAGAGTCCAAAAAATCAATTTTCTGATGAAAAACGACCTGTCGAACGTTCAAAAAAGTGGTCAATATTGATGAAATTTTAACATTTAATCTTTTGACTACAAATGACGGTTGGATGTGAATTATTACTTTTTCAACTAAAATAAGTGTGTTTAAAGTCATTTCTGTGTCTGAAATTGGTCAAAATTGAAGCTTTTGAGTAAGCCAAAACTCTGTAAAAATGGCAATTTTGGTCACTGTGAGGGTTTAAAAAGTGATTATTCAACATGAGGCCCGATCTAAATGACATTTTAAATCATTTTTGGTAGAGTCCAAAAAATCACTTTTCTGATGAAAAACGATGACCCCGGACCTGTCGAAGGTTCAAAAAATGGTCAATATTGATGAAAATGTAACATTTAATCTTTTGTCTTTAAATGACGGTTGGATGTGAATTATTACTTTTTCAACTAAAATAAGTGTGTTTAAAGTCATTTCTGTGTCTGAAATTGGTCAAAATTGAAGCTTTTGAGTAAGCGAAAACTCTGTAAAAATGGCAATTTTGGTCACTGTGAGGGTTTAAAAAGTGATTATTCAACATGAGGCCCGATCTAAATGACATTTTGAATCATTTTTGGTAGAGTCCAAAAAATCAATTTTCTGATGAAAAACGATGACCCCGGACCTGTCAAACGTTCAAAAAAGTGGTCAATATTGATGAAATTTTAACATTTAATCTTTTGACTTTAAATGACGATTGGATGTGAATTATTACATGTTCAACTAAAATAAGTGTGTTTAAAGTCATTTCTGTGCCTGAAATTGGTCAAAATTGAAGCTTTTGAGTAAGCGAAAACTCTGTAAAAATGGCAATTTTGGTCACTGTGAGGGTTTAAAAAGTGGTTATTCAACATGAGGCCCGATCCAAATGACATTTTGAATCATTTTTGGTAGAGTCCAAAAAATCAATTTTCTGATGAAAAACGATGACCCCGGACCTGTCGAACGTTCAAAAAAGTGGTCAATATTGATGAAATTTTAACATTTAATCTTTTGACTTTAAATGACTGTTGGATGTGAATTATTACTTTTTCAACTAAAATAAGTGTGTTTAAAGTCATTTCTGTGCCTGAAATTGGTCAAAATTGAAGCTTTTGAGTAAGCAAAACTTTGTAAAAATGGCAATTTTGGTCACTGTGAGGGTTTAAAAAGTGGTTATTCAACATTAGGCCCGATCTAAATGACATTTTGAATAATTTTTGGTAGAGTCCAAAAAATCAATTTTCTGATGAAAAACTATGACCCCGGACCTGTCGAACGTTCAAAAAAGTGGTCAATATTGATGAAATTTTAAATTTAATCTTTTGACTTTAAATGACGGTTGGATGTGAATTATTACTTTTTCAACTAAAATAAGTGTTTTTAAAGTCATTTCTGTGCCTGAAATTGGTCAAAATTGAAGCTTCTGAGTAAGCAAAACTCTGTGAAAATGGCAATTTTGGTCACTGTGAGGGTTTAAAAAGTGATTATTCAACATGAGGCCCGATCTAAATGACATTTTGAATAATTTTTGGTAGAGTCCAAAAAATCAATTTTCTGATGAAAAACTATGACCCCGGACCTGTCGAACGTTCAAAAAAGTGGTCAATATTGATGAAATTTTAACATTTAAACTTTTGACTTTAAATGACTGTTGGATGTGAATTATTACTTTTTCAACTAAAATAAGTGGTTTAAAATCATTTCTGTGCCTGAAATTGGTTTAAATTGAAGCTTTTGAGTAAGCGAAAACTCTGTAAAAGTGGCAATTTTGGTCACTGTGAGGGTTTAAAAAGTGGTTATTCAACACGAGGCCCGATCCAAATGACATTTTGAATCATTTTTGGTAGAGTCCAAAAAATCAATTTTCTGATGAAAAACGACCTGTCGAACGTTCAAAAAATGGTCAATATTGATGAAAATGTAACATTTAATCTTTTGTCTTTAAATGACGGTTGGATGTGAATTGTTACTTTTTCAACTAAAATAAGTGTGTTTAAAGTCATTTCTGTGCCTGAAATTGGTCAAAATTGAAGCTTTTGAGTAAGCGAAAACTCTGTAAAAATGGCAATTTTGGTCACTGTGAGGGTTTAAAAAGTGGTTATTCAACATGAGGCCCGATCCAAATGACATTTTGAGTCATTTTTGGTAGAGTCCAAAAAATCAATTGTCTGATGAAAAACGATGACCCCGGACCTGTCGAACTTTCAAAAAATGGTCAATATTGATGACAATTTTACATTTAATCTTTTGACTTTAAATGACGGTTGGTTGTGAATTATTACTTTTTGAAGTAAAATAAGTGTGTTTAAAGTCATTTCTGTGCCTGAAATTGGTCAAAATTGAAGCTTTTGAGTAAGCGAAAACTCTGTAAAAATGGCAATTTTGGTCACTGTGAGGGTTTAAAAAGTGGTTATTCAACATGAGGCCCGATCCAAATGACATTTTGAATCATTTTTGGTAGAGTCCAAAAAATCAATTTTCTGATGAAAAACGATGACCCCGGACCTGTCGAACGTTCAAAAAAGTGGTCAATATTGATGACATTTTAACATTTAATCTTTTCACATTAAATGACTGTTGGATGTGAATTATTACTTTTTCAACTAAAATAAGTGTGTTTAAAGTCATTTCTGTGCCTGAAATTGGTCAAAATTGAAGCTTCTGAGTAAGCAAAACTCTGTAAAAATGGCAATTTTGGTCACTGTGAGGGTTTAAAAAGTGGTTATTCAACATTAGGCCCGATCCAAATGAAATTTAGAATAATTTTTGGTAGAGTCCAAAAAATCACTTTTCTGATGAAAAACGATGACCCCGGACCTGTCGAAGGTTCAAAAAATGGTCAATATTGATGAAAATGTAACATTTAATCTTTTGTCTTTAAATGATAGTTGGATGTGAATTATTACTTTTTCAACTAAAATAAGTGTGTTTAAAGTCATTTCTGTGTCTGAAATTGGTCAAAATTGAAGCTTTTGAGTAAGCGAAAACTCTGTAAAAATGGCAATTTTGGTCACTGTGAGGGTTTAAAAAGTGATTATTCAACATGAGGCCCGATCTAAATGACATTTTGAATAATTTTTGGTAGAGTCCAAAAAATCAATTTTCTGATGAAAAACTATGACCCCGGACCTGTCGAACGTTCAAAAAAGTGGTCAATATTGATGAAATTTTAAATTTAATCTTTTGACTTTAAATGACGGTTGGATGTGAATTATTACTTTTTCAACTAAAATAAGTGTTTTTAAAGTCATTTCTGTGCCTGAAATTGGTCAAAATTGAAGCTTCTGAGTAAGCAAAACTCTGTGAAAATGGCAATTTTGGTCACTGTGAGGGTTTAAAAAGTGATTATTCAACATGAGGCCCGATCTAAATGACATTTTGAATAATTTTTGGTAGAGTCCAAAAAATCAATTTTCTGATGAAAAACTATGACCCCGGACCTGTCGAACGTTCAAAAAAGTGGTCAATATTGATGAAATTTTAACATTTAAACTTTTGACTTTAAATGACTGTTGGATGTGAATTATTACTTTTTCAACTAAAATAAGTGGTTTAAAATCATTTCTGTGCCTGAAATTGGTTTAAATTGAAGCTTTTGAGTAAGCGAAAACTCTGTAAAAGTGGCAATTTTGGTCACTGTGAGGGTTTAAAAAGTGGTTATTCAACATGAGGCCCGATCCAAATGACATTTTGAATCATTTTTGGTAGAGTCCAAAAAATCAATTTTCTGATGAAAAACGACCTGTCGAACGTTCAAAAAATGGTCAATATTGATGAAAATGTAACATTTAATCTTTTGTCTTTAAATGACGGTTGGATGTGAATTGTTACTTTTTCAACTAAAATAAGTGTGTTTAAAGTCATTTCTGTGCCTGAAATTGGTCAAAATTGAAGCTTTTGAGTAAGCGAAAACTCTGTAAAAATGGCAATTTTGGTCACTGTGAGGGTTTAAAAAGTGGTTATTCAACATGAGGCCCGATCCAAATGACATTTTGAGTCATTTTTGGTAGAGTCCAAAAAATCAATTGTCTGATGAAAAACGATGACCCCGGACCTGTCGAACTTTCAAAAAATGGTCAATATTGATGACAATTTTACATTTAATCTTTTGACTTTAAATGACGGTTGGTTGTGAATTATTACTTTTTGAAGTAAAATAAGTGTGTTTAAAGTCATTTCTGTGCCTGAAATTGGTCAAAATTGAAGCTTTTGAGTAAGCGAAAACTCTGTAAAAATGGCAATTTTGGTCACTGTGAGGGTTTAAAAAGTGGTTATTCAACATGAGGCCCGATCCAAATGACATTTTGAATCATTTTTGGTAGAGTCCAAAAAATCAATTTTCTGATGAAAAACGATGACCCCGGACCTGTCGAACGTTCAAAAAAGTGGTCAATATTGATGACATTTTAACATTTAATCTTTTCACTTTAAATGACTGTTGGATGTGAATTATTACTTTTTCAACTAAAATAAGTGTGTTTAAAGTCATTTCTGTGCCTGAAATTGGTCAAAATTGAAGCTTCTGAGTAAGCAAAACTCTGTAAAAATGGCAATTTTGGTCACTGTGAGGGTTTAAAAAGTGGTTATTCAACATGAGGCCCGATCTAAATGACATTTTGAATAATTTTTGGTAGAGTCCAAAAAATCAATTTTATGATGAAAAACAATGACCCCGGACCTGTCGAACGTTCAAAAAAGTGGTCAAATTTGATGAAATTTTAACATTTAAACTTTTGACTTTAAATGACTGTTGGATGTGAATTATTACTTTTTCAACTAAAATAAGTGGTTTAAAATCATTTCTGTGCCTGAAATTGGTCTAAATTGAAGCTTTTGAGTAAGCGAAAACTCTGTAAAAGTGGCAATTTTGGTCACTGTGAGGGTTTAAAAAGTGGTTATTCAACATGAGGCCCGATCCAAATGACATTTTGAATCATTTTTGGTAGAGTCCAAAAAATCAATTTTCTGATGAAAAACGACCTGTCGAACGTTCAAAAAAGTGGTCAATATTGATGAAATTTTAACATTTAATCTTTTGACTACAAATGACGGTTGGATGTGAATTATTACTTTTTCAACTAAAATAAGTGTGTTTAAAGTCATTTCTGTGTCTGAAATTGGTCAAAATTGAAGCTTTTGAGTAAGCGAAAACTCTGTAAAAATGGCAATTTTGGTCACTGTGAGGGTTTAAAAAGTGATTATTCAACATGAGGCCCGATCTAAATGACATTTTGAATCATTTTTGGTAGAGTCCAAAAAATCAATTTTCTGATGAAAAACGATGACCCCGGACCTGTCAAACGTTCAAAAAAGTGGTCAATATTGATGAAATTTTAACATTTAATCTTTTGACTTTAAATGACGATTGGATGTGAATTATTACATGTTCAACTAAAATAAGTGTGTTTAAAGTCATTTCTGTGCCTGAAATTGGTCAAAATTGAAGCTTTTGAGTAAGCGAAAACTCTGTAAAAATGGCAATTTTGGTCACTGTGAGGGTTTAAAAAGTGGTTATTCAACATGAGGCCCGATCCAAATGACATTTTGAATCATTTTTGGTAGAGTCCAAAAAATCAATTTTCTGATGAAAAACGATGACCCCGGACCTGTCGAACGTTCAAAAAAGTGGTCAATATTGATGAAATTTTAACATTTAATCTTTTGACTTTAAATGACTGTTGGATGTGAATTATTACTTTTTCAACTAAAATAAGTGTGTTTAAAGTCATTTCTGTGCCTGAAATTGGTCAAAATTGAAGCTTTTGAGTAAGCAAAACTTTGTAAAAATGGCAATTTTGGTCACTGTGAGGGTTTAAAAAGTGGTTATTCAACATTAGGCCCGATCTAAATGACATTTTGAATAATTTTTGGTAGAGTCCAAAAAATCAATTTTCTGATGAAAAACTATGACCCCGGACCTGTCGAACGTTCAAAAAAGTGGTCAATATTGATGAAATTTTAAATTTAATCTTTTGACTTTAAATGACGGTTGGATGTGAATTATTACTTTTTCAACTAAAATAAGTGTTTTTAAAGTCATTTCTGTGCCTGAAATTGGTCAAAATTGAAGCTTCTGAGTAAGCAAAACTCTGTGAAAATGGCAATTTTGGTCACTGTGAGGGTTTAAAAAGTGATTATTCAACATGAGGCCCGATCTAAATGACATTTTGAATAATTTTTGGTAGAGTCCAAAAAATCAATTTTCTGATGAAAAACTATGACCCCGGACCTGTCGAACGTTCAAAAAAGTGGTCAATATTGATGAAATTTTAACATTTAAACTTTTGACTTTAAATGACTGTTGGATGTGAATTATTACTTTTTCAACTAAAATAAGTGGTTTAAAATCATTTCTGTGCCTGAAATTGGTTTAAATTGAAGCTTTTGAGTAAGCGAAAACTCTGTAAAAGTGGCAATTTTGGTCACTGTGAGGGTTTAAAAAGTGGTTATTCAACATGAGGCCCGATCCAAATGACATTTTGAATCATTTTTGGTAGAGTCCAAAAAATCAATTTTCTGATGAAAAACGACCTGTCGAACGTTCAAAAAATGGTCAATATTGATGAAAATGTAACATTTAATCTTTTGTCTTTAAATGACGGTTGGATGTGAATTGTTACTTTTTCAACTAAAATAAGTGTGTTTAAAGTCATTTCTGTGCCTGAAATTGGTCTAAATTGAAGCTTTTGAGTAAGCGAAAACTCTGTAAAAGTGGCAATTTTGGTCACTGTGAGGGTTTAAAAAGTGGTTATTCAACATGAGGCCCGATCCAAATGACATTTTGAATCATTTTTGGTAGAGTCCAAAAAATCAATTTTCTGATGAAAAACGACCTGTCGAACGTTCAAAAAAGTGGTCAATATTGATGAAATTTTAACATTTAATCTTTTGACTACAAATGACGGTTGGATGTGAATTATTACTTTTTCAACTAAAATAAGTGTGTTTAAAGTCATTTCTGTGTCTGAAATTGGTCAAAATTGAAGCTTTTGAGTAAGCAAAAACTCTGTAAAAATGGCAATTTTGGTCACTGTGAGGGTTTAAAAAGTGATTATTCAACATGAGGCCCGATCTAAATGACATTTTAAATCATTTTTGGTAGAGTCCAAAAAATCACTTTTCTGATGAAAAACGATGACCCCGGACCTGTCGAAGGTTCAAAAAATGGTCAATATTGATGAAAATGTAACATTTAATCTTTTGTCTTTAAATGACGGTTGGATGTGAATTATTACTTTTTCAACTAAAATAAGTGTGTTTAAAGTCATTTCTGTGTCTGAAATTGGTCAAAATTGAAGATTTTGAGTAAGCGAAAACTCTGTAAAAATGGCAATTTTGGTCACTGTGAGGGTTTAAAAAGTGATTATTCAACATGAGGCCCGATCTAAATGACATTTTGAATCATTTTTGGTAGAGTCCAAAAAATCAATTTTCTGATGAAAAACGATGACCCCGGACCTGTCAAACGTTCAAAAAAGTGGTCAATATTGATGAAATTTTAACATTTAATCTTTTGACTTTAAATGACGATTGGATGTGAATTATTACATGTTCAACTAAAATAAGTGTGTTTAAAGTCATTTCTGTGCCTGAAATTGGTCAAAATTGAAGCTTTTGAGTAAGCGAAAACTCTGTAAAAATGGCAATTTTGGTCACTGTGAGGGTTTAAAAAGTGGTTATTCAACATGAGGCCCGATCCAAATGACATTTTGAATCATTTTTGGTAGAGTCCAAAAAATCAATTTTCTGATGAAAAACGATGACCCCGGACCTGTCGAACGTTCAAAAAAGTGGTCAATATTGATGAAATTTTAACATTTAATCTTTTGACTTTAAATGACTGTTGGATGTGAATTATTACTTTTTCAACTAAAATAAGTGTGTTTAAAGTCATTTCTGTGCCTGAAATTGGTCAAAATTGAAGCTTTTGAGTAAGCAAAACTTTGTAAAAATGGCAATTTTGGTCACTGTGAGGGTTTAAAAAGTGGTTATTCAACATGAGGCCCGATCCAAATGACATTTTGAATCATTTTTGGTAGAGTCCAAAAAATCAATTTTCTGATGAAAAACGATGACCCCGGACCTGTCGAACGTTCAAAAAAGTGGTCAATATTGATGAAATTTTAACATTTAATCTTTTGACTTTAAATGACTGTTGGATGTGAATTATTACTTTTTCAACTAAAATAAGTGTTTTTAAAGTCATTTCTGTGCCTGAAATTGGTCAAAATTGAAGCTTCTGAGTAAGCAAAACTCTGTGAAAATGGCAATTTTGGTCACTGTGAGGGTTTAAAAAGTGATTATTCAACATGAGGCCCGATCTAAATGACATTTTGAATAATTTTTGGTAGAGTCCAAAAAATCAATTTTCTGATGAAAAACTATGACCCCGGACCTGTCGAACGTTCAAAAAAGTGGTCAATATTGATGAAATTTTAACATTTAAACTTTTGACTTTAAATGACTGTTGGATGTGAATTATTACTTTTTCAACTAAAATAAGTGGTTTAAAATCATTTCTGTGCCTGAAATTGGTTTAAATTGAAGCTTTTGAGTAAGCGAAAACTCTGTAAAAGTGGCAATTTTGGTCACTGTGAGGGTTTAAAAAGTGGTTATTCAACATGAGGCCCGATCCAAATGACATTTTGAATCATTTTTGGTAGAGTCCAAAAAATCAATTTTCTGATGAAAAACGACCTGTCGAACGTTCAAAAAATGGTCAATATTGATGAAAATGTAACATTTAATCTTTTGTCTTTAAATGACGGTTGGATGTGAATTGTTACTTTTTCAACTAAAATAAGTGTGTTTAAAGTCATTTCTGTGCCTGAAATTGGTCAAAATTGAAGCTTTTGAGTAAGCGAAAACTCTGTAAAAATGGCAATTTTGGTCACTGTGAGGGTTTAAAAAGTGGTTATTCAACATGAGGCCCGATCCAAATGACATTTTGAGTCATTTTTGGTAGAGTCCAAAAAATCAATTGTCTGATGAAAAACGATGACCCCGGACCTGTCGAACTTTCAAAAAATGGTCAATATTGATGACAATTTTACATTTAATCTTTTGACTTTAAATGACGGTTGGTTGTGAATTATTACTTTTTGAAGTAAAATAAGTGTGTTTAAAGTCATTTCTGTGCCTGAAATTGGTCAAAATTGAAGCTTTTGAGTAAGCGAAAACTCTGTAAAAATGGCAATTTTGGTCACTGTGAGGGTTTAAAAAGTGGTTATTCAACATTAGGCCCGATCCAAATGAAATTTAGAATAATTTTTGGTAGAGTCCAAAAAATCACTTTTCTGATGAAAAACGATGACCCCGGACCTGTCGAAGGTTCAAAAAATGGTCAATATTGATGAAAATGTAACATTTAATCTTTTGTCTTTAAATGATAGTTGGATGTGAATTATTACTTTTTCAACTAAAATAAGTGTGTTTAAAGTCATTTCTGTGTCTGAAATTGGTCAAAATTGAAGCTTTTGAGTAAGCGAAAACTCTGTAAAAATGGCAATTTTGGTCACTGTGAGGGTTTAAAAAGTGATTATTCAACATGAGGCCCGATCTAAATGACATTTTGAATAATTTTTGGTAGAGTCCAAAAAATCAATTTTATGATGAAAAACAATGACCCCGGACCTGTCGAACGTTCAAAAAAGTGGTCAATATTGATGAAATTTTAACATTTAAACTTTTGACTTTAAATGACTGTTGGATGTGAATTATTACTTTTTCAACTAAAATAAGTGGTTTAAAATCATTTCTGTGCCTGAAATTGGTCTAAATTGAAGCTTTTGAGTAAGCGAAAACTCTGTAAAAGTGGCAATTTTGGTCACTGTGAGGGTTTAAAAAGTGGTTATTCAACATGAGGCCCGATCCAAATGACATTTTGAATCATTTTTGGTAGAGTCCAAAAAATCAATTTTCTGATGAAAAACGACCTGTCGAACGTTCAAAAAAGTGGTCAATATTGATGAAATTTTAACATTTAATCTTTTGACTACAAATGACGGTTGGATGTGAATTATTACTTTTTCAACTAAAATAAGTGTGTTTAAAGTCATTTCTGTGTCTGAAATTGGTCAAAATTGAAGCTTTTGAGTAAGCAAAAACTCTGTAAAAATGGCAATTTTGGTCACTGTGAGGGTTTAAAAAGTGATTATTCAACATGAGGCCCGATCTAAATGACATTTTAAATCATTTTTGGTAGAGTCCAAAAAATCACTTTTCTGATGAAAAACGATGACCCCGGACCTGTCGAAGGTTCAAAAAATGGTCAATATTGATGAAAATGTAACATTTAATCTTTTGTCTTTAAATGACGGTTGGATGTGAATTATTACTTTTTCAACTAAAATAAGTGTGTTTAAAGTCATTTCTGTGTCTGAAATTGGTCAAAATTGAAGCTTTTGAGTAAGCGAAAACTCTGTAAAAATGGCAATTTTGGTCACTGTGAGGGTTTAAAAAGTGATTATTCAACATGAGGCCCGATCTAAATGACATTTTGAATCATTTTTGGTAGAGTCCAAAAAATCAATTTTCTGATGAAAAACGATGACCCCGGACCTGTCAAACGTTCAAAAAAGTGGTCAATATTGATGAAATTTTAACATTTAATCTTTTGACTTTAAATGACGATTGGATGTGAATTATTACATGTTCAACTAAAATAAGTGTGTTTAAAGTCATTTCTGTGCCTGAAATTGGTCAAAATTGAAGCTTTTGAGTAAGCGAAAACTCTGTAAAAATGGCAATTTTGGTCACTGTGAGGGTTTAAAAAGTGGTTATTCAACATGAGGCCCGATCCAAATGACATTTTGAATCATTTTTGGTAGAGTCCAAAAAATCAATTTTCTGATGAAAAACGATGACCCCGGACCTGTCGAACGTTCAAAAAAGTGGTCAATATTGATGAAATTTTAACATTTAATCTTTTGACTTTAAATGACTGTTGGATGTGAATTATTACTTTTTCAACTAAAATAAGTGTGTTTAAAGTCATTTCTGTGCCTGAAATTGGTCAAAATTGAAGCTTTTGAGTAAGCAAAACTTTGTAAAAATGGCAATTTTGGTCACTGTGAGGGTTTAAAAAGTGGTTATTCAACATTAGGCCCGATCTAAATGACATTTTGAATAATTTTTGGTAGAGTCCAAAAAATCAATTTTCTGATGAAAAACTATGACCCCGGACCTGTCGAACGTTCAAAAAAGTGGTCAATATTGATGAAATTTTAAATTTAATCTTTTGACTTTAAATGACGGTTGGATGTGAATTATTACTTTTTCAACTAAAATAAGTGTTTTTAAAGTCATTTCTGTGCCTGAAATTGGTCAAAATTGAAGCTTCTGAGTAAGCAAAACTCTGTGAAAATGGCAATTTTGGTCACTGTGAGGGTTTAAAAAGTGATTATTCAACATGAGGCCCGATCTAAATGACATTTTGAATAATTTTTGGTAGAGTCCAAAAAATCAATTTTCTGATGAAAAACTATGACCCCGGACCTGTCGAACGTTCAAAAAAGTGGTCAATATTGATGAAATTTTAACATTTAAACTTTTGACTTTAAATGACTGTTGGATGTGAATTATTACTTTTTCAACTAAAATAAGTGGTTTAAAATCATTTCTGTGCCTGAAATTGGTTTAAATTGAAGCTTTTGAGTAAGCGAAAACTCTGTAAAAGTGGCAATTTTGGTCACTGTGAGGGTTTAAAAAGTGGTTATTCAACATGAGGCCCGATCCAAATGACATTTTGAATCATTTTTGGTAGAGTCCAAAAAATCAATTTTCCGATGAAAAACGACCTGTCGAACGTTCAAAAAATGGTCAATATTGATGAAAATGTAACATTTAATCTTTTGTCTTTAAATGACGGTTGGATGTGAATTGTTACTTTTTCAACTAAAATAAGTGTGTTTAAAGTCATTTCTGTGCCTGAAATTGGTCTAAATTGAAGCTTTTGAGTAAGCGAAAACTCTGTAAAAGTGGCAATTTTGGTCACTGTGAGGGTTTAAAAAGTGGTTATTCAACATGAGGCCCGATCCAAATGACATTTTGAATCATTTTTGGTAGAGTCCAAAAAATCAATTTTCTGATGAAAAACGACCTGTCGAACGTTCAAAAAAGTGGTCAATATTGATGAAATTTTAACATTTAATCTTTTGACTACAAATGACGGTTGGATGTGAATTATTACTTTTTCAACTAAAATAAGTGTGTTTAAAGTCATTTCTGTGTCTGAAATTGGTCAAAATTGAAGCTTTTGAGTAAGCAAAAACTCTGTAAAAATGGCAATTTTGGTCACTGTGAGGGTTTAAAAAGTGATTATTCAACATGAGGCCCGATCTAAATGACATTTTAAATCATTTTTGGTAGAGTCCAAAAAATCACTTTTCTGATGAAAAACGATGACCCCGGACCTGTCGAAGGTTCAAAAAATGGTCAATATTGATGAAAATGTAACATTTAATCTTTTGTCTTTAAATGACGGTTGGATGTGAATTATTACTTTTTCAACTAAAATAAGTGTGTTTAAAGTCATTTCTGTGTCTGAAATTGGTCAAAATTGAAGATTTTGAGTAAGCGAAAACTCTGTAAAAATGGCAATTTTGGTCACTGTGAGGGTTTAAAAAGTGATTATTCAACATGAGGCCCGATCTAAATGACATTTTGAATCATTTTTGGTAGAGTCCAAAAAATCAATTTTCTGATGAAAAACGATGACCCCGGACCTGTCAAACGTTCAAAAAAGTGGTCAATATTGATGAAATTTTAACATTTAATCTTTTGACTTTAAATGACGATTGGATGTGAATTATTACATGTTCAACTAAAATAAGTGTGTTTAAAGTCATTTCTGTGCCTGAAATTGGTCAAAATTGAAGCTTTTGAGTAAGCGAAAACTCTGTAAAAATGGCAATTTTGGTCACTGTGAGGGTTTAAAAAGTGGTTATTCAACATGAGGCCCGATCCAAATGACATTTTGAATCATTTTTGGTAGAGTCCAAAAAATCAATTTTCTGATGAAAAACGATGACCCCGGACCTGTCGAACGTTCAAAAAAGTGGTCAATATTGATGAAATTTTAACATTTAATCTTTTGACTTTAAATGACTGTTGGATGTGAATTATTACTTTTTCAACTAAAATAAGTGTGTTTAAAGTCATTTCTGTGCCTGAAATTGGTCAAAATTGAAGCTTTTGAGTAAGCAAAACTTTGTAAAAATGGCAATTTTGGTCACTGTGAGGGTTTAAAAAGTGGTTATTCAACATTAGGCCCGATCTAAATGACATTTTGAATAATTTTTGGTAGAGTCCAAAAAATCAATTTTCTGATGAAAAACTATGACCCCGGACCTGTCGAACGTTCAAAAAAGTGGTCAATATTGATGAAATTTTAACATTTAATCTTTTGACTTTAAATGACTGTTGGATGTGAATTATTACTTTTTCAACTAAAATAAGTGTGTTTAAAGTCGTTTCTGTGCCTGAAATTGGTCAAAATTTAAGCTTCTGAGTAAGCAAAACTCTGTAAAAATGGCAATTTTGGTCACTGTGAGGGTTTAAAAAGTGGTTATTCAACATGAGGCCCGATCCAAATGACATTTTGAATCATTTTTGGTATAGCCCACAAAATCAATTTTCTGATGACAAACGATGACCCCGGACCTGTCGAACGTTCAAAAAAGTGGTCAATATTGATGAAATTTTAACATTTAATCTTTTGACTTTAAATGACTGTTGGATGTGAATTGTTACTTTTTCAAGTAAAATAAGTGTGTTTAAAGTCATTTCTGTGCCTGAAATTGGTCAAAATTGAAGCTTTTGAGTCAGCGAAAACTCTGTAAAAATGGCAATTTTGGTCACTGTGAGGGTTTAAAAAGTGGTTATTCAACATGAGGCCCGATCCAAATGACATTTTGAATCATTTTTGGTAGAGTCCAAAAAATCAATTTTCTGATGAAAAACAATGACCCCGGACCTGTCGAACGTTCAAAAAAGTGGTCAATATTGATGAAATTTTAACATTTAAACTTTTGACTTTAAATGACTGTTGGATGTGAATTATTACTTTTTCAACTAAAATAAGTGGTTTAAAATCATTTCTGTGCCTGAAATTGGTTTAAATTGAAGCTTTTGAGTAAGCGAAAACTCTGTAAAAGTGGCAATTTTGGTCACTGTGAGGGTTTAAAAAGTGGTTATTCAACATGAGGCCCGATCCAAATGACATTTTGAATCATTTTTGGTAGAGTCCAAAAAATCAATTTTCTGATGAAAAACGACCTGTCGAACGTTCAAAAAATGGTCAATATTGATGAAAATGTAACATTTAATCTTTTGTCTTTAAATGACGGTTGGATGTGAATTGTTACTTTTTCAACTAAAATAAGTGTGTTTAAAGTCATTTCTGTGCCTGAAATTGGTCAAAATTGAAGCTTTTGAGTAAGCGAAAACTCTGTAAAAATGGCAATTTTGGTCACTGTGAGGGTTTAAAAAGTGGTTATTCAACATGAGGCCCGATCCAAATGACATTTTGAGTCATTTTTGGTAGAGTCCAAAAAATCAATTGTCTGATGAAAAACGATGACCCCGGACCTGTCGAACTTTCAAAAAATGGTCAATATTGATGACAATTTTACATTTAATCTTTTGACTTTAAATGACGGTTGGTTGTGAATTATTACTTTTTGAAGTAAAATAAGTGTGTTTAAAGTCATTTCTGTGCCTGAAATTGGTCAAAATTGAAGCTTTTGAGTAAGCGAAAACTCTGTAAAAATGGCAATTTTGGTCACTGTGAGGGTTTAAAAAGTGGTTATTCAACATGAGGCCCGATCCAAATGACATTTTGAATCATTTTTGGTAGAGTCCAAAAAATCAATTTTCTGATGAAAAACGATGACCCCGGACCTGTCGAACGTTCAAAAAAGTGGTCAATATTGATGACATTTTAACATTTAATCTTTTCACTTTAAATGACTGTTGGATGTGAATTATTACTTTTTCAACTAAAATAAGTGTGTTTAAAGTCATTTCTGTGCCTGAAATTGGTCAAAATTGAAGCTTCTGAGTAAGCAAAACTCTGTAAAAATGGCAATTTTGGTCACTGTGAGGGTTTAAAAAGTGGTTATTCAACATTAGGCCCGATCCAAATGAAATTTAGAATAATTTTTGGTAGAGTCCAAAAAATCACTTTTCTGATGAAAAACGATGACCCCGGACCTGTCGAAGGTTCAAAAAATGGTCAATATTGATGAAAATGTAACATTTAATCTTTTGTCTTTAAATGATAGTTGGATGTGAATTATTACTTTTTCAACTAAAATAAGTGTGTTTAAAGTCATTTCTGTGTCTGAAATTGGTCAAAATTGAAGCTTTTGAGTAAGCGAAAACTCTGTAAAAATGGCAATTTTGGTCACTGTGAGGGTTTAAAAAGTGATTATTCAACATGAGGCCCGATCTAAATGACATTTTGAATAATTTTTGGTAGAGTCCAAAAAATCAATTTTATGATGAAAAACAATGACCCCGGACCTGTCGAACGTTCAAAAAAGTGGTCAATATTGATGAAATTTTAACATTTAAACTTTTGACTTTAAATGACTGTTGGATGTGAATTATTACTTTTTCAACTAAAATAAGTGGTTTAAAATCATTTCTGTGCCTGAAATTGGTCTAAATTGAAGCTTTTGAGTAAGCGAAAACTCTGTAAAAGTGGCAATTTTGGTCACTGTGAGGGTTTAAAAAGTGGTTATTCAACATGAGGCCCGATCCAAATGACATTTTGAATCATTTTTGGTAGAGTCCAAAAAATCAATTTTCTGATGAAAAACGACCTGTCGAACGTTCAAAAAAGTGGTCAATATTGATGAAATTTTAACATTTAATCTTTTGACTACAAATGACGGTTGGATGTGAATTATTACTTTTTCAACTAAAATAAGTGTGTTTAAAGTCATTTCTGTGTCTGAAATTGGTCAAAATTGAAGCTTTTGAGTAAGCGAAAACTCTGTAAAAATGGCAATTTTGGTCACTGTGAGGGTTTAAAAAGTGATTATTCAACATGAGGCCCGATCTAAATGACATTTTAAATCATTTTTGGTAGAGTCCAAAAAATCACTTTTCTGATGAAAAACGATGACCCCGGACCTGTCGAAGGTTCAAAAAATGGTCAATATTGATGAAAATGTAACATTTAATCTTTTGTCTTTAAATGACGGTTGGATGTGAATTATTACTTTTTCAACTAAAATAAGTGTGTTTAAAGTCATTTCTGTGTCTGAAATTGGTCAAAATTGAAGCTTTTGAGTAAGCGAAAACTCTGTAAAAATGGCAATTTTGGTCACTGTGAGGGTTTAAAAAGTGATTATTCAACATGAGGCCCGATCTAAATGACATTTTGAATCATTTTTGGTAGAGTCCAAAAAATCAATTTTCTGATGAAAAACGATGACCCCGGACCTGTCAAACGTTCAAAAAAGTGGTCAATATTGATGAAATTTTAACATTTAATCTTTTGACTTTAAATGACGATTGGATGTGAATTATTACATGTTCAACTAAAATAAGTGTGTTTAAAGTCATTTCTGTGCCTGAAATTGGTCAAAATTGAAGCTTTTGAGTAAGCGAAAACTCTGTAAAAATGGCAATTTTGGTCACTGTGAGGGTTTAAAAAGTGGTTATTCAACATGAGGCCCGATCCAAATGACATTTTGAATCATTTTTGGTAGAGTCCAAAAAATCAATTTTCTGATGAAAAACGATGACCCCGGACCTGTCGAACGTTCAAAAAAGTGGTCAATATTGATGAAATTTTAACATTTAATCTTTTGACTTTAAATGACGATTGGATGTGAATTATTACATGTTCAACTAAAATAAGTGTGTTTAAAGTCATTTCTGTGCCTGAAATTGGTCAAAATTGAAGCTTTTGAGTAAGCGAAAACTCTGTAAAAATGGCAATTTTGGTCACTGTGAGGGTTTAAAAAGTGGTTATTCAACATGAGGCCCGATCCAAATGACATTTTGAATCATTTTTGGTAGAGTCCAAAAAATCAATTTTCTGATGAAAAACGATGACCCCGGACCTGTCGAACGTTCAAAAAAGTGGTCAATATTGATGAAATTTTAACATTTAATCTTTTGACTTTAAATGACTGTTGGATGTGAATTATTACTTTTTCAACTAAAATAAGTGTGTTTAAAGTCATTTCTGTGCCTGAAATTGGTCAAAATTGAAGCTTTTGAGTAAGCAAAACTTTGTAAAAATGGCAATTTTGGTCTCTGTGAGGGTTTAAAAAGTGGTTATTCAACATTAGGCCCGATCTAAATGACATTTTGAATAATTTTTGGTAGAGTCCAAAAAATCAATTTTCTGATGAAAAACTATGACCCCGGACCTGTCGAACGTTCAAAAAAGTGGTCAATATTGATGAAATTTTAAATTTAATCTTTTGACTTTAAATGACGGTTGGATGTGAATTATTACTTTTTCAACTAAAATAAGTGTTTTTAAAGTCATTTCTGTGCCTGAAATTGGTCAAAATTGAAGCTTCTGAGTAAGCAAAACTCTGTGAAAATGGCAATTTTGGTCACTGTGAGGGTTTAAAAAGTGATTATTCAACATGAGGCCCGATCTAAATGACATTTTGAATAATTTTTGGTAGAGTCCAAAAAATCAATTTTCTGATGAAAAACTATGACCCCGGACCTGTCGAACGTTCAAAAAAGTGGTCAATATTGATGAAATTTTAACATTTAAACTTTTGACTTTAAATGACTGTTGGATGTGAATTATTACTTTTTCAACTAAAATAAGTGGTTTAAAATCATTTCTGTGCCTGAAATTGGTTTAAATTGAAGCTTTTGAGTAAGCGAAAACTCTGTAAAAGTGGCAATTTTGGTCACTGTGAGGGTTTAAAAAGTGGTTATTCAACATGAGGCCCGATCCAAATGACATTTTGAATCATTTTTGGTAGAGTCCAAAAAATCAATTTTCTGATGAAAAACGACCTGTCGAACGTTCAAAAAATGGTCAATATTGATGAAAATGTAACATTTAATCTTTTGTCTTTAAATGACGGTTGGATGTGAATTGTTACTTTTTCAACTAAAATAAGTGTGTTTAAAGTCATTTCTGTGCCTGAAATTGGTCAAAATTGAAGCTTTTGAGTAAGCGAAAACTCTGTAAAAATGGCAATTTTGGTCACTGTGAGGGTTTAAAAAGTGGTTATTCAACATGAGGCCCGATCCAAATGACATTTTGAATCATTTTTGGTAGAGTCCAAAAAATCAATTTTCTGATGAAAAACGATGACCCCGGACCTGTCGAACGTTCAAAAAAGTGGTCAATATTGATGACATTTTAACATTTAATCTTTTCACTTTAAATGACTGTTGGATGTGAATTATTACTTTTTCAACTAAAATAAGTGTGTTTAAAGTCATTTCTGTGCCTGAAATTGGTCAAAATTGAAGCTTCTGAGTAAGCAAAACTCTGTAAAAATGGCAATTTTGGTCACTGTGAGGGTTTAAAAAGTGGTTATTCAACATTAGGCCCGATCCAAATGAAATTTAGAATAATTTTTGGTAGAGTCCAAAAAATCACTTTTCTGATGAAAAACGATGACCCCGGACCTGTCGAAGGTTAAAAAAATGGTCAATATTGATGAAAATGTAACATTTAATCTTTTGTCTTTAAATGATAGTTGGATGTGAATTATTACTTTTTCAACTAAAATAAGTGTGTTTAAAGTCATTTCTGTGTCTGAAATTGGTCAAAATTGAAGCTTTTGAGTAAGCGAAAACTCTGTAAAAATGGCAATTTTGGTCACTGTGAGGGTTTAAAAAGTGATTATTCAACATGAGGCCCGATCTAAATGACATTTTGAATAATTTTTGGTAGAGTCCAAAAAATCAATTTTATGATGAAAAACAATGACCCCGGACCTGTCGAACGTTCAAAAAAGTGGTCAATATTGATGAAATTTTAACATTTAAACTTTTGACTTTAAATGACTGTTGGATGTGAATTATTACTTTTTCAACTAAAATAAGTGGTTTAAAATCATTTCTGTGCCTGAAATTGGTCTAAATTGAAGCTTTTGAGTAAGCGAAAACTCTGTAAAAGTGGCAATTTTGGTCACTGTGAGGGTTTAAAAAGTGGTTATTCAACATGAGGCCCGATCCAAATGACATTTTGAATCATTTTTGGTAGAGTCCAAAAAATCAATTTTCTGATGAAAAACGACCTGTCGAACGTTCAAAAAAGTGGTCAATATTGATGAAATTTTAACATTTAATCTTTTGACTACAAATGACGGTTGGATGTGAATTATTACTTTTTCAACTAAAATAAGTGTGTTTAAAGTCATTTCTGTGTCTGAAATTGGTCAAAATTGAAGCTTTTGAGTAAGCGAAAACTCTGTAAAAATGGCAATTTTGGTCACTGTGAGGGTTTAAAAAGTGATTATTCAACATGAGGCCCGATCTAAATGACATTTTAAATCATTTTTGGTAGAGTCCAAAAAATCACTTTTCTGATGAAAAACGATGACCCCGGACCTGTCGAAGGTTCAAAAAATGGTCAATATTGATGAAAATGTAACATTTAATCTTTTGTCTTTAAATGACGGTTGGATGTGAATTATTACTTTTTCAACTAAAATAAGTGTGTTTAAAGTCATTTCTGTGTCTGAAATTGGTCAAAATTGAAGCTTTTGAGTAAGCGAAAACTCTGTAAAAATGGCAATTTTGGTCACTGTGAGGGTTTAAAAAGTGATTATTCAACATGAGGCCCGATCTAAATGACATTTTGAATCATTTTTGGTAGAGTCCAAAAAATCAATTTTCTGATGAAAAACGATGACCCCGGACCTGTCAAACGTTCAAAAAAGTGGTCAATATTGATGAAATTTTAACATTTAATCTTTTGACTTTAAATGACGATTGGATGTGAATTATTACATGTTCAACTAAAATAAGTGTGTTTAAAGTCATTTCTGTGCCTGAAATTGGTCAAAATTGAAGCTTTTGAGTAAGCGAAAACTCTGTAAAAATGGCAATTTTGGTCACTGTGAGGGTTTAAAAAGTGGTTATTCAACATGAGGCCCGATCCAAATGACATTTTGAATCATTTTTGGTAGAGTCCAAAAAATCAATTTTCTGATGAAAAACGATGACCCCGGACCTGTCGAACGTTCAAAAAAGTGGTCAATATTGATGAAATTTTAACATTTAATCTTTTGACTTTAAATGACTGTTGGATGTGAATTATTACTTTTTCAACTAAAATAAGTGTGTTTAAAGTCATTTCTGTGCCTGAAATTGGTCAAAATTGAAGCTTTTGAGTAAGCAAAACTTTGTAAAAATGGCAATTTTGGTCACTGTGAGGGTTTAAAAAGTGGTTATTCAACATGAGGCCCGATCCAAATGACATTTTGAATAATTTTTGGTAGAGTCCAAAAAATCAATTTTCTGATGAAAAACGATGACCCCGTCCGTACCTGTCGAACGTTCAAAAAAGTGGTCAATATTGATGAAATTTTAACATTTAATCTTTTGACTTTAAATGACGGTTGGATGTGAATTGTTACTTTTTCAACTAAAATAAGTGTGTTTAAAGTCATTTATGTGCCTGAAATTGGTCAAAATTGAAGCTTTTGAGTAGGCAAAACTTTGTAAAAATGGCAATTTTGGTCACTGTGAGGGTTTAAAAAGTGGTTATTCAACATGAGGCCCGATCCAAATGACATTTTGAATCATTTTTGGTATAGCCCACAAAATCAATTTTCTGATGACAAACGATGACCCCGGACCTGTCGAACGTTCAAAAAAGTGGTCAATATTGATGAAATTTTAACATTTAATCTTTTGACTTTAAATGACTGTTGGATGTGAATTATTACTTTTTCAACTAAAATAAGTGTGTTTAAAGTCATTTCTGTGCCTGAAATTGGTAAAAATTGAAGCTTCTGAGTAAGCAAAAACTCTGTAAAAATGGCAATTTTGGTCACTGTGAGGGTTTAAAAAGTGGTTATTCAACATGAGGCCCGATCCAAATGACATTTTGAATCATTTTTGGTAGAGTCTAAAAAATCAATTTTTCTGATGAAAAACGACCCCGGACCTGTCGAACGTTCAAAAAATGGTCAATATTGATGAAAATGTAACATTTAATCTTTTGTCTTTAAATGACGGTTGGATGTGAATTGTTACTTTTTCAACTAAAATAAGTGTGTTTAAAGTCATTTCTGTGCCTGAAATTGGTCAAAATTGAAGCTTTTGAGTAAGCGAAAACTCTGTAAAAATGGCAATTTTGGTCACTGTGAGGGTTTAAAAAGTGGTTATTCAACATGAGGCCCGATCCAAATGACATTTTGAGTCATTTTTGGTAGAGTCCAAAAAATCAATTGTCTGATGAAAAACGATGACCCCGGACCTGTCGAACTTTCAAAAAATGGTCAATATTGATGGCAATTTTACATTTAATCTTTTGACTTTAAATGACGGTTGGTTGTGAATTATTACTTTTTCAAGTAAAATAAGTGTGTTTAAAGTCATTTCTGTGCCTGAAATTGGTCAAAATTGAAGCTTTTGAGTAAGCGAAAACTCTGTAAAAATGGCAATTTTGGTCACTGTGAGGGTTTAAAAAGTGGTTATTCAACATGAGGCCCGATCCAAATGACATTTTGAATCATTTTTGGTAGAGTCTAAAAAATCAATTTTCTGATGAAAAACGATGACCCCGGACCTGTCGAACGTTCAAAAAATGGTCAATATTGATGAAAATGTAACATTTAATCTTTTGTCTTTAAATGACGGTTGGATGTGAATTGTTACTTTTTCAACTAAAATAAGTGTGTTTAAAGTCATTTCTGTGCCTGAAATTGGTCAAAATTGAAGCTTCTGAGTAAGCAAAACTCTGTAAAAATGGCAATTTTGGTCACTGTGAGGGTTTAAAAAGTGGTTATTCAACATTAGGCCCGATCCAAATGAAATTTAGAATAATTTTTGGTAGAGTCCAAAAAATCACTTTTCTGATGAAAACCGATGACCCCGGACCCCTGTCGAACGTTCAAAAAATGGTCAATATTGATGAAAATGTAACATTTAATCTTTTATCTTTAAATGACGGTTGGATGTGAATTGTTACTTTTTCAACTAAATAAGTGTGTTTAAAGTCATTTCTGTGCCTGAAATTGGTCAAAATTGAAGCTTCTGAGTAAGCAAAACTCTGTGAAAATGGCAATTTTGGTCACTGTAAGGGTTTAAAAAGTGGTTATTCAACATGAGGCCTGATCCAAATGACATTTTGAATCATTTTTGGTAGAGTCCAAAAAATCAATTTTATGATGAAAAACAATGACCCCAGACCTGTCGAACGTTCAAAAAAGTGGTCAATATTGATGAAATTTTAACATTTAAACTTTTGACTTTAAATGACTGTTGGATGTGAATTATTACTTTTTCAACTAAAATAAGTGGTTTAAAATCATTTCTGTGCCTGAAATTGGTCTAAATTGAAGCTTTTGAGTAAGCGAAAACTCTGTAAAAGTGGCAATTTTGGTCACTGTGAGGGTTTAAAAAGTGGTTATTCAACATGAGGCCCGATCCAAATGACATTTTGAATCATTTTTGGTAGAGTCCAAAAAATCAATTTTCTGATGAAAAACGATTACCCCGTACCTGTCGAACGTTCAAAAAAGTGGTCAATATTGATGAAATTTTAAATTTAATCTTTTGACTTTAAATGACGGTTGGATGTGAATTATTACTTTTTCAACTAAAATAAGTGTGTTTAAAGTCATTTCTGTGCCTGAAATTGGTCAAAATTGAAGCTTCTGAGTAAGCAAAACTCTGTGAAAATGGCAATTTTGGTCACTGTAAGGGTTTAAAAAGTGGTTATTCAACATGAGGCCTGATCCAAATGACATTTTGAATCATTTTTGGTAGAGTCCAAAAAATCAATTTTATGATGAAAAACAATGACCCCGTACCTGTCGAACGTTCAAAAAAGTGGTCAATATTGATGAAATTTTAAATTTAATCTTTTGACTTTAAATGACGGTTGGATGTGAATTATTACTTTTTCAACTAAAATAAGTGTGTTTAAAGTCATTTCTGTGCCTGAAATTGGTCAAAATTGAAACTTCTGAGTAAGCAAAACTCTGTGAAAATGGCAATTTTGGTCACTGTAAGGGTTTAAAAAGTGGTTATTCAACATGAGGCCTGATCCAAATGACATTTTGAATCATTTTTGGTAGAGTCCAAAAAATCAATTTTATGATGAAAAACAATGACCCCGGACCTGTCGAACGTTCAAAAAAGTGGTCAATATTGATGAAATTTTAACATTTAATCTTTTGACTTCAAATGACATTTGGATGTGAATTATTACTTTTTCAACTAAAATAAGTGTGTTTAAAGTCATTTCTGTGTCTGAAATTGGTCAAAATTGAAGCTTTTGAGTAAGCCAAAACTCTGTAAAAATGGCAATTTTGGTCACTGTGAGGGTTTAAAAAGTGATTATTCAACATGAGGCCCGATCTAAATGACATTTTGAATCATTTTTGGTAGAGTCCAAAAAATCACTTTTCTGATGAAAAACGATGACTCCGGACCTGTCGAAGGTTCAAAAAATGGTCAATATTGATGAAAATGTAACATTTAATCTTTTGTCTTTAAATGACGGTTGGATGTGAATTATTACTTTTTTAACTAAAATAAGTGTGTTTAAAGTCATTTCTGTGTCTGAAATTGGTCAAAATTGGAGCTTTTGAGTAAGCGAAAACTCTGTAAAAATGGCAATTTTGGTCACTGTGAGGGTTTAAAAAGTGATTATTCAACATGAGGCCCGATCTAAATGACATTTTGAATCATTTTTGGTAGAGTCCAAAAAATCAATTTTCTGATGAAAAACGATGACCCCGGACCTGTCAAACGTTCAAAAAAGTGGTCAATATTGATGAAATTTTAACATTTAATCTTTTGACTTTAAATGACGATTGGATGTGAATTATTACATGTTCAACTAAAATAAGTGTGTTTAAAGTCATTTCTGTGCCTGAAATTGGTCAAAATTGAAGCTTTTGAGTAAGCAAAACTTTGTAAAAATGGCAATTTTGGTCACTGTGAGGGTTTAAAAAGTGGTTATTCAACATGAGGCTCGATCCAAATGACATTTTGAATCATTTTTGGTAGAGTCCAAAAAATCAATTTTCTGATGAAAAACGATGACCCCGGACCTGTCGAACGTTCAAAAAAGTGGTCAATATTGATGAAATTTTAACATTTAATCTTTTGACTTTAAATGACTGTTGGATGTGAATTATTACTTTTTCAACTAAAATAAGTGTGTTTAAAGTCGTTTCTGTGCCTGAAATTGGTCAAAATTTAAGCTTCTGAGTAAGCAAAACTCTGTCAAAATGGCAATTTTGGTCACTGTAAGGGTTTAAAAAGTGGTTATTCAACATGAGGCCCGATCCAAATGACATTTTGAATCATTTTTGGTAGAGTCCAAAAAATCATTTTTCTGATGATAAACAATTACCCCGTACCTGTCGAACGTTCAAAAAAGTGGTCAATATTGATGAAATTTTAACATTTAATCTTTTGACTTTAAATGACGGTTAGATGTGAATTATTACTTTTTCAACTAAAATAAGTGTGTTTAAAGTCATTTCTGTGCCTGAAATTGGTCAAAATTGAAGCTTTTGAGTAGGCAAAACTTTGTAAAAATGGCAATTTTGGTCACTGTGAGGGTTTAAAAAGTGGTTATTCAACATGAGGCCCGATCCAAATGACATTTTGAATCATTTTTGGTATAGCCCACAAAATCAATTTTCTGATGACAAACGATGACCCCGGACCTGTCGAACGTTCAAAAAAGTGGTCAATATTGATGAAATTTTAACATTTAATCTTTTGACTTTAAATGACTGTTGGATGTGAATTATTACTTTTTCAACTAAAATAAGTGTGTTTAAAGTCATTTCTGTGCCTGAAATTGGTAAAAATTGAAGCTTCTGAGTAAGCAAAACTCTGTGAAAATGGCAATTTTGGTCACCGTAAGGGTTTAAAAAGTGGTTATTCAACATGAGGCCCGATCCAAATGACATTTTGAATCATTTTTGGTAGAGTCCAAAACATCACTTTTCTGATGAAACACGATGACCCCAGACCTGTCGAACGTTCAAAAAAGTGGTCAATATTGATGAAATTTTAACATTTAATCTTTTGACTACAAATGACGGTTGGATGTGAATTATTACTTTTTCAACTAAAATAAGTGTGTTTAAAGTCATTTCTGTGTCTGAAATTGGTCAAAATTGAAGCTTTTGAGTAAGCGAAAACTCTGTAAAAATGGCAATTTTGGTCACTGTGAGGGTTTAAAAAGTGATTATTCAACATGAGGCCCGATCTAAATGACATTTTGAATCATTTTTGGTAGAGTCCAAAAAATCCCTTTTCTGATGAAAAACGATGACCCCGGACCTGTCGAAGGTTCAAAAAATGGTCAATATTGATAAAAATGTAACATTTATTCTTTTGTCTTTAAATGACGGTTGGATGTGAATTATTACTTTTTCAACTAAAATAAGTGTGTTTAAAGTCATTTCTGTGTCTGAAATTGGTCAAAATTGAAGCTTTTGAGTAAGCGAAAACTCTGTAAAAATGGCAATTTTGGTCACTGTGAGGGTTTAAAAAGTGATTATTCAACATGAGGCCCGATCTAAATGACATTTTGAATCATTTTTGGTAGAGTCCAAAAAATCAATTTTCTGATGAAAAACGATGACCCCGGACCTGTCAAACGTTCAAAAAAGTGGTCAATATTGATGAAATTTTAACATTTAATCTTTTGACTTTAAATGACGATTGGATGTGAATTATTACATGTTCAACTAAAATAAGTGTGTTTAAAGTCATTTCTGTGCCTGAAATTGGTCAAAATTGAAGCTTTTGAGTAAGCGAAAACTCTGTAAAAATGGCAATTTTGGTCACTGTGAGGGTTTAAAAAGTGGTTATTCAACATGAGGCCCGATCCAAATGACATTTTGAATCATTTTTGGTAGAGTCCAAAAAATCAATTTTCTGATGAAAAACGATGACCCCGGACCTGTCGAACGTTCAAAAAAGTGGTCAATATTGATGAAATTTTAACATTTAATCTTTTGACTTTAAATGACTGTTGGATGTGAATTATTACTTTTTCAACTAAAATAAGTGTGTTTAAAGTCATTTCTGTGCCTGAAATTGGTAAAAATTGAAGCTTCTGAGTAAGCAAAACTCTGTGAAAATGGCAATTTTGGTCACCGTAAGGGTTTAAAAAGTGGTTATTCAACATGAGGCCCGATCCAAATGACATTTTGAATCATTTTTGGTAGAGTCTAAAAAATCAATTTTCTGATGAAAAACGATGACCCCGGACCTGTCGAACGTTCAAAAAAGTGGTCAATATTGATGAAATTTTAACATTTAATCTTTTGACTTTAAATGACTGTTGGATGTGAATTATTACTTTTTCAACTAAAATAAGTGGGTTTAAAGTCATTTCTGTGCCTGAAATTGGTCAAAATTGAAGCTTCTGAGTAAGCAAAACTCTGTGAAAATGGCAATTTTGGTCACCGTAAGGGTTTAAAAAGTGGTTATTCAACATGAGGCCCGATCCAAATGACATTTTGAATCATTTTTGGTAGAGTCCAAAACATCACTTTTCTGATGAAACACGATGACCCCAGACCTGTCGAACGTTCAAAAAATGGTCAATATTGATGAAAATGTAACATTTAATCTTTTATCTTTAAATGACGGTTGGATGTGAATTGTTACTTTTTCAACTAAATAAGTGTGTTTAAAGTCATTTCTGTGCCTGAAATTGGTCAAAATTGAAGCTTCTGAGTAAGCAAAACTCTGTGAAAATGGCAATTTTGGTCACTGTAAGGGTTTAAAAAGTGGTTATTCAACATGAGGCCTGATCCAAATGACATTTTGAATCATTTTTGGTAGAGTCCAAAAAATCAATTTTATGATGAAAAACAATGACCCCAGACCTGTCGAACGTTCAAAAAAGTGGTCAATATTGATGAAATTTTAACATTTAAACTTTTGACTTTAAATGACTGTTGGATGTGAATTATTACTTTTTCAACTAAAATAAGTGGTTTAAAATCATTTCTGTGCCTGAAATTGGTCTAAATTGAAGCTTTTGAGTAAGCGAAAACTCTGTAAAAGTGGCAATTTTGGTCACTGTGAGGGTTTAAAAAGTGGTTATTCAACATGAGGCCCGATCCAAATGACATTTTGAATCATTTTTGGTAGAGTCCAAAAAATCAATTTTCTGATGAAAAACGATTACCCCGTACCTGTCGAACGTTCAAAAAAGTGGTCAATATTGATGAAATTTTAAATTTAATCTTTTGACTTTAAATGACGGTTGGATGTGAATTATTACTTTTTCAACTAAAATAAGTGTGTTTAAAGTCATTTCTGTGCCTGAAATTGGTCAAAATTGAAGCTTCTGAGTAAGCAAAACTCTGTGAAAATGGCAATTTTGGTCACTGTAAGGGTTTAAAAAGTGGTTATTCAACATGAGGCCTGATCCAAATGACATTTTGAATCATTTTTGGTAGAGTCCAAAAAATCAATTTTATGATGAAAAACAATGACCCCGTACCTGTCGAACGTTCAAAAAAGTGGTCAATATTGATGAAATTTTAAATTTAATCTTTTGACTTTAAATGACGGTTGGATGTGAATTATTACTTTTTCAACTAAAATAAGTGTGTTTAAAGTCATTTCTGTGCCTGAAATTGGTCAAAATTGAAACTTCTGAGTAAGCAAAACTCTGTGAAAATGGCAATTTTGGTCACTGTAAGGGTTTAAAAAGTGGTTATTCAACATGAGGCCTGATCCAAATGACATTTTGAATCATTTTTGGTAGAGTCCAAAAAATCAATTTTATGATGAAAAACAATGACCCCGGACCTGTCGAACGTTCAAAAAAGTGGTCAATATTGATGAAATTTTAACATTTAATCTTTTGACTTCAAATGACATTTGGATGTGAATTATTACTTTTTCAACTAAAATAAGTGTGTTTAAAGTCATTTCTGTGTCTGAAATTGGTCAAAATTGAAGCTTTTGAGTAAGCCAAAACTCTGTAAAAATGGCAATTTTGGTCACTGTGAGGGTTTAAAAAGTGATTATTCAACATGAGGCCCGATCTAAATGACATTTTGAATCATTTTTGGTAGAGTCCAAAAAATCACTTTTCTGATGAAAAACGATGACTCCGGACCTGTCGAAGGTTCAAAAAATGGTCAATATTGATGAAAATGTAACATTTAATCTTTTGTCTTTAAATGACGGTTGGATGTGAATTATTACTTTTTTAACTAAAATAAGTGTGTTTAAAGTCATTTCTGTGTCTGAAATTGGTCAAAATTGGAGCTTTTGAGTAAGCGAAAACTCTGTAAAAATGGCAATTTTGGTCACTGTGAGGGTTTAAAAAGTGATTATTCAACATGAGGCCCGATCTAAATGACATTTTGAATCATTTTTGGTAGAGTCCAAAAAATCAATTTTCTGATGAAAAACGATGACCCCGGACCTGTCAAACGTTCAAAAAAGTGGTCAATATTGATGAAATTTTAACATTTAATCTTTTGACTTTAAATGACGATTGGATGTGAATTATTACATGTTCAACTAAAATAAGTGTGTTTAAAGTCATTTCTGTGCCTGAAATTGGTCAAAATTGAAGCTTTTGAGTAAGCAAAACTTTGTAAAAATGGCAATTTTGGTCACTGTGAGGGTTTAAAAAGTGGTTATTCAACATGAGGCTCGATCCAAATGACATTTTGAATCATTTTTGGTAGAGTCCAAAAAATCAATTTTCTGATGAAAAACGATGACCCCGGACCTGTCGAACGTTCAAAAAAGTGGTCAATATTGATGAAATTTTAACATTTAATCTTTTGACTTTAAATGACTGTTGGATGTGAATTATTACTTTTTCAACTAAAATAAGTGTGTTTAAAGTCGTTTCTGTGCCTGAAATTGGTCAAAATTTAAGCTTCTGAGTAAGCAAAACTCTGTCAAAATGGCAATTTTGGTCACTGTAAGGGTTTAAAAAGTGGTTATTCAACATGAGGCCCGATCCAAATGACATTTTGAATCATTTTTGGTAGAGTCCAAAAAATCATTTTTCTGATGATAAACAATTACCCCGTACCTGTCGAACGTTCAAAAAAGTGGTCAATATTGATGAAATTTTAACATTTAATCTTTTGACTTTAAATGACGGTTAGATGTGAATTATTACTTTTTCAACTAAAATAAGTGTGTTTAAAGTCATTTCTGTGCCTGAAATTGGTCAAAATTGAAGCTTTTGAGTAGGCAAAACTTTGTAAAAATGGCAATTTTGGTCACTGTGAGGGTTTAAAAAGTGGTTATTCAACATGAGGCCCGATCCAAATGACATTTTGAATCATTTTTGGTATAGCCCACAAAATCAATTTTCTGATGACAAACGATGACCCCGGACCTGTCGAACGTTCAAAAAAGTGGTCAATATTGATGAAATTTTAACATTTAATCTTTTGACTTTAAATGACTGTTGGATGTGAATTATTACTTTTTCAACTAAAATAAGTGTGTTTAAAGTCATTTCTGTGCCTGAAATTGGTAAAAATTGAAGCTTCTGAGTAAGCAAAACTCTGTGAAAATGGCAATTTTGGTCACCGTAAGGGTTTAAAAAGTGGTTATTCAACATGAGGCCCGATCCAAATGACATTTTGAATCATTTTTGGTAGAGTCCAAAACATCACTTTTCTGATGAAACACGATGACCCCAGACCTGTCGAACGTTCAAAAAAGTGGTCAATATTGATGAAATTTTAACATTTAATCTTTTGACTACAAATGACGGTTGGATGTGAATTATTACTTTTTCAACTAAAATAAGTGTGTTTAAAGTCATTTCTGTGTCTGAAATTGGTCAAAATTGAAGCTTTTGAGTAAGCGAAAACTCTGTAAAAATGGCAATTTTGGTCACTGTGAGGGTTTAAAAAGTGATTATTCAACATGAGGCCCGATCTAAATGACATTTTGAATCATTTTTGGTAGAGTCCAAAAAATCCCTTTTCTGATGAAAAACGATGACCCCGGACCTGTCGAAGGTTCAAAAAATGGTCAATATTGATAAAAATGTAACATTTATTCTTTTGTCTTTAAATGACGGTTGGATGTGAATTATTACTTTTTCAACTAAAATAAGTGTGTTTAAAGTCATTTCTGTGTCTGAAATTGGTCAAAATTGAAGCTTTTGAGTAAGCGAAAACTCTGTAAAAATGGCAATTTTGGTCACTGTGAGGGTTTAAAAAGTGATTATTCAACATGAGGCCCGATCTAAATGACATTTTGAATCATTTTTGGTAGAGTCCAAAAAATCAATTTTCTGATGAAAAACGATGACCCCGGACCTGTCAAACGTTCAAAAAAGTGGTCAATATTGATGAAATTTTAACATTTAATCTTTTGACTTTAAATGACGATTGGATGTGAATTATTACATGTGCAACTAAAATAAGTGTGTTTAAAGTCATTTCTGTGCCTGAAATTGGTCAAAATTGAAGCTTTTGAGTAAGCGAAAACTCTGTAAAAATGGCAATTTTGGTCACTGTGAGGGTTTAAAAAGTGGTTATTCAACATGAGGCCCGATCCAAATGACATTTTGAATCATTTTTGGTAGAGTCCAAAAAATCAATTTTCTGATGAAAAACGATGACCCCGGACCTGTCGAACGTTCAAAAAAGTGGTCAATATTGATGAAATTTTAACATTTAATCTTTTGACTTTAAATGACTGTTGGATGTGAATTATTACTTTTTCAACTAAAATAAGTGTGTTTAAAGTCATTTCTGTGCCTGAAATTGGTAAAAATTGAAGCTTCTGAGTAAGCAAAACTCTGTGAAAATGGCAATTTTGGTCACCGTAAGGGTTTAAAAAGTGGTTATTCAACATGAGGCCCGATCCAAATGACATTTTGAATCATTTTTGGTAGAGTCCAAAACATCACTTTTCTGATGAAACACGATGACCCCGGACCTGTCGAACGTTCAAAAAATGGTCAATATTGATGAAAATGTAACATTTAATCTTTTGTCTTTAAATGACGGTTGGATGTGAATTGTTACTTTTTCAACTAAAATAAGTGTGTTTACAGTCATTTCTGTGCCTGAAATTGGTCAAAATTGAAGCTTTTGAGTAAGCGAAAACTCTGTAAGAATGGCAATTTTGGTCACTGTGAGGGTTTAAAAAGTGGTTATTCAACATGAGGCCCGATCCAAATGACATTTTGAATCATTTTTGGTAGAGTCCAAAACATCACTTTTCTGATGAAACACGATGACCCCGGACCTGTCGAACGTTCAAAAAATGGTCAATATTGATGAAAATGTAACATTTAATCTTTTGTCTTTAAATGACGGTTGGATGTGAATTGTTACTTTTTCAACTAAATAAGTGTGTTTAAAGTCATTTCTGTGCCTGAAATTGGTCAAAATTGAAGCTTCTGAGTAAGCAAAACTCTGTGAAAATGGCAATTTTGGTCACTGTAAGGGTTTAAAAAGTGGTTATTCAACATGAGGCCTGATCCAAATGACATTTTGAATCATTTTTGGTAGAGTCCAAAAAATCAATTTTATGATGAAAAACAATGACCCCGGACCTGTCGAACGTTCAAAAAAGTGGTCAATATTGATGAAATTTTAACATTTAAACTTTTGACTTTAAATGACTGTTGGATGTGAATTATTACTTTTTCAACTAAAATAAGTGGTTTAAAATCATTTCTGTGCCTGAAATTGGTCTAAATTGAAGCTTTTGAGTAAGCGAAAACTCTGTAAAAGTGGCAATTTTGGTCACTGTGAGGGTTTAAAAAGTGGTTATTCAACATGAGGCCCGATCTAAATGACATTTTGAATCATTTTTGGTAGAGTCCAAAAAATCAATTTTCTGATGAAAAACGATGACCCCGGACCTGTCGAACGTTCAAAAAAGTGGTCAATATTGATGAAATTTTAACATTTAATCTTTTGACTTTAAATGACTGTTGGATGTGAATTATTACTTTTTCAACTAAAATAAGTGTGTTTAAAGTTGTTTCTGTGCCTGAAATTGGTCAAAATTTAAGCTTCTGAGTAAGCAAAACTCTGTCAAAATGGCAATTTTGGTCACTGTAAGGGTTTAAAAAGTGGTTATTCAACATGAGGCCCGATCCAAATGACATTTTGAATCATTTTTGGTAGAGTCCAAAAAATCATTTTTCTGATGATAAACAATTACCCCGTACCTGTCGAACGTTCAAAAAAGTGGTCAATATTGATGAAATTTTAACATTTAATCTTTTGACTTTAAATGACGGTTGGATGTGAATTATTACTTTTTCAACTAAAATAAGTGTGTTTAAAGTCATTTCTGTGTCTGAAATTGGTCAAAATTGAAGCTTTTGAGTAAGCGAAAACTCTGTAAAAATGGCAATTTTGGTCACTGTGAGGGTTTAAAAAGTGATTATTCAACATGAGGCCCGATCTAAATGACATTTTGAATCATTTTTGGTAGAGTCCAAAAAATCACTTTTCTGATGAAAAACGATGACCCCGGACCTGTCGAAGGTTCAAAAAATGGTCAATATTGATAAAAATGTAACATTTAATCTTTTGTCTTTAAATGACGGTTGGATGTGAATTATTACTTTTTCAACTAAAATAAGTGTGTTTAAAGTCATTTCTGTGTCTGAAATTGGTAAAAATTGAAGCTTTTGAGTAAGCGAAAACTCTGTAAAAATGGCAATTTTGGTCACTGTGAGGGTTTAAAAAGTGATTATTCAACATGAGGCCCGATCTAAATGACATTTTGAATCATTTTTGGTAGAGTCCAAAAAATCAATTTTCTGATGAAAAACGATGACCCCGGACCTGTCAAACGTTCAAAAAAGTGGTCAATATTGATGAAATTTTAACATTTAATCTTTTGACTTTAAATGACGATTGGATGTGAATTATTACATGTTCAACTAAAATAAGTGTGTTTAAAGTCATTTCTGTGCCTGAAATTGGTCAAAATTGAAGCTTTTGAGTAAGCGAAAACTCTGTAAAAATGGCAATTTTGGTCACTGTGAGGGTTTAAAAAGTGGTTATTCAACATGAGGCCCGATCCAAATGACATTTTGAATCATTTTTGGTAGAGTCCAAAAAATCAATTTTCTGATGAAAAACGATGACCCCGGACCTGTCGAACGTTCAAAAAAGTGGTCAATATTGATGAAATTTTAACATTTAATCTTTTGACTTTAAATGACTGTTGGATGTGAATTATTACTTTTTCAACTAAAATAAGTGTGTTTAAAGTCATTTCTGTGCCTGAAATTGGTCAAAATTGAAGCTTTTGAGTATGCAAAACTTTGTAAAAATGGCAATTTTGGTCACTGTGAGGGTTTAAAAAGTGGTTATTCAACATGAGGCCCGATCCAAATGACATTTTGAATAATTTTTGGTAGAGTCCAAAAAATCTATTTTCTGATGAAAAACGATGACCCCGTACCTGTCGAACGTTCAAAAAAGTGGTCAATATTGATGAAATTTTAACATTTAATCTTTTGACTTTAAATGACGGTTGGATGTGAATTGTTACTTTTTCAACTAAAATAAGTGTGTTTAAAGTCATTTATGTGCCTGAAATTGGTCAAAATTGAAGCTTTTGAGTAGGCAAAACTTTGTAAAAATGGCAATTTTGGTCACTGTGAGGGTTTAAAAAGTGGTTATTCAACATGAGGCCCGATCCAAATGACATTTTTAATCATTTTTGGTATAGCCCACAAAATCAATTTTCTGATGACAAACGATGACCCCGGACCTGTCGAACGTTCAAAAAAGTGGTCAATATTGATGAAATTTTAACATTTAATCTTTTGTCTTTAAATGACGGTTGGATGTGAATTGTTACTTTTTCAACTAAAATAAGTGTGTTTACAGTCATTTCTGTGCCTGAAATTGGTCAAAATTGAAGCTTTTGAGTAAGCGAAAACTCTGTAAGAATGGCAATTTTGGTCACTGTGAGGGTTTAAAAAGTGGTTATTCAACATGAGGCCCGATCCAAATGACATTTTGAGTCATTTTTGGTAGAGTCCAAAAAATCAATTGTCTGATGAAAAACGATGACCCCGGACCTGTCGAACTTTAAAAAAACGGTCAATATTGATGACAATTTTACATTTAATCTTTTGACTTTAAATGACGGTTGGTTGTGAATTATTACTTTTTCAAGTAAAATAAGTGTGTTTAAAGTCATTTCTGTGCCTGAAATTGGTCAAAATTGAAGCTTCTGAGTAAGCAAAACTCTGTAAAAATGGCAATTTTGGTCACTGTGAGGGTTTAAAAAGTGGTTATTCAACATTAGGCCCGATCCAAATGAAATTTAGAATAATTTTTGGTAGAGTCCAAAAAATCACTTTTCTGATGAAAAACGATGACCCCGGACTTGTCGAAGGTTCAAAAAATGGTCAATATTGATGAAAATTTAACATTTAATCTTTTGTCTTTAAATGATAGTTGGATGTGAATTATTACTTTTTCAACTAAAATAAGTGTGTTTAAAGTCATTTCTGTGTCTGAAATTGGTCAAAATTGAAGCTTTTGAGTAAGCGAAAACTCTGTAAAAATGGCAATTTTGGTCACTGTGAGGGTTTAAAAAGTGATTATTCAACATGAGGCCCGATCTAAATGACATTTTGAATAATTTTTGGTAGAGTCCAAAAAATCAATTTTCTGATGAAAAACTATGACCCCGGAGCTGTCGAACGTTCAAAAAAGTGGTCAATATTGATGAAATTTTAACATTTAATCTTTTGACTTTAAATGACGATTGGATGTGAATTATTACATGTTCAACTAAAATAAGTGTGTTTAAAGTCATTTCTGTGCCTGAAATTGGTCAAAATTGAAGCTTCTGAGTAAGCAAAACTCTGTGAAAATGGCAATTTTGGTCACTGTAAGGGTTTAAAAAGTGGTTATTCAACATGAGGCCTGATCCAAATGACATTTTGAATCATTTTTGGTAGAGTCCAAAAAATCAATTTTATGATGAAAAACAATGACCCCGGACCTGTCGAAGGTTCAAAAAAGTGGTCAATATTGATTAAATTTTAACATTTAAACTTTTTACTTTAAATGACTGTTGGATGTGAATTATTACTTTTTCAACTAAAATAAGTGGTTTAAAATCATTTCTGTGCCTGAAATTGTTCTAAATTGAAGCTTTTGAGTAAGCGAAAACTCTGTAAAAGTGGCAATTTTGGTCACTGTGAGGGTTTAAAAAGTGGTTATTCAACATGAGGCCCGATCCAAATGACATTTTGAATCATTTTTGGTAGAGTCCAAAAAATCAATTTTCTGATGAAAAACGACCTGTCGAACGTTCAAAAAAGTGGTCAATATTGATGAAATTTTAACATTTAATCTTTTGACTACAAATGACGGTTGGATGTGAATTATTACTTTTTCAACTAAAATAAGTGTGTTTAAAGTCATTTCTGTGTCTGAAATTGGTCAAAATTGAAGCTTTTGAGTAAGCGAAAACTCTTAAAAATGGCAATTTTGGTCACTGTGAGGGTTTAAAAAGTGATTATTCAACATGAGGCCCGATCTAAATGACATTTTGAATCATTTTTGGTAGAGTCCAAAAAATCACTTTTCTGATGAAAAACGATGACCCCGGACCTGTCGAAGGTTCAAAAAATGGTCAATATTGATGAAAATGTAACATTTAATCTTTTGTCTTTAAATGACGGTTGGATGTGAATTATTACTTTTTCAACTAAAATAAGTGTGTTTAAAGTCATTTCTGTGTCTGAAATTGGTCAAAATTGAAGCTTTTGAGTAAGCGAAAACTCTGTAAAAATGGCAATTTTGGTCACTGTGAGGGTTTAAAAAGTGATTATTCAACATGAGGCCCGATCTAAATGACATTTTGAATCATTTTTGGTAGAGTCCAAAAAATCAATTTTCAGATGAAAAACGATGACCCCGGACCTGTCAAACGTTCAAAAAAGTGGTCAATATTGATGAAATTTTAACATTTAATCTTTTGACTTTAAATGACGATTGGATGTGAATTATTACATGTTCAACTAAAATAAGTGTGTTTAAAGTCATTTCTGTGCCTGAAATTGGTCAAAATTGAAGCTTTTGAGTAAGCGAAAACTCTGTAAAAATGGCAATTTTGGTCACTGTGAGGGTTTAAAAAGTGGTTATTCAACATGAGGCCCGATCCAAATGACATTTTGAATCATTTTTGGTAGAGTCCAAAAAATCAATTTTCTGATGAAAAACTATGACCCCGGAGCTGTCGAACGTTCAAAAAAGTGGTCAATATTGATGAAATTTTAACATTTAATCTTTTGACTTTAAATGACGATTGGATGTGAATGATTACATGTTCAACTAAAATAAGTGTGTTTAAAGTCATTTCTGTGCCTGAAATTGGTCAAAATTGAAGCTTCTGAGTAAGCAAAACTCTGTGAAAATGGCAATTTTGGTCACTGTAAGGGTTTAAAAAGTGGTTATTCAACATGAGGCCTGATCCAAATGACATTTTGAATCATTTTTGGTAGAGTCCAAAAAATCAATTTTATGATGAAAAACAATGACCCCGGACCTGTCGAACGTTCAAAAAAGTGGTCAATATTGATTAAATTTTAACATTTAAACTTTTTACTTTAAATGACTGTTGGATGTGAATTATTACTTTTTCAACTAAAATAAGTGTTTTAAAATCATTTCTGTGCCTGAAATTTGTCTAAATTGAAGCTTTTGAGTAAGCGAAAACTCTGTAAAAGTGGCAATTTTGGTCACTGTGAGGGTTTAAAAAGTGGTTATTCAACATGAGGCCCGATCCAAATGACATTTTGAATCATTTTTGGTAGAGTCCAAAAAATCAATTTTCTGATGAAAAACGACCTGTCGAACGTTCAAAAAAGTGGTCAATATTGATGAAATTTTAACATTTAATCTTTTGACTACAAATGACGGTTGGATGTAAATTATTACTTTTTCAACTAAAATAAGTGTGTTTAAAGTCGTTTCTGTGCCTGAAATTGGTCAAAATTTAAGCTTCTGAGTAAGCAAAACTCTGTCAAAATGGCAATTTTGGTCACTGTAAGGGTTTAAAAAGTGGTTATTCAACATGAGGCCCGATCCAAATGACATTTTGAATCGTTTTTGGTAGAGTCCAAAAAATCATTTTTCTGATGATAAACAATTACCCCGTACCTGTCGAACGTTCAAAAAAGTGGTCAATATTGATGAAATTTTAACATTTAATCTTTTGACTACAAATGACGGTTGGATGTAAATTATTACTTTTTCAACTAAAATAAGTGTGTTTAAAGTCATTTCTGTGTCTGAAATTGGTCAAAATTGAAGCTTTTGAGTAAGCGAAAACTCTGTAAAAATGGCAATTTTGGTCACTGTGAGGGTTTAAAAAGTGATTATTCAACATGAGGCCCGATCTAAATGACATTTTGAATCATTTTTGGTAGAGTCCAAAAAATCAATTTTCAGATGAAAAACGATGACCCCGGACCTGTCAAACGTTCAAAAAAGTGGTCAATATTGATGAAATTTTAACATTTAATCTTTTGACTTTAAATGACGATTGGATGTGAATTATTACATGTTCAACTAAAATAAGTGTGTTTAAAGTCATTTCTGTGCCTGAAATTGGTCAAAATTGAAGCTTTTGAGTAAGCGAAAACTCTGTAAAAATGGAAATTTTGGTCACTGTGAGGGTTTAAAAAGTGATTATTCAACATGAGGCCCGATCTAAATGACATTTTGAATCATTTTTGGTAGAGTCCAAAAAATCAATTTTCAGATGAAAAACGATGACCCCGGACCTGTCAAACGTTCAAAAAAGTGGTCAATATTGATGAAATTTTAACATTTAATCTTTTGACTTTAAATGACGATTGGATGTGAATTATTACATGTTCAACTAAAATAAGTGTGTTTAAAGTCATTTCTGTGCCTGAAATTGGTCAAAATTGAAGCTTTTGAGTAAGCGAAAACTCTGTAAAAATGGCAATTTTGGTCACTGTGAGGGTTTAAAAAGTGGTTATTCAACATGAGGCCCGATCCAAATGACATTTTGAATCATTTTTGGTAGAGTCCAAAAAATCACTTTTCTGATGAAAAACGATGACCCCGGACCTGTCGAAGGTTCAAAAAATGGTCAATATTGATGAAAATGTAACTTTTAATCTTTTGTCTTTAAATGACGGTTGGATGTGAATTATTACTTTTTCAACTAAAATAAGTGTGTTTAAAGTCATTTCTGTGTCTGAAATTGGTCAAAATTGAAGCTTTTGAGTAAGCGAAAACTCTGTAAAAATGGCAATTTTGGTCACTGTGAGGGTTTAAAAAGTGATTATTCAACATGAGGCCCGATCTAAATGACATTTTGAATCATTTTTGGTAGAGTCCAAAAAATCAATTTTCAGATGAAAAACGATGACCCCGGACCTGTCAAACGTTCAAAAAAGTGGTCAATATTGATGACATTTTAACATTTAATCTTTTGACTTTAAATGACGATTGGATGTGAATTATTACATGTTCAACTAAAATAAGTGTGTTTAAAGTCATTTCTGTGCCTGAAATTGGTCAAAATTGAAGCTTTTGAGTAAGCGAAAACTCTGTAAAAATGGAAATTTTGGTCACTGTGAGGGTTTAAAAAGTGATTATTCAACATGAGGCCCGATCTAAATGACATTTTGAATCATTTTTGGTAGAGTCCAAAAAATCAATTTTCAGATGAAAAACGATGACCCCGGACCTGTCAAACGTTCAAAAAAGTGGTCAATATTGATGAAATTTTAACATTTAATCTTTTGACTTTAAATGACGATTGGATGTGAATTATTACATGTTCAACTAAAATAAGTGTGTTTAAAGTCATTTCTGTGCCTGAAATTGGTCAAAATTGAAGCTTTTGAGTAAGCGAAAACTCTGTAAAAATGGCAATTTTGGTCACTGTGAGGGTTTAAAAAGTGGTTATTCAACATGAGGCCCGATCCAAATGACATTTTGAATCATTTTTGGTAGAGTCCAAAAAATCAATTTTCTGATGAAAAACGATGACCCCGGACCTGTCGAACGTTCAAAAAAGTGGTCAATATTGATGAAATTTTAACATTTAATCTTTTGACTTTAAATGACTGTTGGATGTGAATTATTACTTTTTCAACTAAAATAAGTGTGTTTAAAGTCATTTCTGTGCCTGAAATTGGTCAAAATTGAAGCTTTTGAGTAAGCAAAACTTTGTAAAAATGGCAATTTTGGTCACTGTGAGGGTTTAAAAAGTGGTTATTCAACATGAGGCCCGATCCAAATGACATTTTGAATAATTTTTGGTAGAGTCCAAAAAATCAATTTTCTGATGAAAAACGATGACCCCGTACCTGTCGAACGTTCAAAAAAGTGGTCAATATTGATGAAATTTTAACATTTAATCTTTTGACTTTAAATGACGGTTGGATGTGAATTGTTACTTTTTCAACTAAAATAAGTGTGTTTAAAGTCATTTATGTGCCTGAAATTGGTCAAAATTGAAGCTTTTGAGTAGGCAAAACTTTGTAAAAATGGCAATTTTGGTCACTGTGAGGGTTTAAAAAGTGGTTATTCAACATGAGGCCCGATCCAAATGACATTTTGAATCATTTTTGGTATAGCCCACAAAATCAATTTTCTGATGACAAACGATGACCCCGGACCTGTCGAACGTTCAAAAAAGTGGTCAATATTGATGAAATTTTAACATTTAATCTTTTGACTTTAAATGACTGTTGGATGTGAATTATTACTTTTTCAACTAAAATAAGTGTGTTTAAAGTCATTTCTGTGCCTGAAATTGGTAAAAATTGAAGCTTCTGAGTAAGCAAAACTCTGTGAAAATGGCAATTTTGGTCACCGTAAGGGTTTAAAAAGTGGTTATTCAACATGAGGCCCGATCCAAATGACATTTTGAATCATTTTTGGTAGAGTCCAAAACATCACTTTTCTGATGAAACACGATGACCCCGGACCTGTCGAACGTTCAAAAAATGGTCAATATTGATGAAAATGTAACATTTAATCTTTTGTCTTTAAATGACGGTTGGATGTGAATTGTTACTTTTTCAACTAAAATAAGTGTGTTTAAAGTCATTTCTGTGCCTGAAATTGGTCAAAATTGAAGCTTTTGAGTAAGCGAAAACTCTGTAAAAATGGCAATTTTGGTCACTGTGAGGGTTTAAAAAGTGGTTATTCAACATGAGGCCCGATCCAAATGACATTTTGAGTCATTTTTGGTAGAGTCCAAAAAATCAATTGTCTGATGAAAAACGATGACCCCGGACCTGTCGAACTTTAAAAAAATGGTCAATATTGATGACAATTTTACATTTAATCTTTTGACTTTAAATGACGGTTGGTTGTGAATTATTACTTTTTCAAGTAAAATAAGTGTGTTTAAAGTCATTTCTGTGCCTGAAATTGGTCAAAATTGAAGCTTTTGAGTAAGCGAAAACTCTGTAATAATGGCAATTTTGGTCACTGTGAGGGTTTAAAAAGTGGTTATTCAACATGAGGCCCGATCCAAATGACATTTTGAATCATTTTTGGTAGAGTCCAAAAAATCAATTTTCTGATGAAAAACGATGACCCCGGACCTGTCGAACGTTCAAAAAAGTGGTCAATATTGATGACATTTTAACATTTAATCTTTTGACTTTAAATGACTGTTGGATGTGAATTATTACTTTTTCAACTAAAATAAGTGTGTTTAAAGTCATTTCTGTGCCTGAAATTGGTCAAAATTGAAGCTTCTGAGTAAGCAAAACTCTGTAAAAATGGCAATTTTGGTCACTGTGAGGGTTTAAAAAGTGGTTATTCAACATTAGGCCCGATCCAAATGACATTTTGAATAATTTTTGGTAGAGTCCAAAAAATCACTTTTCTGATGAAAAACGATGACCCCGGACCTGTCGAAGGTTCAAAAAATGGTCAATATTGATGAAAATGTAACATTTAATCTTTTGTCTTTAAATGATAGTTGGATGTGAATTATCACTTTTTCAACTAAAATAAGTGTGTTTAAAGTCATTTCTGTGTCTGAAATTGGTCAAAATTGAAGCTTTTGAGTAAGCGAAAACTCTGTAAAAATGGCAATTTTGGTCACTGTGAGGGTTTAAAAAGTGATTATTCAACATGAGGCCCGATCTAAATGACATTTTGAATAATTTTTGGTAGAGTCCAAAAAATCAATTTTCTGATGAAAAACTATGACCCCGGACCTGTCGAACGTTCAAAAAAGTGGTCAATATTGATGAAATTTTAACATTTAATCTTTTGACTTTAAATGACGATTGGATGTGAATTATTACATGTTCAACTAAAATAAGTGTGTTTAAAGTCATTTCTGTGCCTGAAATTTGTCAAAATTGAAGCTTTTGAGTAAGCAAAACTCTATGAAAATGGCAATTTTGGTCACTGTGAGGGTTTAAAAAGTGATTATTCAACATGAGGCCCGATCTAAATGACATTTTGAATAATTTTTGGTAGAGTCCAAAAAATCAATTTTCTGATGAAAAACTATGACCCCGGACCTGTCGAACGTTCAAAAAAGTGGTCAATATTGATGAAATTTTAAATTTAATCTTTTGACTTTAAATGACGGTTGGATGTGAATTATTACTTTTTCAACTAAAATAAGTGTTTTTAAAGTCATTTCTGTGCCTGAAATTGGTCAAAATTGAAGCTTCTGAGTAAGCAAAACTCTGTGAAAATGGCAATTTTGGTCACTGTGAGGGTTTAAAAAGTGATTATTCAACATGAGGCCCGATCTAAATGACATTTTGAATAATTTTTGGTAGAGTCCAAAAAATCATTTTTCTGATGAAAAACTATGACCCCGGACCTGTCGAACGTTCAAAAAAGTGGTCAATATTGATGAAATTTTAACATTTAAACTTTTGACTTTAAATGACTGTTGGATGTGAATTATTACTTTTTCAACTAAAATAAGTGGTTTAAAATCATTTCTGTGCCTGAAATTGGTTTAAATTGAAGCTTTTGAGTAAGCGAAAACTCTGTAAAAGTGGCAATTTTGGTCACTGTGAGGGTTTAAAAAGTGGTTATTCAACATGAGGCCCGATCCAAATGACATTTTGAATCATTTTTGGTAGAGTCCAAAAAATCAATTTTCTGATGAAAAACGACCTGTCGAACGTTCAAAAAATGGTCAATATTGATGAAAATGTAACATTTAATCTTTTGTCTTTAAATGACGGTTGGATGTGAATTGTTACTTTTTCAACTAAAATAAGTGTGTTTAAAGTCATTTCTGTGCCTGAAATTGGTCAAAATTGAAGCTTTTGAGTAAGCGAAAACTCTGTAAAAATGGCAATTTTGGTCACTGTGAGGGTTTAAAAAGTGGTTATTCAACATGAGGCCCGATCCAAATGACATTTTGAGTCATTTTTGGTAGAGTCCAAAAAATCAATTGTCTGATGAAAAACGATGACCCCGGACCTGTCGAACTTTCAAAAAATGGTCAATATTGATGACAATTTTACATTTAATCTTTTGACTTTAAATGACGGTTGGTTGTGAATTATTACTTTTTGAAGTAAAATAAGTGTGTTTAAAGTCATTTCTGTGCCTGAAATTGGTCAAAATTGAAGCTTTTGAGTAAGCGAAAACTCTGTAAAAATGGCAATTTTGGTCACTGTGAGGGTTTAAAAAGTGGTTATTCAACACGAGGCCCGATCCAAATGACATTTTGAATAATTTTTTGTAGAGTCCAAAAAATCAATTTTCTGATGAAAAACGATGACCCCGGACCTGTCGAACGTTCATAAAAGTGGTCAATATTGATGAAATTTTAACATTTAATCTTTTGACTTTAAATGACTGTTGGATGTGAATTATTACATGTTCAACTAAAATAAGTGTGTTTAAAGTCATTTCTGTGCCTGAAATTGGTCAAAATTGAAGCTTCTGAGTAAGCGAAAACTCTGTAAAAATGGCAATTTTGGTCACTGTGAGGGTTTAAAAAGTGGTTATTCAACATGAGGCTCGATCCAAATGACATTTAGAGTAATTTTTGGTAGAGTCCAAAAAATCAATTTTCTGATGACAAACGATGACCCCGGACCTGTCGAACGTTCAAAAAAGTGGTCAATATTGATGAAATTTTAACATTTAATCTTTTGACTTTAAATGACTGTTGGATGTGAATTATTACATGTTCAACTAAAATAAGTGTGTTTAAAATCATTTCTGTGCCTGAAATTTGTCAAAATTGAAGCTTTTGAGTAAGCAAAACTCTATGAAAATGGCAATTTTGGTCACTGTGAGGGTTTAAAAAGTGATTATTCAACATGAGGCCCGATCTAAATGACATTTTGAATAATTTTTGGTAGAGTCCAAAAAATCAATTTTCTGATGAAAAACTATGACCCCGGACCTGTCGAACGTTCAAAAAAGTGGTCAATATTGATGAAATTTTAAATTTAATCTTTTGACTTTAAATGACGGTTGGATGTGAATTATTACTTTTTCAACTAAAATAAGTGTTTTTAAAGTCATTTCTGTGCCTGAAATTGGTCAAAATTGAAGCTTCTGAGTAAGCAAAACTCTGTGAAAATGGCAATTTTGGTCACTGTGAGGGTTTAAAAAGTGATTATTCAACATGAGGCCCGATCTAAATGACATTTTGAATAATTTTTGGTAGAGTCCAAAAAATCAATTTTCTGATGAAAAACTATGACCCCGGACCTGTCGAACGTTCAAAAAAGTGGTCAATATTGATGAAATTTTAACATTTAAACTTTTGACTTTAAATGACTGTTGGATGTGAATTATTACTTTTTCAACTAAAATAAGTGGTTTAAAATCATTTCTGTGCCTGAAATTGGTTTAAATTGAAGCTTTTGAGTAAGCGAAAACTCTGTAAAAGTGGCAATTTTGGTCACTGTGAGGGTTTAAAAAGTGGTTATTCAACATGAGGCCCGATCCAAATGACATTTTGAATCATTTTTGGTAGAGTCCAAAAAATCAATTTTCTGATGAAAAACGACCTGTCGAACGTTCAAAAAATGGTCAATATTGATGAAAATGTAACATTTAATCTTTTGTCTTTAAATGACGGTTGGATGTGAATTGTTACTTTTTCAACTAAAATAAGTGTGTTTAAAGTCATTTCTGTGCCTGAAATTGGTCAAAATTGAAGCTTTTGAGTAAGCGAAAACTCTGTAAAAATGGCAATTTTGGTCACTGTGAGGGTTTAAAAAGTGGTTATTCAACATGAGGCCCGATCCAAATGACATTTTGAGTCATTTTTGCTGGAGTCCAAAAAATCAATTGTCTGATGCAAAACGATGACCCCGGACCTGTCGAACTTTCAAAAAATGGTCAATATTGATGACAATTTTACATTTAATCTTTTGACTTTAAATGACGGTTGGTTGTGAATTATTACTTTTTGAAGTAAAATAAGTGTGTTTAAAGTCATTTCTGTGCCTGAAATTGGTCAAAATTGAAGCTTTTGAGTAAGCGAAAACTCTGTAAAAATGGCAATTTTGGTCACTGTGAGGGTTTAAAAAGTGGTTATTCAACATGAGGCCCGATCCAAATGACATTTTGAATCATTTTTGGTAGAGTCCAAAAAATCAATTTTCTGATGAAAAACGATGACCCCGGACCTGTCGAACGTTCAAAAAAGTGGTCAATATTGATGACATTTTAACATTTAATCTTTTCACTTTAAATGACTGTTGGATGTGAATTATTACTTTTTCAACTAAAATAAGTGTGTTTAAAGTCATTTCTGTGCCTGAAATTGGTCAAAATTGAAGCTTCTGAGTAAGCAAAACTCTGTAAAAATGGCAATTTTGGTCACTGTGAGGGTTTAAAAAGTGGTTATTCAACATTAGGCCCGATCCAAATGAAATTTAGAATAATTTTTGGTAGAGTCCAAAAAATCACTTTTCTGATGAAAAACGATGACCCCGGACCTGTCGAAGGTTCAAAAAATGGTCAATATTGATGAAAATGTAACATTTAATCTTTTGTCTTTAAATGATAGTTGGATGTGAATTATTACTTTTTCAACTAAAATAAGTGTGTTTAAAGTCATTTCTGTGTCTGAAATTGGTCAAAATTGAAGCTTTTGAGTAAGCAAAAACTCTGTAAAAATGGCAATTTTGGTCACTGTGAGGGTTTAAAAAGTGATTATTCAACATGAGGCCCGATCTAAATGACATTTTGAATAATTTTTGGTAGAGTCCAAAAAATCAATTTTATGATGAAAAACAATGACCCCGGACCTGTCGAACGTTCAAAAAAGTGGTCAATATTGATGAAATTTTAACATTTAAACTTTTGACTTTAAATGACTGTTGGATGTGAATTATTACTTTTTCAACTAAAATAAGTGGTTTAAAATCATTTCTGTGCCTGAAATTGGTCTAAATTGAAGCTTTTGAGTAAGCGAAAACTCTGTAAAAGTGGCAATTTTGGTCACTGTGAGGGTTTAAAAAGTGGTTATTCAACATGAGGCCCGATCCAAATGACATTTTGAATCATTTTTGGTAGAGTCCAAAAAATCAATTTTCTGATGAAAAACGACCTGTCGAACGTTCAAAAAAGTGGTCAATATTGATGAAATTTTAACATTTAATCTTTTGACTACAAATGACGGTTGGATGTGAATTATTACTTTTTCAACTAAAATAAGTGTGTTTAAAGTCATTTCTGTGTCTGAAATTGGTCAAAATTGAAGCTTTTGAGTAAGCGAAAACTCTGTAAAAATGGCAATTTTGGTCACTGTGAGGGTTTAAAAAGTGATTATTCAACATGAGGCCCGATCTAAATGACATTTTAAATCATTTTTGGTAGAGTCCAAAAAATCACTTTTCTGATGAAAAACGATGACCCCGGACCTGTCGAAGGTTCAAAAAATGGTCAATATTGATGAAAATGTAACATTTAATCTTTTGTCTTTAAATGACGGTTGGATGTGAATTATTACTTTTTCAACTAAAATAAGTGTGTTTAAAGTCATTTCTGTGTCTGAAATTGGTCAAAATTGAAGCTTTTGAGTAAGCGAAAACTCTGTAAAAATGGCAATTTTGGTCACTGTGAGGGTTTAAAAAGTGATTATTCAACATGAGGCCCGATCTAAATGACATTTTGAATCATTTTTGGTAGAGTCCAAAAAATCAATTTTCTGATGAAAAACGATGACCCCGGACCTGTCAAACGTTCAAAAAAGTGGTCAATATTGATGAAATTTTAACATTTAATCTTTTGACTTTAAATGACGATTGGATGTGAATTATTACATGTTCAACTAAAATAAGTGTGTTTAAAGTCATTTCTGTGCCTGAAATTGGTCAAAATTGAAGCTTTTGAGTAAGCGAAAACTCTGTAAAAATGGCAATTTTGGTCACTGTGAGGGTTTAAAAAGTGGTTATTCAACATGAGGCCCGATCCAAATGACATTTTGAATCATTTTTGGTAGAGTCCAAAAAATCAATTTTCTGATGAAAAACGATGACCCCGGACCTGTCGAACGTTCAAAAAAGTGGTCAATATTGATGAAATTTTAACATTTAATCTTTTGACTTTAAATGACTGTTGGATGTGAATTATTACTTTTTCAACTAAAATAAGTGTGTTTAAAGTCATTTCTGTGCCTGAAATTGGTCAAAATTGAAGCTTTTGAGTAAGCAAAACTTTGTAAAAATGGCAATTTTGGTCACTGTGAGGGTTTAAAAAGTGGTTATTCAACATTAGGCCCGATCTAAATGACATTTTGAATAATTTTTGGTAGAGTCCAAAAAATCAATTTTCTGATGAAAAACTATGACCCCGGACCTGTCGAACGTTCAAAAAAGTGGTCAATATTGATGAAATTTTAAATTTAATCTTTTGACTTTAAATGACGGTTGGATGTGAATTATTACTTTTTCAACTAAAATAAGTGTTTTTAAAGTCATTTCTGTGCCTGAAATTGGTCAAAATTGAAGCTTCTGAGTAAGCAAAACTCTGTGAAAATGGCAATTTTGGTCACTGTGAGGGTTTAAAAAGTGATTATTCAACATGAGGCCCGATCTAAATGACATTTTGAATAATTTTTGGTAGAGTCCAAAAAATCAATTTTCTGATGAAAAACTATGACCCCGGACCTGTCGAACGTTCAAAAAAGTGGTCAATATTGATGAAATTTTAACATTTAAACTTTTGACTTTAAATGACTGTTGGATGTGAATTATTACTTTTTCAACTAAAATAAGTGGTTTAAAATCATTTCTGTGCCTGAAATTGGTTTAAATTGAAGCTTTTGAGTAAGCGAAAACTCTGTAAAAGTGGCAATTTTGGTCACTGTGAGGGTTTAAAAAGTGGTTATTCAACACGAGGCCCGATCCAAATGACATTTTGAATCATTTTTGGTAGAGTCCAAAAAATCAATTTTCTGATGAAAAACGACCTGTCGAACGTTCAAAAAATGGTCAATATTGATGAAAATGTAACATTTAATCTTTTGTCTTTAAATGACGGTTGGATGTGAATTGTTACTTTTTCAACTAAAATAAGTGTGTTTAAAGTCATTTCTGTGCCTGAAATTGGTCAAAATTGAAGCTTTTGAGTAAGCGAAAACTCTGTAAAAATGGCAATTTTGGTCACTGTGAGGGTTTAAAAAGTGGTTATTCAACATGAGGCCCGATCCAAATGACATTTTGAGTCATTTTTGGTAGAGTCCAAAAAATCAATTGTCTGATGAAAAACGATGACCCCGGACCTGTCGAACTTTCAAAAAATGGTCAATATTGATGACAATTTTACATTTAATCTTTTGACTTTAAATGACGGTTGGTTGTGAATTATTACTTTTTGAAGTAAAATAAGTGTGTTTAAAGTCATTTCTGTGCCTGAAATTGGTCAAAATTGAAGCTTTTGAGTAAGCGAAAACTCTGTAAAAATGGCAATTTTGGTCACTGTGAGGGTTTAAAAAGTGGTTATTCAACATGAGGCCCGATCCAAATGACATTTTGAATCATTTTTGGTAGAGTCCAAAAAATCAATTTTCTGATGAAAAACGATGACCCCGGACCTGTCGAACGTTCAAAAAAGTGGTCAATATTGATGACATTTTAACATTTAATCTTTTCACATTAAATGACTGTTGGATGTGAATTATTACTTTTTCAACTAAAATAAGTGTGTTTAAAGTCATTTCTGTGCCTGAAATTGGTCAAAATTGAAGCTTCTGAGTAAGCAAAACTCTGTAAAAATGGCAATTTTGGTCACTGTGAGGGTTTAAAAAGTGGTTATTCAACATTAGGCCCGATCCAAATGAAATTTAGAATAATTTTTGGTAGAGTCCAAAAAATCACTTTTCTGATGAAAAACGATGACCCCGGACCTGTCGAAGGTTCAAAAAATGGTCAATATTGATGAAAATGTAACATTTAATCTTTTGTCTTTAAATGATAGTTGGATGTGAATTATTACTTTTTCAACTAAAATAAGTGTGTTTAAAGTCATTTCTGTGTCTGAAATTGGTCAAAATTGAAGCTTTTGAGTAAGCGAAAACTCTGTAAAAATGGCAATTTTGGTCACTGTGAGGGTTTAAAAAGTGATTATTCAACATGAGGCCCGATCTAAATGACATTTTGAATAATTTTTGGTAGAGTCCAAAAAATCAATTTTCTGATGAAAAACTATGACCCCGGACCTGTCGAACGTTCAAAAAAGTGGTCAATATTGATGAAATTTTAAATTTAATCTTTTGACTTTAAATGACGGTTGGATGTGAATTATTACTTTTTCAACTAAAATAAGTGTTTTTAAAGTCATTTCTGTGCCTGAAATTGGTCAAAATTGAAGCTTCTGAGTAAGCAAAACTCTGTGAAAATGGCAATTTTGGTCACTGTGAGGGTTTAAAAAGTGATTATTCAACATGAGGCCCGATCTAAATGACATTTTGAATAATTTTTGGTAGAGTCCAAAAAATCAATTTTCTGATGAAAAACTATGACCCCGGACCTGTCGAACGTTCAAAAAAGTGGTCAATATTGATGAAATTTTAACATTTAAACTTTTGACTTTAAATGACTGTTGGATGTGAATTATTACTTTTTCAACTAAAATAAGTGGTTTAAAATCATTTCTGTGCCTGAAATTGGTTTAAATTGAAGCTTTTGAGTAAGCGAAAACTCTGTAAAAGTGGCAATTTTGGTCACTGTGAGGGTTTAAAAAGTGGTTATTCAACATGAGGCCCGATCCAAATGACATTTTGAATCATTTTTGGTAGAGTCCAAAAAATCAATTTTCTGATGAAAAACGACCTGTCGAACGTTCAAAAAATGGTCAATATTGATGAAAATGTAACATTTAATCTTTTGTCTTTAAATGACGGTTGGATGTGAATTGTTACTTTTTCAACTAAAATAAGTGTGTTTAAAGTCATTTCTGTGCCTGAAATTGGTCAAAATTGAAGCTTTTGAGTAAGCGAAAACTCTGTAAAAATGGCAATTTTGGTCACTGTGAGGGTTTAAAAAGTGGTTATTCAACATGAGGCCCGATCCAAATGACATTTTGAGTCATTTTTGGTAGAGTCCAAAAAATCAATTGTCTGATGAAAAACGATGACCCCGGACCTGTCGAACTTTCAAAAAATGGTCAATATTGATGACAATTTTACATTTAATCTTTTGACTTTAAATGACGGTTGGTTGTGAATTATTACTTTTTGAAGTAAAATAAGTGTGTTTAAAGTCATTTCTGTGCCTGAAATTGGTCAAAATTGAAGCTTTTGAGTAAGCGAAAACTCTGTAAAAATGGCAATTTTGGTCACTGTGAGGGTTTAAAAAGTGGTTATTCAACATGAGGCCCGATCCAAATGACATTTTGAATCATTTTTGGTAGAGTCCAAAAAATCAATTTTCTGATGAAAAACGATGACCCCGGACCTGTCGAACGTTCAAAAAAGTGGTCAATATTGATGACATTTTAACATTTAATCTTTTCACTTTAAATGACTGTTGGATGTGAATTATTACTTTTTCAACTAAAATAAGTGTGTTTAAAGTCATTTCTGTGCCTGAAATTGGTCAAAATTGAAGCTTCTGAGTAAGCAAAACTCTGTAAAAATGGCAATTTTGGTCACTGTGAGGGTTTAAAAAGTGGTTATTCAACATGAGGCCCGATCTAAATGACATTTTGAATAATTTTTGGTAGAGTCCAAAAAATCAATTTTATGATGAAAAACAATGACCCCGGACCTGTCGAACGTTCAAAAAAGTGGTCAAATTTGATGAAATTTTAACATTTAAACTTTTGACTTTAAATGACTGTTGGATGTGAATTATTACTTTTTCAACTAAAATAAGTGGTTTAAAATCATTTCTGTGCCTGAAATTGGTCTAAATTGAAGCTTTTGAGTAAGCGAAAACTCTGTAAAAGTGGCAATTTTGGTCACTGTGAGGGTTTAAAAAGTGGTTATTCAACATGAGGCCCGATCCAAATGACATTTTGAATCATTTTTGGTAGAGTCCAAAAAATCAATTTTCTGATGAAAAACGACCTGTCGAACGTTCAAAAAAGTGGTCAATATTGATGAAATTTTAACATTTAATCTTTTGACTACAAATGACGGTTGGATGTGAATTATTACTTTTTCAACTAAAATAAGTGTGTTTAAAGTCATTTCTGTGTCTGAAATTGGTCAAAATTGAAGCTTTTGAGTAAGCGAAAACTCTGTAAAAATGGCAATTTTGGTCACTGTGAGGGTTTAAAAAGTGATTATTCAACATGAGGCCCGATCTAAATGACATTTTGAATCATTTTTGGTAGAGTCCAAAAAATCAATTTTCTGATGAAAAACGATGACCCCGGACCTGTCAAACGTTCAAAAAAGTGGTCAATATTGATGAAATTTTAACATTTAATCTTTTGACTTTAAATGACGATTGGATGTGAATTATTACATGTTCAACTAAAATAAGTGTGTTTAAAGTCATTTCTGTGCCTGAAATTGGTCAAAATTGAAGCTTTTGAGTAAGCGAAAACTCTGTAAAAATGGCAATTTTGGTCACTGTGAGGGTTTAAAAAGTGGTTATTCAACATGAGGCCCGATCCAAATGACATTTTGAATCATTTTTGGTAGAGTCCAAAAAATCAATTTTCTGATGAAAAACGATGACCCCGGACCTGTCGAACGTTCAAAAAAGTGGTCAATATTGATGAAATTTTAACATTTAATCTTTTGACTTTAAATGACTGTTGGATGTGAATTATTACTTTTTCAACTAAAATAAGTGTGTTTAAAGTCATTTCTGTGCCTGAAATTGGTCAAAATTGAAGCTTTTGAGTAAGCAAAACTTTGTAAAAATGGCAATTTTGGTCACTGTGAGGGTTTAAAAAGTGGTTATTCAACATTAGGCCCGATCTAAATGACATTTTGAATAATTTTTGGTAGAGTCCAAAAAATCAATTTTCTGATGAAAAACTATGACCCCGGACCTGTCGAACGTTCAAAAAAGTGGTCAATATTGATGAAATTTTAAATTTAATCTTTTGACTTTAAATGACGGTTGGATGTGAATTATTACTTTTTCAACTAAAATAAGTGTTTTTAAAGTCATTTCTGTGCCTGAAATTGGTCAAAATTGAAGCTTCTGAGTAAGCAAAACTCTGTGAAAATGGCAATTTTGGTCACTGTGAGGGTTTAAAAAGTGATTATTCAACATGAGGCCCGATCTAAATGACATTTTGAATAATTTTTGGTAGAGTCCAAAAAATCAATTTTCTGATGAAAAACTATGACCCCGGACCTGTCGAACGTTCAAAAAAGTGGTCAATATTGATGAAATTTTAACATTTAAACTTTTGACTTTAAATGACTGTTGGATGTGAATTATTACTTTTTCAACTAAAATAAGTGGTTTAAAATCATTTCTGTGCCTGAAATTGGTTTAAATTGAAGCTTTTGAGTAAGCGAAAACTCTGTAAAAGTGGCAATTTTGGTCACTGTGAGGGTTTAAAAAGTGGTTATTCAACATGAGGCCCGATCCAAATGACATTTTGAATCATTTTTGGTAGAGTCCAAAAAATCAATTTTCTGATGAAAAACGACCTGTCGAACGTTCAAAAAATGGTCAATATTGATGAAAATGTAACATTTAATCTTTTGTCTTTAAATGACGGTTGGATGTGAATTGTTACTTTTTCAACTAAAATAAGTGTGTTTAAAGTCATTTCTGTGCCTGAAATTGGTCTAAATTGAAGCTTTTGAGTAAGCGAAAACTCTGTAAAAGTGGCAATTTTGGTCACTGTGAGGGTTTAAAAAGTGGTTATTCAACATGAGGCCCGATCCAAATGACATTTTGAATCATTTTTGGTAGAGTCCAAAAAATCAATTTTCTGATGAAAAACGACCTGTCGAACGTTCAAAAAAGTGGTCAATATTGATGAAATTTTAACATTTAATCTTTTGACTACAAATGACGGTTGGATGTGAATTATTACTTTTTCAACTAAAATAAGTGTGTTTAAAGTCATTTCTGTGTCTGAAATTGGTCAAAATTGAAGCTTTTGAGTAAGCAAAAACTCTGTAAAAATGGCAATTTTGGTCACTGTGAGGGTTTAAAAAGTGATTATTCAACATGAGGCCCGATCTAAATGACATTTTAAATCATTTTTGGTAGAGTCCAAAAAATCACTTTTCTGATGAAAAACGATGACCCCGGACCTGTCGAAGGTTCAAAAAATGGTCAATATTGATGAAAATGTAACATTTAATCTTTTGTCTTTAAATGACGGTTGGATGTGAATTATTACTTTTTCAACTAAAATAAGTGTGTTTAAAGTCATTTCTGTGTCTGAAATTGGTCAAAATTGAAGATTTTGAGTAAGCGAAAACTCTGTAAAAATGGCAATTTTGGTCACTGTGAGGGTTTAAAAAGTGATTATTCAACATGAGGCCCGATCTAAATGACATTTTGAATCATTTTTGGTAGAGTCCAAAAAATCAATTTTCTGATGAAAAACGATGACCCCGGACCTGTCAAACGTTCAAAAAAGTGGTCAATATTGATGAAATTTTAACATTTAATCTTTTGACTTTAAATGACGATTGGATGTGAATTATTACATGTTCAACTAAAATAAGTGTGTTTAAAGTCATTTCTGTGCCTGAAATTGGTCAAAATTGAAGCTTTTGAGTAAGCGAAAACTCTGTAAAAATGGCAATTTTGGTCACTGTGAGGGTTTAAAAAGTGGTTATTCAACATGAGGCCCGATCCAAATGACATTTTGAATCATTTTTGGTAGAGTCCAAAAAATCAATTTTCTGATGAAAAACGATGACCCCGGACCTGTCGAACGTTCAAAAAAGTGGTCAATATTGATGAAATTTTAACATTTAATCTTTTGACTTTAAATGACTGTTGGATGTGAATTATTACTTTTTCAACTAAAATAAGTGTGTTTAAAGTCATTTCTGTGCCTGAAATTGGTCAAAATTGAAGCTTTTGAGTAAGCAAAACTTTGTAAAAATGGCAATTTTGGTCACTGTGAGGGTTTAAAAAGTGGTTATTCAACATGAGGCCCGATCCAAATGACATTTTGAATCATTTTTGGTAGAGTCCAAAAAATCAATTTTCTGATGAAAAACGATGACCCCGGACCTGTCGAACGTTCAAAAAAGTGGTCAATATTGATGAAATTTTAACATTTAATCTTTTGACTTTAAATGACTGTTGGATGTGAATTATTACTTTTTCAACTAAAATAAGTGTTTTTAAAGTCATTTCTGTGCCTGAAATTGGTCAAAATTGAAGCTTCTGAGTAAGCAAAACTCTGTGAAAATGGCAATTTTGGTCACTGTGAGGGTTTAAAAAGTGATTATTCAACATGAGGCCCGATCTAAATGACATTTTGAATAATTTTTGGTAGAGTCCAAAAAATCAATTTTCTGATGAAAAACTATGACCCCGGACCTGTCGAACGTTCAAAAAAGTGGTCAATATTGATGAAATTTTAACATTTAAACTTTTGACTTTAAATGACTGTTGGATGTGAATTATTACTTTTTCAACTAAAATAAGTGGTTTAAAATCATTTCTGTGCCTGAAATTGGTTTAAATTGAAGCTTTTGAGTAAGCGAAAACTCTGTAAAAGTGGCAATTTTGGTCACTGTGAGGGTTTAAAAAGTGGTTATTCAACATGAGGCCCGATCCAAATGACATTTTGAATCATTTTTGGTAGAGTCCAAAAAATCAATTTTCTGATGAAAAACGACCTGTCGAACGTTCAAAAAATGGTCAATATTGATGAAAATGTAACATTTAATCTTTTGTCTTTAAATGACGGTTGGATGTGAATTGTTACTTTTTCAACTAAAATAAGTGTGTTTAAAGTCATTTCTGTGCCTGAAATTGGTCAAAATTGAAGCTTTTGAGTAAGCGAAAACTCTGTAAAAATGGCAATTTTGGTCACTGTGAGGGTTTAAAAAGTGGTTATTCAACATGAGGCCCGATCCAAATGACATTTTGAGTCATTTTTGGTAGAGTCCAAAAAATCAATTGTCTGATGAAAAACGATGACCCCGGACCTGTCGAACTTTCAAAAAATGGTCAATATTGATGACAATTTTACATTTAATCTTTTGACTTTAAATGACGGTTGGTTGTGAATTATTACTTTTTGAAGTAAAATAAGTGTGTTTAAAGTCATTTCTGTGCCTGAAATTGGTCAAAATTGAAGCTTTTGAGTAAGCGAAAACTCTGTAAAAATGGCAATTTTGGTCACTGTGAGGGTTTAAAAAGTGGTTATTCAACATTAGGCCCGATCCAAATGAAATTTAGAATAATTTTTGGTAGAGTCCAAAAAATCACTTTTCTGATGAAAAACGATGACCCCGGACCTGTCGAAGGTTCAAAAAATGGTCAATATTGATGAAAATGTAACATTTAATCTTTTGTCTTTAAATGATAGTTGGATGTGAATTATTACTTTTTCAACTAAAATAAGTGTGTTTAAAGTCATTTCTGTGTCTGAAATTGGTCAAAATTGAAGCTTTTGAGTAAGCGAAAACTCTGTAAAAATGGCAATTTTGGTCACTGTGAGGGTTTAAAAAGTGATTATTCAACATGAGGCCCGATCTAAATGACATTTTGAATAATTTTTGGTAGAGTCCAAAAAATCAATTTTATGATGAAAAACAATGACCCCGGACCTGTCGAACGTTCAAAAAAGTGGTCAATATTGATGAAATTTTAACATTTAAACTTTTGACTTTAAATGACTGTTGGATGTGAATTATTACTTTTTCAACTAAAATAAGTGGTTTAAAATCATTTCTGTGCCTGAAATTGGTCTAAATTGAAGCTTTTGAGTAAGCGAAAACTCTGTAAAAGTGGCAATTTTGGTCACTGTGAGGGTTTAAAAAGTGGTTATTCAACATGAGGCCCGATCCAAATGACATTTTGAATCATTTTTGGTAGAGTCCAAAAAATCAATTTTCTGATGAAAAACGACCTGTCGAACGTTCAAAAAAGTGGTCAATATTGATGAAATTTTAACATTTAATCTTTTGACTACAAATGACGGTTGGATGTGAATTATTACTTTTTCAACTAAAATAAGTGTGTTTAAAGTCATTTCTGTGTCTGAAATTGGTCAAAATTGAAGCTTTTGAGTAAGCAAAAACTCTGTAAAAATGGCAATTTTGGTCACTGTGAGGGTTTAAAAAGTGATTATTCAACATGAGGCCCGATCTAAATGACATTTTAAATCATTTTTGGTAGAGTCCAAAAAATCACTTTTCTGATGAAAAACGATGACCCCGGACCTGTCGAAGGTTCAAAAAATGGTCAATATTGATGAAAATGTAACATTTAATCTTTTGTCTTTAAATGACGGTTGGATGTGAATTATTACTTTTTCAACTAAAATAAGTGTGTTTAAAGTCATTTCTGTGTCTGAAATTGGTCAAAATTGAAGCTTTTGAGTAAGCGAAAACTCTGTAAAAATGGCAATTTTGGTCACTGTGAGGGTTTAAAAAGTGATTATTCAACATGAGGCCCGATCTAAATGACATTTTGAATCATTTTTGGTAGAGTCCAAAAAATCAATTTTCTGATGAAAAACGATGACCCCGGACCTGTCAAACGTTCAAAAAAGTGGTCAATATTGATGAAATTTTAACATTTAATCTTTTGACTTTAAATGACGATTGGATGTGAATTATTACATGTTCAACTAAAATAAGTGTGTTTAAAGTCATTTCTGTGCCTGAAATTGGTCAAAATTGAAGCTTTTGAGTAAGCGAAAACTCTGTAAAAATGGCAATTTTGGTCACTGTGAGGGTTTAAAAAGTGGTTATTCAACATGAGGCCCGATCCAAATGACATTTTGAATCATTTTTGGTAGAGTCCAAAAAATCAATTTTCTGATGAAAAACGATGACCCCGGACCTGTCGAACGTTCAAAAAAGTGGTCAATATTGATGAAATTTTAACATTTAATCTTTTGACTTTAAATGACTGTTGGATGTGAATTATTACTTTTTCAACTAAAATAAGTGTGTTTAAAGTCATTTCTGTGCCTGAAATTGGTCAAAATTGAAGCTTTTGAGTAAGCAAAACTTTGTAAAAATGGCAATTTTGGTCACTGTGAGGGTTTAAAAAGTGGTTATTCAACATTAGGCCCGATCTAAATGACATTTTGAATAATTTTTGGTAGAGTCCAAAAAATCAATTTTCTGATGAAAAACTATGACCCCGGACCTGTCGAACGTTCAAAAAAGTGGTCAATATTGATGAAATTTTAAATTTAATCTTTTGACTTTAAATGACGGTTGGATGTGAATTATTACTTTTTCAACTAAAATAAGTGTTTTTAAAGTCATTTCTGTGCCTGAAATTGGTCAAAATTGAAGCTTCTGAGTAAGCAAAACTCTGTGAAAATGGCAATTTTGGTCACTGTGAGGGTTTAAAAAGTGATTATTCAACATGAGGCCCGATCTAAATGACATTTTGAATAATTTTTGGTAGAGTCCAAAAAATCAATTTTCTGATGAAAAACTATGACCCCGGACCTGTCGAACGTTCAAAAAAGTGGTCAATATTGATGAAATTTTAACATTTAAACTTTTGACTTTAAATGACTGTTGGATGTGAATTATTACTTTTTCAACTAAAATAAGTGGTTTAAAATCATTTCTGTGCCTGAAATTGGTTTAAATTGAAGCTTTTGAGTAAGCGAAAACTCTGTAAAAGTGGCAATTTTGGTCACTGTGAGGGTTTAAAAAGTGGTTATTCAACATGAGGCCCGATCCAAATGACATTTTGAATCATTTTTGGTAGAGTCCAAAAAATCAATTTTCCGATGAAAAACGACCTGTCGAACGTTCAAAAAATGGTCAATATTGATGAAAATGTAACATTTAATCTTTTGTCTTTAAATGACGGTTGGATGTGAATTGTTACTTTTTCAACTAAAATAAGTGTGTTTAAAGTCATTTCTGTGCCTGAAATTGGTCTAAATTGAAGCTTTTGAGTAAGCGAAAACTCTGTAAAAGTGGCAATTTTGGTCACTGTGAGGGTTTAAAAAGTGGTTATTCAACATGAGGCCCGATCCAAATGACATTTTGAATCATTTTTGGTAGAGTCCAAAAAATCAATTTTCTGATGAAAAACGACCTGTCGAACGTTCAAAAAAGTGGTCAATATTGATGAAATTTTAACATTTAATCTTTTGACTACAAATGACGGTTGGATGTGAATTATTACTTTTTCAACTAAAATAAGTGTGTTTAAAGTCATTTCTGTGTCTGAAATTGGTCAAAATTGAAGCTTTTGAGTAAGCAAAAACTCTGTAAAAATGGCAATTTTGGTCACTGTGAGGGTTTAAAAAGTGATTATTCAACATGAGGCCCGATCTAAATGACATTTTAAATCATTTTTGGTAGAGTCCAAAAAATCACTTTTCTGATGAAAAACGATGACCCCGGACCTGTCGAAGGTTCAAAAAATGGTCAATATTGATGAAAATGTAACATTTAATCTTTTGTCTTTAAATGACGGTTGGATGTGAATTATTACTTTTTCAACTAAAATAAGTGTGTTTAAAGTCATTTCTGTGTCTGAAATTGGTCAAAATTGAAGATTTTGAGTAAGCGAAAACTCTGTAAAAATGGCAATTTTGGTCACTGTGAGGGTTTAAAAAGTGATTATTCAACATGAGGCCCGATCTAAATGACATTTTGAATCATTTTTGGTAGAGTCCAAAAAATCAATTTTCTGATGAAAAACGATGACCCCGGACCTGTCAAACGTTCAAAAAAGTGGTCAATATTGATGAAATTTTAACATTTAATCTTTTGACTTTAAATGACGATTGGATGTGAATTATTACATGTTCAACTAAAATAAGTGTGTTTAAAGTCATTTCTGTGCCTGAAATTGGTCAAAATTGAAGCTTTTGAGTAAGCGAAAACTCTGTAAAAATGGCAATTTTGGTCACTGTGAGGGTTTAAAAAGTGGTTATTCAACATGAGGCCCGATCCAAATGACATTTTGAATCATTTTTGGTAGAGTCCAAAAAATCAATTTTCTGATGAAAAACGATGACCCCGGACCTGTCGAACGTTCAAAAAAGTGGTCAATATTGATGAAATTTTAACATTTAATCTTTTGACTTTAAATGACTGTTGGATGTGAATTATTACTTTTTCAACTAAAATAAGTGTGTTTAAAGTCATTTCTGTGCCTGAAATTGGTCAAAATTGAAGCTTTTGAGTAAGCAAAACTTTGTAAAAATGGCAATTTTGGTCACTGTGAGGGTTTAAAAAGTGGTTATTCAACATTAGGCCCGATCTAAATGACATTTTGAATAATTTTTGGTAGAGTCCAAAAAATCAATTTTCTGATGAAAAACTATGACCCCGGACCTGTCGAACGTTCAAAAAAGTGGTCAATATTGATGAAATTTTAACATTTAATCTTTTGACTTTAAATGACTGTTGGATGTGAATTATTACTTTTTCAACTAAAATAAGTGTGTTTAAAGTCGTTTCTGTGCCTGAAATTGGTCAAAATTTAAGCTTCTGAGTAAGCAAAACTCTGTAAAAATGGCAATTTTGGTCACTGTGAGGGTTTAAAAAGTGGTTATTCAACATGAGGCCCGATCCAAATGACATTTTGAATCATTTTTGGTATAGCCCACAAAATCAATTTTCTGATGACAAACGATGACCCCGGACCTGTCGAACGTTCAAAAAAGTGGTCAATATTGATGAAATTTTAACATTTAATCTTTTGACTTTAAATGACTGTTGGATGTGAATTGTTACTTTTTCAAGTAAAATAAGTGTGTTTAAAGTCATTTCTGTGCCTGAAATTGGTCAAAATTGAAGCTTTTGAGTCAGCGAAAACTCTGTAAAAATGGCAATTTTGGTCACTGTGAGGGTTTAAAAAGTGGTTATTCAACATGAGGCCCGATCCAAATGACATTTTGAATCATTTTTGGTAGAGTCCAAAAAATCAATTTTCTGATGAAAAACAATGACCCCGGACCTGTCGAACGTTCAAAAAAGTGGTCAATATTGATGAAATTTTAACATTTAAACTTTTGACTTTAAATGACTGTTGGATGTGAATTATTACTTTTTCAACTAAAATAAGTGGTTTAAAATCATTTCTGTGCCTGAAATTGGTTTAAATTGAAGCTTTTGAGTAAGCGAAAACTCTGTAAAAGTGGCAATTTTGGTCACTGTGAGGGTTTAAAAAGTGGTTATTCAACATGAGGCCCGATCCAAATGACATTTTGAATCATTTTTGGTAGAGTCCAAAAAATCAATTTTCTGATGAAAAACGACCTGTCGAACGTTCAAAAAATGGTCAATATTGATGAAAATGTAACATTTAATCTTTTGTCTTTAAATGACGGTTGGATGTGAATTGTTACTTTTTCAACTAAAATAAGTGTGTTTAAAGTCATTTCTGTGCCTGAAATTGGTCAAAATTGAAGCTTTTGAGTAAGCGAAAACTCTGTAAAAATGGCAATTTTGGTCACTGTGAGGGTTTAAAAAGTGGTTATTCAACATGAGGCCCGATCCAAATGACATTTTGAGTCATTTTTGGTAGAGTCCAAAAAATCAATTGTCTGATGAAAAACGATGACCCCGGACCTGTCGAACTTTCAAAAAATGGTCAATATTGATGACAATTTTACATTTAATCTTTTGACTTTAAATGACGGTTGGTTGTGAATTATTACTTTTTGAAGTAAAATAAGTGTGTTTAAAGTCATTTCTGTGCCTGAAATTGGTCAAAATTGAAGCTTTTGAGTAAGCGAAAACTCTGTAAAAATGGCAATTTTGGTCACTGTGAGGGTTTAAAAAGTGGTTATTCAACATGAGGCCCGATCCAAATGACATTTTGAATCATTTTTGGTAGAGTCCAAAAAATCAATTTTCTGATGAAAAACGATGACCCCGGACCTGTCGAACGTTCAAAAAAGTGGTCAATATTGATGACATTTTAACATTTAATCTTTTCACTTTAAATGACTGTTGGATGTGAATTATTACTTTTTCAACTAAAATAAGTGTGTTTAAAGTCATTTCTGTGCCTGAAATTGGTCAAAATTGAAGCTTCTGAGTAAGCAAAACTCTGTAAAAATGGCAATTTTGGTCACTGTGAGGGTTTAAAAAGTGGTTATTCAACATTAGGCCCGATCCAAATGAAATTTAGAATAATTTTTGGTAGAGTCCAAAAAATCACTTTTCTGATGAAAAACGATGACCCCGGACCTGTCGAAGGTTCAAAAAATGGTCAATATTGATGAAAATGTAACATTTAATCTTTTGTCTTTAAATGATAGTTGGATGTGAATTATTACTTTTTCAACTAAAATAAGTGTGTTTAAAGTCATTTCTGTGTCTGAAATTGGTCAAAATTGAAGCTTTTGAGTAAGCGAAAACTCTGTAAAAATGGCAATTTTGGTCACTGTGAGGGTTTAAAAAGTGATTATTCAACATGAGGCCCGATCTAAATGACATTTTGAATAATTTTTGGTAGAGTCCAAAAAATCAATTTTATGATGAAAAACAATGACCCCGGACCTGTCGAACGTTCAAAAAAGTGGTCAATATTGATGAAATTTTAACATTTAAACTTTTGACTTTAAATGACTGTTGGATGTGAATTATTACTTTTTCAACTAAAATAAGTGGTTTAAAATCATTTCTGTGCCTGAAATTGGTCTAAATTGAAGCTTTTGAGTAAGCGAAAACTCTGTAAAAGTGGCAATTTTGGTCACTGTGAGGGTTTAAAAAGTGGTTATTCAACATGAGGCCCGATCCAAATGACATTTTGAATCATTTTTGGTAGAGTCCAAAAAATCAATTTTCTGATGAAAAACGACCTGTCGAACGTTCAAAAAAGTGGTCAATATTGATGAAATTTTAACATTTAATCTTTTGACTACAAATGACGGTTGGATGTGAATTATTACTTTTTCAACTAAAATAAGTGTGTTTAAAGTCATTTCTGTGTCTGAAATTGGTCAAAATTGAAGCTTTTGAGTAAGCGAAAACTCTGTAAAAATGGCAATTTTGGTCACTGTGAGGGTTTAAAAAGTGATTATTCAACATGAGGCCCGATCTAAATGACATTTTAAATCATTTTTGGTAGAGTCCAAAAAATCACTTTTCTGATGAAAAACGATGACCCCGGACCTGTCGAAGGTTCAAAAAATGGTCAATATTGATGAAAATGTAACATTTAATCTTTTGTCTTTAAATGACGGTTGGATGTGAATTATTACTTTTTCAACTAAAATAAGTGTGTTTAAAGTCATTTCTGTGTCTGAAATTGGTCAAAATTGAAGCTTTTGAGTAAGCGAAAACTCTGTAAAAATGGCAATTTTGGTCACTGTGAGGGTTTAAAAAGTGATTATTCAACATGAGGCCCGATCTAAATGACATTTTGAATCATTTTTGGTAGAGTCCAAAAAATCAATTTTCTGATGAAAAACGATGACCCCGGACCTGTCAAACGTTCAAAAAAGTGGTCAATATTGATGAAATTTTAACATTTAATCTTTTGACTTTAAATGACGATTGGATGTGAATTATTACATGTTCAACTAAAATAAGTGTGTTTAAAGTCATTTCTGTGCCTGAAATTGGTCAAAATTGAAGCTTTTGAGTAAGCGAAAACTCTGTAAAAATGGCAATTTTGGTCACTGTGAGGGTTTAAAAAGTGGTTATTCAACATGAGGCCCGATCCAAATGACATTTTGAATCATTTTTGGTAGAGTCCAAAAAATCAATTTTCTGATGAAAAACGATGACCCCGGACCTGTCGAACGTTCAAAAAAGTGGTCAATATTGATGAAATTTTAACATTTAATCTTTTGACTTTAAATGACGATTGGATGTGAATTATTACATGTTCAACTAAAATAAGTGTGTTTAAAGTCATTTCTGTGCCTGAAATTGGTCAAAATTGAAGCTTTTGAGTAAGCGAAAACTCTGTAAAAATGGCAATTTTGGTCACTGTGAGGGTTTAAAAAGTGGTTATTCAACATGAGGCCCGATCCAAATGACATTTTGAATCATTTTTGGTAGAGTCCAAAAAATCAATTTTCTGATGAAAAACGATGACCCCGGACCTGTCGAACGTTCAAAAAAGTGGTCAATATTGATGAAATTTTAACATTTAATCTTTTGACTTTAAATGACTGTTGGATGTGAATTATTACTTTTTCAACTAAAATAAGTGTGTTTAAAGTCATTTCTGTGCCTGAAATTGGTCAAAATTGAAGCTTTTGAGTAAGCAAAACTTTGTAAAAATGGCAATTTTGGTCTCTGTGAGGGTTTAAAAAGTGGTTATTCAACATTAGGCCCGATCTAAATGACATTTTGAATAATTTTTGGTAGAGTCCAAAAAATCAATTTTCTGATGAAAAACTATGACCCCGGACCTGTCGAACGTTCAAAAAAGTGGTCAATATTGATGAAATTTTAAATTTAATCTTTTGACTTTAAATGACGGTTGGATGTGAATTATTACTTTTTCAACTAAAATAAGTGTTTTTAAAGTCATTTCTGTGCCTGAAATTGGTCAAAATTGAAGCTTCTGAGTAAGCAAAACTCTGTGAAAATGGCAATTTTGGTCACTGTGAGGGTTTAAAAAGTGATTATTCAACATGAGGCCCGATCTAAATGACATTTTGAATAATTTTTGGTAGAGTCCAAAAAATCAATTTTCTGATGAAAAACTATGACCCCGGACCTGTCGAACGTTCAAAAAAGTGGTCAATATTGATGAAATTTTAACATTTAAACTTTTGACTTTAAATGACTGTTGGATGTGAATTATTACTTTTTCAACTAAAATAAGTGGTTTAAAATCATTTCTGTGCCTGAAATTGGTTTAAATTGAAGCTTTTGAGTAAGCGAAAACTCTGTAAAAGTGGCAATTTTGGTCACTGTGAGGGTTTAAAAAGTGGTTATTCAACATGAGGCCCGATCCAAATGACATTTTGAATCATTTTTGGTAGAGTCCAAAAAATCAATTTTCTGATGAAAAACGACCTGTCGAACGTTCAAAAAATGGTCAATATTGATGAAAATGTAACATTTAATCTTTTGTCTTTAAATGACGGTTGGATGTGAATTGTTACTTTTTCAACTAAAATAAGTGTGTTTAAAGTCATTTCTGTGCCTGAAATTGGTCAAAATTGAAGCTTTTGAGTAAGCGAAAACTCTGTAAAAATGGCAATTTTGGTCACTGTGAGGGTTTAAAAAGTGGTTATTCAACATGAGGCCCGATCCAAATGACATTTTGAATCATTTTTGGTAGAGTCCAAAAAATCAATTTTCTGATGAAAAACGATGACCCCGGACCTGTCGAACGTTCAAAAAAGTGGTCAATATTGATGACATTTTAACATTTAATCTTTTCACTTTAAATGACTGTTGGATGTGAATTATTACTTTTTCAACTAAAATAAGTGTGTTTAAAGTCATTTCTGTGCCTGAAATTGGTCAAAATTGAAGCTTCTGAGTAAGCAAAACTCTGTAAAAATGGCAATTTTGGTCACTGTGAGGGTTTAAAAAGTGGTTATTCAACATTAGGCCCGATCCAAATGAAATTTAGAATAATTTTTGGTAGAGTCCAAAAAATCACTTTTCTGATGAAAAACGATGACCCCGGACCTGTCGAAGGTTAAAAAAATGGTCAATATTGATGAAAATGTAACATTTAATCTTTTGTCTTTAAATGATAGTTGGATGTGAATTATTACTTTTTCAACTAAAATAAGTGTGTTTAAAGTCATTTCTGTGTCTGAAATTGGTCAAAATTGAAGCTTTTGAGTAAGCGAAAACTCTGTAAAAATGGCAATTTTGGTCACTGTGAGGGTTTAAAAAGTGATTATTCAACATGAGGCCCGATCTAAATGACATTTTGAATAATTTTTGGTAGAGTCCAAAAAATCAATTTTATGATGAAAAACAATGACCCCGGACCTGTCGAACGTTCAAAAAAGTGGTCAATATTGATGAAATTTTAACATTTAAACTTTTGACTTTAAATGACTGTTGGATGTGAATTATTACTTTTTCAACTAAAATAAGTGGTTTAAAATCATTTCTGTGCCTGAAATTGGTCTAAATTGAAGCTTTTGAGTAAGCGAAAACTCTGTAAAAGTGGCAATTTTGGTCACTGTGAGGGTTTAAAAAGTGGTTATTCAACATGAGGCCCGATCCAAATGACATTTTGAATCATTTTTGGTAGAGTCCAAAAAATCAATTTTCTGATGAAAAACGACCTGTCGAACGTTCAAAAAAGTGGTCAATATTGATGAAATTTTAACATTTAATCTTTTGACTACAAATGACGGTTGGATGTGAATTATTACTTTTTCAACTAAAATAAGTGTGTTTAAAGTCATTTCTGTGTCTGAAATTGGTCAAAATTGAAGCTTTTGAGTAAGCGAAAACTCTGTAAAAATGGCAATTTTGGTCACTGTGAGGGTTTAAAAAGTGATTATTCAACATGAGGCCCGATCTAAATGACATTTTAAATCATTTTTGGTAGAGTCCAAAAAATCACTTTTCTGATGAAAAACGATGACCCCGGACCTGTCGAAGGTTCAAAAAATGGTCAATATTGATGAAAATGTAACATTTAATCTTTTGTCTTTAAATGACGGTTGGATGTGAATTATTACTTTTTCAACTAAAATAAGTGTGTTTAAAGTCATTTCTGTGTCTGAAATTGGTCAAAATTGAAGCTTTTGAGTAAGCGAAAACTCTGTAAAAATGGCAATTTTGGTCACTGTGAGGGTTTAAAAAGTGATTATTCAACATGAGGCCCGATCTAAATGACATTTTGAATCATTTTTGGTAGAGTCCAAAAAATCAATTTTCTGATGAAAAACGATGACCCCGGACCTGTCAAACGTTCAAAAAAGTGGTCAATATTGATGAAATTTTAACATTTAATCTTTTGACTTTAAATGACGATTGGATGTGAATTATTACATGTTCAACTAAAATAAGTGTGTTTAAAGTCATTTCTGTGCCTGAAATTGGTCAAAATTGAAGCTTTTGAGTAAGCGAAAACTCTGTAAAAATGGCAATTTTGGTCACTGTGAGGGTTTAAAAAGTGGTTATTCAACATGAGGCCCGATCCAAATGACATTTTGAATCATTTTTGGTAGAGTCCAAAAAATCAATTTTCTGATGAAAAACGATGACCCCGGACCTGTCGAACGTTCAAAAAAGTGGTCAATATTGATGAAATTTTAACATTTAATCTTTTGACTTTAAATGACTGTTGGATGTGAATTATTACTTTTTCAACTAAAATAAGTGTGTTTAAAGTCATTTCTGTGCCTGAAATTGGTCAAAATTGAAGCTTTTGAGTAAGCAAAACTTTGTAAAAATGGCAATTTTGGTCACTGTGAGGGTTTAAAAAGTGGTTATTCAACATGAGGCCCGATCCAAATGACATTTTGAATAATTTTTGGTAGAGTCCAAAAAATCAATTTTCTGATGAAAAACGATGACCCCGTCCGTACCTGTCGAACGTTCAAAAAAGTGGTCAATATTGATGAAATTTTAACATTTAATCTTTTGACTTTAAATGACGGTTGGATGTGAATTGTTACTTTTTCAACTAAAATAAGTGTGTTTAAAGTCATTTATGTGCCTGAAATTGGTCAAAATTGAAGCTTTTGAGTAGGCAAAACTTTGTAAAAATGGCAATTTTGGTCACTGTGAGGGTTTAAAAAGTGGTTATTCAACATGAGGCCCGATCCAAATGACATTTTGAATCATTTTTGGTATAGCCCACAAAATCAATTTTCTGATGACAAACGATGACCCCGGACCTGTCGAACGTTCAAAAAAGTGGTCAATATTGATGAAATTTTAACATTTAATCTTTTGACTTTAAATGACTGTTGGATGTGAATTATTACTTTTTCAACTAAAATAAGTGTGTTTAAAGTCATTTCTGTGCCTGAAATTGGTAAAAATTGAAGCTTCTGAGTAAGCAAAAACTCTGTAAAAATGGCAATTTTGGTCACTGTGAGGGTTTAAAAAGTGGTTATTCAACATGAGGCCCGATCCAAATGACATTTTGAATCATTTTTGGTAGAGTCTAAAAAATCAATTTTTCTGATGAAAAACGACCCCGGACCTGTCGAACGTTCAAAAAATGGTCAATATTGATGAAAATGTAACATTTAATCTTTTGTCTTTAAATGACGGTTGGATGTGAATTGTTACTTTTTCAACTAAAATAAGTGTGTTTAAAGTCATTTCTGTGCCTGAAATTGGTCAAAATTGAAGCTTTTGAGTAAGCGAAAACTCTGTAAAAATGGCAATTTTGGTCACTGTGAGGGTTTAAAAAGTGGTTATTCAACATGAGGCCCGATCCAAATGACATTTTGAGTCATTTTTGGTAGAGTCCAAAAAATCAATTGTCTGATGAAAAACGATGACCCCGGACCTGTCGAACTTTCAAAAAATGGTCAATATTGATGGCAATTTTACATTTAATCTTTTGACTTTAAATGACGGTTGGTTGTGAATTATTACTTTTTCAAGTAAAATAAGTGTGTTTAAAGTCATTTCTGTGCCTGAAATTGGTCAAAATTGAAGCTTTTGAGTAAGCGAAAACTCTGTAAAAATGGCAATTTTGGTCACTGTGAGGGTTTAAAAAGTGGTTATTCAACATGAGGCCCGATCCAAATGACATTTTGAATCATTTTTGGTAGAGTCTAAAAAATCAATTTTCTGATGAAAAACGATGACCCCGGACCTGTCGAACGTTCAAAAAATGGTCAATATTGATGAAAATGTAACATTTAATCTTTTGTCTTTAAATGACGGTTGGATGTGAATTGTTACTTTTTCAACTAAAATAAGTGTGTTTAAAGTCATTTCTGTGCCTGAAATTGGTCAAAATTGAAGCTTCTGAGTAAGCAAAACTCTGTAAAAATGGCAATTTTGGTCACTGTGAGGGTTTAAAAAGTGGTTATTCAACATTAGGCCCGATCCAAATGAAATTTAGAATAATTTTTGGTAGAGTCCAAAAAATCACTTTTCTGATGAAAACCGATGACCCCGGACCTGTTGAAGGTTCAAAAAATGGTCAATATTGATGAAAATGTAACATTTAATCTTTTGTCTTTAAATGATAGTTGGATGTGAATTATTACTTTTTCAACTAAAATAAGTGTGTTTAAAGTCATTTCTGTGTCTGAAATTGGTCAAAATTGAAGCTTTTGAGTAAGCGAAAACTCTGTAAAAATGGCAATTTTGGTCACTGTGAGGGTTTAAAAAGTGGTTATTCAACATGAGGCCCGATCCAAATGACATTTTGAGTCATTTTTGGTAGAGTCCAAAAAATCAATTGTCTGATGAAAAACGATGACCCCGGACCTGTCGAACTTTCAAAAAATGGTCAATATTGATGGCAATTTTACATTTAATCTTTTGACTTTAAATGACGGTTGGTTGTGAATTATTACTTTTTCAAGTAAAATAAGTGTGTTTAAAGTCATTTCTGTGCCTGAAATTGGTCAAAATTGAAGCTTTTGAGTAAGCGAAAACTCTGTAAAAATGGCAATTTTGGTCACTGTGAGGGTTTAAAAAGTGGTTATTCAACATGAGGCCCGATCCAAATGACATTTTGAATCATTTTTGGTAGAGTCTAAAAAATCAATTTTCTGATGAAAAACGATGACCCCGGACCTGTCGAACGTTCAAAAAATGGTCAATATTGATGAAAATGTAACATTTAATCTTTTGTCTTTAAATGACGGTTGGATGTGAATTGTTACTTTTTCAACTAAAATAAGTGTGTTTAAAGTCATTTCTGTGCCTGAAATTGGTCAAAATTGAAGCTTCTGAGTAAGCAAAACTCTGTAAAAATGGCAATTTTGGTCACTGTGAGGGTTTAAAAAGTGGTTATTCAACATTAGGCCCGATCCAAATGAAATTTAGAATAATTTTTGGTAGAGTCCAAAAAATCACTTTTCTGATGAAAACCGATGACCCCGGACCTGTCGAAGGTTCAAAAAATGGTCAATATTGATGAAAATGTAACATTTAATCTTTTGTCTTTAAATGATAGTTGGATGTGAATTATTACTTTTTCAACTAAAATAAGTGTGTTTAAAGTCATTTCTGTGTCTGAAATTGGTCAAAATTGAAGCTTTTGAGTAAGCGAAAACTCTGTAAAAATGGCAATTTTGGTCACTGTGAGGGTTTAAAAAGTGATTATTCAACATGAGGCCCGATCTAAATGACATTTTGAATCATTTTTGGTAGAGTCCAAAAAATCAATTTTCTGATGAAAAACGATGACCCCGGACCTGTCGAACTTTCAAAAAATGGTCAATATTGATGACAATTTTACATTTAATCTTTTGACTTTAAATGACGATTGGATGTGAATTATTACATGTTCAACTAAAATAAGTGTGTTTAAAGTCATTTCTGTGCCTGAAATTTGTCAAAATTGAAGCTTTTGAGTAAGCAAAACTCTGTGAAAATGGCAATTTTGGTCACTGTAAGGGTTTAAAAAGTAGTTATTCAACATGAGGCCCGATCCAAATGACATTTTGAATCATTTTTGGTAGAGTCCAAAAAATCAATTTTCTGATGAAAAACGATTACCCCGTACCTGTTGAACGTTCAAAAAAGTGGTCAATATTGATGAAATTTTAAATTTAATCTTTTGACTTTAAATGACGGTTGGATGTGAATTATTACTTTTTCAACTAAAATAAGTGTTTTTAAAGTCATTTCTGTGCCTGAAATTGGTCAAAATTGAAGCTTCTGAGTAAGAAAAACTCTGTGAAAATGGCAATTTTGGTCACTGTAAGGGTTTAAAAAGTGGTTATTCAACATGAGGCCTGATCCAAATGACATTTTGAATCATTTTTGGTAGAGTCCAAAAAATCAATTTTATGATGAAAAACAATGACCCCGGACCTGTCGAACGTTCAAAAAAGTGGTCAATATTGATGAAATTTTAACATTTAAACTTTTGACTTTAAATGACTGTTGGATGTGAATTATTACTTTTTCAACTAAAATAAGTGGTTTAAAATCATTTCTGTGCCTGAAATTGGTCTAAATTGAAGCTTTTGAGTAAGCGAAAACTCTGTAAAAGTGGCAATTTTGGTCACTGTGAGGGTTTAAAAAGTGGTTATTCAATATGAGGCCCGATCCAAATGACATTTTGAATCATTTTTGGTAGAGTCCAAAAAATCAATTTTCTGATGAAAAACGACCTGTCGAACGTTCAAAAAATGGTCAATATTGATGGCAATTTTACATTTAATCTTTTGACTTTAAATGCCGGTTGGTTGTGAATTATTACTTTTTCAAGTAAAATAAGTGTGTTTAAAGTCATTTCTGTGCCTGAAATTGGTCAAAATTGAAGCTTTTGAGTAAGCGAAAACTCTGTAAAAATGGCAATTTTGGTCACTGTGAGGGTTTAAAAAGTGGTTATTCAACATGAGGCCCGATCCAAATGACATTTTGAATCATTTTTGGTAGAGTCTAAAAAATCAATTTTCTGATGAAAAACGATGACCCCGGACCTGTCGAACGTTCAAAAAATGGTCAATATTGATGAAAATGTAACATTTAATCTTTTGTCTTTAAATGACGGTTGGATGTGAATTGTTACTTTTTCAACTAAAATAAGTGTGTTTAAAGTCATTTCTGTGCCTGAAATTGGTCAAAATTGAAGCTTCTGAGTAAGCAAAACTCTGTAAAAATGGCAATTTTGGTCACTGTGAGGGTTTAAAAAGTGGTTATTCAACATTAGGCCCGATCCAAATGAAATTTAGAATAATTTTTGGTAGAGTCCAAAAAATCACTTTTCTGATGAAAACCGATGACCCCGGACCTGTCGAAGGTTCAAAAAATGGTCAATATTGATGAAAATGTAACATTTAATCTTTTGTCTTTAAATGATAGTTGGATGTGAATTATTACTTTTTCAACTAAAATAAGTGTGTTTAAAGTCATTTCTGTGTCTGAAATTGGTCAAAATTGAAGCTTTTGAGTAAGCGAAAACTCTGTAAAAATGGCAATTTTGGTCACTGTGAGGGTTTAAAAAGTGATTATTCAACATGAGGCCCGATCTAAATGACATTTTGAATCATTTTTGGTAGAGTCCAAAAAATCAATTTTCTGATGAAAAACGATGACCCCGGACCTGTCGAACTTTCAAAAAATGGTCAATATTGATGACAATTTTACATTTAATCTTTTGACTTTAAATGACGATTGGATGTGAATTATTACATGTTCAACTAAAATAAGTGTGTTTAAAGTCATTTCTGTGCCTGAAATTTGTCAAAATTGAAGCTTTTGAGTAAGCAAAACTCTGTGAAAATGGCAATTTTGGTCACTGTAAGGGTTTAAAAAGTAGTTATTCAACATGAGGCCCGATCCAAATGACATTTTGAATCATTTTTGGTAGAGTCCAAAAAATCAATTTTCTGATGAAAAACGATTACCCCGTACCTGTTGAACGTTCAAAAAAGTGGTCAATATTGATGAAATTTTAAATTTAATCTTTTGACTTTAAATGACGGTTGGATGTGAATTATTACTTTTTCAACTAAAATAAGTGTTTTTAAAGTCATTTCTGTGCCTGAAATTGGTCAAAATTGAAGCTTCTGAGTAAGAAAAACTCTGTGAAAATGGCAATTTTGGTCACTGTAAGGGTTTAAAAAGTGGTTATTCAACATGAGGCCTGATCCAAATGACATTTTGAATCATTTTTGGTAGAGTCCAAAAAATCAATTTTATGATGAAAAACAATGACCCCGGACCTGTCGAACGTTCAAAAAAGTGGTCAATATTGATGAAATTTTAACATTTAAACTTTTGACTTTAAATGACTGTTGGATGTGAATTATTACTTTTTCAACTAAAATAAGTGGTTTAAAATCATTTCTGTGCCTGAAATTGGTCTAAATTGAAGCTTTTGAGTAAGCGAAAACTCTGTAAAAGTGGCAATTTTGGTCACTGTGAGGGTTTAAAAAGTGGTTATTCAACATGAGGCCCGATCCAAATGACATTTTGAATCATTTTTGGTAGAGTCCAAAAAATCAATTTTCTGATGAAAAACGACCTGTCGAACGTTCAAAAAAGTGGTCAATATTGATGAAATTTTAACATTTAATCTTTTGACTTCAAATGACGGTTGGATGTGAATTATTACTTTTTCAACTAAAATAAGTGTGTTTAAAGTCATTTCTGTGTCTGAAATTGGTCAAAATTGAAGCTTTTGAGTAAGCGAAAACTCTGTAAAAATGGCAATTTTGGTCACTGTGAGGGTTTAAAAAGTGATTATTCAACATGAGGCCCGATCTCAATGACATTTTGAATCATTTTTGGTAGAGTCCAAAAAATCACTTTTCTGATGAAAAACGATGACCCCCGGACCTGTCGAAGGTTCAAAAAATGGTCAATATTGATGAAAATGTAACATTTAATCTTTTGTCTTTAAATGACGGTTGGATGTGAATTATTACTTTTTCAACTAAAATAAGTGTGTTTAAAGTCATTTCTGTGTCTGAAATTGGTCAAAATTGAAGCTTTTGAGTAAGCGAAAACTCTGTAAAAATGGCAATTTTGGTCACTGTGAGGGTTTAAAAAGTGATTATTCAACATGAGGCCCGATCTAAATGACATTTTGAATCATTTTTGGTAGAGTCCAAAAAATCAATTTTCTGATGAAAAACGATGACCCCGGACCTGTCAAACGTTCAAAAAAGTGGTCAATATTGATGAAATTTTAACATTTAATCTTTTGACTTTAAATGACGATTGGATGTGAATTATTACATGTTCAACTAAAATAAGTGTGTTTAAAGTCATTTCTGTGCCTGAAATTGGTCAAAATTGAAGCTTTTGAGTAAGCGAAAACTCTGTAAAAATGTCAATTTTGGTCACTGTGAGGGTTTAAAAAGTGGTTATTCAACATGAGGCCCGATCCAAATGACATTTTGAATCATTTTTGGTAGATTCCAAAAAATCAATTTTCTGATGAAAAACGATGACCCCGGACCTGTCGAACGTTCAAAAAAGTGGTCAATATTGATGAAATTTTAACATTTAATCTTTTGACTTTAAATGACTGTTGGATGTGAATTATTACTTTTTCAACTAAAATAAGTGTGTTTAAAGTCATTTCTGTGCCTGAAATTGGTCAAAATTTAAGCTTTTGAGTAAGCAAAACTTTGTAAAAATGGCAATTTTGGTCACTGTGAGGGTTTAAAAAGTGGTTATTCAACATGAGGCCCGATCCAAATGACATTTTGAATCATTTTTGGTAGAGTCCAAAAAATCAATTTTCTGATGAAAAACGATGACCCCAGACCTGTCGAACGTTCAAAAAAGTGGTGAATATTGATGAAATTTTTACATTTAATCTTTTGACTTTAAATGACTGTTGGATGTGAATTATTACTTTTTCAACTAAAATAAGTGTGTTTAAAGTCGTTTCTGTGCCTGAAATTGGTCAAAATTTAAGCTTCTGAGTAAGCAAAACTCTGTGAAAATGGCAATTTTGGTCACTGTAAGGGTTTAAAAAGTGGTTATTCAACATGAGGCCCGATCCAAATGACATTTTGAATAATTTTTGGTAGAGTCCAAAAAAATCATTTTTCTAATGATAAACGATGACCCCGGACCTGTCGAACGTTCAAAAAAGTGGTCAATATTGATGAAATTTTAACATTTTAATCTTTTGACTTTAAATGACTGTTGGATGTGAATTATTACTTTTTCAACTAAAATAAGTGTGTTTAAAGTCATTTCTGTGCCTGAAATTGGTAAAAATTGAAGCTTCTGAGTAAGCAAAACTCTGTGAAAATGGCAATTTTGGTCACCGTAAGGGTTTAAAAAGTGGTTATTCAACATGAGGCCCGATCCAAATGACATTTTGAATCATTTTTGGTAGAGTCCAAAACATCACTTTTCTGATGAAACACGATGACCCCGGACCTGTCGAACGTTCAAAAAATGGTCAATATTGATGACAATTTTACATTTAATCTTTTGACTTTAAATGACGGTTGGTTGTGAATTATTACTTTTTCAAGTAAAATAAGTGTGTTTAAAGTCATTTCTGTGCCTGAAATTGGTCAAAATTGAAGCTTTTAAGTAAGCGAGAACTCTGTAAAAATGGCAATTTTGGTCACTGTGAGGGTTTAAAAAGTGGTTATTCAACATTAGGCCCGATCCAAATGACATTTTGAATAATTTTTGGTAGAGTCCAAAAAATCACTTTTCTGATGAAAAACGATGACCCCGGACCTGTCGAAGGTTCAAAAAATGGTCAATATTGATGAAAATGTAACATTTAATCTTTTGTCTTTAAATGACGGTTGGATGTGAATTATTACTTTTTCAACTAAAATAAGTGTCTTTAAAGTCATTTCTGTGTCTGAAATTGGTCAAAATTGAAGCTTTGAGTAAGCGAAAACTCTGTAAAAATGGCAATTTTGGTCACTGTGAGGGTTTAAAAAGTGATTATTCAACATGAGGCCCGATCTAAATGACATTTTGAATCATTTTTGGTAGAGTCCAAAAAATCAATTTTCTGATGAAAAACGATGACCCCGGACCTGTCGAACGTTCAAAAAAGTGGTCAATATTGATGAAATTTTAACATTTAATCTTTTGACCCTTAAATGGCGGTTGGATGTGAAATATTACTTTTTCAACTAAAATAAGTGTGTTTAAAGTCATTTCTGTGCCTGAAATTGGTCAAAATTGAAGCTTCTGAGTAAGCAAAACTCTGTAAAAATGGCCATTTTGGTCACTGTGAGGGTTTAAAAAGTGGTTATTCAACATTAGGCCCGATCCAAATGACATTTTGAATAATTTTTGGTAGAGTCCAAAAAATCACTTTTCTGATGAAAAACGATGACCCCGGACCTGTCGAAGGTTCAAAAAATGGTCAATATTGATGAAAATGTAACATTTAATCTTTTGTCTTTAAATGACGGTTGGATGTGAATTATTACTTTTTCAACTAAAATAAGTGTGTTTAAAGTCATTTCTGTGTCTGAAATTGGTCAAAATTGAAGCTTTGAGTAAGCGAAAACTCTGTAAAAATGGCAATTTTGGTCACTGTGAGGGTTTAAAAAGTGATTATTCAACATGAGGCCCGATCTAAATGACATTTTGAATAATTTTTGGTAGAGTCCAAAAAATCAATTTTCTGATGAAAAACGATGACCCCGGACCTGTCGAACGTTCAAAAAAGTGGTCAATATTGATGAAATTTTAACATTTAATCTTTTGACTTTAAATGGCGGTTGGATGTGAAATATTACTTTTTCAACTAAAATAAGTGTGTTTAAAGTCATTTCTGTGCCTGAAATTGGTCAAAATTGAAGCTTTTGGGTAAGCAAAACTTTGTAAAAATGGCAATTTTGGTCACTGTGAGGGTTTAAAAAGTGGTTATTCAACATGAGGCCCGATCCAAATGACATTTTGAATCATTTTTGGTATAGCCCACAAAATCAATTTTTTGATGACAAACGGTGACCCCGGACCTGTCAAACGTTCAAAAAAGTGGTCAATATTGATGAAATTTTAACATTTAATCTTTTGACTTTAAATGACTGTTGGATGTGAATTATTACTTTTTCAACTAAAATAAGTGTGTTTAAAGTCATTTCTGTGCCTGAAATTGGTAAAAATTGAAGCTTCTGAGTAAGCAAAACTCTGTGAAAATGGCAATTTTGGTCACCGTAAGGGTTTAAAAAGTGGTTATTCAACATGAGGCCCGATCCAAATGACATTTTGAATCATTTTTGGTAGAGTCCAAAACATCACTTTTCTGATGAAACACGATGACCCCGGACCTGTCGAACGTTCAAAAAATGGTTAATATTGATGAAAATGTAACATTTAATCTTTTGTCTTTAAATGACGGTTGGATGTGAATTGTTACTTTTTCAACTAAAATAAGTGTGTTTAAAGTCATTTCTGTGCCTGAAATTGGTCAAAATTGAAGCTTTTGAGTAAGCGAAAACTCTGTAAAAATGGCAATTTTGGTCACTGTGAGGGTTTAAAAAGTGGTTATTCAACATGAGGCCCGATAAAAATGACATTTTGAGTCATTTTTGGTAGAGTCCAAAAAATCAATTGTCTGATGAAAAACGATGACCCCGGACCTGTCTAACTTTCAAAAAATGGTCAATATTGATGACAATTTTACATTTAATCTTTTGACTTTAAATGACGCTTGGTTGTGAATTATTACTTTTTCAAGTAAAATAAGTGTGTTTAAAGTCATTTCTGTGCCTGAAATTGGTCAAAATTGAAGCTTTTGAGTAAGCGAAAACTCTGTAAAAATGGCAATTTTGGTCACTGTGAGGGTTTAAAAAGTGGTTATTCAACATGAGGCCCGATCCAAATGACATTTTGAATCATTTTTGGTAGAGTCCAAAAAATCAATTTTCTGATGAAAAACGATGACCCCGGACCTGTCGAACGTTCAAAAAAGTGGTCAATATTGATGACATTTTAACATTTAATCTTTTGACTTTAAATGACTGTTGGATGTGAATTATTACTTTTTCAACTAAAATAAGTGTGTTTAAAGTCATTTCTGTGCCTGAAATTGGTCAAAATTGAAGCTTCTGAGTAAGCAAAACTCTGTAAAAATGGCAATTTTGGTCACTGTGAGGGTTTAAAAAGTGGTTATTCAACATTAGGCCCGATCCAAATGACATTTTGAATAATTTTTGGTAGAGTCCAAAAAATCAATTTTATGATGAAAAACAATGACCCCGGACCTGTCGAACGTTCAAAAAAGTGGTCAATATTGATGAAATTTTAACATTTAAACTTTTGACTTTAAATGACTGTTGGATGTGAATTATTACTTTTTAAACTAAAATAAGTGGTTTAAAATCATTTCTGTGCCTGAAATTGGTCTAAATTGAATCTTTTGAGTAAGCGAAAACTCTGTAAAAGTGGCAATTTTGGTCACTGTGAGGGTTTAAAAAGTGGTTATTCAACATGAGGCCCGATCCAAATGACATTTTGAATCATTTTTGGTAGAGTCCAAAAAATCAATTTTCTGATGAAAAACGATTACCCCGTACCTGTCGAACGTTCAAAAAAGTGGTCAATATTGATGAAATTTTAACATTTAATCTTTTGACTTCAAATGACGGTTGGATGTGAATTATTACTTTTTCAACTAAAATAAGTGTGTTTAAAGTCATTTCTGTGTCTGAAATTGGTCAAAATTGAAGCTTTTGAGTAAGCGAAAACTCTGTAAAAATGGCAATTTTGGTCACTGTGAGGGTTTAAAAAGTGATTATTCAACATGAGGCCCGATCTAAATGACATTTTGAATCATTTTTGGTAGAGTCCAAAAAATCACTTTTCTGATGAAAAACGATGACCCCGGACCTGTCGAAGGTTCAAAAAAGTGGTCAATATTGATGAAATTTTAACATTTAATCTTTTGACTTTAAATGACTGTTGGATGTGAATTATTACTTTTTCAACTAAAATAAGTGTGTTTAAAGTCGTTTCTGTGCCTGAAATTGGTCAAAATTTAAGCTTCTGAGTAAGCAAAACTCTGTGAAAATGGCAATTTTGGTCACCGTAAGGGTTTAAAAAGTGGTTATTCAACATGAGGCCCGATCCAAATGACATTTTGAATCATTTTTGGTAGAGTCCAAAACATCACTTTTCTGATGAAACACGATGACCCCGGACCTGTCGAACGTTCAAAAAATGGTCAATATTGATGAAAATGAAACATTTAATCTTTTGTCTTTAAATGACGGTTGGATGTGAATTGTTACTTTTTCAACTAAAATAAGTGTGTTTAAAGTCATTTCTGTACCTGAAATTGGTCAAAATTGAAGCTTTTGAGTAAGCGAAAACTCTGTAAAAATTGCAATTTTGGTCACTGTGAGGGTTTAAAAAGTGGTTATTCAACATGAGGCCCGATCCAAATCACATTTTGAGTCATTTTTGGTAGAGTCCAAAAAATCAATTGTCTGATGAAAAACGATGACCCCGGACCTGTCGAACTTTCAAAAAATGGTCAATATTGATGACAATTTTACATTTAATCTTTTGACTTTAAATGACGGTTGGTTGTGAATTATTACTTTTTCAAGTAAAATAAGTGTGTTTAAAGTCATTTCTGTGCCTGAAATTGGTCAAAATTGAAGCTTTTGAGTAAGCGAAAACTCTGTAAAAATGGCAATTTTGGTCACTGTGAGGGTTTAAAAAGTGGTTATTCAACATGAGGCCCGATCCAAATGACATTTTGAATCATTTTTGGTAGAGTCCAAAAAATCAATTTTCTGATGAAAAACGATGACCCCGGACCTGTCGAACGTTCAAAAAAGTGGTCAATATTGATGAAATTTTAACATTTAATCTTTTGACTTTAAATGACTGTTGGATGTGAATTATTACTTTTTCAACTAAAATAAGTGTGTTTAAAGTCATTTCTGTGCCTGAAATTGGTCAAAATTGAAGCTTCTGAGTAAGCAAAACTCTGTAAAAATGGCAATTTTGGTCACTGTGAGGGTTTAAAAAGTGATTATTCAACATGAGGCCCGATCTAAATGACATTTTGAATCATTTTTGGTAGAGTCCAAAAAATCAATTTTCTGATGAAAAACGATGACCCCGGACCTGTCGAAGGTTCAAAAAATGGTCAATATTGATGAAAATGTAACATTTAATCTTTTGTCTTTAAATGACGGTTGGATGTGAATTATTACTTTTTCAACTAAAATAAGTGTGTTTAAAGTCATTTCTGTGTCTGAAATTGGTCAAAATTGAAGCTTTTGAGTAAGCGAAAACTCTGTATAAATGGCAATTTTGGTCACTGTGAGGGTTTAAAAAGTGATTATTCAACATGAGGCCCGATCTAAATGACATTTTGAATCATTTTTGGTAGAGTCCAAAAAATCAATTTTCTGATGAAAAACGATGACCCCGGACCTGTCGAACGTTCAAAAAAGTGGTCAATATTGATGAAATTTTAACATTTAATCTTTTGACTTTAAATGACGATTGGATGTGAATTATTACACGTTCAACTAAAATAAGTGTGTTTAAAGTCATTTCTGTGCCTGAAATTGGTCAAAATTGAAGCTTTTGAGTAAGCGAAAACTCTGTAAAAATGGCAATTTTGGTCACTGTGAGGGTTTAAAAAGTGGTTATTCAACATGAGGCTCGATCCAATTGACATTTAGAGTAATTTTTGGTAGAGTCCAAAAAATCAATTTTCTGATGACAAACGATGACCCCGGACCTGTCGAACGTTCAAAAAAGTGGTCAATATTAATGACATTTTAACATTTAATCTTTTGACTTTAAATGGCGGTTGGATGTGAAATATTACTTTTTCAACTAAAATAAGTGTGTTTAAAGTCATTTCTGTGCCTGAAATTGGTCAAAATTGAAGCTTCTGGGTAAGCAAAACTCTGTAAAAATGGCAATTTTGGTCACTGTGAGGGTCTAAAAAGTGGTTATTCAACATGAGGCCTGATCCAAATGACATTTTGAATCATTTTTGGTAGAGTCCAAAAAATCAATTTTCTGATGAAAAACGATTACCCCGTACCGGTCGAACGTTAAAAAAAGTGGTCAATATTGATGAAATTTTAAATTTAATCTTTTGACTTTAAATGACGGTTGGATGTGAATTATTACTTTTTCAACTAAAATAAGTGTGTTTAAAGTCATTTCTGTGCCTGAAATTGGTCAAAATTGAAGCTTCTGAGTAAGCAAAACTCTGTGAAAATGGCAATTTTGGTCACTGTAAGGGTTTAAAAAGTGGTTATTCAACATGAGGCCTGATCCAAATGACATTTTGAATCATTTTTGGTAGAGTCCAAAAAATCAATTTTATGATGAAAAACAATGACCCCGGACCTGTCGAACGTTCAAAAAAGTGGTCAATATTGATGAAATTTTAACATTTAAACTTTTGACTTTAAATGACTGTTGGATGTGAATTATTACTTTTTCAACTAAAATAAGTGGTTGAAAATCATTTCTGTGCCTGAAATTGGTCTAAATTGAAGCTTTTGAGTAAGCGAAAACTCTGTAAAAGTGGCAATTTTGGTCACTGTGAGGGTTTAAAAAGTGGTTATTCAACATGAGGCCCGATCCAAATGACATTTTGAATCATTTTTGGTAGAGTCCAAAAAATCAATTTTCTGATGAAAAACGATTACCCCGTACCTGTCGAACGTTCAAAAAAGTGGTCAATATTGATGAAATTTTAACATTTAATCTTTTGACTTCAAATGACGGTTGGATGTGAATTATTACTTTTTCAACTAAAATAAGTGTGTTTAAAGTCATTTCTGTGTCTGAAATTGGTCAAAATTGAAGCTTTTGAGTAAGCGAAAACTCTGTAAAAATGGCAATTTTGGTCACTGTGAGGGTTTAAAAAGTGATTATTCAACATGAGGCCCGATCTAAATGACATTTTGAATCATTTTTGGTAGAGTCCAAAAAATCACTTTTCTGATGAAAAACGATGACCCCGGACCTGTCGAAGGTTCAAAAAATTGGTCAATAGTGATGAAAATGTAACATTTAATCTTTTGTCTTTAAATGACGGTTGGATGTGAATTATTACTTTTTCAACTAAAATAAGTATGTTTAAAGTAATTTCTGTGTCTGAAATTGGTCAAAATTGAAGCTTTTGAGTAAGCGAAAACTCTGTAAAAATGGCAATTTTGGTCACTGTGAGGGTTTAAAAAGTGATTATTCAACATGAGGCCCGATCTAAATGACATTTTGAATCATTTTTGGTAGAGTCCAAAAAATCAATTTTCTGATGAAAAACGATGACCCCGGACCTGTCAAACGTTCAAAAAAGTGGTCAATATTGATGAAATTTTAACATTTAATCTTTTGACTTTAAAGGACTGTTGGATGTGAATTATTACTTTTTCAACTAAAATAAGTGTGTTTAAAGTCGTTTCTGTGCCTGAAATTGGTCAAAATAAAAGCTTCTGAGTAAGCAAAACTCTGTGAAAATGGCAATTTTGGTCACTGTGAGGGTTTAAAAAGTGGTTATTCAACATTAGGCCCGATCCAAATGACATTTTGAATCATTTTTGGTAGAGTTCAAAAAATCACTTTTCTGATGAAAAACGATGACCCCGGACCTGTCGAAGGTTCAAAAAATGGTCAATATTGATGAAAATGTAACATTTAATCTTTTGTCTTTAAATGACGGTTGGATGTGAATTATTACTTTTTCAACTAAAATAGGTGTGTTTAAAGTCATTTCTGTGTCTGAAATTGGTCAAAATTGAAGCTTTTGAGTAAGCGAAAACTCTGTAAAAATGGCAATTTTGGTCACTGTGAGGGTTTAAAAAGTGATTATTCAACATGAGGCCCGATCTAAATGACATTTTGAATCATTTTTGGTAGAGTCCAAAAAATCAATTTTCTGATGACAAACGATGACCCCGGACCTGTCGAACGTTCAAAAAAGTGGTCAATATTGATGAAATTTTAACATTTAATCTTTTGACTTTAAATGGCGGTTGGATGTGAAATATTACTTTTTCAACTAAAATAAGTGTGTTTAAAGTCATTTCTGTGCCTGAAATTGGTCAAAATTGAAGCTTCTGAGTAAGCAAAACTCTGTGAAAATGGCAATTTTGGTCACTGTAAGGGTTTAAAAAGTAGTTATTCAACATGAGGCCCGATCCAAATGACATTTTGAATCATTTTTGGTAGAGTCCAAAAAATCAATTTTCTGATGAAAAACGATTACCCCGTACCTGTCGAACGTTCAAAAAAGTGGTCAATATTGATGAAATTTTAAATTTAATCTTTTGACTTTAAATGACGGTTGGATGTGAATTATTACTTTTTCAACTAAAATAAGTGGTTTAAAATCATTTCTGTGCCTGAAATTGGTCTAAATTGAAGCTTTTGAGTAAGCGAAAACTCTGTAAAAGTGGCAATTTTGGTCACTGTGAGGGTTTAAAAAGTGGTTATTCAACATGAGGCCCGATCTAAATGACATTTTGAATCATTTTTGGTAGAGTCCAAAAAATCACTTTTCTGATGAAAAACGATGACCCCGGACCTGTCGAAGGTTCAAAAAATGGTCAATAGTGATGAAAATGTAACATTTAATCTTTTGTCTTTAAATGACGGTTGGATGTGAATTATTACTTTTTCAACTAAAATAAGTATGTTTAAAGTCATTTCTGTGTCTGAAATTGGTCAAAATTGAAGCTTTTGAGTAAGCGAAAACTCTGTAAAAATGGCAATTTTGGTCACTGTGAGGGTTTAAAAAGTGATTATTCAACATGAGGCCCGATCTAAATGACATTTTGAATCATTTTTGGTAGAGTCCAAAAAATCAATTTTCTGATGAAAAACGATGACCCCGGACCTGTCAAACGTTCAAAAAAGTGGTCAATATTGATGAAATTTTAACATTTAATCTTTTGACTTTAAATGACTGTTGGATGTGAATTATTACTTTTTCAACTAAAATAAGTGTGTTTAAAGTCGTTTCTGTGCCTGAAATTGGTCAAAATAAAAGCTTCTGAGTAAGCAAAACTCTGTGAAAATGGCAATTTTGGTCACTGTAAGGGTTTAAAAAGTGGTTATTCAACATGAGGCCCGATCCAAATGACATTTTGAATCATTTTTGGTAGAGTCCAAAAAATCATTTTTCTGATGATAAACAATTACCCCGTACCTGTCGAACGTTCAAAAAAGTGGTCAATATTGATGACATTTTAACATTTAATCTTTTGACTTTAAATGACGGTTGGATGTGAATTATTACTTTTTCAACTAAAATAAGTGTGTTTAAAGTCATTTCTGTGCCTGAAATTGGTCAAAATTGAAGCTTTTGAGTAGGCAAAACTCTTTAAAAATGGTAATTTTGGTCACTGTGAGGGTTTAAAAAGTGGTTATTCAACATGAGGCCCGATCCAAATGACATTTTGAATCATTTTTGGTATAGCCCACAAAATCAATTTTCTGATGACAAACGATGACCCCGGACCTGTCGAACGTTCAAAAAAGTGGTCAATATTGATGAAATTTTAACATTTAATCTTTTGACTTTAAATGACTGTTGGATGTGAATTATTACTTTTTCAACTAAAATAAGTGTGTTTAAAGTCATTTCTGTGCCTGAAATTGGTAAAAATTGAAGCTTCTGAGTAAGCAAAACTCTGTGAAAATGGCAATTTTGGTCACCGTAAGGGTTTAAAAAGTGGTTATTCAACATGAGGCCCGATCCAAATGACATTTTGAATCATTTTTGGTAGAGTCCAAAACATCACTTTTCTGATGAAACACGATGACTCCGGACCTGTCGAACGTTCAAAAAATGGTCAATATTGATGAAAATGTAACATTTATTCTTTTGTCTTTAAATGACGGTTGGATGTGAATTGTTACTTTTTCAAGTAAAATAAGTGTGTTTAAAGTCATTTCTGTGCCTGAAATTGGTCAAAATTGAAGCTTCTGAGTAAGCAAAACTCTGTGAAAATGGCAATTTTGGTCACCGTAAGGGTTTAAAAAGTGGTTATTCAACATGAGGCCCGATCCAAATGACATTTTGAATCATTTTTGGTAGAGTCCAAAAAATCAATTGTCTGATGAAAAACGATGACCCCGGACCTGTCGAACTTTCAAAAAATGGTCAATATTGATGACAATTTTACATTTAATCTTTTGACTTTAAATGACGGTTGGTTGTGAATTATTACTTTTTCAAGTAAAATAAGTGTGTTTAAAGTCATTTCTGTGCCTGAAATTGGTCAAAATTGAAGCTCTTGAGTAAGCGAAAACTCTGTAAAAATGGCAATTTTGGTCACTGTGAGGGTTTAAAAAGTGGTTATTCAACATGAGGCCCGATCCAAATGACATTTTGAATCATTTTTGGTAGAGTCCAAAAAATCAATTTTCTGATGAAAAACGATGACCCCGGACCTGTCAAACGTTCAAAAAAGTGGTCAATATTGATGAAATTTTAACATTTAATCTTTTGACTTTAAAGGACTGTTGGATGTGAATTATTACTTTTTCAACTAAAATAAGTGTGTTTAAAGTCGTTTCTGTGCCTGAAATTGGTCAAAATAAAAGCTTCTGAGTAAGCAAAACTCTGTGAAAATGGCAATTTTGGTCACTGTGAGGGTTTAAAAAGTGGTTATTCAACATTAGGCCCGATCCAAATGACATTTTGAATCATTTTTGGTAGAGTTCAAAAAATCACTTTTCTGATGAAAAACGATGACCCCGGACCTGTCGAAGGTTCAAAAAATGGTCAATATTGATGAAAATGTAACATTTAATCTTTTGTCTTTAAATGACGGTTGGATGTGAATTATTACTTTTTCAACTAAAATAGGTGTGTTTAAAGTCATTTCTGTGTCTGAAATTGGTCAAAATTGAAGCTTTTGAGTAAGCGAAAACTCTGTAAAAATGGCAATTTTGGTCACTGTGAGGGTTTAAAAAGTGATTATTCAACATGAGGCCCGATCTAAATGACATTTTGAATCATTTTTGGTAGAGTCCAAAAAATCAATTTTCTGATGACAAACGATGACCCCGGACCTGTCGAACGTTCAAAAAAGTGATCAATATTGATGAAATTTTAACATTTAATCTTTTGACTTTAAATGGCGGTTGGATGTGAAATATTACTTTTTCAACTAAAATAAGTGTGTTTAAAGTCATTTCTGTGCCTGAAATTGGTCAAAATTGAAGCTTCTGAGTAAGCAAAACTCTGTGAAAATGGCAATTTTGGTCACTGTAAGGGTTTAAAAAGTAGTTATTCAACATGAGGCCCGATCCAAATGACATTTTGAATCATTTTTGGTAGAGTCCAAAAAATCATTTTTCTGATGATAAACAATTACCCCGTACCTGTCGAACGTTCAAAAAAGTGGTCAATATTGATGAAATTTTAACATTTAATCTTTTGACTTTAAATGACGGTTGGATGTGAATTATTACTTTTTCAACTAAAATAAGTGTGTTTAAAGTCATTTCTGTGCCTGAAATTGGTCAAAATTGAAGCTTTTGAGTAGGCAAAACTCTTTAAAAATGGTAATTTTGGTCACTGTGAGGGTTTAAAAAGTGGTTATTCAACATGAGGCCCGATCCAAATGACATTTTGAATCATTTTTGGTATAGCCCACAAAATCAATTTTCTGATGACAAACGATGACCCCGGACCTGTCGAACGTTCAAAAAAGTGGTCAATATTGATGAAATTTTAACATTTAATCTTTTGACTTTAAATGACTGTTGGATGTGAATTATTACTTTTTCAACTAAAATAAGTGTGTTTAAAGTCATTTCTGTGCCTGAAATTGGTAAAAATTGAAGCTTCTGAGAAAGCAAAACTCTGTGAAAATGGCAATTTTGGTCACCGTAAGGGTTTAAAAAGTGGTTATTCAACATGAGGCCCGATCCAAATGACATTTTGAATCATTTTTGGTAGAGTCCAAAACATCACTTTTCTGATGAAACACGATGACTCCGGACCTGTCGAACGTTCAAAAAATGGTCAATATTGATGAAAATGTAACATTTATTCTTTTGTCTTTAAATGACGGTTCGATGTGAATTGTTACTTTTTCAAGTAAAATAAGTGTGTTTAAAGTCATTTCTGTGCCTGAAATTGGTCAAAATTGAAGCTTCTGAGTAAGCAAAACTCTGTGAAAATGGCAATTTTGGTCACCGTAAGGGTTTAAAAAGTGGTTATTCAACATGAGGCCCGATCCAAATGACATTTTGAATCATTTTTGGTAGAGTCCAAAAAATCAATTGTCTGATGAAAAACGATGACCCCGGACCTGTCGAACTTTCAAAAAATGGTCAATATTGATGACAATTTTACATTTAATCTTTTGACTTTAAATGACGGTTGGTTGTGAATTATTACTTTTTCAAGTAAAATAAGTGTGTTTAAAGTAATTTCTGTGCCTGAAATTGGTCAAAATTGAAGCTCTTGAGTAAGCGAAAACTCTGTAAAAATGGCAATTTTGGTCACTGTGAGGGTTTAAAAAGTGGTTATTCAACATGAGGCCCGATCCAAATGACATTTTGAATCATTTTTGGTAGAGTCCAAAAAATCAATTTTCTGATGAAAAACGATGACCCCGGACCTGTCGAACGTTCAAAACAGTGGTCAATATTGATGAAATTTTAACATTTAATCTTTTGACTTTAAATGACTGTTGGATGTGAATTATTACTTTTTCAACTAAAATAAGTGTGTTTAAAGTCATTTCTGTGCCTGAAATTGGTCAAAATTGAAGCTTCTGAGTAAGCAAAACTCTGTAAAAATGGCAATTTTGGTCACTGTGAGGGTTTAAAAAGTGGTTATTCAACATTAGGCCCGATCCAAATGACATTTTGAATAATTTTTGGTAGAGTTCAAAAAATCACTTTTCTGATGAAAAACGATGACCCCGGACCTGTCGAAGGTTCAAAAAATGGTCAATATTGATGAAAATGTAAAATTTAATCTTTTGTCTTTAAATGACGGTTGGATTTGAATTATTACTTTTTCAACTAAAATAAGTGTGTTTAAAGTCATTTCTGTGTCTGAAATTGGTCAAAATTGAAGCTTTTGAGTAAGCGAAAACTCTGTAAAAATGGCAATTTTGGTCACTGTGAGGGTTTAAAAAGTGATTATTCAACATGAGGCCCAATCTAAATGACATTTTGAATCATTTTTGGTAGAGTCCAAAAAATCAATTTTCTGATAAAAAACGATGACCCCGGACCTGTCGAACGTTCAAAAAAGTGGTCAATATTGATGAAATTTTAACATTTAGTCTTTTGACTTTAAATGACGATTGGATGTGAATTATTACATGTTCAACTAAAATAAGTGTGTTTAAAGTCATTTCTGTGCCTGAAATTGGTCAAAATTGAAGCTTTTGAGTAAGCGAAAACTCTGTAAAAATGGCAATTTTGGTCACTGTGAGGGTTTAAAAAGTGGTTATTCAACATGAGGCTCGATCCAAATGACATTTAGAGTAATTTTTGGTAGAGTCCAAAAAATCAATTTTCTGATAAAAAACGATGACCCCGGACCTGTCGAACGTTCAAAAAAGTGGTCAATATTGATGAAATTTTAACATTTAATCTTTTGACTTTAAATGGCGGTTGGATGTGAAATATTACTTTTTCAACTAAAATAAGTGTGTTTAAAGTCATTTCTGTGCCTGAAATTGGTCAAAATTGAAGCTTCTGAGTAAGCAAAACTCTGTGAAAATGGCAATTTTGGTCACTGTAAGGGTTTAAAAAGTAGTTATTCAACATGAGGCCCGATCCAAATTACATTTTGAATCATTTTTGGTAGAGTCCAAAAAATCAATTTTCTGATGAAAAACGATTACCCCGTACCTGTCGAACGTTCAAAAAAGTGGTCAATATTGATGAAATTTTAAATTTAATCTTTTGACTTTAAATGACGGTTGGATGTGAATTATTACTTTTTCAACTAAAATAAGTGTGTTTAAAGTCATTTCTGTGCCTGAAATTGGTCAAAATTGAAGCTTCTGAGTAAGCAAAACTCTGTGAAAATGGCAATTTTGGTCACTGTAAGGGTTTAAAAAGTGGTTATTCAACATGAGGCCTGATCCAAATGACATTTTGAATCATTTTTGGTAGAGTCCAAAAAATCAATTTTATGATGAAAAACAATGACCCGGACCTGTCGAACGTTCAAAAAAGTGGTCAATATTGATGAAATTTTAACATTTAAACTTTTGACTTTAAATGACTGTTGGATGTGAATTATTACTTTTTCAACTAAAATAAGTGGTTTAAAATCATTTCTGTGCCTGAAATTGGTCTAAATTGAAGCTTTTGAGTAAGCGAAAACTCTGTAAAAGTGGCAATTTTGGTCACTGTGAGGGTTTAAAAAGTGGTTATTCAACATGAGGCCCGATCCAAATGACATTTTGAATCATTTTTGGTAGAGTCCAAAAAATCAATTTTCTGATGAAAAACGATTACCCCGTACCTGTCGAACGTTCAAAAAAGTGGTCAATATTGATGAAATTTTAACATTTAATCTTTTGACTTCAAATGACGGTTGGATGTGAATTATTACTTTTTCAACTAAAATAAGTGTGTTTAAAGTCATTTCTGTGTCTGAAATTGGTCAAAATTGAAGCTTTTGAGTAAGCGAAAACTCTGTAAAAATGGCAATTTTGGTCACTGTGAGGGTTTAAAAAGTGATTATTCAACATGAGGCCCGATCTAAATGACATTTTGAATCATTTTTGGTAGAGTCCAAAAAATCACTTTTCTGATGAAAAACGATGACCCCGGACCTGTCGAAGGTTCAAAAAATGGTCAATATTGATGAAAATGTAACATTTAATCTTTTGTCTTTAAATGACGGTTGGATGTGAATTATTACTTTTTCAACTAAAATAAGTGTGTTTAAAGTCATTTCTGTGTCTGAAATTGGTCAAAATTGAAGCTTTTGAGTAAGCGAAAACTCTGTAAAAATGGCAATTTTGGTCACTGTGAGGGTATAAAAAGTGATTATTCAACATGAGGCCCGATCTAAATGACATTTTGAATCATTTTTGGTAGAGTCCAAAAAATCAATTTTCTGATGAAAAACGATGACCCCGGACCTGTCGAACGTTCAAAAAAGTGGTCAATATTGATGAAATTTTAACATTTAATCTTTTGACTTTAAATGACTGTTGGATGTGAATTATTACTTTTTCAACTAAAATAAGTGTGTTTAAAGTCGTTTCTGTGCCTGAAATTGGTCAAAATTTAAGCTTCTGAGTAAGCAAAACTCTGTGAAAATGGCAATTTTGTTCACTGTAAGGGTGTAAAAAGTGGTTATTCAACATGAGGCCCGATCAAAATGACATTTTGAATCATTTTTGGTAGAGTCCAAAAAATCACTTTTCTGATGAAAAACGATGACCCCGGACCTGTCGAAGGTTCAAAAAATGGTCAATATTGATGAAAATGTAACATTTAATCTTTTGTCTTTAAATGACGGTTGGATGTGAATTATTACTTTTTCAACTAAAATAAGTGTGTTTAAAGTCATTTCTGTGTCTGAAATTGGTCAAAATTGAAGCTTTTGAGTAAGCGAAAACTCTGTAAAAATGGCAATTTTGGTCACTGTGAGGGTTTAAAAAGTGATTATTCAACATGAGGCCCGATCTAAATGACATTTTGAATCATTTTTGGTAGAGTCCAAAAAATCATTTTTCTGATGATAAACAATTACCCCGTACCTGTCGAACGTTCAAAAAAGTGGTCAATATTGATGAAATTTTAACATTTAATCTTTTGACTTTAAATGACGGTTGGATGTGAATTATTACTTTTTCAACTAAAATAAGTGTGTTTAAAGTCATTTCTGTGCCTGAAATTGGTCAAAATTGAAGCTTTTGAGTAGGCAAAACTTTGTAAAAATGGTAATTTTGGTCACTGTGAGGGTTTAAAAAGGGGTTATTCAACATGAGGCCCGATCCAAATGACATTTTGAATCATTTTTGGTATAGCCCACAAAATCAATTTTCTGATGACAAACGATGACCCCGGACCTGTCGAACGTTCAAAAAAGTGGTCAATATTGATGAAATTTTAACATTTAATCTTTTGACTTTAAATGACTGTTGGATGTGAATTATTACTTTTTCAACTAAAATAAGTGTGTTTAAAGTCATTTCTGTGCCTGAAATTGGTAAAAATTGAAGCTTCTGAGTAAGCAAAACTCTGTGAAAATGGCAATTTTGGTCACCGTAAGGGTTTAAAAAGTGGTTATTCAACATGAGGCCCGATCCAAATGACATTTTGAATCATTTTTGGTAGAGTCCAAAACATCACTTTTCTGATGAAACACGATGACCCCGGACCTGTCGAACGTTCAAAAAATGGTCAATATTGATGAAAATGTAACATTTAATCTTTTGTCTTTAAATGACGGTTGGATGTGAATTGTTACTTTTTCAACTAAAATAAGTGTGTTTAAAGTCATTTCTGTGCCTGAAATTGGTCAAAATTGAAGCTTTTGAGTAAGCGAAAACTCTGTAAAAATGGCGATTTTGGTCACTGTGAGGGTTTAAAAAGTGGTTATTCAACATGAGGCCCGATCCAAATGACATTTTGAGTCATTTTTGGTAGAGTCCAAAAAATCAATTGTCTGATGAAAAACGATGACCCCGGACCTGTCGAACTTTCAAAAAATGGTCAATATTGATGACAATTTTACATTTAATCTTTTGACTTTAAATGACGGTTGGTTGTGAATTTTTACTTTTTCAAGTAAAATAAGTGTGTTTAAAGTCATTTCTGTGCCTGAAATTGGTCAAAATTGAAGCTTTTGAGTAAGCGAAAACTCTGTAAAAGTGGCAATTTTGGTCACTGTGAGGGTTTAAAAAGTGGTTATTCAACATGAGGCCCGATCCAAATGACATTTTGAATCATTTTTGGTAGAGTCCAAAAAATCAATTTTCTGATGAAAAACGATTACCCCGTACCTGTCGAACGTTCAAAAAAGTGGTCAATATTGATGAAATTTTAACATTTAATCTTTTGACTTCAAATGACGGTTGGATGTGAATTATTACTTTTTCAACTAAAATAAGTGTGTTTAAAGTCATTTCTGTGTCTGAAATTGGTCAAAATTGAAGCTTTTGAGTAAGCGAAAACTCTGTAAAAATGGCAATTTTGGTCACTGTGAGGGTTTAAAAAGTGATTATTCAACATGAGGCCCGATCTAAATGACATTTTGAATCATTTTTGGTAGAGTCCAAAAAATCACTTTTCTGATGAAAAACGATGACCCCGGACCTGTCGAAGGTTCAAAAAATGGTCAATATTGATGAAAATGTAACATTTAATCTTTTGTCTTTAAATGACGGTTGGATGTGAATTATTACTTTTTCAACTAAAATAAGTGTGTTTAAAGTCATTTCTGTGTCTGAAATTGGTCAAAATTGAAGCTTTTGAGTAAGCGAAAACTCTGTAAAAATGGCAATTTTGGTCACTGTGAGGGTATAAAAAGTGATTATTCAACATGAGGCCCGATCTAAATGACATTTTGAATCATTTTTGGTAGAGTCCAAAAAATCAATTTTCTGATGAAAAACGATGACCCCGGACCTGTCGAACGTTCAAAAAAGTGGTCAATATTGATGAAATTTTAACATTTAATCTTTTGACTTTAAATGACTGTTGGATGTGAATTATTACTTTTTCAACTAAAATAAGTGTGTTTAAAGTCGTTTCTGTGCCTGAAATTGGTCAAAATTTAAGCTTCTGAGTAAGCAAAACTCTGTGAAAATGGCAATTTTGTTCACTGTAAGGGTGTAAAAAGTGGTTATTCAACATGAGGCCCGATCAAAATGACATTTTGAATCATTTTTGGTAGAGTCCAAAAAATCACTTTTCTGATGAAAAACGATGACCCCGGACCTGTCGAAGGTTCAAAAAATGGTCAATATTGATGAAAATGTAACATTTAATCTTTTGTCTTTAAATGACGGTTGGATGTGAATTATTACTTTTTCAACTAAAATAAGTGTGTTTAAAGTCATTTCTGTGTCTGAAATTGGTCAAAATTGAAGCTTTTGAGTAAGCGAAAGCTCTGTAAAAATGGCAATTTTGGTCACTGTGAGGGTTTAAAAAGTGATTATTCAACATGAGGCCCGATCTAAATGACATTTTGAATCATTTTTGGTAGAGTCCAAAAAATCATTTTTCTGATGATAAACAATTACCCCGTACCTGTCGAACGTTCAAAAAAGTGGTCAATATTGATGAAATTTTAACATTTAATCTTTTGACTTTAAATGACGGTTGGATGTGAATTATTACTTTTTCAACTAAAATAAGTGTGTTTAAAGTCATTTCTGTGCCTGAAATTGGTCAAAATTGAAGCTTTTGAGTAGGCAAAACTTTGTAAAAATGGTAATTTTGGTCACTGTGAGGGTTTAAAAAGGGGTTATTCAACATGAGGCCCGATCCAAATGACATTTTGAATCATTTTTGGTATAGCCCACAAAATCAATTTTCTGATGACAAACGATGACCCCGGACCTGTCGAACGTTCAAAAAAGTGGTCAATATTGATGAAATTTTAACATTTAATCTTTTGACTTTAAATGACTGTTGGATGTGAATTATTACTTTTTCAACTAAAATAAGTGTGTTTAAAGTCATTTCTGTGCCTGAAATTGGTAAAAATTGAAGCTTCTGAGTAAGCAAAACTCTGTGAAAATGGCAATTTTGGTCACCGTAAGGGTTTAAAAAGTGGTTATTCAACATGAGGCCCGATCCAAATGACATTTTGAATCATTTTTGGTAGAGTCCAAAACATCACTTTTCTGATGAAACACGATGACCCCGGACCTGTCGAACGTTCAAAAAATGGTCAATATTGATGAAAATGTAACATTTAATCTTTTGTCTTTAAATGACGGTTGGATGTGAATTGTTACTTTTTCAACTAAAATAAGTGTGTTTAAAGTCATTTCTGTGCCTGAAATTGGTCAAAATTGAAGCTTTTGAGTAAGCGAAAACTCTGTAAAAATGGCGATTTTGGTCACTGTGAGGGTTTAAAAAGTGGTTATTCAACATGAGGCCCGATCCAAATGACATTTTGAGTCATTTTTGGTAGAGTCCAAAAAATCAATTGTCTGATGAAAAACGATGACCCCGGACCTGTCGAACTTTCAAAAAATGGTCAATATTGATGACAATTTTACATTTAATCTTTTGACTTTAAATGACGGTTGGTTGTGAATTTTTACTTTTTCAAGTAAAATAAGTGTGTTTAAAGTCATTTCTGTGCCTGAAATTGGTCAAAATTGAAGCTTTTGAGTAAGCGAAAACTCTGTAAAAATGGCAATTTTGGTCACTGTGAGGGTTTAAAAAGTGATTATTCAACATGAGGCCCGATCTAAATGACATTTTGAATCATTTTTGGTAGAGTCCAAAAAATCACTTTTCTGATGAAAAACGATGACCCCGGACCTGTCGAAGGTTCAAAAAATGGTCAATAGTGATGAAAATGTAACATTTAATCTTTTGTCTTTAAATGACGGTTGGATGTGAATTATTACTTTTTCAACTAAAATAAGTATGTTTAAAGTCATTTCTGTGTCTGAAATTGGTCAAAATTGAAGCTTTTGAGTAAGCGAAAACTCTGTAAAAATGGCAATTTTGGTCACTGTGAGGGTTTAAAAAGTGATTATTCAACATGAGGCCCGATCTAAATGACATTTTGAATCATTTTTGGTAGAGTCCAAAAAATCAATTTTCTGATGAAAAACGATGACCCCGGACCTGTCAAACGTTCAAAAAAGTGGTCAATATTGATGAAATTTTAACATTTAATCTTTTGACTTTAAATGACGATTGGATGTGAATTATTACATGTTCAACTAAAATAAGTGTGTTTAAAGTCATTTCTGTGCCTGAAATTGGTCAAAATTTAAGCTTTTGAGTAGGCAAAACTTTGTAAAAAATGGTAATTTTGGTCACTGTGAGGGTTTAAAAAGTGGTTATTCAACATGAGGCCCGATCCAAATGACATTTTGAATCATTTTTGGTATAGCCCACAAAATCAATTTTCTGATGACAAACGATGACCCCGGACCTGTCGAACGTTCAAAAAAGTGGTCAATATTGATGAAATTTTAACATTTAATCTTTTGACTTTAAATGACTGTTGGATGTGAATTATTACTTTTTCAACTAAAATAAGTGTGTTTAAAGTCATTTCTGTGCCTGAAATTGGTAAAAATTGAAGCTTCTGAGTAAGCAAAACTCTGTGAAAATGGCAATTTTGGTCACCGTAAGGGTTTAAAAAGTGGTTATTCAACATGAGGCCCGATCCAAATGACATTTTGAATCATTTTTGGTAGAGTCCAAAACATCACTTTGCTGATGAAACACGATTACCCCGGGCCTGTCGAACATTCAAAAAATGGTCAATATTGATGAAAATGTAACATTTAATCTTTTGTCTTTAAATGACGGTTGGATGTGAATTGTTACTTTTTCAACTAAAATAAGTGTGTTTAAAGTCATTTCTGTGCCTGAAATTGGTCAAAATTGAAGCTTTTGAGTAAGCGAAAACTCTGTAAAAATGGCAATTTTGGTCACTGTGAGGGTTTAAAAAGTGGTTATTCAACATGAGGCCCGATCCAAATGACATTTTGAGTCATTTTTGGTAGAGTCCAAAAAATCACTTTTCTGATGAAAAACGATGACCCCGGACCTGTCGAAGGTTCAAAAAATGGTCAATAGTGATGAAAATGTAACATTTAATCTTTTGTCTTTAAATGACGGTTGGATGTGAATTATTACTTTTTCAACTAAAATAAGTATGTTTAAAGTCATTTCTGTGTCTGAAATTGGTCAAAATTGAAGCTTTTGAGTAAGCGAAAACTCTGTAAAAATGGCAATTTTGGTCACTGTGAGGGTTTAAAAAGTGATTATTCAACATGAGGCCCGATCTAAATGACATTTTGAATCATTTTTGGTAGAGTCCAAAAAATCACTTTTCTGATGATAAACAATTACCCCGTACCTGTCGAACGTTCAAAAAAGTGGTCAATATTGATGAAATTTTAACATTTAATCTTTTGACTTTAAATGACGGTTGGATGTGAATTATTACTTTTTCAACTAAAATAAGTGTGTTTAAAGTCATTTCTGTGCCTGAAATTGGTCAAAATTGAAGCTTTTGAGTAAGCGAAAACTCTGTAAAAATGGCAATTTTGGTCACTGTGAGGGTTTAAAAAGTGGTTATTCAACATGAGGCCCGATCCAAATGACATTTTGAGTCATTTTTGGTAGAGTCCAAAAAATCAATTGTCTGATGAAAAACGATGACCCCGGACCTGTCGAACTTTCAAAAAATGGTCAATATTGATGACAATTTTACATTTAATCTTTTGACTTTAAATGACGGTTGGTTGTGAATTATTACTTTTTCAAGTAAAATAAGTGTGTTTAAAGTCATTTCTGTGCCTGAAATTGGTCAAAATTGAAGCTTTTGAGTAAGCGAAAACTCTGTAAAAATGGCAATTTTGGTCACTGTGAGGGTTTAAAAAGTGATTATTCAACATGAGGCCCGATCTAAATGACATTTTGAATAATTTTTGGTAGAGTCCAAAAAATCACTTTTCTGATGAAAAACGATGACCCCGGACCTGTCGAAGGTTCAAAAAATGGTCAATAGTGATGAAAATGTAACATTTAATCTTTTGTCTTTAAATGACGGTTGGATGTGAATTATTACTTTTTCAACTAAAATAAGTATGTTTAAAGTCATTTCTGTGTCTGAAATTGGTCAAAATTGAAGCTTTTGAGTAAGCGAAAACTCTGTAAAAATGGCAATTTTGGTCACTGTGAGGGTTTAAAAAGTGATTATTCAACATGAGGCCCGATCTAAATGACATTTTGAATCATTTTTGGTAGAGTCCAAAAAATCAATTTTCTGATGAAAAACGATGACCCCGGACCTGTCAAACGTTCAAAAAAGTGGTCAATATTGATGAAATTTTAACATTTAATCTTTTGACTTTAAATGACGATTGGATGTGAATTATTACATGTTCAACTAAAATAAGTGTGTTTAAAGTCATTTCTGTGCCTGAAATTGGTCAAAATTGAAGCTTTTGAGTAAGCGAAAACTCTGTAAAAATGGCAATTTTGGTCACTGTGAGGGTTTAAAAAGTGGTTATTCAACATGAGGCCCGATCCAAATGACATTTTGAATCATTTTTGGTAGAGTCCAAAAAATCAATTTTCTGATGAAAAACGATGACCCCGGACCTGTCGAACGTTCAAAAAAGTGGTCAATATTGATGAAATTTTAACATTTAATCTTTTGACTTTAAATGACTGTTGGATGTGAATTATTACTTTTTCAACTAAAATAAGTGTGTTTAAAGTCGTTTCTGTGCCTGAAATTGGTCAAAATTTAAGCTTCTGAGTAAGCAAAACTCTGTGAAAATGGCAATTTTGGTCACTGTAAGGGTTTAAAAAGTGGTTATTCAACATGAGGCCCGATCCAAATGACATTTTGAATCATTTTTGGTAGAGTCCAAAAAATAATTTTTCTGATGATAAACAATTACCCCGTACCTGTCGAACGTTCAAAAAAGTGGTCAATATTGATGAAATGTTAACATTTAATCTTTTGACTTTAAATGACGGTTGGATGTGAATTATTACTTTTTCAACTAAAATAAGTGTGTTTAAAGTCATTTCTGTGCCTGAAATTGGTCAAAATTGAAGCTTTTGAGTAGGCAAAACTTTGTAAAAATGGTAATTTTGGTCACTGTGAGGGTTTAAAAAGTGGTTATTCAACATGAGGCCCGATCCAAATGACATTTTGAATCATTTTTGGTATAGCCCACAAAATCAATTTTCTGATGACAAACGATGACCCCGGACCTGTCGAACGTTCAAAAAAGTGGTCAATATTGATGAAATTTTAACATTTAATCTTTTGACTTTAAATGACTGTTGGATGTGAATTATTACTTTTTCAACTAAAATAAGTGTGTTTAAAGTCATTTCTGTGCCTGAAATTGGTAAAAATTGAAGCTTCTGAGTAAGCAAAACTCTGTGAAAATGGCAATTTTGGTCACTGTGAGGGTTTAAAAAGTGATTATTCAACATGAGGCCCGATCTAAATGACATTTTGAATCATTTTTGGTAGAGTCCAAAAAATCTATTTTCTGATGAAAAACGATGACCCCGGACCTGTCAAACGTTCAAAAAAGTGGTCAATATTGATGAAATTTTAACATTTAATCTTTTGACTTTAAATGACGATTGGATGTGAATTATTACATGTTCAACTAAAATAAGTGTGTTTAAAGTCATTTCTGTGCCTGAAATTGGTCAAAATTGAAGCTTTTGAGTAAGCGAAAACTCTGTAAAAATGGCAATTTTGGTCACTGTGTGGGTTTAAAAAGTGGTTATTCAACATGAGGCCCGATCCAAATGACATTTTGAATCATTTTTGGTAGAGTCCAAAAAATCAATTTTCTGATGAAAAACGATGACCCCGGACCAGTCGAACGTTCAAAACAGTGGTCAATATTGATGAAATTTTAACATTTAATCTTTTGACTTTAAATGACTGTTGGATGTGAATTATTACTTTTTCAACTAAAATAAGTGTGTTTAAAGTCATTTCTGTGCCTGAAATTGGTCAAAATTGAAGCTTCTGAGTAAGCAAAACTCTGTAAAAATGGCAATTTTGGTCACTGTGAGGGTTTAAAAAGTGGTTATTCAACATTAGGCCCGATCCAAATGACATTTTGAATAATTTTTGGTAGAGTTCAAAAAATCACTTTTCTGATGAAAAACGATGACCCCGGACCTGTCGAAGGTTCAAAAAATGGTCAATATTGATGAAAATGTAACATTTAATCTTTTGTCTTTAAATGACGGTTGGATGTGAATTATTACTTTTTCAACTAAAATAAGTGTGTTTAAAGTCATTTCTGTGTCTGAAATTGGTCAAAATTGAAGCTTTTGAGTAAGCGAAAACTCTGTAAAAATGGCAATTTTGGTCACTGTGAGGGTTTAAAAAGTGATTATTCAACATGAGGCCCGATCTAAATGACATTTTGAATCATTTTTGATAGAGTCCAAAAAATCAATTTTCTGATGAAAAACGATGACCCCGGACCTGTCAAACGTTCAAAAAAGTGGTCAATATTGATGAAATTTTAACATTTAATCTTTTGACTTTAAATGACGATTGGATGTGAATTATTACATGTTCAACTAAAATAAGTGTGTTTAAAGTCATTTCTGTGCCTGAAATTGGTCAAAATTGAAGCTTTTGAGTAAGCGAAAACTCTGTAAAAATGGCAATTTTGGTCACTGTGAGGGTTTTAAAAAGTGGTTATTCAACATGAGGCCCGATCCAAATGACATTTTGAATCATTTTTGGTAGAGTCCAAAAAATCTATTTTCTGATGAAAAACGATGACCCCGGACCAGTCGAACGTTCAAAACAGTGGTCAATATTGATGAAATTTTAACATTTAATCTTTTGACTTTAAATGACTGTTGGATGTGAATTATTACTTTTTCAACTAAAATAAGTGTGTTTAAAGTCATTTCTGTGCCTGAAATTGGTCAAAATTGAAGCTTCTGAGTAAGCAAAACTCTGTAAAAATGGCAATTTTGGTCACTGTGAGGGTTTAAAAAGTGGTTATTCAACATGAGGCTCGATCCAAATGACATTTAGAGTAATTTTTGGTAGAGTCCAAAAAATCAATTTTCTGATGACAAACGATGACCCCGGACCTGTCGAAGGTTCAAAAAATGGTCAATATTGATGAAAATGTAACATTTAATCTTTTGTCTTTAAATGACGGTTGGATGTGAATTATTACTTTTTCAACTAAAATAAGTGTGTTTAAAGTCATTTCTGTGCCTGAAATTGGTCAAAATTGAAGCTTTTGAGTAAGCGAAAACTCTGTAAAAATGGCAATTTTGGTCACTGTGAGGGTTTAAAAAGTGGTTATTCAACATGAGGCTCGATCCAAATGACATTTAGAGTAATTTTTGGTAGAGTCCAAAAAATCAATTTTCTGATGACAAACGATGACCCCGGACCTGTCGAACGTTCAAAAAAGTGGTCAATATTGATGAAATTTTAACATTTAATCTTTTGACTTTAAATGGCGGTTGGATGTGAAATATTACTTTTTCAACTAAAATAAGTGTGTTTAAAGTCATTTCTGTGCCTGAAATTGGTCAAAATTGAAGCTTCTGAGTAAGCAAAACTCTGTGAAAATGGCAATTTTGGTCACTGTAAGGGTTTAAAAAGTAGTTATTCAACATGAGGCCCGATCCAAATGACATTTTGAATCATTTTTGGTAGAGTCCAAAAAATCAATTTTCTGATGAAAAGCGATTACCCCGTACCTGTCGAACGTTCAAAAAAGTGGTCAATATTGATGAAATTTTAAATTTAATCTTTTGACTTTAAATGACGGTTGGATGTGAATTATTACTTTTTCAACTAAAATAAGTGTGTTTAAAGTCATTTCTGTGCCTGAAATTGGTCAAAATTGAAGCTTCTGAGTAAGCAAAACTCTGTGAAAATGGCAATTTTGGTCACTGTAAGGGTTTAAAAAGTGGTTATTCAACATGAGGCCTGATCCAAATGACATTTTGAATCATTTTTGGTAGAGTCCAAAAAATCAATTTTATGATGAAAAACAATGACCCCGGACCTGTCGAACGTTCAAAAAAGTGGTCAATATTGATGAAATTTTAACATTTAAACTTTTGACTTTAAATGACTGTTGGATGTGAATTATTACTTTTTCAACTAAAATAAGTGGTTTAAAATCATTTCTGTGCCTGAAATTGGACTAAATTGAAGCTTTTGAGTAAGCGAAAACTCTGTAAAAGTGGCAATTTTGGTCACTGTGAGGGTTTAAAAAGTGGTTATTCAACATGAGGCCCGATCCAAATGACATTTTGAATCATTTTTGGTAGAGTCCAAAAAATCAATTTTCTGATGAAAAACGATGACCCCGGACCTGTCGAACGTTCAAAAAAGTGGTCAATATTGATGAAATTTTAACATTTAATCTTTTGACTTCAAATGACGGTTGGATGTGAATTATTACTTTTTCAACTAAAATAAGTGTGTTTAAAGTCATTTCTGTGTCTGAAATTGGTCAAAATTGAAGCTTTTGAGTAAGCGAAAACTCTGTAAAAATGGCAATTTTGGTCACTGTGAGGGTTTAAAAAGTGATTATTCAACATGAGGCCCGATCTAAATGACATTTTGAATCATTTTTGGTAGAGTCCAAAAAATCACTTTTCTGATGAAAAACGATGACCCCGGACCTGTCGAAGGTTCAAAAAATGGTCAATATTGATGAAAATGTAACATTTAATCTTTTGTCTTTAAATGACGGTTGGATGTGAATTATTACTTTTTCAACTAAAATAAGTGTGTTTAAAGTCATTTCTGTGTCTGAAATTGGTCAAAATTGAAGCTTTTGAGTAAGCGAAAACTCTGTAAAAATGGCAATTTTGGTCACTGTGAGGGTTTAAAAAGTGATTATTCAACATGAGGCCCGATCTAAATGACATTTTGAATCATTTTTGGTAGAGTCCAAAAAATCAATTTTCTGATGAAAAACGATGACCCCGGACCTGTCAAACGTTCAAAAAAGTGGTCAATATTGATGAAATTTTAACATTTAATCTTTTGACTTTAAATGACGATTGGATGTGAATTATTACATGTTCAACTAAAATAAGTGTGTTTAAAGTCATTTCTGTGCCTGAAATTGGTCAAAATTGAAGCTTTTGAGTAAGCGAAAACTCTGTAAAAATGGCAATTTTGGTCACTGTGAGGGTTTAAAAAGTGGTTATTCAACATGAGGCCCGATCCAAATGACATTTTGAATCATTTTTGGTAGAGTCCAAAAAAATCAATTTTCTGATGAAAAACGATGACCCCGGACCTGTCGAACGTTCAAAAAAGTGGTCAATATTGATGAAATTTTAACATTTAATCTTTTGACTTTAAATGACTGTGGGTGTGAATTATTACTTTTTCAACTAAAATAAGTGTGTTTAAAGTCGTTTCTGTGCCTGAAATTGGTCAAAATTTAAGCTTCTGAGTAAGCAAAACTCTGTGAAAATGGCAATTTTGTTCACTGTAAGGGTTTAAAAAGTGGTTATTCAACATGAGGCCCGATCAAAATGACATTTTGAATCATTTTTGGTAGAGTCCAAAAAATCACTTTTCTGATGAAAAACGATGACCCCGGACCTGTCGAAGGTTCAAAAAATGGTCAATATTGATGAAAATGTAACATTTAATCTTTTGTCTTTAAATGACGGTTGGATGTGAATTATTACTTTTTCAACTCAAATAAGTGTGTTTAAAGTCATTTCTGTGTCTGAAATTGGTCAAAATTGAAGCTTTTGAGTAAGCGAAAACTCTGTAAAAATGGCAATTTTGGTCACTGTGAGGGTTTAAAAAGTGGTTATTCAACATGAGGCTCGATCCAAATGACATTTAGAGTAATTTTTGGTAGAGTCCAAAAAATCAATTTTCTGATGACAAACGATGACCCCGGACCTGTCGAACGTTCAAAAAAGTGGTCAATATTGATGACATTTTAACATTTAATCTTTTGACTTTAAATGGCGGTTGGATGTGAAATATTACTTTTTCAACTAAAATAAGTGTGTTTAAAGTCATTTCTGTGCCTGAAATTGGTCAAAATTGAAGCTTCTGAGTAAGCAAAACTCTGTGAAAATGGCAATTTTGGTCACTGTAAGGGTTTAAAAAGTAGTTATTCAACATGAGGCCCGATCCAAATGACATTTTGAATCATTTTTGGTAGAGTCCAAAAAATCAATTTTCTGATGAAAAACGATTACCCCGTACCTGTCGAACGTTCAAAAAAGTGGTCAATATTGATGAAATTTTAAATTTAATCTTTTGACTTTAAATGACGGTTGGATGTGAATTATTACTTTTTCAACTAAAATAAGTGTGTTTAAAGTCATTTCTGTGCCTGAAATTGGTCAAAATTGAAGCTTCTGAGTAAGCAAAACTCTGTGAAAATGGCAATTTTGGTCACTGTAAGGGTTTAAAAAGTGGTTATTCAACATGAGGCCTGATCCAAATGACATTTTGAATCATTTTTGGTAGAGTCCAAAAAATCAATTTTATGATGAAAAACAATGACCCCGGACCTGTCGAACGTTCAAAAAAGTGGTCAATATTGATGAAAATGTAACATTTAATCTTTTGTCTTTAAATGACGGTTGGATGTGAATTATTACTTTTTCAACTAAAATAAGTGTGTTTAAAGTCATTTCTGTGTCTGAAATTGGTCAAAATTGAAGCTTTTGAGTAAGCGAAAACTCTGTAAAAATGGCAATTTTGGTCACTGTGAGGGTTTAAAAAGTGATTATTCAACATGAGGCCCGATCTAAATGACATTTTGAATCATTTTTGGTAGAGTCCAAAAAATCACTTTTCTGATGAAAAACGATGACCCCGGACCTGTCGAAGGTTCAAAAAATGGTCAATATTGATGAAAATGTAACATTTAATCTTTTGTCTTTAAATGACGGTTGGATGTGAATTATTACTTTTTCAACTAAAATAAGTGTGTTTAAAGTCATTTCTGTGTCTGAAATTGGTCAAAATTGAAGCTTTTGAGTAAGCGAAAACTCTGTAAAAATGGTAATTTTGGTCACTGTGAGGGTTTAAAAAGTGATTATTCAACATGAGGCCCGATCTAAATGACATTTTGAATCATTTTTGGTAGAGTCCAAAAAATCAATTTTCTGATGAAAAACGATGACCCCGGACCTGTCAAACGTTCAAAAAAGTGGTCAATATTGATGAAATTTTAACATTTAATCTTTTGACTTTAAATGACGATTGGATGTGAATTATTACATGTTCAACTAAAATAAGTGTGTTTAAAGTCATTTCTGTGCCTGAAATTGGTCAAAATTGAAGCTTTTGAGTAAGCGAAAACTCTGTAAAAATGGCAATTTTGGTCACTGTGAGGGTTTAAAAAGTGGTTATTCAACATGAGGCCCGATCCAAATGACATTTTGAATCATTTTTGGTAGAGTCCAAAAAAATCAATTTTCTGATGAAAAACGATGACCCCGGACCTGTCGAACGTTCAAAAAAGTGGTCAATATTGATGAAATTTTAACATTTAATCTTTTGACTTTAAATGACTGTTGGATGTGAATTATTACTTTTTCAACTAAAATAAGTGTGTTTAAAGTCGTTTCTGTGCCTGAAATTGGTCAAAATTTAAGCTTCTGAGTAAGCAAAACTCTGTGAAAATGGCAATTTTGTTCACTGTAAGGGTTTAAAAAGTGGTTATTCAACATGAGGCCCGATCAAAATGACATTTTGAATCATTTTTGGTAGAGTCCAAAAAATCACTTTTCTGATGAAAAACGATGACCCCGGACCTGTCGAAGGTTCAAAAAATGGTCAATATTGATGAAAATGTAACATTTAATCTTTTGTCTTTAAATGACGGTTGGATGTGAATTATTACTTTTTCAACTCAAATAAGTGTGTTTAAAGTCATTTCTGTGTCTGAAATTGGTCAAAATTGAAGCTTTTGAGTAAGCGAAAACTCTGTAAAAATGGCAATTTTGGTCACTGTGAGGGTTTAAAAAGTGGTTATTCAACATGAGGCTCGATCCAAATGACATTTAGAGTAATTTTTGGTAGAGTCCAAAAAATCAATTTTCTGATGACAAACGATGACCCCGTACCTGTCGAACGTTCAAAAAAGTGGTCAATATTGATGAAATTTTAAATTTAATCTTTTGACTTTAAATGACGGTTGGATGTGAATTATTACTTTTTCAACTAAAATAAGTGTGTTTAAAGTCATTTCTGTGCCTGAAATTGGTCAAAATTGAAGCTTCTGAGTAAGCAAAACTCTGTGAAAATGGCAATTTTGGTCACTGTAAGGGTTTAAAAAGTGGTTATTCAACATGAGGCCTGATCCAAATGACATTTTGAATCATTTTTGGTAGAGTCCAAAAAATCAATTTTATGATGAAAAACAATGACCCCGGACCTGTCGAACGTTCAAAAAAGTGGTCAATATTGATGAAATTTTAACATTTAAACTTTTGACTTTAAATGACTGTTGGATGTGAATTATTACTTTTTCAACTAAAATAAGTGGTTTAAAATCATTTCTGTGCCTGAAATTGGTCTAAATTGAAGCTTTTGAGTAAGCGAAAACTCTGTAAAAGTGGCAATTTTGGTCACTGTGAGGGTTTAAAAAGTGGTTATTCAACATGAGGCCCGATCCAAATGACATTTTGAATCATTTTTGGTAGAGTCCAAAAAATCAATTTTCTGATGAAAAACGATTACCCCGTACCTGTCGAACGTTCAAAAAAGTGGTCAATATTGATGAAATTTTAACATTTAATCTTTTGACTTCAAATGACGGTTGGATGTGAATTATTACTTTTTCAACTAAAATAAGTGTGTTTAAAGTCATTTCTGTGTCTGAAATTGGTCAAAATTGAAGCTTTTGAGTAAGCGAAAACTCTGTAAAAATGGCAATTTTGGTCACTGTGAGGGTTTAAAAAGTGATTATTCAACATGAGGCCCGATCTAAATGACATTTTGATTCATTTTTGGTAGAGTCCAAAAAATCACTTTTCTGATGAAAAACGATGACCCCGGACCTGTCGAAGGTTCAAAAAATGGTCAATATTGATGAAAATGTAACATTTAATCTTTTGTCTTTAAATGACGGTTGGATGTGAATTATTACTTTTTCAACTAAAATAAGTGTGTTTAAAGTCATTTCTGTGTCTGAAATTGGTCAAAATTGAAGCTTTTGAGTAAGCGAAAACTCTGTAAAAATGGCAATTTTGGTCACTGTGAGGGTTTAAAAAGTGATTATTCAACATGAGGCCCGATCTAAATGACATTTTGAATCATTTTTGGTAGAGTCCAAAAAATCAATTTTCTGATGAAAAACGATGACCCCGGACCTGTCAAACGTTCATAAAAGTGGTCAATATTGATGAAATTTTAACATTTAATCTTTTGACTTTAAATGACGATTGGATGTGAATTATTACATGTTCAACTAAAATAAGTGTGTTTAAAGTCATTTCTGTGCCTGAAATTGGTCAAAATTGAAGCTTTTGAGTAAGCGAAAACTCTGTAAAAATGGCAATTTTGGTCACTGTGAGGGTTTAAAAAGTGGTTATTCAACATGAGGCCCGATCCAAATGACATTTTGAATCATTTTTGGTAGAGTCCAAAAAATCAATTTTCTGATGAAAAACGATGACCCCGGACCAGTCGAACGTTCAAAACAGTGGTCAATATTGATGAAATTTTAACATTTAATCTTTTGACTTTAAATGACTGTTGGATGTGAATTATTACTTTTTCAACTAAAATAAGTGTGTTTAAAGTCATTTCTGTGCCTGAAATTGGTCAAAATTGAAGCTTCTGAGTAAGCAAAACTCTGTAAAAATGGCAATTTTGGTCACTGTGAGGGTTTAAAAAGTGGTTATTCAACATTAGGCCCGATCCAAATGACATTTTGAATAATTTTTGGTAGAGTTCAAAAAATCACTTTTCTGATGAAAAACGATGACCCCGACCTGTCGAAGGTTCAAAAAATGGTCAATATTGATGAAAATGTAACATTTAATCTTTTGTCTTTAAATGACGGTTGGATGTGAATTATTACTTTTTCAACTAAAATAAGTGTGTTTAAAGTCATTTCTGTGCCTGAAATTGGTCAAAATTGAAGCTTTTGAGTAAGCAAAACTTTGTAAAAATGGCAATTTTGGTCACTGTGAGGGTTTAAAAAGTGGTTATTCAACATGAGGCCCGATCCAAATGACATTTTGAATCATTTTTGGTAGAGTCCAAAAAATCAATTTTCTGATGAAAAACGATTACCCCGTACCTGTCGAACGTTCAAAAAAGTGGTCAATATTGATGAAATTTTAACATTTAATCTTTTGACTTCAAATGACGGTTGGATGTGAATTATTACTTTTTCAACTAAAATAAGTGTGTTTAAAGTCATTTCTGTGTCTGAAATTGGTCAAAATTGAAGCTTTTGAGTAAGCGAAAACTCTGTAAAAATGGCAATTTTGGTCACTGTGAGGGTTTAAAAAGTGAATATTCAACATGAGGCCCGATCTAAATGACATTTTGATTCATTTTTGGTAGAGTCCAAAAAATCACTTTTCTGATGAAAAACGATGACCCCGGACCTGTCGAAGGTTCAAAAAATGGTCAATATTGATGAAAATGTAACATTTAATCTTTTGTCTTTAAATGACGGTTGGATGTGAATTATTACTTTTTCAACTAAAATAAGTGTGTTTAAAGTCATTTCTGTGTCTGAAATTGGTCAAAATTGAAGCTTTTGAGTAAGCGAAAACTCTGTAAAAATGGCAATTTTGGTCACTGTGAGGGTTTAAAAAGTGATTATTCAACATGAGGCCCGATCTAAATGACATTTTGAATCATTTTTGGTAGAGTCCAAAAAATCAATTTTCTGATGAAAAACGATTACCCCGGACCAGTCGAACGTTCAAAACAGTGGTCAATATTGATGAAATTTTAACATTTAATCTTTTGACTTTAAATGACTGTTGGATGTGAATTATTACTTTTTCAACTAAAATAAGTGTGTTTAAAGTCATTTCTGTGCCTGAAATTGGTCAAAATTGAAGCTTCTGAGTAAGCAAAACTCTGTAAAAATGGCAATTTTGGTCACTGTGAGGGTTTAAAAAGTGGTTATTCAACATTAGGCCCGATCCAAATGACATTTTGAATAATTTTTGGTAGAGTTCAAAAAATCACTTTTCTGATGAAAAACGATGACCCCGGACCTGTCGAAGGTTCAAAAAATGGTCAATATTGATGAAAATGTAACATTTAATCTTTTGTCTTTAAATGACGGTTGGATGTGAATTATTACTTTTTCAACTAAAATAAGTGTGTTTAAAGTCATTTCTGTGTCTGAAATTGGTCAAAATTGAAGCTTTTGAGTAAGCGAAAACTCTGTAAAAATGGCAATTTTGGTCACTGTGAGGGTTTAAAAAGTGATTATTCAACATGAGGCCCGATCTAAATGACATTTTGAATCATTTTTGGTAGTCCAAAAAATCAATTTTCTGATGAAAAACGATGACCCCGGACCTGTCAAACGTTCAAAAAAGTGGTCAATATTGATGAAATTTTAACATTTAATCTTTTGACTTTAAATGACGATTGGATGTGAATTATTACATGTTCAACTAAAATAAGTGTGTTTAAAGTCATTTCTGTGCCTGAAATTGGTCAAAATTGAAGCTTTTGAGTAAGCGAAAACTCTGTAAAAATGGCAATTTTGGTCACTGTGAGGGTTTAAAAAGTGGTTATTCAACATGAGGCCCGATCCAAATGACATTTTGAATCATTTTTGGTAGAGTCCAAAAAATCAATTTTCTGATGAAAAACGATGACCAGTCGAACGTTCAAAACAGTGGTCAATATTGATGAAATTTTAACATTTAATCTTTTGACTTTAAATGACTGTTGGATGTGAATTATTACTTTTTCAACTAAAATAAGTGTGTTTAAAGTCATTTCTGTGCCTGAAATTGGTCAAAATTGAAGCTTCTGAGTAAGCAAAACTCTGTAAAAATGGCAATTTTGGTCACTGTGAGGGTTTAAAAAGTGGTTATTCAACATTAGGCCCGATCCAAATGACATTTTGAATAATTTTTGGTAGAGTTCAAAAAATCACTTTTCTGATGAAAAACGATGACCCCGGACCTGTCGAAGGTTCAAAAAATGGTCAATATTGATGAAAATGTAACATTTAATCTTTTGTCTTTAAATGACGGTTGGATGTGAATTATTACTTTTTCAACTAAAATAAGTGTGTTTAAAGTCATTTCTGTGTCTGAAATTGGTCAAAATTGAAGCTTTTGAGTAAGCGAAAACTCTGTAAAAATGGCAATTTTGGTCACTGTGAGGGTTTAAAAAGTGATTATTCAACATGAGGCCCGATCTAAATGACATTTTGAATCATTTTTGGTAGAGTCCAAAAAATCAATTTTCTGATGAAAAACGATGACCCCGGACCTGTCGAACGTTCAAAAAAGTGGTCAATATTGATGAAATTTTAACATTTAATCTTTTGACTTTAAATGACGATTGGATTTGAATTATTACATGTTCAACTAAAATAAGTGTGTTTAAAGTCATTTCTGTGCCTGAAATTGGTCAAAATTGAAGCTTTTGAGTAAGCGAAAACTCTGTAAAAATGGCAATTTTGGTCACTGTGAGGGTTTAAAAAGTGGTTATTCAACATGAGGCCCGATCAAAATGACATTTTGAATCATTTTTGGTAGAGTCCAAAAAATCACTTTTCTGATGAAAAACGATGACCCCGGACCTGTCGAAGGTTCAAAAAATGGTCAATATTGATGAAAATGTAACATTTAATCTTTTGTCTTTAAATGACGGTTGGATGTGAATTATTACTTTTTCAACTCAAATAAGTGTGTTTAAAGTCATTTCTGTGTCTGAAATTGGTCAAAATTGAAGCTTTTGAGTAAGCGAAAACTCTGTAAAAATGGCAATTTTGGTCACTGTGAGGGTTTAAAAAGTGGTTATTCAACATGAGGCTCGATCCAAATGACATTTAGAGTAATTTTTGGTAGAGTCCAAAAAATCAATTTTCTGATGACAAACGATGACCCCGGACCTGTCGAACGTTCAAAAAAGTGGTCAATATTGATGACATTTTAACATTTAATCTTTTGACTTTAAATGGCGGTTGGATGTGAAATATTACTTTTTCAACTAAAATAAGTGTGTTTAAAGTCATTTCTGTGCCTGAAATTGGTCAAAATTGAAGCTTCTGAGTAAGCAAAACTCTGTGAAAATGGCAATTTTGGTCACTGTAAGGGTTTAAAAAGTAGTTATTCAACATGAGGCCCGATCCAAATGACATTTTGAATCATTTTTGGTAGAGTCCAAAAAATCAATTTTCTGATGAAAAACGATTACCCCGTACCTGTCGAACGTTCAAAAAAGTGGTCAATATTGATGAAATTTTAAATTTAATCTTTTGACTTTAAATGACGGTTGGATGTGAATTATTACTTTTTCAACTAAAATAAGTGTGTTTAAAGTCATTTCTGTGCCTGAAATTGGTCAAAATTGAAGCTTCTGAGTAAGCAAAACTCTGTGAAAATGGCAATTTTGGTCACTGTAAGGGTTTAAAAAGTGGTTATTCAACATGAGGCCTGATCCAAATGACATTTTGAATCATTTTTGGTAGAGTCCAAAAAATCAATTTTATGATGAAAAACAATGACCCCGGACCTGTCGAACGTTCAAAAAAGTGGTCAATATTGATGAAATTTTAACATTTAAACTTTTGACTTTAAATGACTGTTGGATGTGAATTATTACTTTTTCAACTAAAATAAGTGGTTTAAAATCATTTCTGTGCCTGAAATTGGTCTAAATTGAAGCTTTTGAGTAAGCGAAAACTCTGTAAAAGTGGCAATTTTGGTCACTGTGAGGGTTTAAAAAGTGGTTATTCAACATGAGGCCCGATCCAAATGACATTTTGAATCATTTTTGGTAGAGTCCAAAAAATCAATTTTCTGATGAAAAACGATTACCCCGTACCTGTCGAACGTTCAAAAAAGTGGTCAATATTGATGAAATTTTAACATTTAATCTTTTGACTTCAAATGACGGTTGGATGTGAATTATTACTTTTTCAACTAAAATAAGTGTGTTTAAAGTCATTTCTGTGTCTGAAATTGGTCAAAATTGAAGCTTTTGAGTAAGCGAAAACTCTGTAAAAATGGCAATTTTGGTCACTGTGAGGGTTTAAAAAGTGATTATTCAACATGAGGCCCGATCTAAATGACATTTTGATTCATTTTTGGTAGAGTCCAAAAAATCACTTTTCTGATGAAAAACGATGACCCCGGACCTGTCGAAGGTTCAAAAAATGGTCAATATTGATGAAAATGTAACATTTAATCTTTTGTCTTTAAATGACGGTTGGATGTGAATTATTACTTTTTCAACTAAAATAAGTGTGTTTAAAGTCATTTCTGTGTCTGAAATTGGTCAAAATTGAAGCTTTTGAGTAAGCGAAAACTCTGTAAAAATGGCAATTTTGGTCACTGTGAGGGTTTAAAAAGTGGTTATTCAACATGAGGCCCGATCCAAATGACATTTTGAATCATTTTTGGTAGAGTCCAAAAAATCAATTTTCTGATGAAAAACGATTACCCCGTACCTGTCGAACGTTCAAAAAAGTGGTCAATATTGATGAAATTTTAACATTTAATCTTTTGACTTCAAATGACGGTTGGATGTGAATTATTACTTTTTCAACTAAAATAAGTGTGTTTAAAGTCATTTCTGTGTCTGAAATTGGTCAAAATTGAAGCTTTTGAGTAAGCGAAAACTCTGTAAAAATGGCAATTTTGGTCACTGTGAGGGTTTAAAAAGTGAATATTCAACATGAGGCCCGATCTAAATGACATTTTGATTCATTTTTGGTAGAGTCCAAAAAATCACTTTTCTGATGAAAAACGATGACCCCGGACCTGTCGAAGGTTCAAAAAATGGTCAATATTGATGAAAATGTAACATTTAATCTTTTGTCTTTAAATGACGGTTGGATGTGAATTATTACTTTTTCAACTAAAATAAGTGTGTTTAAAGTCATTTCTGTGTCTGAAATTGGTCAAAATTGAAGCTTTTGAGTAAGCGAAAACTCTGTAAAAATGGCAATTTTGGTCACTGTGAGGGTTTAAAAAGTGATTATTCAACATGAGGCCCGATCTAAATGACATTTTGAATCATTTTTGGTAGAGTCCAAAAAATCAATTTTCTGATGAAAAACGATTACCCCGGACCAGTCGAACGTTCAAAACAGTGGTCAATATTGATGAAATTTTAACATTTAATCTTTTGACTTTAAATGACTGTTGGATGTGAATTATTACTTTTTCAACTAAAATAAGTGTGTTTAAAGTCATTTCTGTGCCTGAAATTGGTCAAAATTGAAGCTTCTGAGTAAGCAAAACTCTGTAAAAATGGCAATTTTGGTCACTGTGAGGGTTTAAAAAGTGGTTATTCAACATTAGGCCCGATCCAAATGACATTTTGAATAATTTTTGGTAGAGTTCAAAAAATCACTTTTCTGATGAAAAACGATGACCCCGGACCTGTCGAAGGTTCAAAAAATGGTCAATATTGATGAAAATGTAACATTTAATCTTTTGTCTTTAAATGACGGTTGGATGTGAATTATTACTTTTTCAACTAAAATAAGTGTGTTTAAAGTCATTTCTGTGTCTGAAATTGGTCAAAATTGAAGCTTTTGAGTAAGCGAAAACTCTGTAAAAATGGCAATTTTGGTCACTGTGAGGGTTTAAAAAGTGATTATTCAACATGAGGCCCGATCTAAATGACATTTTGAATCATTTTTGGTAGAGTCCAAAAAATCAATTTTCTGATGAAAAACGATGACCCCGGACCTGTCAAACGTTCAAAAAAGTGGTCAATATTGATGAAATTTTAACATTTAATCTTTTGACTTTAAATGACGATTGGATGTGAATTATTACATGTTCAACTAAAATAAGTGTGTTTAAAGTCATTTCTGTGCCTGAAATTGGTCAAAATTGAAGCTTTTGAGTAAGCGAAAACTCTGTAAAAATGGCAATTTTGGTCACTGTGAGGGTTTAAAAAGTGGTTATTCAACATGAGGCCCGATCCAAATGACATTTTGAATCATTTTTGGTAGAGTCCAAAAAATCAATTTTCTGATGAAAAACGATGACCCCGGACCAGTCGAACGTTCAAAACAGTGGTCAATATTGATGAAATTTTAACATTTAATCTTTTGACTTTAAATGACTGTTGGATGTGAATTATTACTTTTTCAACTAAAATAAGTGTGTTTAAAGTCATTTCTGTGCCTGAAATTGGTCAAAATTGAAGCTTCTGAGTAAGCAAAACTCTGTAAAAATGGCAATTTTGGTCACTGTGAGGGTTTAAAAAGTGGTTATTCAACATTAGGCCCGATCCAAATGACATTTTGAATAATTTTTGGTAGAGTTCAAAAAATCACTTTTCTGATGAAAAACGATGACCCCGGACCTGTCGAAGGTTCAAAAAATGGTCAATATTGATGAAAATGTAACATTTAATCTTTTGTCTTTAAATGACGGTTGGATGTGAATTATTACTTTTTCAACTAAAATAAGTGTGTTTAAAGTCATTTCTGTGTCTGAAATTGGTCAAAATTGAAGCTTTTGAGTAAGCGAAAACTCTGTAAAAATGGCAATTTTGGTCACTGTGAGGGTTTAAAAAGTGATTATTCAACATGAGGCCCGATCTAAATGACATTTTGAATCATTTTTGGTAGAGTCCAAAAAATCAATTTTCTGATGAAAAACGATGACCCCGGACCTGTCGAACGTTCAAAAAAGTGGTCAATATTGATGAAATTTTAACATTTAATCTTTTGACTTTAAATGACGATTGGATTTGAATTATTACATGTTCAACTAAAATAAGTGTGTTTAAAGTCATTTCTGTGCCTGAAATTGGTCAAAATTGAAGCTTTTGAGTAAGCGAAAACTCTGTAAAAATGGCAATTTTGGTCACTGTGAGGGTTTAAAAAGTGGTTATTCAACATGAGGCCCGATCAAAATGACATTTTGAATCATTTTTGGTAGAGTCCAAAAAATCACTTTTCTGATGAAAAACGATGACCCCGGACCTGTCGAAGGTTCAAAAAATGGTCAATATTGATGAAAATGTAACATTTAATCTTTTGTCTTTAAATGACGGTTGGATGTGAATTATTACTTTTTCAACTCAAATAAGTGTGTTTAAAGTCATTTCTGTGTCTGAAATTGGTCAAAATTGAAGCTTTTGAGTAAGCGAAAACTCTGTAAAAATGGCAATTTTGGTCACTGTGAGGGTTTAAAAAGTGGTTATTCAACATGAGGCTCGATCCAAATGACATTTAGAGTAATTTTTGGTAGAGTCCAAAAAATCAATTTTCTGATGACAAACGATGACCCCGGACCTGTCGAACGTTCAAAAAAGTGGTCAATATTGATGACATTTTAACATTTAATCTTTTGACTTTAAATGGCGGTTGGATGTGAAATATTACTTTTTCAACTAAAATAAGTGTGTTTAAAGTCATTTCTGTGCCTGAAATTGGTCAAAATTGAAGCTTCTGAGTAAGCAAAACTCTGTGAAAATGGCAATTTTGGTCACTGTAAGGGTTTAAAAAGTAGTTATTCAACATGAGGCCCGATCCAAATGACATTTTGAATCATTTTTGGTAGAGTCCAAAAAATCAATTTTCTGATGAAAAACGATTACCCCGTACCTGTCGAACGTTCAAAAAAGTGGTCAATATTGATGAAATTTTAAATTTAATCTTTTGACTTTAAATGACGGTTGGATGTGAATTATTACTTTTTCAACTAAAATAAGTGTGTTTAAAGTCATTTCTGTGCCTGAAATTGGTCAAAATTGAAGCTTCTGAGTAAGCAAAACTCTGTGAAAATGGCAATTTTGGTCACTGTAAGGGTTTAAAAAGTGGTTATTCAACATTAGGCCCGATCCAAATGACATTTTGAATAATTTTTGGTAGAGTTCAAAAAATCACTTTTCTGATGAAAAACGATGACCCCGGACCTGTCGAAGGTTCAAAAAATGGTCAATATTGATGAAAATGTAACATTTAATCTTTTGTCTTTAAATGACGGTTGGATGTGAATTATTACTTTTTCAACTAAAATAAGTGTGTTTAAAGTCATTTCTGTGCCTGAAATTGGTCAAAATTGAAGCTTTTGAGTAAGCGAAAACTCTGTAAAAATGGCAATTTTGGTCACTGTGAGGGTTTAAAAAGTGGTTATTCAACATGAGGCCCGATCCAAATGACATTTTGAATCATTTTTGGTAGAGTCCAAAAAATCAATTTTCTGATGAAAAACGATGACCCCGGACCAGTCGAACGTTCAAAACAGTGGTCAATATTGATGAAATTTTAACATTTAGGGGTATATTATCAACAACTAGCGATAATTTTTGTCTCTAACTTGTTTAGAGACAAAAATTATCGCCGCACATCGGCGATTTTTATCGCAGATAAACCTTGCTATTAGCAAGGTTTATCGCAAATGCGATAAAAAACGCCCGCAATGCATGAATATCGCTGAAAAGTCAGCGATATTCATGCATTATCGAGCAAATGCTCTTAGCCATGTTATCCACCTCCCATTGGATAACATGGCTAAGAACTGCTCAGGGCAGGTGTTAGCTTTTGGAGATATTCGCCCATAGCGCAAATATCTCCAAAAGTTGGTAATAGGAGATAGCGATGTTAGCGACTGTTTCCAGTCGCTAACATCTTGGCACGCCCACTTTGCATATCATTAGTGATAAATATCACTGACATGCAAAGTGGGGCCCATGATGGTCGCTATCTCCTATTAGCTGTCGCTAACTGGTGTTAGCGACAGCTTGGTAATAGGGAGATAATTTTATCTCCGCTTTCTTGGCTTTTAAAGCCAAAAAAGCGGAGATAAAACCCCTTGATAATATACCCCTTAATCTTTTGACTTTAAATGACTGTTGGATGTGAATTATTACTTTTTCAACTAAAATAAGTGTGTTTAAAGTCATTTCTGTGCCTGAAATTGGTCAAAATTGAAGCTTCTGAGTAAGCAAAACTCTGTAAAAATGGCAATTTTGGTCACTGTGAGGGTTTAAAAAGTGGTTATTCAACATTAGGCCCGATCCAAATGACATTTTGAATAATTTTTGGTAGAGTTCAAAAAATCACTTTTCTGATGAAAAACGATGACCCCGGACCTGTCGAAGGTTCAAAAAATGGTCAATATTGATGAAAATGTAACATTTAATCTTTTGTCTTTAAATGACGGTTGGATGTGAATTATTACTTTTTCAACTAAAATAAGTGTGTTTAAAGTCATTTCTGTGTCTGAAATTGGTCAAAATTGAAGCTTTTGAGTAAGCGAAAACTCTGTAAAAATGGCAATTTTGGTCACTGTGAGGGTTTAAAAAGTGATTATTCAACATGAGGCCCGATCTAAATGACATTTTGAATCATTTTTGGTAGAGTCCAAAAAATCAATTTTCTGATGAAAAACGATGACCCCGGACCTGTCGAACGTTCAAAAAAGTGGTCAATATTGATGAAATTTTAACATTTAATCTTTTGACTTTAAATGACGATTGGATTTGAATTATTACATGTTCAACTAAAATAAGTGTGTTTAAAGTCATTTCTGTGCCTGAAATTGGTCAAAATTGAAGCTTTTGAGTAAGCGAAAACTCTGTAAAAATGGCAATTTTGGTCACTGTGAGGGTTTAAAAAGTGGTTATTCAACATGAGGCCCGATCAAAATGACATTTTGAATCATTTTTGGTAGAGTCCAAAAAATCACTTTTCTGATGAAAAACGATGACCCCGGACCTGTCGAAGGTTCAAAAAATGGTCAATATTGATGAAAATGTAACATTTAATCTTTTGTCTTTAAATGACGGTTGGATGTGAATTATTACTTTTTCAACTCAAATAAGTGTGTTTAAAGTCATTTCTGTGTCTGAAATTGGTCAAAATTGAAGCTTTTGAGTAAGCGAAAACTCTGTAAAAATGGCAATTTTGGTCACTGTGAGGGTTTAAAAAGTGGTTATTCAACATGAGGCTCGATCCAAATGACATTTAGAGTAATTTTTGGTAGAGTCCAAAAAATCAATTTTCTGATGACAAACGATGACCCCGGACCTGTCGAACGTTCAAAAAAGTGGTCAATATTGATGACATTTTAACATTTAATCTTTTGACTTTAAATGGCGGTTGGATGTGAAATATTACTTTTTCAACTAAAATAAGTGTGTTTAAAGTCATTTCTGTGCCTGAAATTGGTCAAAATTGAAGCTTCTGAGTAAGCAAAACTCTGTGAAAATGGCAATTTTGGTCACTGTAAGGGTTTAAAAAGTAGTTATTCAACATGAGGCCCGATCCAAATGACATTTTGAATCATTTTTGGTAGAGTCCAAAAAATCAATTTTCTGATGAAAATCGATTACCCCGTACCTGTCGAACGTTCAAAAAAGTGGTCAATATTGATGAAATTTTAAATTTAATCTTTTGACTTTAAATGACGGTTGGATGTGAATTATTACTTTTTCAACTAAAATAAGTGTGTTTAAAGTCATTTCTGTGCCTGAAATTGGTCAAAATTGAAGCTTCTGAGTAAGCAAAACTCTGTGAAAATGGCAATTTTGGTCACTGTAAGGGTTTAAAAAGTGGTTATTCAACATGAGGCCTGATCCAAATGACATTTTGAATCATTTTTGGTAGAGTCCAAAAAATCAATTTTATGATGAAAAACAATGACCCCGGACCTGTCGAACGTTCAAAAAAGTGGTCAATATTGATGAAATTTTAACATTTAAACTTTTGACTTTAAATGACTGTTGGATGTGAATTATTACTTTTTCAACTAAAATAAGTGGTTTAAAATCATTTCTGTGCCTGAAATTGGTCTAAATTGAAGCTTTTGAGTAAGCGAAAACTCTGTAAAAGTGGCAATTTTGGTCACTGTGAGGGTTTAAAAAGTGGTTATTCAACATGAGGCCCGATCCAAATGACATTTTGAATCATTTTTGGTAGAGTCCAAAAAATCAATTTTCTGATGAAAAACGATTACCCCGTACCTGTCGAACGTTCAAAAAAGTGGTCAATATTGATGAAATTTTAACATTTAATCTTTTGACTTCAAATGACGGTTGGATGTGAATTATTACTTTTTCAACTAAAATAAGTGTGTTTAAAGTCATTTCTGTGTCTGAAATTGGTCAAAATTGAAGCTTTTGAGTAAGCGAAAACTCTGTAAAAATGGCAATTTTGGTCACTGTGAGGGTTTAAAAAGTGAATATTCAACATGAGGCCCGATCTAAATGACATTTTGATTCATTTTTGGTAGAGTCCAAAAAATCACTTTTCTGATGAAAAACGATGACCCCGGACCTGTCGAAGGTTAAAAAAATGGTCAATATTGATGAAAATGTAACATTTAATCTTTTGTCTTTAAATGACGGTTGGATGTGAATTATTACTTTTTCAACTAAAATAAGTGTGTTTAAAGTCATTTCTGTGTCTGAAATTGGTCAAAATTGAAGCTTTTGAGTAAGCGAAAACTCTGTAAAAATGGCAATTTTGGTCACTGTGAGGGTTTAAAAAGTGATTATTCAACATGAGGCCCGATCTAAATGACATTTTGAATCATTTTTGGTAGAGTCCAAAAAATCAATTTTCTGATGAAAAACGATTACCCCGGACCAGTCGAACGTTCAAAACAGTGGTCAATATTGATGAAATTTTAACATTTAATCTTTTGACTTTAAATGACTGTTGGATGTGAATTATTACTTTTTCAACTAAAATAAGTGTGTTTAAAGTCATTTCTGTGCCTGAAATTGGTCAAAATTGAAGCTTCTGAGTAAGCAAAACTCTGTAAAAATGGCAATTGTGGTCACTGTGAGGGTTTAAAAAGTGGTTATTCAACATTAGGCCCGATCCAAATGACATTTTGAATAATTTTTGGTAGAGTTCAAAAAATCACTTTTCTGATGAAAAACGATGACCCCGGACCTGTCGAAGGTTCAAAAAATGGTCAATATTGATGAAAATGTAACATTTAATCTTTTGTCTTTAAATGACGGTTGGATGTGAATTATTACTTTTTCAACTAAAATAAGTGTGTTTAAAGTCATTTCTGTGTCTGAAATTGGTCAAAATTGAAGCTTTTGAGTAAGCGAAAACTCTGTAAAAATGGCAATTTTGGTCACTGTGAGGGTTTAAAAAGTGATTATTCAACATGAGGCCCGATCTAAATGACATTTTGAATCATTTTTGGTAGAGTCCAAAAAATCAATTTTCTGATGAAAAACGATGACCCCGGACCTGTCAAACGTTCAAAAAAGTGGTCAATATTGATGAAATTTTAACATTTAATCTTTTGACTTTAAATGACGATTGGATGTGAATTATTACATGTTCAACTAAAATAAGTGTGTTTAAAGTCATTTCTGTGCCTGAAATTGGTCAAAATTGAAGCTTTTGAGTAAGCGAAAACTCTGTAAAAATGGCAATTTTGGTCACTGTGAGGGTTTAAAAAGTGGTTATTCAACATGAGGCCCGATCCAAATGACATTTTGAATCATTTTTGGTAGAGTCCAAAAAATCAATTTTCTGATGAAAAACGATGACCCCGGACCAGTCGAACGTTCAAAACAGTGGTCAATATTGATGAAATTTTAACATTTAATCTTTTGACTTTAAATGACTGTTGGATGTGAATTATTACTTTTTCAACTAAAATAAGTGTGTTTAAAGTCATTTCTGTGCCTGAAATTGGTCAAAATTGAAGCTTCTGAGTAAGCAAAACTCTGTAAAAATGGCAATTTTGGTCACTGTGAGGGTTTAAAAAGTGGTTATTCAACATTAGGCCCGATCCAAATGACATTTTGAATAATTTTTGGTAGAGTTCAAAAAATCACTTTTCTGATGAAAAACGATGACCCCGGACCTGTCGAAGGTTCAAAAAATGGTCAATATTGATGAAAATGTAACATTTAATCTTTTGTCTTTAAATGACGGTTGGATGTGAATTATTACTTTTTCAACTAAAATAAGTGTGTTTAAAGTCATTTCTGTGTCTGAAATTGGTCAAAATTGAAGCTTTTGAGTAAGCGAAAACTCTGTAAAAATGGCAATTTTGGTCACTGTGAGGGTTTAAAAAGTGATTATTCAACATGAGGCCCGATCTAAATGACATTTTGAATCATTTTTGGTAGAGTCCAAAAAATCAATTTTCTGATGAAAAACGATGACCCCGGACCTGTCGAACGTTCAAAAAAGTGGTCAATATTGATGAAATTTTAACATTTAATCTTTTGACTTCAAATGACGGTTGGATGTGAATTATTACTTTTTCAACTAAAATAAGTGTGTTTAAAGTCATTTCTGTGTCTGAAATTGGTCAAAATTGAAGCTTTTGAGTAAGCGAAAACTCTGTAAAAATGGCAATTTTGGTCACTGTGAGGGTTTAAAAAGTGATTATTCAACATGAGGCCCGATCTAAATGACATTTTGATTCATTTTTGGTAGAGTCCAAAAAATCACTTTTCTGATGAAAAACGATGACCCCGGACCTGTCGAAGGTTCAAAAAATGGTCAATATTGATGAAAATGTAACATTTAATCTTTTGTCTTTAAATGACGGTTGGATGTGAATTATTACTTTTTCAACTAAAATAAGTGTGTTTAAAGTCATTTCTGTGTCTGAAATTGGTCAAAATTGAAGCTTTTGAGTAAGCGAAAACTCTGTAAAAATGGCAATTTTGGTCACTGTGAGGGTTTAAAAAGTGATTATTCAACATGAGGCCCGATCTAAATGACATTTTGAATCATTTTTGGTAGAGTCCAAAAAATCAATTTTCTGATGAAAAACGATGACCCCGGACCTGTCGAAGGTTCAAAAAATGGTCAATATTGATGAAATTTTAACATTTAATCTTTTGACTTTAAATGACTGTTGGATGTGAATTATTACTTTTTCAACTAAAATAAGTGTGTTTAAAGTCGTTTCTGTGCCTGAAATTGGTCAAAATTTAAGCTTCTGAGTAAGCAAAACTCTGTGAAAATGGCAATTTTGTTCACTGTAAGGGTTTAAAAAGTGGTTATTCAACATGAGGCCCGATCAAAATGACATTTTGAATCATTTTTGGTAGAGTCCAAAAAATCAATTTTCTGATGAAAAACGATGACCCCGGACCTGTCGAACGTTCAAAAAAGTGGTCAATATTGATGAAATTTTAACATTTAATCTTTTGACTTCAAATGACGGTTGGATGTGAATTATTACATGTTCAACTAAAATAAGTGTGTTTAAAGTCATTTCTGTGCCTGAAATTGGTCAAAATTGAAGCTTTTGAGTAAGCGAAAACTCTGTAAAAATGGCAATTTTGGTCACTGTGAGGGTTTAAAAAGTGGTTATTCAACATGAGGCTCGATCCAAATGACATTTAGAGTAATTTTTGGTAGAGTCCAAAAAATCAATTTTCTGATGACAAACGATGACCCCGGACCTGTCGAACGTTCAAAAAAGTGGTCAATATTGATGAAATTTTAACATTTAATCTTTTGACTTTAAATGGCGGTTGGATGTGAAATATTACTTTTTCAACTAAAATAAGTGTGTTTAAAGTCATTTCTGTGCCTGAAATTGGTCAAAATTGAAGCTTCTGAGTAAGCAAAACTCTGTGAAAATGGCAATTTTGGTCACTGTAAGGGTTTAAAAAGTAGTTATTCAACATGAGGCCCGATCCAAATGACATTTTGAATCATTTTTGGTAGAGTCCAAAAAATCAATTTTCTGATGAAAAGCGATTACCCCGTACCTGTCGAACGTTCAAAAAAGTGGTCAATATTGATGAAATTTTAAATTTAATCTTTTGACTTTAAATGACGGTTGGATGTGAATTATTACTTTTTCAACTAAAATAAGTGTGTTTAAAGTCATTTCTGTGCCTGAAATTGGTCAAAATTGAAGCTTCTGAGTAAGCAAAACTCTGTGAAAATGGCAATTTTGGTCACTGTAAGGGTTTAAAAAGTGGTTATTCAACATGAGGCCTGATCCAAATGACATTTTGAATCATTTTTGGTAGAGTCCAAAAAATCAATTTTATGATGAAAAACAATGACCCCGGACCTGTCGAACGTTCAAAAAAGTGGTCAATATTGATGAAATTTTAACATTTAAACTTTTGACTTTAAATGACTGTTGGATGTGAATTATTACTTTTTCAACTAAAATAAGTGGTTTAAAATCATTTCTGTGCCTGAAATTGGTCTAAATTGAAGCTTTTGAGTAAGCGAAAACTCTGTAAAAGTGGCAATTTTGGTCACTGTGAGGGTTTAAAAAGTGGTTATTCAACATGAGGCCCGATCCAAATGACATTTTGAATCATTTTTGGTAGAGTCCAAAAAATCAATTTTCTGATGAAAAACGATGACCCCGGACCTGTCGAACGTTCAAAAAAGTGGTCAATATTGATGAAATTTTAACATTTAATCTTTTGACTTCAAATGACGGTTGGATGTGAATTATTACTTTTTCAACTAAAATAAGTGTGTTTAAAGTCATTTCTGTGTCTGAAATTGGTCAAAATTGAAGCTTTTGAGTAAGCGAAAACTCTGTAAAAATGGCAATTTTGGTCACTGTGAGGGTTTAAAAAGTGATTATTCAACATGAGGCCCGATCTAAATGACATTTTGAATCATTTTTGGTAGAGTCCAAAAAATCACTTTTCTGATGAAAAACGATGACCCCGGACCTGTCGAAGGTTCAAAAAATGGTCAATATTGATGAAAATGTAACATTTAATCTTTTGTCTTTAAATGACGGTTGGATGTGAATTATTACTTTTTCAACTAAAATAAGTGTGTTTAAAGTCATTTCTGTGTCTGAAATTGGTCAAAATTGAAGCTTTTGAGTAAGCGAAAACTCTGTAAAAATGGCAATTTTGGTCACTGTGAGGGTTTAAAAAGTGATTATTCAACATGAGGCCCGATCTAAATGACATTTTGAATCATTTTTGGTAGAGTCCAAAAAATCAATTTTCTGATGAAAAACGATGACCCCGGACCTGTCAAACGTTCAAAAAAGTGGTCAATATTGATGAAATTTTAACATTTAATCTTTTGACTTTAAATGACGATTGGATGTGAATTATTACATGTTCAACTAAAATAAGTGTGTTTAAAGTCATTTCTGTGCCTGAAATTGGTCAAAATTGAAGCTTTTGAGTAAGCGAAAACTCTGTAAAAATGGCAATTTTGGTCACTGTGAGGGTTTAAAAAGTGGTTATTCAACATGAGGCCCGATCAAAATGACATTTTGAATCATTTTTGGTAGAGTCCAAAAAATCACTTTTCTGATGAAAAACGATGACCCCGGACCTGTCGAAGGTTCAAAAAATGGTCAATATTGATGAAAATGTAACATTTAATCTTTTGTCTTTAAATGACGGTTGGATGTGAATTATTACTTTTTCTACTAAAATAAGTGTGTTTAAAGTCATTTCTGTGTCTGAAATTGGTCAAAATTGAAGCTTTTGAGTAAGCGAAAACTCTGTAAAAATGGCAATTTTGGTCACTGTGAGGGTTTAAAAAGTGGTTATTCAACATGAGGCTCGATCCAAATGACATTTAGAGTAATTTTTGGTAGAGTCCAAAAAATCAATTTTCTGATGACAAACGATGACCCCGGACCTGTCGAACGTTCAAAAAAGTGGTCAATATTGATGACATTTTAACATTTAATCTTTTGACTTTAAATGGCGGTTGGATGTGAAATATTACTTTTTCAACTAAAATAAGTGTGTTTAAAGTCATTTCTGTGCCTGAAATTGGTCAAAATTGAAGCTTCTGAGTAAGCAAAACTCTGTGAAAATGGCAATTTTGGTCACTGTAAGGGTTTAAAAAGTAGTTATTCAACATGAGGCCCGATCCAAATGACATTTTGAATCATTTTTGGTAGAGTCCAAAAAATCAATTTTCTGATGAAAATCGATTACCCCGTACCTGTCGAACGTTCAAAAAAGTGGTCAATATTGATGAAATTTTAAATTTAATCTTTTGACTTTAAATGACGGTTGGATGTGAATTATTACTTTTTCAACTAAAATAAGTGTGTTTAAAGTCATTTCTGTGCCTGAAATTGGTCAAAATTGAAGCTTCTGAGTAAGCAAAACTCTGTGAAAATGGCAATTTTGGTCACTGTAAGGGTTTAAAAAGTGGTTATTCAACATGAGGCCTGATCCAAATGACATTTTGAATCATTTTTGGTAGAGTCCAAAAAATCAATTTTATGATGAAAAACAATGACCCCGGACCTGTCGAACGTTCAAAAAAGTGGTCAATATTGATGAAATTTTAACATTTAAACTTTTGACTTTAAATGACTGTTGGATGTGAATTATTACTTTTTCAACTAAAATAAGTGGTTTAAAATCATTTCTGTGCCTGAAATTGGTCTAAATTGAAGCTTTTGAGTAAGCGAAAACTCTGTAAAAGTGGCAATTTTGGTCACTGTGAGGGTTTAAAAAGTGGTTATTCAACATGAGGCCCGATCCAAATGACATTTTGAATCATTTTTGGTAGAGTCCAAAAAATCAATTTTCTGATGAAAAACGATTACCCCGTACCTGTCGAACGTTCAAAAAAGTGGTCAATATTGATGAAATTTTAACATTTAATCTTTTGACTTCAAATGACGGTTGGATGTGAATTATTACTTTTTCAACTAAAATAAGTGTGTTTAAAGTCATTTCTGTGTCTGAAATTGGTCAAAATTGAAGCTTTTGAGTAAGCGAAAACTCTGTAAAAATGGCAATTTTGGTCACTGTGAGGGTTTAAAAAGTGAATATTCAACATGAGGCCCGATCTAAATGACATTTTGATTCATTTTTGGTAGAGTCCAAAAAATCACTTTTCTGATGAAAAACGATGACCCCGGACCTGTCGAAGGTTAAAAAAATGGTCAATATTGATGAAAATGTAACATTTAATCTTTTGTCTTTAAATGACGGTTGGATGTGAATTATTACTTTTTCAACTAAAATAAGTGTGTTTAAAGTCATTTCTGTGTCTGAAATTGGTCAAAATTGAAGCTTTTGAGTAAGCGAAAACTCTGTAAAAATGGCAATTTTGGTCACTGTGAGGGTTTAAAAAGTGATTATTCAACATGAGGCCCGATCTAAATGACATTTTGAATCATTTTTGGTAGAGTCCAAAAAATCAATTTTCTGATGAAAAACGATTACCCCGGACCAGTCGAACGTTCAAAACAGTGGTCAATATTGATGAAATTTTAACATTTAATCTTTTGACTTTAAATGACTGTTGGATGTGAATTATTACTTTTTCAACTAAAATAAGTGTGTTTAAAGTCATTTCTGTGCCTGAAATTGGTCAAAATTGAAGCTTCTGAGTAAGCAAAACTCTGTAAAAATGGCAATTGTGGTCACTGTGAGGGTTTAAAAAGTGGTTATTCAACATTAGGCCCGATCCAAATGACATTTTGAATAATTTTTGGTAGAGTTCAAAAAATCACTTTTCTGATGAAAAACGATGACCCCGGACCTGTCGAAGGTTCAAAAAATGGTCAATATTGATGAAAATGTAACATTTAATCTTTTGTCTTTAAATGACGGTTGGATGTGAATTATTACTTTTTCAACTAAAATAAGTGTGTTTAAAGTCATTTCTGTGTCTGAAATTGGTCAAAATTGAAGCTTTTGAGTAAGCGAAAACTCTGTAAAAATGGCAATTTTGGTCACTGTGAGGGTTTAAAAAGTGATTATTCAACATGAGGCCCGATCTAAATGACATTTTGAATCATTTTTGGTAGAGTCCAAAAAATCAATTTTCTGATGAAAAACGATGACCCCGGACCTGTCAAACGTTCAAAAAAGTGGTCAATATTGATGAAATTTTAACATTTAATCTTTTGACTTTAAATGACGATTGGATGTGAATTATTACATGTTCAACTAAAATAAGTGTGTTTAAAGTCATTTCTGTGCCTGAAATTGGTCAAAATTGAAGCTTTTGAGTAAGCGAAAACTCTGTAAAAATGGCAATTTTGGTCACTGTGAGGGTTTAAAAAGTGGTTATTCAACATGAGGCCCGATCCAAATGACATTTTGAATCATTTTTGGTAGAGTCCAAAAAATCAATTTTCTGATGAAAAACGATGACCCCGGACCAGTCGAACGTTCAAAACAGTGGTCAATATTGATGAAATTTTAACATTTAATCTTTTGACTTTAAATGACTGTTGGATGTGAATTATTACTTTTTCAACTAAAATAAGTGTGTTTAAAGTCATTTCTGTGCCTGAAATTGGTCAAAATTGAAGCTTCTGAGTAAGCAAAACTCTGTAAAAATGGCAATTTTGGTCACTGTGAGGGTTTAAAAAGTGGTTATTCAACATTAGGCCCGATCCAAATGACATTTTGAATAATTTTTGGTAGAGTTCAAAAAATCACTTTTCTGATGAAAAACGATGACCCCGGACCTGTCGAAGGTTCAAAAAATGGTCAATATTGATGAAAATGTAACATTTAATCTTTTGTCTTTAAATGACGGTTGGATGTGAATTATTACTTTTTCAACTAAAATAAGTGTGTTTAAAGTCATTTCTGTGTCTGAAATTGGTCAAAATTGAAGCTTTTGAGTAAGCGAAAACTCTGTAAAAATGGCAATTTTGGTCACTGTGAGGGTTTAAAAAGTGATTATTCAACATGAGGCCCGATCTAAATGACATTTTGAATCATTTTTGGTAGAGTCCAAAAAATCAATTTTCTGATGAAAAACGATGACCCCGGACCTGTCGAACGTTCAAAAAAGTGGTCAATATTGATGAAATTTTAACATTTAATCTTTTGACTTCAAATGACGGTTGGATGTGAATTATTACTTTTTCAACTAAAATAAGTGTGTTTAAAGTCATTTCTGTGTCTGAAATTGGTCAAAATTGAAGCTTTTGAGTAAGCGAAAACTCTGTAAAAATGGCAATTTTGGTCACTGTGAGGGTTTAAAAAGTGATTATTCAACATGAGGCCCGATCTAAATGACATTTTGATTCATTTTTGGTAGAGTCCAAAAAATCACTTTTCTGATGAAAAACGATGACCCCGGACCTGTCGAAGGTTCAAAAAATGGTCAATATTGATGAAAATGTAACATTTAATCTTTTGTCTTTAAATGACGGTTGGATGTGAATTATTACTTTTTCAACTAAAATAAGTGTGTTTAAAGTCATTTCTGTGTCTGAAATTGGTCAAAATTGAAGCTTTTGAGTAAGCGAAAACTCTGTAAAAATGGCAATTTTGGTCACTGTGAGGGTTTAAAAAGTGATTATTCAACATGAGGCCCGATCTAAATGACATTTTGAATCATTTTTGGTAGAGTCCAAAAAATCAATTTTCTGATGAAAAACGATGACCCCGGACCTGTCGAAGGTTCAAAAAATGGTCAATATTGATGAAATTTTAACATTTAATCTTTTGACTTTAAATGACTGTTGGATGTGAATTATTACTTTTTCAACTAAAATAAGTGTGTTTAAAGTCGTTTCTGTGCCTGAAATTGGTCAAAATTTAAGCTTCTGAGTAAGCAAAACTCTGTGAAAATGGCAATTTTGTTCACTGTAAGGGTTTAAAAAGTGGTTATTCAACATGAGGCCCGATCAAAATGACATTTTGAATCATTTTTGGTAGAGTCCAAAAAATCAATTTTCTGATGAAAAACGATGACCCCGGACCTGTCGAACGTTCAAAAAAGTGGTCAATATTGATGAAATTTTAACATTTAATCTTTTGACTTCAAATGACGGTTGGATGTGAATTATTACATGTTCAACTAAAATAAGTGTGTTTAAAGTCATTTCTGTGCCTGAAATTGGTCAAAATTGAAGCTTTTGAGTAAGCGAAAACTCTGTAAAAATGGCAATTTTGGTCACTGTGAGGGTTTAAAAAGTGGTTATTCAACATGAGGCTCGATCCAAATGACATTTAGAGTAATTTTTGGTAGAGTCCAAAAAATCAATTTTCTGATGACAAACGATGACCCCGGACCTGTCGAACGTTCAAAAAAGTGGTCAATATTGATGAAATTTTAACATTTAATCTTTTGACTTTAAATGGCGGTTGGATGTGAAATATTACTTTTTCAACTAAAATAAGTGTGTTTAAAGTCATTTCTGTGCCTGAAATTGGTCAAAATTGAAGCTTCTGAGTAAGCAAAACTCTGTGAAAATGGCAATTTTGGTCACTGTAAGGGTTTAAAAAGTAGTTATTCAACATGAGGCCCGATCCAAATGACATTTTGAATCATTTTTGGTAGAGTCCAAAAAATCAATTTTCTGATGAAAAGCGATTACCCCGTACCTGTCGAACGTTCAAAAAAGTGGTCAATATTGATGAAATTTTAAATTTAATCTTTTGACTTTAAATGACGGTTGGATGTGAATTATTACTTTTTCAACTAAAATAAGTGTGTTTAAAGTCATTTCTGTGCCTGAAATTGGTCAAAATTGAAGCTTCTGAGTAAGCAAAACTCTGTGAAAATGGCAATTTTGGTCACTGTAAGGGTTTAAAAAGTGGTTATTCAACATGAGGCCTGATCCAAATGACATTTTGAATCATTTTTGGTAGAGTCCAAAAAATCAATTTTATGATGAAAAACAATGACCCCGGACCTGTCGAACGTTCAAAAAAGTGGTCAATATTGATGAAATTTTAACATTTAAACTTTTGACTTTAAATGACTGTTGGATGTGAATTATTACTTTTTCAACTAAAATAAGTGGTTTAAAATCATTTCTGTGCCTGAAATTGGTCTAAATTGAAGCTTTTGAGTAAGCGAAAACTCTGTAAAAGTGGCAATTTTGGTCACTGTGAGGGTTTAAAAAGTGGTTATTCAACATGAGGCCCGATCCAAATGACATTTTGAATCATTTTTGGTAGAGTCCAAAAAATCAATTTTCTGATGAAAAACGATGACCCCGGACCTGTCGAACGTTCAAAAAAGTGGTCAATATTGATGAAATTTTAACATTTAATCTTTTGACTTCAAATGACGGTTGGATGTGAATTATTACTTTTTCAACTAAAATAAGTGTGTTTAAAGTCATTTCTGTGTCTGAAATTGGTCAAAATTGAAGCTTTTGAGTAAGCGAAAACTCTGTAAAAATGGCAATTTTGGTCACTGTGAGGGTTTAAAAAGTGATTATTCAACATGAGGCCCGATCTAAATGACATTTTGAATCATTTTTGGTAGAGTCCAAAAAATCACTTTTCTGATGAAAAACGATGACCCCGGACCTGTCGAAGGTTCAAAAAATGGTCAATATTGATGAAAATGTAACATTTAATCTTTTGTCTTTAAATGACGGTTGGATGTGAATTATTACTTTTTCAACTAAAATAAGTGTGTTTAAAGTCATTTCTGTGTCTGAAATTGGTCAAAATTGAAGCTTTTGAGTAAGCGAAAACTCTGTAAAAATGGCAATTTTGGTCACTGTGAGGGTTTAAAAAGTGATTATTCAACATGAGGCCCGATCTAAATGACATTTTGAATCATTTTTGGTAGAGTCCAAAAAATCAATTTTCTGATGAAAAACGATGACCCCGGACCTGTCAAACGTTCAAAAAAGTGGTCAATATTGATGAAATTTTAACATTTAATCTTTTGACTTTAAATGACGATTGGATGTGAATTATTACATGTTCAACTAAAATAAGTGTGTTTAAAGTCATTTCTGTGCCTGAAATTGGTCAAAATTGAAGCTTTTGAGTAAGCGAAAACTCTGTAAAAATGGCAATTTTGGTCACTGTGAGGGTTTAAAAAGTGGTTATTCAACATGAGGCCCGATCAAAATGACATTTTGAATCATTTTTGGTAGAGTCCAAAAAATCACTTTTCTGATGAAAAACGATGACCCCGGACCTGTCGAAGGTTCAAAAAATGGTCAATATTGATGAAAATGTAACATTTAATCTTTTGTCTTTAAATGACGGTTGGATGTGAATTATTACTTTTTCTACTAAAATAAGTGTGTTTAAAGTCATTTCTGTGTCTGAAATTGGTCAAAATTGAAGCTTTTGAGTAAGCGAAAACTCTGTAAAAATGGCAATTTTGGTCACTGTGAGGGTTTAAAAAGTGGTTATTCAACATGAGGCTCGATCCAAATGACATTTAGAGTAATTTTTGGTAGAGTCCAAAAAATCAATTTTCTGATGACAAACGATGACCCCGGACCTGTCGAACGTTCAAAAAAGTGGTCAATATTGATGACATTTTAACATTTAATCTTTTGACTTTAAATGGCGGTTGGATGTGAAATATTACTTTTTCAACTAAAATAAGTGTGTTTAAAGTCATTTCTGTGCCTGAAATTGGTCAAAATTGAAGCTTCTGAGTAAGCAAAACTCTGTGAAAATGGCAATTTTGGTCACTGTAAGGGTTTAAAAAGTAGTTATTCAACATGAGGCCCGATCCAAATGACATTTTGAATCATTTTTGGTAGAGTCCAAAAAATCAATTTTCTGATGAAAAACGATTACCCCGTACCTGTCGAACGTTCAAAAAAGTGGTCAATATTGATGAAATTTTAAATTTAATCTTTTGACTTTAAATGACGGTTGGATGTGAATTATTACTTTTTCAACTAAAATAAGTGTGTTTAAAGTCATTTCTGTGCCTGAAATTGGTCAAAATTGAAGCTTCTGAGTAAGCAAAACTCTGTGAAAATGGCAATTTTGGTCACTGTAAGGGTTTAAAAAGTGGTTATTCAACATGAGGCCTGATCCAAATGACATTTTGAATCATTTTTGGTAGAGTCCAAAAAATCAATTTTATGATGAAAAACAATGACCCCGGACCTGTCGAACGTTCAAAAAAGTGGTCAATATTGATGAAATTTTAACATTTAAACTTTTGACTTTAAATGACTGTTGGATGTGAATTATTACTTTTTCAACTAAAATAAGTGGTTTAAAATCATTTCTGTGCCTGAAATTGGTCTAAATTGAAGCTTTTGAGTAAGCGAAAACTCTGTAAAAGTGGCAATTTTGGTCACTGTGAGGGTTTAAAAAGTGGTTATTCAACATGAGGCCCGATCCAAATGACATTTTGAATCATTTTTGGTAGAGTCCAAAAAATCAATTTTCTGATGAAAAACGATTACCCCGTACCTGTCGAACGTTCAAAAAAGTGGTCAATATTGATGAAATTTTAACATTTAATCTTTTGACTTCAAATGACGGTTGGATGTGAATTATTACTTTTTCAACTAAAATAAGTGTGTTTAAAGTCATTTCTGTGTCTGAAATTGGTCAAAATTGAAGCTTTTGAGTAAGCGAAAACTCTGTAAAAATGGCAATTTTGGTCACTGTGAGGGTTTAAAAAGTGATTATTCAACATGAGGCCCGATCTAAATGACATTTTGATTCATTTTTGGTAGAGTCCAAAAAATCACTTTTCTGATGAAAAACGATGACCCCGGACCTGTCGAAGGTTCAAAAAATGGTCAATATTGATGAAAATGTAACATTTAATCTTTTGTCTTTAAATGACGGTTGGATGTGAATTATTACTTTTTCAACTAAAATACGTGTGTTTAAAGTCATTTCTGTGTCTGAAATTGGTCAAAATTGAAGCTTTTGAGTAAGCGAAAACTCTGTAAAAATGGCAATTTTGGTCACTGTGAGGGTTTAAAAAGTGATTATTCAACATGAGGCCCGATCTAAATGACATTTTGAATCATTTTTGGTAGAGTCCAAAAAATCAATTTTCTGATGAAAAACGATGACCCCGGACCTGTCGAAGGTTAAAAAAATGGTCAATATTGATGAAATTTTAACATTTAATCTTTTGACTTTAAATGACTGTTGGATGTGAATTATTACTTTTTCAACTAAAATAAGTGTGTTTAAAGTCGTTTCTGTGCCTGAAATTGGTCAAAATTTAAGCTTCTGAGTAAGCAAAACTCTGTGAAAATGGCAATTTTGTTCACTGTAAGGGTTTAAAAAGTGGTTATTCAACATGAGGCCCGATCAAAATGACATTTTGAATCATTTTTGGTAGAGTCCAAAAAATCAATTTTCTGATGAAAAACGATGACCCCGGACCTGTCGAACGTTCAAAAAAGTGGTCAATATTGATGAAATTTTAACATTTAATCTTTTGACTTCAAATGACGGTTGGATGTGAATTATTACATGTTCAACTAAAATAAGTGTGTTTAAAGTCATTTCTGTGCCTGAAATTGGTCAAAATTGAAGCTTTTGAGTAAGCGAAAACTCTGTAAAAATGGCAATTATGGTCACTGTGAGGGTTTAAAAAGTGGTTATTCAACATGAGGCTCGATCCAAATGACATTTAGAGTAATTTTTGGTAGAGTCCAAAAAATCAATTTTCTGATGACAAACGATGACCCCGGACCTGTCGAACGTTCAAAAAAGTGGTCAATATTGATGAAATTTTAACATTTAATCTTTTGACTTTAAATGGCGGTTGGATGTGAAATATTACTTTTTCAACTAAAATAAGTGTGTTTAAAGTCATTTCTGTGCCTGAAATTGGTCAAAATTGAAGCTTCTGAGTAAGCAAAACTCTGTGAAAATGGCAATTTTGGTCACTGTAAGGGTTTAAAAAGTAGTTATTCAACATGAGGCCCGATCCAAATGACATTTTGAATCATTTTTGGTAGAGTCCAAAAAATCAATTTTCTGATGAAAAGCGATTACCCCGTACCTGTCGAACGTTCAAAAAGTGGTCAATATTGATGAAATTTTAAATTTAATCTTTTGACTTTAAATGACGGTTGGATGTGAATTATTACTTTTTCAACTAAAATAAGTGTGTTTAAAGTCATTTCTGTGCCTGAAATTGGTCAAAATTGAAGCTTCTGAGTAAGCAAAACTCTGTGAAAATGGCAATTTTGGTCACTGTAAGGGTTTAAAAAGTGGTTATTCAACATGAGGCCTGATCCAAATGACATTTTGAATCATTTTTGGTAGAGTCCAAAAAATCAATTTTATGATGAAAAACAATGACCCCGGACCTGTCGAACGTTCAAAAAAGTGGTCAATATTGATGAAATTTTAACATTTAAACTTTTGACTTTAAATGACTGTTGGATGTGAATTATTACTTTTTCAACTAAAATAAGTGGTTTAAAATCATTTCTGTGCCTGAAATTGGTCTAAATTGAAGCTTTTGAGTAAGCGAAAACTCTGTAAAAGTGGCAATTTTGGTCACTGTGAGGGTTTAAAAAGTGGTTATTCAACATGAGGCCCGATCCAAATGACATTTTGAATCATTTTTGGTAGAGTCCAAAAAATCAATTTTCTGATGAAAAACGATGACCCCGGACCTGTCGAACGTTCAAAAAAGTGGTCAATATTGATGAAATTTTAACATTTAATCTTTTGACTTCAAATGACGGTTGGATGTGAATTATTACTTTTTCAACTAAAATAAGTGTGTTTAAAGTCATTTCTGTGTCTGAAATTGGTCAAAATTGAAGCTTTTGAGTAAGCGAAAACTCTGTAAAAATGGCAATTTTGGTCACTGTGAGGGTTTAAAAAGTGATTATTCAACATGAGGCCCGATCTAAATGACATTTTGAATCATTTTTGGTAGAGTCCAAAAAATCACTTTTCTGATGAAAAACGATGACCCCGGACCTGTCGAAGGTTCAAAAAATGGTCAATATTGATGAAAATGTAACATTTAATCTTTTGTCTTTAAATGACGGTTGGATGTGAATTATTACTTTTTCAACTAAAATAAGCGTGTTTAAAGTCATTTCTGTGTCTGAAATTGGTCAAAATTGAAGCTTTTGAGTAAGCGAAAACTCTGTAAAAATGGCAATTTTGGTCACTGTGAGGGTTTAAAAAGTGATTATTCAACATGAGGCCCGATCTAAATGACATTTTGAATCATTTTTGGTAGAGTCCAAAAAATCAATTTTCTGATGAAAAACGATGACCCCGGACCTGCCAAACGTTCAAAAAAGTGGTCAATATTGATGAAATTTTAACATTTAATCTTTTGACTTTAAATGACGATTGGATGTGAATTATTACATGTTCAACTAAAATAAGTGTGTTTAAAGTCATTTCTGTGCCTGAAATTGGTCAAAATTGAAGCTTTTGAGTAAGCGAAAACTCTGTAAAAATGGCAATTTTGGTCACTGTGAGGGTTTAAAAAGTGGTTATTCAACATGAGGCCCGATCCAAATGACATTTTGAATCATTTTTGGTAGAGTCCAAAAAAATCAATTTTCTGATGAAAAACGATGACCCCGGACCTGTCGAACGTTCAAAAAAGTGGTCAATATTGATGAAATTTTAACATTTAATCTTTTGACTTTAAATGACTGTTGGATGTGAATTATTACTTTTTCAACTAAAATAAGTGTGTTTAAAGTCGTTTCTGTGCCTGAAATTGGTCAAAATTTAAGCTTCTGAGTAAGCAAAACTCTGTGAAAATGGCAATTTTGTTCACTGTAAGGGTTTAAAAAGTGGTTATTCAACATGAGGCCCGATCAAAATGACATTTTGAATCATTTTTGGTAGAGTCCAAAAAATCACTTTTCTGATGAAAAACGATGACCCCGGACCTGTCGAAGGTTCAAAAAATGGTCAATATTGATGAAAATGTAACATTTAATCTTTTGTCTTTAAATGACGGTTGGATGTGAATTATTACTTTTTCAACTAAAATAAGTGTGTTTAAAGTCATTTCTGTGTCTGAAATTGGTCAAAATTGAAGCTTTTGAGTAAGCGAAAACTCTGTAAAAATGGCAATTTTGGTCACTGTGAGGGTTTAAAAAGTGGTTATTCAACATGAGGCTCGATCCAAATGACATTTAGAGTAATTTTTGGTAGAGTCCAAAAAATCAATTTTCTGATGACAAACGATGACCCCGGACCTGTCGAACGTTCAAAAAAGTGGTCAATATTGATGACATTTTAACATTTAATCTTTTGACTTTAAATGGCGGTTGGATGTGAAATATTACTTTTTCAACTAAAATAAGTGTGTTTAAAGTCATTTCTGTGCCTGAAATTGGTCAAAATTGAAGCTTCTGAGTAAGCAAAACTCTGTGAAAATGGCAATTTTGGTCACTGTAAGGGTTTAAAAAGTAGTTATTCAACATGAGGCCCGATCCAAATGACATTTTGAATCATTTTTGGTAGAGTCCAAAAAATCAATTTTCTGATGAAAAACGATTACCCCGTACCTGTCGAACGTTCAAAAAAGTGGTCAATATTGATGAAATTTTAAATTTAATCTTTTGACTTTAAATGACGGTTGGATGTGAATTATTACTTTTTCAACTAAAATAAGTGTGTTTAAAGTCATTTCTGTGCCTGAAATTGGTCAAAATTGAAGCTTCTGAGTAAGCAAAACTCTGTGAAAATGGCAATTTTGGTCACTGTAAGGGTTTAAAAAGTGGTTATTCAACATGAGGCCTGATCCAAATGACATTTTGAATCATTTTTGGTAGAGTCCAAAAAATCAATTTTATGATGAAAAACAATGACCCCGGACCTGTCGAACGTTCAAAAAAGTGGTCAATATTGATGAAATTTTAACATTTAAACTTTTGACTTTAAATGACTGTTGGATGTGAATTATTACTTTTTCAACTAAAATAAGTGGTTTAAAATCATTTCTGTGCCTGAAATTGGTCTAAATTGAAGCTTTTGAGTAAGCGAAAACTCTGTAAAAGTGGCAATTTTGGTCACTGTGAGGGTTTAAAAAGTGGTTATTCAACATGAGGCCCGATCCAAATGACATTTTGAATCATTTTTGGTAGAGTCCAAAAAATCAATTTTCTGATGAAAAACGATTACCCCGTACCTGTCGAACGTTCAAAAAAGTGGTCAATATTGATGAAATTTTAACATTTAATCTTTTGACTTCAAATGACGGTTGGATGTGAATTATTACTTTTTCAACTAAAATAAGTGTGTTTAAAGTCATTTCTGTGTCTGAAATTGGTCAAAATTGAAGCTTTTGAGTAAGCGAAAACTCTGTAAAAATGGCAATTTTGGTCACTGTGAGGGTTTAAAAAGTGATTATTCAACATGAGGCCCGATCTAAATGACATTTTGATTCATTTTTGGTAGAGTCCAAAAAATCACTTTTCTGATGAAAAACGATGACCCCGGACCTGTCGAAGGTTCAAAAAATGGTCAATATTGATGAAAATGTAACATTTAATCTTTTGTCTTTAAATGACGGTTGGATGTGAATTATTACTTTTTCAACTAAAATAAGTGTGTTTAAAGTCATTTCTGTGTCTGAAATTGGTCAAAATTGAAGCTTTTGAGTAAGCGAAAACTCTGTAAAAATGGCAATTTTGGTCACTGTGAGGGTTTAAAAAGTGATTATTCAACATGAGGCCCGATCTAAATGACATTTTGAATCATTTTTGGTAGAGTCCAAAAAATCAATTTTCTGATGAAAAACGATGACCCCGGACCTGTCGAAGGTTCAAAAAATGGTCAATATTGATGAAATTTTAACATTTAATCTTTTGACTTTAAATGACTGTTGGATGTGAATTATTACTTTTTCAACTAAAATAAGTGTGTTTAAAGTCGTTTCTGTGCCTGAAATTGGTCAAAATTTAAGCTTCTGAGTAAGCAAAACTCTGTGAAAATGGCAATTTTGTTCACTGTAAGGGTTTAAAAAGTGGTTATTCAACATGAGGCCCGATCAAAATGACATTTTGAATCATTTTTGGTAGAGTCCAAAAAATCAATTTTCTGATGAAAAACGATGACCCCGGACCTGTCGAACGTTCAAAAAAGTGGTCAATATTGATGAAATTTTAACATTTAATCTTTTGACTTCAAATGACGGTTGGATGTGAATTATTACATGTTCAACTAAAATAAGTGTGTTTAAAGTCATTTCTGTGCCTGAAATTGGTCAAAATTGAAGCTTTTGAGTAAGCGAAAACTCTGTAAAAATGGCAATTTTGGTCACTGTGAGGGTTTAAAAAGTGGTTATTCAACATGAGGCTCGATCCAAATGACATTTAGAGTAATTTTTGGTAGAGTCCAAAAAATCAATTTTCTGATGACAAACGATGACCCCGGACCTGTCGAACGTTCAAAAAAGTGGTCAATATTGATGAAATTTTAACATTTAATCTTTTGACTTTAAATGGCGGTTGGATGTGAAATATTACTTTTTCAACTAAAATAAGTGTGTTTAAAGTCATTTCTGTGCCTGAAATTGGTCAAAATTGAAGCTTCTGAGTAAGCAAAACTCTGTGAAAATGGCAATTTTGGTCACTGTAAGGGTTTAAAAAGTAGTTATTCAACATGAGGCCCGATCCAAATGACATTTTGAATCATTTTTGGTAGAGTCCAAAAAATCAATTTTCTGATGAAAAGCGATTACCCCGTACCTGTCGAACGTTCAAAAAGTGGTCAATATTGATGAAATTTTAAATTTAATCTTTTGACTTTAAATGACGGTTGGATGTGAATTATTACTTTTTCAACTAAAATAAGTGTGTTTAAAGTCATTTCTGTGCCTGAAATTGGTCAAAATTGAAGCTTCTGAGTAAGCAAAACTCTGTGAAAATGGCAATTTTGGTCACTGTAAGGGTTTAAAAAGTGGTTATTCAACATGAGGCCTGATCCAAATGACATTTTGAATCATTTTTGGTAGAGTCCAAAAAATCAATTTTATGATGAAAAACAATGACCCCGGACCTGTCGAACGTTCAAAAAAGTGGTCAATATTGATGAAATTTTAACATTTAAACTTTTGACTTTAAATGACTGTTGGATGTGAATTATTACTTTTTCAACTAAAATAAGTGGTTTAAAATCATTTCTGTGCCTGAAATTGGTCTAAATTGAAGCTTTTGAGTAAGCGAAAACTCTGTAAAAGTGGCAATTTTGGTCACTGTGAGGGTTTAAAAAGTGGTTATTCAACATGAGGCCCGATCCAAATGACATTTTGAATCATTTTTGGTAGAGTCCAAAAAATCAATTTTCTGATGAAAAACGATGACCCCGGACCTGTCGAACGTTCAAAAAAGTGGTCAATATTGATGAAATTTTAACATTTAATCTTTTGACTTCAAATGACGGTTGGATGTGAATTATTACTTTTTCAACTAAAATAAGTGTGTTTAAAGTCATTTCTGTGTCTGAAATTGGTCAAAATTGAAGCTTTTGAGTAAGCGAAAACTCTGTAAAAATGGCAATTTTGGTCACTGTGAGGGTTTAAAAAGTGATTATTCAACATGAGGCCCGATCTAAATGACATTTTGAATCATTTTTGGTAGAGTCCAAAAAATCACTTTTCTGATGAAAAACGATGACCCCGGACCTGTCGAAGGTTCAAAAAATGGTCAATATTGATGAAAATGTAACATTTAATCTTTTGTCTTTAAATGACGGTTGGATGTGAATTATTACTTTTTCAACTAAAATAAGTGTGTTTAAAGTCATTTCTGTGTCTGAAATTGGTCAAAATTGAAGCTTTTGAGTAAGCGAAAACTCTGTAAAAATGGCAATTTTGGTCACTGTGAGGGTTTAAAAAGTGATTATTCAACATGAGGCCCGATCTAAATGACATTTTGAATCATTTTTGGTAGAGTCCAAAAAATCAATTTTCTGATGAAAAACGATGACCCCGGACCTGTCAAACGTTCAAAAAAGTGGTCAATATTGATGAAATTTTAACATTTAATCTTTTGACTTTAAATGACGATTGGATGTGAATTATTACATGTTCAACTAAAATAAGTGTGTTTAAAGTCATTTCTGTGCCTGAAATTGGTCAAAATTGAAGCTTTTGAGTAAGCGAAAACTCTGTAAAAATGGCAATTTTGGTCACTGTGAGGGTTTAAAAAGTGGTTATTCAACATGAGGCCCGATCCAAATGACATTTTGAATCATTTTTGGTAGAGTCCAAAAAAATCAATTTTCTGATGAAAAACGATGACCCCGGACCTGTCGAACGTTCAAAAAAGTGGTCAATATTGATGAAATTTTAACATTTAATCTTTTGACTTTAAATGACTGTTGGATGTGAATTATTACTTTTTCAACTAAAATAAGTGTGTTTAAAGTCGTTTCTGTGCCTGAAATTGGTCAAAATTTAAGCTTCTGAGTAAGCAAAACTCTGTAAAAATGGCAATTTTGTTCACTGTAAGGGTTTAAAAAGTGGTTATTCAACATGAGGCCCGATCAAAATGACATTTTGAATCATTTTTGGTAGAGTCCAAAAAATCACTTTTCTGATGAAAAACGATGACCCCGGACCTGTCGAAGGTTCAAAAAATGGTCAATATTGATGAAAATGTAACATTTAATCTTTTGTCTTTAAATGACGGTTGGATGTGAATTATTACTTTTTCAACTAAAATAAGTGTGTTTAAAGTCATTTCTGTGTCTGAAATTGGTCAAAATTGAAGCTTTTGAGTAAGCGAAAACTCTGTAAAAATGGCAATTTTGGTCACTGTGAGGGTTTAAAAAGTGGTTATTCAACATGAGGCTCGATCCAAATGACATTTAGAGTAATTTTTGGTAGAGTCCAAAAAATCAATTTTCTGATGACAAACGATGACCCCGGACCTGTCGAACGTTCAAAAAAGTGGTCAATATTGATGACATTTTAACATTTAATCTTTTGACTTTAAATGGCGGTTGGATGTGAAATATTACTTTTTCAACTAAAATAAGTGTGTTTAAAGTCATTTCTGTGCCTGAAATTGGTCAAAATTGAAGCTTCTGAGTAAGCAAAACTCTGTGAAAATGGCAATTTTGGTCACTGTAAGGGTTTAAAAAGTAGTTATTCAACATGAGGCCCGATCCAAATGACATTTTGAATCATTTTTGGTAGAGTCCAAAAAATCAATTTTCTGATGAAAAACGATTACCCCGTACCTGTCGAACGTTCAAAAAAGTGGTCAATATTGATGAAATTTTAAATTTAATCTTTTCACTTTAAATGACGGTTGGATGTGAATTATTACTTTTTCAACTAAAATAAGTGTGTTTAAAGTCATTTCTGTGCCTGAAATTGGTCAAAATTGAAGCTTCTGAGTAAGCAAAACTCTGTGAAAATGGCAATTTTGGTCACTGTAAGGGTTTAAAAAGTGGTTATTCAACATGAGGCCTGATCCAAATGACATTTTGAATCATTTTTGGTAAAGTCCAAAAAATCAATTTTATGATGAAAAACAATGACCCCGGACCTGTCGAACGTTCAAAAAAGTGGTCAATATTGATGAAATTTTAACATTTAAACTTTTGACTTTAAATGACTGTTGGATGTGAATTATTACTTTTTCAACTAAAATAAGTGGTTTAAAATCATTTCTGTGCCTGAAATTGGTCTAAATTGAAGCTTTTGAGTAAGCGAAAACTCTGTAAAAGTGGCAATTTTGGTCACTGTGAGGGTTTAAAAAGTGGTTATTCAACATGAGGCCCGATCCAAATGACATTTTGAATCATTTTTGGTAGAGTCCAAAAAATCAATTTTCTGATGAAAAACGATTACCCCGTACCTGTCGAACGTTCAAAAAAGTGGTCAATATTGATGAAATTTTAACATTTAATCTTTTGACTTCAAATGACGGTTGGATGTGAATTATTACTTTTTCAACTAAAATAAGTGTGTTTAAAGTCATTTCTGTGTCTGAAATTGGTCAAAATTGAAGCTTTTGAGTAAGCGAAAACTCTGTAAAAATGGCAATTTTGGTCACTGTGAGGGTTTAAAAAGTGATTATTCAACATGAGGCCCGATCTAAATGACATTTTGATTCATTTTTGGTAGAGTCCAAAAAATCACTTTTCTGATGAAAAACGATGACCCCGGACCTGTCGAAGGTTCAAAAAATGGTCAATATTGATGAAAATGTAACATTTAATCTTTTGTCTTTAAATGACGGTTGGATGTGAATTATTACTTTTTCAACTAAAATAAGTGTGTTTAAAGTCATTTCTGTGTCTGAAATTGGTCAAAATTGAAGCTTTTGAGTAAGCGAAAACTCTGTAAAAATGGCAATTTTGGTCACTGTGAGGGTTTAAAAAGTGGTTATTCAACATGAGGCTCGATCCAAATGACATTTAGAGTAATTTTTGGTAGAGTCCAAAAAATCAATTTTCTGATGACAAACGATGACCCCGGACCTGTCGAACGTTCAAAAAAGTGGTCAATATTGATGACATTTTAACATTTAATCTTTTGACTTTAAATGGCGGTTGGATGTGAAATATTACTTTTTCAACTAAAATAAGTGTGTTTAAAGTCATTTCTGTGCCTGAAATTGGTCAAATTGAAGCTTCTGAGTAAGCAAAACTCTGTGAAAATGGCAATTTTGGTCACTGTAAGGGTTTAAAAAGTAGTTATTCAACATGAGGCCCGATCCAAATGACATTTTGAATCATTTTTGGTAGAGTCCAAAAAATCAATTTTCTGATGAAAAACGATTACCCCGTACCTGTCGAACGTTCAAAAAAGTGGTCAATATTGATGAAATTTTAAATTTAATCTTTTGACTTTAAATGACGGTTGGATGTGAATTATTACTTTTTCAACTAAAATAAGTGTGTTTAAAGTCATTTCTGTGCCTGAAATTGGTCAAAATTGAAGCTTCTGAGTAAGCAAAACTCTGTGAAAATGGCAATTTTGGTCACTGTAAGGGTTTAAAAAGTGGTTATTCAACATGAGGCCTGATCCAAATGACATTTTGAATCATTTTTGGTAGAGTCCAAAAAATCAATTTTATGATGAAAAACAATGACCCCGGACCTGTCGAACGTTCAAAAAAGTGGTCAATATTGATGAAATTTTAACATTTAAACTTTTGACTTTAAATGACTGTTGGATGTGAATTATTACTTTTTCAACTAAAATAAGTGGTTTAAAATCATTTCTGTGCCTGAAATTGGTCTAAATTGAAGCTTTTGAGTAAGCGAAAACTCTGTAAAAGTGGCAATTTTGGTCACTGTGAGGGTTTAAAAAGTGGTTATTCAACATGAGGCCCGATCCAAATGACATTTTGAATCATTTTTGGTAGAGTCCAAAAAATCAATTTTCTGATGAAAAACGATTACCCCGTACCTGTCGAACGTTCAAAAAAGTGGTCAATATTGATGAAATTTTAACATTTAATCTTTTGACTTCAAATGACGGTTGGATGTGAATTATTACTTTTTCAACTAAAATAAGTGTGTTTAAAGTCATTTCTGTGTCTGAAATTGGTCAAAATTGAAGCTTTTGAGTAAGCGAAAACTCTGTAAAAATGGCAATTTTGGTCACTGTGAGGGTTTAAAAAGTGATTATTCAACATGAGGCCCGATCTAAATGACATTTTGATTCATTTTTGGTAGAGTCCAAAAAATCACTTTTCTGATGAAAAACGATGACCCCGGACCTGTCGAAGGTTCAAAAAATGGTCAATATTGATGAAAATGTAACATTTAATCTTTTGTCTTTAAATGACGGTTGGATGTGAATTATTACTTTTTCAACTAAAATAAGTGTGTTTAAAGTCATTTCTGTGTCTGAAATTGGTCAAAATTGAAGCTTTTGAGTAAGCGAAAACTCTGTAAAAATGGCAATTTTGGTCACTGTGAGGGTTTAAAAAGTGATTATTCAACATGAGGCCCGATCTAAATGACATTTTGAATCATTTTTGGTAGAGTCCAAAAAATCAATTTTCTGATGAAAAACGATGACCCCGGACCTGTCGAAGGTTCAAAAAATGGTCAATATTGATGAAATTTTAACATTTAATCTTTTGACTTTAAATGACTGTTGGATGTGAATTATTACTTTTTCAACTAAAATAAGTGTGTTTAAAGTCGTTTCTGTGCCTGAAATTGGTCAAAATTTAAGCTTCTGAGTAAGCAAAACTCTGTGAAAATGGCAATTTTGGTCACTGTAAGGGTTTAAAAAGTGGTTATTCAACATGAGGCCTGATCCAAATGACATTTTGAATCATTTTTGGTAGAGTCCAAAAAATCAATTTTATGATGAAAAACAATGACCCCGGACCTGTCGAACGTTCAAAAAAGTGGTCAATATTGATGAAATTTTAACATTTAAACTTTTGACTTTAAATGACTGTTGGATGTGAATTATTACTTTTTCAACTAAAATAAGTGGTTTAAAATCATTTCTGTGCCTGAAATTGGTCAAAATTGAAGCTTCTGAGTAAGCAAAACTCTGTGAAAATGGCAATTTTGGTCACTGTAAGGGTTTAAAAAGTGGTTATTCAACATGAGGCCTGATCCAAATGACATTTTGAATCATTTTTGGTAGAGTCCAAAAAATCAATTTTATGATGAAAAACAATGACCCCGGACCTGTCGAACGTTCAAAAAAGTGGTCAATATTGATGAAATTTTAACATTTAAACTTTTGACTTTAAATGACTGTTGGATGTGAATTATTACTTTTTCAACTAAAATAAGTGGTTTAAAATCATTTCTGTGCCTGAAATTGGTCTAAATTGAAGCTTTTGAGTAAGCGAAAACTCTGTAAAAGTGGCAATTTTGGTCACTGTGAGGGTTTAAAAAGTGGTTATTCAACATGAGGCCCGATCCAAATGACATTTTGATTCATTTTTGGTAGAGTCCAAAAAATCACTTTTCTGATGAAAAACGATGACCCCGGACCTGTCGAAGGTTCAAAAAATGGTCAATATTGATGAAAATGTAACATTTAATCTTTTGTCTTTAAATGACGGTTGGATGTGAATTATTACTTTTTCAACTAAAATAAGTGTGTTTAAAGTCATTTCTGTGTCTGAAATTGGTCAAAATTGAAGCTTTTGAGTAAGCGAAAACTCTGTAAAAATGGCAATTTTGGTCACTGTGAGGGTTTAAAAAGTGGTTATTCAACATGAGGCTCGATCCAAATGACATTTAGAGTAATTTTTGGTAGAGTCCAAAAAATCAATTTTCTGATGACAAACGATGACCCCGGACCTGTCGAACGTTCAAAAAAGTGGTCAATATTGATGACATTTTAACATTTAATCTTTTGACTTTAAATGGCGGTTGGATGTGAAATATTACTTTTTCAACTAAAATAAGTGTGTTTAAAGTCATTTCTGTGCCTGAAATTGGTCAAAATTGAAGCTTCTGAGTAAGCAAAACTCTGTGAAAATGGCAATTTTGGTCACTGTAAGGGTTTAAAAAGTAGTTATTCAACATGAGGCCCGATCCAAATGACATTTTGAATCATTTTTGGTAGAGTCCAAAAAATCAATTTTCTGATGAAAAACGATTACCCCGTACCTGTCGAACGTTCAAAAAAGTGGTCAATATTGATGAAATTTTAAATTTAATCTTTTGACTTTAAATGACGGTTGGATGTGAATTATTACTTTTTCAACTAAAATAAGTGTGTTTAAAGTCATTTCTGTGCCTGAAATTGGTCAAAATTGAAGCTTCTGAGTAAGCAAAACTCTGTGAAAATGGCAATTTTGGTCACTGTAAGGGTTTAAAAAGTGGTTATTCAACATGAGGCCTGATCCAAATGACATTTTGAATCATTTTTGGTAGAGTCCAAAAAATCAATTTTATGATGAAAAACAATGACCCCGGACCTGTCGAACGTTCAAAAAAGTGGTCAATATTGATGAAATTTTAACATTTAAACTTTTGACTTTAAATGACTGTTGGATGTGAATTATTACTTTTTCAACTAAAATAAGTGGTTTAAAATCATTTCTGTGCCTGAAATTGGTCTAAATTGAAGCTTTTGAGTAAGCGAAAACTCTGTAAAAGTGGCAATTTTGGTCACTGTGAGGGTTTAAAAAGTGGTTATTCAACATGAGGCCCGATCCAAATGACATTTTGAATCATTTTTGGTAGAGTCCAAAAAATCAATTTTCTGATGAAAAACGATTACCCCGTACCTGTCGAACGTTCAAAAAAGTGGTCAATATTGATGAAATTTTAACATTTAATCTTTTGACTTCAAATGACGGTTGGATGTGAATTATTACTTTTTCAACTAAAATAAGTGTGTTTAAAGTCATTTCTGTGTCTGAAATTGGTCAAAATTGAAGCTTTTGAGTAAGCGAAAACTCTGTAAAAGTGGCAATTTTGGTCACTGTGAGGGTTTAAAAAGTGATTATTCAACATGAGGCCCGATCTAAATGACATTTTGATTCATTTTTGGTAGAGTCCAAAAAATCACTTTTCTGATGAAAAACGATGACCCCGGACCTGTCGAAGGTTCAAAAAATGGTCAATATTGATGAAAATGTAACATTTAATCTTTTGTCTTTAAATGACGGTTGGATGTGAATTATTACTTTTTCAACTAAAATAAGTGTGTTTAAAGTCATTTCTGTGTCTGAAATTGGTCAAAATTGAAGCTTTTGAGTAAGCGAAAACTCTGTAAAAATGGCAATTTTGGTCACTGTGAGGGTTTAAAAAGTGATTATTCAACATGAGGCCCGATCTAAATGACATTTTGAATCATTTTTGGTAGAGTCCAAAAAATCAATTTTCTGATGAAAAACGATGACCCCGGACCTGTCGAAGGTTCAAAAAATGGTCAATATTGATGAAATTTTAACATTTAATCTTTTGACTTTAAATGACTGTTGGATGTGAATTATTACTTTTTCAACTAAAATAAGTGTGTTTAAAGTCGTTTCTGTGCCTGAAATTGGTCAAAATTTAAGCTTCTGAGTAAGCAAAACTCTGTGAAAATGGCAATTTTGTTCACTGTAAGGGTTTAAAAAGTGGTTATTCAACATGAGGCCCGATCAAAATGACATTTTGAATCATTTTTGGTAGAGTCCAAAAAATCAATTTTCTGATGAAAAACGATGACCCCGGACCTGTCGAACGTTCAAAAAAGTGGTCAATATTGATGAAATTTTAACATTTAATCTTTTGACTTCAAATGACGGTTGGATGTGAATTATTACTTTTTCAACTAAAATAAGTGTGTTTAAAGTCATTTCTGTGTCTGAAATTGGTCAAAATTGAAGCTTTTGAGTAAGCGAAAACTCTGTAAAAATGGCAATTTTGGTCACTGTGAGGGTTTAAAAAGTGATTATTCAACATGAGGCCCGATCTAAATGACATTTTGAATCATTTTTGGTAGAGTCCAAAAAATCACTTTTCTGATGAAAAACGATGACCCCGGACCTGTCGAAGGTTAAAAAAATGGACAATATTGATGAAAATGTAACATTTAATCTTTTGTCTTTAAATGACGGTTGGATGTGAATTATTACTTTTTCAACTAAAATAAGTGTGTTTAAAGTCATTTCTGTGTCTGAAATTGGTCAAAATTGAAGCTTTTGAGTAAGCGAAAACTCTGTAAAAATGGCAATTTTGGTCACTGTGAGGGTTTAAAAAGTGATTATTCAACATGAGGCCCGATCTAAATGACATTTTGAATCATTTTTGGTAGAGTCCAAAAAATCACTTTTCTGATGAAAAACGATGACCCCGGACCTGTCGAAGGTTCAAAAAATGGTCAATATTGATGAAAATGTAACATTTAATCTTTTGTCTTTAAATGACGGTTGGATGTGAATTATTACTTTTTCAACTAAAATAAGTGTGTTTAAAGTCATTTCTGTGTCTGAAATTGGTCAAAATTGAAGCTTTTGAGTAAGCGAAAACTCTGTAAAAATGGCAATTTTGGTCACTGTGAGGGTTTAAAAAGTGATTATTCAACATGAGGCCCGATCTAAATGACATTTTGAATCATTTTTGGTAGAGTCCAAAAAATCAATTTTCTGATGAAAAACGATGACCCCGGACCTGTCGAAGGTTCAAAAAATGGTCAATATTGATGAAAATGTAACATTTAATCTTTTGTCTTTAAATGACGGTTGGATGTGAATTATTACTTTTTCAACTAAAATAAGTGTGTTTAAAGTCATTTCTGTGTCTGAAATTGGTCAAAATTGAAGCTTTTGAGTAAGCGAAAACTCTGTAAAAATGGCAATTTTGGTCACTGTGAGGGTTTAAAAAGTGATTATTCAACATGAGGCCCGATCTAAATGACATTTTGAATCATTTTTGGTAGAGTCCAAAAAATCAATTTTCTGATGAAAAACGATGACCCCGGACCTGTCGAACGTTCAAAAAAGTGGTCAATATTGATGAAATTTTAACATTTAATCTTTTGACTTTAAATGACGATTGGATGTGAATTATTACATGTTCAACTAAAATAAGTGTGTTTAAAGTCATTTCTGTGCCTGAAATTGGTCAAAATTGAAGCTTTTGAGTAAGCGAAAACTCTGTAAAAATGGCAATTTTGGTCACTGTGAGGGTTTAAAAAGTGGTTATTCAACATGAGGCTCGATCCAAATGACATTTAGAGTAATTTTTGGTAGAGTCCAAAAAATCAATTTTCTGATGACAAACGATGACCCCGGACCTGTCGAACGTTCAAAAAAGTGGTCAATATTGATGAAATTTTAACATTTAATCTTTTGACCTTAAATGGCGGTTGGATGTGAAATATTACTTTTTCAACTAAAATAAGTGTGTTTAAAGTCATTTCTGTGCCTGAAATTGGTCAAAATTGAAGCTTCTGAGTAAGCAAAACTCTGTGAAAATGGCAATTTTGGTCACTGTAAGGGTTTAAAAAGTAGTTATTCAACATGAGGCCCGATCCAAATGACATTTTGAATCATTTTTGGTAGAGTCCAAAAAATCAATTTTCTGATGAAAAGCGATTACCCCGTACCTGTCGAACGTTCAAAAAAGTGGTCAATATTGATGAAATTTTAAATTTAATCTTTTGACTTTAAATGACGGTTGGATGTGAATTATTACTTTTTCAACTAAAATAAGTGTGTTTAAAGTCATTTCTGTGCCTGAAATTGGTCAAAATTGAAGCTTCTGAGTAAGCAAAACTCTGTGAAAATGGCAATTTTGGTCACTGTAAGGGTTTAAAAAGTGGTTATTCAACATGAGGCCTGATCCAAATGACATTTTGAATCATTTTTGGTAGAGTCCAAAAAATCAATTTTATGATGAAAAACAATGACCCCGGACCTGTCGAACGTTCAAAAAAGTGGTCAATATTGATGAAATTTTAACATTTAAACTTTTGACTTTAAATGACTGTTGGATGTGAATTATTACTTTTTCAACTAAAATAAGTGGTTTAAAATCATTTCTGTGCCTGAAATTGGTCTAAATTGAAGCTTTTGAGTAAGCGAAAACTCTGTAAAAGTGGCAATTTTGGTCACTGTGAGGGTTTAAAAAGTGATTATTCAACATGAGGCCCGATCTAAATGACATTTTGAATCATTTTTGGTAGAGTCCAAAAAATCACTTTTCTGATGAAAAACGATGACCCCGGACCTGTCGAAGGTTCAAAAAATGGTCAATATTGATGAAAATGTAACATTTAATCTTTTGTCTTTAAATGACGGTTGGATGTGAATTATTACTTTTTCAACTAAAATAAGTGTGTTTAAAGTCATTTCTGTGCCTGAAATTGGTCAAAATTGAAGCTTTTGAGTAAGCAAAACTTTGTAAAAATGGCAATTTTGGTCACTGTGAGGGTTTAAAAAGTGGTTATTCAACATGAGGCCCGATCCAAATGACATTTTGAATCATTTTTGGTAGAGTCCAAAAAATCAATTTTCTGATGAAAAACGATTACCCCGTACCTGTCGAACGTTCAAAAAAGTGGTCAATATTGATGAAATTTTAACATTTAATCTTTTGACTTCAAATGACGGTTGGATGTGAATTATTACTTTTTCAACTAAAATAAGTGTGTTTAAAGTCATTTCTGTGTCTGAAATTGGTCAAAATTGAAGCTTTTGAGTAAGCAAAAACTCTGTAAAAATGGCAATTTTGGTCACTGTGAGGGTTTAAAAAGTGATTATTCAACATGAGGCCCGATCTAAATGACATTTTGATTCATTTTTGGTAGAGTCCAAAAAATCACTTTTCTGATGAAAAATGATGACCCCGGACCTGTCGAAGGTTCAAAAAATGGTCAATATTGATGAAAATGTAACATTTAATCTTTTGTCTTTAAATGACGGTTGGATGTGAATTATTACTTTTTCAACTAAAATAAGTGTGTTTAAAGTCATTTCTGTGTCTGAAATTGGTCAAAATTGAAGCTTTTGAGTAAGCGAAAACTCTGTAAAAATGGCAATTTTGGTCACTGTGAGGGTTTAAAAAGTGATTATTCAACATGAGGCCCGATCTAAATGACATTTTGAATCATTTTTGGTAGAGTCCAAAAAATCAATTTTCTGATGAAAAACGATTACCCCGGACCAGTCGAACGTTCAAAACAGTGGTCAATATTGATGAAATTTTAACATTTAATCTTTTGACTTTAAATGACTGTTGGATGTGAATTATTACTTTTTCAACTAAAATAAGTGTGTTTAAAGTCATTTCTGTGCCTGAAATTGGTCAAAATTGAAGCTTCTGAGTAAGCAAAACTCTGTAAAAATGGCAATTTTGGTCACTGTGAGGGTTTAAAAAGTGGTTATTCAACATTAGGCCCGATCCAAATGACATTTTGAATAATTTTTGGTAGAGTTCAAAAAATCACTTTTCTGATGAAAAACGATGACCCCGGACCTGTCGAAGGTTCAAAAAATGGTCAATATTGATGAAAATGTAACATTTAATCTTTTGTCTTTAAATGACGGTTGGATGTGAATTATTACTTTTTCAACTAAAATAAGTGTGTTTAAAGTCATTTCTGTGTCTGAAATTGGTCAAAATTGAAGCTTTTGAGTAAGCGAAAACTCTGTAAAAATGGCAATTTTGGTCACTGTGAGGGTTTAAAAAGTGATTATTCAACATGAGGCCCGATCTAAATGACATTTTGAATCATTTTTGGTAGAGTCCAAAAAATCAATTTTCTGATGAAAAACGATGACCCCGGACCTGTCAAACGTTCAAAAAAGTGGTCAATATTGATGAAATTTTAACATTTAATCTTTTGACTTTAAATGACGATTGGATGTGAATTATTACATGTTCAACTAAAATAAGTGTGTTTAAAGTCATTTCTGTGCCTGAAATTGGTCAAAATTGAAGCTTTTGAGTAAGCGAAAACTCTGTAAAAATGGCAATTTTGGTCACTGTGAGGGTTTAAAAAGTGGTTATTCAACATGAGGCCCGATCCAAATGACATTTTGAATCATTTTTGGTAGAGTCCAAAAAATCAATTTTCTGATGAAAAACGATGACCCCGGACCAGTCGAACGTTCAAAACAGTGGTCAATATTGATGAAATTTTAACATTTAATCTTTTGACTTTAAATGACTGTTGGATGTGAATTATTACTTTTTCAACTAAAATAAGTGTGTTTAAAGTCATTTCTGTGCCTGAAATTGGTCAAAATTGAAGCTTCTGAGTAAGCAAAACTCTGTAAAAATGGCAATTTTGGTCACTGTGAGGGTTTAAAAAGTGGTTATTCAACATTAGGCCCGATCCAAATGACATTTTGAATAATTTTTGGTAGAGTTCAAAAAATCACTTTTCTGATGAAAAACGATGACCCCGGACCTGTCGAAGGTTCAAAAAATGGTCAATATTGATGAAAATGTAACATTTAATCTTTTGTCTTTAAATGACGGTTGGATGTGAATTATTACTTTTTCAACTAAAATAAGTGTGTTTAAAGTCATTTCTGTGTCTGAAATTGGTCAAAATTGAAGCTTTTGAGTAAGCGAAAACTCTGTAAAAATGGCAATTTTGGTCACTGTGAGGGTTTAAAAAGTGATTATTCAACATGAGGCCCGATCTAAATGACATTTTGAATCATTTTTGGTAGAGTCCAAAAAATCAATTTTCTGATGAAAAACGATGACCCCGGACCTGTCGAACGTTCAAAAAAGTGGTCAATATTGATGAAATTTTAACATTTAATCTTTTGACTTTAAATGACGATTGGATGTGAATTATTACATGTTCAACTAAAATAAGTGTGTTTAAAGTCATTTCTGTGCCTGAAATTGGTCAAAATTGAAGCTTTTGAGTAAGCGAAAACTCTGTAAAAATGGCAATTTTGGTCACTGTGAGGGTTTAAAAAGTGGTTATTCAACATGAGGCTCGATCCAAATGACATTTAGAGTAATTTTTGGTAGAGTCCAAAAAATCAATTTTCTGATGACAAACGATGACCCCGGACCTGTCGAACGTTCAAAAAAGTGGTCAATATTGATGAAATTTTAACATTTAATCTTTTGACTTTAAATGGCGGTTGGATGTGAAATATTACTTTTTCAACTAAAATAAGTGTGTTTAAAGTCATTTCTGTGCCTGAAATTGGTCAAAATTGAAGCTTCTGAGTAAGCAAAACTCTGTGAAAATGGCAATTTTGGTCACTGTAAGGGTTTAAAAAGTAGTTATTCAACATGAGGCCCGATCCAAATGACATTTTGAATCATTTTTGGTAGAGTCCAAAAAATCAATTTTCTGATGAAAAGCGATTACCCCGTACCTGTCGAACGTTCAAAAAAGTGGTCAATATTGATGAAATTTTAAATTTAATCTTTTGACTTTAAATGACGGTTGGATGTGAATTATTACTTTTTCAACTAAAATAAGTGTGTTTAAAGTCATTTCTGTGCCTGAAATTGGTCAAAATTGAAGCTTCTGAGTAAGCAAAACTCTGTGAAAATGGCAATTTTGGTCACTGTAAGGGTTTAAAAAGTGGTTATTCAACATGAGGCCTGATCCAAATGACATTTTGAATCATTTTTGGTAGAGTCCAAAAAATCAATTTTATGATGAAAAACGATGACCCCGGACCTGTCGAACGTTCAAAAAAGTGGTCAATATTGATGAAATTTTAACATTTAATCTTTTGACTTCAAATGACGGTTGGATGTGAATTATTACTTTTTCAACTAAAATAAGTGTGTTTAAAGTCATTTCTGTGTCTGAAATTGGTCAAAATTGAAGCTTTTGAGTAAGCGAAAACTCTGTAAAAATGGCAATTTTGGTCACTGTGAGGGTTTAAAAAGTGATTATTCAACATGAGGCCCGATCTAAATGACATTTTGAATCATTTTTGGTAGAGTCCAAAAAATCACTTTTCTGATGAAAAACGATGACCCCGGACCTGTCGAAGGTTCAAAAAATGGTCAATATTGATGAAAATGTAACATTTAATCTTTTGTCTTTAAATGACGGTTGGATGTGAATTATTACTTTTTCAACTAAAATAAGTGTGTTTAAAGTCATTTCTGTGTCTGAAATTGGTCAAAATTGAAGCTTTTGAGTAAGCGAAAACTCTGTAAAAATGGCAATTTTGGTCACTGTGAGGGTTTAAAAAGTGATTATTCAACATGAGGCCCGATCTAAATGACATTTTGAATCATTTTTGGTAGAGTCCAAAAAATCAATTTTCTGATGAAAAACGATGACCCCGGACCTGTCAAACGTTCAAAAAAGTGGTCAATATTGATGAAATTTTAACATTTAATCTTTTGACTTTAAATGACGATTGGATGTGAATTATTACATGTTCAACTAAAATAAGTGTGTTTAAAGTCATTTCTGTGCCTGAAATTGGTCAAAATTGAAGCTTTTGAGTAAGCGAAAACTCTGTAAAAATGGCAATTTTGGTCACTGTGAGGGTTTAAAAAGTGGTTATTCAACATGAGGCCCGATCCAAATGACATTTTGAATCATTTTTGGTAGAGTCCAAAAAAATCAATTTTCTGATGAAAAACGATGACCCCGGACCTGTCGAACGTTCAAAAAAGTGGTCAATATTGATGAAATTTTAACATTTAATCTTTTGACTTTAAATGACTGTTGGATGTGAATTATTACTTTTTCAACTAAAATAAGTGTGTTTAAAGTCGTTTCTGTGCCTGAAATTGGTCAAAATTTAAGCTTCTGAGTAAGCAAAACTCTGTGAAAATGGCAATTTTGTTCACTGTAAGGGTTTAAAAAGTGGTTATTCAACATGAGGCCCGATCAAAATGACATTTTGAATCATTTTTGGTAGAGTCCAAAAAATCACTTTTCTGATGAAAAACGATGACCCCGGACCTGTCGAAGGTTCAAAAAATGGTCAATATTGATGAAAATGTAACATTTAATCTTTTGTCTTTAAATGACGGTTGGATGTGAATTATTACTTTTTCAACTAAAATAAGTGTGTTTAAAGTCATTTCTGTGTCTGAAATTGGTCAAAATTGAAGCTTTTGAGTAAGCGAAAACTCTGTAAAAATGGCAATTTTGGTCACTGTGAGGGTTTAAAAAGTGGTTATTCAACATGAGGCTCGATCCAAATGACATTTAGAGTAATTTTTGGTAGAGTCCAAAAAATCAATTTTCTGATGACAAACGATGACCCCGGACCTGTCGAACGTTCAAAAAAGTGGTCAATATTGATGACATTTTAACATTTAATCTTTTGACTTTAAATGGCGGTTGGATGTGAAATATTACTTTTTCAACTAAAATAAGTGTGTTTAAAGTCATTTCTGTGCCTGAAATTGGTCAAAATTGAAGCTTCTGAGTAAGCAAAACTCTGTGAAAATGGCAATTTTGGTCACTGTAAGGGTTTAAAAAGTAGTTATTCAACATGAGGCCCGATCCAAATGACATTTTGAATCATTTTTGGTAGAGTCCAAAAAATCAATTTTCTGATGAAAAACGATTACCCCGTACCTGTCGAACGTTCAAAAAAGTGGTCAATATTGATGAAATTTTAAATTTAATCTTTTGACTTTAAATGACGGTTGGATGTGAATTATTACTTTTTCAACTAAAATAAGTGTGTTTAAAGTCATTTCCGTGCCTGAAATTGGTCAAAATTGAAGCTTCTGAGTAAGCAAAACTCTGTGAAAATGGCAATTTTGGTCACTGTAAGGGTTTAAAAAGTGGTTATTCAACATGAGGCCTGATCCAAATGACATTTTGAATCATTTTTGGTAGAGTCCAAAAAATCAATTTTATGATGAAAAACAATGACCCCGGACCTGTCGAACGTTCAAAAAAGTGGTCAATATTGATGAAATTTTAACATTTAATCTTTTGACTTCAAATGACGGTTGGATGTGAATTATTACTTTTTCAACTAAAATAAGTGTGTTTAAAGTCATTTCTGTGTCTGAAATTGGTCAAAATTGAAGCTTTTGAGTAAGCGAAAACTCTGTAAAAATGGCAATTTTGGTCACTGTGAGGGTTTAAAAAGTGATTATTCAACATGAGGCCCGATCTAAATGACATTTTGATTCATTTTTGGTAGAGTCCAAAAAATCACTTTTCTGATGAAAAACGATGACCCCGGACCTGTCGAAGGTTCAAAAAATGGTCAATATTGATGAAAATGTAACATTTAATCTTTTGTCTTTAAATGACGGTTGGATGTGAATTATTACTTTTTCAACTAAAATAAGTGTGTTTAAAGTCATTTCTGTGTCTGAAATTGGTCAAAATTGAAGCTTTTGAGTAAGCGAAAACTCTGTAAAAATGGCAATTTTGGTCACTGTGAGGGTTTAAAAAGTGATTATTCAACATGAGGCCCGATCTAAATGACATTTTGAATCATTTTTGGTAGAGTCCAAAAAATCTATTTTCTGATGAAAAACGATGACCCCGGACCTGTCGAAGGTTCAAAAAATGGTCAATATTGATGAAATTTTAACATTTAATCTTTTGACTTTAAATGACTGTTGGATGTGAATTATTACTTTTTCAACTAAAATAAGTGTGTTTAAAGTCGTTTCTGTGCCTGAAATTGGTCAAAATTTAAGCTTCTGAGTAAGCAAAACTCTGTGAAAATGGCAATTTTGTTCACTGTAAGGGTTTAAAAAGTGGTTATTCAACATGAGGCCCGATCAAAATGACATTTTGAATCATTTTTGGTAGAGTCCAAAAAATCACTTTTCTGATGAAAAACGATGACCCCGGACCTGTCGAAGGTTCAAAAAATGGTCAATATTGATGAAAATGTAACATTTAATCTTTTGTCTTTAAATGACGGTTGGATGTGAATTATTACTTTTTCAACTAAAATAAGTGTGTTTAAAGTCATTTCTGTGTCTGAAATTGGTCAAAATTGAAGCTTTTGAGTAAGCGAAAACTCTGTAAAAATTGGCAATTTTGGTCACTGTGAGGGTTTAAAAAGTGATTATTCAACATGAGGCCCGATCTAAATGACATTTTGAATCATTTTTGGTAGAGTCCAAAAAATCATTTTTCTGATGATAAACAATTACCCCGTACCTGTCGAACGTTCAAAAAAGTGGTCAATATTGATGAAATTTTAACATTTAATCTTTTGACTTTAAATGACGGTTGGATGTGAATTATTACTTTTTCAACTAAAATAAGTGTGTTTAAAGTCATTTCTGTGCCTGAAATTGGTCAAAATTGAAGCTTTTGAGTAAGCGAAAACTCTGTAAAAATGGCAATTTTGGTCACTGTGAGGGTTTAAAAAGTGGTTATTCAACATGAGGCCCGATCCAAATGACATTTTGAATCATTTTTGGTAGAGTCCAAAAAAATCAATTTTCTGATGAAAAACGATGACCCCGGACCTGTCGAACGTTCAAAAAAGTGGTCAATATTGATGAAATTTTAACATTTAATCTTTTGACTTTAAATGACTGTTGGATGTGAATTATTACTTTTTCAACTAAAATAAGTGTGTTTAAAGTCGTTTCTGTGCCTGAAATTGGTCAAAATTTAAGCTTCTGAGTAAGCAAAACTCTGTGAAAATGGCAATTTTGTTCACTGTAAGGGTTTAAAAAGTGGTTATTCAACATGAGGCCCGATCAAAATGACATTTTGAATCATTTTTGGTAGAGTCCAAAAAATCACTTTTCTGATGAAAAACGATGACCCCGGACCTGTCGAAGGTTCAAAAAATGGTCAATATTGATGAAAATGTAACATTTAATCTTTTGTCTTTAAATGACGGTTGGATGTGAATTATTACTTTTTCAACTAAAATAAGTGTGTTTAAAGTCATTTCTGTGTCTGAAATTGGTCAAAATTGAAGCTTTTGAGTAAGCGAAAACTCTGTAAAAATGGCAATTTTGGTCACTGTGAGGGTTTAAAAAGTGGTTATTCAACATGAGGCTCGATCCAAATGACATTTAGAGTAATTTTTGGTAGAGTCCAAAAAATCAATTTTCTGATGACAAACGATGACCCCGGACCTGTCGAACGTTCAAAAAAGTGGTCAATATTGATGACATTTTAACATTTAATCTTTTGACTTTAAATGGCGGTTGGATGTGAAATATTACTTTTTCAACTAAAATAAGTGTGTTTAAAGTCATTTCTGTGCCTGAAATTGGTCAAAATTGAAGCTTCTGAGTAAGCAAAACTCTGTGAAAATGGCAATTTTGGTCACTGTAAGGGTTTAAAAAGTAGTTATTCAACATGAGGCCCGATCCAAATGACATTTTGAATCATTTTTGGTAGAGTCCAAAAAATCAATTTTCTGATGAAAAACGATTACCCCGTACCTGTCGAACGTTCAAAAAAGTGGTCAATATTGATGAAATTTTAAATTTAATCTTTTGACTTTAAATGACGGTTGGATGTGAATTATTACTTTTTCAACTAAAATAAGTGTGTTTAAAGTCATTTCCGTGCCTGAAATTGGTCAAAATTGAAGCTTCTGAGTAAGCAAAACTCTGTGAAAATGGCAATTTTGGTCACTGTAAGGGTTTAAAAAGTGGTTATTCAACATGAGGCCTGATCCAAATGACATTTTGAATCATTTTTGGTAGAGTCCAAAAAATCAATTTTATGATGAAAAACAATGACCCCGGACCTGTCGAACGTTCAAAAAAGTGGTCAATATTGATGAAATTTTAACATTTAATCTTTTGACTTCAAATGACGGTTGGATGTGAATTATTACTTTTTCAACTAAAATAAGTGTGTTTAAAGTCATTTCTGTGTCTGAAATTGGTCAAAATTGAAGCTTTTGAGTAAGCGAAAACTCTGTAAAAATGGCAATTTTGGTCACTGTGAGGGTTTAAAAAGTGATTATTCAACATGAGGCCCGATCTAAATGACATTTTGATTCATTTTTGGTAGAGTCCAAAAAATCACTTTTCTGATGAAAAACGATGACCCCGGACCTGTCGAAGGTTCAAAAAATGGTCAATATTGATGAAAATGTAACATTTAATCTTTTGTCTTTAAATGACGGTTGGATGTGAATTATTACTTTTTCAACTAAAATAAGTGTGTTTAAAGTCATTTCTGTGTCTGAAATTGGTCAAAATTGAAGCTTTTGAGTAAGCGAAAACTCTGTAAAAATGGCAATTTTGGTCACTGTGAGGGTTTAAAAAGTGATTATTCAACATGAGGCCCGATCTAAATGACATTTTGAATCATTTTTGGTAGAGTCCAAAAAATCATTTTTCTGATGATAAACAATTACCCCGTACCTGTCGAACGTTCAAAAAAGTGGTCAATATTGATGAAATTTTAACATTTAATCTTTTGACTTTAAATGACGGTTGGATGTGAATTATTACTTTTTCAACTAAAATAAGTGTGTTTAAAGTCATTTCTGTGCCTGAAATTGGTCAAAATTGAAGCTTTTGAGTAGGCAAAACTTTGTAAAAATGGTATTTTTGGTCACTGTGAGGGTTTAAAAAGTGGTTATTCAATATGAGGCCCGATCCAAATGACATTTTGAATCATTTTTGGTATAGCCCACAAAATCAATTTTCTGATGACAAACGATGACCCCGGACCTGTCGAACGTTCAAAAAAGTGGTCAATATTGATGAAATTTTAACATTTAATCTTTTGACTTTAAATGACTGTTGGATGTGAATTATTACTTTTTCAACTAAAATAAGTGTGTTTAAAGTCATTACTGTGCCTGAAATTGGTCAAAATTGAAGCTTTTGAGTAAGCGAAAACTCTGTAAAAATGGCAATTTTGGTCACTGTGAGGGTTTAAAAAGTGATTATTCAACATGAGGCCCGATCTAAATGACATTTTGAATCATTTTTGGTAGAGTCCAAAAAATCAATTTTCTGATGAAAAACGATGACCCCGGACCTGTCAAACGTTCAAAAAAGTGGTCAATATTGATGAAATTTTAACATTTAATCTTTTGACTTTAAATGACGATTGGATGTGAATTATTACATGTTCAACTAAAATAAGTGTGTTTAAAGTCATTTCTGTGCCTGAAATTGGTCAAAATTGAAGCTTTTGAGTAAGCGAAAACTCTGTAAAAATGGCAATTTTGGTCACTGTGAGGGTTTAAAAAGTGGTTATTCAACATGAGGCCCGATCCAAATGACATTTTGAATCATTTTTGGTAGAGTCCAAAAAATCAATTTTCTGATGAAAAACGATGACCCCGGACCTGTCGAACGTTCAAAAAAGTGGTCAATATTTATGAAATTTTAACTTTTAATCTTTTGACTTTAAATGACTGTTGGATGTGAATTATTACTTTTTCAACTAAAATAAGTGTGTTTAAAGTCATTTCTGTGCCTGAAATTGGTCAAAATTGAAGCTTTTGAGTAAGCAAAACTTTGTAAAAATGGCAATTTTGGTCACTGTGAGGGTTTAAAAAGTGGTTATTCAACATGAGGCCCGATCCAAATGACATTTTGAATCATTTTTGGTAGAGTCCAAAAAATCAATTTTCTGATGAAAAACGATGACCCCGGACCTGTCGAACGTTCAAAAAAGTGGTCAATATTGATGAAATTTTAACATTTAATCTTTTGACTTTAAATGACTGTTGGATGTGAATTATTACATTTTCAACTAAAATAAGTGTGTTTAAAGTCATTTCTGTGCCTGAAATTGGTCAAAATTGAAGCTTTTGAGTAAGCAAAACTTTGTAAAAATGGCAATTTTGGTCACTGTGAGGGTTTAAAAAGTGGTTATTCAACATGAGGCCCGATCCAAATGACATTTTGAATCATTTTTGGTAGAGTCCAAAAAATCAATTTTCTGATGAAAAACGATGACCCCGGACCTGTCGAACGTTCAAAAAAGTGGTCAATATTGATGAAATTTTAACATTTAATCTTTTGACTTTAAATGACTGTTGGATGTGAATTATTACTTTTTCAACTAAAATAAGTGTGTATAAAGTCGTTTCTGTGCCTGAAATTGGTCAAAATTTAAGCTTCTGAGTAAGCAAAACTCTGTGAAAATGGCAATTTTGGTCACTGTAAGGGTTTAAAAAGTGGTTATTCAACATGAGGCCCGATCCAAATGACATTTTGAATCATTTTTGGTAGAGTCCAAAAAATCATTTTTCTGATGATAAACAATTACCCCGTACCTGTCGAACGTTCAAAAAAGTGGTCAATATTGATGAAATTTTAACATTTAATCTTTTGACTTTAAATGACGGTTGGATGTGAATTATTACTTTTTCAACTAAAATAAGTGTGTTTAAAGTCATTTCTGTGCCTGAAATTGGTCAAAATTGAAGCTTTTGAGTAGGCAAAACTTTGTAAAAATGGTAATTTTGGTCACTGTGAGGGTTTAAAAAGTGGTTATTCAACATGAGGCCCGATCCAAATGACATTTTGAATCATTTTTGGTATAGCCCACAAAATCAATTTTCTGATGACAAACGATGACCCCGGACCTGTCGAACGTTCAAAAAAGTGGTCAATATTGATGAAATTTTAACATTTAATCTTTTGACTTTAAATGACTGTTGGATGTGAATTATTACTTTTTCAACTAAAATAAGTGTGTTTAAAGTCATTTCTGTGCCTGAAATTGGTAAAAATTGAAGCTTCTGAGTAAGCAAAACTCTGTGAAAATGGCAATTTTGGTCACTGTAAGGGTTTAAAAAGTAGTTATTCAACATGAGGCCCGATCCAAATGACATTTTGAATCATTTTTGGTAGAGTCCAAAAAATCAATTTTCTGATGAAAAACGATTACCCCGTACCTGTCGAACGTTCAAAAAAGTGGTCAATATTGATGAAATTTTAAATTTAATCTTTTGACTTTAAATGACGGTTGGATGTGAATTATTACTTTTTCAACTAAAATAAGTGTGTTTAAAGTCATTTCTGTGCCTGAAATTGGTCAAAATTGAAGCTTCTGAGTAAGCAAAACTCTGTGAAAATGGCAATTTTGGTCACTGTAAGGGTTTAAAAAGTGGTTATTCAACATGAGGCCTGATCCAAATGACATTTTGAATCATTTTTGGTAGAGTCCAAAAAATCAATTTTATGATGAAAAACAATGACCCCGGACCTGTCGAACGTTCAAAAAAGTGGTCAATATTGATGAAATTTTAACATTTAATCTTTTGACTTCAAATGACGGTTGGATGTGAATTATTACTTTTTCAACTAAAATAAGTGTGTTTAAAGTCATTTCTGTGTCTGAAATTGGTCAAAATTGAAGCTTTTGAGTAAGCGAAAACTCTGTAAAAATGGCAATTTTGGTCACTGTGAGGGTTTAAAAAGTGATTATTCAACATGAGGCCCGATCTAAATGACATTTTGATTCATTTTTGGTAGAGTCCAAAAAATCACTTTTCTGATGAAAAACGATGACCCCGGACCTGTCGAAGGTTCAAAAAATGGTCAATATTGATGAAAATGTAACATTTAATCTTTTGTCTTTAAATGACGGTTGGATGTGAATTATTACTTTTTCAACTAAAATAAGTGTGTTTAAAGTCATTTCTCTGTCTGAAATTGGTCAAAATTGAAGCTTTTGAGTAAGCGAAAACTCTGTAAAAATGGCAATTTTGGTCACTGTGAGGGTTTAAAAAGTGATTATTCAACATGAGGCCCGATCTAAATGACATTTTGAATCATTTTTGGTAGAGTCCAAAAAATCAATTTTCTGATGAAAAACGATGACCCCGGACCTGTCGAAGGTTCAAAAAATGGTCAATATTGATGAAATTTTAACATTTAATCTTTTGACTTTAAATGACTGTTGGATGTGAATTATTACTTTTTCAACTAAAATAAGTGTGTTTAAAGTCGTTTCTGTGCCTGAAATTGGTCAAAATTTAAGCTTCTGAGTAAGCAAAACTCTGTGAAAATGGCAATTTTGTTCACTGTAAGGGTTTAAAAAGTGGTTATTCAACATGAGGCCCGATCAAAATGACATTTTGAATCATTTTTGGTAGAGTCCAAAAAATCACTTTTCTGATGAAAAACGATGACCCCGGACCTGTCGAAGGTTCAAAAAATGGTCAATATTGATGAAAATGTAACATTTAATCTTTTGTCTTTAAATGACGGTTGGATGTGAATTATTACTTTTTCAACTAAAATAAGTGTGTTTAAAGTCATTTCTGTGTCTGAAATTGGTCAAAATTGAAGCTTTTGAGTAAGCGAAAACTCTGTAAAAATTGGCAATTTTGGTCACTGTGAGGGTTTAAAAAGTGATTATTCAACATGAGGCCCGATCTAAATGACATTTTGAATCATTTTTGGTAGAGTCCAAAAAATCATTTTTCTGATGATAAACAATTACCCCGTACCTGTCGAACGTTCAAAAAAGTGGTCAATATTGATGAAATTTTAACATTTAATCTTTTGACTTTAAATGACGGTTGGATGTGAATTATTACTTTTTCAACTAAAATAAGTGTGTTTAAAGTCATTTCTGTGCCTGAAATTGGTCAAAATTGAAGCTTTTGAGTAGGCAAAACTTTGTAAAAATGGTATTTTTGGTCACTGTGAGGGTTTAAAAAGTGGTTATTCAATATGAGGCCCGATCCAAATGACATTTTGAATCATTTTTGGTATAGCCCACAAAATCAATTTTCTGATGACAAACGATGACCCCGGACCTGTCGAACGTTCAAAAAAGTGGTCAATATTGATGAAATTTTAACATTTAATCTTTTGACTTTAAATGACTGTTGGATGTGAATTATTACTTTTTCAACTAAAATAAGTGTGTTTAAAGTCATTTCTGTGCCTGAAATTGGTCAAAATTGAAGCTTTTGAGTAAGCGAAAACTCTGTAAAAAAGGCAATTTTGGTCACTGTGAGGGTTTTAAAAGTGATTATTCAACATGAGGCCCGATCTAAATGACATTTTGAATCATTTTTGGTAGAGTCCAAAAAATCAATTTTCTGATGAAAAACGATGACCCCGGACCTGTCAAACGTTCAAAAAAGTGGTCAATATTGATGAAATTTTAACATTTAATCTTTTGACTTTAAATGACGATTGGATGTGAATTATTACATGTTCAACTAAAATAAGTGTGTTTAAAGTCATTTCTGTGCCTGAAATTGGTCAAAATTGAAGCTTTTGAGTAAGCGAAAACTCTGTAAAAATGGCAATTTTGGTCACTGTGAGGGTTTAAAAAGTGGTTATTCAACATGAGGCCCGATCCAAATGACATTTTGAATCATTTTTGGTAGAGTCCAAAAAATCAATTTTCTGATGAAAAACGATGACCCCGGACCTGTCGAACGTTCAAAAAAGTGGTCAATATTTATGAAATTTTAACATTTAATCTTTTGACTTTAAATGACTGTTGGATGTGAATTATTACTTTTTCAACTAAAATAAGTGTGTTTAAAGTCATTTCTGTGCCTGAAATTGGTCAAAATTGAAGCTTTTGAGTAAGCAAAACTTTGTAAAAATGGCAATTTTGGTCACTGTGAGGGTTTAAAAAGTGGTTATTCAACATGAGGCCCGATCCAAATGACATTTTGAATCATTTTTGGTAAGTCCAAAAAATCAATTTTCTGATGAAAAACGATGACCCCGGACCTGTCGAACGTTCAAAAAAGTGGTCAATATTGATGAAATTTTAACATTTAATCTTTTGACTTTAAATGACTGTTGGATGTGAATTATTACTTTTTCAACTAAAATAAGTGTGTATAAAGTCGTTTCTGTGCCTGAAATTGGTCAAAATTTAAGCTTCTGAGTAAGCAAAACTCTGTGAAAATGGCAATTTTGGTCACTGTAAGGGTTTAAAAAGTGGTTATTCAACATGAGGCCCGATCCAAATGACATTTTGAATCATTTTTGGTAGAGTCCAAAAAATTATTTTTCTGATGATAAACAATTACCCCGTACCTGTCGAACGTTCAAAAAAGTGGTCAATATTGATGAAATTTTAACATTTAATCTTTTGACTTTAAATGACGGTTGGATGTGAATTATTACTTTTTCAACTAAAATAAGTGTGTTTAAAGTCATTTCTGTGCCTGAAATTGGTCAAAATTGAAGCTTTTGAGTAGGCAAAACTTTGTAAAAATGGTAATTTTGGTCACTGTGAGGGTTTAAAAAGTGGTTATTCAACATGAGGCCCGATCCAAATGACATTTTGAATCATTTTTGGTATAGCCCACAAAATCAATTTTCTGATGACAAACGATGACCCCGGACCTGTCGAACGTTCAAAAAAGTGGTCAATATTGATGAAATTTTAACATTTAATCTTTTGACTTTAAATGACTGTTGGATGTGAATTATTACTTTTTCAACTAAAATAAGTGTGTTTAAAGTCATTTCTGTGCCTGAAATTGGTAAAAATTGAAGCTTCTGAGTAAGCAAAACTCTGTGAAAATGGCAATTTTGGTCACTGTAAGGGTTTAAAAAGTGGTTATTCAACATGAGGCCTGATCCAAATGACATTTTGAATCATTTTTGGTAGAGTCCAAAAAATCAATTTTATGATGAAAAACAATGACCCCGGACCTGTCGAACGTTCAAAAAAGTGGTCAATATTGATGAAATTTTAACATTTAAACTTTTGACTTTAAATGACTGTTGGATGTGAATTATTACTTTTTCAACTAAAATAAGTGGTTTAAAATCATTTCTGTGCCTGAAATTGGTCTAAATTGAAGCTTTTGAGTAAGCGAAAACTCTGTAAAAGTGGCAATTTTGGTCACTGTGAGGGTTTAAAAAGTGGTTATTCAACATGAGGCCCGATCCAAATGACATTTTGAATCATTTTTGGTAGAGTCCAAAAAATCAATTTTCTGATGAAAAACGATTACCCCGTACCTGTCGAACGTTCAAAAAAGTGGTCAATATTGATGAAATTTTAACATTTAATCTTTTGACTTCAAATGACGGTTGGATGTGAATTATTACTTTTTCAACTAAAATAAGTGTGTTTAAAGTCATTTCTGTGTCTGAAATTGGTCAAAATTGAAGCTTTTGAGTAAGCGAAAACTCTGTAAAAATGGCAATTTTGGTCACTGTGAGGGTTTAAAAAGTGATTATTCAACATGAGGCCCGATCTAAATGACATTTTGATTCATTTTTGGTAGAGTCCAAAAAATCACTTTTCTGATGAAAAACGATGACCCCGGACCTGTCGAAGGTTCAAAAAATGGTCAATATTGATGAAAATGTAACATTTAATCTTTTGTCTTTAAATGACGGTTGGATGTGAATTATTACTTTTTCAACTAAAATAAGTGTGTTTAAAGTCATTTCTGTGTCTGAAATTGGTCAAAATTGAAGCTTTTGAGTAAGCGAAAACTCTGTAAAAATGGCAATTTTGGTCACTGTGAGGGTTTAAAAAGTGATTATTCAACATGAGGCCCGATCTAAATGACATTTTGAATCATTTTTGGTAGAGTCCAAAAAATCAATTTTCTGATGAAAAACGATGACCCCGGACCTGTCGAAGGTTCAAAAAATGGTCAATATTGATGAAATTTTAACATTTAATCTTTTGACTTTAAATGACTGTTGGATGTGAATTATTACTTTTTCAACTAAAATAAATGTGTTTAAAGTCGTTTCTGTGCCTGAAATTGGTCAAAATTTAAGCTTCTGAGTAAGCAAAACTCTGTGAAAATGGCAATTTTGTTCACTGTAAGGGTTTAAAAAGTGGTTATTCAACATGAGGCCCGATCAAAATGACATTTTGAATCATTTTTGGTAGAGTCCAAAAAATCACTTTTCTGATGAAAAACGATGACCCCGGACCTGTCGAAGGTTCAAAAAATGGTCAATATTGATGAAAATGTAACATTTAATCTTTTGTCTTTAAATGACGGTTGGATGTGAATTATTACTTTTTCAACTAAAATAAGTGTGTTTAAAGTCATTTCTGTGTCTGAAATTGGTCAAAATTGAAGCTTTTGAGTAAGCGAAAACTCTGTAAAAATTGGCAATTTTGGTCACTGTGAGGGTTTAAAAAGTGATTATTCAACATGAGGCCCGATCTAAATGACATTTTGAATCATTTTTGGTAGAGTCCAAAAAATCATTTTTCTGATGATAAACAATTACCCCGTACCTGTCGAACGTTCAAAAAAGTGGTCAATATTGATGAAATTTTAACATTTAATCTTTTGACTTTAAATGACGGTTGGATGTGAATTATTACTTTTTCAACTAAAATAAGTGTGTTTAAAGTCATTTCTGTGCCTGAAATTGGTCAAAATTGAAGCTTTTGAGTAGGCAAAACTTTGTAAAAATGGTATTTTTGGTCACTGTGAGGGTTTAAAAAGTGGTTATTCAACATGAGGCCCGATCCAAATGACATTTTGAATCATTTTTGGTATAGCCCACAAAATCAATTTTCTGATGACAAACGATGACCCCGGACCTGTCGAACGTTCAAAAAAGTGGTCAATATTGATGAAATTTTAACATTTAATCTTTTGACTTTAAATGACTGTTGGATGTGAATTATTACTTTTTCAACTAAAATAAGTGTGTTTAAAGTCATTTCTGTGCCTGAAATTGGTAAAAATTGAAGCTTCTGAGTAAGCAAAACTCTGTGAAAATGGCAATTTTGGTCACCGTAAGGGTTTAAAAAGTGGTTATTCAACATGAGGCCCGATCCAAATGACATTTTGAATCATTTTTGGTAAAGTCCAAAACATCACTTTTCTGATGAAACACGATGACCCCGGACCTGTCGAACGTTCAAAAAATGGTCAATATTGATGAAAATGTAACATTTAATCTTTTGTCTTTAAATGACGGTTGGATGTGAATTGTTACTTTTTCAACTAAAATAAGTGTGTTTAAAGTCATTTCTGTGCCTGAAATTGGTCAAAATTGAAGCTTTTGAGTAAGCGAAAACTCTGTAAAAATGGCAATTTTGGTCACTGTGAGGGTTTAAAAAGTGGTTATTCAACATGAGGCCCGATCCAAATGACATTTTGAGTCATTTTTGGTAGAGTCCAAAAAATCAATTGTCTGATGAAAAACGATGACCCCGGACCTGTCGAACTTTCAAAAAATTGTCAATATTGATGACAATTTTACATTTAATCTTTTGACTTTAAATGACGGTTGGTTGTGAATTATTACTTTTTCAAGTAAAATAAGTATGTTTAAAGTCATTTCTGTGTCTGAAATTGGTCAAAATTGAAGCTTTTGAGTAAGCGAAAACTCTGTAAAAATGGCAATTTTGGTCACTGTGAGGGTTTAAAAAGTGATTATTCAACATGAGGCCCGATCTAAATGACATTTTGAATCATTTTTGGTAGAGTCCAAAAAATCAATTTTCTGATGAAAAACGATGACCCCGGACCTGTCAAACGTTCAAAAAAGTGGTCAATATTGATGAAATTTTAACATTTAATCTTTTGACTTTAAATGACGATTGGATGTGAATTATTACATGTTCAACTAAAATAAGTGTGTTTAAAGTCATTTCTGTGCCTGAAATTGGTCAAAATTGAAGCTTTTGAGTAAGCGAAAACTCTGTAAAAATGGCAATTTTGGTCACTGTGAGGGTTTAAAAAGTGGTTATTCAACATGAGGCCCGATCCAAATGACATTTTGAATCATTTTTGGTAGAGTCCAAAAAATCAATTTTCTGATGAAAAACGATGACCCCGGACCTGTCGAACGTTCAAAAAAGTGGTCAATATTTATGAAATTTTAACATTTAATCTTTTGACTTTAAATGACTGTTGGATGTGAATTATTACTTTTTCAACTAAAATAAGTGTGTTTAAAGTCATTTCTGTGCCTGAAATTGGTCAAAATTGAAGCTTTTGAGTAAGCAAAACTTTGTAAAAATGGCAATTTTGGTCACTGTGAGGGTTTAAAAAGTGGTTATTCAACATGAGGCCCGATCCAAATGACATTTTGAATCATTTTTGGTAGAGTCCAAAAAATCAATTTTCTGATGAAAAACGATGACCCCGGACCTGTCGAACGTTCAAAAAAGTGGTCAATATTGATGAAATTTTAACATTTAATCTTTTGACTTTAAATGACTGTTGGATGTGAATTATTACTTTTTCAACTAAAATAAGTGTGTTTAAAGTCGTTTCTGTGCCTGAAATTGGTCAAAATTTAAGCTTCTGAGTAAGCAAAACTCTGTGAAAATGGCAATTTTGGTCACTGTAAGGGTTTAAAAAGTGGTTATTCAACATGAGGCCCGATCCAAATGACATTTTGAATCATTTTTGGTAGAGTCCAAAAAATCATTTTTCTGATGATAAACAATTACCCCGTACCTGTCGAACGTTCAAAAAAGTGGTCAATATTGATGAAATTTTAACATTTAATCTTTTGACTTTAAATGACGGTTGGATGTGAATTATTACTTTTTCAACTAAAATAAGTGTGTTTAAAGTCATTTCTGTGCCTGAAATTGGTCAAAATTGAAGCTTTTGAGTAGGCAAAACTTTGTAAAAATGGTAATTTTGGTCACTGTGAGGGTTTAAAAAGTGGTTATTCAACATGAGGCCCGATCCAAATGACATTTTGAATCATTTTTGGTATAGCCCACAAAATCAATTTTCTGATGACAAACGATGACCCCGGACCTGTCGAACGTTCAAAAAAGTGGTCAATATTGATGAAATTTTAACATTTAATCTTTTGACTTTAAATGACTGTTGGATGTGAATTATTACTTTTTCAACTAAAATAAGTGTGTTTAAAGTCATTTCTGTGCCTGAAATTGGTAAAAATTGAAGCTTCTGAGTAAGCAAAACTCTGTGAAAATGGCAATTTTGGTCACCGTAAGGGTTTAAAAAGTGGTTATTCAACATGAGGCCCGATCCAAATGACATTTTGAATCATTTTTGGTAGAGTCCAAAACATCACTTTTCTGATGAAACACGATTACCCCGGACCTGTCGAACGTTCAAAAAATGGTCAATATTGATGAAAATGTAACATTTAATCTTTTGTCTTTAAATGACGGTTGGATGTGAATTGTTACTTTTTCAACTAAAATAAGTGTGTTTAAAGTCATTTCTGTGCCTGAAATTGGTCAAAATTGAAGCTTTTGAGTAAGCGAAAACTCTGTAAAAATGGCAATTTTGGTCACTGTGAGGGTTTAAAAAGTGGTTATTCAACATGAGGCCCGATCCAAATGACATTTTGAGTCATTTTTGGTAGAGTCCAAAAAATCACTTTTCTGATGAAAAACGATGACCCCGGACCTGTCGAAGGTTCAAAAAATGGTCAATAGTGATGAAAATGTAACATTTAATCTTTTGTCTTTAAATGACGGTTGGATGTGAATTATTACTTTTTCAACTAAAATAAGTATGTTTAAAGTCATTTCTGTGTCTGAAATTGGTCAAAATTGAAGCTTTTGAGTAAGCGAAAACTCTGTAAAAATGGCAATTTTGGTCACTGTGAGGGTTTAAAAAGAGATTATTCAACATGAGGCCCGATCTAAATAACATTTTGAATCATTTTTGGTAGAGTCCAAAAAATCACTTTTCTGATGAAAAACGATGACCCCGGACCTGTCGAAGGTTCAAAAAATGGTCAATAGTGATGAAAATGTAACATTTAATCTTTTGACTTTAAATGACGGTTGGTTGTGAATTATTACTTTTTCAAGTAAAATAAGTGTGTTTAAAGTCATTTCTGTGCCTGAAATTGGTCAAAATTTAAGCTTCTGAGTAAGCAAAACTCTGTGAAAATGGCAATTTTGTTCACTGTAAGGGTTTAAAAAGTGGTTATTCAACATGAGGCCCGATCAAAATGACATTTTGAATCATTTTTGGTAGAGTCCAAAAAATCACTTTTCTGATGAAAAACGATGACCCCGGACCTGTCGAAGGTTCAAAAAATGGTCAATATTGATGAAAATGTAACATTTAATCTTTTGTCTTTAAATGACGGTTGGATTTGAATTATTACTTTTTCAACTAAAATAAGTGTGTTTAAAGTCATTTCTGTGTCTGAAATTGGTCAAAATTGAAGCTTTTGAGTAAGCGAAAACTCTGTAAAAATTGGCAATTTTGGTCACTGTGAGGGTTTAAAAAGTGATTATTCAACATGAGGCCCGATCTAAATGACATTTTGAATCATTTTTGGTAGAGTCCAAAAAATCATTTTTCTGATGATAAACAATTACCCCGTACCTGTCGAACGTTCAAAAAAGTGGTCAATATTGATGAAATTTTAACATTTAATCTTTTGACTTTAAATGACGGTTGGATGTGAATTATTACTTTTTCAACTAAAATAAGTGTGTTTAAAGTCATTTCTGTGCCTGAAATTGGTCAAAATTGAAGCTTTTGAGTAGGCAAAACTTTGTAAAAATGGTATTTTTGGTCACTGTGAGGGTTTAAAAAGTGGTTATTCAATATGAGGCCCGATCCAAATGACATTTTGAATCATTTTTGGTATAGCCCACAAAATCAATTTTCTGATGACAAACGATGACCCCGGACCTGTCGAACGTTCAAAAAAGTGGTCAATATTGATGAAATTTTAACATTTAATCTTTTGACTTTAAATGACTGTTGGATGTGAATTATTACTTTTTCAACTAAAATAAGTGTGTTTAAAGTCATTTCTGTGCCTGAAATTGGTCAAAATTGAAGCTTTTGAGTAAGCGAAAACTCTGTAAAAAAGGCAATTTTGGTCACTGTGAGGGTTTTAAAAGTGATTATTCAACATGAGGCCCGATCTAAATGACATTTTGAATCATTTTTGGTAGAGTCCAAAAAATCAATTTTCTGATGAAAAACGATGACCCCGGACCTGTCAAACGTTCAAAAAAGTGGTCAATATTGATGAAATTTTAACATTTAATCTTTTGACTTTAAATGACGATTGGATGTGAATTATTACATGTTCAACTAAAATAAGTGTGTTTAAAGTCATTTCTGTGCCTGAAATTGGTCAAAATTGAAGCTTTTGAGTAAGCGAAAACTCTGTAAAAATGGCAATTTTGGTCACTGTGAGGGTTTAAAAAGTGGTTATTCAACATGAGGCCCGATCCAAATGACATTTTGAATCATTTTTGGTAGAGTCCAAAAAATCAATTTTCTGATGAAAAACGATGACCCCGGACCTGTCGAACGTTCAAAAAAGTGGTCAATATTGATGAAATTTTAACATTTAATCTTTTGACTTTAAATGACTGTTGGATGTGAATTATTACTTTTTCAACTAAAATAAGTGTGTATAAAGTCGTTTCTGTGCCTGAAATTGGTCAAAATTTAAGCTTCTGAGTAAGCAAAACTCTGTGAAAATGGCAATTTTGGTCACTGTAAGGGTTTAAAAAGTGGTTATTCAACATGAGGCCCGATCCAAATGACATTTTGAATCATTTTTGGTAGAGTCCAAAAAATTATTTTTCTGATGATAAACAATTACCCCGTACCTGTCGAACGTTCAAAAAAGTGGTCAATATTGATGAAATTTTAACATTTAATCTTTTGACTTTAAATGACGGTTGGATGTGAATTATTACTTTTTCAACTAAAATAAGTGTGTTTAAAGTCATTTCTGTGCCTGAAATTGGTAAAAATTGAAGCTTCTGAGTAAGCAAAACTCTGTGAAAATGGCAATTTTGGTCACTGTAAGGGTTTAAAAAGTGGTTATTCAACATGAGGCCTGATCCAAATGACATTTTGAATCATTTTTGGTAGAGTCCAAAAAATCAATTTTATGATGAAAAACAATGACCCCGGACCTGTCGAACGTTCAAAAAAGTGGTCAATATTGATGAAATTTTAACATTTAAACTTTTGACTGTAAATGACTGTTGGATGTGAATTATTACTTTTTCAACTAAAATAAGTGGTTTAAAATCATTTCTGTGCCTGAAATTGGTCTAAATTGAAGCTTTTGAGTAAGCGAAAACTCTGTAAAAGTGGCAATTTTGGTCACTGTGAGGGTTTAAAAAGTGGTTATTCAACATGAGGCCCGATCCAAATGACATTTTGAATCATTTTTGGTAGAGTCCAAAAAATCAATTTTCTGATGAAAAACGATTACCCCGTACCTGTCGAACGTTCAAAAAAGTGGTCAATATTGATGACATTTTAACATTTAATCTTTTGACTTCAAATGACGGTTGGATGTGAATTATTACTTTTTCAACTAAAATAAGTGTGTTTAAAGTCATTTCTGTGTCTGAAATTGGTCAAAATTGAAGCTTTTGAGTAAGCGAAAACTCTGTAAAAATGGCAATTTTGGTCACTGTGAGGGTTTAAAAAGTGATTATTCAACATGAGGCCCGATCTAAATGACATTTTGATTCATTTTTGGTAGAGTCCAAAAAATCACTTTTCTGATGAAAAACGATGACCCCGGACCTGTCGAAGGTTCAAAAAATGGTCAATATTGATGAAAATGTAACATTTAATCTTTTGTCTTTAAATGACGGTTGGATGTGAATTATTACTTTTTCAACTAAAATAAGTGTGTTTAAAGTCATTTCTGTGTCTGAAATTGGTCAAAATTGAAGCTTTTGAGTAAGCGAAAACTCTGTAAAAATGGCAATTTTGGTCACTGTGAGGGTTTAAAAAGTGATTATTCAACATGAGGCCCGATCTAAATGACATTTTGAATCATTTTTGGTAGAGTCCAAAAAATCAATTTTCTGATGAAAAACGATGACCCCGGACCTGTCGAAGGTTCAAAAAATGGTCAATATTGATGAAATTTTAACATTTAATCTTTTGACTTTAAATGACTGTTGGATGTGAATTATTACTTTTTCAACTAAAATAAATGTGTTTAAAGTCGTTTCTGTGCCTGAAATTGGTCAAAATTTAAGCTTCTGAGTAAGCAAAACTCTGTGAAAATGGCAATTTTGTTCACTGTAAGGGTTTAAAAAGTGGTTATTCAACATGAGGCCCGATCAAAATGACATTTTGAATCATTTTTGGTAGAGTCCAAAAAATCACTTTTCTGATGAAAAACGATGACCCCGGACCTGTCGAAGGTTCAAAAAATGGTCAATATTGATGAAAATGTAACATTTAATCTTTTGTCTTTAAATGACGGTTGGATGTGAATTATTACTTTTTCAACTAAAATAAGTGTGTTTAAAGTCATTTCTGTGTCTGAAATTGGTCAAAATTGAAGCTTTTGAGTAAGCGAAAACTCTGTAAAAATTGGCAATTTTGGTCACTGTGAGGGTTTAAAAAGTGATTATTCAACATGAGGCCCGATCTAAATGACATTTTGAATCATTTTTGGTAGAGTCCAAAAAATCATTTTTCTGATGATAAACAATTACCCCGTACCTGTCGAACGTTCAAAAAAGTGGTCAATATTGATGAAATTTTAACATTTAATCTTTTGACTTTAAATGACGGTTGGATGTGAATTATTACTTTTTCAACTAAAATAAGTGTGTTTAAAGTCATTTCTGTGCCTGAAATTGGTCAAAATTGAAGCTTTTGAGTAGGCAAAACTTTGTAAAAATGGTATTTTTGGTCACTGTGAGGGTTTAAAAAGTGGTTATTCAACATGAGGCCCGATCCAAATGACATTTTGAATCATTTTTGGTATAGCCCACAAAATCAATTTTCTGATGACAAACGATGACCCCGGACCTGTCGAACGTTCAAAAAAGTGGTCAATATTGATGAAATTTTAACATTTAATCTTTTGACTTTAAATGACTGTTGGATGTGAATTATTACTTTTTCAACTAAAATAAGTGTGTTTAAAGTCATTTCTGTGCCTGAAATTGGTAAAAATTGAAGCTTCTGAGTAAGCAAAACTCTGTGAAAATGGCAATTTTGGTCACCGTAAGGGTTTAAAAAGTGGTTATTCAACATGAGGCCCGATCCAAATGACATTTTGAATCATTTTTGGTAGAGTCCAAAACATCACTTTTCTGATGAAACACGATGACCCCGGACCTGTCGAACGTTCAAAAAATGGTCAATATTGATGAAAATGTAACATTTAATCTTTTGTCTTTAAATGACGGTTGGATGTGAATTGTTACTTTTTCAACTAAAATAAGTGTGTTTAAAGTCATTTCTGTGCCTGAAATTGGTCAAAATTGAAGCTTTTGAGTAAGCGAAAACTCTGTAAAAATGGCAATTTTGGTCACTGTGAGGGTTTAAAAAGTGGTTATTCAACATGAGGCCCGATCCAAATGACATTTTGAGTCATTTTTGGTAGAGTCCAAAAAATCAATTGTCTGATGAAAAACGATGACCCCGGACCTGTCGAACTTTCAAAAAATTGTCAATATTGATGACAATTTTACATTTAATCTTTTGACTTTAAATGACGGTTGGTTGTGAATTATTACTTTTTCAAGTAAAATAAGTATGTTTAAAGTCATTTCTGTGTCTGAAATTGGTCAAAATTGAAGCTTTTGAGTAAGCGAAAACTCTGTAAAAATGGCAATTTTGGTCACTGTGAGGGTTTAAAAAGTGATTATTCAACATGAGGCCCGATCTAAATGACATTTTGAATCATTTTTGGTAGAGTCCAAAAAATCAATTTTCTGATGAAAAACGATGACCCCGGACCTGTCAAACGTTCAAAAAAGTGGTCAATATTGATGAAATTTTAACATTTAATCTTTTGACTTTAAATGACGATTGGATGTGAATTATTACATGTTCAACTAAAATAAGTGTGTTTAAAGTCATTTCTGTGCCTGAAATTGGTCAAAATTGAAGCTTTTGAGTAAGCGAAAACTCTGTAAAAATGGCAATTTTGGTCACTGTGAGGGTTTAAAAAGTGATTATTCAACATGAGGCCCGATCTAAATGACATTTTGAATCATTTTTGGTAGAGTCCAAAAAATCAATTTTCTGATGAAAAACGATGACCCCGGACCTGTCAAACGTTCAAAAAAGTGGTCAATATTGATGAAATTTTAACATTTAATCTTTTGACTTTAAATGACGATTGGATGTGAATTATTACATGTTCAACTAAAATAAGTGTGTTTAAAGTCATTTCTGTGCCTGAAATTGGTCAAAATTGAAGCTTTTGAGTAAGCGAAAACTCTGTAAAAATGGCAATTTTGGTCACTGTGAGGGTTTAAAAAGTGGTTATTCAACATGAGGCCCGATCCAAATGACATTTTGAATCATTTTTGGTAGAGTCCAAAAAATCAATTTTCTGATGAAAAACGATGACCCCGGACCTGTCGAACGTTCAAAAAAGTGGTCAATATTTATGAAATTTTAACATTTAATCTTTTGACTTTAAATGACTGTTGGATGTGAATTATTACTTTTTCAACTAAAATAAGTGTGTTTAAAGTCATTTCTGTGCCTGAAATTGGTCAAAATTGAAGCTTTTGAGTAAGCAAAACTTTGTAAAAATGGCAATTTTGGTCACTGTGAGGGTTTAAAAAGTGGTTATTCAACATGAGGCCCGATCCAAATGACATTTTGAATCATTTTTGGTAGAGTCCAAAAAATCAATTTTCTGATGAAAAACGATGACCCCGGACCTGTCGAACGTTCAAAAAAGTGGTCAATATTGATGAAATTTTAACATTTAATCTTTTGACTTTAAATGACTGTTGGATGTGAATTATTACTTTTTCAACTAAAATAAGTGTGTTTAAAGTCGTTTCTGTGCCTGAAATTGGTCAAAATTTAAGCTTCTGAGTAAGCAAAACTCTGTGAAAATGGCAATTTTGGTCACTGTAAGGGTTTAAAAAGTGGTTATTCAACATGAGGCCCGATCCAAATGACATTTTGAATCATTTTTGGTAGAGTCCAAAAAATCATTGTTCTGATGATAAACAATTACCCCGTACCTGTCGAACGTTCAAAAAAGTGGTCAATATTGATGAAATTTTAACATTTAATCTTTTGACTTTAAATGACGGTTGGATGTGAATTATTACTTTTTCAACTAAAATAAGTGTGTTTAAAGTCATTTCTGTGCCTGAAATTGGTCAAAATTGAAGCTTTTGAGTAGGCAAAACTTTGTAAAAATGGTAATTTTGGTCACTGTGAGGGTTTAAAAAGTGGTTATTCAACATGAGGCCCGATCCAAATGACATTTTGAATCATTTTTGGTATAGCCCACAAAATCAATTTTCTGATGACAAACGATGACCCCGGACCTGTCGAACGTTCAAAAAAGTGGTCAATATTGATGAAATTTTAACATTTAATCTTTTGACTTTAAATGACTGTTGGATGTGAATTATTACTTTTTCAACTAAAATAAGTGTGTTTAAAGTCATTTCTGTGCCTGAAATTGGTAAAAATTGAAGCTTCTGAGTAAGCAAAACTCTGTGAAAATGGCAATTTTGGTCACCGTAAGGGTTTAAAAAGTGGTTATTCAACATGAGGCCCGATCCAAATGACATTTTGAATCATTTTTGGTAGAGTCCAAAACATCACTTTTCTGATGAAACACGATTACCCCGGACCTGTCGAACGTTCAAAAAATGGTCAATATTGATGAAAATGTAACATTTAATCTTTTGTCTTTAAATGACGGTTGGATGTGAATTGTTACTTTTTCAACTAAAATAAGTGTGTTTAAAGTCATTTCTGTGCCTGAAATTGGTCAAAATTGAAGCTTTTGAGTAAGCGAAAACTCTGTAAAAATGGCAATTTTGGTCACTGTGAGGGTTTAAAAAGTGGTTATTCAACATGAGGCCCGATCCAAATGACATTTTGAGTCATTTTTGGTAGAGTCCAAAAAATCACTTTTCTGATGAAAAACGATGACCCCGGACCTGTCGAAGGTTCAAAAAATGGTCAATAGTGATGAAAATGTAACATTTAATCTTTTGTCTTTAAATGACGGTTGGATGTGAATTATTACTTTTTCAACTAAAATAAGTATGTTTAAAGTCATTTCTGTGTCTGAAATTGGTCAAAATTGAAGCTTTTGAGTAAGCGAAAACTCAGTAAAAATGGCAATTTTGGTCACTGTGAGGGTTTAAAAAGAGATTATTCAACATGAGGCCCGATCTAAATAACATTTTGAATCATTTTTGGTAGAGTCCAAAAAATCACTTTTCTGATGAAAAACGATGACCCCGGACCTGTCGAAGGTTCAAAAAATGGTCAATAGTGATGAAAATGTAACATTTAATCTTTTGACTTTAAATGACGGTTGGTTGTGAATTATTACTTTTTCAAGTAAAATAAGTGTGTTTAAAGTCATTTCTGTGCCTGAAATTGGTCAAAATTGAAGCTTTTGAGTAAGCGAAAACTCTGTAAAAATGGCAATTTTGGTCACTGTGAGGGTTTAAAAAGTGATTATTCAACATGAGGCCCGATCTAAATGACATTTTGAATCATTTTTGGTAGAGTCCAAAAAAATCACTTTTCTGATGAAAAACGATGACCCCGGACCTGTCGAAGGTTCAAAAAATGGTCAATAGTGATGAAAATGTAACATTTAATCTTTTGTCTTTAAATGACGGTTGGATGTGGATTATTACTTTTTCAACTAAAATAAGTATGTTTAAAGTCATTTCTGTGTCTGAAATTGGTCAAAATTGAAGCTTTTGAGTAAGCGAAAACTCTGTAAAAATGGCAATTTTGGTCACTGTGAGGGTTTAAAAAGTGGTTATTCAACCTGAGGCCCGATCCAAATGACATTTTGAATCATTTTTGGTAGAGTCCAAAAAATCAATTTTCTGATGAAAAACGATGACCCCGGACCTGTCGAACGTTCAAAAAAGTGGTCAATATTGATGAAATTTTAACATTTAATCTTTTGACTTTAAATGACTGTTGGATGTGAATTATTACATTTTCAACTAAAATAAGTGTGTTTAAAGTCATTTCTGTGCCTGAAATTGGTCAAAATTGAAGCTTTTGAGTAAGCAAAACTTTGTAAAAATGGCAATTTTGGTCACTGTGAGGGTTTAAAAAGTGGTTATTCAACATGAGGCCCGATCCAAATGACATTTTGAATCATTTTTGGTAGAGTCCAAAAAATCAATTTTCTGATGAAAAACGATGACCCCGGACCTGTCGAACGTTCAAAAAAGTGGTCAATATTGATGAAATTTTAACATTTAATCTTTTGACTTTAAATGACTGTTGGATGTGAATTATTACTTTTTCAACTAAAATAAGTGTGTTTAAAGTCGTTTCTGTGCCTGAAATTGGTCAAAATTTAAGCTTCTGAGTAAGCAAAACTCTGTGAAAATGGCAATTTTGGTCACTGTAAGGGTTTAAAAAGTGGTTATTCAACATGAGGCCCGATCCAAATGACATTTTGAATCATTTTTGGTAGAGTCCAAAAAATCATTTTTCTGATGATAAACAATTACCCCGTACCTGTCGAACGTTCAAAAAAGTGGTCAATATTGATGAAATTTTAACATTTAATCTTTTGACTTTAAATGACGGTTGGATGTGAATTATTACTTTTTCAACTAAAATAAGTGTGTTTAAAGTCATTTCTGTGCCTGAAATTGGTCAAAATTGAAGCTTTTGAGTAAGCGAAAACTCTGTAAAAAAGGCAATTTTGGTCACTGTGAGGGTTTAAAAAATGGTTATTCAACATGAGGCTCGATCCAAATGACATTTAGAGTAATTTTTGGTAGAGTCCAAAAAATCAATTTTCTGATGACAAACGATGACCCCGGACCTGTCGAACGTTCAAAAAAGTGGTCAATATTGATGAAATTTTAACATTTAATCTTTTGACTTTAAATGGCGGTTGGATGTGAAATATTACTATTTCAACTAAAATAAGTGTGTTTAAAGTCATTTCTGTGCCTGAAATTGGTCAAAATTTAAGCTTCTGAGTAAGCAAAACTCTGTGAAAATGGCAATTTTGGTCACTGTAAGGGTTTAAAAAGTAGTTATTCAACATGAGGCCCGATCCAAATGACATTTTGAATCATTTTTGGTAGAGTCCAAAAAATCAATTTTCTGATGAAAAACGATTACCCCGTACCTGTCGAACGTTCAAAAAAGTGGTCAATATTGATGAAATTTTAAATTTAATCTTTTGACTTTAAATGACGATTGGATGTGAATTATTACATGTTCAACTAAAATAAGTGTGTTTAAAGTCATTTCTGTGCCTGAAATTGGTCAAAATTGAAGCTTTTGAGTAAGCGAAAACTCTGTAAAAATGGCAATTTTGGTCACTGTGAGGGTTTAAAAAGTGGTTATTCAACATGAGGCCCGATCCAAATGACATTTTGAATCATTTTTGGTAGAGTCCAAAAAATCAATTTTCTGATGAAAAACGATGACCCCGGACCTGTCGAACGTTCAAAAAAGTGGTCAATATTGATGAAATTTTAACATTTAATCTTTTGACTTTAAATGACGGTTGGATGTGAATTATTACTTTTTCAACTAAAATAAGTGTGTTTAAAGTCATTTCTGTGCCTGAAATTGGTCAAAATTGAAGCTTTTGAGTAAGCGAAAACTCTGTAAAAATGGCAATTTTGGTCACTGTGAGGGTTTAAAAAGTGGTTATTCAACATGAGGCTCGATCCAAATGACATTTAGAGTAATTTTTGGTAGAGTCAAAAAAATCAATTTTCTGATGACAAACGATGACCCCGGACCTGTCGAACGTTCAAAAAAGTGGTCAATATTGATGAAATTTTAACATTTAATCTTTTGACTTTAAATGGCAGTTGGATGTGAAATATTACTTTTTCAACTAAAATAAGTGTGTTTAAAGTCATTTCTGTGCCTGAAATTGGTCAAAATTGAAGCTTCTGAGTAAGCAAAACTCTGTGAAAATGGCAATTTTGGTCACTGTAAGGGTTTAAAAAGTAGTTATTCAACATGAGGCCCGATCCAAATGACATTTTGAATCATTTTTGGTAGAGTCCAAAAAATCAATTTTCTGAAGAAAAACGATTACCCCGTACCTGTCGAACGTTCAAAAAAGTGGTCAATATTGATGAAATTTTAAATTTAATCTTTTGACTTTAAATGACGATTGGATGTGAATTATTACATGTTCAACTAAAATAAGTGTGTTTAAAGTCATTTCTGTGCCTGAAATTGGTCAAAATTGAAGCTTTTGAGTAAGCGAAAACTCTGTAAAAATGGCAATTTTGGTCACTGTGAGGGTTTAAAAAGTGGTTATTCAACATGAGGCCCGATCCAAATGACATTTTGAATCATTTTTGGTAGAGTCCAAAGAATCAATTTTCTGATGAAAAACGATGACCCCGGACCTGTCGAACGTTCAAAAAAGTGGTCAATATTGATGAAATTTTAACATTTAATCTTTTCACTTTAAATGACTGTTGGATGTGAATTATTACTTTTTCAACTAAAATAAGTGTGTTTAAAGTCATTTCTGTGCCTGAAATTGGTCAAAATTGAAGCTTTTGAGTAAGCAAAACTTTGTAAAAATGGCAATTTTGGTCACTGTGAGGGTTTAAAAAGTGGTTATTCAACATGAGGCCCGATCCAAATGACATTTTGAATCATTTTTGGTAGAGTCCAAAAAATCAATTTTCTGATGAAAAACGATGACCCCGGACCTGTCGAACGTTCAAAAAAGTGGTCAATATTGATGAAATTTTAACATTTAATCTTTTGACTTTAAATGACTGTTGGATGTGAATTATTACTTTTTCAACTAAAATAAGTGTGTTTAAAGTCGTTTCTGTGCCTGAAATTGGTCAAAATTTAAGCTTCTGAGTAAGCAAAACTCTGTGAAAATGGCAATTTTGGTCACTGTAAGGGTTTAAAAAGTGGTTATTCAACATGAGGCCCGATCCAAATGACATTTTGAATCATTTTTGGTAGAGTCCAAAAAATCATTTTTCTGATGATAAACAATTACCCCGTACCTGTCGAACGTTCAAAAAAGTGGTCAATATTGATGAAATTTTAACATTTAATCTTTTGTCTTTAAATGACGGTTGGATGTGAATTATTACTTTTTCAACTAAAATAAGTGTGTTTAAAGTCATTTCTGTGCCTGAAATTGGTCAAAATTGAAGCTTTTGAGTAAGCGAAAACTCTGTAAAAATGGCAATTTTGGTCACTGTGAGGGTTTAAAAAGTGGTTATTCAACAAGAGGCCCGATCCAAATGACATTTTGAGTCATTTTTGGTAGAGTCCAAAAAATCACTTTTCTGATGAAAAACGATGACCCCGGACCTGTCGAAGGTTCAAAAAATGGTCAATAGTGATGAAAATGTAACATTTAATCTTTTGTCTTTAAATGACGGTTGGATGTGAATTATTACTTTTTCAACTAAAATAAGTATGTTTAAAGTCATTTCTGTGTCTGAAATTGGTCAAAATTGAAGCTTTTGAGTAAGCGAAAACTCTGTAAAAATGGCAATTTTGGTCACTGTGAGGGTTTAAAAAGTGATTATTCAACATGAGGCCCGATCTAAATGACATTTTGAATCATTTTTGGTAGAGTCCAAAAAATCACTTTTCTGATGAAAAACGATGACCCCGGACCTGTCGAACGTTCAAAAAAGTGGTCAATATTGATGAAATTTTAACATTTAATCTTTTGACTTTAAATGACTGTTGGATGTGAATTATTACTTTTTCAACTAAAATAAGTGTGTTTAAAGTCATTTCTGTGCCTGAAATTGGTAAAAATTGAAGCTTCTGAGTAAGCAAAACTCTGTGAAAATGGCAATTTTGGTCACCGTAAGGGTTTAAAAAGTGGTTATTCAACATGAGGCCCGATCCAAATGACATTTTGAATCATTTTTGGTAGAGTCCAAAACATCACTTTTCTGATGAAACACGATGACCCCGGACCTGTCGAACGTTCAAAAAATGGTCAATATTGATGAAAATGTAACATTTAATCTTTTGTCTTTAAATGACGGTTGGATGTGAATTGTTACTTTTTCAACTAAAATAAGTGTGTTTAAAGTCATTTCTGTGCCTGAAATTGGTCAAAATTGAAGCTTTTGAGTAAGCGAAAACTCTGTAAAAATGGCAATTTTGGTCACTGTGAGGGTTTAAAAAGTGGTTATTCAACATGAGGCCCGATCCAAATGACATTTTGAGTCATTTTTGGTAGAGTCCAAAAAATCAATTGTCTGATGAAAAACGATGACCCCGGACCTGTCGAACTTTCAAAAAATGGTCAATATTGATGACAATTTTACATTTAATCTTTTGACTTTAAATGACGGTTGGTTGTGAATTATTACTTTTTCAAGTAAAATAAGTATGTTTAAAGTCATTTCTGTGTCTGAAATTGGTCAAAATTGAAGCTTTTGAGTAAGCGAAAACTCTGTAAAAATGGCAATTTTGGTCACTGTGAGGGTTTAAAAAGTGATTATTCAACATGAGGCCCGATCTAAATGACATTTTGAATCATTTTTGGTAGAGTCCAAAAAATCAATTTTCTGATGAAAAACGATGACCCCGGACCTGTCAAACGTTCAAAAAAGTGGTCAATATTGATGAAATTTTAACATTTAATCTTTTGACTTTAAATGACGATTGGATGTGAATTATTACATGTTCAACTAAAATAAGTGTGTTTAAAGTCATTTCTGTGCCTGAAATTGGTCAAAATTGAAGCTTTTGAGTAAGCGAAAACTCTGTAAAAATGGCAATTTTGGTCACTGTGAGGGTTTAAAAAGTGGTTATTCAACATGAGGCCCGATCCAAATGACATTTTGAATCATTTTTGATAGAGTCCAAAAAATCAATTTTCTGATGAAAAACGATGACCCCGGACCTGTCGAACGTTCAAAAAAGTGGTCAATATTTATGAAATTTTAACATTTAATCTTTTGACTTTAAATGACTGTTGGATGTGAATTATTACTTTTTCAACTAAAATAAGTGTGTTTAAAGTCATTTCTGTGCCTGAAATTGGTCAAAATTGAAGCTTTTGAGTAAGCAAAACTTTGTAAAAATGGCAATTTTGGTCACTGTGAGGGTTTAAAAAGTGGTTATTCAACATGAGGCCCGATCCAAATGACATTTTGAATCATTTTTGGTAGAGTCCAAAAAATCAATTTTCTGATGAAAAACGATGACCCCGGACCTGTCGAACGTTCAAAAAAGTGGTCAATATTGATGAAATTTTAACATTTAATCTTTTGACTTTAAATGACTGTTGGATGTGAATTATTACTTTTTCAACTAAAATAAGTGTGTTTAAAGTCGTTTCTGTGCCTGAAATTGGTCAAAATTTAAGCTTCTGAGTAAGCAAAACTCTGTGAAAATGGCAATTTTGGTCACTGTAAGGGTTTAAAAAGTGGTTATTCAACATGAGGCCCGATCCAAATGACATTTTGAATCATTTTTGGTAGAGTCCAAAAAATCATTTTTCTGATGATAAACAATTACCCCGTACCTGTCGAACGTTCAAAAAAGTGGTCAATATTGATGAAATTTTAACATTTAATCTTTTGACTTTAAATGACGGTTGGATGTGAATTATTACTTTTTCAACTAAAATAAGTGTGTTTAAAGTCATTTCTGTGCCTGAAATTGGTCAAAATTGAAGCTTTTGAGTAGGCAAAACTTTGTAAAAATGGTAATTTTGGTCACTGTGAGGGTTTAAAAAGTGGTTATTCAACATGAGGCCCGATCCAAATGACATTTTGAATCATTTTTGGTATAGCCCACAAAATCAATTTTCTGATGACAAACGATGACCCCGGACCTGTCGAACGTTCAAAAAAGTGGTCAATATTGATGAAATTTTAACATTTAATCTTTTGACTTTAAATGACTGTTGGATGTGAATTATTACTTTTTCAACTAAAATAAGTGTGTTTAAAGTCATTTCTGTGCCTGAAATTGGTAAAAATTGAAGCTTCTGAGTAAGCAAAACTCTGTGAAAATGGCAATTTTGGTCACCGTAAGGGTTTAAAAAGTGGTTATTCAACATGAGGCCCGATCCAAATGACATTTTGAATCATTTTTGGTAGAGTCCAAAACATCACTTTTCTGATGAAACACGATTACCCCGGACCTGTCGAACGTTCAAAAAATGGTCAATATTGATGAAAATGTAACATTTAATCTTTTGTCTTTAAATGACGGTTGGATGTGAATTGTTACTTTTTCAACTAAAATAAGTGTGTTTAAAGTCATTTCTGTGCCTGAAATTGGTCAAAATTGAAGCTTTTGAGTAAGCGAAAACTCTGTAAAAATGGCAATTTTGGTCACTGTGAGGGTTTAAAAAGTGGTTATTCAACATGAGGCCCGATCCAAATGACATTTTGAGTCATTTTTGGTAGAGTCCAAAAAATCACTTTTCTGATGAAAAACGATGACCCCGGACCTGTCGAAGGTTCAAAAAATGGTCAATAGTGATGAAAATGTAACATTTAATCTTTTGTCTTTAAATGACGGTTGGATGTGAATTATTACTTTTTCAACTAAAATAAGTATGTTTAAAGTCATTTCTATGTCTGAAATTGGTCAAAATTGAAGCTTTTGAGTAAGCGAAAACTCTGTAAAAATGGCAATTTTGGTCACTGTGAGGGTTTAAAAAGTGATTATTCAACATGAGGCCCGATCTAAATAACATTTTGAATCATTTTTGGTAGAGTCCAAAAAATCACTTTTCTGATGAAAAACGATGACCCCGGACCTGTCGAAGGTTCAAAAAAGTGGTCAATATTGATGAAATTTTAACATTTAATCTTTTGACTTTAAATGACGATTGGATGTGAATTATTACATGTTCAACTAAAATAAGTGTGTTTAAAGTCATTTCTGTGCCTGAAATTGGTCAAAATTGAAGCTTTTGAGTAAGCGAAAACTCTGTAAAAATGGCAATTTTGGTCACTGTGAGGGTTTAAAAAGTGGTTATTCAACATGAGGCCCGATCCAAATGACATTTTGAATCATTTTTGGTAGAGTCCAAAAAATCAATTTTCTGATGAAAAACGATGACCCCGGACCTGTCGAACGTTCAAAAAAGTGGTCAATATTTATGAAATTTTAACATTTAATCTTTTGACTTTAAATGACTGTTGGATGTGAATTATTACTTTTTCAACTAAAATAAGTGTGTTTAAAGTCATTTCTGTGCCTGAAATTGGTCAAAATTGAAGCTTTTGAGTAAGCAAAACTTTGTAAAAATGGCAATTTTGGTCACTGTGAGGGTTTAAAAAGTGGTTATTCAACATGAGGCCCGATCCAAATGACATTTTGAATCATTTTTGGTAGAGTCCAAAAAATCAATTTTCTGATGAAAAACGATGACCCCGGACCTGTCGAACGTTCAAAAAAGTGGTCAATATTGATGAAATTTTAACATTTAATCTTTTGACTTTAAATGACTGTTGGATGTGAATTATTACTTTTTCAACTAAAATAAGTGTGTATAAAGTCGTTTCTGTGCCTGAAATTGGTCAAAATTTAAGCTTCTGAGTAAGCAAAACTCTGTGAAAATGGCAATTTTGGTCACTGTAAGGGTTTAAAAAGTGGTTATTCAACATGAGGCCCGATCCAAATGACATTTTGAATCATTTTTGGTAGAGTCCAAAAAATTATTTTTCTGATGATAAACAATTACCCCGTACCTGTCGAACGTTCAAAAAAGTGGTCAATATTGATGAAATTTTAACATTTAATCTTTTGACTTTAAATGACGGTTGGATGTGAATTATTACTTTTTCAACTAAAATAAGTGTGTTTAAAGTCATTTCTGTGCCTGAAATTGGTAAAAATTGAAGCTTCTGAGTAAGCAAAACTCTGTGAAAATGGCAATTTTGGTCACTGTAAGGGTTTAAAAAGTGGTTATTCAACATGAGGCCTGATCCAAATGACATTTTGAATCATTTTTGGTAGAGTCCAAAAAATCAATTTTATGATGAAAAACAATGACCCCGGACCTGTCGAACGTTCAAAAAAGTGGTCAATATTGATGAAATTTTAACATTTAAACTTTTGACTGTAAATGACTGTTGGATGTGAATTATTACTTTTTCAACTAAAATAAGTGGTTTAAAATCATTTCTGTGCCTGAAATTGGTCTAAATTGAAGCTTTTGAGTAAGCGAAAACTCTGTAAAAGTGGCAATTTTGGTCACTGTGAGGGTTTAAAAAGTGGTTATTCAACATGAGGCCCGATCCAAATGACATTTTGAATCATTTTTGGTAGAGTCCAAAAAATCAATTTTCTGATGAAAAACGATTACCCCGTACCTGTCGAACGTTCAAAAAAGTGGTCAATATTGATGACATTTTAACATTTAATCTTTTGACTTCAAATGACGGTTGGATGTGAATTATTACTTTTTCAACTAAAATAAGTGTGTTTAAAGTCATTTCTGTGTCTGAAATTGGTCAAAATTGAAGCTTTTGAGTAAGCGAAAACTCTGTAAAAATGGCAATTTTGGTCACTGTGAGGGTTTAAAAAGTGATTATTCAACATGAGGCCCGATCTAAATGACATTTTGATTCATTTTTGGTAGAGTCCAAAAAATCACTTTTCTGATGAAAAACGATGACCCCGGACCTGTCGAAGGTTCAAAAAATGGTCAATATTGATGAAAATGTAACATTTAATCTTTTGTCTTTAAATGACGGTTGGATGTGAATTATTACTTTTTCAACTAAAATAAGTGTGTTTAAAGTCATTTCTGTGTCTGAAATTGGTCAAAATTGAAGCTTTTGAGTAAGCGAAAACTCTGTAAAAATGGCAATTTTGGTCACTGTGAGGGTTTAAAAAGTGATTATTCAACATGAGGCCCGATCTAAATGACATTTTGAATCATTTTTGGTAGAGTCCAAAAAATCAATTTTCTGATGAAAAACGATGACCCCGGACCTGTCGAAGGTTCAAAAAATGGTCAATATTGATGAAATTTTAACATTTAATCTTTTGACTTTAAATGACTGTTGGATGTGAATTATTACTTTTTCAACTAAAATAAATGTGTTTAAAGTCGTTTCTGTGCCTGAAATTGGTCAAAATTTAAGCTTCTGAGTAAGCAAAACTCTGTGAAAATGGCAATTTTGTTCACTGTAAGGGTTTAAAAAGTGGTTATTCAACATGAGGCCCGATCAAAATGACATTTTGAATCATTTTTGGTAGAGTCCAAAAAATCACTTTTCTGATGAAAAACGATGACCCCGGACCTGTCGAAGGTTCAAAAAATGGTCAATATTGATGAAAATGTAACATTTAATCTTTTGTCTTTAAATGACGGTTGGATGTGAATTATTACTTTTTCAACTAAAATAAGTGTGTTTAAAGTCATTTCTGTGTCTGAAATTGGTCAAAATTGAAGCTTTTGAGTAAGCGAAAACTCTGTAAAAATTGGCAATTTTGGTCACTGTGAGGGTTTAAAAAGTGATTATTCAACATGAGGCCCGATCTAAATGACATTTTGAATCATTTTTGGTAGAGTCCAAAAAATCATTTTTCTGATGATAAACAATTACCCCGTACCTGTCGAACGTTCAAAAAAGTGGTCAATATTGATGAAATTTTAACATTTAATCTTTTGTCTTTAAATGACGGTTGGATGTGAATTATTACTTTTTCAACTAAAATAAGTGTGTTTAAAGTCATTTCTGTGCCTGAAATTGGTCAAAATTGAAGCTTTTGAGTAAGCGAAAACTCTGTAAAAATGGCAATTTTGGTCACTGTGAGGGTTTAAAAAGTGGTTATTCAACAAGAGGCCCGATCCAAATGACATTTTGAGTCATTTTTGGTAGAGTCCAAAAAATCACTTTTCTGATGAAAAACGATGACCCCGGACCTGTCGAAGGTTCAAAAAATGGTCAATAGTGATGAAAATGTAACATTTAATCTTTTGTCTTTAAATGACGGTTGGATGTGAATTATTACTTTTTCAACTAAAATAAGTATGTTTAAAGTCATTTCTGTGTCTGAAATTGGTCAAAATTGAAGCTTTTGAGTAAGCGAAAACTCTGTAAAAATGGCAATTTTGGTCACTGTGAGGGTTTAAAAAGTGATTATTCAACATGAGGCCCGATCTAAATGACATTTTGAATCATTTTTGGTAGAGTCCAAAAAATCACTTTTCTGATGAAAAACGATGACCCCGGACCTGTCGAACGTTCAAAAAAGTGGTCAATATTGATGAAATTTTAACATTTAATCTTTTGACTTTAAATGACTGTTGGATGTGAATTATTACTTTTTCAACTAAAATAAGTGTGTTTAAAGTCATTTCTGTGCCTGAAATTGGTAAAAATTGAAGCTTCTGAGTAAGCAAAACTCTGTGAAAATGGCAATTTTGGTCACCGTAAGGGTTTAAAAAGTGGTTATTCAACATGAGGCCCGATCCAAATGACATTTTGAATCATTTTTGGTAGAGTCCAAAACATCACTTTTCTGATGAAACACGATGACCCCGGACCTGTCGAACGTTCAAAAAATGGTCAATATTGATGAAAATGTAACATTTAATCTTTTGTCTTTAAATGACGGTTGGATGTGAATTGTTACTTTTTCAACTAAAATAAGTGTGTTTAAAGTCATTTCTGTGCCTGAAATTGGTCAAAATTGAAGCTTTTGAGTAAGCGAAAACTCTGTAAAAATGGCAATTTTGGTCACTGTGAGGGTTTAAAAAGTGGTTATTCAACATGAGGCCCGATCCAAATGACATTTTGAGTCATTTTTGGTAGAGTCCAAAAAATCAATTGTCTGATGAAAAACGATGACCCCGGACCTGTCGAACTTTCAAAAAATGGTCAATATTGATGACAATTTTACATTTAATCTTTTGACTTTAAATGACGGTTGGTTGTGAATTATTACTTTTTCAAGTAAAATAAGTATGTTTAAAGTCATTTCTGTGTCTGAAATTGGTCAAAATTGAAGCTTTTGAGTAAGCGAAAACTCTGTAAAAATGGCAATTTTGGTCACTGTGAGGGTTTAAAAAGTGATTATTCAACATGAGGCCCGATCTAAATGACATTTTGAATCATTTTTGGTAGAGTCCAAAAAATCAATTTTCTGATGAAAAACGATGACCCCGGACCTGTCAAACGTTCAAAAAAGTGGTCAATATTGATGAAATTTTAACATTTAATCTTTTGACTTTAAATGACGATTGGATGTGAATTATTACATGTTCAACTAAAATAAGTGTGTTTAAAGTCATTTCTGTGCCTGAAATTGGTCAAAATTGAAGCTTTTGAGTAAGCGAAAACTCTGTAAAAATGGCAATTTTGGTCACTGTGAGGGTTTAAAAAGTGGTTATTCAACATGAGGCCCGATCCAAATGACATTTTGAATCATTTTTGGTAGAGTCCAAAAAATCAATTTTCTGATGAAAAACGATGACCCCGGACCTGTCGAACGTTCAAAAAAGTGGTCAATATTTATGAAATTTTAACATTTAATCTTTTGACTTTAAATGACTGTTGGATGTGAATTATTACTTTTTCAACTAAAATAAGTGTGTTTAAAGTCATTTCTGTGCCTGAAATTGGTCAAAATTGAAGCTTTTGAGTAAGCAAAACTTTGTAAAAATGGCAATTTTGGTCACTGTGAGGGTTTAAAAAGTGGTTATTCAACATGAGGCCCGATCCAAATGACATTTTGAATCATTTTTGGTAGAGTCCAAAAAATCAATTTTCTGATGAAAAACGATGACCCCGGACCTGTCGAACGTTCAAAAAAGTGGTCAATATTGATGAAATTTTAACATTTAATCTTTTGACTTTAAATGACTGTTGGATGTGAATTATTACTTTTTCAACTAAAATAAGTGTGTTTAAAGTCGTTTCTGTGCCTGAAATTGGTCAAAATTTAAGCTTCTGAGTAAGCAAAACTCTGTGAAAATGGCAATTTTGGTCACTGTAAGGGTTTAAAAAGTGGTTATTCAACATGAGGCCCGATCCAAATGACATTTTGAATCATTTTTGGTAGAGTCCAAAAAATCATTTTTCTGATGATAAACAATTACCCCGTACCTGTCGAACGTTCAAAAAAGTGGTCAATATTGATGAAATTTTAACATTTAATCTTTTGACTTTAAATGACGGTTGGATGTGAATTATTACTTTTTCAACTAAAATAAGTGTGTTTAAAGTCATTTCTGTGCCTGAAATTGGTCAAAATTGAAGCTTTTGAGTAGGCAAAACTTTGTAAAAATGGTAATTTTGGTCACTGTGAGGGTTTAAAAAGTGGTTATTCAACATGAGGCCCGATCCAAATGACATTTTGAATCATTTTTGGTATAGCCCACAAAATCAATTTTCTGATGACAAACGATGACCCCGGACCTGTCGAACGTTCAAAAAAGTGGTCAATATTGATGAAATTTTAACATTTAATCTTTTGACTTTAAATGACTGTTGGATGTGAATTATTACTTTTTCAACTAAAATAAGTGTGTTTAAAGTCATTTCTGTGCCTGAAATTGGTAAAAATTGAAGCTTCTGAGTAAGCAAAACTCTGTGAAAATGGCAATTTTGGTCACCGTAAGGGTTTAAAAAGTGGTTATTCAACATGAGGCCCGATCCAAATGACATTTTGAATCATTTTTGGTAGAGTCCAAAACATCACTTTTCTGATGAAACACGATTACCCCGGACCTGTCGAACGTTCAAAAAATGGTCAATATTGATGAAAATGTAACATTTAATCTTTTGTCTTTAAATGACGGTTGGATGTGAATTGTTACTTTTTCAACTAAAATAAGTGTGTTTAAAGTCATTTCTGTGCCTGAAATTGGTCAAAATTGAAGCTTTTGAGTAAGCGAAAACTCTGTAAAAATGGCAATTTTGGTCACTGTGAGGGTTTAAAAAGTGGTTATTCAACATGAGGCCCGATCCAAATGACATTTTGAGTCATTTTTGGTAGAGTCCAAAAAATCACTTTTCTGATGAAAAACGATGACCCCGGACCTGTCGAAGGTTCAAAAAATGGTCAATAGTGATGAAAATGTAACATTTAATCTTTTGTCTTTAAATGACGGTTGGATGTGAATTATTACTTTTTCAACTAAAATAAGTATGTTTAAAGTCATTTCTATGTCTGAAATTGGTCAAAATTGAAGCTTTTGAGTAAGCGAAAACTCTGTAAAAATGGCAATTTTGGTCACTGTGAGGGTTTAAAAAGTGATTATTCAACATGAGGCCCGATCTAAATAACATTTTGAATCATTTTTGGTAGAGTCCAAAAAATCACTTTTCTGATGAAAAACGATGACCCCGGACCTGTCGAAGGTTCAAAAAAGTGGTCAATATTGATGAAATTTTAACATTTAATCTTTTGACTTTAAATGACGATTGGATGTGAATTATTACATGTTCAACTAAAATAAGTGTGTTTAAAGTCATTTCTGTGCCTGAAATTGGTCAAAATTGAAGCTTTTGAGTAAGCGAAAACTCTGTAAAAATGGCAATTTTGGTCACTGTGAGGGTTTAAAAAGTGGTTATTCAACATGAGGCCCGATCCAAATGACATTTTGAATCATTTTTGGTAGAGTCCAAAAAATCAATTTTCTGATGAAAAACGATGACCCCGGACCTGTCGAACGTTCAAAAAAGTGGTCAATATTTATGAAATTTTAACATTTAATCTTTTGACTTTAAATGACTGTTGGATGTGAATTATTACTTTTTCAACTAAAATAAGTGTGTTTAAAGTCATTTCTGTGCCTGAAATTGGTCAAAATTGAAGCTTTTGAGTAAGCAAAACTTTGTAAAAATGGCAATTTTGGTCACTGTGAGGGTTTAAAAAGTGGTTATTCAACATGAGGCCCGATCCAAATGACATTTTGAATCATTTTTGGTAGAGTCCAAAAAATCAATTTTCTGATGAAAAACGATGACCCCGGACCTGTCGAACGTTCAAAAAAGTGGTCAATATTGATGAAATTTTAACATTTAATCTTTTGACTTTAAATGACTGTTGGATGTGAATTATTACTTTTTCAACTAAAATAAGTGTGTATAAAGTCGTTTCTGTGCCTGAAATTGGTCAAAATTTAAGCTTCTGAGTAAGCAAAACTCTGTGAAAATGGCAATTTTGGTCACTGTAAGGGTTTAAAAAGTGGTTATTCAACATGAGGCCCGATCCAAATGACATTTTGAATCATTTTTGGTAGAGTCCAAAAAATTATTTTTCTGATGATAAACAATTACCCCGTACCTGTCGAACGTTCAAAAAAGTGGTCAATATTGATGAAATTTTAACATTTAATCTTTTGACTTTAAATGACGGTTGGATGTGAATTATTACTTTTTCAACTAAAATAAGTGTGTTTAAAGTCATTTCTGTGCCTGAAATTGGTAAAAATTGAAGCTTCTGAGTAAGCAAAACTCTGTGAAAATGGCAATTTTGGTCACTGTAAGGGTTTAAAAAGTGGTTATTCAACATGAGGCCTGATCCAAATGACATTTTGAATCATTTTTGGTAGAGTCCAAAAAATCAATTTTATGATGAAAAACAATGACCCCGGACCTGTCGAACGTTCAAAAAAGTGGTCAATATTGATGAAATTTTAACATTTAAACTTTTGACTGTAAATGACTGTTGGATGTGAATTATTACTTTTTCAACTAAAATAAGTGGTTTAAAATCATTTCTGTGCCTGAAATTGGTCTAAATTGAAGCTTTTGAGTAAGCGAAAACTCTGTAAAAGTGGCAATTTTGGTCACTGTGAGGGTTTAAAAAGTGGTTATTCAACATGAGGCCCGATCCAAATGACATTTTGAATCATTTTTGGTAGAGTCCAAAAAATCAATTTTCTGATGAAAAACGATTACCCCGTACCTGTCGAACGTTCAAAAAAGTGGTCAATATTGATGACATTTTAACATTTAATCTTTTGACTTCAAATGACGGTTGGATGTGAATTATTACTTTTTCAACTAAAATAAGTGTGTTTAAAGTCATTTCTGTGTCTGAAATTGGTCAAAATTGAAGCTTTTGAGTAAGCGAAAACTCTGTAAAAATGGCAATTTTGGTCACTGTGAGGGTTTAAAAAGTGATTATTCAACATGAGGCCCGATCTAAATGACATTTTGATTCATTTTTGGTAGAGTCCAAAAAATCACTTTTCTGATGAAAAACGATGACCCCGGACCTGTCGAAGGTTCAAAAAATGGTCAATATTGATGAAAATGTAACATTTAATCTTTTGTCTTTAAATGACGGTTGGATGTGAATTATTACTTTTTCAACTAAAATAAGTGTGTTTAAAGTCATTTCTGTGTCTGAAATTGGTCAAAATTGAAGCTTTTGAGTAAGCGAAAACTCTGTAAAAATGGCAATTTTGGTCACTGTGAGGGTTTAAAAAGTGATTATTCAACATGAGGCCCGATCTAAATGACATTTTGAATCATTTTTGGTAGAGTCCAAAAAATCAATTTTCTGATGAAAAACGATGACCCCGGACCTGTCGAAGGTTCAAAAAATGGTCAATATTGATGAAATTTTAACATTTAATCTTTTGACTTTAAATGACTGTTGGATGTGAATTATTACTTTTTCAACTAAAATAAATGTGTTTAAAGTCGTTTCTGTGCCTGAAATTGGTCAAAATTTAAGCTTCTGAGTAAGCAAAACTCTGTGAAAATGGCAATTTTGTTCACTGTAAGGGTTTAAAAAGTGGTTATTCAACATGAGGCCCGATCAAAATGACATTTTGAATCATTTTTGGTAGAGTCCAAAAAATCACTTTTCTGATGAAAAACGATGACCCCGGACCTGTCGAAGGTTCAAAAAATGGTCAATATTGATGAAAATGTAACATTTAATCTTTTGTCTTTAAATGACGGTTGGATGTGAATTATTACTTTTTCAACTAAAATAAGTGTGTTTAAAGTCATTTCTGTGTCTGAAATTGGTCAAAATTGAAGCTTTTGAGTAAGCGAAAACTCTGTAAAAATTGGCAATTTTGGTCACTGTGAGGGTTTAAAAAGTGATTATTCAACATGAGGCCCGATCTAAATGACATTTTGAATCATTTTTGGTAGAGTCCAAAAAATCATTTTTCTGATGATAAACAATTACCCCGTACCTGTCGAACGTTCAAAAAAGTGGTCAATATTGATGAAATTTTAACATTTAATCTTTTGACTTTAAATGACGGTTGGATGTGAATTATTACTTTTTCAACTAAAATAAGTGTGTTTAAAGTCATTTCTGTGCCTGAAATTGGTCAAAATTGAAGCTTTTGAGTAGGCAAAACTTTGTAAAAATGGTATTTTTGGTCACTGTGAGGGTTTAAAAAGTGGTTATTCAACATGAGGCCCGATCCAAATGACATTTTGAATCATTTTTGGTATAGCCCACAAAATCAATTTTCTGATGACAAACGATGACCCCGGACCTGTCGAACGTTCAAAAAAGTGGTCAATATTGATGAAATTTTAACATTTAATCTTTTGACTTTAAATGACTGTTGGATGTGAATTATTACTTTTTCAACTAAAATAAGTGTGTTTAAAGTCATTTCTGTGCCTGAAATTGGTAAAAATTGAAGCTTCTGAGTAAGCAAAACTCTGTGAAAATGGCAATTTTGGTCACCGTAAGGGTTTAAAAAGTGGTTATTCAACATGAGGCCCGATCCAAATGACATTTTGAATCATTTTTGGTAGAGTCCAAAACATCACTTTTCTGATGAAACACGATGACCCCGGACCTGTCGAACGTTCAAAAAATGGTCAATATTGATGAAAATGTAACATTTAATCTTTTGTCTTTAAATGACGGTTGGATGTGAATTGTTACTTTTTCAACTAAAATAAGTGTGTTTAAAGTCATTTCTGTGCCTGAAATTGGTCAAAATTGAAGCTTTTGAGTAAGCGAAAACTCTGTAAAAATGGCAATTTTGGTCACTGTGAGGGTTTAAAAAGTGGTTATTCAACATGAGGCCCGATCCAAATGACATTTTGAGTCATTTTTGGTAGAGTCCAAAAAATCAATTGTCTGATGAAAAACGATGACCCCGGACCTGTCGAACTTTCAAAAAATTGTCAATATTGATGACAATTTTACATTTAATCTTTTGACTTTAAATGACGGTTGGTTGTGAATTATTACTTTTTCAAGTAAAATAAGTATGTTTAAAGTCATTTCTGTGTCTGAAATTGGTCAAAATTGAAGCTTTTGAGTAAGCGAAAACTCTGTAAAAATGGCAATTTTGGTCACTGTGAGGGTTTAAAAAGTGATTATTCAACATGAGGCCCGATCTAAATGACATTTTGAATCATTTTTGGTAGAGTCCAAAAAATCAATTTTCTGATGAAAAACGATGACCCCGGACCTGTCAAACGTTCAAAAAAGTGGTCAATATTGATGAAATTTTAACATTTAATCTTTTGACTTTAAATGACGATTGGATGTGAATTATTACATGTTCAACTAAAATAAGTGTGTTTAAAGTCATTTCTGTGCCTGAAATTGGTCAAAATTGAAGCTTTTGAGTAAGCGAAAACTCTGTAAAAATGGCAATTTTGGTCACTGTGAGGGTTTAAAAAGTGGTTATTCAACATGAGGCCCGATCCAAATGACATTTTGAATCATTTTTGGTAGAGTCCAAAAAATCAATTTTCTGATGAAAAACGATGACCCCGGACCTGTCGAACGTTCAAAAAAGTGGTCAATATTTATGAAATTTTAACATTTAATCTTTTGACTTTAAATGACTGTTGGATGTGAATTATTACTTTTTCAACTAAAATAAGTGTGTTTAAAGTCATTTCTGTGCCTGAAATTGGTCAAAATTGAAGCTTTTGAGTAAGCAAAACTTTGTAAAAATGGCAATTTTGGTCACTGTGAGGGTTTAAAAAGTGGTTATTCAACATGAGGCCCGATCCAAATGACATTTTGAATCATTTTTGGTAGAGTCCAAAAAATCAATTTTCTGATGAAAAACGATGACCCCGGACCTGTCGAACGTTCAAAAAAGTGGTCAATATTGATGAAATTTTAACATTTAATCTTTTGACTTTAAATGACTGTTGGATGTGAATTATTACTTTTTCAACTAAAATAAGTGTGTTTAAAGTCGTTTCTGTGCCTGAAATTGGTCAAAATTTAAGCTTCTGAGTAAGCAAAACTCTGTGAAAATGGCAATTTTGGTCACTGTAAGGGTTTAAAAAGTGGTTATTCAACATGAGGCCCGATCCAAATGACATTTTGAATCATTTTTGGTAGAGTCCAAAAAATCATTTTTCTGATGATAAACAATTACCCCGTACCTGTCGAACGTTCAAAAAAGTGGTCAATATTGATGAAATTTTAACATTTAATCTTTTGACTTTAAATGACGGTTGGATGTGAATTATTACTTTTTCAACTAAAATAAGTGTGTTTAAAGTCATTTCTGTGCCTGAAATTGGTCAAAATTGAAGCTTTTGAGTAGGCAAAACTTTGTAAAAATGGTAATTTTGGTCACTGTGAGGGTTTAAAAAGTGGTTATTCAACATGAGGCCCGATCCAAATGACATTTTGAATCATTTTTGGTATAGCCCACAAAATCAATTTTCTGATGACAAACGATGACCCCGGACCTGTCGAACGTTCAAAAAAGTGGTCAATATTGATGAAATTTTAACATTTAATCTTTTGACTTTAAATGACTGTTGGATGTGAATTATTACTTTTTCAACTAAAATAAGTGTGTTTAAAGTCATTTCTGTGCCTGAAATTGGTAAAAATTGAAGCTTCTGAGTAAGCAAAACTCTGTGAAAATGGCAATTTTGGTCACCGTAAGGGTTTAAAAAGTGGTTATTCAACATGAGGCCCGATCCAAATGACATTTTGAATCATTTTTGGTAGAGTCCAAAACATCACTTTTCTGATGAAACACGATTACCCCGGACCTGTCGAACGTTCAAAAAATGGTCAATATTGATGAAAATGTAACATTTAATCTTTTGTCTTTAAATGACGGTTGGATGTGAATTGTTACTTTTTCAACTAAAATAAGTGTGTTTAAAGTCATTTCTGTGCCTGAAATTGGTCAAAATTGAAGCTTTTGAGTAAGCGAAAACTCTGTAAAAATGGCAATTTTGGTCACTGTGAGGGTTTAAAAAGTGGTTATTCAACATGAGGCCCGATCCAAATGACATTTTGAGTCATTTTTGGTAGAGTCCAAAAAATCACTTTTCTGATGAAAAACGATGACCCCGGACCTGTCGAAGGTTCAAAAAATGGTCAATAGTGATGAAAATGTAACATTTAATCTTTTGTCTTTAAATGACGGTTGGATGTGAATTATTACTTTTTCAACTAAAATAAGTATGTTTAAAGTCATTTCTGTGTCTGAAATTGGTCAAAATTGAAGCTTTTGAGTAAGCGAAAACTCTGTAAAAATGGCAATTTTGGTCACTGTGAGGGTTTAAAAAGAGATTATTCAACATGAGGCCCGATCTAAATAACATTTTGAATCATTTTTGGTAGAGTCCAAAAAATCACTTTTCTGATGAAAAACGATGACCCCGGACCTGTCGAAGGTTCAAAAAATGGTCAATAGTGATGAAAATGTAACATTTAATCTTTTGACTTTAAATGACGGTTGGTTGTGAATTATTACTTTTTCAAGTAAAATAAGTGTGTTTAAAGTCATTTCTGTGCCTGAAATTGGTCAAAATTGAAGCTTTTGAGTAAGCGAAAACTCTGTAAAAATGGCAATTTTGGTCACTGTGAGGGTTTAAAAAGTGATTATTCAACATGAGGCCCGATCTAAATGACATTTTGAATCATTTTTGGTAGAGTCCAAAAAAATCACTTTTCTGATGAAAAACGATGACCCCGGACCTGTCGAAGGTTCAAAAAATGGTCAATAGTGATGAAAATGTAACATTTAATCTTTTGTCTTTAAATGACGGTTGGATGTGGATTATTACTTTTTCAACTAAAATAAGTATGTTTAAAGTCATTTCTGTGTCTGAAATTGGTCAAAATTGAAGCTTTTGAGTAAGCGAAAACTCTGTAAAAATGGCAATTTTGGTCACTGTGAGGGTTTAAAAAGTGGTTATTCAACCTGAGGCCCGATCCAAATGACATTTTGAATCATTTTTGGTAGAGTCCAAAAAATCAATTTTCTGATGAAAAACGATGACCCCGGACCTGTCGAACGTTCAAAAAAGTGGTCAATATTGATGAAATTTTAACATTTAATCTTTTGACTTTAAATGACTGTTGGATGTGAATTATTACATTTTCAACTAAAATAAGTGTGTTTAAAGTCATTTCTGTGCCTGAAATTGGTCAAAATTGAAGCTTTTGAGTAAGCAAAACTTTGTAAAAATGGCAATTTTGGTCACTGTGAGGGTTTAAAAAGTGGTTATTCAACATGAGGCCCGATCCAAATGACATTTTGAATCATTTTTGGTAGAGTCCAAAAAATCAATTTTCTGATGAAAAACGATGACCCCGGACCTGTCGAACGTTCAAAAAAGTGGTCAATATTGATGAAATTTTAACATTTAATCTTTTGACTTTAAATGACTGTTGGATGTGAATTATTACTTTTTCAACTAAAATAAGTGTGTTTAAAGTCGTTTCTGTGCCTGAAATTGGTCAAAATTTAAGCTTCTGAGTAAGCAAAACTCTGTGAAAATGGCAATTTTGGTCACCGTAAGGGTTTAAAAAGTGGTTATTCAACATGAGGCCCGATCCAAATGACATTTTGAATCATTTTTGGTAGAGTCCAAAACATCACTTTTCTGATGAAACACGATTACCCCGGACCTGTCGAACGTTCAAAAAATGGTCAATATTGATGAAAATGTAACATTTAATCTTTTGTCTTTAAATGACGGTTGGATGTGAATTGTTACTTTTTCAACTAAAATAAGTGTGTTTAAAGTCATTTCTGTGCCTGAAATTGGTCAAAATTGAAGCTTTTGAGTAAGCGAAAACTCTGTAAAAATGGCAATTTTGGTCACTGTGAGGGTTTAAAAAGTGGTTATTCAACATGAGGCCCGATCCAAATGACATTTTGAGTCATTTTTGGTAGAGTCCAAAAAATCACTTTTCTGATGAAAAACGATGACCCCGGACCTGTCGAAGGTTCAAAAAATGGTCAATAGTGATGAAAATGTAACATTTAATCTTTTGTCTTTAAATGACGGTTGGATGTGAATTATTACTTTTTCAACTAAAATAAGTATGTTTAAAGTCATTTCTATGTCTGAAATTGGTCAAAATTGAAGCTTTTGAGTAAGCGAAAACTCTGTAAAAATGGCAATTTTGGTCACTGTGAGGGTTTAAAAAGTGATTATTCAACATGAGGCCCGATCTAAATAACATTTTGAATCATTTTTGGTAGAGTCCAAAAAATCACTTTTCTGATGAAAAACGATGACCCCGGACCTGTCGAAGGTTCAAAAAAGTGGTCAATATTGATGAAATTTTAACATTTAATCTTTTGACTTTAAATGACGATTGGATGTGAATTATTACATGTTCAACTAAAATAAGTGTGTTTAAAGTCATTTCTGTGCCTGAAATTGGTCAAAATTGAAGCTTTTGAGTAAGCGAAAACTCTGTAAAAATGGCAATTTTGGTCACTGTGAGGGTTTAAAAAGTGGTTATTCAACATGAGGCCCGATCCAAATGACATTTTGAATCATTTTTGGTAGAGTCCAAAAAATCAATTTTCTGATGAAAAACGATGACCCCGGACCTGTCGAACGTTCAAAAAAGTGGTCAATATTTATGAAATTTTAACATTTAATCTTTTGACTTTAAATGACTGTTGGATGTGAATTATTACTTTTTCAACTAAAATAAGTGTGTTTAAAGTCATTTCTGTGCCTGAAATTGGTCAAAATTGAAGCTTTTGAGTAAGCAAAACTTTGTAAAAATGGCAATTTTGGTCACTGTGAGGGTTTAAAAAGTGGTTATTCAACATGAGGCCCGATCCAAATGACATTTTGAATCATTTTTGGTAGAGTCCAAAAAATCAATTTTCTGATGAAAAACGATGACCCCGGACCTGTCGAACGTTCAAAAAAGTGGTCAATATTGATGAAATTTTAACATTTAATCTTTTGACTTTAAATGACTGTTGGATGTGAATTATTACTTTTTCAACTAAAATAAGTGTGTATAAAGTCGTTTCTGTGCCTGAAATTGGTCAAAATTTAAGCTTCTGAGTAAGCAAAACTCTGTGAAAATGGCAATTTTGGTCACTGTAAGGGTTTAAAAAGTGGTTATTCAACATGAGGCCCGATCCAAATGACATTTTGAATCATTTTTGGTAGAGTCCCAAAAATTATTTTTCTGATGATAAACAATTACCCCGTACCTGTCGAACGTTCAAAAAAGTGGTCAATATTGATGAAATTTTAACATTTAATCTTTTGACTTTAAATGACGGTTGGATGTGAATTATTACTTTTTCAACTAAAATAAGTGTGTTTAAAGTCATTTCTGTGCCTGAAATTGGTAAAAATTGAAGCTTCTGAGTAAGCAAAACTCTGTGAAAATGGCAATTTTGGTCACTGTAAGGGTTTAAAAAGTGGTTATTCAACATGAGGCCTGATCCAAATGACATTTTGAATCATTTTTGGTAGAGTCCAAAAAATCAATTTTATGATGAAAAACAATGACCCCGGACCTGTCGAACGTTCAAAAAAGTGGTCAATATTGATGAAATTTTAACATTTAAACTTTTGACTGTAAATGACTGTTGGATGTGAATTATTACTTTTTCAACTAAAATAAGTGGTTTAAAATCATTTCTGTGCCTGAAATTGGTCTAAATTGAAGCTTTTGAGTAAGCGAAAACTCTGTAAAAGTGGCAATTTTGGTCACTGTGAGGGTTTAAAAAGTGGTTATTCAACATGAGGCCCGATCCAAATGACATTTTGAATCATTTTTGGTAGAGTCCAAAAAATCAATTTTCTGATGAAAAACGATTACCCCGTACCTGTCGAACGTTCAAAAAAGTGGTCAATATTGATGACATTTTAACATTTAATCTTTTGACTTCAAATGACGGTTGGATGTGAATTATTACTTTTTCAACTAAAATAAGTGTGTTTAAAGTCATTTCTGTGTCTGAAATTGGTCAAAATTGAAGCTTTTGAGTAAGCGAAAACTCTGTAAAAATGGCAATTTTGGTCACTGTGAGGGTTTAAAAAGTGATTATTCAACATGAGGCCCGATCTAAATGACATTTTGATTCATTTTTGGTAGAGTCCAAAAAATCACTTTTCTGATGAAAAACGATGACCCCGGACCTGTCGAAGGTTCAAAAAATGGTCAATATTGATGAAAATGTAACATTTAATCTTTTGTCTTTAAATGACGGTTGGATGTGAATTATTACTTTTTCAACTAAAATAAGTGTGTTTAAAGTCATTTCTGTGTCTGAAATTGGTCAAAATTGAAGCTTTTGAGTAAGCGAAAACTCTGTAAAAATGGCAATTTTGGTCACTGTGAGGGTTTAAAAAGTGATTATTCAACATGAGGCCCGATCTAAATGACATTTTGAATCATTTTTGGTAGAGTCCAAAAAATCAATTTTCTGATGAAAAACGATGACCCCGGACCTGTCGAAGGTTCAAAAAATGGTCAATATTGATGAAATTTTAACATTTAATCTTTTGACTTTAAATGACTGTTGGATGTGAATTATTACTTTTTCAACTAAAATAAATGTGTTTAAAGTCGTTTCTGTGCCTGAAATTGGTCAAAATTTAAGCTTCTGAGTAAGCAAAACTCTGTGAAAATGGCAATTTTGTTCACTGTAAGGGTTTAAAAAGTGGTTATTCAACATGAGGCCCGATCAAAATGACATTTTGAATCATTTTTGGTAGAGTCCAAAAAATCACTTTTCTGATGAAAAACGATGACCCCGGACCTGTCGAAGGTTCAAAAAATGGTCAATATTGATGAAAATGTAACATTTAATCTTTTGTCTTTAAATGACGGTTGGATGTGAATTATTACTTTTTCAACTAAAATAAGTGTGTTTAAAGTCATTTCTGTGTCTGAAATTGGTCAAAATTGAAGCTTTTGAGTAAGCGAAAACTCTGTAAAAATTGGCAATTTTGGTCACTGTGAGGGTTTAAAAAGTGATTATTCAACATGAGGCCCGATCTAAATGACATTTTGAATCATTTTTGGTAGAGTCCAAAAAATCATTTTTCTGATGATAAACAATTACCCCGTACCTGTCGAACGTTCAAAAAAGTGGTCAATATTGATGAAATTTTAACATTTAATCTTTTGACTTTAAATGACGGTTGGATGTGAATTATTACTTTTTCAACTAAAATAAGTGTGTTTAAAGTCATTTCTGTGCCTGAAATTGGTCAAAATTGAAGCTTTTGAGTAGGCAAAACTTTGTAAAAATGGTATTTTTGGTCACTGTGAGGGTTTAAAAAGTGGTTATTCAACATGAGGCCCGATCCAAATGACATTTTGAATCATTTTTGGTATAGCCCACAAAATCAATTTTCTGATGACAAACGATGACCCCGGACCTGTCGAACGTTCAAAAAAGTGGTCAATATTGATGAAATTTTAACATTTAATCTTTTGACTTTAAATGACTGTTGGATGTGAATTATTACTTTTTCAACTAAAATAAGTGTGTTTAAAGTCATTTCTGTGCCTGAAATTGGTAAAAATTGAAGCTTCTGAGTAAGCAAAACTCTGTGAAAATGGCAATTTTGGTCACCGTAAGGGTTTAAAAAGTGGTTATTCAACATGAGGCCCGATCCAAATGACATTTTGAATCATTTTTGGTAGAGTCCAAAACATCACTTTTCTGATGAAACACGATGACCCCGGACCTGTCGAACGTTCAAAAAATGGTCAATATTGATGAAAATGTAACATTTAATCTTTTGTCTTTAAATGACGGTTGGATGTGAATTGTTACTTTTTCAACTAAAATAAGTGTGTTTAAAGTCATTTCTGTGCCTGAAATTGGTCAAAATTGAAGCTTTTGAGTAAGCGAAAACTCTGTAAAAATGGCAATTTTGGTCACTGTGAGGGTTTAAAAAGTGGTTATTCAACATGAGGCCCGATCCAAATGACATTTTGAGTCATTTTTGGTAGAGTCCAAAAAATCAATTGTCTGATGAAAAACGATGACCCCGGACCTGTCGAACTTTCAAAAAATTGTCAATATTGATGACAATTTTACATTTAATCTTTTGACTTTAAATGACGGTTGGTTGTGAATTATTACTTTTTCAAGTAAAATAAGTATGTTTAAAGTCATTTCTGTGTCTGAAATTGGTCAAAATTGAAGCTTTTGAGTAAGCGAAAACTCTGTAAAAATGGCAATTTTGGTCACTGTGAGGGTTTAAAAAGTGATTATTCAACATGAGGCCCGATCTAAATGACATTTTGAATCATTTTTGGTAGAGTCCAAAAAATCAATTTTCTGATGAAAAACGATGACCCCGGACCTGTCAAACGTTCAAAAAAGTGGTCAATATTGATGAAATTTTAACATTTAATCTTTTGACTTTAAATGACGATTGGATGTGAATTATTACATGTTCAACTAAAATAAGTGTGTTTAAAGTCATTTCTGTGCCTGAAATTGGTCAAAATTGAAGCTTTTGAGTAAGCGAAAACTCTGTAAAAATGGCAATTTTGGTCACTGTGAGGGTTTAAAAAGTGGTTATTCAACATGAGGCCCGATCCAAATGACATTTTGAATCATTTTTGGTAGAGTCCAAAAAATCAATTTTCTGATGAAAAACGATGACCCCGGACCTGTCGAACGTTCAAAAAAGTGGTCAATATTTATGAAATTTTAACATTTAATCTTTTGACTTTAAATGACTGTTGGATGTGAATTATTACTTTTTCAACTAAAATAAGTGTGTTTAAAGTCATTTCTGTGCCTGAAATTGGTCAAAATTGAAGCTTTTGAGTAAGCAAAACTTTGTAAAAATGGCAATTTTGGTCACTGTGAGGGTTTAAAAAGTGGTTATTCAACATGAGGCCCGATCCAAATGACATTTTGAATCATTTTTGGTAGAGTCCAAAAAATCAATTTTCTGATGAAAAACGATGACCCCGGACCTGTCGAACGTTCAAAAAAGTGGTCAATATTGATGAAATTTTAACATTTAATCTTTTGACTTTAAATGACTGTTGGATGTGAATTATTACTTTTTCAACTAAAATAAGTGTGTTTAAAGTCGTTTCTGTGCCTGAAATTGGTCAAAATTTAAGCTTCTGAGTAAGCAAAACTCTGTGAAAATGGCAATTTTGGTCACTGTAAGGGTTTAAAAAGTGGTTATTCAACATGAGGCCCGATCCAAATGACATTTTGAATCATTTTTGGTAGAGTCCAAAAAATCATTTTTCTGATGATAAACAATTACCCCGTACCTGTCGAACGTTCAAAAAAGTGGTCAATATTGATGAAATTTTAACATTTAATCTTTTGACTTTAAATGACGGTTGGATGTGAATTATTACTTTTTCAACTAAAATAAGTGTGTTTAAAGTCATTTCTGTGCCTGAAATTGGTCAAAATTGAAGCTTTTGAGTAGGCAAAACTTTGTAAAAATGGTAATTTTGGTCACTGTGAGGGTTTAAAAAGTGGTTATTCAACATGAGGCCCGATCCAAATGACATTTTGAATCATTTTTGGTATAGCCCACAAAATCAATTTTCTGATGACAAACGATGACCCCGGACCTGTCGAACGTTCAAAAAAGTGGTCAATATTGATGAAATTTTAACATTTAATCTTTTGACTTTAAATGACTGTTGGATGTGAATTATTACTTTTTCAACTAAAATAAGTGTGTTTAAAGTCATTTCTGTGCCTGAAATTGGTAAAAATTGAAGCTTCTGAGTAAGCAAAACTCTGTGAAAATGGCAATTTTGGTCACCGTAAGGGTTTAAAAAGTGGTTATTCAACATGAGGCCCGATCCAAATGACATTTTGAATCATTTTTGGTAGAGTCCAAAACATCACTTTTCTGATGAAACACGATTACCCCGGACCTGTCGAACGTTCAAAAAATGGTCAATATTGATGAAAATGTAACATTTAATCTTTTGTCTTTAAATGACGGTTGGATGTGAATTGTTACTTTTTCAACTAAAATAAGTGTGTTTAAAGTCATTTCTGTGCCTGAAATTGGTCAAAATTGAAGCTTTTGAGTAAGCGAAAACTCTGTAAAAATGGCAATTTTGGTCACTGTGAGGGTTTAAAAAGTGGTTATTCAACATGAGGCCCGATCCAAATGACATTTTGAGTCATTTTTGGTAGAGTCCAAAAAAATCACTTTTCTGATGAAAAACGATGACCCCGGACCTGTCGAAGGTTCAAAAAATGGTCAATAGTGATGAAAATGTAACATTTAATCTTTTGTCTTTAAATGACGGTTGGATGTGAATTATTACTTTTTCAACTAAAATAAGTATGTTTAAAGTCATTTCTGTGTCTGAAATTGGTCAAAATTGAAGCTTTTGAGTAAGCGAAAACTCTGTAAAAATGGCAATTTTGGTCACTGTGAGGGTTTAAAAAGAGATTATTCAACATGAGGCCCGATCTAAATAACATTTTGAATCATTTTTGGTAGAGTCCAAAAAATCACTTTTCTGATGAAAAACGATGACCCCGGACCTGTCGAAGGTTCAAAAAATGGTCAATAGTGATGAAAATGTAACATTTAATCTTTTGACTTTAAATGACGGTTGGTTGTGAATTATTACTTTTTCAAGTAAAATAAGTGTGTTTAAAGTCATTTCTGTGCCTGAAATTGGTCAAAATTGAAGCTTTTGAGTAAGCGAAAACTCTGTAAAAATGGCAATTTTGGTCACTGTGAGGGTTTAAAAAGTGATTATTCAACATGAGGCCCGATCTAAATGACATTTTGAATCATTTTTGGTAGAGTCCAAAAAAATCACTTTTCTGATGAAAAACGATGACCCCGGACCTGTCGAAGGTTCAAAAAATGGTCAATAGTGATGAAAATGTAACATTTAATCTTTTGTCTTTAAATGACGGTTGGATGTGGATTATTACTTTTTCAACTAAAATAAGTATGTTTAAAGTCATTTCTGTGTCTGAAATTGGTCAAAATTGAAGCTTTTGAGTAAGCGAAAACTCTGTAAAAATGGCAATTTTGGTCACTGTGAGGGTTTAAAAAGTGGTTATTCAACCTGAGGCCCGATCCAAATGACATTTTGAATCATTTTTGGTAGAGTCCAAAAAATCAATTTTCTGATGAAAAACGATGACCCCGGACCTGTCGAACGTTCAAAAAAGTGGTCAATATTGATGAAATTTTAACATTTAATCTTTTGACTTTAAATGACTGTTGGATGTGAATTATTACATTTTCAACTAAAATAAGTGTGTTTAAAGTCATTTCTGTGCCTGAAATTGGTCAAAATTGAAGCTTTTGAGTAAGCAAAACTTTGTAAAAATGGCAATTTTGGTCACTGTGAGGGTTTAAAAAGTGGTTATTCAACATGAGGCCCGATCCAAATGACATTTTGAATCATTTTTGGTAGAGTCCAAAAAATCAATTTTCTGATGAAAAACGATGACCCCGGACCTGTCGAACGTTCAAAAAAGTGGTCAATATTGATGAAATTTTAACATTTAATCTTTTGACTTTAAATGACTGTTGGATGTGAATTATTACTTTTTCAACTAAAATAAGTGTGTTTAAAGTCGTTTCTGTGCCTGAAATTGGTCAAAATTTAAGCTTCTGAGTAAGCAAAACTCTGTGAAAATGGCAATTTTGGTCACTGTAAGGGTTTAAAAAGTGGTTATTCAACATGAGGCCCGATCCAAATGACATTTTGAATCATTTTTGGTAGAGTCCAAAAAATCATTTTTCTGATGATAAACAATTACCCCGTACCTGTCGAACGTTCCAAAAAGTGGTCAATATTGATGAAATTTTAACATTTAATCTTTTGACTTTAAATGACGGTTGGATGTGAATTATTACTTTTTCAACTAAAATAAGTGTGTTTAAAGTCATTTCTGTGCCTGAAATTGGTCAAAATTGAAGCTTTTGAGTAAGCGAAAACTCTGTAAAAAAGGCAATTTTGGTCACTGTGAGGGTTTAAAAAATGGTTATTCAACATGAGGCTCGATCCAAATGACATTTAGAGTAATTTTTGGTAGAGTCCAAAAAATCAATTTTCTGATGACAAACGATGACCCCGGACCTGTCGAACGTTCAAAAAAGTGGTCAATATTGATGAAATTTTAACATTTAATCTTTTGACTTTAAATGGCGGTTGGATGTGAAATATTACTATTTCAACTAAAATAAGTGTGTTTAAAGTCATTTCTGTGCCTGAAATTGGTCAAAATTTAAGCTTCTGAGTAAGCAAAACTCTGTGAAAATGGCAATTTTGGTCACTGTAAGGGTTTAAAAAGTAGTTATTCAACATGAGGCCCGATCCAAATGACATTTTGAATCATTTTTGGTAGAGTCCAAAAAATCAATTTTCTGATGAAAAACGATTACCCCGTACCTGTCGAACGTTCAAAAAAGTGGTCAATATTGATGAAATTTTAAATTTAATCTTTTGACTTTAAATGACGATTGGATGTGAATTATTACATGTTCAACTAAAATAAGTGTGTTTAAAGTCATTTCTGTGCCTGAAATTGGTCAAAATTGAAGCTTTTGAGTAAGCGAAAACTCTGTAAAAATGGCAATTTTGGTCACTGTGAGGGTTTAAAAAGTGGTTATTCAACATGAGGCCCGATCCAAATGACATTTTGAATCATTTTTGGTAGAGTCCAAAAAATCAATTTTCTGATGAAAAACGATGACCCCGGACCTGTCGAACGTTCAAAAAAGTGGTCAATATTGATGAAATTTTAACATTTAATCTTTTGACTTTAAATGACGGTTGGATGTGAATTATTACTTTTTCAACTAAAATAAGTGTGTTTAAAGTCATTTCTGTGCCTGAAATTGGTCAAAATTGAAGCTTTTGAGTAAGCGAAAACTCTGTAAAAATGGCAATTTTGGTCACTGTGAGGGTTTAAAAAGTGGTTATTCAACATGAGGCTCGATCCAAATGACATTTAGAGTAATTTTTGGTAGAGTCAAAAAAATCAATTTTCTGATGACAAACGATGACCCCGGACCTGTCGAACGTTCAAAAAAGTGGTCAATATTGATGAAATTTTAACATTTAATCTTTTGACTTTAAATGGCAGTTGGATGTGAAATATTACTTTTTCAACTAAAATAAGTGTGTTTAAAGTCATTTCTGTGCCTGAAATTGGTCAAAATTGAAGCTTCTGAGTAAGCAAAACTCTGTGAAAATGGCAATTTTGGTCACTGTAAGGGTTTAAAAAGTAGTTATTCAACATGAGGCCCGATCCAAATGACATTTTGAATCATTTTTGGTAGAGTCCAAAAAATCAATTTTCTGAAGAAAAACGATTACCCCGTACCTGTCGAACGTTCAAAAAAGTGGTCAATATTGATGAAATTTTAAATTTAATCTTTTGACTTTAAATGACGATTGGATGTGAATTATTACATGTTCAACTAAAATAAGTGTGTTTAAAGTCATTTCTGTGCCTGAAATTGGTCAAAATTGAAGCTTTTGAGTAAGCGAAAACTCTGTAAAAATGGCAATTTTGGTCACTGTGAGGGTTTAAAAAGTGGTTATTCAACATGAGGCCCGATCCAAATGACATTTTGAATCATTTTTGGTAGAGTCCAAAGAATCAATTTTCTGATGAAAAACGATGACCCCGGACCTGTCGAACGTTCAAAAAAGTGGTCAATATTGATGAAATTTTAACATTTAATCTTTTGACTTTAAATGACTGTTGGATGTGAATTATTACTTTTTCAACTAAAATAAGTGTGTTTAAAGTCATTTCTGTGCCTGAAATTGGTCAAAATTGAAGCTTTTGAGTAAGCAAAACTTTGTAAAAATGGCAATTTTGGTCACTGTGAGGGTTTAAAAAGTGGTTATTCAACATGAGGCCCGATCCAAATGACATTTTGAATCATTTTTGGTAGAGTCCAAAAAATCAATTTTCTGATGAAAAACGATGACCCCGGACCTGTCGAACGTTCAAAAAAGTGGTCAATATTGATGAAATTTTAACATTTAATCTTTTGACTTTAAATGACTGTTGGATGTGAATTATTACTTTTTCAACTAAAATAAGTGTGTTTAAAGTCGTTTCTGTGCCTGAAATTGGTCAAAATTTAAGCTTCTGAGTAAGCAAAACTCTGTGAAAATGGCAATTTTGGTCACTGTAAGGGTTTAAAAAGTGGTTATTCAACATGAGGCCCGATCCAAATGACATTTTGAATCATTTTTGGTAGAGTCCAAAAAATCATTTTTCTGATGATAAACAATTACCCCGTACCTGTCGAACGTTCAAAAAAGTGGTCAATATTGATGAAATTTTAACATTTAATCTTTTGTCTTTAAATGACGGTTGGATGTGAATTATTACTTTTTCAACTAAAATAAGTGTGTTTAAAGTCATTTCTGTGCCTGAAATTGGTCAAAATTGAAGCTTTTGAGTAAGCGAAAACTCTGTAAAAATGGCAATTTTGGTCACTGTGAGGGTTTAAAAAGTGGTTATTCAACAAGAGGCCCGATCCAAATGACATTTTGAGTCATTTTTGGTAGAGTCCAAAAAATCACTTTTCTGATGAAAAACGATGACCCCGGACCTGTCGAAGGTTCAAAAAATGGTCAATAGTGATGAAAATGTAACATTTAATCTTTTGTCTTTAAATGACGGTTGGATGTGAATTATTACTTTTTCAACTAAAATAAGTATGTTTAAAGTCATTTCTGTGTCTGAAATTGGTCAAAATTGAAGCTTTTGAGTAAGCGAAAACTCTGTAAAAATGGCAATTTTGGTCACTGTGAGGGTTTAAAAAGTGATTATTCAACATGAGGCCCGATCTAAATGACATTTTGAATCATTTTTGGTAGAGTCCAAAAAATCACTTTTCTGATGAAAAACGATGACCCCGGACCTGTCGAACGTTCAAAAAAGTGGTCAATATTGATGAAATTTTAACATTTAATCTTTTGACTTTAAATGACTGTTGGATGTGAATTATTACTTTTTCAACTAAAATAAGTGTGTTTAAAGTCATTTCTGTGCCTGAAATTGGTAAAAATTGAAGCTTCTGAGTAAGCAAAACTCTGTGAAAATGGCAATTTTGGTCACCGTAAGGGTTTAAAAAGTGGTTATTCAACATGAGGCCCGATCCAAATGACATTTTGAATCATTTTTGGTAGAGTCCAAAACATCACTTTTCTGATGAAACACGATGACCCCGGACCTGTCGAACGTTCAAAAAATGGTCAATATTGATGAAAATGTAACATTTAATCTTTTGTCTTTAAATGACGGTTGGATGTGAATTGTTACTTTTTCAACTAAAATAAGTGTGTTTAAAGTCATTTCTGTGCCTGAAATTGGTCAAAATTGAAGCTTTTGAGTAAGCGAAAACTCTGTAAAAATGGCAATTTTGGTCACTGTGAGGGTTTAAAAAGTGGTTATTCAACATGAGGCCCGATCCAAATGACATTTTGAGTCATTTTTGGTAGAGTCCAAAAAATCAATTGTCTGATGAAAAACGATGACCCCGGACCTGTCGAACTTTCAAAAAATGGTCAATATTGATGACAATTTTACATTTAATCTTTTGACTTTAAATGACGGTTGGTTGTGAATTATTACTTTTTCAAGTAAAATAAGTATGTTTAAAGTCATTTCTGTGTCTGAAATTGGTCAAAATTGAAGCTTTTGAGTAAGCGAAAACTCTGTAAAAATGGCAATTTTGGTCACTGTGAGGGTTTAAAAAGTGATTATTCAACATGAGGCCCGATCTAAATGACATTTTGAATCATTTTTGGTAGAGTCCAAAAAATCAATTTTCTGATGAAAAACGATGACCCCGGACCTGTCAAACGTTCAAAAAAGTGGTCAATATTGATGAAATTTTAACATTTAATCTTTTGACTTTAAATGACGATTGGATGTGAATTATTACATGTTCAACTAAAATAAGTGTGTTTAAAGTCATTTCTGTGCCTGAAATTGGTCAAAATTGAAGCTTTTGAGTAAGCGAAAACTCTGTAAAAATGGCAATTTTGGTCACTGTGAGGGTTTAAAAAGTGGTTATTCAACATGAGGCCCGATCCAAATGACATTTTGAATCATTTTTGGTAGAGTCCAAAAAATCAATTTTCTGATGAAAAACGATGACCCCGGACCTGTCGAACGTTCAAAAAAGTGGTCAATATTTATGAAATTTTAACATTTAATCTTTTGACTTTAAATGACTGTTGGATGTGAATTATTACTTTTTCAACTAAAATAAGTGTGTTTAAAGTCATTTCTGTGCCTGAAATTGGTCAAAATTGAAGCTTTTGAGTAAGCAAAACTTTGTAAAAATGGCAATTTTGGTCACTGTGAGGGTTTAAAAAGTGGTTATTCAACATGAGGCCCGATCCAAATGACATTTTGAATCATTTTTGGTAGAGTCCAAAAAATCAATTTTCTGATGAAAAACGATGACCCCGGACCTGTCGAACGTTCAAAAAAGTGGTCAATATTGATGAAATTTTAACATTTAATCTTTTGACTTTAAATGACTGTTGGATGTGAATTATTACTTTTTCAACTAAAATAAGTGTGTTTAAAGTCGTTTCTGTGCCTGAAATTGGTCAAAATTTAAGCTTCTGAGTAAGCAAAACTCTGTGAAAATGGCAATTTTGGTCACTGTAAGGGTTTAAAAAGTGGTTATTCAACATGAGGCCCGATCCAAATGACATTTTGAATCATTTTTGGTAGAGTCCAAAAAATCATTTTTCTGATGATAAACAATTACCCCGTACCTGTCGAACGTTCAAAAAAGTGGTCAATATTGATGAAATTTTAACATTTAATCTTTTGACTTTAAATGACGGTTGGATGTGAATTATTACTTTTTCAACTAAAATAAGTGTGTTTAAAGTCATTTCTGTGCCTGAAATTGGTCAAAATTGAAGCTTTTGAGTAGGCAAAACTTTGTAAAAATGGTAATTTTGGTCACTGTGAGGGTTTAAAAAGTGGTTATTCAACATGAGGCCCGATCCAAATGACATTTTGAATCATTTTTGGTATAGCCCACAAAATCAATTTTCTGATGACAAACGATGACCCCGGACCTGTCGAACGTTCAAAAAAGTGGTCAATATTGATGAAATTTTAACATTTAATCTTTTGACTTTAAATGACTGTTGGATGTGAATTATTACTTTTTCAACTAAAATAAGTGTGTTTAAAGTCATTTCTGTGCCTGAAATTGGTAAAAATTGAAGCTTCTGAGTAAGCAAAACTCTGTGAAAATGGCAATTTTGGTCACCGTAAGGGTTTAAAAAGTGGTTATTCAACATGAGGCCCGATCCAAATGACATTTTGAATCATTTTTGGTAGAGTCCAAAACATCACTTTTCTGATGAAACACGATTACCCCGGACCTGTCGAACGTTCAAAAAATGGTCAATATTGATGAAAATGTAACATTTAATCTTTTGTCTTTAAATGACGGTTGGATGTGAATTGTTACTTTTTCAACTAAAATAAGTGTGTTTAAAGTCATTTCTGTGCCTGAAATTGGTCAAAATTGAAGCTTTTGAGTAAGCGAAAACTCTGTAAAAATGGCAATTTTGGTCACTGTGAGGGTTTAAAAAGTGGTTATTCAACATGAGGCCCGATCCAAATGACATTTTGAGTCATTTTTGGTAGAGTCCAAAAAATCACTTTTCTGATGAAAAACGATGACCCCGGACCTGTCGAAGGTTCAAAAAATGGTCAATAGTGATGAAAATGTAACATTTAATCTTTTGTCTTTAAATGACGGTTGGATGTGAATTATTACTTTTTCAACTAAAATAAGTATGTTTAAAGTCATTTCTGTGTCTGAAATTGGTCAAAATTGAAGCTTTTGAGTAAGCGAAAACTCTGTAAAAATGGCAATTTTGGTCACTGTGAGGGTTTAAAAAGTGATTATTCAACATGAGGCCCGATCTAAATAACATTTTGAATCATTTTTGGTAGAGTCCAAAAAATCACTTTTCTGATGAAAAACGATGACCCCGGACCTGTCGAAGGTTCAAAAAATGGTCAATAGTGATGAAAATGTAACATTTAATCTTTTGACTTTAAATGACGGTTGGTTGTGAATTATTACTTTTTCAAGTAAAATAAGTGTGTTTAAAGTCATTTCTGTGCCTGAAATTGGTCAAAATTGAAGCTTTTGAGTAAGCGAAAACTCTGTAAAAATGGCAATTTTGGTCACTGTGAGGGTTTAAAAAGTGATTATTCAACATGAGGCCCGATCTAAATGACATTTTGAATCATTTTTGGTAGAGTCCAAAAAAATCACTTTTCTGATGAAAAACGATGACCCCGGACCTGTCGAAGGTTCAAAAAATGGTCAATAGTGATGAAAATGTAACATTTAATCTTTTGTCTTTAAATGACGGTTGGATGTGGATTATTACTTTTTCAACTAAAATAAGTATGTTTAAAGTCATTTCTGTGTCTGAAATTGGTCAAAATTGAAGCTTTTGAGTAAGCGAAAACTCTGTAAAAATGGCAATTTTGGTCACTGTGAGGGTTTAAAAAGTGGTTATTCAACCTGAGGCCCGATCCAAATGACATTTTGAATCATTTTTGGTAGAGTCCAAAAAATCAATTTTCTGATGAAAAACGATGACCCCGGACCTGTCGAACGTTCAAAAAAGTGGTCAATATTGATGAAATTTTAACATTTAATCTTTTGACTTTAAATGACTGTTGGATGTGAATTATTACATTTTCAACTAAAATAAGTGTGTTTAAAGTCATTTCTGTGCCTGAAATTGGTCAAAATTGAAGCTTTTGAGTAAGCAAAACTTTGTAAAAATGGCAATTTTGGTCACTGTGAGGGTTTAAAAAGTGGTTATTCAACATGAGGCCCGATCCAAATGACATTTTGAATCATTTTTGGTAGAGTCCAAAAAATCAATTTTCTGATGAAAAACGATGACCCCGGACCTGTCGAACGTTCAAAAAAGTGGTCAATATTGATGAAATTTTAACATTTAATCTTTTGACTTTAAATGACTGTTGGATGTGAATTATTACTTTTTCAACTAAAATAAGTGTGTTTAAAGTCGTTTCTGTGCCTGAAATTGGTCAAAATTTAAGCTTCTGAGTAAGCAAAACTCTGTGAAAATGGCAATTTTGGTCACTGTAAGGGTTTAAAAAGTGGTTATTCAACATGAGGCCCGATCCAAATGACATTTTGAATCATTTTTGGTAGAGTCCAAAAAATCATTTTTCTGATGATAAACAATTACCCCGTACCTGTCGAACGTTCAAAAAAGTGGTCAATATTGATGAAATTTTAACATTTAATCTTTTGACTTTAAATGACGGTTGGATGTGAATTATTACTTTTTCAACTAAAATAAGTGTGTTTAAAGTCATTTCTGTGCCTGAAATTGGTCAAAATTGAAGCTTTTGAGTAAGCGAAAACTCTGTAAAAAAGGCAATTTTGGTCACTGTGAGGGTTTAAAAAATGGTTATTCAACATGAGGCTCGATCCAAATGACATTTAGAGTAATTTTTGGTAGAGTCCAAAAAATCAATTTTCTGATGACAAACGATGACCCCGGACCTGTCGAACGTTCAAAAAAGTGGTCAATATTGATGAAATTTTAACATTTAATCTTTTGACTTTAAATGGCGGTTGGATGTGAAATATTACTATTTCAACTAAAATAAGTGTGTTTAAAGTCATTTCTGTGCCTGAAATTGGTCAAAATTTAAGCTTCTGAGTAAGCAAAACTCTGTGAAAATGGCAATTTTGGTCACTGTAAGGGTTTAAAAAGTAGTTATTCAACATGAGGCCCGATCCAAATGACATTTTGAATCATTTTTGGTAGAGTCCAAAAAATCAATTTTCTGATGAAAAACGATTACCCCGTACCTGTCGAACGTTCAAAAAAGTGGTCAATATTGATGAAATTTTAACATTTAATCTTTTGACTTTAAATGACTGTTGGATGTGAATTATTACTTTTTCAACTAAAATAAGTGTGTTTAAAGTCATTTCTGTGCCTGAAATTGGTAAAAATTGAAGCTTCTGAGTAAGCAAAACTCTGTGAAAATGGCAATTTTGGTCACCGTAAGGGTTTAAAAAGTGGTTATTCAACATGAGGCCCGATCCAAATGACATTTTGAATCATTTTTGGTAGAGTCCAAAACATCACTTTTCTGATGAAACACGATTACCCCGGACCTGTCGAACGTTCAAAAAATGGTCAATATTGATGAAAATGTAACATTTAATCTTTTGTCTTTAAATGACGGTTGGATGTGAAATATTACTATTTCAACTAAAATAAGTGTGTTTAAAGTCATTTCTGTGCCTGAAATTGGTCAAAATTTAAGCTTCTGAGTAAGCAAAACTCTGTGAAAATGGCAATTTTGGTCACTGTAAGGGTTTAAAAAGTAGTTATTCAACATGAGGCCCGATCCAAATGACATTTTGAATCATTTTTGGTAGAGTCCAAAAAATCAATTTTCTGATGAAAAACGATTACCCCGTACCTGTCGAACGTTCAAAAAAGTGGTCAATATTGATGAAATTTTAAATTTAATCTTTTGACTTTAAATGACGATTGGATGTGAATTATTACATGTTCAACTAAAATAAGTGTGTTTAAAGTCATTTCTGTGCCTGAAATTGGTCAAAATTGAAGCTTTTGAGTAAGCGAAAACTCTGTAAAAATGGCAATTTTGGTCACTGTGAGGGTTTAAAAAGTGGTTATTCAACATGAGGCTCGATCCAAATGACATTTAGAGTAATTTTTGGTAGAGTCAAAAAAATCAATGTTCTGATGACAAACGATGACCCCGGACCTGTCGAACGTTCAAAAAAGTGGTCAATATTGATGAAATTTTAACATTTAATCTTTTGACTTTAAATGGCAGTTGGATGTGAAATATTACTTTTTCAACTAAAATAAGTGTGTTTAAAGTCATTTCTGTGCCTGAAATTGGTCAAAATTGAAGCTTCTGAGTAAGCAAAACTCTGTGAAAATGGCAATTTTGGTCACTGTAAGGGTTTAAAAAGTAGTTATTCAACATGAGGCCCGATCCAAATGACATTTTGAATCATTTTTGGTAGAGTCCAAAAAATCAATTTTCTGAAGAAAAACGATTACCCCGTACCTGTCGAACGTTCAAAAAAGTGGTCAATATTGATGAAATTTTAAATTTAATCTTTTGACTTTAAATGACGATTGGATGTGAATTATTACATGTTCAACTAAAATAAGTGTGTTTAAAGTCATTTCTGTGCCTGAAATTGGTCAAAATTGAAGCTTTTGAGTAAGCGAAAACTCTGTAAAAATGGCAATTTTGGTCACTGTGAGGGTTTAAAAAGTGGTTATTCAACATGAGGCCCGATCCAAATGACATTTTGAATCATTTTTGGTAGAGTCCAAAGAATCAATTTTCTGATGAAAAACGATGACCCCGGACCTGTCGAACGTTCAAAAAAGTGGTCAATATTGATGAAATTTTAACATTTAATCTTTTGACTTTAAATGACTGTTGGATGTGAATTATTACTTTTTCAACTAAAATAAGTGTGTTTAAAGTCATTTCTGTGCCTGAAATTGGTCAAAATTGAAGCTTTTGAGTAAGCAAAACTTTGTAAAAATGGCAATTTTGGTCACTGTGAGGGTTTAAAAAGTGGTTATTCAACATGAGGCCCGATCCAAATGACATTTTGAATCATTTTTGGTAGAGTCCAAAAAATCAATTTTCTGATGAAAAACGATGACCCCGGACCTGTCGAACGTTCAAAAAAGTGGTCAATATTGATGAAATTTTAACATTTAATCTTTTGACTTTAAATGACTGTTGGATGTGAATTATTACTTTTTCAACTAAAATAAGTGTGTTTAAAGTCGTTTCTGTGCCTGAAATTGGTCAAAATTTAAGCTTCTGAGTAAGCAAAACTCTGTGAAAATGGCAATTTTGGTCACTGTAAGGGTTTAAAAAGTGGTTATTCAACATGAGGCCCGATCCAAATGACATTTTGAATCATTTTTGGTAGAGTCCAAAAAATCATTTTTCTGATGATAAACAATTACCCCGTACCTGTCGAACGTTCAAAAAAGTGGTCAATATTGATGAAATTTTAACATTTAATCTTTTGACTTTAAATGACGGTTGGATGTGAATTATTACTTTTTCAACTAAAATAAGTGTGTTTAAAGTCATTTCTGTGCCTGAAATTGGTCAAAATTGAAGCTTTTGAGTAGGCAAAACTTTGTAAAAATGGTAATTTTGGTCACTGTGAGGGTTTAAAAAATGGTTATTCAACATGAGGCTCGATCCAAATGACATTTAGAGTAATTTTTGGTAGAGTCCAAAAAATCAATTTTCTGATGACAAACGATGACCCCGGACCTGTCGAACGTTCAAAAAAGTGGTCAATATTGATGAAATTTTAACATTTAATCTTTTGACTTTAAATGGCGGTTGGATGTGAAATATTACTATTTCAACTAAAATAAGTGTGTTTAAAGTCATTTCTGTGCCTGAAATTGGTCAAAATTTAAGCTTCTGAGTAAGCAAAACTCTGTGAAAATGGCAATTTTGGTCACTGTAAGGGTTTAAAAAGTAGTTATTCAACATGAGGCCCGATCCAAATGACATTTTGAATCATTTTTGGTAGAGTCCAAAAAATCAATTTTCTGATGAAAAACGATTACCCCGTACCTGTCGAACGTTCAAAAAAGTGGTCAATATTGATGAAATTTTAAATTTAATCTTTTGACTTTAAATGACGATTGGATGTGAATTATTACATGTTCAACTAAAATAAGTGTGTTTAAAGTCATTTCTGTGCCTGAAATTGGTCAAAATTGAAGCTTTTGAGTAAGCGAAAACTCTGTAAAAATGGCAATTTTGGTCACTGTGAGGGTTTAAAAAGTGGTTATTCAACATGAGGCCCGATCCAAATGACATTTTGAATCATTTTTGGTAGAGTCCAAAAAATCAATTTTCTGATGAAAAACGATGACCCCGGACCTGTCGAACGTTCAAAAAAGTGGTCAATATTGATGAAATTTTAACATTTAATCTTTTGACTTTAAATGACGGTTGGATGTGAATTATTACTTTTTCAACTAAAATAAGTGTGTTTAAAGTCATTTCTGTGCCTGAAATTGGTCAAAATTGAAGCTTTTGAGTAAGCGAAAACTCTGTAAAAATGGCAATTTTGGTCACTGTGAGGGTTTAAAAAGTGGTTATTCAACATGAGGCTCGATCCAAATGACATTTAGAGTAATTTTTGGTAGAGTCAAAAAAATCAATTTTCTGATGACAAACGATGACCCCGGACCTGTCGAACGTTCAAAAAAGTGGTCAATATTGATGAAATTTTAACATTTAATCTTTTGACTTTAAATGGCAGTTGGATGTGAAATATTACTTTTTCAACTAAAATAAGTGTGTTTAAAGTCATTTCTGTGCCTGAAATTGGTCAAAATTGAAGCTTCTGAGTAAGCAAAACTCTGTGAAAATGGCAATTTTGGTCACTGTAAGGGTTTAAAAAGTAGTTATTCAACATGAGGCCCGATCCAAATGACATTTTGAATCATTTTTGGTAGAGTCCAAAAAATCAATTTTCTGAAGAAAAACGATTACCCCGTACCTGTCGAACGTTCAAAAAAGTGGTCAATATTGATGAAATTTTAAATTTAATCTTTTGACTTTAAATGACGATTGGATGTGAATTATTACATGTTCAACTAAAATAAGTGTGTTTAAAGTCATTTCTGTGCCTGAAATTGGTCAAAATTGAAGCTTTTGAGTAAGCGAAAACTCTGTAAAAATGGCAATTTTGGTCACTGTGAGGGTTTAAAAAGTGGTTATTCAACATGAGGCCCGATCCAAATGACATTTTGAATCATTTTTGGTAGAGTCCAAAGAATCAATTTTCTGATGAAAAACGATGACCCCGGACCTGTCGAACGTTCAAAAAAGTGGTCAATATTGATGAAATTTTAACATTTAATCTTTTGACTTTAAATGACTGTTGGATGTGAATTATTACTTTTTCAACTAAAATAAGTGTGTTTAAAGTCATTTCTGTGCCTGAAATTGGTCAAAATTGAAGCTTTTGAGTAAGCAAAACTTTGTAAAAATGGCAATTTTGGTCACTGTGAGGGTTTAAAAAGTGGTTATTCAACATGAGGCCCGATCCAAATGACATTTTGAATCATTTTTGGTAGAGTCCAAAAAATCAATTTTCTGATGAAAAACGATGACCCCGGACCTGTCGAACGTTCAAAAAAGTGGTCAATATTGATGAAATTTTAACATTTAATCTTTTGACTTTAAATGACTGTTGGATGTGAATTATTACTTTTTCAACTAAAATAAGTGTGTTTAAAGTCGTTTCTGTGCCTGAAATTGGTCAAAATTTAAGCTTCTGAGTAAGCAAAACTCTGTGAAAATGGCAATTTTGGTCACTGTAAGGGTTTAAAAAGTGGTTATTCAACATGAGGCCCGATCCAAATGACATTTTGAATCATTTTTGGTAGAGTCCAAAAAATCATTTTTCTGATGATAAACAATTACCCCGTACCTGTCGAACGTTCAAAAAAGTGGTCAATATTGATGAAATTTTAACATTTAATCTTTTGTCTTTAAATGACGGTTGGATGTGAATTATTACTTTTTCAACTAAAATAAGTGTGTTTAAAGTCATTTCTGTGCCTGAAATTGGTCAAAATTGAAGCTTTTGAGTAAGCGAAAACTCTGTAAAAATGGCAATTTTGGTCACTGTGAGGGTTTAAAAAGTGGTTATTCAACAAGAGGCCCGATCCAAATGACATTTTGAGTCATTTTTGGTAGAGTCCAAAAAATCACTTTTCTGATGAAAAACGATGACCCCGGACCTGTCGAAGGTTCAAAAAATGGTCAATAGTGATGAAAATGTAACATTTAATCTTTTGTCTTTAAATGACGGTTGGATGTGAATTATTACTTTTTCAACTAAAATAAGTATGTTTAAAGTCATTTCTGTGTCTGAAATTGGTCAAAATTGAAGCTTTTGAGTAAGCGAAAACTCTGTAAAAATGGCAATTTTGGTCACTGTGAGGGTTTAAAAAGTGATTATTCAACATGAGGCCCGATCTAAATGACATTTTGAATCATTTTTGGTAGAGTCCAAAAAATCACTTTTCTGATGAAAAACGATGACCCCGGACCTGTCGAACGTTCAAAAAAGTGGTCAATATTGATGAAATTTTAACATTTAATCTTTTGACTTTAAATGACTGTTGGATGTGAATTATTACTTTTTCAACTAAAATAAGTGTGTTTAAAGTCATTTCTGTGCCTGAAATTGGTAAAAATTGAAGCTTCTGAGTAAGCAAAACTCTGTGAAAATGGCAATTTTGGTCACCGTAAGGGTTTAAAAAGTGGTTATTCAACATGAGGCCCGATCCAAATGACATTTTGAATCATTTTTGGTAGAGTCCAAAACATCACTTTTCTGATGAAACACGATGACCCCGGACCTGTCGAACGTTCAAAAAATGGTCAATATTGATGAAAATGTAACATTTAATCTTTTGTCTTTAAATGACGGTTGGATGTGAATTGTTACTTTTTCAACTAAAATAAGTGTGTTTAAAGTCATTTCTGTGCCTGAAATTGGTCAAAATTGAAGCTTTTGAGTAAGCGAAAACTCTGTAAAAATGGCAATTTTGGTCACTGTGAGGGTTTAAAAAGTGGTTATTCAACATGAGGCCCGATCCAAATGACATTTTGAGTCATTTTTGGTAGAGTCCAAAAAATCAATTGTCTGATGAAAAACGATGACCCCGGACCTGTCGAACTTTCAAAAAATGGTCAATATTGATGACAATTTTACATTTAATCTTTTGACTTTAAATGACGGTTGGTTGTGAATTATTACTTTTTCAAGTAAAATAAGTATGTTTAAAGTCATTTCTGTGTCTGAAATTGGTCAAAATTGAAGCTTTTGAGTAAGCGAAAACTCTGTAAAAATGGCAATTTTGGTCACTGTGAGGGTTTAAAAAGTGATTATTCAACATGAGGCCCGATCTAAATGACATTTTGAATCATTTTTGGTAGAGTCCAAAAAATCAATTTTCTGATGAAAAACGATGACCCCGGACCTGTCAAACGTTCAAAAAAGTGGTCAATATTGATGAAATTTTAACATTTAATCTTTTGACTTTAAATGACGATTGGATGTGAATTATTACATGTTCAACTAAAATAAGTGTGTTTAAAGTCATTTCTGTGCCTGAAATTGGTCAAAATTGAAGCTTTTGAGTAAGCGAAAACTCTGTAAAAATGGCAATTTTGGTCACTGTGAGGGTTTAAAAAGTGGTTATTCAACATGAGGCCCGATCCAAATGACATTTTGAATCATTTTTGGTAGAGTCCAAAAAATCAATTTTCTGATGAAAAACGATGACCCCGGACCTGTCGAACGTTCAAAAAAGTGGTCAATATTTATGAAATTTTAACATTTAATCTTTTGACTTTAAATGACTGTTGGATGTGAATTATTACTTTTTCAACTAAAATAAGTGTGTTTAAAGTCATTTCTGTGCCTGAAATTGGTCAAAATTGAAGCTTTTGAGTAAGCAAAACTTTGTAAAAATGGCAATTTTGGTCACTGTGAGGGTTTAAAAAGTGGTTATTCAACATGAGGCCCGATCCAAATGACATTTTGAATCATTTTTGGTAGAGTCCAAAAAATCAATTTTCTGATGAAAAACGATGACCCCGGACCTGTCGAACGTTCAAAAAAGTGGTCAATATTGATGAAATTTTAACATTTAATCTTTTGACTTTAAATGACTGTTGGATGTGAATTATTACTTTTTCAACTAAAATAAGTGTGTTTAAAGTCGTTTCTGTGCCTGAAATTGGTCAAAATTTAAGCTTCTGAGTAAGCAAAACTCTGTGAAAATGGCAATTTTGGTCACTGTAAGGGTTTAAAAAGTGGTTATTCAACATGAGGCCCGATCCAAATGACATTTTGAATCATTTTTGGTAGAGTCCAAAAAATCATTTTTCTGATGATAAACAATTACCCCGTACCTGTCGAACGTTCAAAAAAGTGGTCAATATTGATGAAATTTTAACATTTAATCTTTTGACTTTAAATGACGGTTGGATGTGAATTATTACTTTTTCAACTAAAATAAGTGTGTTTAAAGTCATTTCTGTGCCTGAAATTGGTCAAAATTGAAGCTTTTGAGTAGGCAAAACTTTGTAAAAATGGTAATTTTGGTCACTGTGAGGGTTTAAAAAGTGGTTATTCAACATGAGGCCCGATCCAAATGACATTTTGAATCATTTTTGGTATAGCCCACAAAATCAATTTTCTGATGACAAACGATGACCCCGGACCTGTCGAACGTTCAAAAAAGTGGTCAATATTGATGAAATTTTAACATTTAATCTTTTGACTTTAAATGACTGTTGGATGTGAATTATTACTTTTTCAACTAAAATAAGTGTGTTTAAAGTCATTTCTGTGCCTGAAATTGGTAAAAATTGAAGCTTCTGAGTAAGCAAAACTCTGTGAAAATGGCAATTTTGGTCACCGTAAGGGTTTAAAAAGTGGTTATTCAACATGAGGCCCGATCCAAATGACATTTTGAATCATTTTTGGTAGAGTCCAAAACATCACTTTTCTGATGAAACACGATTACCCCGGACCTGTCGAACGTTCAAAAAATGGTCAATATTGATGAAAATGTAACATTTAATCTTTTGTCTTTAAATGACGGTTGGATGTGAATTGTTACTTTTTCAACTAAAATAAGTGTGTTTAAAGTCATTTCTGTGCCTGAAATTGGTCAAAATTGAAGCTTTTGAGTAAGCGAAAACTCTGTAAAAATGGCAATTTTGGTCACTGTGAGGGTTTAAAAAGTGGTTATTCAACATGAGGCCCGATCCAAATGACATTTTGAGTCATTTTTGGTAGAGTCCAAAAAATCACTTTTCTGATGAAAAACGATGACCCCGGACCTGTCGAAGGTTCAAAAAATGGTCAATAGTGATGAAAATGTAACATTTAATCTTTTGTCTTTAAATGACGGTTGGATGTGAATTATTACTTTTTCAACTAAAATAAGTATGTTTAAAGTCATTTCTGTGTCTGAAATTGGTCAAAATTGAAGCTTTTGAGTAAGCGAAAACTCTGTAAAAATGGCAATTTTGGTCACTGTGAGGGTTTAAAAAGTGATTATTCAACATGAGGCCCGATCTAAATAACATTTTGAATCATTTTTGGTAGAGTCCAAAAAATCACTTTTCTGATGAAAAACGATGACCCCGGACCTGTCGAAGGTTCAAAAAATGGTCAATAGTGATGAAAATGTAACATTTAATCTTTTGACTTTAAATGACGGTTGGTTGTGAATTATTACTTTTTCAAGTAAAATAAGTGTGTTTGAAGTCATTTCTGTGCCTGAAATTGGTCAAAATTGAAGCTTTTGAGTAAGCGAAAACTCTGTAAAAATGGCAATTTTGGTCACTGTGAGGGTTTAAAAAGTGATTATTCAACATGAGGCCCGATCTAAATGACATTTTGAATCATTTTTGGTAGAGTCCAAAAAAATCACTTTTCTGATGAAAAACGATGACCCCGGACCTGTCGAAGGTTCAAAAAATGGTCAATAGTGATGAAAATGTAACATTTAATCTTTTGTCTTTAAATGACGGTTGGATGTGGATTATTACTTTTTCAACTAAAATAAGTATGTTTAAAGTCATTTCTGTGTCTGAAATTGGTCAAAATTGAAGCTTTTGAGTAAGCGAAAACTCTGTAAAAATGGCAATTTTGGTCACTGTGAGGGTTTAAAAAGTGGTTATTCAACCTGAGGCCCGATCCAAATGACATTTTGAATCATTTTTGGTAGAGTCCAAAAAATCAATTTTCTGATGAAAAACGATGACCCCGGACCTGTCGAACGTTCAAAAAAGTGGTCAATATTGATGAAATTTTAACATTTAATCTTTTGACTTTAAATGACTGTTGGATGTGAATTATTACATTTTCAACTAAAATAAGTGTGTTTAAAGTCATTTCTGTGCCTGAAATTGGTCAAAATTGAAGCTTTTGAGTAAGCAAAACTTTGTAAAAATGGCAATTTTGGTCACTGTGAGGGTTTAAAAAGTGGTTATTCAACATGAGGCCCGATCCAAATGACATTTTGAATCATTTTTGGTAGAGTCCAAAAAATCAATTTTCTGATGAAAAACGATGACCCCGGACCTGTCGAACGTTCAAAAAAGTGGTCAATATTGATGAAATTTTAACATTTAATCTTTTGACTTTAAATGACTGTTGGATGTGAATTATTACTTTTTCAACTAAAATAAGTGTGTTTAAAGTCGTTTCTGTGCCTGAAATTGGTCAAAATTTAAGCTTCTGAGTAAGCAAAACTCTGTGAAAATGGCAATTTTGGTCACTGTAAGGGTTTAAAAAGTGGTTATTCAACATGAGGCCCGATCCAAATGACATTTTGAATCATTTTTGGTAGAGTCCAAAAAATCATTTTTCTGATGATAAACAATTACCCCGTACCTGTCGAACGTTCAAAAAAGTGGTCAATATTGATGAAATTTTAACATTTAATCTTTTGACTTTAAATGACGGTTGGATGTGAATTATTACTTTTTCAACTAAAATAAGTGTGTTTAAAGTCATTTCTGTGCCTGAAATTGGTCAAAATTGAAGCTTTTGAGTAAGCGAAAACTCTGTAAAAAAGGCAATTTTGGTCACTGTGAGGGTTTAAAAAATGGTTATTCAACATGAGGCTCGATCCAAATGACATTTAGAGTAATTTTTGGTAGAGTCCAAAAAATCAATTTTCTGATGACAAACGATGACCCCGGACCTGTCGAACGTTCAAAAAAGTGGTCAATATTGATGAAATTTTAACATTTAATCTTTTGACTTTAAATGGCGGTTGGATGTGAAATATTACTATTTCAACTAAAATAAGTGTGTTTAAAGTCATTTCTGTGCCTGAAATTGGTCAAAATTTAAGCTTCTGAGTAAGCAAAACTCTGTGAAAATGGCAATTTTGGTCACTGTAAGGGTTTAAAAAGTAGTTATTCAACATGAGGCCCGATCCAAATGACATTTTGAATCATTTTTGGTAGAGTCCAAAAAATCAATTTTCTGATGAAAAACGATTACCCCGTACCTGTCGAACGTTCAAAAAAGTGGTCAATATTGATGAAATTTTAAATTTAATCTTTTGACTTTAAATGACGATTGGATGTGAATTATTACATGTTCAACTAAAATAAGTGTGTTTAAAGTCATTTCTGTGCCTGAAATTGGTCAAAATTGAAGCTTTTGAGTAAGCGAAAACTCTGTAAAAATGGCAATTTTGGTCACTGTGAGGGTTTAAAAAGTGGTTATTCAACATGAGGCTCGATCCAAATGACATTTAGAGTAATTTTTGGTAGAGTCAAAAAAATCAATGTTCTGATGACAAACGATGACCCCGGACCTGTCGAACGTTCAAAAAAGTGGTCAATATTGATGAAATTTTAACATTTAATCTTTTGACTTTAAATGGCAGTTGGATGTGAAATATTACTTTTTCAACTAAAATAAGTGTGTTTAAAGTCATTTCTGTGCCTGAAATTGGTCAAAATTGAAGCTTCTGAGTAAGCAAAACTCTGTGAAAATGGCAATTTTGGTCACTGTAAGGGTTTAAAAAGTAGTTATTCAACATGAGGCCCGATCCAAATGACATTTTGAATCATTTTTGGTAGAGTCCAAAAAATCAATTTTCTGAAGAAAAACGATTACCCCGTACCTGTCGAACGTTCAAAAAAGTGGTCAATATTGATGAAATTTTAAATTTAATCTTTTGACTTTAAATGACGATTGGATGTGAATTATTACATGTTCAACTAAAATAAGTGTGTTTAAAGTCATTTCTGTGCCTGAAATTGGTCAAAATTGAAGCTTTTGAGTAAGCGAAAACTCTGTAAAAATGGCAATTTTGGTCACTGTGAGGGTTTAAAAAGTGGTTATTCAACATGAGGCCCGATCCAAATGACATTTTGAATCATTTTTGGTAGAGTCCAAAGAATCAATTTTCTGATGAAAAACGATGACCCCGGACCTGTCGAACGTTCAAAAAAGTGGTCAATATTGATGAAATTTTAACATTTAATCTTTTGACTTTAAATGACTGTTGGATGTGAATTATTACTTTTTCAACTAAAATAAGTGTGTTTAAAGTCATTTCTGTGCCTGAAATTGGTCAAAATTGAAGCTTTTGAGTAAGCAAAACTTTGTAAAAATGGCAATTTTGGTCACTGTGAGGGTTTAAAAAGTGGTTATTCAACATGAGGCCCGATCCAAATGACATTTTGAATCATTTTTGGTAGAGTCCAAAAAATCAATTTTCTGATGAAAAACGATGACCCCGGACCTGTCGAACGTTCAAAAAAGTGGTCAATATTGATGAAATTTTAACATTTAATCTTTTGACTTTAAATGACTGTTGGATGTGAATTATTACTTTTTCAACTAAAATAAGTGTGTTTAAAGTCGTTTCTGTGCCTGAAATTGGTCAAAATTTAAGCTTCTGAGTAAGCAAAACTCTGTGAAAATGGCAATTTTGGTCACTGTAAGGGTTTAAAAAGTGGTTATTCAACATGAGGCCCGATCCAAATGACATTTTGAATCATTTTTGGTAGAGTCCAAAAAATCATTTTTCTGATGATAAACAATTACCCCGTACCTGTCGAACGTTCAAAAAAGTGGTCAATATTGATGAAATTTTAACATTTAATCTTTTGACTTTAAATGACGGTTGGATGTGAATTATTACTTTTTCAACTAAAATAAGTGTGTTTAAAGTCATTTCTGTGCCTGAAATTGGTCAAAATTGAAGCTTTTGAGTAGGCAAAACTTTGTAAAAATGGTAATTTTGGTCACTGTGAGGGTTTAAAAAGTGGTTATTCAACATGAGGCCCGATCCAAATGACATTTTGAATCATTTTTGGTAGAGTCCAAAACATCACTTTTCTGATGAAACACGATGACCCCGGACCTGTCGAACGTTCAAAAAATGGTCAATAGTGATGAAAATGTAACATTTAATCTTTTGTCTTTAAATGACGGTTGGATGTGAATTATTACTTTTTCAACTAAAATAAGTATGTTTAAAGTCATTTCTGTGTCTGAAATTGGTCAAAATTGAAGCTTTTGAGTAAGCGAAAACTCTGTAAAAATGGCAATTTTGGTCACTGTGAGGGTTTAAAAAGTGATTATTCAACATGAGGCCCGATCTAAATGACATTTTGAATCATTTTTGGTAGAGTCCAAAAAATCACTTTTCTGATGAAAAACGATGACCCCGGACCTGTCGAACGTTCAAAAAAGTGGTCAATATTGATGAAATTTTAACATTTAATCTTTTGACTTTAAATGACTGTTGGATGTGAATTATTACTTTTTCAACTAAAATAAGTGTGTTTAAAGTCATTTCTGTGCCTGAAATTGGTAAAAATTGAAGCTTCTGAGTAAGCAAAACTCTGTGAAAATGGCAATTTTGGTCACCGTAAGGGTTTAAAAAGTGGTTATTCAACATGAGGCCCGATCCAAATGACATTTTGAATCATTTTTGGTAGAGTCCAAAACATCACTTTTCTGATGAAACACGATGACCCCGGACCTGTCGAACGTTCAAAAAATGGTCAATATTGATGAAAATGTAACATTTAATCTTTTGTCTTTAAATGACGGTTGGATGTGAATTGTTACTTTTTCAACTAAAATAAGTGTGTTTAAAGTCATTTCTGTGCCTGAAATTGGTCAAAATTGAAGCTTTTGAGTAAGCGAAAACTCTGTAAAAATGGCAATTTTGGTCACTGTGAGGGTTTAAAAAGTGGTTATTCAACATGAGGCCCGATCCAAATGACATTTTGAGTCATTTTTGGTAGAGTCCAAAAAATCAATTGTCTGATGAAAAACGATGACCCCGGACCTGTCGAACTTTCAAAAAATGGTCAATATTGATGACAATTTTACATTTAATCTTTTGACTTTAAATGACGGTTGGTTGTGAATTATTACTTTTTCAAGTAAAATAAGTATGTTTAAAGTCATTTCTGTGTCTGAAATTGGTCAAAATTGAAGCTTTTGAGTAAGCGAAAACTCTGTAAAAATGGCAATTTTGGTCACTGTGAGGGTTTAAAAAGTGATTATTCAACATGAGGCCCGATCTAAATGACATTTTGAATCATTTTTGGTAGAGTCCAAAAAATCAATTTTCTGATGAAAAACGATGACCCCGGACCTGTCAAACGTTCAAAAAAGTGGTCAATATTGATGAAATTTTAACATTTAATCTTTTGACTTTAAATGACGATTGGATGTGAATTATTACATGTTCAACTAAAATAAGTGTGTTTAAAGTCATTTCTGTGCCTGAAATTGGTCAAAATTGAAGCTTTTGAGTAAGCGAAAACTCTGTAAAAATGGCAATTTTGGTCACTGTGAGGGTTTAAAAAGTGGTTATTCAACATGAGGCCCGATCCAAATGACATTTTGAATCATTTTTGGTAGAGTCCAAAAAATCAATTTTCTGATGAAAAACGATGACCCCGGACCTGTCGAACGTTCAAAAAAGTGGTCAATATTTATGAAATTTTAACATTTAATCTTTTGACTTTAAATGACTGTTGGATGTGAATTATTACTTTTTCAACTAAAATAAGTGTGTTTAAAGTCATTTCTGTGCCTGAAATTGGTCAAAATTGAAGCTTTTGAGTAAGCAAAACTTTGTAAAAATGGCAATTTTGGTCACTGTGAGGGTTTAAAAAGTGGTTATTCAACATGAGGCCCGATCCAAATGACATTTTGAATCATTTTTGGTAGAGTCCAAAAAATCAATTTTCTGATGAAAAACGATGACCCCGGACCTGTTGAACGTTCAAAAAAGTGGTCAATATTGATGAAATTTTAACATTTAATCTTTTGACTTTAAATGACTGTTGGATGTGAATTATTACTTTTTCAACTAAAATAAGTGTGTTTAAAGTCGTTTCTGTGCCTGAAATTGGTCAAAATTTAAGCTTCTGAGTAAGCAAAACTCTGTGAAAATGGCAATTTTGGTCACTGTAAGGGTTTAAAAAGTGGTTATTCAACATGAGGCCCGATCCAAATGACATTTTGAATCATTTTTGGTAGAGTCCAAAAAATCATTTTTCTGATGATAAACAATTACCCCGTACCTGTCGAACGTTCAAAAAAGTGGTCAATATTGATGAAATTTTAACATTTAATCTTTTGACTTTAAATGACGGTTGGATGTGAATTATTACTTTTTCAACTAAAATAAGTGTGTTTAAAGTCATTTCTGTGCCTGAAATTGGTCAAAATTGAAGCTTTTGAGTAGGCAAAACTTTGTAAAAATGGTAATTTTGGTCACTGTGAGGGTTTAAAAAGTGGTTATTCAACATGAGGCCCGATCCAAATGACATTTTGAATCATTTTTGGTATAGCCCACAAAATCAATTTTCTGATGACAAACGATGACCCCGGACCTGTCGAACGTTCAAAAAAGTGGTCAATATTGATGAAATTTTAACATTTAATCTTTTGACTTTAAATGACTGTTGGATGTGAATTATTACTTTTTCAACTAAAATAAGTGTGTTTAAAGTCATTTCTGTGCCTGAAATTGGTAAAAATTGAAGCTTCTGAGTAAGCAAAACTCTGTGAAAATGGCAATTTTGGTCACCGTAAGGGTTTAAAAAGTGGTTATTCAACATGAGGCCCGATCCAAATGACATTTTGAATCATTTTTGGTAGAGTCCAAAACATCACTTTTCTGATGAAACACGATTACCCCGGACCTGTCGAACGTTCAAAAAATGGTCAATATTGATGAAAATGTAACATTTAATCTTTTGTCTTTAAATGACGGTTGGATGTGAATTGTTACTTTTTCAACTAAAATAAGTGTGTTTAAAGTCATTTCTGTGCCTGAAATTGGTCAAAATTGAAGCTTTTGAGTAAGCGAAAACTCTGTAAAAATGGCAATTTTGGTCACTGTGAGGGTTTAAAAAGTGGTTATTCAACATGAGGCCCGATCCAAATGACATTTTGAGTCATTTTTGGTAGAGTCCAAAAAATCACTTTTCTGATGAAAAACGATGACCCCGGACCTGTCGAAGGTTCAAAAAATGGTCAATAGTGATGAAAATGTAACATTTAATCTTTTGTCTTTAAATGACGGTTGGATGTGAATTATTACTTTTTCAACTAAAATAAGTATGTTTAAAGTCATTTCTGTGTCTGAAATTGGTCAAAATTGAAGCTTTTGAGTAAGCGAAAACTCTGTAAAAATGGCAATTTTGGTCACTGTGAGGGTTTAAAAAGTGATTATTCAACATGAGGCCCGATCTAAATAACATTTTGAATCATTTTTGGTAGAGTCCAAAAAATCACTTTTCTGATGAAAAACGATGACCCCGGACCTGTCGAAGGTTCAAAAAATGGTCAATAGTGATGAAAATGTAACATTTAATCTTTTGACTTTAAATGACGGTTGGTTGTGAATTATTACTTTTTCAAGTAAAATAAGTGTGTTTAAAGTCATTTCTGTGCCTGAAATTGGTCAAAATTGAAGCTTTTGAGTAAGCGAAAACTCTGTAAAAATGGCAATTTTGGTCACTGTGAGGGTTTAAAAAGTGATTATTCAACATGAGGCCCGATCTAAATGACATTTTGAATCATTTTTGGTAGAGTCCAAAAAAATCACTTTTCTGATGAAAAACGATGACCCCGGACCTGTCGAAGGTTCAAAAAATGGTCAATAGTGATGAAAATGTAACATTTAATCTTTTGTCTTTAAATGACGGTTGGATGTGGATTATTACTTTTTCAACTAAAATAAGTATGTTTAAAGTCATTTCTGTGTCTGAAATTGGTCAAAATTGAAGCTTTTGAGTAAGCGAAAACTCTGTAAAAATAGCAATTTTGGTCACTGTGAGGGTTTAAAAAGTGATTATTCAACATGAGGCCCGATCTAAATGACATTTTGAATCATTTTTGGTAGAGTCCAAAAAATCAATTTTCTGATGAAAAACGATGACCCCGGACCTGTCAAACGTTCAAAAAAGTGGTCAATATTGATGAAATTTTAACATTTAATCTTTTGACTTTAAATGACGATTGGATGTGAATTATTACATGTTCAACTAAAATAAGTGTGTTTAAAGTCATTTCTGTGCCTGAAATTTGTCAAAATTGAAGCTTTTGAGTAAGCGAAAACTCTGTAAAAATGGCAATTTTGGTCACTGTGAGGGTTTAAAAAGTGGTTATTCAACATGAGGCCCGATCCAAATGACATTTTGAATCATTTTTGGTAGAGTCCAAAAAATCAATTTTCTGATGAAAAACGATGACCCCGGACCTGTCGAACGTTCAAAAAAGTGGTCAATATTGATGAAATTTTAACATTTAATCTTTTGACTTTAAATGACTGTTGGATGTGAATTATTACATTTTCAACTAAAATAAGTGTGTTTAAAGTCATTTCTGTGCCTGAAATTGGTCAAAATTGAAGCTTTTGAGTAAGCAAAACTTTGTAAAAATGGCAATTTTGGTCACTGTGAGGGTTTAAAAAGTGGTTATTCAACATGAGGCCCGATCCAAATGACATTTTGAATCATTTTTGGTAGAGTCCAAAAAATCAATTTTCTGATGAAAAACGATGACCCCGGACCTGTCGAACGTTCAAAAAAGTGGTCAATATTGATGAAATTTTAACATTTAATCTTTTGACTTTAAATGACTGTTGGATGTGAATTATTACTTTTTCAACTAAAATAAGTGTGTTTAAAGTCGTTTCTGTGCCTGAAATTGGTCAAAATTTAAGCTTCTGAGTAAGCAAAACTCTGTGAAAATGGCAATTTTGGTCACTGTAAGGGTTTAAAAAGTGGTTATTCAACATGAGGCCCGATCCAAATGACATTTTGAATCATTTTTGGTAGAGTCCAAAAAATCATTTTTCTGATGATAAACAATTACCCCGTACCTGTCGAACGTTCAAAAAAGTGGTCAATATTGATGAAATTTTAACATTTAATCTTTTGACTTTAAATGACGGTTGGATGTGAATTATTACTTTTTCAACTAAAATAAGTGTGTTTAAAGTCATTTCTGTGCCTGAAATTGGTCAAAATTGAAGCTTTTGAGTAAGCGAAAACTCTGTAAAAAAGGCAATTTTGGTCACTGTGAGGGTTTAAAAAATGGTTATTCAACATGAGGCTCGATCCAAATGACATTTAGAGTAATTTTTGGTAGAGTCCAAAAAATCAATTTTCTGATGACAAACGATGACCCCGGACCTGTCGAACGTTCAAAAAAGTGGTCAATATTGATGAAATTTTAACATTTAATCTTTTGACTTTAAATGGCGGTTGGATGTGAAATATTACTTTTTCAACTAAAATAAGTGTGTTTAAAGTCATTTCTGTGCCTGAAATTGGTCAAAATTTAAGCTTCTGAGTAAGCAAAACTCTGTGAAAATGGCAATTTTGGTCACTGTAAGGGTTTAAAAAGTAGTTATTCAACATGAGGCCCGATCCAAATGACATTTTGAATCTTTTTTGGTAGAGTCCAAAAAATCAATTTTCTGATGAAAAACGATTACCCCGTACCTGTCGAACGTTCAAAAAAGTGGTCAATATTGATGAAATTTTAAATTTAATCTTTTGACTTTAAATGACGATTGGATGTGAATTATTACATGTTCAACTAAAATAAGTGTGTTTAAAGTCATTTCTGTGCCTGAAATTGGTCAAAATTGAAGCTTTTGAGTAAGCGAAAACTCTGTAAAAATGGCAATTTTGGTCACTGTGAGGGTTTAAAAAGTGGTTATTCAACATGAGGCCCGATCCAAATGACATTTTGAATCATTTTTGGTAGAGTCCAAAAAATCAATTTTCTGATGAAAAACGATGACCCCGGACCTGTCGAACGTTCAAAAAAGTGGTCAATATTGATGAAATTTTAACATTTAATCTTTTGACTTTAAATGGCGATTGGATGTGAAATATTACTTTTTCAACTAAAATAAGTGTGTTTAAAGTCATTTCTGTGCCTGAAATTGGTCAAAATTGAAGCTTCTGAGTAAGCAAAACTCTGTGAAAATGGCAATTTTGGTCACTGTAAGGGTTTAAAAAGTAGTTATTCAACATGAGGCCCGATCCAAATGACATTTTGAATCATTTTTGGTAGAGTCCAAAAAATCAATTTTCTGATGAAAAACGATTACCCCGTACCTGTCGAACGTTCAAAAAAGTGGTCAATATTGATGAAATTTTAAATTTAATCTTTTGACTTTAAATGACGATTGGATGTGAATTATTACATGTTCAACTAAAATAAGTGTGTTTAAAGTCATTTCTGTGCCTGAAATTGGTCAAAATTGAAGCTTTTGAGTAAGCGAAAACTCTGTAAAAATGGCAATTTTGGTCACTGTGAGGGTTTAAAAAGTGGTTATTCAACATGAGGCCCGATCCAAATGACATTTTGAATCATTTTTGGTAGAGTCCAAAGAATCAATTTTCTGATGAAAAACGATGACCCCGGACCTGTCGAACGTTCAAAAAAGTGGTCAATATTGATGAAATTTTAACATTTAATCTTTTGACTTTAAATGACTGTTGGATGTGAATTATTACTTTTTCAACTAAAATAAGTGTGTTTAAAGTCATTTCTGTGCCTGAAATTGGTCAAAATTGAAGCTTTTGAGTAAGCAAAACTTTGTAAAAATTGCAATTTTGGTCACTGTGAGGGTTTAAAAAGTGGTTATTCAACATGAGGCCCGATCCAAATGACATTTTGAATCATTTTTGGTAGAGTCCAAAAAATCAATTTTCTGATGAAAAACGATGACCCCGGACCTGTCGAACGTTCAAAAAAGTGGTCAATATTGATGAAATTTTAACATTTAATCTTTTGACTTTAAATGACTGTTGGATGTGAATTATTACTTTTTCAACTAAAATAAGTGTGTTTAAAGTCGTTTCTGTGCCTGAAATTGGTCAAAATTTAAGCTTCTGAGTAAGCAAAACTCTGTGAAAATGGCAATTTTGGTCACTGTAAGGGTTTAAAAAGTGGTTATTCAACATGAGGCCCGATCCAAATGACATTTTGAATCATTTTTGGTAGAGTCCAAAAAATCATTTTTCTGATGATAAACAATTACCCCGTACCTGTCGAACGTTCAAAAAAGTGGTCAATATTGATGAAATTTTAACATTTAATCTTTTGACTTTAAATGACGGTTGGATGTGAATTATTACTTTTTCAACTAAAATAAGTGTGTTTAAAGTCATTTCTGTGCCTGAAATTGGTCAAAATTGAAGCTTTTGAGTAGGCAAAACTTTGTAAAAATGGTAATTTTGGTCACTGTGAGGGTTTAAAAAGTGGTTATTCAACATGAGGCCCGATCCAAATGACATTTTTAATCATTTTTGGTAGAGTCCAAAACATCACTTTTCTGATGAAACACGATGACCCCGGACCTGTCGAACGTTCAAAAAATGGTCAATATTGATGAAAATGTAACATTTAATCTTTTGTCTTTAAATGACGGTTGGATGTGAATTGTTACTTTTTCAACTAAAATAAGTGTGTTTAAAGTCATTTCTGTGCCTGAAATTGGTCAAAATTGAAGCTTTTGAGTAAGCGAAAACTCTGTAAAAATGGCAATTTTGGTCACTGTGAGGGTTTAAAAAGTGGTTATTCAACAAGAGGCCCGATCCAAATGACATTTTGAGTCATTTTTGGTAGAGTCCAAAAAATCACTTTTCTGATGAAAAACGATGACCCCGGACCTGTCGAAGGTTCAAAAAATGGTCAATAGTGATGAAAATGTAACATTTAATCTTTTGTCTTTAAATGACGGTTGGATGTGAATTATTACTTTTTCAACTAAAATAAGTATGTTTAAAGTCATTTCTGTGTCTGAAATTGGTCAAAATTGAAGCTTTTGAGTAAGCGAAAACTCTGTAAAAATGGCAATTTTGGTCACTGTGAGGGTTTAAAAAGTGATTATTCAACATGAGGCCCGATCTAAATGACATTTTGAATCATTTTTGGTAGAGTCCAAAAAATCACTTTTCTGATGAAAAACGATGACCCCGGACCTGTCGAAGGTTCAAAAAATGGTCAATAGTGATGAAAATGTAACATTTAATCTTTTGACTTTAAATGACGGTTGGTTGTGAATTATTACTTTTTCAAGTAAAATAAGTGTGTTTAAAGTCATTTCTGTGCCTGAAATTGGTCAAAATTGAAGCTTTTGAGTAAGCGAAAACTCTGTAAAAATGGCAATTTTGGTCACTGTGAGGGTTTAAAAAGTGATTATTCAACATGAGGCCCGATCTAAATGACATTTTGAATCATTTTTGGTAGAGTCCAAAAAAATCACTTTTCTGATGAAAAACGATGACCCCGGACCTGTCGAAGGTTCAAAAAATGGTCAATAGTGATGAAAATGTAACATTTAATCTTTTGTCTTTAAATGACGGTTGGATGTGGATTATTACTTTTTCAACTAAAATAAGTATGTTTAAAGTCATTTCTGTGTCTGAAATTGGTCAAAATTGAAGCTTTTGAGTAAGCGAAAACTCTGTAAAAATGGCAATTTTGGTCACTGTGAGGGTTTAAAAAGTGATTATTCAACATGAGGCCCGATCTAAATGACATTTTGAATCATTTTTGGTAGAGTCCAAAAAATCAATTTTCTGATGAAAAACGATGACCCCGGACCTGTCAAACGTTCAAAAAAGTGGTCAATATTGATGAAATTTTAACATTTAATCTTTTGACTTTAAATGACGATTGGATGTGAATTATTACATGTTCAACTAAAATAAGTGTGTTTAAAGTAATTTCTGTGCCTGAAATTGGTAAAAATTGAAGCTTTTGAGTAAGCGAAAACTCTGTAAAAATGGCAATTTTGGTCACTGTGAGGGTTTAAAAAGTGGTTATTTAACATGATGCCCGATCCAAATGACATTTTGAATCATTTTTGGTAGAGTCCAAAAAATCAATTTTCTGATGAAAAACGATGACCCCGTACCTGTCGAACGTTCAAAAAAGTGGTCAATATTGATGAAATTTAAACATTTAATCTTTTGACTTCAAATGACGGTTGGATGTGAATTATTACTTTTTCAACTAAAATAAGTGTGTTTAAAGTCATTTCTGTGTCTGAAATTGGTCAAAATTGAAGCTTTTGAGTAAGCGAAAACTCTGTAAAAATGGCAATTTTGGTCACTGTGAGGGTTTAAAAAGTGATTATTCAACATGAGGCCCAATCTAAATGACATTTTGAATCATTTTTTGTAGAGTCCAAAAAATCACTTTTCTGATGAAAAACGATGACCCCGGACCTGTCGAAGGTTCAAAAAATGGTCAATATTGATGAAAATGTAACATTTAATCTTTTGTCTTTAAATGACGGTTGGATGTGAATTATTACTTTTTCAACTAAAATAAGTGTGTTTAAAGTCATTTCTGTGTCTGAAATTGGTCAAAATTGAAGCTTTTGAGTAAGCGAAAACTCTGTAAAAATGGCAATTTTGGTCACTGTGAGGGTTTAAAAAGTGATTATTCAACATGAGGCCCGATCTAAATGACATTTTGAATCATTTTTGGTAGAGTCCAAAAAATCAATTTTCTGATGAAAAACGATGACCCCGGACCTGTCGAACGTTCAAAAAAGTGGTCAATATTGATGAAATTTTAACATTTAATCTTTTGACTTTAAATGACTGTTGGATGTGAATTATTACTTTTTCAACTAAAATGAGTGTGTTTAAAGTCGTTTCTGTGCCTGAAATTGGTCAAAATTTAAGCTTCTGAGTAAGCAAAACTCTGTGAAAATGGCAATTTTGGTCACTGTGAGGGTTTAAAAAGTGGTTATTCAACATGAGGCCCGATCCAAATGACATTTTGAATCATTTTTGGTATAGCCCACAAAATCAATTTTCTGATGACAAACGATGACCCCGGACCTGTCGAACGTTCAAAAAAGTGGTCAATATTGATGAAATTTTAACATTTAATCTTTTGACTTTAAATGACTGTTGGATGTGAATTATTACTTTTTCAACTAAAATAAGTGTGTTTAAAGTCATTTCTGTGCCTGAAATTGGTCAAAATTGAAGCTTTTGAGTAAGCGAAAACTCTGTAAAAATGGCAATTTTGGTCACTGTGAGGGTTTAAAAAGTGGTTATTCAACATGAGGCCTGATCCAAATGACATTTTGAATCATTTTTGGTAGAGTCCAAAAAATCAATTTTATGATGAAAAACAATGACCCCGGACCTGTCGAACGTTCAAAAAAGTGGTCAATATTGATGAAATTTTAACATTTAAACTTTTGATTTTAAATGACTGTTGGATGTGAATTATTACTTTTTCAACTAAAATAAGTGGTTTAAAATCATTTCTGTGCCTGAAATTGGTCTAAATTGAAGCTTTTGAGTAAGTGAAAACTCTGTAAAAGTGGCAATTTTGGTCACTGTGAGGGTTTAAAAAGTGGTTATTCAACATGAGGCCCGATCCAAATGACATTTTGAATCATTTTTGGTAGAGTCCAAAAAATCTATTTTCTGATGAAAAACGATTACCCCGTACCTGTCGAACGTTCAAAAAAGTGGTCAATATTGATGAAATTTAAACATTTAATCTTTTGACTTCAAATGACGGTTGGATGTGAATTATTACTTTTTCAACTAAAATAAGTGTGTTTAAAGTCATTTCTGTGTCTGAAATTGGTCAAAATTGAAGCTTTTGAGTAAGCGAAAACTCTGTAAAAATGGCAATTTTGGTCACTGTGAGGGTTTAAAAAGTGATTATTCAACATGAGGCCCAATCTAAATGACATTTTGAATCATTTTTGGTAGAGTCCAAAAAATCAATTTTCTGATGAAAAACGATGACCCCGGACCTGTCGAACGTTCAAAAAAGTGGTCAATATTGATGAAATTTTAACATTTAATCTTTTGACTTTAAATGACTGTTGGATGTGAATTATTACTTTTTCAACTAAAATAAGTGTGTTTAAAGTCGTTTCTGTGCCTGAAATTGGTCAAAATTTAAGCTTCTGAGTAAGCAAAACTCTGTGAAAATGGCAATTTTGGTCACTGTAAGGGTTTAAAAAGTGGTTATTCAACATGAGGCCCGATCCAAATGACATTTTGAATCATTTTTGGTAGAGTACAAAAAATCATTTTTCTGATGATAAACAATTACCCCGTACCTGTCGAACGTTCAAAAAAGTGGTCAATATTGATGAAATTTTAACATTTAATCTTTTGACTTTAAATGACGGTTGGATGTGAATTATTACTTTTTCAACTAAAATAAGTGTGTTTAAAGTCATTTCTGTGCCTGAAATTGGTCAAAATTGAAGCTTTTGAGTAGGCAAAACTTTGTAAAAATGGTAATTTTGGTCACTGTGAGGGTTTAAAAAGTGGTTATTCAACATGAGGCCCGATCCAAATGACATTTTGAATCATTTTTGGTAGAGTCCAAAACATCACTTTTCTGATGAAACACGATGACCCCGGACCTGTCGAACGTTCAAAAAATGGTCAATATTGATGAAAATGTAACATTTAATCTTTTGTCTTTAAATGACGGTTGGATGTGAATTGTTACTTTTTCAACTAAAATAAGTGTGTTTAAAGTCATTTCTGTGCCTGAAATTGGTCAAAATTGAAGCTTTTGAGTAAGCGAAAACTCTGTAAAAATGGCAATTTTGGTCACTGTGAGGGTTTAAAAAGTGGTTATTCAACAAGAGGCCCGATCCAAATGACATTTTGAGTCATTTTTGGTAGAGTCCAAAAAATCACTTTTCTGATGAAAAACGATGACCCCGGACCTGTCGAAGGTTCAAAAAATGGCCAATAGTGATGAAAATGTAACATTTAATCTTTTGTCTTTAAATGACGGTTGGATGTGAATTATTACTTTTTCAACTAAAATAAGTATGTTTAAAGTCATTTCTGTGTCTGAAATTGGTCAAAATTGAAGCTTTTGAGTAAGCGAAAACTCTGTAAAAATGGCAATTTTGGTCACTGTGAGGGTTTAAAAAGTGATTATTCAACATGAGGCCCGATCTAAATAACATTTTGAATCATTTTTGGTAGAGTCCAAAAAATCACTTTTCTGATGAAAAACGATGACCCCGGACCTGTCGAAGGTTCAAAAAATGGTCAATAGTGATGAAAATGTAACATTTAATCTTTTGACTTTAAATGACGGTTGGTTGTGAATTATTACTTTTTCAAGTAAAATAAGTGTGTTTAAAGTCATTTCTGTGCCTGAAATTGGTCAAAATTGAAGCTTTTGAGTAAGCGAAAACTCTGTAAAAATGGCAATTTTGGTCACTGTGAGGGTTTAAAAAGTGATTATTCAACATGAGGCCCGATCTAAATGACATTTTGAATCATTTTTGGTAGAGTCCAAAAAAATCACTTTTCTGATGAAAAACGATGACCCCGGACCTGTCGAAGGTTCAAAAAATGGTCAATAGTGATGAAAATGTAACATTTAATCTTTTGTCTTTAAATGACGGTTGGATGTGGATTATTACTTTTTCAACTAAAATAAGTATGTTTAAAGTCATTTCTGTGTCTGAAATTGGTCAAAATTGAAGCTTTTGAGTAAGCGAAAACTCTGTAAAAATGGCAATTTTGGTCACTGTGAGGGTTTAAAAAGTGATTATTCAACATGAGGCCCGATCTAAATGACATTTTGAATCATTTTTGGTAGAGTCCAAAAAATCAATTTTCTGATGAAAAACGATGACCCCTGACCTGTCAAACGTTCAAAAAAGTGGTCAATATTGATGAAATTTTAACATTTAATCTTTTGACTTTAAATGACGATTGGATGTGAATTATTACATGTTCAACTAAAATAAGTGTGTTTAAAGTCATTTCTGTGCCTGAAATTTGTCAAAATTGAAGCTTTTGAGTAAGCGAAAACTCTGTAAAAATGGCAATTTTGGTCACTGTGAGGGTTTAAAAAGTGGTTATTCAACATGAGGCCCGATCCAAATGACATTTTGAATCATTTTTGGTAGAGTCCAAAAAATCAATTTTCTGATGAAAAACGATGACCCCGGACCTGTCGAACGTTCAAAAAAGTGGTCAATATTGATGAAATTTTAACATTTAATCTTTTGACTTTAAATGACTGTTGGATGTGAATTATTACATTTTCAACTAAAATAAGTGTGTTTAAAGTCATTTCTGTGCCTGAAATTGGTCAAAATTGAAGCTTTTGAGTAAGCGAAAACTCTGTAAAAAAGGCAATTTTGGTCACTGTGAGGGTTTAAAAAATGGTTATTCAACATGAGGCTCGATCCAAATGACATTTAGAGTAATTTTTGGTAGAGTCCAAAAAATCAATTTTCTGATGACAAACGATGACCCCGGACCTGTCGAACGTTCAAAAAAGTGGTCAATATTGATGAAATTTTAACATTTAATCTTTTGACTTTAAATGGCGGTTGGATGTGAAATATTACTTTTTCAACTAAAATAAGTGTGTTTAAAGTCATTTCTGTGCCTGAAATTGGTCAAAATTTAAGCTTCTGAGTAAGCAAAACTCTGTGAAAATGGCAATTTTGGTCACTGTAAGGGTTTAAAAAGTAGTTATTCAACATGAGGCCCGATCCAAATGACATTTTGAATCATTTTTGGTAGAGTCCAAAAAATCAATTTTCTGATGAAAAACGATTACCCCGTACCTGTCGAACGTTCAAAAAAGTGGTCAATATTGATGAAATTTTAAATTTAATCTTTTGACTTTAAATGACGATTGGATGTGAATTATTACATGTTCAACTAAAATAAGTGTGTTTAAAGTCATTTCTGTGCCTGAAATTGGTCAAAATTGAAGCTTTTGAGTAAGCGAAAACTCTGTAAAAATGGCAATTTTGGTCACTGTGAGGGTTTAAAAAGTGGTTATTCAACATGAGGCCCGATCCAAATGACATTTTGAATCATTTTTGGTAGAGTCCAAAAAATCAATTTTCTGATGAAAAACGATGACCCCGGACCTGTCGAACGTTCAAAAAAGTGGTCAATATTGATGAAATTTTAACATTTAATCTTTTGACTTTAAATGGCGGTTGGATGTGAAATATTACTTTTTCAACTAAAATAAGTGTGTTTAAAGTCATTTCTGTGCCTGAAATTGGTCAAAATTGAAGCTTTTGAGTAAGCGAAAACTCTGTAAAAATGGCAATTTTGGTCACTGTGAGGGTTTAAAAAGTGGTTATTCAACATGAGGCCCGATCCAAATGACATTTTGAATCATTTTTGGTAGAGTCCAAAGAATCAATTTTCTGATGAAAAACGATGACCCCGGACCTGTCGAACGTTCAAAAAAGTGGTCAATATTGATGAAATTTTAACATTTAATCTTTTGACTTTAAATGACTGTTGGATGTGAATTATTACTTTTTCAACTAAAATAAGTGTGTTTAAAGTCATTTCTGTGCCTGAAATTGGTCAAAATTGAAGCTTTTGAGTAAGCAAAACTTTGTAAAAATGGCAATTTTGGTCACTGTGAGGGTTTAAAAAGTGGTTATTCAACATGAGGCCCGATCCAAATGACATTTTGAATCATTTTTGGTAGAGTCCAAAAAATCAATTTTCTGATGAAAAACGATGACCCCGGACCTGTCGAACGTTCAAAAAAGTGGTAAATATTGATGAAATTTTAACATTTAATCTTTTGACTTTAAATGACTGTTGGATGTGAATTATTACTTTTTCAACTAAAATAAGTGTGTTTAAAGTTGTTTCTGTGCCTGAAATTGGTCAAAATTTAAGCTTCTGAGTAAGCAAAACTCTGTGAAAATGGCAATTTTGGTCACTGTAAGGGTTTAAAAAGTGGTTATTCAACATGAGGCCCGATCCAAATGACATTTTGAATCATTTTTGGTAGAGTCCAAAAAATCATTTTTCTGATGATAAACAATTACCCCGTACCTGTCGAACGTTCAAAAAAGTGGTCAATATTGATGAAATTTTAACATTTAATCTTTTGACTTTAAATGACGGTTGGATGTGAATTATTACTTTTTCAACTAAAATAAGTGTGTTTAAAGTCATTTCTGTGCCTGAAATTGGTCAAAATTGAAGCTTTTGAGTAGGCAAAACTTTGTAAAAATGGTAATTTTGGTCACTGTGAGGGTTTAAAAAGTGGTTATTCAACATGAGGCCCGATCCAAATGACATTTTGAATCATTTTTGGTAGAGTCCAAAACATCACTTTTCTGATGAAACACGATCACCCCGGACCTGTCGAACGTTCAAAAAATGGTCAATATTGATGAAAATGTAACATTTAATCTTTTGTCTTTAAATGACGGTTGGATGTGAATTGTTACTTTTTCAACTAAAATAAGTGTGTTTAAAGTCATTTCTGTGCCTGAAATTGGTCAAAATTGAAGCTTTTGAGTAAGCGAAAACTCTGTAAAAATGGCAATTTTGGTCACTGTGAGGGTTTAAAAAGTGGTTATTCAACAAGAGGCCCGATCCAAATGACATTTTGAGTCATTTTTGGTAGAGTCCAAAAAATCACTTTTCTGATGAAAAACGATGACCCCGGACCTGTCGAAGGTTCAAAAAATGGTCAATAGTGATGAAAATGTAACATTTAATCTTTTGTCTTTAAATGACGGTTGGATGTGAATTATTACTTTTTCAACTAAAATAAGTATGTTTAAAGTCATTTCTGTGTCTGAAATTGGTCAAAATTGAAGCTTTTGAGTAAGCGAAAACTCTGTAAAAATGGCAATTTTGGTCACTGTGAGGGTTTAAAAAGTGATTATTCAACATGAGGCCCGATCTAAATGACATTTTGAATCATTTTTGGTAGAGTCCAAAAAATCACTTTTCTGATGAAAAACGATGACCCCGGACCTGTCGAAGGTTCAAAAAATGGTCAATAGTGATGAAAATGTAACATTTAATCTTTTGACTTTAAATGACGGTTGGTTGTGAATTATTACTTTTTCAAGTAAAATAAGTGTGTTTAAAGTCATTTCTGTGCCTGAAATTGGTCAAAATTGAAGCTTTTGAGTAAGCGAAAACTCTGTAAAAATGGCAATTTTGGTCACTGTGAGGGTTTAAAAAGTGATTATTCAACATGAGGCCCGATCTAAATGACATTTTGAATCATTTTTGGTAGAGTCCAAAAAAATCACTTTTCTGATGAAAAACGATGACCCCGGACCTGTCGAAGGTTCAAAAAATGGTCAATAGTGATGAAAATGTAACATTTAATCTTTTGTCTTTAAATGACGGTTGGATGTGGATTATTACTTTTTCAACTAAAATAAGTATGTTTAAAGTCATTTCTGTGTCTGAAATTGGTCAAAATTGAAGCTTTTGAGTAAGCGAAAACTCTGTAAAAATGGCAATTTTGGTCACTGTGAGGGTTTAAAAAGTGATTATTCAACATCAGGCCCGATCTAAATGACATTTTGAATCATTTTTGGTAGAGTCCAAAAAATCAATTTTCTGATGAAAAACGATGACCCCGGACCTGTCAAACGTTCAAAAAAGTGGTCAATATTGATGAAATTTTAACATTTAATCTTTTGACTTTAAATGACGATTGGATGTGAATTATTACATGTTCAACTAAAATAAGTGTGTTTAAAGTCATTTCTGTGCCTGAAATTGGTCAAAATTGAAGCTTTTGAGTAAGCGAAAACTGTGTAAAAATGGCAATTTTGGTCACTGTGAGGGTTTAAAAAGTGGTTATTCAACATGATGCCCGATCCAAATGACATTTTGAATCATTTTTGGTAGAGTCCAAAAAATCAATTTTCTGATGAAAAACGATGACCCCGGACCTGTCGAACGTTCAAAAAAGTGGTCAATATTGATGAAATTTTAACATTTAATCTTTTGACTTTAAATGACTGTTGGATGTGAATTATTACTTTTTCAACTAAAATAAGTGTGTTTAAAGTCGTTTCTGTGCCTGAAATTGGTCAAAATTTAAGCTTCTGAGTAAGCAAAACTCTGTGAAAATGGCAATTTTGGTCACTGTAAGGGTTTAAAAAGTGGTTATTCAACATGAGGCCCGATCCAAATGACATTTTGAATCATTTTTGGTAGAGTCCAAAAAAATCATTTTTCTGATGATAAACAATTACCCCGTACCTGTCGAACGTTCAAAAAAGTGGTCAATATTGATGAAATTTTAACATTTAATCTTTTGACTTTAAATGACGGTTGGATGTGAATTATTACTTTTTCAACTAAAATAAGTGTGTTTAAAGTCATTTCTGTGCCTGAAATTGGTCAAAATTGAAGCTTCTGAGTAAGCAAAACTCTGTGAAAATGGCAATTTTGGTCACTGTAAGGGTTTAAAAAGTAGTTATTCAACATGAGGCCCGATCCAAATGACATTTTGAATCATTTTTGGTAGAGTCCAAAAAATCAATTTTCTGATGAAAAACGATTACCCCGTACCTGTCGAACGTTCAAAAAAGTGGTCAATATTGATGAAATTTTAAATTTAATCTTTTGACTTTAAATGACGATTGGATGTGAATTATTACATGTTCAACTAAAATAAGTGTGTTTAAAGTCATTTCTGTGCCTGAAATTGGTCAAAATTGAAGCTTTTGAGTAAGCGAAAACTCTGTAAAAATGGCAATTTTGGTCACTGTGAGGGTTTAAAAAGTGGTTATTCAACATGAGGCCCGATCCAAATGACATTTTGAATCATTTTTGGTAGAGTCCAAAGAATCAATTTTCTGATGAAAAACGATGACCCCGGACCTGTCGAACGTTCAAAAAAGTGGTCAATATTGATGAAATTTTAACATTTAATCTTTTGACTTTAAATGACTGTTGGATGTGAATTATTACTTTTTCAACTAAAATAAGTGTGTTTAAAGTCATTTCTGTGCCTGAAATTGGTCAAAATTGAAGCTTTTGAGTAAGCAAAACTTTGTAAAAATGGCAATTTTGGTCACTGTGTGGGTTTAAAAAGTGGTTATTCAACATGAGGCCCGATCCAAATGACATTTTGAATCATTTTTGGTAGAGTCCAAAAAATCAATTTTCTGATGAAAAACGATGACCCCGGACCTGTCGAACGTTCAAAAAAGTGGTCAATATTGATGAAATTTTAACATTTAATCTTTTGACTTTAAATGACTGTTGGATGTGAATTATTACTTTTTCAACTAAAATAAGTGTGTTTAAAGTCGTTTCTGTGCCTGAAATTGGTCAAAATTTAAGCTTCTGAGTAAGCAAAACTCTGTGAAAATGGCAATTTTGGTCACTGTAAGGGTTTAAAAAGTGGTTATTCAACATGAGGCCCGATCCAAATGACATTTTGAATCATTTTTGGTAGAGTACAAAAAATCATTTTTCTGATGATAAACAATTACCCCGTACCTGTCGAACGTTCAAAAAAGTGGTCAATATTGATGACATTTTAACATTTAATCTTTTGACTTTAAATGACGGTTGGATGTGAATTATTACTTTTTCAACTAAAATAAGTGTGTTTAAAGTCATTTCTGTGCCTGAAATTGGTCAAAATTGAAGCTTTTGAGTAGGCAAAACTTTGTAAAAATGGTAATTTTGGTCACTGTGAGGGTTTAAAAAGTGGTTATTCAACATGAGGCCCGATCCAAATGACATTTTGAATCATTTTTGGTAGAGTCCAAAACATCACTTTTCTGATGAAACACGATGACCCCGGACCTGTCGAACGTTCAAAAAATGGTCAATATTGATGAAAATGTAACATTTAATCTTTTGTCTTTAAATGACGGTTGGATGTGAATTGTTACTTTTTCAACTAAAATAAGTGTGTTTAAAGTCATTTCTGTGCCTGAAATTGGTCAAAATTGAAGCTTTTGAGTAAGCGAAAACTCTGTAAAAATGGCAATTTTGGTCACTGTGAGGGTTTAAAAAGTGGTTATTCAACAAGAGGCCCGATCCAAATGACATTTTGAGTCATTTTTGGTAGAGTCCAAAAAATCACTTTTCTGATGAAAAACGATGACCCCGGACCTGTCGAAGGTTCAAAAAATGGTCAATAGTGATGAAAATGTAACATTTAATCTTTTGTCTTTAAATGACGGTTGGATGTGAATTATTACTTTTTCAACTAAAATAAGTATGTTTAAAGTCATTTCTGTGTCTGAAATTGGTCAAAATTGAAGCTTTTGAGTAAGCGAAAACTCTGTAAAAATGGCAATTTTGGTCACTGTGAGGGTTTAAAAAGTGATTATTCAACATGAGGCCCGATCTAAATGACATTTTGAATCATTTTTGGTAGAGTCCAAAAAATCACTTTTCTGATGAAAAACGATGACCCCGGACCTGTCGAAGGTTCAAAAAATGGTCAATAGTGATGAAAATGTAACATTTAATCTTTTGACTTTAAATGACGGTTGGTTGTGAATTATTACTTTTTCAAGTAAAATAAGTGTGTTTAAAGTCATTTCTGTGCCTGAAATTGGTCAAAATTGAAGCTTTTGAGTAAGCGAAAACTCTGTAAAAATGGCAATTTTGGTCACTGTGAGGGTTTAAAAAGTGATTATTCAACATGAGGCCCGATCTAAATGACATTTTGAATCATTTTTGGTAGAGTCCAAAAAAATCACTTTTCTGATGAAAAACGATGACCCCGGACCTGTCGAAGGTTCAAAAAATGGTCAATAGTGATGAAAATGTAACATTTAATCTTTTGTCTTTAAATGACGGTTGGATGTGGATTATTACTTTTTCAACTAAAATAAGTATGTTTAAAGTCATTTCTGTGTCTGAAATTGGTCAAAATTGAAGCTTTTGAGTAAGCGAAAACTCTGTAAAAATGGCAATTTTGGTCACTGTGAGGGTTTAAAAAGTGATTATTCAACATGAGGCCCGATCTAAATGACATTTTGAATCATTTTTGGTAGAGTCCAAAAAATCAATTTTCTGATGAAAAACGATGACCCCGGACCTGTCAAACGTTCAAAAAAGTGGTCAATATTGATGAAATTTTAACATTTAATCTTTTGACTTTAAATGACGATTGGATGTGAATTATTACATGTTCAACTAAAATAAGTGTGTTTAAAGTCATTTCTGTGCCTGAAATTGGTCAAAATTGAAGCTTTTGAGTAAGCGAAAACTCTGTAAAAATGGCAATTTTGGTCACTGTGAGGGTTTAAAAAGTGGTTATTCAACATGATGCCCGATCCAAATGACATTTTGAATCATTTTTGGTAGAGTCCAAAAAATCAATTTTCTGATGAAAAACGATGACCCCGGACCTGTCGAACGTTCAAAAAAGTGGTCAATATTGATGAAATTTTAACATTTAATCTTTTGACTTTAAATGACTGTTGGATGTGAATTATTACTTTTTCAACTAAAATAAGTGTGTTTAAAGTCGTTTCTGTGCCTGAAATTGGTCAAAATTTAAGCTTCTGAGTAAGCAAAACTCTGTGAAAATGGCAATTTTGGTCACTGTAAGGGTTTAAAAAGTGGTTATTCAACATGAGGCCCGATCCAAATGACATTTTGAATCATTTTTGGTAGAGTCCAAAAAAATCATTTTTCTGATGATAAACAATTACCCCGTACCTGTCGAACGTTCAAAAAAGTGGTCAATATTGATGAAATTTTAACATTTAATCTTTTGACTTTAAATGACGGTTGGATGTGAATTATTACTTTTTCAACTAAAATAAGTGTGTTTAAAGTCATTTCTGTGCCTGAAATTGGTCAAAATTGAAGCTTTTGAGTAAGCGAAAACTCTGTAAAAATGGCAATTTTGGTCACTGTGAGGGTTTAAAAAGTGGTTATTCAACATGAGGCCCGATCCAAATGACATTTTGAATCATTTTTGGTAGAGTCCAAAAAATCAATTTTCTGATGAAAAACGATGACCCCGGACCTGTCGAACGTTCAAAAAAGTGGTCAATATTGATGAAATTTTAACATTTAATCTTTTGACTTTAAATGACTGTTGGATGTGAATTATTACTTTTTCAACTAAAATAAGTGTGTTTAAAGTCGTTTCTGTGCCTGAAATTGGTCAAAATTTAAGCTTCTGAGTAAGCAAAACTCTGTGAAAATGGCAATTTTGGTCACTGTGAGGGTTTAAAAAGTGGTTATTCAACATGAGGCTCGATCCAAATGACATTTAGAGTAATTTTTGGTAGAGTCCAAAAAATCAATTTTCTGATGACAAACGATGACCCCGGACCTGTCGAACGTTCAAAAAAGTGGTCAATATTGATGAAATTTTAACATTTAATCTTTTGACTTTAAATGGCGGTTGGATGTGAAATATTACTTTTTCAACTAAAATAAGTGTGTTTAAAGTCATTTCTGTGCCTGAAATTGGTCAAAATTGAAGCTTCTGAGTAAGCAAAACTCTGTGAAAATGGCAATTTTGGTCACTGTAAGGGTTTAAAAAGTAGTTATTCAACATGAGGCCCTATCCAAATGACATTTTGAATCATTTTTGGTAGAGTCCAAAAAATAAATTTTCTGATGAAAAACGATTACCCCGTACCTGTCGAACGTTCAAAAAAGTGGTCAATATTGATGAAATTTTAAATTTAATCTTTTGACTTTAAATGACGGTTGGATGTGAATTATTACTTTTTCAACTAAAATAAGTGTGTTTAAAGTCATTTCTGTGCCTGAAATTGGTCAAAATTGAAGCTTCTGAGTAAGCAAAACTCTGTGAAAATGGCAATTTTGGTCACTGTAAGGGTTTAAAAAGTAGTTATTCAACATGAGGCCCGATCCAAATGACATTTTGAATCATTTTTGGTAGAGTCCAAAAAATCAATTTTCTGATGAAAAACGATTACCCCGTACCTGTCGAACGTTCAAAAAAGTGGTCAATATTGATGAAATTTTAAATTTAATCTTTTGACTTTAAATGACGGTTGGATGTGAATTATTACTTTTTCAACTAAAATAAGTGTGTTTAAAGTCATTTCTGTGCCTGAAATTGGTCAAAATTGAAGCTTCTGAGTAAGCAAAACTCTGTGAAAATGGCAATTTTGGTCACTGTAAGGGTTTAAAAAGTGGTTATTCAACATGAGGCCTGATCCAAATGACATTTTGAATCATTTTTGGTAGAGTCCAAAAAATCAATTTTATGATGAAAAACAATGACCCCGGACCTGTCGAACGTTCAAAAAAGTGGTCAATATTGATGAAATTTTAACATTTAAACTTTTGACTTTAAATGACTGTTGGATGTGAATTATTACTTTTTCAACTAAAATAAGTGGTTTAAAATCATTTCTGTGCCTGAAATTGGTCTAAATTGAAGCTTTTGAGTAAGCAACAACTCTGTAAAAGTGGCAATTTTGGTCACTGTGAGGGTTTAAAAAGTGGTTATTCAACATGAGGCCCGATCCAAATGACATTTTGAATCATTTTTGGTAGAGTCCAAAAAATCAATTTTCTGATGAAAAACGATTACCCCGTACCTGTCGAACGTTCAAAAAAGTGGTCAATATTGATGAAATTTTAACATTTAATCTTTTGACTTCAAATGACGGTTGGATGTGAATTATTACTTTTTCAACTAAAATAAGTGTGTTTAAAGTCATTTCTGTGTCTGAAATTGGTCAAAATTGAAGCTTTTGAGTAAGCGAAAACTCTGTAAAAATGGCAATTTTGGTCACTGTGAGGGTTTAAAAAGTGATTATTCAACATGAGGCCCGATCTAAATGACATTTTGAATCATTTTTGGTAGAGTCCAAAAAATCACTTTTCTGATGAAAAACGATGACCCTGGACCTGTCGAAGGTTCAAAAAATGGTCAATATTGATGAAAATGTAACATTTAATCTTTTGTCTTTAAATCACGGTTGGATGTGAATTATTACTTTTTCAACTAAAATAAGTGTGTTTAAAGTCATTTCTGTGTCTGAAATTGGTCAAAATTGAAGCTTTTGAGTAAGCGAAAACTCTGTAAAAATGGCAATTTTGGTCACTGTGAGGGTTTAAAAAGTGATTATTCAACATGAGGCCCGATCTAAATGACATTTTGAATCATTTTTGGTAGAGTCCAAAAAATCAATTTTCTGATGAAAAACGATGACCCCGGACCTGTCAAACGTTCAAAAAAGTGGTCAATATTGATGAAATTTTAACATTTAATCTTTTGACTTTAAATGACGATTCGATGTGAATTATTACATGTTCAACTAAAATAAGTGTGTTTAAAGTCCTTTCTGTGCCTGAAATTGGTCAAAATTGAAGCTTTTGAGTAAGCAAAACTTTGTAAAAATGGCAATTTTGGTCACTGTGAGGGTTTAAAAAGTGGTTATTCAACATGAGGCCCGATCCAAATGACATTTTGAATCATTTTTGGTAGAGTGCAAAAAATCAATTTTCTGATGAAAAACGATGACCCCGGACCTGTCGAACGTTCAAAAAAGTGGTCAATATTGATGAAATTTTAACATTTAATCTTTTGACTTTAAATGACTGTTGGATGTGAATTATTACTTTTTCAACTAAAATAAGTGTGTTTAAAGTCGTTTCTGTGCCTGAAATTGGTCAAAATGTAAGCTTCTGAGTAAGCAAAACTCTGTGAAAATGGCAATTTTGGTCACTGTAAGGGTTTAAAAAGTGGTTATTCAACATGAGGCCCGATCAAAATGACATTTTGAATCATTTTTGGTAGAGTCCAAAAAATCACTTTTCTGATGAAAAACGATGACCCCGGACCTGTCGAAGGTTCAAAAAATGGTCAATATTGATGAAAATGTAACATTTAATCTTTTGTCTTTAAATGACGGTTGGATGTGAATTATTTCTTTTTCAACTAAAATAAGTGTGTTTAAAGTCATTTCTGTGTCTGAAATTGGTCAAAATTGAAGCTTTTGAGTAAGCGAAAACTCTGTAAAAATGGCAATTTTGGTCACTGTGAGGGTTTAAAAAGTGATTATTCAACATGAGGCCCGATCTAAATGACATTTTGAATCATTTTTGGTAGAGTCCAAAAAATCATTTTTCTGATGATAAACAATTACCCCGTACCTGTCGAACGTTCAAAAAAGTGGTCAATATTGATGAAATTTTAACATTTAATCTTTTGACTTTAAATGACGGTTGGATGTGAATTATTACTTTTTCAACTAAAATAAGTGTGTTTAAAGTCATTTCTGTGCCTGAAATTGGTCAAAATTGAAGGTTTTGAGTAGGCAAAACTTTGTAAAAATGGTAATTTTGGTCACTGTGAGGGTTTAAAAAGTGGTTATTCAACATGAGGCCCGATCCAAATGACATTTTGAATCATTTTTGGTATAGCCCACAAAATCAATTTTCTGATGACAAACGATGACCCCGGACCTGTCGAACGTTCAAAAAAGTGGTCAATATTGATGACATTTTAACATTTAATCTTTTGACTTTAAATGACTGTTGGATGTGAATTATTACTTTTTCAACTAAAATAAGTGTGTTTAAAGTCATTTCTGTGCCTGAAATTGGTAAAAATTGAAGCTTCTGAGTAAGCAAAACTCTGTGAAAATGGCAATTTTGGTCACCGTAAGGGTTTAAAAAGTGGTTATTCAACATGAGGCCCGTTCCAAATGACATTTTGAATCATTTTTGGTAGAGTCCAAAACATCACTTTTCTGATGAAACACGATGACCCCGGACCTGTCGAACGTTCAAAAAATGGTCAATATTGATGAAAATGTAACATTTAATCTTTTGTCTTTAAATGACGGTTGGATGTGAATTGTTACTTTTTCAACTAAAATAAGTGTGTTTAAAGTCATTTCTGTGCCTGAAATTGGTCAAAATTGAAGCTTTTGAGTAAGCGAAAACTCTGTAAAAATGGCAATTTTGGTCACTGTGAGGGTTTAAAAAGTGGTTATTCAACATGAGGCTCGATCCAAATGACATTTAGAGTAATTTTTGGTAGAGTCCAAAAAATCAATTTTCTGATGACAAACGATGACCCCGGACCTGTCGAACGTTCAAAAAAGTGGTCAATATTGATGACATTTTAACATTTAATCTTTTGACTTTAAATGGCGGTTGGATGTGAAATATTACTTTTTCAACTAAAATAAGTGTGTTTAAAGTCATTTCTGTGCCTGAAATTGGTCAAAATTGAAGCTTCTGAGTAAGCAAAACTCTGTAAAAATGGCAATTTTGGTCACTGTGAGGGTCTAAAAAGTGGTTATTCAACATGAGGCCTGATCCAAATGACATTTTGAATCATTTTTGGTAGAGTCCAAAAAATCAATTGTCTGATGAAAAACGATGACCTGTCGAACTTTCAAAAAATGGTCAATATTGATGAGGGGGAAGATGGCGGCTGAGTAGGACGCTCAGTCGGAGAGCTCCTGAAAACCTGACTCCTCTGACATGAGGAAAAGGCGATGAAAATATATAAAAAACAAACGAACCTTACAGGGACGCTGCAGTATTAAAAAATAAAGAGATCTGCCATTCCAGCTAAAAGAATGCGAGTGTAACGCGCCCCTCACTCGATTCTGAGCATTACAGCCGAGGACGACGGGGGAACAAGCAAAAGCAGACACGGGAGATGTTAACCCACCTCGAGACAGTATACAGTGAGGCGCTGGAGAAGGGCGGCATAAACGGTGTAAACGCCACAAAGTTAGTCGTTGTGTTCAAAGTCCCTCGATGTTCCGAGAGTGAGCAGAGCAACGGGTCCGTTGTACATCCGGGGAGTCCAGGGAATTGTCCAGGGAATCGTGACGGGATCTGGGCAGAAGCCGCCAGAGCAAAAGCAGCAGCAGGCAAAGCAGCCGGGAGAGTTTGGTATCTCTTCCGGGGTGTGAGCGGTCGAGCCTCACCAGACGAAGCGAGTTCAGGGTTTGGCTTCCGGACAGAGAGAGGCAGAGGCAGAGCCCCGGCAGTCTGCGCAGTCCCAGGAGAGGAACACACAAGTTGGAAACACACCCGAGGCGACCCAGGAAACGTTAGCACAAAAGATAAGTGGTTCAGATCTCTCAACACTGAGGAGCTAAAGGCTCTTAATCTAACTTGTAAAATAAACGCTGTCAGATCAGAGAAAGTCAATACGCTGATTCATATGAGTGCTGGGTTAAAAGGCACAGAGGGAGATGTGAGGGAGTGCACCAAGTCCTCTGAACAAACTGAAAGCTTGGAAAGTTTAGAGCCCTGCACTGAAAATAAACTGGCGCTATACCAGAGAAACAAGAGAGGAAAGTAATTTCAAATTATAGCCTGCGAAATAGAGCCTTTCTAAGCCAAGAACAATACCCGAAAGGAATTTCTCCCAGAGAGATAAAAAAGAGAGTTAGAAAGCCACCTAAAGAGAGACTAAAAAAAAACATTGACACTGAAAAAGAAATAAACTCAACGAAAAATAAACCTGATATACTGCAGAAAAGAAACATTAAAATAACACCTTCGTTAAGGACCTACTTTAAAGTCCAGTCTAAGCAAGACCTTCATACCAAAGAGGTGTATACACAAATTATATCTGAAAACCTAATCCCAAGTTCAACTCTAACACAGCAAAACACTGTATCGCCCCTGACAGCACCTATCTGCTTGGTTCACGAGAAAGTATCTCTAGTTAGCAGCAAGAATAAAACGCAAAGTAAGGCTGAGACTAGAGAAGAAGAAATTAAAGAGGCAGAAATAGAGGTAGAGGTAGATACCAACCTTCTAGTAGGTATCATGGCTACTGGGGTGACTAAAGGTGTTGGAAGCCTAGAGGAAAGAGAAGAAATAGTAGGCAGTAGGAATGGGTTGCCCGAGACTGAGGCTGAGACTGAAGTACAAGTGACAGGTCAAAGTATCCGGGAAAATCAGACAGATAGACCTCTTGAGACTGACTTACAAGAAACAGGACATAGTATCCCGGGAAATCAGACGGATAGACTTCTTGAAAAAATATGGATAGATATGAGAGAAAAATTCACCATATCAGAAGCCAAGCAGGATAAAATACAAGAAGTATGCGAGAAACTGGACAACAAACTCAATGAGCTGGGAGACAGAGTGACTGCCATAGAAAGTGAAGTTGGCACCTTAAGTAAAAAAGTAGAGAAAAATCAAAAAGACATAAACTCTCTGAGGCAGGATAACAAAATAATGCACGAGAAGATGGAATCGCTTGAGAATCAAGCAAGAAAAAATAACATAAGGATCTTAAATGTGCCGGAAAATCAAGAGGGATCTGATATCAAAAAATATGTGGTGGAACTACTTTTAGAACATTTCCCATGGGCAGACAGAGCACAGCTTGAAGAGGATATACAAAGGACACATAGGGATCCTTTTAGCAAAAATAAAGAGAGGAAAACACCAAGGAAAATTCTCGTAAATTTCAAAACCTACGTCCTAAAAGAAAAAATTCTGGGAGAGGCATTGAAAAAAGGCAATTTTAACAAAGAGAACTGGTCTTTTAAAATTAGATCGGACATGTCTAAAGCTTCACAGACCAGACAATGGGAGCTAGGGAACCTAATGCCAGAATTACAGCAACTTGGTGCAACTGTGCAGATGAAGTTCCCTCCGTCATTAAGGATAATGTGGAGAAACAAAATGCGAAATATACGGGACCCAGAGGAAGTAAAATCTCTCCTGGACTTAATGCGAGAAGAAATTATGTCGAAAGAGTTAAGAAGGTAAGAAGAAATGCTATTAACATATATAGCTCTCGTATTAACAATGATATAGATCGCTGCAGAATTAGAATTACATTAAAGACATTAAAGACATGTCAAGAGTCAGGGAGAAGAGGAGCCATAAAGGGTTAAGGAATAACCCTAAGAAAAGAAGAAGGAGGCTTCCCCAGGGAGGGTGAAAATAAAACACTAAAAGAAAACACAAAAAAATATTCAGTTCAGAAAAAGGGTGGGGAGCAAAATAGGGAAAAAATAGAAAAAAAAATCCTCAAACGTCAGGGAATGGAAAAGGGGATGCCTTTTATATACAATGAAATAAACAGTATCCGGGTCGGGGAAGCGATAATGAGAAACAGAGCAGAAGGGGGATATGACTACGAGTAAAAATGTTAAAATCCTCTCCTGGAACGTAAATGGAATGAGGACCAAAAGTAGAAGGAATAGGATTCTAGAATACCTTAAAACATCAGAGTGTGAAATTATTATATTACAGGAAACACACTTGCTAAAAGAGGAGTGGGCCCAAATAATGAAGAACTTACGATGGGTAGATAGATATATATGCACCACACAAGATTGTAATATCAAAGGGATTGGGATAATAATAAAAAAATCACTCAAGGCCACAGTAGAATCGGAAGAACTAGACAGCAAGGGGAGATGGGCAATAGTAAAAATAAGGATCGAAAATAATTCTTACACAATAGCAGGATACTATGGCCCTAACTTAGATGATGCAGAACCCTTACAAAAATTATACTCTCATCTACTATTAGCCACTAGCCCAATAATCCTGGGAGGCGATTTTAACCTTATAATGGACCCTAAAATCGACAGGTTCCCCCCAGGAAGGCAGGCAAGCCTACCGAGAATGAGAGAATGGATTAAAATATACAAAAGGGACCTAGAACTAATAGATATTTGGAGAGAGAAAGGGGAGAAAACCCAACCTTTCACGTTGCATAACAAAAAATGACTTTAAATGACTGTTGGATGTGAATTATTACTTTTTCAACTAAAATAAGTGGTTTAAAATCATTTCTGTGCCTGAAATTGGTCTAAATTGAAGCTTTTGAGTAAGCGAAAACTCTGTAAAAGTGGCAATTTTGGTCACTGTGAGGGTTTAAAAAGTGGTTATTCAACATGAGGCCCGATCCAAATGACATTTTGAATCATTTTTGGTAGAGTCCAAAAAATCAATTTTCTGATGAAAAACGATTACCCCGTACCTGTCGAACGTTCAAAAAAGTGGTCAATATTGATGAAATTTTAACATTTAATCTTTTGACTTCAAATGACGGTTGGATGTGAATTATTACTTTTTCAACTAAAATAAGTGTGTTTAAAGTCATTTCTGTGTCTGAAATTGGTCAAAATTGAAGCTTTTGAGTAAGCGAAAACTCTGTAAAAATGGCAATTTTGGTCACTGTGAGGGTTTAAAAAGTGATTATTCAACATGAGGCCCGATCTAAATGACATTTTGAATCATTTTTGGTAGAGTCCAAAAAATCACTTTTCTGATGAAAAACGATGACCCCGGACCTGTCGAAGGTTCAAAAAATGGTCAATATTGATGAAAATGTAACATTTAATCTTTTGTCTTTAAATGACGGTTGGATGTGAATTATTACTTTTTCAACTAAAATAAGTGTGTTTAAAGTAATTTCTGTGTCTGAAATTGGTCAAAATTGAAGCTTCTGAGTAAGCGAAAATTCTGTAAAAATGGCAATTTTGGTCACTGTGAGGGTTTAAAAAGGGATTATTCAACATGAGGCCCGATCTAAATGACATTTTGAATCATTTTTGGTAGAGTCCAAAAAATCAATTTTCTGATGAAAAACGATGTCAAACGTTCAAAAAAGTGGTCAATATTGATGAAATTTTAACATTTAATCTTTTGACTTTAAATGACGATTGGATGTGAATTATTACATGTTCAACTAAAATAAGTGTGTTTAAAGTCATTTCTGTGCCTGAAATTGGTCAAAATTGAAGCTTTTGAGTAAGCGAAAACTCTGTAAAAATGGCAATTTTGGTCACTGTGAGGGTTTAAAAAGTGGTTATTCAACATGAGGCCCGATCCAGATGACATTTTGAATCATTTTTGGTAGTGTCCAAAAAATCAATTTTCTGATGAAAAACGATGACCCCGGACCTGTCGAACGTTCAAAAAAGTGGTCAATATTGATGAAATTTTAACATTTAATCTTTTGACTTTAAATGACTGTTGGATGTGAATTATTACTTTTTCAACTAAAATAAGTGTGTTTAAAGTTATTTCTGTGCCTGAAATTGGTCAAAATTGAAGCTTTTGAGTAAGCAAAACTTTGTAAAAATGGCAATTTTGGTCACTGTGAGGGTTTAAAAAGTGGTTATTCAACATGAGGCCCGATCCAAATGACATTTTGAATCATTTTTGGTATAGCCCACAAAATCAATTTTCTGATGACAAACGATGACCCCGGACCTGTCGAACGTTCAAAAAAGTGGTCAATATTGATGAAATTTTAACATTTAATCTTTTGACTTTAAATGACTGTTGGATGTGAATTATTACTTTTTCAACTAAAATAAGTGTGTTTAAAGTCATTTCTGTGCCAGAAATTGGTAAAAATTGAAGCTTCTGAGTAAGCAAAACTCTGTGAAAATGGCAATTTTGGTCACCGTAAGGGTTTAAAAAGTGGTTATTCAACATGAGGCCCGATCCAAATTACATTTTTAATAATTTTTGGTAGAGTCCAAAACATCACTTTTCTGATGAAACACGATGACCCCGGACCTGTCGAACGTTCAAAAAATGGTCAATATTGATGAAAATGTAACATTTAATCTTTTGTCTTTAAATGACGGTTGGATGTGAATTGTTACTTTTTCAACTAAAATAAGTGTGTTTAAAGTAATTTCTGTGCCTGAAATTGGTCAAAATTGAAGCTTTTGAGTAAGCGAAAACTCTGTAAAAATGGCAATTTTGGTCACTGTGAGGGTTTAAAAAGTGGTTATTCAACATGAGGCCCGATCCAAATGACATTTTGAGTCATTTTTGGTAGAGTCAAAAAAATCAATTGTCTGATGAAAAACGATGACCCCGGACCTGTCGAACTTTAAAAAAATTGTCAATATTGATGACAATTTTACATTTAATCTTTTGACTTTAAATGACGGTTGGTTGTGAATTATTACTTTTTCAAGTAAAATAAGTGTGTTTAAAGTCATTTCTGTGCCTGAAATTGGTCAAAATTGAAGCTTTTGAGTAAGCGAAAACTCTGTAAAAAATGGCAATTTTGGTCACTGTGAGGGTTTAAAAAGTGGTTATTCAACATGAGGCCCGATCCAAATGACATTTTGAATCATTTTTGGTAGAGTCCAAAAAATCAATTTTCTGATGAAAAACGATGACCCCGGACCTGTCGAACGTTCAAAAAAGTGGTCAATATTGATGAAATTTTAACATTTAATCTTTTGACTTTAAATGACTGTTGGATGTGAATTATTACTTTTTCAACTAAAATAAGTGTGTTTAAAGTCATTTCTGTGCCTGAAATTGGTCAAAATTGAAGCTTCTGAGTAAGCAAAACTCTGTAAAAATGGCAATTTTGGTCACTGTGAGGGTTTAAAAAGTGGTTATTCAACATTAGGCCCGATCCAAATGACATTTTGAATAATTTTTGGTAGAGTCCAAAAAATCACTTTTCTGATGAAAAACGATGACCCCGGACCTGTCGAAGGTTCAAAAAATGGTCAATATTGATGAAAATGTAACATTTAATCTTTTGACTTTAAATGACGGTTGGATGTGAATTATTACTTTTTCAACTAAAATAAGTGTGTTTAAAGTCATTTCTGTGCCTGAAATTGGTCAAAATTGAAGCTTTTGAGTAAGCAAAACTGTGAAAATGGCAATTTTGGTCACTGTAAGGGTTTAAAAAGTAGTTATTCAACATGAGGCCCGATCCAAATGACATTTTGAATCATTTTTGGTAGAGTCCAAAAAATCAATTTTCTGATGAAAAGCGATTACCCCGTACCTGTCGAACGTTCAAAAAAGTGGTCAATATTGATGAAATTTTAAATTTAATCTTTTGACTTTAAATGACGGTTGGATGTGAATTATTACTTTTTCAACTAAAATAAGTGTGTTTAAAGTCATTTCTGTGCCTGAAATTGGTCAAAATTGAAGCTTCTGAGTAAGCAAAACTCTGTGAAAATGGCAATTTTGGTCACTGTAAGGGTTTAAAAAGTGGTTATTCAACATGAGGCCTGATCCAAATTACATTTTGAATCATTTTTGGTAGAGTCCAAAAAATCAATTTTATGATGAAAAACAATGACCCCGGACCTGTCGAACGTTCAAAAAAGTGGTCAATATTGATGAAATTTTAACATTTAAACTTTTGACTTTAAATGACTGTTGGATGTGAATTATTACTTTTTCAACTAAAATAAGTGGTTTAAAATCATTTCTGTGCCTGAAATTGGTCTAAATTGAAGCTTTTGAGTAAGCGAAAACTTTGTAAAAGTGGCAATTTTGGTCACTGTGAGGGTTTAAAAAGTGGTTATTCAACATGAGGCCCGATCCAAATGACATTTTGAATCATTTTTGGTAGAGTCCAAAAAATCTATTTTCTGATGAAAAACGATTACCCCGTACCTGTCGAACGTTCAAAAAAGTGGTCAATATTGATGAAATTTAAACATTTAATCTTTTGACTTCAAATGACGGTTGGATGTGAATTATTACTTTTTCAACTAAAATAAGTGTGTTTAAAGTCATTTCTGTGTCTGAAATTGGTCAAAATTGAAGCTTTTGAGTAAGCGAAAACTCTGTAAAAATGGCAATTTTGGTCACTGTGAGGGTTTAAAAAGTGATTATTCAACATGAGGCCCGATCTAAATGACATTTTGAATCATTTTTGGTAGAGTCCAAAAAATCACTTTTCTGATGAAAAACGATGTCAAACGTTCAAAAAAGTGGTCAATATTGATGAAATTTTAACATTTAATCTTTTGACTTTAAATGACGATTGGATGTGAATTATTACATGTTCAACTAAAATAAGTGTGTTTAAAGTCATTTCTGTGCCTGAAATTGGTCAAAATTGAAGCTTTTGAGTAAGCGAAAACTCTGTAAAAATGGCAATTTTGGTCACTGTGAGGGTTTAAAAAGTGGTTATTCAACATGAGGCCCGATCCAGATGACATTTTGAATCATTTTTGGTAGAGTCCAAAAAATCAATTTTCTGATGAAAAACGATGACCCCGGACCTGTCGAACGTTCAAAAAAGTGGTCAATATTGATGAAATTTTAACATTTAATCTTTTGACTTTAAATGACTGTTGGATGTGAATTATTACTTTTTCAACTAAAATAAGTGTGTTTAAAGTCATTTCTGTGCCTGAAATTGGTCAAAATTGAAGCCTTTGAGTAGGCAAAACTTTGTAAAAATGGTAATTTTGGTCACTGTGAGGGTTTAAAAAGTGGTTATTCAACATGAGGCCCGATCCAAATGACATTTTGAATCATTTTTGGTATAGCCCACAAAATCAATTTTCTGATGACAAACGATGACCCCGAACCTGTCGAACGTTCAAAAAAGTGGTCAATATTGATGACATTTTAACATTTAATCTTTTGACTTTAAATGACTGTTGGATGTGAATTATTACTTTTTCAACTAAAATAAGTGTGTTTAAAGTCATTTCTGTGCCTGAAATTGGTAAAAATTGAAGCTTCCGAGTAAGCAAAACTCTGTGAAAATGGCAATTTTGGTCACCGTAAGGGTTTAAAAAGTGGTTATTCAACATGAGGCCCGATCCAAATGACATTTTGAATCATTTTTGGTAGAGTCCAAAACATCACTTTTCTGATGAAACACGATGACCCCGGACCTGTCGAACGTTCAAAAAATGGTCAATATTGATGAAAATGTAACATTTAATCTTTTGTCTTTAAATGACGGTTGGATGTGAATTGTTACTTTTTCAACTAAAATAAGTGTGTTTAAAGTCATTTCTGTGCCTGAATTTGGTCAAAATTGAAGCTTTTGAGTAAGCGAAAACTCTGTAAAAATGGCAATTTTGGTCACTGTGAGGGTTTAAAAAGTGGTTATTCAACATGAGGCTCGATCCAAATGACATTTAGAGTAATTTTTGGTAGAGTCCAAAAAATCAATTTTCTGATGACAAACGATGACCCCGGACCTGTCGAACGTTCAAAAAAGTGGTCAATATTGATGAAATTTTAACATTTAATCTTTTGACTTTAAATGGCGGTTGGATGTGAAATATTACTTTTTCAACTAAAATAAGTGTGTTTAAAGTCATTTCTGTGCCTGAAATTGGTCAAAATTGAAGCTTCTGAGTAAGCAAAACTCTGTAAAAATGGCAATTTTAGTCACTGTGAGGGTCTAAAAAGTGGTTATTCAACATGAGGCCTGATCCAAATGACATTTTGAATCATTTTTGGTAGAGTCCAAAAAATCAATTGTCTGATGAAAAACGATGACCTGTCGAACTTTCAAAAAATGGTCAATATTGATGAGGGGGAAGATGGCGGCTGAGTAGGACGCTCAGTCGGAGAGCTCCTGAAAACCTGACTCCTCTGACATGAGGAAAAGGCGATGAAAATATATAAAAAACAAACGAACCTTACAGGGACGCTGCAGTATTAAAAAATAAAGAGATCTGCCATTCCAGCTAAAAGAATGCGAGTGTAACGCGCCCCTCACTCGATTCTGAGCATTACAGCCGAGGACGACGGGGGAACAAGCAAAAGCAGACACGGGAGATGTTAACCCACCTCGAGACAGTATACAGTGAGGCGCTGGAGAAGGGCGGCATAAACGGTGTAAACGCCACAGAGTTAGTCGTTGTGTTCAAAGTCCCTCGATGTTCCGAGAGTGAGCAGAGCAACGGGTCCGTTGTACATCCGGGGAGTCCGGGGAATTGTCCAGGGAATCGTGACGGGATCTGGGCAGTAGCCGCCAGAGCAAAAGCAGCAGCAGGCAAAGCAGCCGGGAGAGTTTGGTATCTCTTCCGGGGTGTGAGCGGTCGAGCCTCACCAGACGAAGCGAGTTCAGGGTTTGGCTTCCGGACAGAGAGAGGCAGAGGCAGAGCCCCGGCAGTCTGCGCAGTCCCAGGAGAGGAACACACAAGTTGGAAACACACCCGAGGCGACCCAGGAAACGTTAGCACAAAAGATAAGTGGTTCAGATCTCTCAACACTGAGGAGCTAAAGGCTCTTAATCTAACTTGTAAAATAAACGCTGTCAGATCAGAGAAAGTCAATACGCTGATTCATATGAGTGCTGGGTTAAAAGGCACAGAGGGAGATGTGAGGGAGTGCACCAAGTCCTCTGAACAAACTGAAAGCTTGGAAAGTTTAGAGCCCTGCACTGAAAATAAACTGGGCGCTATACCAGAGAAACAAGAGAGGAAAGTAATTTCAAATTATAGCCTGCGAAATAGAGCCTTTCTAAGCCAAGAACAATACCCGAAAGGAATTTCTCCCAGAGAGATAAAAAAGAGAGTTAGAAAGCCACCTAAAGAGAGACTAAAAAAAACCATTGACACTGAAAAAGAAATAAACTCAACGAAAAATAAACCTGATATACTGCAGAAAAGAAACATTAAAATAACACCTTCGTTAAGGACCTACTTTAAAGTCCAGTCTAAGCAAGACCTTCATACCAAAGAGGTGTATACACAAATTATATCTGAAAACCTAATCCCAAGTCCAACTCTAACACAGCAAAACACTGTATCGCCCCTGACAGCACCTATCTGCTTGGTTCACGAGAAAGTATCTCTAGTTAGCAGCAAGAATAAAACGCAAAGTAAGGCTGAGACTAGAGAAGAAGAAATTAAAGAGGCAGAAATAGAGGTAGAGGTAGATACCAACCTTCTAGTAGGTATCATGGCTACTGGGGTGACTAAAGGTGTTGGAAGCCTAGAGGAAAGAGAAGAAATAGTAGGCAGTAGGAATGGGTTGCCCGAGACTGAGGCTGAGACTGAAGTACAAGTGACAGGTCAAAGTATCCGGGAAAATCAGACAGATAGACCTCTTGAGACTGACTTACAAGAAACAGGACATAGTATCCCGGGAAATCAGACGGATAGACTTCTTGAAAAAATATGGATAGATATGAGAGAAAAATTCACCATATCAGAAGCCAAGCAGGATAAAATACAAGAAGTATGCGAGAAACTGGACAACAAACTCAATGAGCTGGGAGACAGAGTGACTGCCATAGAAAGTGAAGTTGGCACCTTAAGTAAAAAAGTAGAGAAAAATCAAAAAGACATAAACTCTCTGAGGCAGGATAACAAAATAATGCACGAGAAGATGGAATCGCTTGAGAATCAAGCAAGAAAAAATAACATAAGGATCTTAAATGTGCCGGAAAATCAAGAGGGATCTGATATCAAAAAATATGTGGTGGAACTACTTTTAGAACATTTCCCATGGGCAGACAGAGCACAGCTTGAAGAGGATATACAAAGGACACATAGGGATCCTTTTAGCAAAAATAAAGAGAGGAAAACACCAAGGAAAATTCTCGTAAATTTCAAAACCTACGTCCTAAAAGAAAAAATTCTGGGAGAGGCATTGAAAAAAGGCAATTTTAACAAAGAGAACTGGTCTTTTAAAATTAGATCGGACATGTCTAAAGCTTCACAGACCAGACAATGGGAGCTAGGGAACCTAATGCCAGAATTACAGCAACTTGGTGCAACTGTGCAGATGAAGTTCCCTCCGTCATTAAGGATAATGTGGAGAAACAAAATGCGAAATATACGGGACCCAGAGGAAGTAAAATCTCTCCTGGACTTAATGCGAGAAGAAATTATGTCAAAAGAGTTAAGAAGGTAAGAAGAAATGCTATTAACATATATAGCTCTCGTATTAACAATGATATAGATCGCTGCAGAATTAGAATTACATTAAAGACATTAAAGACATGTCAAGAGTCAGGGAGAAGAGGAGCCATAAAGGGTTAAGGAATAACCCTAAGAAAAGAAGAAGGAGGCTTCCCCAGGGAGGGTGAAAATAAAATACTAAAAGAAAACACAAAAAAATATTCAGTTCAGAAAAAGGGTGGGGAGCAAAATAGGGAAAAAATAGAAAAAAAAATCCTCAAACGTCAGGGAATGGAAAAGGGGATGCCTTTTATATACAATGAAATAAACAGTATCCGGGTCGGGGAAGCGATAATGAGAAACAGAGCAGAAGGGGGATATGACTACGAGTAAAAATTTTAAAATCCTCTTCTGGAACGTAAATGGAATGAGGACCAAAAGTAGAAGGAATAGGATTCTAGAATACCTTAAAACATCAGAGTGTGAAATTATTATATTACAGGAAACACACTTGCTAAAAGAGGAGTGGGCCCAAATAATGAAGAACTTACGATGGGTAGATAGATATATATGCACCACACAAGATTGTAATATCAAAGGGATTGGGATAATAATAAAAAAATCACTCAAGGCCACAGTAGAATCGGAAGAACTAGACAGCAAGGGGAGATGGGCAATAGTAAAAATAAGGATCGAAAATAATTCTTACACAATAGCAGGATACTATGGCCCTAACTTAGATGATGCAGAACCCTTACAAAAATTATACTCTCATCTACTATTAGCCACTAGCCCAATAATCCTGGGAGGCTATTTTAACCTTATAATGGACCCTAAAATCGACAGGTTCCCCCCAGGAAGGCAGGCAAGCCTACCGAGAATGAGAGAATGGATTAAAATATACAAAAGGGACCTAGAACTAATAGATATTTGGAGAGAGAAAGGGGAGAAAACCCAACCTTTCACGTTGCATAACAAAAAATGACTTTAAATGACTGTTGGATGTGAATTATTACTTTTTCAACTAAAATAAGTGGTTTAAAATCATTTCTGTGCCTGAAATTGGTCTAAATTGAAGCTTTTGAGTAAGCGAAAACTCTGTAAAAGTGGCAATTTTGGTCACTGTGAGGGTTTAAAAAGTGGTTATTCAACATGAGGCCCGATCCAAATGACATTTTGAATCATTTTTGGTAGAGTCCAAAAAATCAATTTTCTGATGAAAAACGATTACCCCGTACCTGTCGAACGTTCAAAAAAGTGGTCAATATTGATGAAATTTTAACATTTAATCTTTTGACTTCAAATGACGGTTGGATGTGAATTATTACTTTTTCAACTAAAATAAGTGTGTTTAAAGTCATTTCTGTGTCTGAAATTGGTCAAAATTGAAGCTTTTGAGTAAGCGAAAACTCTGTAAAAATGGCAATTTTGGTCACTGTGAGGGTTTAAAAAGTGATTATTCAACATGAGGCCCGATCTAAATGACATTTTGAATCATTTTTGGTAGAGTCCAAAAAATCACTTTTCTGATGAAAAACGATGACCCCGGACCTGTCGAAGGTTCAAAAAATGGTCAATATTGATGAAAATGTAACATTTAATCTTTTGTCTTTAAATGACGGTTGGATGTGAATTATTACTTTTTCAACTAAAATAAGTGTGTTTAAAGTAATTTCTGTGTCTGAAATTGGTCAAAATGAAGCTTCTGAGTAAGCGAAAATTCTGTAAAAATGGCAATTTTGGTCACTGTGAGGGTTTAAAAAGTGATTATTCAACATGAGGCCCGATCTAAATGACATTTTGAATCATTTTTGGTAGAGTCCAAAAAATCAATTTTCTGATGAAAAACGATGTCAAACGTTCAAAAAAGTGGTCAATATTGATGAAATTTTAACATTTAATCTTTTGACTTTAAATGACGATTGGATGTGAATTATTACATGTTCAACTAAAATAAGTGTGTTTAAAGTCATTTCTGTGCCTGAAATTGGTCAAAATTGAAGCTTTTGAGTAAGCGAAAACTCTGTAAAAATGGCAATTTTGGTCACTGTGAGGGTTTAAAAAGTGGTTATTCAACATGAGGCCCGATCCAGATGACATTTTGAATCATTTTTGGTAGTGTCCAAAAAATCAATTTTCTGATGAAAAACGATGACCCCGGACCTGTCGAACGTTCAAAAAAGTGGTCAATATTGATGAAATTTTAACATTTAATCTTTTGACTTTAAATGACTGTTGGATGTGAATTATTACTTTTTCAACTAAAATAAGTGTGTTTAAAGTTATTTCTGTGCCTGAAATTGGTCAAAATTGAAGCTTTTGAGTAAGCAAAACTTTGTAAAAATGGCAATTTTGGTCACTGTGAGGGTTTAAAAAGTGGTTATTCAACATGAGGCCCGATCCAAATAACATTTTGAATCATTTTTGGTAGAGTCCAAAAAATCAATTTTCTGATGAAAAACGATGACCCCGGACCTGTCGAACGTTCAAAAAAGTGGTCAATATTGATGAAATTTTAACATTTAATCTTTTGACTTTAAATGACTGTTGGATGTGAATTATTACTTTTTCAACTAAAATGAGTGTGTTTAAAGTCGTTTCTGTGCCTGAAATTGGTCAAAATTTAAGCTTCTGAGTAAGCAAAACTCTGTGAAAATGGCAATTTTGGTCACTGTGAGGGTTTAAAAAGTGGTTATTCAACATGAGGCCCGATCCAAATGACATTTTGAATCATTTTTGGTATAGCCCACAAAATCAATTTTCTGATGACAAACGATGACCCCGGACCTGTCGAACGTTCAAAAAAGTGGTCAATATTGATGAAATTTTAACATTTAATCTTTTGACTTTAAATGACTGTTGGATGTGAATTATTACTTTTTCAACTAAAATAAGTGTGTTTAAAGTCATTTCTGTGCCTGAAATTGGTAAAAATTGAAGCTTCTGAGTAAGCAAAACTCTGTGAAAATGGCAATTTTGGTCACCGTAAGGGTTTAAAAAGTGGTTATTCAACATGAGGCCCGATCCAAATGACATTTTTAATCATTTTTGGTAGAGTCCAAAACATCACTTTTCTGATGAAACACGATGACCCCGGACCTGTCGAACGTTCAAAAAATGGTCAATATTGATGAAAATGTAACATTTAATCTTTTGTCTTTAAATGACGGTTGGATGTGAATTGTTACTTTTTCAACTAAAATAAGTGTGTTTAAAGTCATTTCTGTGCCTGAAATTGGTCAAAATTGAAGCTTTTGAGTAAGCGAAAACTCTGTAAAAATGGCAATTTTGGTCACTGTGAGGGTTTAAAAAGTGGTTATTCAACATGAGGCCCGATCCAAATGACATTTTGAGTCATTTTTGGTAGAGTCAAAAAAATCAATTGTCTGATGAAAAACGATGACCCCGGACCTGTCGAACGTTCAAAAAAGTGGTCAATATTGATGAAATTTTAACATTTAATCTTTTGACTTTAAATGACTGTTGGATGTGAATTATTACTTTTTCAACTAAAATAAGTGTGTTTAAAGTCATTTCTGTGCCTGAAATTGGTCAAAATTGAAGCTTCTGAGTAAGCAAAACTCTGTAAAAATGGCAATTTTGGTCACTGTGAGGGTTTAAAAAGTGGTTATTCAACATTAGGCCCGATCCAAATGACATTTTGAATAATTTTTGGTAGAGTCCAAAAAATCACTTTTCTGATGAAAAACGATGACCCCGGACCTGTCAAAGGTTCAAAAAATGGTCAATATTGATGAAAATGTAACATTTAATCTTTTGACTTTAAATGACGGTTGGATGTGAATTATTACTTTTTCAACTAAAATAAGTGTGTTTAAAGTCATTTCTGTGCCTGAAATTGGTCAAAATTGAAGCTTTTGAGTAAGCAAAACTCTGTGAAAATGGCAATTTTGGTCACTGTAAGGGTTTAAAAAGTAGTTATTCAACATGAGGCCCGATCCAAATGACATTTTGAATCATTTTTGGTAGAGTCCAAAAAATCAATTTTCTGATGAAAAGCGATTACCCCGTACCTGTCGAACGTTCAAAAAAGTGGTCAATATTGATGAAATTTTAAATTTAATCTTTTGACTTTAAATGACGGTTGGATGTGAATTATTACTTTTTCAACTAAAATAAGTGTGTTTAAAGTCATTTCTGTGCCTGAAATTGGTCAAAATTGAAGCTTCTGAGTAAGCAAAACTCTGTGAAAATGGCAATTTTGGTCACTGTAAGGGTTTAAAAAGTGGTTATTCAACATGAGGCCTGATCCAAATGACATTTTGAATCATTTTTGGTAGAGTCCAAAAAATCAATTTTATGATGAAAAACAATGACCCCGGACCTGTCGAACGTTCAAAAAAGTGGTCAATATTGATGAAATTTTAACATTTAAACTTTTGACTTTAAATGACTGTTGGATGTGAATTATTACTTTTTCAACTAAAATAAGTGGTTTAAAATCATTTCTGTGCCTGAAATTGGTCTAAATTGAAGCTTTTGAGTAAGCGAAAACTTTGTAAAAGTGGCAATTTTGGTCACTGTGAGGGTTTAAAAAGTGGTTATTCAACATGAGGCCCGATCCAAATGACATTTTGAATCATTTTTGGTAGAGTCCAAAAAATCTATTTTCTGATGAAAAACGATTACCCCGTACCTGTCGAACGTTCAAAAAAGTGGTCAATATTGATGAAATTTAAACATTTAATCTTTTGACTTCAAATGACGGTTGGATGTGAATTATTACTTTTTCAACTAAAATAAGTGTGTTTAAAGTCATTTCTGTGTCTGAAATTGGTCAAAATTGAAGCTTTTGAGTAAGCGAAAACTCTGTAAAAATGGCAATTTTGGTCACTGTGAGGGTTTAAAAAGTGATTATTCAACATGAGGCCCGATCTAAATGACATTTTGAATCATTTTTGGTAGAGTCCAAAAAATCACTTTTCTGATGAAAAACGATGTCAAACGTTCAAAAAAGTGGTCAATATTGATGAAATTTTAACATTTAATCTTTTGACTTTAAATGACGATTGGATGTGAATTATTACATGTTCAACTAAAATAAGTGTGTTTAAAGTCATTTCTGTGCCTGAAATTGGTCAAAATTGAAGCTTTTGAGTAAGCGAAAACTCTGTAAAAATGGCAATTTTGGTCACTGTGAGGGTTTAAAAAGTGGTTATTCAACATGAGGCCCGATCCAGATGACATTTTGAATCATTTTTGGTAGAGTCCAAAAAATCAATTTTCTGATGAAAAACGATGACCCCGGACCTGTCGAACGTTCAAAAAAGTGGTCAATATTGATGAAATTTTAACATTTAATCTTTTGACTTTAAATGACTGTTGGATGTGAATTATTACTTTTTCAACTAAAATAAGTGTGTTTAAAGTTATTTCTGTGCCTGAAATTGGTCAAAATTGAAGCTTTTGAGTAAGCGAAAACTCTGTAAAAATGGCAATTTTGGTCACTGTGAGGGTTTAAAAAGTGATTATTCAACATGAGGCCCGATCTAAATGACATTTTGAATAATTTTTGGTAGAGTCCAAAAAATCATTTTTCTGATGATAAACAATTACCCCGTACCTGTCGAACGTTCAAAAAAGTGGTCAATATTGATGAAATTTTAACATTTAATCTTTTGACTTTAAATGACGGTTGGATGTGAATTATTACTTTTTCAACTAAAATAAGTGTGTTTAAAGTCATTTCTGTGCCTGAAATTGGTCAAAATTGAAGCCTTTGAGTAGGCAAAACTTTGTAAAAATGGTAATTTTGGTCACTGTGAGGGTTTAAAAAGTGGTTATTCAACATGAGGCCCGATCCAAATGACATTTTGAATCATTTTTGGTATAGCCCACAAAATCAATTTTCTGATGACAAACGATGACCCCGGACCTGTCGAACGTTCAAAAAAGTGGTCAATATTGATGACATTTTAACATTTAATCTTTTGACTTTAAATGACTGTTGGATGTGAATTATTACTTTTTCAACTAAAATAAGTGTGTTTAAAGTCATTTCTGTGCCTGAAATTGGTAAAAATTGAAGCTTCCGAGTAAGCAAAACTCTGTGAAAATGGCAATTTTGGTCACCGTAAGGGTTTAAAAAGTGGTTATTCAACATGAGGCCCGATCCAAATGACATTTTGAATCATTTTTGGTAGAGTCCAAAACATCACTTTTCTGATGAAACACGATGACCCCGGACCTGTCGAACGTTCAAAAAATGGTCAATATTGATGAAAATGTAACATTTAATCTTTTGTCTTTAAATGACGGTTGGATGTGAATTGTTACTTTTTCAACTAAAATAAGTGTGTTTAAAGTCATTTCTGTGCCTGAAATTGGTCAAAATTGAAGCTTTTGAGTAAGCGAAAACTCTGTAAAAATGGCAATTTTGGTCACTGTGAGGGTTTAAAAAGTGGTTATTCAACATGAGGCTCGATCCAAATGACATTTAGAGTAATTTTTGGTAGAGTCCAAAAAATCAATTTTCTGATGACAAACGATGACCCCGGACCTGTCGAACGTTCAAAAAAGTGGTCAATATTGATGAAATTTTAACATTTAATCTTTTGACTTTAAATGGCGGTTGGATGTGAAATATTACTTTTTCAACTAAAATAAGTGTGTTTAAAGTCATTTCTGTGCCTGAAATTGGTCAAAATTGAAGCTTCTGAGTAAGCAAAACTCTGTAAAAATGGCAATTTTGGTCACTGTGAGGGTCTAAAAAGTGGTTATTCAACATGAGGCCTGATCCAAATGACATTTTGAATCATTTTTGGTAGAGTCCAAAAAATCAATTGTCTGATGAAAAACGATGACCTGTCGAACTTTCAAAAAATGGTCAATATTGATGAGGGGGAAGATGGCGGCTGAGTAGGACGCTCAGTCGGAGAGCTCCTGAAAACCTGACTCCTCTGACATGAGGAAAAGGCGATGAAAATATATAAAAAACAAACGAACCTTACAGGGACGCTGCAGTATTAAAAAATAAAGAGATCTGCCATTCCAGCTAAAAGAATGCGAGTGTAACGCGCCCCTCACTCGATTCTGAGCATTACAGCCGAGGACGATGGGGGAACAAGCAAAAGCAGACACGGGAGATGTTAACCCACCTCGAGACAGTATACAGTGAGGCGCTGGAGAAGGGCGGCATAAACGGTGTAAACGCCACAGAGTTAGTCGTTGTGTTCAAAGTCCCTCGATGTTCCGAGAGTGAGCAGAGCAACGGGTCCGTTGTACATCCGGGGAGTCCGGGGAATTGTCCAGGGAATCGTGACGGGATCTGGGCAGTAGCCGCCAGAGCAAAAGCAGCAGCAGGCAAAGCAGCCGGGAGAGTTTGGTATCTCTTCCGGGGTGTGAGCGGTCGAGCCTCACTAGACGAAGCGAGTTCAGGGTTTGGCTTCCGGACAGAGAGAGGCAGAGGCAGAGCCCCGGCAGTCTGCGCAGTCCCAGGAGAGGAACACACAAGTTGGAAACACACCCGAGGCGACCCAGGAAACGTTAGCACAAAAGATAAGTGGTTCAGATCTCTCAACACTGAGGAGCTAAAGGCTCTTAATCTAACTTGTAAAATAAACGCTGTCAGATCAGAGAAAGTCAATACGCTGATTCATATGAGTGCTGGGTTAAAAGGCACAGAGGGAGATGTGAGGGAGTGCACCAAGTCCTCTGAACAAACTGAAAGCTTGGAAAGTTTAGAGCCCTGCACTGAAAATAAACTGGGCGCTATACCAGAGAAACAAGAGAGGAAAGTAATTTCAAATTATAGCCTGCGAAATAGAGCCTTTCTAAGCCAAGAACAATACCCGAAAGGAATTTCTCCCAGAGAGATAAAAAAGAGAGTTAGAAAGCCACCTAAAGAGAGACTAAAAAAACCATTGACACTGAAAAAGAAATAAACTCAACGAAAAATAAACCTGATATACTGCAGAAAAGAAACATTAAAATAACACCTTCGTTAAGGACCTACTTTAAAGTCCAGTCTAAGCAAGACCTTCATACCAAAGAGGTGTATACACAAATTATATCTGAAAACCTAATCCCAAGTCCAACTCTAACACAGCAAAACACTGTATCGCCCCTGACAGCACCTATCTGCTTGGTTCACGAGAAAGTATCTCTAGTTAGCAGCAAGAATAAAACGCAAAGTAAGGCTGAGACTAGAGAAGAAGAAATTAAAGAGGCAGAAATAGAGGTAGAGGTAGATACCAACCTTCTAGTAGGTATCATGGCTACTGGGGTGACTAAAGGTGTTGGAAGCCTAGAGGAAAGAGAAGAAATAGTAGGCAGTAGGAATGGGTTGCCCGAGACTGAGGCTGAGACTGAAGTACAAGTGACAGGTCAAAGTATCCGGGAAAATCAGACAGATAGACCTCTTGAGACTGACTTACAAGAAACAGGACATAGTATCCCGGGAAATCAGACGGATAGACTTCTTGAAAAAATATGGATAGATATGAGAGAAAAATTCACCATATCAGAAGCCAAGCAGGATAAAATACAAGAAGTATGCGAGAAACTGGACAACAAACTCAATGAGCTGGGAGACAGAGTGACTGCCATAGAAAGTGAAGTTGGCACCTTAAGTAAAAAAGTAGAGAAAAATCAAAAAGACATAAACTCTCTGAGGCAGGATAACAAAATAATGCACGAGAAGATGGAATCGCTTGAGAATCAAGCAAGAAAAAATAACATAAGGATCTTAAATGTGCCGGAAAATCAAGAGGGATCTGATATCAAAAAATATGTGGTGGAACTACTTTTAGAACATTTCCCATGGGCAGACAGAGCACAGCTTGAAGAGGATATACAAAGGACACATAGGGATCCTTTTAGCAAAAATAAAGAGAGGAAAACACCAAGGAAAATTCTCGTAAATTTCAAAACCTACGTCCTAAAAGAAAAAATTCTGGGAGAGGCATTGAAAAAAGGCAATTTTAACAAAGAGAACTGGTCTTTTAAAATTAGATCGTACATGTCTAAAGCTTCACAGACCAGACAATGGGAGCTAGGGAACCTAATGCCAGAATTACAGCAACTTGGTGCAACTGTGCAGATGAAGTTCCCTCCGTCATTAAGGATAATGTGGAGAAACAAAATGCGAAATATACGGGACCCAGAGGAAGTAAAATCTCTCCTGGACTTAATGCGAGAAGAAATTATGTCAAAAGAGTTAAGAAGGTAAGAAGAAATGCTATTAACATATATAGCTCTCGTATTAACAATGATATAGATCGCTGCAGAATTAGAATTACATTAAAGACATTAAAGACATGTCAAGAGTCAGGGAGAAGAGGAGCCATAAAGGGTTAAGGAATAACCCTAAGAAAAGAAGAAGGAGGCTTCCCCAGGGAGGGTGAAAATAAAACACTAAAAGAAAACACAAAAAAATATTCAGTTCAGAAAAAGGGTGGGGAGCAAAATAGGGAAAAAATAGAAAAAAAATCCTCAAACGTCAGGGAATGGAAAAGGGGATGCCTTTTATATACAATGAAATAAACAGTATCCGGGTCGGGGAAGCGATAATGAGAAACAGAGCAGAAGGGGGATATGACTACGAGTAAAAATGTTAAAATCCTCTCCTGGAACGTAAATGGAATGAGGACCAAAAGTAGAAGGAATAGGATTCTAGAATACCTTAAAACATCAGAGTGTGAAATTATTATATTACAGGAAACACACTTGCTAAAAGAGGAGTGGGCCCAAATAATGAAGAACTTACGATGGGTAGATAGATATATATGCACCACACAAGATTGTAATATCAAAGGGATTGGGATAATAATAAAAAAATCACTCAAGGCCACAGTAGAATCGGAAGAACTAGACAGCAAGGGGAGATGGGCAATAGTAAAAATAAGGATCGAAAATAATTCTTACACAATAGCAGGATACTATGGCCCTAACTTAGATGATGCAGAACCCTTACAAAAATTATACTCTCATCTACTATTAGCCACTAGCCCAATAATCCTGGGAGGCGATTTTAACCTTATAATGGACCCTAAAATCGACAGGTTCCCCCCAGGAAGGCAGGCAAGCCTACCGAGAATGAGAGAATGGATTAAAATATACAAAAGGGACCTAGAACTAAGAGATATTTGGAGAGAGAAAGGGGAGAAAACCCAACCTTTCACGTTGCATAACAAAAAATGACTTTAAATGACTGTTGGATGTGAATTATTACTTTTTCAACTAAAATAAGTGGTTTAAAATCATTTCTGTGCCTGAAATTGGTCTAAATTGAAGCTTTTGAGAAAGCGAAAACTCTGTAAAAGTGGCAATTTTGGTCACTGTGAGGGTTTAAAAAGTGGTTATTCAACATGAGGCCCGATCCAAATGACATTTTGAATCATTTTTGGTAGAGTCCAAAAAATCAATTTTCTGATGAAAAACGATTACCCCGTACCTGTCGAACGTTCAAAAAAGTGGTCAATATTGATGAAATTTTAACATTTAATCTTTTGACTTCAAATGACGGTTGGATGTGAATTATTACTTTTTCAACTAAAATAAGTGTGTTTAAAGTCATTTCTGTGTCTGAAATTGGTCAAAATTGAAGCTTTTGAGTAAGCGAAAACTCTGTAAAAATGGCAATTTTGGTCACTGTGAGGGTTTAAAAAGTGATTATTCAACATGAGGCCCGATCTAAATGACATTTTGAATCATTTTTGGTAGAGTCCAAAAAATCACTTTTCTGATGAAAAACGATGACCCCGGACCTGTCGAAGGTTCAAAAAATGGTCAATATTGATGAAAATGTAACATTTAATCTTTTGTCTTTAAATGACGGTTGGATGTGAATTATTACTTTTTCAACTAAAATAAGTGTGTTTAAAGTAATTTCTGTGTCTGAAATTGGTCAAAATTGAAGCTTCTGAGTAAGCGAAAATTCTGTAAAAATGGCAATTTTGGTCACTGTGAGGGTTTAAAAAGTGATTATTCAACATGAGGCCCGATCTAAATGACATTTTGAATCATTTTTGGTAGAGTCCAAAAAATCAATTTTCTGATGAAAAACGATGTCAAACGTTCAAAAAAGTGGTCAATATTGATGAAATTTTAACATTTAATCTTTTGACTTTAAATGACGATTGGATGTGAATTATTACATGTTCAACTAAAATAAGTGTGTTTAAAGTCATTTCTGTGCCTGAAATTGGTCAAAATTGAAGCTTTTGAGTAAGCGAAAACTCTGTAAAAATGGCAATTTTGGTCACTGTGAGGGTTTAAAAAGTGGTTATTCAACATGAGGCCCGATCCAGATGACATTTTGAATCATTTTTGGTAGTGTCCAAAAAATCAATTTTCTGATGAAAAACGATGACCCCGGACCTGTCGAACGTTCAAAAAAGTGGTCAATATTGATGAAATTTTAACATTTAATCTTTTGACTTTAAATGACTGTTGGATGTGAATTATTACTTTTTCAACTAAAATAAGTGTGTTTAAAGTTATTTCTGTGCCTGAAATTGGTCAAAATTGAAGCTTTTGAGTAAGCAAAACTTTGTAAAAATGGCAATTTTGGTCACTGTGAGGGTTTAAAAAGTGGTTATTCAACATGAGGCCCGATCCAAATAACATTTTGAATCATTTTTGGTAGAGTCCAAAAAATCAATTTTCTGATGAAAAACGATGACCCCGGACCTGTCGAACGTTCAAAAAAGTGGTCAATATTGATGAAATTTTAACATTTAATCTTTTGACTTTAAATGACTGTTGGATGTGAATTATTACTTTTTCAACTAAAATGAGTGTGTTTAAAGTCGTTTCTGTGCCTGAAATTGGTCAAAATTTAAGCTTCTGAGTAAGCAAAACTCTGTGAAAATGGCAATTTTGGTCACTGTGAGGGTTTAAAAAGTGGTTATTCAACATGAGGCCCGATCCAAATGACATTTTGAATCATTTTTGGTATAGCCCACAAAATCAATTTTCTGATGACAAACGATGACCCCGGACCTGTCGAACGTTCAAAAAAGTGGTCAATATTGATGAAATTTTAACATTTAATCTTTTGACTTTAAATGACTGTTGGATGTGAATTATTACTTTTTCAACTAAAATAAGTGTGTTTAAAGTCATTTCTGTGCCTGAAATTGGTAAAAATTGAAGCTTCTGAGTAAGCAAAACTCTGTGAAAATGGCAATTTTGGTCACCGTAAGGGTTTAAAAAGTGGTTATTCAACATGAGGCCCGATCCAAATGACATTTTTAATCATTTTTGGTAGAGTCCAAAACATCACTTTTCTGATGAAACACGATGACCCCGGACCTGTCGAACGTTCAAAAAATGGTCAATATTGATGAAAATGTAACATTTAATCTTTTGTCTTTAAATGACGGTTGGATGTGAATTGTTACTTTTTCAACTAAAATAAGTGTGTTTAAAGTCATTTCTGTGCCTGAAATTGGTCAAAATTGAAGCTTTTGAGTAAGCGAAAACTCTGTAAAAATGGCAATTTTGGTCACTGTGAGGGTTTAAAAAGTGGTTATTCAACATGAGGCCCGATCCAAATGACATTTTGAGTCATTTTTGGTAGAGTCAAAAAAATCAATTGTCTGATGAAAAACGATGACCCCGGACCTGTCGAACTTTAAAAAAATTGTCAATATTGATGACAATTTTACATTCAATCTTTTGACTTTAAATGACGGTTGGTTGTGAATTATTACTTTTTCAAGTAAAATAAGTGTGTTTAAAGTCATTTCTGTGCCTGAAATTGGTCAAAATTGAAGCTTTTGAGTAAGCGAAAACTCTGTAAAAAATGGCAATTTTGGTCACTGTGAGGGTTTAAAAAGTGGTTATTCAACATGAGGCCCGATCCAAATGACATTTTGAATCATTTTTGGTAGAGTCCAAAAAATCAATTTTCTGATGAAAAACGATGACCCCGGACCTGTCGAACGTTCAAAAAAGTGGTCAATATTGATGAAATTTTAACATTTAATCTTTTGACTTTAAATGACGGTTGGATGTGAATTGTTACTTTTTCAACTAAAATAAGTGTGTTTAAAGTCATTTCTGTGCCTGAAATTGGTCAAAATTGAAGCTTTTGAGTAAGCGAAAACTCTGTAAAAATGGCAATTTTGGTCACTGTGAGGGTTTAAAAAGTGGTTATTCAACATGAGGCCCGATCCAAATGACATTTTGAGTCATTTTTGGTAGAGTCAAAAAAATCAATTGTCTGATGAAAAACGATGACCCCGGACCTGTCGAACTTTAAAAAAATTGTCAATATTGATGACAATTTTACATTCAATCTTTTGACTTTAAATGACGGTTGGTTGTGAATTATTACTTTTTCAAGTAAAATAAGTGTGTTTAAAGTCATTTCTGTGCCTGAAATTGGTCAAAATTGAAGCTTTTGAGTAAGCGAAAACTCTGTAAAAAATGGCAATTTTGGTCACTGTGAGGGTTTAAAAAGTGGTTATTCAACATGAGGCCCGATCCAAATGACATTTTGAATCATTTTTGGTAGAGTCCAAAAAATCAATTTTCTGATGAAAAACGATGACCCCGGACCTGTCGAACGTTCAAAAAAGTGGTCAATATTGATGAAATTTTAACATTTAATCTTTTGACTTTAAATGACTGTTGGATGTGAATTATTACTTTTTCAACTAAAATAAGTGTGTTTAAAGTCATTTCTGTGCCTGAAATTGGTCAAAATTGAAGCTTCTGAGTAAGCAAAACTCTGTAAAAATGGCAATTTTGGTCACTGTGAGGGTTTAAAAAGTGGTTATTCAACATTAGGCCCGATCCAAATGACATTTTGAATAATTTTTGGTAGAGTCCAAAAAATCACTTTTCTGATGAAAAACGATGACCCCGGACCTGTCGAAGGTTCAAAAAATGGTCAATATTGATGAAAATGTAACATTTAATCTTTTGACTTTAAATGACGGTTGGATGTGAATTATTACTTTTTCAACTAAAATAAGTGTGTTTAAAGTCATTTCTGTGCCTGAAATTGGTCAAAATTGAAGCTTCTGAGTAAGCAAAACTCTGTGAAAATGGCAATTTTGGTCACTGTAAGGGTTTAAAAAGTAGTTATTCAACATGAGGCCCGATCCAAATGACATTTTGAATCATTTTTGGTAGAGTCCAAAAAATCAATTTTCTGATGAAAAGCGATTACCCCGTACCTGTCGAACGTTCAAAAAAGTGGTCAATATTGATGACATTTTAAATTTAATCTTTTGACTTTAAATGACGGTTGGATGTGAATTATTACTTTTTCAACTAAAATAAGTGTGTTTAAAGTCATTTCTGTGCCTGAAATTGGTCAAAATTGAAGCTTCTGAGTAAGCAAAACTCTGTGAAAATGGCAATTTTGGTCACTGTAAGGGTTTAAAAAGTGGTTATTCAACATGAGGCCTGATCCAAATGACATTTTGAATCATTTTTGGTAGAGTCCAAAAAATCAATTTTATGATGAAAAACAATGACCCCGGACCTGTCGAACGTTCAAAAAAGTGGTCAATATTGATGAAATTTTAACATTTAAACTTTTGACTTTAAATGACTGTTGGATGTGAATTATTACTTTTTCAACTAAAATAAGTGGTTTAAAATCATTTCTGTGCCTGAAATTGGTCTAAATTGAAGCTTTTGAGTAAGCGAAAACTCTGTAAAAGTGGCAATTTTGGTCACTGTGAGGGTTTAAAAAGTGGTTATTCAACATGAGGCCCGATCCAAATGACATTTTGAATCATTTTTGGTAGAGTCCAAAAAATCTATTTTCTGATGAAAAACGATTACCCCGTACCTGTCGAACGTTCAAAAGAGTGGTCAATATTGATGAAATTTAAACATTTAATCTTTTGACTTCAAATGACGGTTGGATGTGAATTATTACTTTTTCAACTAAAATAAGTGTGTTTAAAGTCATTTCTGTGTCTGAAATTGGTCAAAATTGAAGCTTTTGAGTAAGCGAAAACTCTGTAAAAATTGCAATTTTGGTCACTGTGAGGGTTTAAAAAGTGATTATTCAACATGAGGCCCGATCTAAATGACATTTTGAATCATTTTTGGTAGAGTCCAAAAAATCACTTTTCTGATGAAAAACGATGTCAAACGTTCAAAAAAGTGGTCAATATTGATGAAATTTTAACATTTAATCTTTTGACTTTAAATGACGATTGGATGTGAATTATTACATGTTCAACTAAAATAAGTGTGTTTAAAGTCATTTCTGTGCCTGAAATTGGTCAAAATTGAAGCTTTTGAGTAAGCGAAAACTCTGTAAAAATGGCAATTTTGGTCACTGTGAGGGTTTAAAAAGTGGTTATTCAACATGAGGCCCGATCCAGATGACATTTTGAATCATTTTTGGTAGAGTCCAAAAAATCAATTTTCTGATGAAAAACGATGACCCCGGACCTGTCGAACGTTCAAAAAAGTGGTCAATATTGATGAAATTTTAACATTTAATCTTTTGACTTTAAATGACTGTTGGATGTGAATTATTACTTTTTCAACTAAAATAAGTGTGTTTAAAGTTATTTCTGTGCCTGAAATTGGTCAAAATTGAAGCTTTTGAGTAAGCAAAACTTTGCAAAAATGGCAATTTTGGTCACTGTGAGGGTTTAAAAAGTGGTTATTCAACATGAGGCCCGATCCAAATAACATTTTGAATCATTTTTGGTAGAGTCCAAAAAATCAATTTTCTGATGAAAAACGATGACCCCGGACCTGTCGAACGTTCAAAAAAGTGGTCAATATTGATGAAATTTTAAATTTAATCTTTTGACTTTAAATGACTGTTGGATGTGAATTATTACTTTTTCAACTAAAATGAGTGTGTTTAAAGTCGTTTCTGTGCCTGAAATTGGTCAAAATTTAAGCTTCTGAGTAAGCAAAACTCTGTGAAAATGGCAATTTTGGTCACTGTGAGGGTTTAAAAAGTGGTTATTCAACATGAGGCCCGATCCAAATGACATTTTGAATCATTTTTGGTATAGCCCACAAAATCAATTTTCTGATGACAAACGATGACCCCGGACCTGTCGAACGTTCAAAAAAGTGGTCAATATTGATGAAATTTTAACATTTAATCTTTTGACTTTAAATGACTGTTGGATGTGAATTATTACTTTTTCAACTAAAATAAGTGTGTTTAAAGTCATTTCTGTGCCTGAAATTGGTAAAAATTGAAGCTTCTGAGTAAGCAAAACTCTGTGAAAATGGCAATTTTGGTCACCGTAAGGGTTTAAAAAGTGGTTATTCAACATGAGGCCCGATCCAAATGACATTTTGAATCATTTTTGGTAGAGTCCAAAACATCACTTTTCTGATGAAACACGATGACCCCGGACCTGTCGAACGTTCAAAAAATGGTCAATATTGATGAAAATATAACATTTAATCTTTTGTCTTTAAATGACGGTTGGATGTGAATTGTTACTTTTTCAACTAAAATAAGTGTGTTTAAAGTCATTTCTGTGCCTGAAATTGGTCAAAATTGAAGCTTTTGAGTAAGCGAAAACTCTGTAAAAATGGCAATTTTGGTCACTGTGAGGGTTTAAAAAGTGGTTATTCAACATGAGGCCCGATCCAAATGACATTTTGAGTCATTTTTGGTAGAGTCAAAAAAATCAATTGTCTGATGAAAAACGATGACCCCGGACCTGTCGAACTTTTAAAAAATTGTCAATATTGATGACAATTTTACATTTAATCTTTTGACTTTAAATGACGGTTGGTTGTGAATTATTACTTTTTCAAGTAAAATAAGTGTGTTTAAAGTCATTTCTGTGCCTGAAATTGGTCAAAATTGAAGCTTTTGAGTAAGCGAAAACTCTGTAAAAAATGGCAATTTTGGTCACTGTGAGGGTTTAAAAAGTGGTTATTCAACATGAGGCCCGATCCAAATGACATTTTGAATCATTTTTGGTAGAGTCCAAAAAATCAATTTTCTGATGAAAAACGATGACCCCGGACCTGTCGAACGTTCAAAAAAGTGGTCAATATTGATGAAATTTTAACATTTAATCTTTTGACTTTAAATGACTGTTGGATGTGAATTATTACTTTTTCAACTAAAATAAGTGTGTTTAAAGTCATTTCTGTGCCTGAAATTGGTCAAAATTGAAGCTTTTGAGTAAGCAAAACTCTGTGAAAATGGCAATTTTGGTCACTGTAAGGGTTTAAAAAGTAGTTATTCAACATGAGGCCCGATCCAAATGACATTTTGAATCATTTTTGGTAGAGTCCAAAAAATCAATTTTCTGATGAAAAGCGATTACCCCGTACCTGTCGAACGTTCAAAAAAGTGGTCAATATTGATGACATTTTAAATTTAATCTTTTGACTTTAAATGACGGTTGGATGTGAATTATTACTTTTTCAACTAAAATAAGTGTGTTTAAAGTCATTTCTGTGCCTGAAATTGGTCAAAATTGAAGCTTCTGAGTAAGCAAAACTCTGTGAAAATGGCAATTTTGGTCACTGTAAGGGTTTAAAAAGTGGTTATTCAACATGAGGCCTGATCCAAATGACATTTTGAATCATTTTTGGTAGAGTCCAAAAAATCAATTTTATGATGAAAAACAATGACCCCGGACCTGTCGAACGTTCAAAAAAGTGGTCAATATTGATGAAATTTTAACATTTAAACTTTTGACTTTAAATGACTGTTGGATGTGAATTATTACTTTTTCAACTAAAATAAGTGGTTTAAAATCATTTCTGTGCCTGAAATTGGTCTAAATTGAAGCTTTTGAGTAAGCGAAAACTCTGTAAAAGTGGCAATTTTGGTCACTGTGAGGGTTTAAAAAGTGGTTATTCAACATGAGGCCCGATCCAAATGACATTTTGAATCATTTTTGGTAGAGTCCAAAAAATCTATTTTCTGATGAAAAACGATTACCCCGTACCTGTCGAACGTTCAAAAAAGTGGTCAATATTGATGAAATTTAAACATTTAATCTTTTGACTTCAAATGACGGTTGGATGTGAATTATTACTTTTTCAACTAAAATAAGTGTGTTTAAAGTCATTTCTGTGTCTGAAATTGGTCAAAATTGAAGCTTTTGAGTAAGCGAAAACTCTGTAAAAATGGCAATTTTGGTCACTGTGAGGGTTTAAAAAGTGATTATTCAACATGAGGCCCGATCTAAATGACATTTTGAATCATTTTTGGTAGAGTCCAAAAAATCACTTTTCTGATGAAAAACGATGTCAAACGTTCAAAAAAGTGGTCAATATTGATGAAATTTTAACATTTAATCTTTTGACTTTAAATGACGATTGGATGTGAATTATTACATGTTCAACTAAAATAAGTGTGTTTAAAGTCATTTCTGTGCCTGAAATTGGTCAAAATTGAAGCTTTTGAGTAAGCGAAAACTCTGTAAAAATGGCAATTTTGGTCACTGTGAGGGTTTAAAAAATGGTTATTCAACATGAGGCCCGATCCAGATGACATTTTGAATCATTTTTGGTAGAGTCCAAAAAATCAATTTTCTGATGAAAAACGATGACCCCGGACCTGTCGAACGTTCAAAAAAGTGGTCAATATTGATGAAATTTTAACATTTAATCTTTTGACTTTAAATGACTGTTGGATGTGAATTATTACTTTTTCAACTAAAATAAGTGTGTTTAAAGTTATTTCTGTGCCTGAAATTGGTCAAAATTGAAGCTTTTGAGTAAGCAAAACTTTGCAAAAATGGCAATTTTGGTCACTGTGAGGGTTTAAAAAGTGGTTATTCAACATGAGGCCCGATCCAAATAACATTTTGAATCATTTTTGGTAGAGTCCAAAAAATCAATTTTCTGATGAAAAACGATGACCCCGGACCTGTCGAACGTTCAAAAAAGTGGTCAATATTGATGAAATTTTAAATTTAATCTTTTGACTTTAAATGACTGTTGGATGTGAATTATTACTTTTTCAACTAAAATGAGTGTGTTTAAAGTCGTTTCTGTGCCTGAAATTGGTCAAAATTTAAGCTTCTGAGTAAGCAAAACTCTGTGAAAATGGCAATTTTGGTCACTGTGAGGGTTTAAAAAGTGGTTATTCAACATGAGGCCCGATCCAAATGACATTTTGAATCATTTTTGGTATAGCCCACAAAATCAATTTTCTGATGACAAACGATGACCCCGGACCTGTCGAACGTTCAAAAAAGTGGTCAATATTGATGAAATTTTAACATTTAATCTTTTGACTTTAAATGACTGTTGGATGTGAATTATTACTTTTTCAACTAAAATAAGTGTGTTTAAAGTCATTTCTGTGCCTGAAATTGGTCAAAATTGAAGCTTTTGAGTAAGCGAAAACTCTGTAAAAATGGCAATTTTGGTCACTGTGAGGGTTTAAAAAGTGGTTATTCAACATGAGGCCCGATCCAAATGACATTTTGAGTCATTTTTGGTAGAGTCCAAAACATCACTTTTCTGATGAAACACGATGACCCCGGACCTGTCGAACGTTCAAAAAATGGTCAATATTGATGAAAATATAACATTTAATCTTTTGTCTTTAAATGACGGTTGGATGTGAATTGTTACTTTTTCAACTAAAATAAGTGTGTTTAAAGTCATTTCTGTGCCTGAAATTGGTCAAAATTGAAGCTTTTGAGTAAGCGAAAACTCTGTAAAAATGGCAATTTTGGTCACTGTGAGGGTTTAAAAAGTGGTTATTCAACATGAGGCCCGATCCAAATGACATTTTGAGTCATTTTTGGTAGAGTCAAAAAAATCAATTGTCTGATGAAAAACGATGACCCCGGACCTGTCGAACTTTAAAAAAATTGTCAATATTGATGACAATTTTACATTTAATCTTTTGACTTTAAATGACGGTTGGTTGTGAATTATTACTTTTTCAAGTAAAATAAGTGTGTTTAAAGTCATTTCTGTGCCTGAAATTGGTCAAAATTGAAGCTTTTGAGTAAGCGAAAACTCTGTAAAAAATGGCAATTTTGGTCACTGTGAGGGTTTAAAAAGTGGTTATTCAACATGAGGCCCGATCCAAATGACATTTTGAATCATTTTTGGTAGAGTCCAAAAAATCAATTTTCTGATGAAAAACGATGACCCCGGACCTGTCGAACGTTCAAAAAAGTGGTCAATATTGATGAAATTTTAACATTTAATCTTTTGACTTTAAATGACTGTTGGATGTGAATTATTACTTTTTCAACTAAAATAAGTGTGTTTAAAGTCATTTCTGTGCCTGAAATTGGTCAAAATTGAAGCTTCTGAGTAAGCAAAACTCTGTAAAAATGGCAATTTTGGTCACTGTGAGGGTTTAAAAAGTGGTTATTCAACATTAGGCCCCATCCAAATGACATTTTGAATAATTTTTGGTAGAGTCCAAAAAATCACTTTTCTGATGAAAAACGATGACCCCGGACCTGTCGAAGGTTCAAAAAAACAAAAAATGGTCAATATTGATGAAAATGTAACATTTAATCTTTTGACTTTAAATGACGGTTGGATGTGAATTATTACTTTTTCAACTAAAATAAGTGTGTTTAAAGTCATTTCTGTGCCTGAAATTGGTCAAAATTGAAGCTTTTGAGTAAGCAAAACTCTGTGAAAATGGCAATTTTGGTCACTGTAAGGGTTTAAAAAGTAGTTATTCAACATGAGGCCCGATCCAAATGACATTTTGAATCATTTTTGGTAGAGTCCAAAAAATCAATTTTCTGATGAAAAGCGATTACCCCGTACCTGTCGAACGTTCAAAAAAGTGGTCAATATTGATGAAATTTTTAATTTAATCTTTTGACTTTAAATGACGGTTGGATGTGAATTCTTACTTTTTCAACTAAAATAAGTGTGTTTAAAGTCATTTCTGTGCCTGAAATTGGTCAAAATTGAAGCTTCTGAGTAAGCAAAACTCTGTGAAAATGGCAATTTTGGTCACTGTAAGGGTTTAAAAAGTGGTTATTCAACATGAGGCCTGATCCAAATGACATTTTGAATCATTTTTGGTAGAGTCCAAAAAATCAATTTTATGATGAAAAACAATGACCCCAGACCTGTCGAACGTTCAAAAAAGTGGTCAATATTGATGAAATTTTAACATTTAAACTTTTGACTTTAAATGACTGTTGGATGTGAATTATTACTTTTTCAACTAAAATAAGTGGTTTAAAATCATTTCTGTGCCTGAAATTGGTCTAAATTGAAGCTTTTGAGTAAGCGAAAACTCTGTAAAAGTGGCAATTTTGGTCACTGTGAGGGTTTAAAAAGTGGTTATTCAACATGAGGCCCGATCCAAATGACATTTTGAATCATTTTTGGTAGAGTCCAAAAAATCTATTTTCTGATGAAAAACGATTACCCCGTACCTGTCGAACGTTCAAAAAAGTGGTCAATATTGATGAAATTTAAACATTTAATCTTTTGACTTTAAATGACTGTTGGATGTGAATTATTACTTTTTCAACTAAAATAAGTGTGTTTAAAGTCATTTCTGTGCCTGAAATTGGTAAAAATTGAAGCTTCTGAGTAAGCGAAAACTCTGTGAAAATGGCAATTTTGGTCACCGTAAGGGTTTAAAAAGTGGTTATTCAACATGAGGCCCGATCCAAATGACATTTTGAATCATTTTTGGTAGAGTCAAAAAAATCAATTGTCTGATGAAAAACGATGACCCCGGACCTGTCGAACGTTCAAAAAAGTGGTCAATATTGATGAAATTTTAACATTTAATCTTTTGACTTTTAATGGCGGTTGGATGTGAAATATTACTTTTTCAACTAAAATAAGTGTGTTTAAAGTCATTTCTGTGCCTGAAATTGGTCAAAATTGAAGCTTCTGAGTAAGCAAAACTCTGTAAAAATGGCAATTTTGGTCACTGTGAGGGTCTAAAAAGTGGTTATTCAACATGAGGCCTGATCCAAATGACATTTTGAATCATTTTTGGTAGAGTCCAAAAAATCAATTGTCTGATGAAAAACGATGACCTGTCGAACTTTCAAAAAATGGTCAATATTGATGAGGGGGAAGATGGCGGCTGAGTAGGACGCTCAGTCGGAGAGCTCCTGAAAACCTGACTCCTCTGACATGAGGAAAAGGCGATGAAAATATATAAAAAACAAACGAACCTTACAGGGACGCTGCAGTATTAAAAAATAAAGAGATCTGCCATTCCAGCTAAAAGAATGCGAGTGTAACGCGCCCCTCACTCGATTCTGAGCATTACAGCCGAGGACGATGGGGGAACAAGCAAAAGCAGACACGGGAGATGTTAACCCACCTCGAGACAGTATACAGTGAGGCGCTGGAGAAGGGCGGCATAAACGGTGTAAACGCCACAGAGTTAGTCGTTGTGTTCAAAGTCCCTCGATGTTCCGAGAGTGAGCAGAGCAACGGGTCCGTTGTACATCCGGGGAGTCCGGGGAATTGTCCAGGGAATCGTGACGGGATCTGGGCAGTAGCCGCCAGAGCAAAAGCAGCAGCAGGCAAAGCAGCCGGGAGAGTTTGGTATCTCTTCCGGGGTGTGAGCGGTCGAGCCTCACTAGACGAAGCGAGTTCAGGGTTTGGCTTCCGGACAGAGAGAGGCAGAGGCAGAGCCCCGGCAGTCTGCGCAGTCCCAGGAGAGGAACACACAAGTTGGAAACACACCCGAGGCGACCCAGGAAACGTTAGCACAAAAGATAAGTGGTTCAGATCTCTCAACACTGAGGAGCTAAAGGCTCTTAATCTAACTTGTAAAATAAACGCTGTCAGATCAGAGAAAGTCAATACGCTGATTCATATGAGTGCTGGGTTAAAAGGCACAGAGGGAGATGTGAGGGAGTGCACCAAGTCCTCTGAACAAACTGAAAGCTTGGAAAGTTTAGAGCCCTGCACTGAAAATAAACTGGGCGCTATACCAGAGAAACAAGAGAGGAAAGTAATTTCAAATTATAGCCTGCGAAATAGAGCCTTTCTAAGCCAAGAACAATACCCGAAAGGAATTTCTCCCAGAGAGATAAAAAAGAGAGTTAGAAAGCCACCTAAAGAGAGACTAAAAAAACCATTGACACTGAAAAAGAAATAAACTCAACGAAAAATAAACCTGATATACTGCAGAAAAGAAACATTAAAATAACACCTTCGTTAAGGACCTACTTTAAAGTCCAGTCTAAGCAAGACCTTCATACCAAAGAGGTGTATACACAAATTATATCTGAAAACCTAATCCCAAGTCCAACTCTAACACAGCAAAACACTGTATCGCCCCTGACAGCACCTATCTGCTTGGTTCACGAGAAAGTATCTCTAGTTAGCAGCAAGAATAAAACGCAAAGTAAGGCTGAGACTAGAGAAGAAGAAATTAAAGAGGCAGAAATAGAGGTAGAGGTAGATACCAACCTTCTAGTAGGTATCATGGCTACTGGGGTGACTAAAGGTGTTGGAAGCCTAGAGGAAAGAGAAGAAATAGGAGGCAGTAGGAATGGGTTGCCCGAGACTGAGGCTGAGACTGAAGTACAAGTGACAGGTCAAAGTATCCGGGAAAATCAGACAGATAGACCTCTTGAGACTGACTTACAAGAAACAGGACATAGTATCCCGGGAAATCAGACGGATAGACTTCTTGAAAAAATATGGATAGATATGAGAGAAAAATTCACCATATCAGAAGCCAAGCAGGATAAAATACAAGAAGTATGCGAGAAACTGGACAACAAACTCAATGAGCTGGGAGACAGAGTGACTGCCATAGAAAGTGAAGTTGGCACCTTAAGTAAAAAAGTAGAGAAAAATCAAAAAGACATAAACTCTCTGAGGCAGGATAACAAAATAATGCACGAGAAGATGGAATCGCTTGAGAATCAAGCAAGAAAAAATAACATAAGGATCTTAAATGTGCCGGAAAATCAAGAGGGATCTGATATCAAAAAATATGTGGTGGAACTACTTTTAGAACATTTCCCATGGGCAGACAGAGCACAGCTTGAAGAGGATATACAAAGGACACATAGGGATCCTTTTAGCAAAAATAAAGAGAGGAAAACACCAAGGAAAATTCTCGTAAATTTCAAAACCTACGTCCTAAAAGAAAAAATTCTGGGAGAGGCATTGAAAAAAGGCAATTTTAACAAAGAGAACTGGTCTTTTAAAATTAGATCGTACATGTCTAAAGCTTCACAGACCAGACAATGGGAGCTAGGGAACCTAATGCCAGAATTACAGCAACTTGGTGCAACTGTGCAGATGAAGTTCCCTCCGTCATTAAGGATAATGTGGAGAAACAAAATGCGAAATATACGGGACCCAGAGGAAGTAAAATCTCTCCTGGACTTAATGCGAGAAGAAATTATGTCAAAAGAGTTAAGAAGGTAAGAAGAAATGCTATTAACATATATAGCTCTCGTATTAACAATGATATAGATCGCTGCAGAATTAGAATTACATTAAAGACATTAAAGACATGTCAAGAGTCAGGGAGAAGAGGAGCCATAAAGGGTTAAGGAATAACCCTAAGAAAAGAAGAAGGAGGCTTCCCCAGGGAGGGTGAAAATAAAACACTAAAAGAAAACACAAAAAAATATTCAGTTCAGAAAAAGGGTGGGGAGCAAAATAGGGAAAAAATAGAAAAAAAATCCTCAAACGTCAGGGAATGGAAAAGGGGATGCCTTTTATATACAATGAAATAAACAGTATCCGGGTCGGGGAAGCGATAATGAGAAACAGAGCAGAAGGGGGATATGACTACGAGTAAAAATGTTAAAATCCTCTCCTGGAACGTAAATGGAATGAGGACCAAAAGTAGAAGGAATAGGATTCTAGAATACCTTAAAACATCAGAGTGTGAAATTATTATATTACAGGAAACACACTTGCTAAAAGAGGAGTGGGCCCAAATAATGAAGAACTTACGATGGGTAGATAGATATATATGCACCACACAAGATTGTAATATCAAAGGGATTGGGATAATAATAAAAAAATCACTCAAGGCCACAGTAGAATCGGAAGAACTAGACAGCAAGGGGAGATGGGCAATAGTAAAAATAAGGATCGAAAATAATTCTTGCACAATAGCAGGATACTATGGCCCTAACTTAGATGATGCAGAACCCTTACAAAAATTATACTCTCATCTACTATTAGCCACTAGCCCAATAATCCTGGGAGGCGATTTTAACCTTATAATGCACCCTAAAATCGACAGGTTCCCCCCAGGAAGGCAGGCAAGCCTACCGAGAATGAGAGAATGGATTAAAATATACAAAAGGGACCTAGAACTAAGAGATATTTGGAGAGAGAAAGGGGAGAAAACCCAACCTTTCACGTTGCATAACAAAAAATGACTTTAAATGACTGTTGGATGTGAATTATAACTTTTTCAACTAAAATAAGTGGTTTAAAATCATTTCTGTGCCTGAAATTGGTCTAAATTGAAGCTTTTGAGTAAGCGAAAACTCTGTAAAAGTGGCAATTTTGGTCACTGTGAGGGTTTAAAAAGTGGTTATTCAACATGAGGCCCGATCCAAATGACATTTTGAATCATTTTTGGTAGAGTCCAAAAAATCAATTTTCTGATGAAAAACGATTACCCCGTACCTGTCGAACGTTCAAAAAAGTGGTCAATATTGATGAAATTTTAACATTTAATCTTTTGACTTCAAATGACGGTTGGATGTGAATTATTACTTTTTCAACTAAAATAAGTGTGTTTAAAGTCATTTCTGTGTCTGAAATTGGTCAAAATTGAAGCTTTTGAATAAGCGAAAACTCTGTAAAAATGGCAATTTTGGTCACTGTGAGGGTTTAAAAAGTGATTATTCAACATGAGGCCCGATCTAAATGACATTTTGAATCATTTTTGGTAGAGTCCAAAAAATCACTTTTCTGATGAAAAACGATGACCCCGGACCTGTCGAAGGTTCAAAAAATGGTCAATATTGATGAAAATGTAACATTTAATCTTTTGTCTTTAAATGACGGTTGGATGTGAATTATTACTTTTTCAACTAAAATAAGTGTGTTTAAAGTAATTTCTGTGTCTGAAATTGGTCAAAATTGAAGCTTCTGAGTAAGCGAAAATTCTGTAAAAATGGCAATTTTGGTCACTGTGAGGGTTTAAAAAGTGATTATTCAACATGAGGCCCGATCTAAATGACATTTTGAATCATTTTTGGTAGAGTCCAAAAAATCAATTTTCTGATGAAAAACGATGTCAAACGTTCAAAAAAGTGGTCAATATTGATGAAATTTTAACATTTAATCTTTTGACTTTAAATGACGATTGGATGTGAATTATTACATGTTCAACTAAAATAAGTGTGTTTAAAGTCATTTCTGTGCCTGAAATTGGTCAAAATTGAAGCTTTTGAGTAAGCGAAAACTCTGTAAAAATGGCAATTTTGGTCACTGTGAGGGTTTAAAAAGTGGTTATTCAACATGAGGCCCGATCCAAATAACATTTTGAATCATTTTTGGTAGAGTCCAAAAAATCAATTTTCTGATGAAAAACGATGACCCCGGACCTGTCGAACGTTCAAAAAAGTGGTCAATATTGATGAAATTTTAACATTTAATCTTTTGACTTTAAATGACTGTTGGATGTGAATTATTACTTTTTCAACTAAAATAAGTGTGTTTAAAGTCATTTCTGTGCCTGAAATTGGTAAAAATTGAAGCTTCTGAGTAAGCAAAACTCTGTGAAAATGGCAATTTTGGTCACCGTAAGGGTTTAAAAAGTGGTTATTCAACATGAGGCCCGATCCAAATGACATTTTTAATCATTTTTGGTAGAGTCCAAAACATCACTTTTCTGATGAAACACGATGACCCCGGACCTGTCGAACGTTCAAAAAATGGTCAATATTGATGAAAATGTAACATTTAATCTTTTGTCTTTAAATGACGGTTGGATGTGAATTGTTACTTTTTCAACTAAAATAAGTGTGTTTAAAGTCATTTCTGTGCCTGAAATTGGTCAAAATTGAAGCTTTTGAGTAAGCGAAAACTCTGTAAAAATGGCAATTTTGGTCACTGTGAGGGTTTAAAAAGTGGTTATTCAACATGAGGCCCGATCCAAATGACATTTTGAGTCATTTTTGGTAGAGTCAAAAAAATCAATTGTCTGATGAAAAACGATGACCCCGGACCTGTCGAACTTTAAAAAAATTGTCAATATTGATGACAATTTTACATTCAATCTTTTGACTTTAAATGACGGTTGGTTGTGAATTATTACTTTTTCAAGTAAAATAAGTGTGTTTAAAGTCATTTCTGTGCCTGAAATTGGTCAAAATTGAAGCTTTTGAGTAAGCGAAAACTCTGTAAAAAATGGCAATTTTGGTCACTGTGAGGGTTTAAAAAGTGGTTATTCAACATGAGGCCCGATCCAAATGACATTTTGAATCATTTTTGGTAGAGTCCAAAAAATAAATTTTCTGATGAAAAACGATGACCCCGGACCTGTCGAACGTTCAAAAAAGTGGTCAATATTGATGAAATTTTAACATTTAATCTTTTGACTTTAAATGACTGTTGGATGTGAATTATTACTTTTTCAACTAAAATAAGTGTGTTTAAAGTCATTTCTGTGCCTGAAATTGGTCAAAATTGAAGCTTCTGAGTAAGCAAAACTCTGTAAAAATGGCAATTTTGGTCACTGTGAGGGTTTAAAAAGTGGTTATTCAACATTAGGCCCGATCCAAATGACATTTTGAATAATTTTTGGTAGAGTCCAAAAAATCACTTTTCTGATGAAAAACGATGACCCCGGACCTGTCGAAGGTTCAAAAAATGGTCAATATTGATGAAAATGTAACATTTAATCTTTTGACTTTAAATGACGGTTGGATGTGAATTATTACTTTTTCAACTAAAATAAGTGTGTTTAAAGTCATTTCTGTGCCTGAAATTGGTCAAAATTGAAGCTTTTGAGTAAGCAAAACTCTGTGAAAATGGCAATTTTGGTCACTGTAAGGGTTTAAAAAGTAGTTATTCAACATGAGGTCCGATCCAAATGACATTTTGAATCATTTTTGGTAGAGTCCAAAAAATCAATTTTCTGATGAAAAGCGATTACCCCGTACCTGTCGAACGTTCAAAAAAGTGGTCAATATTGATGACATTTTAAATTTAATCTTTTGACTTTAAATGACGGTTGGATGTGAATTATTACTTTTTCAACTAAAATAAGTGTGTTTAAAGTCATTTCTGTGCCTGAAATTGGTCAAAATTGAAGCTTCTGAGTAAGCAAAACTCTGTGAAAATGGCAATTTTGGTCACTGTAAGGGTTTAAAAAGTGGTTATTCAACATGAGGCCTGATCCAAATGACATTTTGAATCATTTTTGGTAGAGTCCAAAAAATCAATTTTATGATGAAAAACAATGACCCCGGACCTGTCGAACGTTCAAAAAAGTGGTCAATATTGATGAAATTTTAACATTTAAACTTTTGACTTTAAATGACTGTTGGATGTGAATTATTACTTTTTCAACTAAAATAAGTGGTTTAAAATCATTTCTGTGCCTGAAATTGGTCTAAATTGAAGCTTTTGAGTAAGCGAAAACTCTGTAAAAGTGGCAATTTTGGTCACTGTGAGGGTTTAAAAAGTGGTTATTCAACATGAGGCCCGATCCAAATGACATTTTGAATCATTTTTGGTAGAGTCCAAAAAATCTATTTTCTGATGAAAAACGATTACCCCGTACCTGTCGAACGTTCAAAAAAGTGGTCAATATTGATGAAATTTAAACATTTAATCTTTTGACTTCAAATGACGGTTGGATGTGAATTATTACTTTTTCAACTAAAATAAGTGTGTTTAAAGTCATTTCTGTGTCTGAAATTGGTCAAAATTGAAGCTTTTGAGTAAGCGAAAACTCTGTAAAAATGGCAATTTTGGTCACTGTGAGGGTTTAAAAAGTGATTATTCAACATGAGGCCCGATCTAAATGACATTTTGAATCATTTTTGGTAGAGTCCAAAAAATCACTTTTCTGATGAAAAACGATGTCAAACGTTCAAAAAAGTGGTCAATATTGATGAAATTTTAACATTTAATCTTTTGACTTTAAATGACGATTGGATGTGAATTATTACATGTTCAACTAAAATAAGTGTGTTTAAAGTCATTTCTGTGCCTGAAATTGGTCAAAATTGAAGCTTTTGAGTAAGCGAAAACTCTGTAAAAATGGCAATTTTGGTCACTGTGAGGGTTTAAAAAGTGGTTATTCAACATGAGGCCCGATCCAGATGACATTTTGAATCATTTTTGGTAGAGTCCAAAAAATCAATTTTCTGATGAAAAACGATGACCCCGGACCTGTCGAACGTTCAAAAAAGTGGTCAATATTGATGAAATTTTAACATTTAATCTTTTGACTTTAAATGACTGTTGGATGTGAATTATTACTTTTTCAACTAAAATAAGTGTGTTTAAAGTTATTTCTGTGCCTGAAATTGGTCAAAATTGAAGCTTTTGAGTAAGCAAAACTTTGCAAAAATGGCAATTTTGGTCACTGTGAGGGTTTAAAAAGTGGTTATTCAACATGAGGCCCGATCCAAATAACATTTTGAATCATTTTTGGTAGAGTCCAAAAAATCAATTTTCTGATGAAAAACGATGACCCCGGACCTGTCGAACGTTCAAAAAAGTGGTCAATATTGATGAAATTTTAACATTTAATCTTTTGACTTTAAATGACTGTTGGATGTGAATTATTACTTTTTCAACTAAAATGAGTGTGTTTAAAGTCGTTTCTGTGCCTGAAATTGGTCAAAATTTAAGCTGAGTAAGCAAAACTCTGTGAAAATGGCAATTTTGGTCACTGTGAGGGTTTAAAAAGTGGTTATTCAACATGAGGCCCGATCCAAATGACATTTTGAATCATTTTTGGTATAGCCCACAAAATCAATTTTCTGATGACAAACGATGACCCCGGACCTGTCGAACGTTCAAAAAAGTGGTCAATATTGATGACATTTTAACATTTAATCTTTTGACTTTAAATGACTGTTGGATGTGAATTATTACTTTTTCAACTAAAATAAGTGTGTTTAAAGTCATTTCTGTGCCTGAAATTGGTAAAAATTGAAGCTTCTGAGTAAGCAAAACTCTGTGAAAATGGCAATTTTGGTCACCGTAAGGGTTTAAAAAGTGGTTATTCAACATGAGGCCCGATCCAAATGACATTTTGAATCATTTTTGGTAGAGTCCAAAACATCACTTTTCTGATGAAACACGATGACCCCGGACCTGTCGAACGTTCAAAAAATGGTCAATATTGATGAAAATGTAACATTTAATCTTTTGTCTTTAAATGACGGTTGGATGTGAATTGTTACTTTTTCAACTAAAATAAGTGTGTTTAAAGTCTTTTCTGTGCCTGAAATTGGTCAAAATTGAAGCTTTTGAGTAAGCGAAAACTCTGTAAAAATGGCAATTTTGGTCACTGTGAGGGTTTAAAAAGTGGTTATTCAACATGAGGCCCGATCCAAATGACATTTTGAGTCATTTTTGGTAGAGTCAAAAAAATCAATTGTCTGATGAAAAACGATGACCCCGGACCTGTCGAACTTTAAAAAAATTGTCAATATTGATGACAATTTTACATTTAATCTTTTGACTTTAAATGACGGTTGGTTGTGAATTATTACTTTTTCAAGTAAAATAAGTGTGTTTAAAGTCATTTCTGTGCCTGAAATTGGTCAAAATTGAAGCTTTTGAGTAAGCGAAAACTCTGTAAAAAATGGCAATTTTGGTCACTGTGAGGGTTTAAAAAGTGGTTATTCAACATGAGGCCCGATCCAAATGACATTTTGAATCATTTTTGGTAGAGTCCAAAAAATCAATTTTCTGATGAAAAACGATGACCCCGGACCTGTCGAACGTTCAAAAAAGTGGTCAATATTGATGAAATTTTAACATTTAATCTTTTGACTTTAAATGACTGTTGGATGTGAATTATTACTTTTTCAACTAAAATAAGTGTGTTTAAAGTCATTTCTGTGCCTGAAATTGGTCAAAATTGAAGCTTCTGAGTAAGCAAAACTCTGTAAAAATGGCAATTTTGGTCACTGTGAGGGTTTAAAAAGTGGTTATTCAACATTAGGCCCCATCCAAATGACATTTTGAATAATTTTTGGTAGAGTCCAAAAAATCACTTTTCTGATGAAAAACGATGACCCCGGACCTGTCGAAGGTTAAAAAAAACAAAAAATGGTCAATATTGATGAAAATGTAACATTTAATCATTTGACTTTAAATGACGATTGGATGTGAATTATTACTTTTTCAACTAAAATAAGTGTGTTTAAAGTCATTTCTGTGCCTGAAATTGGTCAAAATTGAAGCTTTTGAGTAAGCAAAACTCTGTAAAAATGGCAATTTTGGTCACTGTGAGGGTTTAAAAAGTGGTTATTCAACATGAGGCCCGATCCAAATGACATTTTGAATCATTTTTGGTAGAGTCCAAAAAATCAATTTTCTGATGAAAAACGATGACCCCGTACCTGTCGAACGTTCAAAAAAGTGGTCAATATTGATGAAATTTTAACATTTAATCTTTTGACTTTAAATGACTGTTGGATGTGAATTATTACTTTTTCAACTAAAATAAGTGTGTTTAAAGTTATTTCTGTGCCTGAAATTGGTCAAAATTGAAGCTTTTGAGTAAGCAAAACTTTGCAAAAATGGCAATTTTGGTCACTGTGAGGGTTTAAATAGTGGTTATTCAACATGAGGCCCGATCCAAATAACATTTTGAATCATTTTTGGTAGAGTCCAAAAAATCAATTTTCTGATGAAAAACGATGACCCCGGACCTGTCGAACGTTCAAAAAAGTGGTCAATATTGATGAAATTTTAACATTTAATCTTTTGACTTTAAATGACTGTTGGATGTGAATTATTACTTTTTCAACTAAAATAAGTGTGTTTAAAGTCATTTCTGTGCCTGAAATTGGTAAAAATTGAAGCTTCTGAGTAAGCAAAACTCTGTGAAAATGGCAATTTTGGTCACCGTAAGGGTTTAAAAAGTGGTTATTCAACATGAGGCCCGATCCAAATGACATTTTGAATCATTTTTGGTAGAGTCCAAAACATCACTTTTCTGATGAAACACGATGACCCCGGACCTGTCGAACGTTCAAAAAATGGTCAATATTGATGAAAATATAACATTTAATCTTTTGTCTTTAAATGACGGTTGGATGTGAATTGTTACTTTTTCAACTAAAATAAGTGTGTTTAAAGTCATTTCTGTGCCTGAAATTGGTCAAAATTGAAGCTTTTGAGTAAGCGAAAACTCTGTAAAAATGGCAATTTTGGTCACTATGAGGGTTTAAAAAGTGGTTATTCAACATGAGGCCCGATCCAAATGACATTTTGAGTCATTTTTGGTAGAGTCAAAAAAATCAATTGTCTGATGAAAAACGATGACCCCGGACCTGTCGAACTTTAAAAAAATTGTCAATATTGATGACAATTTTACATTTAATCTTTTGACTTTAAATGACGGTTGGTTGTGAATTATTACTTTTTCAAGTAAAATAAGTGTGTTTAAAGTCATTTCTGTGCCTGAAATTGGTCAAAATTGAAGCTTTTGAGTAAGCGAAAACTCTGTAAAAAATGGCAATTTTGGTCACTGTGAGGGTTTAAAAAGTGGTTATTCAACATGAGGCCCGATCCAAATGACATTTTGAATCATTTTTGGTAGAGTCCAAAAAATCAATTTTCTGATGAAAAACGATGACCCCGGACCTGTCGAACGTTCAAAAAAGTGGTCAATATTGATGAAATTTTAACATTTAATCTTTTGACTTTAAATGACTGTTGGATGTGAATTATTACTTTTTCAACTAAAATAAGTGTGTTTAAAGTCATTTCTGTGCCTGAAATTGGTCAAAATTGAAGCTTCTGAGTAAGCAAAACTCTGTAAAAATGGCAATTTTGGTCACTGTGAGGGTTTAAAAAGTGGTTATTCAACATTAGGCCCGATCCAAATGACATTTTGAATAATTTTTGGTAGAGTCCAAAAAATCACTTTTCTGATGAAAAACGATGACCCCGGACCTGTCGAAGGTTCAAAAAAACAAAAAATGGTCAATATTGATGAAAATGTAACATTTAATCTTTTGACTTTAAATGACGGTTGGATGTGAATTATTACTTTTTCAACTAAAATAAGTGTGTTTAAAGTCATTTCTGTGCCTGAAATTGGTCAAAATTGAAGCTTTTGAGTAAGCAAAACTCTGTGAAAATGGCAATTTTGGTCACTGTAAGGGTTTAAAAAGTAGTTATTCAACATGAGGCCCGATCCAAATGACATTTTGAATCATTTTTGGTAGAGTCCAAAAAATCAATTTTCTGATGAAAAGCGATTACCCCGTACCTGTCGAACGTTCAAAAAAGTGGTCAATATTGATGAAATTTTTTATTTAATCTTTTGACTTTAAATGACGGTTGGATGTGAATTCTTACTTTTTCAACTAAAATAAGTGTGTTTAAAGTCATTTCTGTGCCTGAAATTGGTCAAAATTGAAGCTTCTGAGTAAGCAAAACTCTGTGAAAATGGCAATTTTGGTCACTGTAAGGGTTTAAAAAGTGGTTATTCAACATGAGGCCTGATCCAAATGACATTTTGAATCATTTTTGGTAGAGTCCAAAAAATCAATTTTATGATGAAAAAAAAAATGACCCCGGACCTGTCGAACGTTCAAAAAATGGTCAATATTGATGAAAATGTAACATTTAATCTTTTGACTTTAAATGACGGTTGGATGTGAATTATTACTTTTTCAACTAAAATAAGTGTGTTTAAAGTCATTTCTGTGCCTGAAATTGGTCAAAATTGAAGCTTTTGAGTAAGCAAAACTCTGTGAAAATGGCAATTTTGGTCACTGTAAGGGTTTAAAAAGTAGTTATTCAACATGAGGCCCGATCCAAATGACATTTTGAATCATTTTTGGTAGAGTCCAAAAAATCAATTTTCTGATGAAAAGCGATTACCCCGTACCTGTCGAACGTTCAAAAAAGTGGTCAATATTGATGACATTTTAAATTTAATCTTTTGACTTTAAATGACGGTTGGATGTGAATTATTACTTTTTCAACTAAAATAAGTGTGTTTAAAGTCATTTCTGTGCCTGAAATTGGTCAAAATTGAAGCTTCTGAGTAAGCAAAACTCTGTGAAAATGGCAATTTTGGTCACTGTAAGGGTTTAAAAAGTGGTTATTCAACATGAGGCCTGATCCAAATGACATTTTGAATCATTTTTGGTAGAGTCCAAAAAATCAATTTTATGATGAAAAACAATGACCCCGGACCTGTCGAACGTTCAAAAAAGTGGTCAATATTGATGAAATTTTAACATTTAAACTTTTGACTTTAAATGACTGTTGGATGTGAATTATTACTTTTTCAACTAAAATAAGTGGTTTAAAATCATTTCTGTGCCTGAAATTGGTCTAAATTGAAGCTTTTGAGTAAGCGAAAACTCTGTAAAAGTGGCAATTTTGGTCACTGTGAGGGTTTAAAAAGTGGTTATTCAACATGAGGCCCGATCCAAATGACATTTTGAATCATTTTTGGTAGAGTCCAAAAAATCTATTTTCTGATGAAAAACGATTACCCCGTACCTGTCGAACGTTCAAAAAAGTGGTCAATATTGATGAAATTTAAACATTTAATCTTTTGACTTCAAATGACGGTTGGATGTGAATTATTACTTTTTCAACTAAAATAAGTGTGTTTAAAGTCATTTCTGTGTCTGAAATTGGTCAAAATTGAAGCTTTTGAGTAAGCGAAAACTCTGTAAAAATGGCAATTTTGGTCACTGTGAGGGTTTAAAAAGTGATTATTCAACATGAGGCCCGATCTAAATGACATTTTGAATCATTTTTGGTAGAGTCCAAAAAATCACTTTTCTGATGAAAAACGATGTCAAACGTTCAAAAAAGTGGTCAATATTGATGAAATTTTAACATTTAATCTTTTGACTTTAAATGACGATTGGATGTGAATTATTACATGTTCAACTAAAATAAGTGTGTTTAAAGTCATTTCTGTGCCTGAAATTGGTCAAAATTGAAGCTTTTGAGTAAGCGAAAACTCTGTAAAAATGGCAATTTTGGTCACTGTGAGGGTTTAAAAAGTGGTTATTCAACATGAGGCCCGATCCAGATGACATTTTGAATCATTTTTGGTAGAGTCCAAAAAATCAATTTTCTGATGAAAAACGATGACCCCGGACCTGTCGAACGTTCAAAAAAGTGGTCAATATTGATGAAATTTTAACATTTAATCTTTTGACTTTAAATGACTGTTGGATGTGAATTATTACTTTTTCAACTAAAATAAGTGTGTTTAAAGTTATTTCTGTGCCTGAAATTGGTCAAAATTGAAGCTTTTGAGTAAGCAAAACTTTGCAAAAATGGCAATTTTGGTCACTGTGAGGGTTTAAAAAGTGGTTATTCAACATGAGGCCCGATCCAAATAACATTTTGAATCATTTTTGGTAGAGTCCAAAAAATCAATTTTCTGATGAAAAACGATGACCCCGGACCTGTCGAACGTTCAAAAAAGTGGTCAATATTGATGAAATTTTAACATTTAATCTTTTGACTTTAAATGACTGTTGGATGTGAATTATTACTTTTTCAACTAAAATGAGTGTGTTTAAAGTCGTTTCTGTGCCTGAAATTGGTCAAAATTTAAGCTGAGTAAGCAAAACTCTGTGAAAATGGCAATTTTGGTCACTGTGAGGGTTTAAAAAGTGGTTATTCAACATGAGGCCCGATCCAAATGACATTTTGAATCATTTTTGGTATAGCCCACAAAATCAATTTTCTGATGACAAACGATGACCCCGGACCTGTCGAACGTTCAAAAAAGTGGTCAATATTGATGACATTTTAACATTTAATCTTTTGACTTTAAATGACTGTTGGATGTGAATTATTACTTTTTCAACTAAAATAAGTGTGTTTAAAGTCATTTCTGTGCCTGAAATTGGTAAAAATTGAAGCTTCTGAGTAAGCAAAACTCTGTGAAAATGGCAATTTTGGTCACCGTAAGGGTTTAAAAAGTGGTTATTCAACATGAGGCCCGATCCAAATGACATTTTGAATCATTTTTGGTAGAGTCCAAAACATCACTTTTCTGATGAAACACGATGACCCCGGACCTGTCGAACGTTCAAAAAATGGTCAATATTGATGAAAATGTAACATTTAATCTTTTGTCTTTAAATGACGGTTGGATGTGAATTGTTACTTTTTCAACTAAAATAAGTGTGTTTAAAGTCTTTTCTGTGCCTGAAATTGGTCAAAATTGAAGCTTTTGAGTAAGCGAAAACTCTGTAAAAATGGCAATTTTGGTCACTGTGAGGGTTTAAAAAGTGGTTATTCAACATGAGGCCCGATCCAAATGACATTTTGAGTCATTTTTGGTAGAGTCAAAAAAATCAATTGTCTGATGAAAAACGATGACCCCGGACCTGTCGAACTTTAAAAAAATTGTCAATATTGATGACAATTTTACATTTAATCTTTTGACTTTAAATGACGGTTGGTTGTGAATTATTACTTTTTCAAGTAAAATAAGTGTGTTTAAAGTCATTTCTGTGCCTGAAATTGGTCAAAATTGAAGCTTTTGAGTAAGCGAAAACTCTGTAAAAAATGGCAATTTTGGTCACTGTGAGGGTTTAAAAAGTGGTTATTCAACATGAGGCCCGATCCAAATGACATTTTGAATCATTTTTGGTAGAGTCCAAAAAATCAATTTTCTGATGAAAAACGATGACCCCGGACCTGTCGAACGTTCAAAAAAGTGGTCAATATTGATGAAATTTTAACATTTAATCTTTTGACTTTAAATGACTGTTGGATGTGAATTATTACTTTTTCAACTAAAATAAGTGTGTTTAAAGTCATTTCTGTGCCTGAAATTGGTCAAAATTGAAGCTTCTGAGTAAGCAAAACTCTGTAAAAATGGCAATTTTGGTCACTGTGAGGGTTTAAAAAGTGGTTATTCAACATTAGGCCCCATCCAAATGACATTTTGAATAATTTTTGGTAGAGTCCAAAAAATCACTTTTCTGATGAAAAACGATGACCCCGGACCTGTCGAAGGTTAAAAAAAACAAAAAATGGTCAATATTGATGAAAATGTAACATTTAATCATTTGACTTTAAATGACGATTGGATGTGAATTATTACTTTTTCAACTAAAATAAGTGTGTTTAAAGTCATTTCTGTGCCTGAAATTGGTCAAAATTGAAGCTTTTGAGTAAGCAAAACTCTGTAAAAATGGCAATTTTGGTCACTGTGAGGGTTTAAAAAGTGGTTATTCAACATGAGGCCCGATCCAAATGACATTTTGAATCATTTTTGGTAGAGTCCAAAAAATCAATTTTCTGATGAAAAACGATGACCCCCCGTACCTGTCGAACGTTCAAAAAAGTGGTCAATATTGATGAAATTTTAACATTTAATCTTTTGACTTTAAATGACTGTTGGATGTGAATTATTACTTTTTCAACTAAAATAAGTGTGTTTAAAGTTATTTCTGTGCCTGAAATTGGTCAAAATTGAAGCTTTTGAGTAAGCAAAACTTTGCAAAAATGGCAATTTTGGTCACTGTGAGGGTTTAAATAGTGGTTATTCAACATGAGGCCCGATCCAAATAACATTTTGAATCATTTTTGGTAGAGTCCAAAAAATCAATTTTCTGATGAAAAACGATGACCCCGGACCTGTCGAACGTTCAAAAAAGTGGTCAATATTGATGAAATTTTAACATTTAATCTTTTGACTTTAAATGACTGTTGGATGTGAATTATTACTTTTTCAACTAAAATAAGTGTGTTTAAAGTCATTTCTGTGCCTGAAATTGGTAAAAATTGAAGCTTCTGAGTAAGCAAAACTCTGTGAAAATGGCAATTTTGGTCACCGTAAGGGTTTAAAAAGTGGTTATTCAACATGAGGCCCGATCCAAATGACATTTTGAATCATTTTTGGTAGAGTCCAAAACATCACTTTTCTGATGAAACACGATGACCCCGGACCTGTCGAACGTTCAAAAAATGGTCAATATTGATGAAAATATAACATTTAATCTTTTGTCTTTAAATGACGGTTGGATGTGAATTGTTACTTTTTCAACTAAAATAAGTGTGTTTAAAGTCATTTCTGTGCCTGAAATTGGTCAAAATTGAAGCTTTTGAGTAAGCGAAAACTCTGTAAAAATGGCAATTTTGGTCACTGTGAGGGTTTAAAAAGTGGTTATTCAACATGAGGCCCGATCCAAATGACATTTTGAGTCATTTTTGGTAGAGTCAAAAAAATCAATTGTCTGATGAAAAACGATGACCCCGGACCTGTCGAACTTTAAAAAAATTGTCAATATTGATGACAATTTTACATTTAATCTTTTGACTTTAAATGACGGTTGGTTGTGAATTATTACTTTTTCAAGTAAAATAAGTGTGTTTAAAGTCATTTCTGTGCCTGAAATTGGTCAAAATTGAAGCTTTTGAGTAAGCGAAAACTCTGTAAAAAATGGCAATTTTGGTCACTGTGAGGGTTTAAAAAGTGGTTATTCAACATGAGGCCCGATCCAAATGACATTTTGAATCATTTTTGGTAGAGTCCAAAAAATCAATTTTCTGATGAAAAACGATGACCCCGGACCTGTCGAACGTTCAAAAAAGTGGTCAATATTGATGAAATTTTAACATTTAATCTTTTGACTTTAAATGACTGTTGGATGTGAATTATTACTTTTTCAACTAAAATAAGTGTGTTTAAAGTCATTTCTGTGCCTGAAATTGGTCAAAATTGAAGCTTCTGAGTAAGCAAAACTCTGTAAAAATGGCAATTTTGGTCACTGTGAGGGTTTAAAAAGTGGTTATTCAACATTAGGCCCCATCCAAATGACATTTTGAATAATTTTTGGTAGAGTCCAAAAAATCACTTTTCTGATGAAAAACGATGACCCCGGACCTGTCGAAGGTTAAAAAAAACAAAAAATGGTCAATATTGATGAAAATGTAACATTTAATCATTTGACTTTAAATGACGATTGGATGTGAATTATTACTTTTTCAACTAAAATAAGTGTGTTTAAAGTCATTTCTGTGCCTGAAATTGGTCAAAATTGAAGCTTTTGAGTAAGCAAAACTCTGTAAAAATGGCAATTTTGGTCACTGTGAGGGTTTAAAAAGTGGTTATTCAACATGAGGCCCGATCCAAATGACATTTTGAATCATTTTTGGTAGAGTCCAAAAAATCAATTTTCTGATGAAAAACGATGACCCCGTACCTGTCGAACGTTCAAAAAAGTGGTCAATATTGATGAAATTTTAACATTTAATCTTTTGACTTTAAATGACTGTTGGATGTGAATTATTACTTTTTCAACTAAAATAAGTGTGTTTAAAGTTATTTCTGTGCCTGAAATTGGTCAAAATTGAAGCTTTTGAGTAAGCAAAACTTTGCAAAAATGGCAATTTTGGTCACTGTGAGGGTTTAAATAGTGGTTATTCAACATGAGGCCCGATCCAAATAACATTTTGAATCATTTTTGGTAGAGTCCAAAAAATCAATTTTCTGATGAAAAACGATGACCCCGGACCTGTCGAACGTTCAAAAAAGTGGTCAATATTGATGAAATTTTAACATTTAATCTTTTGACTTTAAATGACTGTTGGATGTGAATTATTACTTTTTCAACTAAAATAAGTGTGTTTAAAGTCATTTCTGTGCCTGAAATTGGTAAAAATTGAAGCTTCTGAGTAAGCAAAACTCTGTGAAAATGGCAATTTTGGTCACCGTAAGGGTTTAAAAAGTGGTTATTCAACATGAGGCCCGATCCAAATGACATTTTGAATCATTTTTGGTAGAGTCCAAAACATCACTTTTCTGATGAAACACGATGACCCCGGACCTGTCGAACGTTCAAAAAATGGTCAATATTGATGAAAATATAACATTTAATCTTTTGTCTTTAAATGACGGTTGGATGTGAATTGTTACTTTTTCAACTAAAATAAGTGTGTTTAAAGTCATTTCTGTGCCTGAAATTGGTCAAAATTGAAGCTTTTGAGTAAGCGAAAACTCTGTAAAAATGGCAATTTTGGTCACTGTGAGGGTTTAAAAAGTGGTTATTCAACATGAGGCCCGATCCAAATAACATTTTGAATCATTTTTGGTAGAGTCCAAAAAATCAATTTTCTGATGAAAAACGATGACCCCGGACCTGTCGAACGTTCAAAAAAGTGGTCAATATTGATGAAATTTTAACATTTAATCTTTTGACTTTAAATGACTGTTGGATGTGAATTATTACTTTTTCAACTAAAATGAGTGTGTTTAAAGTCGTTTCTGTGCCTGAAATTGGTCAAAATTTAAGCTGAGTAAGCAAAACTCTGAAAATGGCAATTTTGGTCACTGTGAGGGTTTAAAAAGTGGTTATTCAACATGAGGCCCGATCCAAATGACATTTTGAATCATTTTTGGTATAGCCCACAAAATCAATTTTCTGATGACAAACGATGACCCCGGACCTGTCGAACGTTCAAAAAAGTGGTCAATATTGATGACATTTTAACATTTAATCTTTTGACTTTAAATGACTGTTGGATGTGAATTATTACTTTTTCAACTAAAATAAGTGTGTTTAAAGTCATTTCTGTGCCTGAAATTGGTAAAAATTGAAGCTTCTGAGTAAGCAAAACTCTGTGAAAATGGCAATTTTGGTCACCGTAAGGGTTTAAAAAGTGGTTATTCAACATGAGGCCCGATCCAAATGACATTTTGAATCATTTTTGGTAGAGTCCAAAACATCACTTTTCTGATGAAACACGATGACCCCGGACCTGTCGAACGTTCAAAAAATGGTCAATATTGATGAAAATGTAACATTTAATCTTTTGTCTTTAAATGACGGTTGGATGTGAATTGTTACTTTTTCAACTAAAATAAGTGTGTTTAAAGTCTTTTCTGTGCCTGAAATTGGTCAAAATTGAAGCTTTTGAGTAAGCGAAAACTCTGTAAAAATGGCAATTTTGGTCACTGTGAGGGTTTAAAAAGTGGTTATTCAACATGAGGCCCGATCCAAATGACATTTTGAGTCATTTTTGGTAGAGTCAAAAAAATCAATTGTCTGATGAAAAACGATGACCCCGGACCTGTCGAACGTTCAAAAAAGTGGTCAATATTGATGAAATTTTAACATTTAATCTTTTGACTTTAAATGACTGTTGGATGTGAATTATTACTTTTTCAACTAAAATAAGTGTGTTTAAAGTCATTTCTGTGCCTGAAATTGGTCAAAATTGAAGCTTCTGAGTAAGCAAAACTCTGTAAAAATGGCAATTTTGGTCACTGTGAGGGTTTAAAAAGTGGTTATTCAACATTAGGCCCCATCCAAATGACATTTTGAATAATTTTTGGTAGAGTCCAAAAAATCACTTTTCTGATGAAAAACGATGACCCCGGACCTGTCGAAGGTTAAAAAAAACAAAAAATGGTCAATATTGATGAAAATGTAACATTTAATCATTTGACTTTAAATGACGATTGGATGTGAATTATTACTTTTTCAACTAAAATAAGTGTGTTTAAAGTCATTTCTGTGCCTGAAATTGGTCAAAATTGAAGCTTTTGAGTAAGCAAAACTCTGTAAAAATGGCAATTTTGGTCACTGTGAGGGTTTAAAAAGTGGTTATTCAACATGAGGCCCGATCCAAATGACATTTTGAATCATTTTTGGTAGAGTCCAAAAAATCAATTTTCTGATGAAAAACGATGACCCCGTACCTGTCGAACGTTCAAAAAAGTGGTCAATATTGATGAAATTTTAACATTTAATCTTTTGACTTTAAATGACTGTTGGATGTGAATTATTACTTTTTCAACTAAAATAAGTGTGTTTAAAGTTATTTCTGTGCCTGAAATTGGTCAAAATTGAAGCTTTTGAGTAAGCAAAACTTTGCAAAAATGGCAATTTTGGTCACTGTGAGGGTTTAAATAGTGGTTATTCAACATGAGGCCCGATCCAAATAACATTTTGAATCATTTTTGGTAGATTCCAAAAAATCAATTTTCTGATGAAAAACGATGACCCCGGACCTGTCGAACGTTCAAAAAAGTGGTCAATATTGATGAAATTTTAACATTTAATCTTTTGACTTCAAATGACTGTTGGATGTGAATTATTACTTTTTCAACTAAAATAAGTGTGTTTAAAGTCATTTCTGTGCCTGAAATTGGTAAAAATTGAAGCTTCTGAGTAAGCAAAACTCTGTGAAAATGGCAATTTTGGTCACCGTAAGGGTTTAAAAAGTGGTTATTCAACATGAGGCCCGATCCAAATGACATTTTGAATCATTTTTGGTAGAGTCCAAAACATCACTTTTCTGATGAAACACGATGACCCCGGACCTGTCGAACGTTCAAAAAATGGTCAATATTGATGAAAATATAACATTTAATCTTTTGTCTTTAAATGACGGTTGGATGTGAATTGTTACTTTTTCAACTAAAATAAGTGTGTTTAAAGTCATTTCTGTGCCTGAAATTGGTCAAAATTGAAGCTTTTGAGTAAGCGAAAACTCTGTAAAAATGGCAATTTTGGTCACTGTGAGGGTTTAAAAAGTGGTTATTCAACATGAGGCCCGATCCAAATGACATTTTGAGTCATTTTTGGTAGAGTCAAAAAAATCAATTGTCTGATGAAAAACGATGACCCCGGACCTGTCGAACTTTAAAAAAATTGTCAATATTGATGACAATTTTACATTTAATCTTTTGACTTTAAATGACGGTTGGTTGTGAATTATTACTTTTTCAAGTAAAATAAGTGTGTTTAAAGTCATTTCTGTGCCTGAAATTGGTCAAAATTGAAGCTTTTGAGTAAGCGAAAACTCTGTAAAAAATGGCAATTTTGGTCACTGTGAGGGTTTAAAAAGTGGTTATTCAACATGAGGCCCGATCCAAATGACATTTTGAATCATTTTTGGTAGAGTCCAAAAAATCAATTTTCTGATGAAAAACGATGACCCCGGACCTGTCGAACGTTCAAAAAAGTGGTCAATATTGATGAAATTTTAACATTTAATCTTTTGACTTTAAATGACTGTTGGATGTGAATTATTACTTTTTCAACTAAAATAAGTGTGTTTAAAGTCATTTCTGTGCCTGAAATTGGTAAAAATTGAAGCTTCTGAGTAAGCAAAACTCTGTAAAAATGGCAATTTTGGTCACTGTGAGGGTTTAAAAAGTGGTTATTCAACATTAGGCCCCATCCAAATGACATTTTGAATAATTTTTGGTAGAGTCCAAAAAATCACTTTTCTGATGAAAAACGATGACCCCGGACCTGTCGAAGGTTAAAAAAAACAAAAAATGGTCAATATTGATGAAAATGTAACATTTAATCATTTGACTTTAAATGACGATTGGATGTGAATTATTACTTTTTCAACTAAAATAAGTGTGTTTAAAGTCATTTCTGTGCCTGAAATTGGTCAAAATTGAAGCTTTTGAGTAAGCAAAACTCTGTAAAAATGGCAATTTTGGTCACTGTGAGGGTTTAAAAAGTGGTTATTCAACATGAGGCCCGATCCAAATGACATTTTGAATCATTTTTGGTAGAGTCCAAAAAATCAATTTTCTGATGAAAAACGATGACCCCGTACCTGTCGAACGTTCAAAAAAGTGGTCAATATTGATGAAATTTTAACATTTAATCTTTTGACTTTAAATGACTGTTGGATGTGAATTATTACTTTTTCAACTAAAATAAGTGTGTTTAAAGTTATTTCTGTGCCTGAAATTGGTCAAAATTGAAGCTTTTGAGTAAGCAAAACTTTGCAAAAATGGCAATTTTGGTCACTGTGAGGGTTTAAATAGTGGTTATTCAACATGAGGCCCGATCCAAATAACATTTTGAATCATTTTTGGTAGAGTCCAAAAAATCAATTTTCTGATGAAAAACGATGACCCCGGACCTGTCGAACGTTCAAAAAAGTGGTCAATATTGATGAAATTTTAACATTTAATCTTTTGACTTTAAATGACTGTTGGATGTGAATTATTACTTTTTCAACTAAAATAAGTGTGTTTAAAGTCATTTCTGTGCCTGAAATTGGTAAAAATTGAAGCTTCTGAGTAAGCAAAACTCTGTGAAAATGGCAATTTTGGTCACCGTAAGGGTTTAAAAAGTGGTTATTCAACATGAGGCCCGATCCAAATGACATTTTGAATCATTTTTGGTAGAGTCCAAAACATCACTTTTCTGATGAAACACGATGACCCCGGACCTGTCGAACGTTCAAAAAATGGTCAATATTGATGAAAATATAACATTTAATCTTTTGTCTTTAAATGACGGTTGGATGTGAATTGTTACTTTTTCAACTAAAATAAGTGTGTTTAAAGTCATTTCTGTGCCTGAAATTGGTCAAAATTGAAGCTTTTGAGTAAGCGAAAACTCTGTAAAAATGGCAATTTTGGTCACTGTGAGGGTTTAAAAAGTGGTTATTCAACATGAGGCCCGATCCAAATGACATTTTGAATCATTTTTGGTAGAGTCCAAAAAATCAATTTTCTGATGAAAAACGATGACCCCGGACCTGTCGAACGTTCAAAAAAGTGGTCAATATTGATGAAATTTTAACATTTAATCTTTTGACTTTAAATGACTGTTGGATGTGAATTATTACTTTTTCAACTAAAATAAGTGTGTTTAAAGTCATTTCTGTGCCTGAAATTGGTCAAAATTGAAGCTTCTGAGTAAGCAAAACTCTGCGAAAATGGCAATTTTGGTCACTGTAAGGGTTTAAAAAGTGGTTATTCAACATGAGGCCTGATCCAAATGACATTTTGAATCATTTTTGGTAGAGTCCAAAAAATCAATTTTATGATGAAAAACAATGACCCCGGACCTGTCGAACGTTCAAAAAAGTGGTCAATATTGATGAAATTTTAACATTTAAACTTTTGACTTTAAATGACTGTTGGATGTGAATTATTACTTTTTCAACTAAAATAAGTGGTTTAAAATCATTTCTGTGCCTGAAATTGGTCTAAATTGAAGCTTTTGAGTAAGCGAAAACTCTGTAAAAGTGGCAATTTTGGTCACTGTGAGGGTTTAAAAAGTGGTTATTCAACATGAGGCCCGATCCAAATGACATTTTGAATCATTTTTGGTAGAGTCCAAAAAATCTATTTTCTGATGAAAAACGATTACCCCGTACCTGTCGAACGTTCAAAAAAGTGGTCAATATTGATGAAATTTAAACATTTAATCTTTTGACTTTAAATGACTGTTGGATGTGAATTATTACTTTTTCAACTAAAATAAGTGTGTTTAAAGTCATTTCTGTGCCTGAAATTGGTAAAAATTGAAGCTTCTGAGTAAGCGAAAACTCTGTGACAATGGCAATTTTGGTCACCGTAAGGGTTTAAAAAGTGGTTATTCAACATGAGGCCCGATCCAAATGACATTTTGAATCATTTTTGGTAGAGTCAAAAAAATCAATTGTCTGATGAAAAACGATGACCCCGGACCTGTCGAACTTTAAAAAAATTGTCAATATTGATGACAATTTTACATTTAATCTTTTGACTTTAAATGACGGTTGGTTGTGAATTATTACTTTTTCAAGTAAAATAAGTGTGTTTAAAGTCATTTCTGTGCCTGAAATTGGTCAAAATTGAAGCTTTTGAGTAAGCGAAAACTCTGTAAAAAATGGCAATTTTGGTCACTGTGAGGGTTTAAAAAGTGGTTATTCAACATGAGGCCCGATCCAAATGACATTTTGAATCATTTTTGGTAGAGTCCAAAAAATCAATTTTCTGATGAAAAACGATGACCCCGGACCTGTCGAACGTTCAAAAAAGTGGTCAATATTGATGAAATTTTAACATTTAATCTTTTGACTTTAAATGACTGTTGGATGTGAATTATTACTTTTTCAACTAAAATAAGTGTGTTTAAAGTCATTTCTGTGCCTGAAATTGGTCAAAATTGAAGCTTCTGAGTAAGCAAAACTCTGTAAAAATGGCAATTTTGGTCACTGTGAGGGTTTAAAAAGTGGTTATTCAACATTAGGCCCGATCCAAATGACATTTTGAATAATTTTTGGTAGAGTCCAAAAAATCACTTTTCTGATGAAAAACGATGACCCCGGACCTGTCGAAGGTTCAAAAAAACAAAAAATGGTCAATATTGATGAAAATGTAACATTTAATCTTTTGACTTTAAATGACGGTTGGATGTGAATTATTACTTTTTCAACTAAAATAAGTGTGTTTAAAGTCATTTCTGTGCCTGAAATTGGTCAAAATTGAAGCTTTTGAGTAAGCAAAACTCTGTGAAAATGGCAATTTTGGTCACTGTGAGGGTTTAAAAAGTGGTTATTCAACATGAGGCCCGATCCAAATGACATTTTGAATCATTTTTGGTAGAGTCCAAAAAAATCTATTTTCTGATGAAAAACGATTACCCCGTACCTGTCGAACGTTCAAAAAAGTGGTCAATATTGATGAAATTTAAACATGTAATCTTTTGACTTTAAATGACGGTTGGATGTGAATTCTTACTTTTTCAACTAAAATAAGTGTGTTTAAAGTCATTTCTGTGCCTGAAATTGGTCAAAATTGAAGCTTTTGAGTAAGCGAAAACTCTGTGAAAATGGCAATTTTGGTCACTGTAAGGGTTTAAAAAGTGGTTATTCAACATGAGGCCTGATCCAAATGACATTTTGAATCATTTTTGGTAGAGTCCAAAAAATCACTTTTCTGATGAAAAACGATGACCCCGGACCTGTCAAACGTTCAAAAAAGTGGTCAATATTGATGAAATTTTAACATTTAAACTTTTGACTTTAAATGACTGTTGGATGTGAATTATTACTTTTTCAACTAAAATAAGTGTGTTTAAAGTCATTTCTGTGCCTGAAATTGGTCAAAATTGAAGCTTTTGAGTAAGCAAAACTCTGTGAAAATGGCAATTTTGGTCACTGTGAGGGTTTAAAAAGTGGTTATTCAACATGAGGCCCGATCCAAATGACATTTTGAATCATTTTTGGTAGAGTCCAAAAAAATCTATTTTCTGATGAAAAACGATTACCCCGTACCTGTCGAACGTTCAAAAAAGTGGTCAATATTGATGAAATTTAAACATGTAATCTTTTGACTTTAAATGACGGTTGGATGTGAATTCTTACTTTTTCAACTAAAATAAGTGTGTTTAAAGTCATTTCTGTGCCTGAAATTGGTCAAAATTGAAGCTTTTGAGTAAGCAAAACTTTGTAAAAATGGCAATTTTGGTCACTGTGAGGGTTTAAAAAGTGGTTATTCAACATGAGGCCCGATCCAAATGACATTTTGAATCATTTTTGGTAGAGTCCAAAAAATCAATTTTCTGATGAAAAACGATGACCCCGGACCTGTCGAACGTTCAAAAAAGTGGTCAATATTGATGAAATTTTAACATTTAATCTTTTGACTTTAAATGACTGTTGGATGTGAATTATTACTTTTTCAACTAAAATAAGTGTGTTTAAAGTCGTTTCTGTGCCTGAAATTGGTCAAAATTTAAGCTTCTGAGTAAGCAAAACTTTGTGAAAATGGCAATTTTGGTCACTGTAAGGGTTTAAAAAGTGGTTATTCAACATGAGGCCCGATCCAAATGTCATTTTGAATCATTTTTGGTAGAGTCCAAAAAATCATTTTTCTGATGATAAACAATTACCCCGTACCTGTCGAACGTTCAAAAAAGTGGTCAATATTGATGAAATTTTAACATTTAATCTTTTGACTTTAAATGATGGTTGGATGTGAATTATTACTTTTTCAACTAAAATAAGTGTGTTTAAAGTCATTTCTGTGCCTGAAATTGGTCAAAATTGAAGCTTTTGAGTAAGCAAAACTTTGTAAAAATGGCAATTTTGGTCACTGTGAGGGTTTAAAAAGTGGTTATTCAACATGAGGCCCGATCCAAATAACATTTTGAATCATTTTTGGTAGAGTCCAAAAAATCAATTTTCTGACGAAAAACGATGACCCGGGACCTGTCGAATGTTCAAAAAAGTGGTCAATATTGATGAAATTTTAACATTTAATCTTTTGACTTTAAATGACTGTTGGATGTGAATTATTACTTTTTCAACTAAAATGAGTGTGTTTAAAGTCGTTTCTGTGCCTGAAATTGGTCAAAATTTAAGCTTCTGAGTAAGCAAAACTCTGTGAAAATGGCAATTTTGGTCACTGTGAGGGTTTAAAAAGTGGTTATTCAACATGAGGCCCGATCCAAATGACATTTTGAATCATTTTTGGTATAGCCCACAAAATCAATTTTCTGATGACAAACGATGACCCTGTCGAACGTTCAAAAAAGTGGTCAATATTGATGAAATTTTAACATTTAATCTTTTGACTTTAAATGACTGTTGGATGTGAATTATTACTTTTTCAACTAAAATAAGTGTGTTTAAAGTCATTTCTGTGCCTGAAATTGGTAAAAATTGAAGCTTCTGAGTAAGCAAAACTCTGTGAAAATGGCAATTTTGGTCACCGTAAGGGTTTAAAAAGTGGTTATTCAACATGAGGCCCGATCCAAATGACATTTTGAATCATTTTTGGTAGAGTCCAAAACATCACTTTTCTGATGAAACACGATGACCCCGGACCTGTCGAACGTTCAAAAAATGGTCAATATTGATGAAAATGTAACATTTAATCTTTTGTCTTTAAATGACGAGTGGATGTGAATTGTTACTTTTTCAACTAAAATAAGTGTGTTTAAAGTCATTTCTGTGCCTGAAATTGGTAAAAATTGAAGCTTTTGAGTAAGCGAAAACTCTGTAAAAAATGGCAATTTTGGTCACTGTGAGGGTTTAAAAAGTGGTTATTCAACATGAGGCCCGATCCAAATGACATTTTGAATAATTTTTGGTAGAGTCCAAAAAATCAATTTTCTGATGAAAAACGATGACCCCGGACCTGTCGAACGTTCAAAAAAGTGGTCAATATTGATGAAATTTTAACATTTAATCTTTTGACTTTAAATGACTGTTGGATGTGAATTATTACTTTTTCAACTAAAATAAGTGTGTTTAAAGTCATTTCTGTGCCTGAAATTGGTCAAAATTGAAGCTTCTGAGTAAGCAAAACTGTGTAAAAATGGCAATTTTGGTCACTGTGAGGGTTTAAAAAGTGGTTATTCAACATTAGGCCCGATCCAAATGACATTTTGAATAATTTTTGGTAGAGTCCAAAAAATCACTTTTCTGATGAAAAACGATGACCCCGGACCTGTCGAAGGTTCCAAAAAACTAAAAATGGTCAATATTGATGAAAATGTAACATTTAATCTTTTGACTTTAAATGACGGTTGGATGTGAATTATTACTTTTTCAACTAAAATAAGTGTGTTTAAAGTCATTTCTGTGTCTGAAATTGGTCAAAATTGAAGCTTTTGAGTAAGCAAAACTCTGTGAAAATGGCAATTTTGGTCACTGTAAGGGTTTAAAAAGTAGTTATTCAACATGAGGCCCGATCCAAATGACATTTTGAATCATTTTTGGTAGAGTCCAAAAAATCAATTTTCTGATGAAAAGCGATTACCCCGTACCTGTCGAACGTTCAAAAAAGTGGTCAATATTGATGAAATTTTAAATTTAATCTTTTGACTTTAAATGACGGTTGGATGTGAATTCTTACTTTTTCAACTAAAATAAGTGTGTTTAAAGTCATTTCTGTGCCTGAAATTGGTCAAAATTGAAGCTTCTGAGTAAGCAAAACTCTGTGAAAATGGCAATTTTGGTCACTGTAAGGGTTTAAAAAGTGGTTATTCAACATGAGGCCTGATCCAAATGACATTTTGAATCATTTTTGGTAGAGTCCAAAAAATCAATTTTATGATGAAAAACAATGACCCCGGACCTGTCGAACGTTCAAAAAAGTGGTCAATATTGATGAAATTTTAACATTTAAACTTTTGACTTTAAATGACTGTTGGATGTGAATTATTACTTTTTCAACTAAAATAAGTGGTTTAAAATCATTTCTGTGCCTGAAATTGGTCTAAATTGAAGCTTTTGAGTAAGTGAAAACTCTGTAAAAGTGGCAATTTTGGTCACTGTGAGGGTTTAAAAAGTGGTTATTCAACATGAGGCCCGATCCAAATGACATTTTGAATCATTTTTGGTAGAGTCCAAAAAATCTATTTTCTGATGAAAAACGATTACCCCGTACCTGTCGAACGTTCAAAAAAGTGGTCAATATTGATGAAATTTAAACATTTAATCTTTTGACTTCAAATGACGGTTGGATGTGAATTATTACTTTTTCAACTAAAATAAGTGTGTTTAAAGTCATTTCTGTGTCTGAAATTGGTCAAAATTGAAGCTTTTGAGTAAGCGAAAACTCTGTAAAAATGGCAATTTTGGTCACTGTGAGGGTTTAAAAAGTGATTATTCAACATGAGGCCCGATCCAAATAACATTTTGAATCATTTTTGGTAGAGTCCAAAAAATCAATTTTCTGATGATAAACAATTACCCCGTACCTGTCGAACGTTCAAAAAAGTGGTCAATATTGATGAAATTTTAACATTTAATCTTTTGACTTTAAATGATGGTTGGATGTGAATTATTACTTTTTCAACTAAAATAAGTGTGTTTAAAGTCATTTCTGTGCCTGAAATTGGTCAAAATTGAAGCTTTTGAGTAAGCAAAACTTTGTAAAAATGGCAATTTTGGTCACTGTGAGGGTTTAAAAAGTGGTTATTCAACATGAGGCCCGATCCAAATAACATTTTGAATCATTTTTGGTAGAGTCCAAAAAATCAATTTTCTGATGAAAAACGATGACCCCGGACCTGTCGAATGTTCAAAAAAGTGGTCATTATTGATGAAATTTTAACATTTAATCTTTTGACTTTAAATGACTGTTGGATGTGAATTATTACTTTTTCAACTAAAATGAGTGTGTTTAAAGTCGTTTCTGTGCCTGAAATTGGTCAAAATTTAAGCTTCTGAGTAAGCAAAACTCTGTGAAAATGGCAATTTTGGTCACTGTGAGGGTTTAAAAAGTGGTTATTCAACATGAGGCCCGATCCAAATGACATTTTGAATCATTTTTGGTATAGCCCACAAAATCAATTTTCTGATGACAAACGATGACCCTGTCGAACGTTCAAAAAAGTGGTCAATATTGATGAAATTTTAACATTTAATCTTTTGACTTTAAATGACTGTTGGATGTGAATTATTACTTTTTCAACTAAAATAAGTGTGTTTAAAGTCATTTCTGTGCCTGAAATTGGTAAAAATTGAAGCTTCTGAGTAAGCAAAACTCTGTGAAAATGGCAATTTTGGTCACCGTAAGGGTTTAAAAAGTGGTTATTCAACATGAGGCCCGATCCAAATGACATTTTGAATCATTTTTGGTAGAGTCCAAAACATCACTTTTCTGATGAAACACGATGACCCCGGACCTGTCGAACGTTCAAAAAATGGTCAATATTGATGAAAATGTAACATTTAATCTTTTGTCTTTAAATGACGGGTGGATGTGAATTGTTACTTTTTCAACTAAAATAAGTGTGTTTAAAGTCATTTCTGTGCCTGAAATTGGTCAAAATTGAAGCTTTTGAGTAAGCGAAAACTCTGTAAAAAATGGCAATTTTGGTCACTGTGAGGGTTTAAAAAGTGGTTATTCAACATGAGGCCCGATCCAAATGACATTTTGAATAATTTTTGGTAGAGTCCAAAAAATCAATTTTCTGATGAAAAACGATGACCCCGGACCTGTCGAACGTTCAAAAAAGTGGTCAATATTGATGAAATTTTAACATTTAATCTTTTGACTTTAAATGACTGTTGGATGTGAATTATTACTTTTTCAACTAAAATACGTGTGTTTAAAGTCATTTCTGTGCCTGAAATTGGTCAAAATTGAAGCTTCTGAGTAAGCAAAACTGTGTAAAAATGGCAATTTTGGTCACTGTGAGGGTTTAAAAAGTGGTTATTCAACATTAGGCCCGATCCAAATGACATTTTGAATAATTTTTGGTAGAGTCCAAAAAATCACTTTTCTGATGAAAAACGATGACCCCGGACCTGTCGAAGGTTCCAAAAAACAAAAAATGGTCAATATTGATGAAAATGTAACATTTAATCTTTTGACTTTAAATGACGGTTGGATGTGAATTATTACTTTTTCAACTAAAATAAGTGTGTTTAAAGTCATTTCTGTGTCTGAAATTGGTCAAAATTGAAGCTTTTGAGTAAGCAAAACTCTGTGAAAATGGCAATTTTGGTCACTGTAAGGGTTTAAAAAGTAGTTATTCAACATGAGGCCCGATCCAAATGACATTTTGAATCATTTTTGGTAGAGTCCAAAAAATCAATTTTCTGATGAAAAGCGATTACCCCGTACCTGTCGAACGTTCAAAAAAGTGGTCAATATTGATGAAATTTTAAATGTAATCTTTTGACTTTAAATGACGGTTGGATGTGAATTCTTACTTTTTCAACTAAAATAAGTGTGTTTAAAGTCATTTCTGTGCCTGAAATTGGTCAAAATTGAAGCTTCTGAGTAAGCAAAACTCTGTGAAAATGGCAATTTTGGTCACTGTAAGGGTTTAAAAAGTGGTTATTCAACATGAGGCCTGATCCAAATGACATTTTGAATCATTTTTGGTAGAGTCCAAAAAATCAATTTTATGATGAAAAACAATGACCCCGGACCTGTCGAACGTTCAAAAAAGTGGTCAATATTGATGAAATTTTAACATTTAAACTTTTGACTTTAAATGACTGTTGGATGTGAATTATTACTTTTTCAACTAAAATAAGTGGTTTAAAATCATTTCTGTGCCTGAAATTGGTCTAAATTGAAGCTTTTGAGTAAGTGAAAACTCTGTAAAAGTGGCAATTTTGGTCACTGTGAGGGTTTAAAAAGTGGTTATTCAACATGAGGCCCGATCCAAATGACATTTTGAATCATTTTTGGTAGAGTCCAAAAAATCTATTTTCTGATGAAAAACGATTACCCCGTACCTGTCGAACGTTCAAAAAAGTGGTCAATATTGATGAAATTTAAACATTTAATCTTTTGACTTCAAATGACGGTTGGATGTGAATTATTACTTTTTCAACTAAAATAAGTGTGTTTAAAGTCATTTCTGTGTCTGAAATTGGTCAAAATTGAAGCTTTTGAGTAAGCGAAAACTCTGTAAAAATGGCAATTTTGGTCACTGTGAGGGTTTAAAAAGTGATTATTCAACATGAGGCCCAATCTAAATGACATTTTGAATCATTTTTTGTAGAGTCCAAAAAATCACTTTTCTGATGAAAAACGATGACCCCGGACCTGTCGAAGGTTCAAAAAATGGTCAATATTGATGAAAATGTAACATTTAATCTTTTGTCTTTAAATGACGGTTGGATGTGAATTATTACTTTTTCAACTAAAATAAGTGTGTTTAAAGTCATTTCTGTGTCTGAAATTGGTCAAAATTGAAGCTTTTGAGTAAGCGAAAACTCTGTAAAAATGGCAATTTTGGTCACTGTGAGGGTTTAAAAAGTGATTATTCAACATGAGGCCCGATCTAAATGACATTTTGAATCATTTTTGGTAGAGTCCAAAAAATCAATTTTCTGATGAAAAACGATGACCCCGGACCTGTCAAACGTTCAAAAAAGTGGTCAATATTGATGAAATTTTAACATTTAATCTTTTGACTTTAAATGACTGTTGGATGTGAATTATTACTTTTTCAACTAAAATAAGTGTGTTTAAAGTCATTTCTGTGCCTGAAATTGGTCAAAATTGAAGCTTTTGAGTAAGCAAAACTTTGTAAAAATGGCAATTTTGGTCACTGTGAGGGTTTAAAAAGTGGTTATTCAACATGAGGCCCGATCCAAATGACATTTTGAATCATTTTTGGTAGAGTCCAAAAAATCAATTTTCTGATGAAAAACGATGACCCCGGACCTGTCGAACGTTCAAAAAAGTGGTCAATATTGATGAAATTTTAACATTTAATCTTTTGACTTTAAATGACTGTTGGATGTGAATTATTACTTTTTCAACTAAAATAAGTGTGTTTAAAGTCGTTTCTATGCCTGAAATTGGTCAAAATGTAAGCTTCTGAGTAAGCAAAACTCTGTGAAAATGGCAATTTTGGTCACTGTAAGGGTTTAAAAAGTGGTTATTCAACATGAGGCCCGATCCAAATGTCATTTTGAATCATTTTTGGTAGAGTCCAAAAAATCATTTTTCTGATGATAAACAATTACCCCGTACCTGTCGAACGTTCAAAAAAGTGGTCAATATTGATGAAATTTTAACATTTAATCTTTTGACTTTAAATGACGGTTGGATGTGAATTATTACTTTTTCAACTAAAATAAGTGTGTTTAAAGTCATTTCTGTGCCTGAAATTGGTCAAAATTGAAGCTTTTGAGTAAGCGAAAACTCTGTAAAAAAGGCAATTTTGGTCACTGTGAGGGTTTAAAAAATGGTTATTCAACATGAGGCTCGATCCAAATGACATTTAGAGTAATTTTTGGTAGAGTCCAAAAAATCAATTTTCTGATGAAAAACGATGACCCCGGACCTGTCGAATGTTCAAAAAAGTGGTCAATATTGATGAAATTTTAACATTTAATCTTTTGACTTTAAATGACTGTTGGATGTGAATTATTACTTTTTCAACTAAAATGAGTATGTTTAAAGTCGTTTCTGTGCCTGAAATTGGTCAAAATTTAAGCTTCTGAGTAAGCAAAACTCTGTGAAAATGGCAATTTTGGTCACTGTGAGGGTTTAAAAAGTGGTTATTCAACATGAGGCCCGATCCAAATGACATTTTGAATCATTTTTGGTATAGCCCACAAAATCAATTTTCTGATGACAAACGATGACCCCGGACCTGTCGAACGTTCAAAAAAGTGGTCAATATTGATGAAATTTTAACATTTAATCTTTTGACTTTAAATGACTGTTGGATGTGAATTATTACTTTTTCAACTAAAATAAGTGTGTTTAAAGTCATTTCTGTGCCTGAAATTGGTCAAAATTGAAGCTTTTGAGTAAGCGAAAACTCTGTAAAAATGGCAATTTTGGTCACTGTGAGGGTTTAAAAAGTGGTTATTCAACATGAGGCCTGATCCAAATGACATTTTGAATCATTTTTGGTAGAGTCCAAAAAATCAATTTTATGATGAAAAACAATGACCCCGGACCTGTCGAACGTTCAAAAAAGTGGTCAATATTGATGAAATTTTAACATTTAAACTTTTGACTTTAAATGACTGTTGGATGTGAATTATTACTTTTTCAACTAAAATAAGTGGTTTAAAATCATTTCTGTGCCTGAAATTGGTCTAAATTGAAGCTTTTGAGTAAGTGAAAACTCTGTAAAAGTGGCAATTTTGGTCACTGTGAGGGTTTAAAAAGTGGTTATTCAACATGAGGCCCGATCCAAATGACATTTTGAATCATTTTTGGTAGAGTCCAAAAAATCTATTTTCTGATGAAAAACGATGACCCCGGACCTGTCGAACGTTCAAAAAAGTGGTCAATATTGATGAAATTTTAACATTTAATCTTTTGACTTTAAATGACTGTTGGATGTGAATTATTACTTTTTCAACTAAAATAAGTGTGTTTAAAGTCGTTTCTGTGCCTGAAATTGGTCAAAATGTAAGCTTCTGAGTAAGCAAAACTCTGTGAAAATGGCAATTTTGGTCACTGTAAGGGTTTAAAAAGTGGTTATTCAACATGAGGCCCGATCCAAATGTCATTTTGAATCATTTTTGGTAGAGTCCAAAAAATCATTTTTCTGATGATAAACAATTACCCCGTACCTGTCGAACGTTCAAAAAAGTGGTCAATATTGATGAAATTTTAACATTTAATCTTTTGACTTTAAATGATGGTTGGATGTGAATTATTACTTTTTCAACTAAAATAAGTGTGTTTAAAGTCATTTCTGTGCCTGAAATTGGTCAAAATTGAAGCTTTTGAGTAAGCAAAACTTTGTAAAAATGGCAATTTTGGTCACTGTGAGGGTTTAAAAAGTGGTTATTCAACATGAGGCCCGATCCAAATAACATTTTGAATCATTTTTGGTAGAGTCCAAAAAATCAATTTTCTGATGAAAAACGATGACCCCGGACCTGTCGAATGTTCAAAAAAGTGGTCAATATTGATGAAATTTTAACATTTAATCTTTTGACTTTAAATGACTGTTGGATGTGAATTATTACTTTTTCAACTAAAATGAGTGTGTTTAAAGTCGTTTCTGTGCCTGAAATTGGTCAAAATTTAAGCTTCTGAGTAAGCAAAACTCTGTGAAAATGGCAATTTTGGTCACTGTGAGGGTTTAAAAAGTGGTTATTCAACATGAGGCCCGATCCAAATGACATTTTGAATCATTTTTGGTATAGCCCACAAAATCAATTTTCTGATGACAAACGATGACCCCGGACCTGTCGAACGTTCAAAAAAGTGGTCAATATTGATGAAATTTTAACATTTAATCTTTTGACTTTAAATGACTGTTGGATGTGAATTATTACTTTTTCAACTAAAATAAGTGTGTTTAAAGTCATTTCTGTGCCTGAAATTGGTCAAAATTGAAGCTTTTGAGTAAGCGAAAACTCTGTAAAAATGGCAATTTTGGTCACTGTGAGGGTTTAAAAAGTGGTTATTCAACATGAGGCCTGATCCAAATGACATTTTGAATCATTTTTGGTAGAGTCCAAAAAATCAATTTTATGATGAAAAACAATGACCCCGGACCTGTCGAACGTTCAAAAAAGTGGTCAATATTGATGAAATTTTAACATTTAAACTTTTGACTTTAAATGACTGTTGGATGTGAATTATTACTTTTTCAACTAAAATAAGTGGTTTAAAATCATTTCTGTGCCTGAAATTGGTCTAAATTGAAGCTTTTGAGTAAGTGAAAACTCTGTAAAAGTGGCAATTTTGGTCACTGTGAGGGTTTAAAAAGTGGTTATTCAACATGAGGCCCGATCCAAATGACATTTTGAATCATTTTTGGTAGAGTCCAAAAAATCTATTTTCTGATGAAAAACGATTACCCCGTACCTGTCGAACGTTCAAAAAAGTGGTCAATATTGATGAAATTTAAACATTTAATCTTTTGACTTCAAATGACGGTTGGATGTGAATTATTACTTTTTCAATTAAAATAAGTGTGTTTAAAGTCATTTCTGTGTCTGAAATTGGTCAAAATTGAAGCTTTTGAGTAAGCGAAAACTCTGTAAAAATGGCAATTTTGGTCACTGTGAGGGTTTAAAAAGTGATTATTCAACATGAGGCCCAATCTAAATGACATTTTGAATCATTTTTTTTAGAGTCCAAAAAATCACTTTTCTGATGAAAAACGATGACCCCGGACCTGTCGAAGGTTCAAAAAATGGTCAATATTGATGAAAATGTAACATTTAATCTTTTGTCTTTAAATGACGGTTGGATGTGAATTATTACTTTTTCAACTAAAATAAGTGTGTTTAAAGTCATTTCTGTGTCTGAAATTGGTCAAAATTGAAGCTTTTGAGTAAGCGAAAACTCTGTAAAAATGGCAATTTTGGTCACTGTGAGGGTTTAAAAAGTGATTATTCAACATGAGGCCCGATCTAAATGACATTTTGAATCATTTTTGGTAGAGTCCAAAAAATCAATTTTCTGATGAAAAACGATGACCCCGGACCTGTCAAACGTTCAAAAAAGTGGTCAATATTGATGAAATTTTAACATTTAATCTTTTGACTTTAAATGACTGTTGGATGTGAATTATTACTTTTTCAACTAAAATAAGTGTGTTTAAAGTCATTTCTGTGCCTGAAATTGGTCAAAATTGAAGCTTTTGAGTAAGCAAAACTTTGTAAAAATGGCAATTTTGGTCACTGTGAGGGTTTAAAAAGTGGTTATTCAACATGAGGCCCGATCCAAATGACATTTTGAATCATTTTTGGTAGAGTCCAAAAAATCAATTTTCTGATGAAAAACGATGACCCCGGACCTGTCGAACGTTCAAAAAAGTGGTCAATATTGATGAAATTTTAACATTTAATCTTTTGACTTTAAATGACTGTTGGATGTGAATTATTACTTTTTCAACTAAAATAAGTGTGTTTAAAGTCGTTTCTGTGCCTGAAATTGGTCAAAATGTAAGCTTCTGAGTAAGCAAAACTCTGTGAAAATGGCAATTTTGGTCACTGTAAGGGTTTAAAAAGTGGTTATTCAACATGAGGCCCGATCCAAATGTCATTTTGAATCATTTTTGGTAGAGTCCAAAAAATCATTTTTCTGATGATAAACAATTACCCCGTACCTGTCGAACGTTCGAAAAAGTGGTCAATATTGATGAAATTTTAACATTTAATCTTTTGACTTTAAATGATGGTTGGATGTGAATTATTACTTTTTCAACTAAAATAAGTGTGTTTAAAGTCATTTCTGTGCCTGAAATTGGTCAAAATTGAAGCTTTTGAGTAAGCAAAACTCTGTAAAAATGGCAATTTTGGTCACTGTGAGGGTTTAAAAAGTGGTTATTCAACATGAGGCCCGATCCAAATGACATTTTGAATCATTTTTGGTAGAGTCCAAAAAATCAATTGTCTGATGAAAAACGATGACCCCGGACCTGTCGAACTTTAAAAAAATTGTCAATATTGATGACAATTTTACATTTAATCTTTTGACTTTAAATGACGGTTGGTTGTGAATTATTACTTTTTCAAGTAAAATAAGTGTGTTTAAAGTCATTTCTGTGCCTGAAATTGGTCAAAATTGAAGCTTTTGAGTAAGCGAAAACTCTGTAAAAAATGGCAATTTTGGTCACTGTGAGGGTTTAAAAAGTGGTTATTCAACATGAGGCCCGATCCAAATGACATTTTGAATCATTTTTGGTAGAGTCCAAAAAATCAATTTTCTGATGAAAAACGATGACCCCGGACCTGTCGAACGTTCAAAAAAGTGGTCAATATTGATGAAATTTTAACATTTAATCTTTTGACTTTAAATGACTGTTGGATGTGAATTATTACTTTTTCAACTAAAATAAGTGTGTTTAAAGTCATTTCTGTGCCTGAAATTGGTCAGAATTGAAGCTTCTGAGTAAGCAAAACTCTGTAAAAATGGCAATTTTGGTCACTGTGAGGGTTTAAAAAGTGGTTATTCAACATTAGGCCCGATCCAAATGACATTTTGAATAATTTTTGGTAGAGTCCAAAAAATCACTTTTCTGATGAAAAACGATGACCCCGGACCTGTCGAAGGTTCAAAAAATGGTCAATATTGATGAAAATGTAACATTTAATCTTTTGACTTTAAATGACGGTTGGATGTGAATTATTACTTTTTCAACTAAAATAAGTGTGTTTAAAGTCATTTCTGTGCCTGAAATTGGTCAAAATTGAAGCTTTTGAGTAAGCAAAACTCTGTGAAAATGGCAATTTTGGTCACTGTAAGGGTTTAAAAAGTAGTTATTCAACATGAGGCCCGATCCAAATGACATTTTGAATCATTTTTGGTAGAGTCCAAAAAATCAATTTTCTGATGAAAAGCGATTACCCCGTACCTGTCGAACGTTCAAAAAAGTGGTCAATATTGATGAAATTTTAAATTTAATCTTTTGACTTTAAATGAAGGTTGGATGTGAATTATTACTTTTTCAACTAAAATAAGTGTGTTTAAAGTCATTTCTGTGCATGAAATTGGTCAAAATTGAAGCTTCTGAGTAAGCAAAACTCTGTGAAAATGGCAATTTTGGTCACTGTGAGGGTTTAAAAAGTGGTTATTCAACATGAGGCCCGATCCAAATGACATTTTGAATCATTTTTGGTATAGCCCACAAAATCAATTTTCTGATGACAAACGATGACCCTGTCGAACGTTCAAAAAAGTGGTCAATATTGATGAAATTTTAAATTTAATCTTTTGACTTTAAATGAAGGTTGGATGTGAATTATTACTTTTTCAACTAAAATAAGTGTGTTTAAAGTCATTTCTGTGCCTGAAATTGGTCTAAATTGAAGCTTTTGAGTAAGCGAAAACTCTGTAAAAGTGGCAATTTTGGTCACTGTGAGGGTTTAAAAAGTGGTTATTCAACATGAGGCCCGATCTAAATGACATTTTGAATCATTTTTGGTAGAGTCCAAAAAATCTATTTTCTGATGAAAAACGATTACCCCGTACCTGTCGAACGTTCAAAAAAGTGGTCAATATTGATGAAATTTAAACATTTAATCTTTTGACTTCAAATGACGGTTGGATGTGAATTATTACTTTTTCAACTAAAATAAGTGTGTTTAAAGTCATTTCTGTGTCTGAAATTGGTCAAAATGGAAGCTTTTGAGTAAGCGAAAACTCTGTAAAAATGGCAATTTTGGTCACTGTGAGGGTTTAAAAAGTGATTATTCAACATGAGGCCCGATCTAAATGACATTTTGAATCATTTTTGGTAGAGTCCAAAAAATCACTTTTCTGATGAAAAACGATGACCCCGGACATGTCGAAGGTTCAAAAAATGGTCAATATTGATGAAAATGTAACATTTAATCTTTTGTCTTTAAATGACGGTTGGATGTGAATTATTACTTTTTCAACTAAAATAAGTGTGTTTAAAGTCATTTCTGTGTCTGAAATTGGTCAAAATTGAAGCTTTTGAGTAAGCGAAAACTCTGTAAAAATGGCATTTTTGGTCACTGTGAGGGTTTAAAAAGTGATTATTCAACATGAGGCCCGATCTAAATGACATTTTGAATCATTTTTGGTAGAGTCCAAAAAATAAATTTTCTGATGAAAAACGATGACCCCGGACCTGTAAAACGTTCAAAAAAGTGGTCAATATTGATGAAATTTTAACATTTAATCTTTTGACTTTAAATGACGATTGGATGTGAATTATTACATGTTCAACTAAAATAAGTGTGTTTAAAGTCATTTCTGTGCCTGAAATTGGTCACAATTGAAGCTTTTGAGTAAGCGAAAACTCTGTAAAAATGGCAATTTTGGTCACTGTGAGGGTTTAAAAAGTGGTTATTCAACATGAGGCCCGATCCAAATGACATTTTAAATCATTTTTGGTAGAGTCCAAAAAATCAATTTTCTGATGAAAAACGATGACCCCGGACCTGTCGAACGTTCAAAAAAGTGGTCAATATTGATGAAATTTTAACATTTAATCTTTTGACTTTAAATGACTGTTGGATGTGAATTATTACTTTTTCAACTAAAATAAGTGTGTTTAAAGTCATTTCTGTGCCTGAAATTGGTCAAAATTGAAGCTTTTGAGTAAGCAAAACTTTGTAAAAATGGCAATTTTGGTCACTGTGAGGGTTTAAAAAGTGGTTATTCAACATGAGGCCCGATCCAAATGACATTTTGAATCATTTTTGGTAGAGTCCAAAAAATCAATTTTCTGATGAAAAACGATGACCCCGGACCTGTCGAACGTTAAAAAAAGTGGTCAATATTGATGAAATTTTAACATTTAATCTTTTGACTTTAAATGACTGTTGGATGTGAATTATTACTTATTCAACTAAAATAAGTGTGTTTAAAGTCGTTTCTGTGCCTGAAATTGGTCAAAATTTAAGCTTCTGAGTAAGCAAAACTCTGTGAAAATGGCAATTTTGGTCACTGTAAGGGTTTAAAAAGTGGTTATTCAACATGAGGCCCGATCCAAATGACATTTTGAATCATTTTTGGTAGAGTCCAAAAAATCATTTTTCTGATGATAAACAATTACCCCGTACCTGTCGAACGTTCAAAAAAGTGGTCAATATTGATGAAATTTTAACATTTAATCTTTTGACTTTAAATGATGGTTGGATGTGAATTATTACTTTTTCTACTAAAATAAGTGTGTTTAAAGTCATTTCTGTGCCTGAAATTGGTCAAAATTGAAGCTTTTGAGTAAGCAAAACTTTGTAAAAATGGCAATTTTGGTCACTGTGAGGGTTTAAAAAGTGGTTATTCAACATGAGGCCCGATCCAAATGACATTTTGAATCATTTTTGGTAGAGTCCAAAAAATCAATTTTCTGATGAAAAACGATGACCCCGGACCTGTCGAACGTTCAAAAAAGTGGTCAATATTGATGAAATTTTAACATTTAATCTTTTGACTTTAAATGACTGTTGGATGTGAATTATTACTTTTTCAACTAAAATAAGTGTGTTTAAAGTCGTTTCTGTGCCTGAAATTGGTCAAAATTTAAGCTTCTGAGTAAGCAAAACTTTGTGAAAATGGCAATTTTGGTCACTGTAAGGGTTTAAAAAGTGGTTATTCAACATGAGGCCCGATCCAAATGTCATTTTGAATCATTTTTGGTAGAGTCCAAAAAATCATTTTTCTGATGATAAACAATTACCCCGTACCTGTCGAACGTTCAAAAAAGTGGTCAATATTGATGAAATTTTAACATTTAATCTTTTGACTTTAAATGATGGTTGGATGTGAATTATTACTTTTTCAACTAAAATAAGTGTGTTTAAAGTCATTTCTGTGCCTGAAATTGGTCAAAATTGAAGCTTTTGAGTAAGCAAAACTTTGTAAAAATGGCAATTTTGGTCACTGTGAGGGTTTAAAAAGTGGTTATTCAACATGAGGCCCGATCCAAATAACATTTTGAATCATTTTTGGTAGAGTCCAAAAAATCAATTTTCTGATGAAAAACGATGACCCCGGACCTGTCGAATGTTCAAAAAAGTGGTCAATATTGATGAAATTTTAACATTTAATCTTTTGACTTTAAATGACTGTTGGATGTGAATTATTACTTTTTCAACTAAAATGAGTGTGTTTAAAGTCGTTTCTGTGCCTGAAATTGGTCAAAATTTAAGCTTCTGAGTAAGCAAAACTCTGTGAAAATGGCAATTTTGGTCACTGTGAGGGTTTAAAAAGTGGTTATTGAACATGAGGCCCGATCCAAATGACATTTTGAATCATTTTTGGTATAGCCCACAAAATCAATTTTCTGATGACAAACGATGACCCCGGACTTGTCGAACGTTAAAAAAAGTGGTCAATATTGATGAAATTTTAACATTTAATCTTTTGACTTTAAATGACTGTTGGATGTGAATTATTACTTTTTCAACTAAAATAAGTGTGTTTAAAGTCATTTCTGTGCCTGAAATTGGTAAAAATTGAAGCTTCTGAGTAAGCAAAACTCTGTGAAAATGGCAATTTTGGTCACCGTAAGGGTTTAAAAAGTGGTTATTCAACATGAGGCCCGATCCAAATGACATTTTGAATCATTTTTGGTAGAGTCCAAAACATCACTTTTCTGATGAAACACGATGACCCCGGACCTGTCGAACGTTCAAAAAATGGTCAATATTGATGAAAATGTAACATTTAATCTTTTGTCTTTAAATGACGGGTGGATGTGAATTGTTACTTTTTCAACTAAAATAAGTGTGTTTAAAGTCATTTCTGTGCCTGAAATTGGTCAAAATTGAAGCTTTTGAGTAAGCGAAAACTCTGTAAAAAATGGCAATTTTGGTCACTGTGAGGGTTTAAAAAGTGGTTATTCAACATGAGGCCCGATCCAAATGACATTTTGAATAATTTTTGGTAGAGTCCAAAAAATCAATTTTCTGATGAAAAACGATGACCCCGGACCTGTCGAACGTTCAAAAAAGTGGTCAATATTGATGAAATTTTAACATTTAATCTTTTGACTTTAAATGACTGTTGGATGTGAATTATTACTTTTTCAACTAAAATAAGTGTGTTTAAAGTCATTTCTGTGCCTGAAATTGGTCAAAATTGAAGCTTCTGAGTAAGCAAAACTGTGTAAAAATGGCAATTTTGGTCACTGTGAGGGTTTAAAAAGTGGTTATTCAACATTAGGCCCGATCCAAATGACATTTTGAATAATTTTTGGTAGAGTCCAAAAAATCACTTTTCTGATGAAAAACGATGACCCCGGACCTGTCGAAGGTTCCAAAAAACAAAAAATGGTCAATATTGATGAAAATGTAACATTTAATCTTTTGACTTTAAATGACGGTTGGATGTGAATTATTACTTTTTCAACTAAAATAAGTGTGTTTAAAGTCATTTCTGTGTCTGAAATTGGTCAAAATTGAAGCTTTTGAGTAAGCAAAACTCTGTGAAAATGGCAATTTTGGTCACTGTAAGGGTTTAAAAAGTAGTTATTCAACATGAGGCCCGATCCAAATGACATTTTGAATCATTTTTGGTAGAGTCCAAAAAATCAATTTTCTGATGAAAAGCGATTACACCGTACCTGTCGAACGTTCAAAAAAGTGGTCAATATTGATGAAATTTTAAATTTAATCTTTTGACTTTAAATGACGGTTGGATGTGAATTCTTACTTTTTCAACTAAAATAAGTGTGTTTAAAGTCATTTCTGTGCCTGAAATTGGTCAAAATTGAAGCTTCTGAGTAAGCAAAACTCTGTGAAAATGGCAATTTTGGTCACTGTAAGGGTTTAAAAAGTGGTTATTCAACATGAGGCCTGATCCAAATGACATTTTGAATCATTTTTGGTAGAGTCCAAAAAATCAATTTTATGATGAAAAACAATGACCCCGGACCTGTCGAACGTTCAAAAAAGTGGTCAATATTGATGAAATTTTAACATTTAAACTTTTGACTTTAAATGACTGTTGGATGTGAATTATTACTTTTTCAACTAAAATAAGTGGTTTAAAATCATTTCTGTGCCTGAAATTGGTCAAAATTGAAGCTTTTGAGTAAGCGAAAACTCTGTAAAAGTGGCAATTTTGGTCACTGTGAGGGTTTAAAAAGTGGTTATTCAACATGAGGCCCGATCCAAATGACATTTTGAATCATTTTTGGTAGAGTCCAAAAAATCTATTTTCTGATGAAAAACGATTACCCCGTACCTGTCGAACGTTCAAAAAAGTGGTCAATATTGATGAAATTTAAACATTTAATCTTTTGACTTCAAATGACGGTTGGATGTGAATTATTACTTTTTCAACTAAAATAAGTGTGTTTAAAGTCATTTCTGTGTCTGAAATTGGTCAAAATTGAAGCTTTTGAGTAAGCGAAAACTCTGTAAAAATGGCAATTTTGGTCACTGTGAGGGTTTAAAAAGTGATTATTCAACATGAGGCCCAATCTAAATGACATTTTGAATCATTTTTTGTAGAGTCCAAAAAATCACTTTTCTGATGAAAAACGATGACCCCGGACCTGTCGAAGGTTCAAAAAATGGTCAATATTGATGAAAATGTAACATTTAATCTTTTGTCTTTAAATGACGGTTGGATGTGAATTATTACTTTTTCAACTAAAATAAGTGTGTTTAAAGTCATTTCTGTGTCTGAAATTGGTCAAAATTGAAGCTTTTGAGTAAGCGAAAACTCTGTAAAAATGGCAATTTTGGTCACTGTGAGGGTTTAAAAAGTGATTATTCAACATGAGGCCCGATCTAAATGACATTTTGAATCATTTTTGGTAGAGTCCAAAAAATCAATTTTCTGATGAAAAACGATGACCCCGGACCTGTCAAACGTTCAAAAAAGTGGTCAATATTGATGAAATTTTAACATTTAATCTTTTGACTTTAAATGACTGTTGGATGTGAATTATTACTTTTTCAACTAAAATAAGTGTGTTTAAAGTCATTTCTGTGCCTGAAATTGGTCAAAATTGAAGCTTTTGAGTAAGCAAAACTTTGTAAAAATGGCAATTTTGGTCACTGTGAGGGTTTAAAAAGTGGTTATTCAACATGAGGCCCGATCCAAATGACATTTTGAATCATTTTTGGTAGAGTCCAAAAAATCAATTTTCTGATGAAAAACGATGACCCCGGACCTGTCGAACGTTCAAAAAAGTGGTCAATATTGATGAAATTTTAACATTTAATCTTTTGACTTTAAATGACTGTTGGATGTGAATTATTACTTTTTCAACTAAAATAAGTGTGTTTAAAGTCGTTTCTGTGCCTGAAATTGGTCAAAATGTAAGCTTCTGAGTAAGCAAAACTCTGTGAAAATGGCAATTTTGGTCACTGTAAGGGTTTAAAAAGTGGTTATTCAACATGAGGCCCGATCCAAATGTCATTTTGAATCATTTTTGGTAGAGTCCAAAAAATCATTTTTCTGATGATAAACAATTACCCCGTACCTGTCGAACGTTCAAAAAAGTGGTCAATATTGATGAAATTTTAACATTTAATCTTTTGACTTTAAATGATGGTTGGATGTGAATTATTACTTTTTCAACTAAAATAAGTGTGTTTAAAGTCATTTCTGTGCCTGAAATTGGTCAAAATTGAAGCTTTTGAGTAAGCAAAACTTTGTAAAAATGGCAATTTTGGTCACTGTGAGGGTTTAAAAAGTGGTTATTCAACATGAGGCCCGATCCAAATAACATTTTGAATCATTTTTGGTAGAGTCCAAAAAATCAATTTTCTGATGAAAAACGATGACCCCGGACCTGTCGAATGTTCAAAAAAGTGGTCAATATTGATGAAATTTTAACATTTAATCTTTTGACTTTAAATGACTGTTGGATGTGAATTATTACTTTTTCAACTAAAATGAGTGTGTTTAAAGTCGTTTCTGTGCCTGAAATTGGTCAAAATTTAAGCTTCTGAGTAAGCAAAACTCTGTGAAAATGGCAATTTTGGTCACTGTGAGGGTTTAAAAAGTGGTTATTCAACATGAGGCCCGATCCAAATGACATTTTGAATCATTTTTGGTATAGCCCACAAAATCAATTTTCTGATGACAAACGATGACCCCGGACCTGTCGAACGTTCAAAAAAGTGGTCAATATTGATGAAATTTTAACATTTAATCTTTTGACTTTAAATGACTGTTGGATGTGAATTATTACTTTTTCAACTAAAATAAGTGTGTTTAAAGTCATTTCTGTGCCTGAAATTGGTCAAAATTGAAGCTTTTGAGTAAGCGAAAACTCTGTAAAAATGGCAATTTTGGTCACTGTGAGGGTTTAAAAAGTGGTTATTCAACATGAGGCCCGATCCAAATGACATTTTGAATCATTTTTGGTAGAGTCCAAAAAATCAATTGTCTGATGAAAAACGATGACCCCGGACCTGTCGAACTTTAAAAAAATTGTCAATATTGATGACAATTTTACATTTAATCTTTTGACTTTAAATGACGGTTGGTTGTGAATTATTACTTTTTCAAGTAAAATAAGTGTGTTTAAAGTCATTTCTGTGCCTGAAATTGGTCAAAATTGAAGCTTTTGAGTAAGCGAAAACTCTGTAAAAAATGGCAATTTTGGTCACTGTGAGGGTTTAAAAAGTGGTTATTCAACATGAGGCCCGATCCAAATGACATTTTGAATCATTTTTGGTAGAGTCCAAAAAATCAATTTTCTGATGAAAAACGATGACCCCGGACCTGTCGAACGTTCAAAAAAGTGGTCAATATTGATGAAATTTTAACATTTAATCTTTTGACTTTAAATGACTGTTGGATGTGAATTATTACTTTTTCAACTAAAATAAGTGTGTTTAAAGTCATTTCTGTGCCTGAAATTGGTCAAAATTGAAGCTTCTGAGTAAGCAAAACTCTGTAAAAATGGCAATTTTGGTCACTGTGAGGGTTCAAAAAGTGGTTATTCAACATTAGGCCCGATCCAAATGACATTTTGAATAATTTTTGGTAGAGTCCAAAAAATCACTTTTCTGATGAAAAACGATGACCCCGGACCTGTCGAAGGTTCAAAAAATGGTCAATATTGATGAAAATGTAACATTTAATCTTTTGACTTTAAATGACGGTTGGATGTGAATTATTACTTTTTCAACTAAAATAAGTGTGTTTAAAGTCATTTCTGTGCCTGAAATTGGTCAAAATTGAAGCTTTTGAGTAAGCAAAACTCTGTGAAAATGGCAATTTTGGTCACTGTAAGGGTTTAAAAAGTAGTTATTCAACATGAGGCCCGATCCAAATGACATTTTGAATCATTTTTGGTAGAGTCCAAAAAATCAATTTTCTGATGAAAAGCGATTACCCCGTACCTGTCGAACGTTCAAAAAAGTGGTCAATATTGATGAAATTTTAAATTTAATCTTTTGACTTTAAATGACGGTTGGATGTGAATTATTACTTTTTCAACTAAAATAAGTGTGTTTAAAGTCATTTCTGTGCCTGAAATTGGTCAAAATTGAAGCTTCTGAGTAAGCAAAACTCTGTGAAAATGGCAATTTTGGTCACTGTAAGGGTTTAAAAAGTGGTTATTCAACATGAGGCCTGATCCAAATGACATTTTGAATCATTTTTGGTAGAGTCCAAAAAATCAATTTTATGATGAAAAACAATGACCCCGGACCTGTCGAACGTTCAAAAAAGTGGTCAATATTGATGAAATTTTAACATTTAAACTTATGACTTTAAATGACTGTTGGATGTGAATTATTACTTTTTCAACTAAAATAAGTGGTTTAAAATCATTTCTGTGCCTGAAATTGGTCTAAATTGAAGCTTTTGAGTAAGCGAAAACTCTGTAAAAGTGGCAATTTTGGTCACTGTGAGGGTTTAAAAAGTGGTTATTCAACATGAGGCCCGATCCAAATGACATTTTGAATCATTTTTGGTAGAGTCCAAAAAATCTATTTTCTGATGAAAAACGATTACCCCGTACCTGTCGAACGTTCAAAAAAGTGGTCAATATTGATGAAATTTAAACATTTAATCTTTTGACTTCAAATGACGGTTGGATGTGAATTATTAATTTTTCAACTAAAATAAGTGTGTTTAAAGTCATTTCTGTGTCTGAAATTGGTCAAAATTGAAGCTTTTGAGTAAGCGAAAACTCTGTAAAAATGGCAATTTTGGTCACTGTGAGGGTTTAAAAAGTGATTATTCAACATGAGGCCCGATCTAAATGACATTTTGAATCATTTTTGGTAGAGTCCAAAAAATCACTTTTCTGATGAAAAACGATGACCCCGGACATGTCGAAGGTTCAAAAAATGGTCAATATTGATGAAAATGTAACATTTAATCTTTTGTCTTTAAATGACGGTTGGATGTGAATTATTACTTTTTCAACTAAAATAAGTGTGTTTAAAGTCATTTCTGTGTCTGAAATTGGTCAAAATTGAAGCTTTTGAGTAAGCAAAAACTCTGTAAAAATGGCAATTTTGGTCACTGTGAGGGTTTAAAAAGTGATTATTCAACATGAGGCCCGATCTAAATGACATTTTGAATCATTTTTGGTAGAGTCCAAAAAATAAATTTTCTGATGAAAAACGATGACCCGGACCTGTAAAACGTTCAAAAAAGTGGTCAATATTGATGAAATTTTAACATTTAATCTTTTGACTTTAAGTGACGATTGGATGTGAATTATTACATGTTCAACTAAAATAAGTGTGTTTAAAGTCATTTCTGTGCCTGAAATTGGTCACAATTGAAGCTTTTGAGTAAGCGAAAACTCTGTAAAAATGGCAATTTTGGTCACTGTGAGGGTTTAAAAAGTAGTTATTCAACATGAGGCCCGATCCAAATGACATTTTGAATCATTTTTGGTAGAGTCCAAAAAATCAATTTTCTGATGAAAAACGATGACCCCGGACCTGTCGAACGTTCAAAAAAGTGGTCAATATTGATGAAATTTTAACATTTAATCTTTTGACTTTAAATGACTGTTGGATGTGAATTATTACTTTTTCAACTAAAATAAGTGTGTTTAAAGTCATTTCTGTGCCTGAAATTGGTCAAAATTGAAGCTTTTGAGTAAGCAAAACTTTGTAAAAATGGCAATTTTGGTCACTGTGAGGGTTTAAAAAGTGGTTATTCAACATGAGGCCCGATCCAAATGACATTTTGAATCATTTTTGGTAGAGTCCAAAAAATCAATTTTCTGATGAAAAACGATGACCCCGGACCTGTCGAACGTTAAAAAAAGTGGTCAATATTGATGAAATTTTAACATTTAATCTTTTGACTTTAAATGACTGTTGGATGTGAATTATTACTTATTCAACTAAAATAAGTGTGTTTAAAGTCGTTTCTGTGCCTGAAATTGGTCAAAATTTAAGCTTCTGAGTAAGCAAAACTCTGTGAAAATGGCAATTTTGGTCACTGTAAGGGTTTAAAAAGTGGTTATTCAACATGAGGCCCGATCCAAATGACATTTTGAATCATTTTTGGTAGAGTCCAAAAAATCATTTTTCTGATGATAAACAATTACCCCGTACCTGTCGAACGTTCAAAAAAGTGGTCAATATTGATGAAATTTTAACATTTAATCTTTTGACTTTAAATGATGGTTGGATGTGAATTATTACTTTTTCAACTAAAATAAGTGTGTTTAAAGTCATTTCTGTGCCTGAAATTGGTCAAAATTGAAATTTTTGAGTAGGCAAAACTTTGTAAAAATGGCAATTTTGGTCACTGTGACGGTTTAAAAAGTGGTTATTCAACATGAGGCCCGATCCAAATGACATTTTGAATCATTTTTGGTATAGCCCACAAAATCAATTTTCTGATGACAAACGATGACCCCGGACCTGTCGAACGTTCAAAAAAGTGGTCAATATTGATGAAATTTTAACATTTAATCTTTTGACTTTAAATGACTGTTGGATGTGAATTATTACTTTTTCAACTAAAATAAGTGTGTTTAAAGTCATTTCTGTGCCTGAAATTGGTAAAAATTGAAGCTTCTGAGTAAGCAAAACTCTGTGAAAATGGCAATTTTGGTCACTGTAAGGGTTTAAAAAGTGGTTATTCAACATGAGGCCCGATCCAAATGACATTTTGAATCATTTTTGGTAGAGTCCAAAAAATCAATTGTCTGATGAAAAACGATGACCCCGTACCTGTCGAACGTTCAAAAAAGTGGTCAATATTGATGAAATTTTTAATTTAATCTTTTGACTTTAAATGACGGTTGGATGTGAATTATTACTTTTTCAACTAAAATAAGTGTGTTTAAAGTCATTTCTGTGCCTGAAATTGGTCAAAATTGAAGCTTCTGAGTAAGCAAAACTCTGTGAAAATGGCAATTTTGGTCACTGTAAGTGTTTAAAAAGTGGTTATTCAACATGAGACCTGATCCAAATGACATTTTGAATCATTTTTGGTAGAGTCCAAAAAATCAATTTTATGATGAAAAACAATGACCCCGGACCTGTCGAACGTTCAAAAAAGTGGTCAATATTGATGACATTTTAACATTTAAACTTTTGACTTTAAATGACTGTTGGATGTGAATTATTACTTTTTCAACTAAAATAAGTGTGTTTAAAGTCATTTCTGTGCCTGAAATTGGTCAAAATTGAAGCTTCTGAGTAAGCAAAACTCTGTAAAAATGGCAATTTTGGTCACTGTGAGGGTTTAAAAAGTGGTTATTCAACATTAGGCCCGATCCAAATGACATTTTGAATAATTTTTGGTAGAGTCCAAAAAATCACTTTTCTGATGAAAAACGATGACCCCGGACCTGTCGAAGGTTCAAAAAATGGTCAATATTGATGAAAATGTAACATTTAATCTTTTGTCTTTAAATGACGGTTGGATGTGAATTATTACTTTTTCAACTAAAATAAGTGTGTTTAAAGTCATTTCTGTGTCTGAAATTGGTCAAAATTGAAGCTTTTGAGTAAGCGAAAACTCTGTAAAAATGGCAATTTTGGTCACTGTGAGGGTTTAAAAAGTGATTATTCAACATGAGGCCCGATCTAAATGACATTTTGAATCATTTTTGGTAGAGTCCAAAAAATCAATTTTCTGATGAAAAACGATGACCCCGGACCTGTCGAACGTTCAAAAAATGGTCAATATTGATGACAATTTTACATTTAATCTTTTGACTTTAAATGACGGTTGGATGTGAATTATTACTTTTTCAACTAAAATAAGTGTGTTTAAAGTCATTTCTGTGCCTGAAATTGGTCAAAATTGAAGCTTTTGAGTAAGCAAAACTCTGTGAAAATGGCAATTTTGGTCACTGTAAGGGTTTAAAAAGTAGTTATTCAACATGAGGCCCGATCCAAATGACATTTTTAATCATTTTTGGTAGAGTCCAAAAAATCAATTTTATGATGAAAAACAATGACCCCGGACCTGTCGAACGTTCAAAAAAGTGGTCAATATTGATGAAATTTTAACATTTAAACTTTTGACTTTAAATGACTGTTGGATGTGAATTATTACTTTTTCAACTAAAATAAGTGGTTTAAAATCATTTCTGTGCCTGAAATTGGTCTAAATTGAAGCTTTTGAGTAAGCGAAAACTCTGTAAAAGTGGCAATTTTGGTCACTGTGAGGGTTTAAAAAGTGGTTATTCAACATGAGGCCCGATCCAAATGACATTTTGAATCATTTTTGGTAGAGTCCAAAAAATCTATTTTCTGATGAAAAACGATTACCCCGTACCTGTCGAACGTTCAAAAAAGTGGTCAATATTGATGAAATTTAAACATTTAATCTTTTGACTTCAAATGACGGTTGGATGTGAATTATTACTTTTTCAACTAAAATAAGTGTGTTTAAAGTCATTTCTGTGTCTGAAATTGGTCAAAATTGAAGCTTTTGAGTAAGCGAAAACTCTGTAAAAATGGCAATTTTGGTCACTGTGAGGGTTTAAAAAGTAGTTATTCAACATGAGGCCCGATCCAAATGACATTTTGAATCATTTTTGGTAGAGTCCAAAAAATCAATTTTCTGATGAAAAACGATGACCCCGGACCTGTCGAACGTTCAAAAAAGTGGTCAATATTGATGAAATTTTAACATTTAATCTTTTGACTTTAAATGACTGTTGGATGTGAATTATTACTTTTTCAACTAAAATAAGTGTGTTTAAAGTCATTTCTGTGCCTGAAATTGGTCAAAATTGAAGCTTTTGAGTAAGCAAAACTTTGTAAAAATGGCAATTTTGGTCACTGTGAGGGTTTAAAAAGTGGTTATTCAACATGAGGCCCGATCCAAATGACATTTTGAATCATTTTTGGTAGAGTCCAAAAAATCAATTTTCTGATGAAAAACGATGACCCCGGACCTGTCGAACGTTAAAAAAAGTGGTCAATATTGATGAAATTTTAACATTTAATCTTTTGACTTTAAATGACTGTTGGATGTGAATTATTACTTATTCAACTAAAATAAGTGTGTTTAAAGTCGTTTCTGTGCCTGAAATTGGTCAAAATTTAAGCTTCTGAGTAAGCAAAACTCTGTGAAAATGGCAATTTTGGTCACTGTAAGGGTTTAAAAAGTGGTTATTCAACATGAGGCCCGATCCAAATGACATTTTGAATCATTTTTGGTAGAGTCCAAAAAATCATTTTTCTGATGATAAACAATTACCCCGTACCTGTCGAACGTTCAAAAAAGTGGTCAATATTGATGAAATTTTAACATTTAATCTTTTGACTTTAAATGATGGTTGGATGTGAATTATTACTTTTTCAACTAAAATAAGTGTGTTTAAAGTCATTTCTGTGCCTGAAATTGGTCAAAATTGAAATTTTTGAGTAGGCAAAACTTTGTAAAAATGGCAATTTTGGTCACTGTGACGGTTTAAAAAGTGGTTATTCAACATGAGGCCCGATCCAAATGACATTTTGAATCATTTTTGGTATAGCCCACAAAATCAATTTTCTGATGACAAACGATGACCCCGGACCTGTCGAACGTTCAAAAAAGTGGTCAATATTGATGAAATTTTAACATTTAATCTTTTGACTTTAAATGACTGTTGGATGTGAATTATTACTTTTTCAACTAAAATAAGTGTGTTTAAAGTCATTTCTGTGCCTGAAATTGGTAAAAATGTAAGCTTCTGAGTAAGCAAAACTCTGTGAAAATGGCAATTTTGGTCACTGTAAGGGTTTAAAAAGTGGTTATTCAACATGAGGCCCGATCCAAATGACATTTTGAATCATTTTTGGTAGAGTCCAAAAAATCAATTGTCTGATGAAAAACGATGACCCCGTACCTGTCGAACGTTCAAAAAAGTGGTCAATATTGATGAAATTTTAAATTTAATCTTTTGACTTTAAATGACGGTTGGATGTGAATTATTACTTTTTCAACTAAAATAAGTGTGTTTAAAGTCATTTCTGTGCCTGAAATTGGTCAAAATTGAAGCTTCTGAGTAAGCAAAACTCTGTGAAAATGGCAATTTTGGTCACTGTAAGTGTTTAAAAAGTGGTTATTCAACATGAGACCTGATCCAAATGACATTTTGAATCATTTTTGGTAGAGTCCAAAAAATCAATTTTATGATGAAAAACAATGACCCCGGACCTGTCGAACGTTCAAAAAAGTGGTCAATATTGATGACATTTTAACATTTAAACTTTTGACTTTAAATGACTGTTGGATGTGAATTATTACTTTTTCAACTAAAATAAGTGTGTTTAAAGTCATTTCTGTGCCTGAAATTGGTCAAAATTGAAGCTTCTGAGTAAGCAAAACTCTGTAAAAATGGCAATTTTGGTCACTGTGAGGGTTTAAAAAGTGGTTATTCAACATTAGGCCCGATCCAAATGACATTTTGAATAATTTTTGGTAGAGTCCAAAAAATCACTTTTCTGATGAAAAACGATGACCCCGGACCTGTCGAAGGTTCAAAAAATGGTCAATATTGATGAAAATGTAACATTTAATCTTTTGTCTTTAAATGACGGTTGGATGTGAATTATTACTTTTTCAACTAAAATAAGTGTGTTTAAAGTCATTTCTGTGTCTGAAATTGGTCAAAATTGAAGCTTTTGAGTAAGCGAAAACTCTGTAAAAATGGCAATTTTGGTCACTGTGAGGGTTTAAAAAGTGATTATTCAACATGAGGCCCGATCTAAATGACATTTTGAATCATTTTTGGTAGAGTCCAAAAAATCAATTTTCTGATGAAAAACGATGACCCCGGACCTGTCGAACGTTCAAAAAATGGTCAATATTGATGACAATTTTACATTTAATCTTTTGACTTTAAATGACGGTTGGATGTGAATTATTACTTTTTCAACTAAAATAAGTGTGTTTAAAGTCATTTCTGTGCCTGAAATTGGTCAAAATTGAAGCTTTTGAGTAAGCAAAACTCTGTGAAAATGGCAATTTTGGTCACTGTAAGGGTTTAAAAAGTAGTTATTCAACATGAGGCCCGATCCAAATGACATTTTTAATCATTTTTGGTAGAGTCCAAAAAATCAATTTTATGATGAAAAACAATGACCCCGGACCTGTCGAACGTTCAAAAAAGTGGTCAATATTGATGAAATTTTAACATTTAAACTTTTGACTTTAAATGACTGTTGGATGTGAATTATTACTTTTTCAACTAAAATAAGTGGTTTAAAATCATTTCTGTGCCTGAAATTGGTCTAAATTGAAGCTTTTGAGTAAGCGAAAACTCTGTAAAAGTGGCAATTTTGGTCACTGTGAGGGTTTAAAAAGTGGTTATTCAACATGAGGCCCGATCCAAATGACATTTTGAATCATTTTTGGTAGAGTCCAAAAAATCTATTTTCTGATGAAAAACGATTACCCCGTACCTGTCGAACGTTCAAAAAAGTGGTCAATATTGATGAAATTTAAACATTTAATCTTTTGACTTCAAATGACGGTTGGATGTGAATTATTACTTTTTCAACTAAAATAAGTGTGTTTAAAGTCATTTCTGTGTCTGAAATTGGTCAAAATTGAAGCTTTTGAGTAAGCGAAAACTCTGTAAAAATGGCAATTTTGGTCACTGTGAGGGTTTAAAAAGTGATTATTCAACATGAGGCCCGATCTAAATGACATTTTGAATCATTTTTGGTAGAGTCCAAAAAATCACTTTTCTGATGAAAAACGATGACCCCGGACATGTCGAAGGTTCAAAAAATGGTCAATATTGATGAAAATGTAACATTTAATCTTTTGTCTTTAAATGACGGTTGGATGTGAATTATTACTTTTTCAACTAAAATAAGTGTGTTTAAAGTCATTTCTGTGTCTGAAATTGGTCAAAATTGAAGCTTTTGAGTAAGCGAAAACTCTGTAAAAATGGCAATTTTGGTCACTGTGAGGGTTTAAAAAGTGATTATTCAACATGAGGCCCGATCTAAATGACATTTTGAATCATTTTTGGTAGAGTCCAAAAAAAAAATTTTCTGATGAAAAACGATGACCCCGGACCTGTAAAACGTTCAAAAAAGTGGTCAATATTGATGAAATTTTAACATTTAATCTTTTGACTTTAAATGACGATTGGATGTGAATTATTACATGTTCAACTAAAATAAGTGTGTTTAAAGTCATTTCTGTGCCTGAAATTGGTCACAATTGAAGCTTTTGAGTAAGCGAAAACTCTGTAAAAATGGCAATTTTGGTCACTGTGAGGGTTTAAAAAGTGGTTATTCAACATGAGGCCCGATCCAAATGACATTTTGAATCATTTTTGGTAGAGTCCAAAAAATCAATTTTCTGATGAAAAACGATGTCCCCGGACCTGTCGAACGTTCAAAAAAGTGGTCAATATTGATGAAATTTTAACATTTAATCTTTTGACTTTAAATGACTGTTGGATGTGAATTATTACTTTTTCAACTAAAATAAGTGTGTTTAAAGTCATTTCTGTGCCTGAAATTGGTCAAAATTGAAGCTTTTGAGTAAGCAAAACTTTGTAAAAATGGCAATTTTGGTCACTGTGAGGGTTTAAAAAGTGGTTATTCAACATGAGGCCCGATCCAAATGACATTTTGAATCATTTTTGGTAGAGTCCAAAAAATCAATTTTCTGATGAAAAACGATGACCCCGGACCTGTCGAACGTTAAAAAAAGTGGTCAATATTGATGAAATTTTAACATTTAATCTTTTGACTTTAAATGACTGTTGGATGTGAATTATTACTTATTCAACTAAAATAAGTGTGTTTAAAGTCGTTTCTGTGCCTGAAATTGGTCAAAATGTAAGCTTCTGAGTAAGCAAAACTCTGTGAAAATGGCAATTTTGGTCACTGTAAGGGTTTAAAAAGTGGTTATTCAACATGAGGCCCGATCCAAATGACATTTTGAATCATTTTTGGTAGAGTCCAAAAAATCATTTTTCTGATGATAAACAATTACCCCGTACCTGTCGAACGTTCAAAAAAGTGGTCAATATTGATGAAATTTTAACATTTAATCTTTTGACTTTAAATGATGGTTGGATGTGAATTATTACTTTTTCAACTAAAATAAGTGTGTTTAAAGTCATTTCTGTGCCTGAAATTGGTCAAAATTGAAACTTTTGAGTAGGCAAAACTTTGTAAAAATGGCAATTTTGTTCACTGTGACGGTTTAAAAAGTGGTTATTCAACATGAGTCCCGATCCAAATGACATTTTGAATCATTTTTGGTATAGCCCACAAAATCAATTTTCTGATGACAAACGATGACCCCGGACCTGTCGAACGTTCAAAAAAGTGGTCAATATTGATGAAATTTTAACATTTAATCTTTTGACTTTAAATGACTGTTGGATGTGAATTATTACTTTTTCAACTAAAATAAGTGTGTTTAAAGTCATTTCTGTGCCTGAAATTGGTAAAAATTGAAGCTTCTGAGTAAGCAAAACTCTGTGAAAATGGCAATTTTGGTCACTGTAAGGGTTTAAAAAGTGGTTATTCAACATGAGGCCCGATCCAAATGACATTTTGAATCATTTTTGGTAGAGTCCAAAAAATCAATTGTCTGATGAAAAACGATGACCCCGTACCTGTCGAACGTTCAAAAAAGTGGTCAATATTGATGAAATTTTAAATTTAATCTTTTGACTTTAAATGACGGTTGGATGTGAATTATTACTTTTTCAACTAAAATAAGTGTGTTTAAAGTCATTTCTGTGCCTGAAATTGGTCAAAATTGAAGCTTCTGAGTAAGCAAAACTCTGTGAAAATGGCAATTTTGGTCACTGTAAGTGTTTAAAAAGTGGTTATTCAACATGAGACCTGATCCAAATGACATTTTGAATCATTTTTGGTAGAGTCCAAAAAATCAATTTTATGATGAAAAACAATGACCCCGGACCTGTCGAACGTTCAAAAAAGTGGTCAATATTGATGAAATTTTAACATTTAAACTTTTGACTTTAAATGACTGTTGGATGTGAATTATTACTTTTTCAACTAAAATAAGTGTGTTTAAAGTCATTTCTGTGCCTGAAATTGGTCAAAATTGAAGCTTCTGAGTAAGCAAAACTCTGTGAAAATGGCAATTTTGGTCACTGTAAGGGTTTAAAAAGTAGTTATTCAACATGAGGCCCGATCCAAATGACATTTTGAATAATTTTTGGTAGAGTCCAAAAAATCACTTTTCTGATGAAAAACGATTACCCCGTACCTGTCGAATGTTCAAAAAAGTGGTCAATATTGATGAAATTTTAACATTTAAACTTTTGACTTTAAATGACTGTTGGATGTGAATTATTACTTTTTCTACTAAAATAAGTGTGTTTAAAGTCATTTCTGTGCCTGAAATTGGTCAAAATTGAAGCTTCTGAGTAAGCAAAACTCTGTGAAAATGGCAATTTTGGTCACTGTAAGTGTTTAAAAAGTGGTTATTCAACATGAGGCCTGATCCAAATGACATTTTGAATCATTTTTGGTAGAGTCCAAAAAATCAATTTTCTGATGAAAAACGATGACCCCGGACCTGTCAAACGTTCAAAAAAGTGGTCAATATTGATGAAATTTTAACATTTAATCTTTTGACTTTAAATGACGATTGGATGTGAATTATTACATGTTCAACTAAAATAAATGTGTTTAAAGTCATTTCTGTGCCTGAAATTGGTCAAAATTGAAGCTTTTGAGTAAGCAAAACTCTGTGAAAATGGCAATTTTGGTCACTGTAAGGGTTTAAAAAGTAGTTATTCAACATGAGGCCCGATCCAAATGACATTTTTAATCATTTTTGGTAGAGTCCAAAAAATCAATTTTATGATGAAAAACAATGACCCCGGACCTGTCGAACGTTCAAAAAAGTGGTCAATATTGATGAAATTTTAACATTTAAACTTTTGACTTTAAATGACTGTTGGATGTGAATTATTACTTTTTCAACTAAAATAAGTGGTTTAAAATCATTTCTGTGCCTGAAATTGGTCTAAATTGAAGCTTTTGAGTAAGCGAAAACTCTGTAAAAGTGGCAATTTTGGTCACTGTGAGGGTTTAAAAAGTGGTTATTCAACATGAGGCCCGATCCAAATGACATTTTGAATCATTTTTGGTAGAGTCCAAAAAATCTATTTTCTGATGAAAAACGATTACCCCGTACCTGTCGAACGTTCAAAAAAGTGGTCAATATTGATGAAATTTAAACATTTAATCTTTTGACTTCAAATGACGGTTGGATGTGAATTATTACTTTTTCAACTAAAATAAGTGTGTTTAAAGTCATTTCTGTGTCTGAAATTGGTCAAAATTGAAGCTTTTGAGTAAGCGAAAACTCTGTAAAAATGGCAATTTTGGTCACTGTGAGGGTTTAAAAAGTAGTTATTCAACATGAGGCCCGATCCAAATGACATTTTGAATCATTTTTGGTAGAGTCCAAAAAATCAATTTTCTGATGAAAAACGATGACCCCGGACCTGTCGAACGTTCAAAAAAGTGGTCAATATTGATGAAATTTTAACATTTAATCTTTTGACTTTAAATGACTGTTGGATGTGAATTATTACTTTTTCAACTAAAATAAGTGTGTTTAAAGTCATTTCTGTGCCTGAAATTGGTCAAAATTGAAGCTTTTGAGTAAGCAAAACTTTGTAAAAATGGCAATTTTGGTCACTGTGAGGGTTTAAAAAGTGGTTATTCAACATGAGGCCCGATCCAAATGACATTTTGAATCATTTTTGGTAGAGTCCAAAAAATCAATTTTCTGATGAAAAACGATGACCCCGGACCTGTCGAACGTTAAAAAAAGTGGTCAATATTGATGAAATTTTAACATTTAATCTTTTGACTTTAAATGACTGTTGGATGTGAATTATTACTTATTCAACTAAAATAAGTGTGTTTAAAGTCGTTTCTGTGCCTGAAATTGGTCAAAATTTAAGCTTCTGAGTAAGCAAAACTCTGTGAAAATGGCAATTTTGGTCACTGTAAGGGTTTAAAAAGTGGTTATTCAACATGAGGCCCGATCCAAATGACATTTTGAATCATTTTTGGTAGAGTCCAAAAAATCATTTTTCTGATGATAAACAATTACCCCGTACCTGTCGAACGTTCAAAAAAGTGGTCAATATTGATGAAATTTTAACATTTAATCTTTTGACTTTAAATGATGGTTGGATGTGAATTATTACTTTTTCAACTAAAATAAGTGTGTTTAAAGTCATTTCTGTGCCTGAAATTGGTCAAAATTGAAATTTTTGAGTAGGCAAAACTTTGTAAAAATGGCAATTTTGGTCACTGTGACGGTTTAAAAAGTGGTTATTCAACATGAGGCCCGATCCAAATGACATTTTGAATCATTTTTGGTATAGCCCACAAAATCAATTTTCTGATGACAAACGATGACCCCGGACCTGTCGAACGTTCAAAAAAGTGGTCAATATTGATGAAATTTTAACATTTAATCTTTTGACTTTAAATGACTGTTGGATGTGAATTATTACTTTTTCAACTAAAATAAGTGTGTTTAAAGTCATTTCTGTGCCTGAAATTGGTAAAAATGTAAGCTTCTGAGTAAGCAAAACTCTGTGAAAATGGCAATTTTGGTCACTGTAAGGGTTTAAAAAGTGGTTATTCAACATGAGGCCCGATCCAAATGACATTTTGAATCATTTTTGGTAGAGTCCAAAAAATCAATTGTCTGATGAAAAACGATGACCCCGTACCTGTCGAACGTTCAAAAAAGTGGTCAATATTGATGAAATTTTAAATTTAATCTTTTGACTTTAAATGACGGTTGGATGTGAATTATTACTTTTTCAACTAAAATAAGTGTGTTTAAAGTCATTTCTGTGCCTGAAATTGGTCAAAATTGAAGCTTCTGAGTAAGCAAAACTCTGTGAAAATGGCAATTTTGGTCACTGTAAGTGTTTAAAAAGTGGTTATTCAACATGAGACCTGATCCAAATGACATTTTGAATCATTTTTGGTAGAGTCCAAAAAATCAATTTTATGATGAAAAACAATGACCCCGGACCTGTCGAACGTTCAAAAAAGTGGTCAATATTGATGACATTTTAACATTTAAACTTTTGACTTTAAATGACTGTTGGATGTGAATTATTACTTTTTCAACTAAAATAAGTGTGTTTAAAGTCATTTCTGTGCCTGAAATTGGTCAAAATTGAAGCTTCTGAGTAAGCAAAACTCTGTAAAAATGGCAATTTTGGTCACTGTGAGGGTTTAAAAAGTGGTTATTCAACATTAGGCCCGATCCAAATGACATTTTGAATAATTTTTGGTAGAGTCCAAAAAATCACTTTTCTGATGAAAAACGATGACCCCGGACCTGTCGAAGGTTCAAAAAATGGTCAATATTGATGAAAATGTAACATTTAATCTTTTGTCTTTAAATGACGGTTGGATGTGAATTATTACTTTTTCAACTAAAATAAGTGTGTTTAAAGTCATTTCTGTGTCTGAAATTGGTCAAAATTGAAGCTTTTGAGTAAGCGAAAACTCTGTAAAAATGGCAATTTTGGTCACTGTGAGGGTTTAAAAAGTGATTATTCAACATGAGGCCCGATCTAAATGACATTTTGAATCATTTTTGGTAGAGTCCAAAAAATCAATTTTCTGATGAAAAACGATGACCCCGGACCTGTCGAACGTTCAAAAAATGGTCAATATTGATGACAATTTTACATTTAATCTTTTGACTTTAAATGACGGTTGGATGTGAATTATTACTTTTTCAACTAAAATAAGTGTGTTTAAAATCATTTCTGTGCCTGAAATTGGTCTAAATTGAAGCTTTTGAGTAAGCGAAAACTCTGTAAAAGTGGCAATTTTGGTCACTGTGAGGGTTTAAAAAGTGGTTATTCAACATGAGGCCCGATCCAAATGACATTTTGAATCATTTTTGGTAGAGTCCAAAAAATCTATTTTCTGATGAAAAACGATTACCCCGTACCTGTCGAACGTTCAAAAAAGTGGTCAATATTGATGAAATTTAAACATTTAATCTTTTGACTTCAAATGACGGTTGGATGTGAATTATTACTTTTTCAACTAAAATAAGTGTGTTTAAAGTCATTTCTGTGTCTGAAATTGGTCAAAATTGAAGCTTTTGAGTAAGCGAAAACTCTGTAAAAATGGCAATTTTGGTCACTGTGAGGGTTTAAAAAGTGATTATTCAACATGAGGCCCGATCTAAATGACATTTTGAATCATTTTTGGTAGAGTCCAAAAAATCACTTTTCTGATGAAAAACGATGACCCCGGACATGTCGAAGGTTCAAAAAATGGTCAATATTGATGAAAATGTAACATTTAATCTTTTGTCTTTAAATGACGGTTGGATGTGAATTATTACTTTTTCAACTAAAATAAGTGTGTTTAAAGTCATTTCTGTGTCTGAAATTGGTCAAAATTGAAGCTTTTGAGTAAGCGAAAACTCTGTAAAAATGGCAATTTTGGTCACTGTGAGGGTTTAAAAAGTGATTATTCAACATGAGGCCCGATCTAAATGACATTTTGAATCATTTTTGGTAGAGTCCAAAAAAAAAATTTTCTGATGAAAAACGATGACCCCGGACCTGTAAAACGTTCAAAAAAGTGGTCAATATTGATGAAATTTTAACATTTAATCTTTTGACTTTAAATGACGATTGGATGTGAATTATTACATGTTCAACTAAAATAAGTGTGTTTAAAGTCATTTCTGTGCCTGAAATTGGTCACAATTGAAGCTTTTGAGTAAGCGAAAACTCTGTAAAAATGGCAATTTTGGTCACTGTGAGGGTTTAAAAAGTGGTTATTCAACATGAGGCCCGATCCAAATGACATTTTGAATCATTTTTGGTAGAGTCCAAAAAATCAATTTTCTGATGAAAAACGATGTCCCCGGACCTGTCGAACGTTCAAAAAAGTGGTCAATATTGATGAAATTTTAACATTTAATCTTTTGACTTTAAATGACTGTTGGATGTGAATTATTACTTTTTCAACTAAAATAAGTGTGTTTAAAGTCATTTCTGTGCCTGAAATTGGTCAAAATTGAAGCTTTTGAGTAAGCAAAACTTTGTAAAAATGGCAATTTTGGTCACTGTGAGGGTTTAAAAAGTGGTTATTCAACATGAGGCCCGATCCAAATGACATTTTGAATCATTTTTGGTAGAGTCCAAAAAATCAATTTTCTGATGAAAAACGATGACCCCGGACCTGTCGAACGTTAAAAAAAGTGGTCAATATTGATGAAATTTTAACATTTAATCTTTTGACTTTAAATGACTGTTGGATGTGAATTATTACTTATTCAACTAAAATAAGTGTGTTTAAAGTCGTTTCTGTGCCTGAAATTGGTCAAAATGTAAGCTTCTGAGTAAGCAAAACTCTGTGAAAATGGCAATTTTGGTCACTGTAAGGGTTTAAAAAGTGGTTATTCAACATGAGGCCCGATCCAAATGACATTTTGAATCATTTTTGGTAGAGTCCAAAAAATCATTTTTCTGATGATAAACAATTACCCCGTACCTGTCGAACGTTCAAAAAAGTGGTCAATATTGATGAAATTTTAACATTTAATCTTTTGACTTTAAATGATGGTTGGATGTGAATTATTACTTTTTCAACTAAAATAAGTGTGTTTAAAGTCATTTCTGTGCCTGAAATTGGTCAAAATTGAAACTTTTGAGTAGGCAAAACTTTGTAAAAATGGCAATTTTGTTCACTGTGACGGTTTAAAAAGTGGTTATTCAACATGAGTCCCGATCCAAATGACATTTTGAATCATTTTTGGTATAGCCCACAAAATCAATTTTCTGATGACAAACGATGACCCCGGACCTGTCGAACGTTCAAAAAAGTGGTCAATATTGATGAAATTTTAACATTTAATCTTTTGACTTTAAATGACTGTTGGATGTGAATTATTACTTTTTCAACTAAAATAAGTGTGTTTAAAGTCATTTCTGTGCCTGAAATTGGTAAAAATTGAAGCTTCTGAGTAAGCAAAACTCTGTGAAAATGGCAATTTTGGTCACTGTAAGGGTTTAAAAAGTGGTTATTCAACATGAGGCCCGATCCAAATGACATTTTGAATCATTTTTGGTAGAGTCCAAAAAATCAATTGTCTGATGAAAAACGATGACCCCGTACCTGTCGAACGTTCAAAAAAGTGGTCAATATTGATGAAATTTTAAATTTAATCTTTTGACTTTAAATGACGGTTGGATGTGAATTATTACTTTTTCAACTAAAATAAGTGTGTTTAAAGTCATTTCTGTGCCTGAAATTGGTCAAAATTGAAGCTTCTGAGTAAGCAAAACTCTGTGAAAATGGCAATTTTGGTCACTGTAAGTGTTTAAAAAGTGGTTATTCAACATGAGACCTGATCCAAATGACATTTTGAATCATTTTTGGTAGAGTCCAAAAAATCAATTTTATGATGAAAAACAATGACCCCGGACCTGTCGAACGTTCAAAAAAGTGGTCAATATTGATGAAATTTTAACATTTAAACTTTTGACTTTAAATGACTGTTGGATGTGAATTATTACTTTTTCAACTAAAATAGGTGTGTTTAAAGTCATTTCTGTGCCTGAAATTGGTCAAAATTGAAGCTTCTGAGTAAGCAAAACTCTGTAAAAATGGCAATTTTGGTCACTGTGAGGGTTTAAAAAGTGGTTATTCAACATTAGGCCCGATCCAAATGACATTTTGAATAATTTTTGGTAGAGTCCAAAAAATCACTTTTCTGATGAAAAACGATGACCCCGGACCTGTCGAAGGTTCAAAAAATGGTCAATATTGATGAAAATGTAACATTTAATCTTTTGTCTTTAAATGACGGTTGGATGTGAATTATTACTTTTTCAACTAAAATAAGTGTGTTTAAAGTCATTTCTGTGTCTGAAATTGGTCAAAATTGAAGCTTTTGAGTAAGCGAAAACTCTGTAAAAATGGCAATTTTGGTCACTGTGAGGGTTTAAAAAGTGATTATTCAACATGAGGCCCGATCTAAATGACATTTTGAATCATTTTTGGTAGAGTCCAAAAAATCAATTTTCTGATGAAAAAGGATGACCCCGGACCTGTCGAACGTTCAAAAAATGGTCAATATTGATGACAATTTTACATTTAATCTTTTGACTTTAAATGACGGTTGGATGTGAATTATTACTTTTTCAACTAAAATAAGTGTGTTTAAAGTCATTTCTGTGCCTGAAATTGGTCAAAATTGAAGCTTTTGAGTAAGCAAAACTCTGTGAAAATGGCAATTTTGGTCACTGTAAGGGTTTAAAAAGTAGTTATTCAACATGAGGCCCGATCCAAATGACATTTTGAATCATTTTTGGTAGAGTCCAAAAAATCAATTTTCTGATGAAAAACGATTACCCCGTACCTGTCGAATGTTCAAAAAAGTGGTCAATATTGATGAAATTTTAACATTTAAACTTTTGACTTTAAATGACTGTTGGATGTGAATTATTACTTTTTCTACTAAAATAAGTGTGTTTAAAGTCATTTCTGTGCCTGAAATTGGTCAAAATTGAAGCTTCTGAGTAAGCAAAACTCTGTGAAAATGGCAATTTTGGTCACTGTAAGTGTTTAAAAAGTGGTTATTCAACATGAGGCCTGATCCAAATGACATTTTGAATCATTTTTGGTAGAGTCCAAAAAATCAATTTTCTGATGAAAAACGATGACCCCGGACCTGTCAAACGTTCAAAAAAGTGGTCAATATTGATGAAATTTTAACATTTAATCTTTTGACTTTAAATGACGATTGGATGTGAATTATTACATGTTCAACTAAAATAAATGTGTTTAAAGTCATTTCTGTGCCTGAAATTGGTCAAAATTGAAGCTTTTGAGTAAGCGAAACTTTGTAAAAATGGCAATTTTGGTCACTGTGAGGGTTTAAAAAGTGGTTATTCAACATGAGGCCCGATCCAAATGACATTTTGAATCATTTTTGGTAGAGTCCAAAAAATCAATTTTCTGATGAAAAACGATGACCCCGGACCTGTCAAACGTTCAAAAAAGTGGTCAATATTGATGAAATTTTAACATTTAATCTTTTGTCTTTAAATGACGGTTGGATGTGAATTATTACTTTTTCAACTAAAATAAGTATGTTTAAAGTCATTTCTGTGTCTGAAATTGGTCAAAATTGAAGCTTTTGAGTAAGCGAAAACGCTGTAAAAATTGCAATTTTGGTCACTGTGAGGGTTTAAAAAGTGGTTATTCAACATGAGGCCCGATCCAAATGACATTTTGAATCATTTTTGGTAGAGTCCAAAAAATCAATTTTCTGATGAAAAACGATGACCCCGGACCTGTCGAACGTTCAAAAAAGTGGTCAATATTGATGAAATTTTAACATTTCATCTTTTGACTTTAAATGACTGTTGGATGTGAATTATTACTTTTTCAACTAAAATAAGTGTGTTTAAAGTCATTTCTGTGCCTGAAATTGGTTAAAATTGAAGCTTTTGAGTAAGCAAAACTTTGTAAAAATGGCAATTTTGGTCACTGTGAGGGTTTAAAAAGTGGTTATTCAACATGAGGCCCGATCCAAATGACATTTTGAATCATTTTTGGTAGAGTCCAAAAAATCCATTTTCTGATGAAAAACGATGACCCCGGACCTGTCGAACGTTCAAAAAAGTGGTCAATATTGATGAAATTTTAACATTTAATCTTTTGACTTTAAATGACTGTTGGATGTGAATTATTACTTATTCAACTAAAATAAGTGTGTTTAAAGTCGTTTCTGTGCCTGAAATTGGTCAAAATGTAAGCTTCTGAGTAAGCAAAACTCTGTGAAAATGGCAATTTTGGTCACTGTAAGGGTTTAAAAAGTGGTTATTCAACATGAGGCCCGATCCAAATGACATTTTGAATCATTTTTGGTAGAGTCCAAAAAATCATTTTTCTGATGATAAACAATTACCCCGTACCTGTCGAACGTTCAAAAAAGTGGTCAATATTGATGAAATTTTAACATTTAATCTTTTGACTTTAAATGATGGTTGGATGTGAATTATTACTTTTTCAACTAAAATAAGTGTGTTTAAAGTCATTTCTGTGCCTGAAATTGGTCAAAATTGAAACTTTTGAGTAGGCAAAACTTTGTAAAAATGGCAATTTTGTTCACTGTGACGGTTTAAAAAGTGGTTATTCAACATGAGTCCCGATCCAAATGACATTTTGAATCATTTTTGGTATAGCCCACAAAATCAATTTTCTGATGACAAACGATGACCCCGGACCTGTCGAACGTTCAAAAAAGTGGTCAATATTGATGAAATTTTAACATTTAATCTTTTGACTTTAAATGACTGTTGGATGTGAATTATTACTTTTTCAACTAAAATAAGTGTGTTTAAAGTCATTTCTGTGCCTGAAATTGGTAAAAATTGAAGCTTCTGAGTAAGCAAAACTCTGTGAAAATGGCAATTTTGGTCACTGTAAGGGTTTAAAAAGTGGTTATTCAACATGAGGCCCGATCCAAATGACATTTTGAATCATTTTTGGTAGAGTCCAAAAAATCAATTGTCTGATGAAAAACGATGACCCCGTACCTGTCGAACGTTCAAAAAAGTGGTCAATATTGATGAAATTTTAAATTTAATCTTTTGACTTTAAATGACGGTTGGATGTGAATTATTACTTTTTCAACTAAAATAAGTGTGTTTAAAGTCATTTCTGTGCCTGAAATTGGTCAAAATTGAAGCTTCTGAGTAAGCAAAACTCTGTGAAAATGGCAATTTTGGTCACTGTAAGTGTTTAAAAAGTGGTTATTCAACATGAGACCTGATCCAAATGACATTTTGAATCATTTTTGGTAGAGTCCAAAAAATCAATTTTATGATGAAAAACAATGACCCCGGACCTGTCGAACGTTCAAAAAAGTGGTCAATATTGATGAAATTTTAACATTTAAACTTTTGACTTTAAATGACTGTTGGATGTGAATTATTACTTTTTCAACTAAAATAGGTGTGTTTAAAGTCATTTCTGTGCCTGAAATTGGTCAAAATTGAAGCTTCTGAGTAAGCAAAACTCTGTAAAAATGGCAATTTTGGTCACTGTGAGGGTTTAAAAAGTGGTTATTCAACATTAGGCCCGATCCAAATGACATTTTGAATAATTTTTGGTAGAGTCCAAAAAATCACTTTTCTGATGAAAAACGATGACCCCGGACCTGTCGAAGGTTCAAAAAATGGTCAATATTGATGAAAATGTAACATTTAATCTTTTGTCTTTAAATGACGGTTGGATGTGAATTATTACTTTTTCAACTAAAATAAGTGTGTTTAAAGTCATTTCTGTGTCTGAAATTGGTCAAAATTGAAGCTTTTGAGTAAGCGAAAACTCTGTAAAAATGGCAATTTTGGTCACTGTGAGGGTTTAAAAAGTGATTATTCAACATGAGGCCCGATCTAAATGACATTTTGAATCATTTTTGGTAGAGTCCAAAAAATCAATTTTCTGATGAAAAAGGATGACCCCGGACCTGTCGAACGTTCAAAAAATGGTCAATATTGATGACAATTTTACATTTAATCTTTTGACTTTAAATGACGGTTGGATGTGAATTATTACTTTTTCAACTAAAATAAGTGTGTTTAAAGTCATTTCTGTGCCTGAAATTGGTCAAAATTGAAGCTTTTGAGTAAGCAAAACTCTGTGAAAATGGCAATTTTGGTCACTGTAAGGGTTTAAAAAGTAGTTATTCAACATGAGGCCCGATCCAAATGACATTTTGAATCATTTTTGGTAGAGTCCAAAAAATCAATTTTCTGATGAAAAACGATTACCCCGTACCTGTCGAATGTTCAAAAAAGTGGTCAATATTGATGAAATTTTAACATTTAAACTTTTGACTTTAAATGACTGTTGGATGTGAATTATTACTTTTTCTACTAAAATAAGTGTGTTTAAAGTCATTTCTGTGCCTGAAATTGGTCAAAATTGAAGCTTCTGAGTAAGCAAAACTCTGTGAAAATGGCAATTTTGGTCACTGTAAGTGTTTAAAAAGTGGTTATTCAACATGAGGCCTGATCCAAATGACATTTTGAATCATTTTTGGTAGAGTCCAAAAAATCAATTTTCTGATGAAAAACGATGACCCCGGACCTGTCAAACGTTCAAAAAAGTGGTCAATATTGATGAAATTTTAACATTTAATCTTTTGACTTTAAATGACGATTGGATGTGAATTATTACATGTTCAACTAAAATAAATGTGTTTAAAGTCATTTCTGTGCCTGAAATTGGTCAAAATTGAAGCTTTTGAGTAAGCGAAACTTTGTAAAAATGGCAATTTTGGTCACTGTGAGGGTTTAAAAAGTGGTTATTCAACATGAGGCCCGATCCAAATGACATTTTGAATCATTTTTGGTAGAGTCCAAAAAATCAATTTTCTGATGAAAAACGATGACCCCGGACCTGTCAAACGTTCAAAAAAGTGGTCAATATTGATGAAATTTTAACATTTAATCTTTTGTCTTTAAATGACGGTTGGATGTGAATTATTACTTTTTCAACTAAAATAAGTATGTTTAAAGTCATTTCTGTGTCTGAAATTGGTCAAAATTGAAGCTTTTGAGTAAGCGAAAACGCTGTAAAAATTGCAATTTTGGTCACTGTGAGGGTTTAAAAAGTGGTTATTCAACATGAGGCCCGATCCAAATGACATTTTGAATCATTTTTGGTAGAGTCCAAAAAATCAATTTTCTGATGAAAAACGATGACCCCGGACCTGTCGAACGTTCAAAAAAGTGGTCAATATTGATGAAATTTTAACATTTCATCTTTTGACTTTAAATGACTGTTGGATGTGAATTATTACTTTTTCAACTAAAATAAGTGTGTTTAAAGTCATTTCTGTGCCTGAAATTGGTTAAAATTGAAGCTTTTGAGTAAGCAAAACTTTGTAAAAATGGCAATTTTGGTCACTGTGAGGGTTTAAAAAGTGGTTATTCAACATGAGGCCCGATCCAAATGACATTTTGAATCATTTTTGGTAGAGTCCAAAAAATCCATTTTCTGATGAAAAACGATGACCCCGGACCTGTCGAACGTTCAAAAAAGTGGTCAATATTGATGAAATTTTAACATTTAATCTTTTGACTTTAAATGACTGTTGGATGTGAATTATTACTTTTTCAACTAAAATAAGTGTGTTTAAAGTCGTTTCTGTGCCTGAAATTGGTCAAAATTTAAGCTTCTGAGTAAGCAAAACTCTGTAAAAATGGCAATTTTGGTCACTGTGAGGGTTTAAAAAGTGGTTATTCAACATGAGGCCCGATCCAAATGACATTTTGAATCATTTTTGGTATAGCCCACAAAATCAATTTTCTGATGACAAACGATGACCCCGGACCTGTCGAACGTTCAAAAAAGTGGTCAATATTGATGAAATTTTAACATTTAATCTTTTGACTTTAAATGACTGTTGGATGTGAATTGTTACTTTTTCAAGTAAAATAAGTGTGTTTAAAGTCATTTCTGTGCCTGAAATTGGTCAAAATTGAAGCTTTTGAGTCAGCGAAAACTCTGTAAAAATGGCAATTTTGGTCACTGTGAGGGTTTAAAAAGTGGTTATTCAACATGAGGCCCGATCCAAATGACATTTTGAATCATTTTTGGTAGAGTCCAAAAAATCAATTTTCTGATGAAAAACGATGACCCCGGACCTGTCGAACGTTAAAAAAAGTGGTCAATATTGATGAAATTTTAACATTTAATCTTTTGACTTTAAATGACTGTTGGATATGAATTATTACTTTTTCAACTAAAATAAGTGTGTTTAAAGTCATTTCTGTGCCTGAAATCATTTCTGTGCCTGAAATTGGTCAAAATTGAAGCTTCTGAGTAAGCAAAACTCTGTAAAAATGGCAATTTTGGTCACTGTGAGGGTTTAAAAAGTGGTTATTCAACATTAGGCCCGATCCAAATGACATTTTGAATAATTTTTGGTAGAGTCCAAAAAATCACTTTTCTGATGAAAAACGATGACCCCGGACCTGTCGAAGGTTCAAAAAATGGTCAATATTGATGAAAATGGAACATTTAATCTTTTGTCTTTAAATGACGGTTGGATGTGAATTATTACTTTTTCAACTAAAATAAGTGTGTTTAAAGTCATTTCTGTGTCTGAAATTGGTCAAAATTGAAGCTTTTGAGTAAGCGAAAACTCTGTAAAAATGGCAATTTTGGTCACTGTGAGGGTTTAAAAAGTGATTATTCAACATGAGGCCCGATCTAAATGACATTTTGAATCATTTTTGGTAGAGTCCAAAAGATCAATTTTCTGATGAAAAACGATGACCCCGGACCTGTCGAACGTTCAAAAAAGTGGTCAATATTGATGAAATGTTAACATTTAATCTTTTGACTTTAAATGACGATTGGATGTGAATTATTACATGTTCAACTAAAATAAGTGTGTTTAAAGTCATTTCTGTGCCTGAAATTGGTCAAAATTGAAGCTTCTGAGTAAGCAAAACTCTGTAAAAATGGCAATTTTGGTCACTGTGAGGGTCTAAAAAGTGGTTATTCAACATGAGGCCTGATCCAAATGACATTTTGAATCATTTTTGGCAGAGTCCAAAAAATCAATTGTCTGATGAAAAACGATGACCCCGGACCTGTCGAACTTTCAAAAAATGGTCAATATTGATAACAATTTTACATTTAATCTTATGACTTTAAATGACGGTTGGATGTGAATTATTACTTTTTCAACTAAAATAAGTGTGTTTAAAGTCATTTCTGTGTCTGAAATTGGTCAAAATTGAAGCTTTTGAGTAAGCGAAAACTCTGTAAAAATGGCAATTTTGGTCACTGTGAGGGTTTAAAAAGTGGTTATTCAACATGAGGCCCGATCCAAATGACATTTTGAATCATTTTTGGTAGAGTCCAAAAAATCAATTTTCTGATGAAAAACGATGACCCCGGACCTGTCGAACGTTCAAAAAAGTGGTCAATATTGATGAAATTTTAACATTTAATCTTTTGACTTTAAATGACTGTTGGATGTGAATTATTACTTTTTCAACTAAAATAAGTGTGTTTAAAGTCATTTCTGTGCCTGAAATTGGTCAAAATTGAAGCTTTTGAGTAAGCAAAACTCTGTAAAAATGGCAATTTTGGTCACTGTGAGGGTTTAAAAAGTGGTTATTCAACATGAGGCCCGATCCAAATGACATTTTGAATCATTTTTGGTATAGCCCACAAAATCAATTTTCTGATGACAAACGGTGACCCCGGACCTGTCGAACGTTCAAAAAAGTGGTCAATATTGATGAAATTTTAACATTTAATCTTTTGACTTTAAATGACTGTTGGATGTGAATTGTTACTTTTTCAAGTAAAATAAGTGTGTTTAAAGTCATTTCTGTGCCTGAAATTGGTCAAAATTGAAGCTTTTGAGTCAGCGAAAACTCTGTAAAAATGGCAATTTTGGTCACTGTGAGGGTTTAAAAAGTGGTTATTCAACATGAGGCCCGATCCAAATGACATTTTGAATCATTTTTGGTAGAGTCCAAAAAATCAATTTTCTGATGAAAAACGATGACCCCGGACCTGTCGAACGTTAAAAAAAGTGGTCAATATTGATGAAATTTTAACATTTAATCTTTTGACTTTAAATGACTGTTGGATATGAATTATTACTTTTTCAACTAAAATAAGTGTGTTTAAAGTCATTTCTGTGCCTGAAATCATTTCTGTGCCTGAAATTGGTCAAAATTGAAGCTTCTGAGTAAGCAAAACTCTGTAAAAATGGCAATTTTGGTCACTGTGAGGGTTTAAAAAGTGGTTATTCAACATTAGGCCCGATCCAAATGACATTTTGAAAAATTTTTGGTAGAGTCCAAAAAATCACTTTTCTGATGAAAAACGATGACCCCGGACCTGTCGAAGGTTCAAAAAATGGTCAATATTGATGAAAATGGAACATTTAATCTTTTGTCTTTAAATGACGGTTGGATGTGAATTATTACTTTTTCAACTAAAATAAGTGTGTTTAAAGTCATTTCTGTGTCTGAAATTGGTCAAAATTGAAGCTTTTGAGTAAGCGAAAACTCTGTAAAAATGGCAATTTTGGTCACTGTGAGGGTTTAAAAAGTGATTATTCAACATGAGGCCCGATCTAAATGACATTTTGAATCATTTTTGGTAGAGTCCAAAAAATCAATTTTCTGATGAAAAACGATGACCCCGGACCTGTCGAACGTTCAAAAAAGTGGTCAATATTGATGAAATGTTAACATTTAATCTTTTGACTTTAAATGACGATTGGATGTGAATTATTACATGTTCAACTAAAATAAGTGTGTTTAAAGTCATTTCTGTGCCTGAAATTGGTCAAAATTGAAGCTTCTGAGTAAGCAAAACTCTGTAAAAATGGCAATTTTGGTCACTGTGAGGGTCTAAAAAGTGGTTATTCAACATGAGGCCTGATCCAAATGACATTTTGAATCATTTTTGGCAGAGTCCAAAAAATCAATTGTCTGATGAAAAACGATGACCCCGGACCTGTCGAACTTTCAAAAAATGGTCAATATTGATAACAATTTTACATTTAATCTTTTGACTTTAAATGACTGTTGGATGTGAATTATTACTTTTTCAACTAAAATAAGTGTGTTTAAAGTCATTTCTGTGCCTGAAATTGGTCAAAATTGAAGCTTTTGAGTAAGCAAAACTTTGTAAAAATGGCAATTTTGGTCACTGTGAGGGTTTAAAAAGTGGTTATTCAACATGAGGCCCGATCCAAATGACATTTTGAATCATTTTTGGTACAGTCCAAAAAATCAATTTTCTGATGAAAAACGATGACCCCTGACCTGTCGAACGTTCAAAAAAGTGGTCAATATTGATGAAATTTTAACATTTAATCTTTTGACTTTAAATGACTGTTGGATGTGAATTATTACTTTTTCAACTAAAATAAGTGTGTTTAAAGTCGTTTCTGTGCCTGAAATTGGTCAAAATTTAAGCTTCTGAGTAAGCAAAACTCTGTAAAAATGGCAATTTTGGTCACTGTGAGGGTTTAAAAAGTGGTTATTCAACATGAGGCCCGATCCAAATGACATTTTGAATCATTTTTGGTATAGCCCACAAAATCAATTTTCTGATGACAAACGATGACCCCGGACCTGTCGAACGTTCAAAAAAGTGGTCAATATTGATGAAATTTTAACATTTAATCTTTTGACTTTAAATGACTGTTGGATGTGAATTGTTACTTTTTCAAGTAAAATAAGTGTGTTTAAAGTCATTTCTGTGCCTGAAATTGGTCAAAATTGAAGCTTTTGAGTCAGCGAAAACTCTGTAAAAATGGCAATTTTGGTCACTGTGAGGGTTTAAAAAGTGGTTATTCAACATGAGGCCCGATCCAAATGACATTTTGAATCATTTTTGGTAGAGTCCAAAAAATCAATTTTCTGATGAAAAACAATGACCCCGGACCTGTCGAACGTTCAAAAAAGTGGTCAATATTGATTAAATTTTAACATTTAATCTTTTGACTTTAAATGACTGTTGGATGTGAATTATTACTTTTTCAACTAAAATAAGTGTGTTTAAAGTCATTTCTGTGCCTGAAATTGGTCAAAATTGAAGCTTCTGAGTAAGCAAAACTCTGTAAAAATGGCAATTTTGGTCACTGTGAGGGTTTAAAAAAGTGGTTATTCAACATTAGGCCCGATCCAAATGACATTTTGAATAATTTTTGGTAGAGTCCAAAAAATCACTTTTCTGATGAAAAACGATGACCCCGGACCTGTCGAAGGTTCAAAAAATGGTCAATATTGATGAAAATGGAACATTTAATCTTTTGTCTGTAAATGACGGTTGGATGTGAATTATTACTTTTTCAACTAAAATAAGTGTGTTTAAAGTCATTTCTGTGTCTGAAATTGGTCAAAATTGAAGCTTTTGAGTAAGCGAAAACTCTGTAAAAATGGCAATTTTGGTCACTGTGAGGGTTTAAAAAGTGATTATTCAACATGAGGCCCGATCTAAATGACATTTTGAATCATTTTTGGTAGAGTCCAAAAAATCAATTTTCTGATGAAAAACGATGACCCCGGACCTGTCGAACGTTCAAAAAAGTGGTCAATATTGATGAAATGTTAACATTTAATCTTTTGACTTTAAATGACGATTGGATGTGAATTATTACATGTTCAACTAAAATAAGTGTGTTTAAAGTCATTTCTGTGCCTGAAATTGGTCAAAATTGAAGCTTCTGAGTAAGCAAAACTCTGTAAAAATGGCAATTTTGGTCACTGTGAGGGTCTAAAAAGTGGTTATTCAACATGAGGCCTGATCCAAATGACATTTTGAATCATTTTTGGCAGAGTCCAAAAAATCAATTGTCTGATGAAAAACGATGACCCCGGACCTGTCGAACTTTCAAAAAATGGTCAATATTGATGACAATTTTACATTTAATCTTTTGACTTTAAATGACGGTTGGATGTGAATTATTACTTTTTCAACTAAAATAAGTGTGTTTAAAGTCATTTCTGTGCCTGAAATTGGTCAAAATTGAAGCTTTTGAGTAAGCAAAACTCTGTGAAAATGGCAATTTTGGTCACTGTAAGGGTTTAAAAAGTAGTTATTCAACATGAGGCCCGATCCAAATGACATTTTGAAACATTTTTGGTAGAGCCTAAAAAATCAATTTTCTGATGAAAAACGATTACCCCGTACCTGTCGAACGTTCAAAAAAGTGGTCAATATTGATGAAATTTTAAATTTAATCTTTTGACTTTAAATGACGGTTGGATGTGAATTATTACTTTTTCAACTAAAATAAGTGTGTTTAAAGTCATTTCTGTGCCTGAAATTGGTCAAAATTGAAGCTTCTGAGTAAGCAAAACTCTGTGAAAATGGCAATTTTGGTCACTGTAAGTGTTTAAAAAGTGGTTATTCAACATGAGGCCTGATCCAAATGACATTTTGAATCATTTTTGGTAGAGTCCAAAAAATCTATTTTATGATGAAAAACAATGACCCCGGACCTGTCGAACGTTCAAAAAAGTGGTCAATATTGATGAAATTTTAACATTTAAACTTTTGACTTTAAATGACTGTTGGATGTGAATTATTACTTTTTCAACTAAAATAAGTGGTTTAAAATAATTTCTGTGCCTGAAATTGGTCTAAATTGAAGCTTTTGAGTAAGCGAAAACTCTGTAAAAGTGGCAATTTTGGTCACTGTGAGGGTTTAAAAAGTGGTTATTCAACATGAGGCTCGATCCAAATGACATTTTGAATCATTTTTGGTAGAGTCCAAAAAATCAATTTTCTGATGAAAAACGATGACCCCGGACCTGTCAAACGTTCAAAAAAGTGGTCAATATTGATGAAATTTTAACATTTAATCTTTTGACTTTAAATGACGATTGGATGTGAATTATTACATGTTCAACTAAAATAAATGTGTTTAAAGTCATTTCTGTGCCTGAATTTGGTCAAAATTGAAGCTTTTGAGTAAGCGAAACTTTGTAAAAATGGCAATTTTGGTCACTGTGAGGGTTTAAAAAGTGGTTATTCAACATGAGGCCCGATCCAAATGACATTTTGAATCATTTTTGGTAGAGTCCAAAAAATCAATTTTCTGATGAAAAACGATGACCCCGAACCTGTCAAACGTTCAAAAAAGTGGTCAATATTGATGAAATTTTAACATTTAATCTTTTGTCTTTAAATGACGGTTGGATGTGAATTATTACTTTTTCAACTAAAATAAGTGTGTTTAAAGTCATTTCTGTGTCTGAAATTGGTCAAAATTGAAGCTTTTGAGTAAGCGAAAACTCTGTAAAAATGGCAATTTTGGTCACTGTGAGGGTTTAAAAAGTGGTTATTCAACATGAGGCCCGATCCAAATGACATTTTGAATCATTTTTGGTAGAGTCCAAAAAATCAATTTTCTGATGAAAAACGATGACCCCGGACCTGTCGAACGTTCAAAAAAGTGGTCAATATTGATGAAATTTTAACATTTAATCTTTTGACTTTAAATGACTGTTGGATGTGAATTATTACTTTTTCAACTAAAATAAGTGTGTTTAAAGTCATTTCTGTGCCTGAAATTGGTCAAAATTGAAGCTTTTGAGTAAGCAAAACTTTGTAAAAATGGCAATTTTGGTCACTGTGAGGGTTTAAAAAGTGGTTATTCAACATGAGGCCCGATCCAAATGACATTTTGAATCATTTTTGCTAGAGTCCAAAAAATCAATTTTCTGATGAAAAACGATGACCCCGGACCTGTCGAACGTTCAAAAAAGTGGTCAATATTGATGAAATTTTAACATTTAATCTTTTGACTTTAAATGACTGTTGGATGTGAATTATTACTTTTTCAACTAAAATAAGTGTGTTTAAAGTCATTTCTGTGCCTGAAATCATTTCTGTGCCTGAAATTGGTCAAAATTGAAGCTTCTGAGTAAGCAAAACTCTGTAAAAATGGCAATTTTGGACACTGTGAGGGTTTAAAAAGTGGTTATTCAACATTAGGCCCGATCCAAATGACATTTTGAATAATTTTTGGTAGAGTCTAAAAAATCACTTTTCTGATGAAAAACGATGACCCCGGACCTGTCGAAGGTTCAAAAAATGGTCAATATTGATGAAAATGGAACATTTAATCTTTTGTCTTTAAATGACGGTTGGATGTGAATTATTACTTTTTCAACTAAAATAAGTGTGTTTAAATCATTTCTGTGTCTGAAATTGGTCAAAATTGAAGCTTTTGAGTAAGCGAAAACTCTGTAAAAATGGCAATTTTGGTCACTGTGAGGGTTTAAAAAGAAGTTATTCAACATGAGGCCCGATCCAAATGACATTTTGAATCATTTTTGGTAGAGTCCAAAAAATCAATTTTCTGATGAAAAACGATTACCCCGTACCTGTCGAACGTTCAAAAAAGTGGTCAATATTGATGAAATTTTAAATTTAATCTTTTGACTTTAAATGACGGTTGGATGTGAATTATTACTTTTTCAACTAAAATAAGTGTGTTTAAAGTCATTTCTGTGCCTGAAATTGGTCAAAATTGACGCTTCTGAGTAAGCAAAACTCTGTGAAAATGGCAATTTTGGTCACTGTAAGGGTTTAAAAAGTGGTTATTCAACATGAGGCCTGATCCAAATGACATTTTGAATCATTTTTGGTAGAGGCCAAAAAATCAATTTTATGATGAAAAACAATGACCCCGGACCTGTCGAACGTTCAAAAAAGTTGTCAATATTGATGAAATTTTAACATTTAAACTTTTGACTTTAAATGACTGTTGGATGTGAATTATTACTTTTTCAACTAAAATAAGTGTGTTTAAAGTCATTTCTGTGTCTGAAATTGGTCAAAATTGAAGCTTTTGAGTAAGCGAAAACTCTGTAAAAATGGCAATTTTGGTCACTGTGAGGGTTTAAAAAGTGATTATTCAACATGAGGCCCGATCTAAATGACATTTTGAATCATTTTTGGTAGAGTCCAAAAAATCAATTTTCTGATGAAAAACGATGACCCCGGACCTGTCGAACGTTCAAAAAAGTGGTCAATATTGATGAAATTTTAACATTTAATCTTTTGACTTTAAATGACTGTTGGATGTGAATTATTACTTTTTCAACTAAAATAAGTGTGTTTAAAGTCGTTTCTGTGCCTGAAATTGGTCAAAATTTAAGCTTCTGAGTAAGCAAAACTCTGTAAAAATGGCAATTTTGGTCACTGTGAGGGTTTAAAAAGTGGTTATTCAACATGAGGCCCGATCCAAATGACATTTTGAATCATTTTTGGTATAGCCCACAAAATCAATTTTCTGATGACAAACGATGACCCCGGACCTGTCGAACGTTCAAAAAAGTGGTCAATATTGATGAAATTTTAACATTTAATCTTTTGACTTTAAATGACTGTTGGATGTGAATTATTACTTTTTCAACTAAAATAAGTGTGTTTAAAGTCATTTCTGTGCCTGAAATCATTTCTGTGCCTGAAATTGGTCAAAATTGAAGCTTCTGAGTAAGCAAAACTCTGGTAAAATGGCAATTTTGGTCACTGTGAGGGTTTAAAAAGTGGTTATTCAACATTAGGCCCGATCCAAATGACATTTTGAATAATTTTTGGTAGTGTCCAAAAAATCACTTTCTGATGAAAAACGATGACCCCGGACCTGTCGAACGTTCAAAAAAGTGGTCAATATTGATGAAATTTTAACATTTAATCTTTTGACTTTAAATGGCGGTTGGATGTGAAATATTACTTTTTCAACTAAAATAAGTGTGTTTAAAGTCATTTCTGTGCCTGAAATTGGTCAAAATTGAAGCTTTTGAGTAAGCAAAACTCTGTGAAAATGGCAATTTTGGTCACTGTAAGGGTTTAAAAAGTAGTTATTCAACATGAGGCCCGATCCAAATGACATTTTGAATCATTTTTGGTAGAGTCCAAAAAATCAATTTTCTGATGAAAAACGATTACCCCGTACCTGTCGAACGTTCAAAAAAGTGGTCAATATTGATGAAATTTTAAATTTAATCTTTTGACTTTAAATGACGGTTGGATGTGAATTATTACTTTTTCAACTAAAATAAGTGTGTTTAAAGTCATTTCTGTGCCTGAAATTGGTCAAAATTGAAGCTTCTGAGTAAGCAAAACTCTGTGAAAATGGCAATTTTGGTCAATGTAAGGGTTTAAAAAGTAGTTATTCAACATGAGGCCTGATCCAAATGACATTTTGAATCATTTTTGGTAGAGGCCAAAAAATCAATTTTATGATGAAAAACAATGACCCCGGACCTGTCGAACGTTCAAAAAAGTTGTCAATATTGATGAAATTTTAACATTTAAACTTTTGACTTTAAATGCCTGTTGGATGTGAATTATTACTTTTTCAACTAAAATAAGTGGTTTAAAATCATTTCTGTGCCTGAAATTGGTCTAAATTGAAGCTTTTGAGTAAGCGAAAACTCTGTAAAAGTGGCAATTTTGGTCACTGTGAGGGTTTAAAAAGTGGTTATTCAACATGAGGCCCGATCCAAATGACATTTTGAATCATTTTTGGTAGAGTCCAAAAAATCAATTTTCTGATGAAAAACGATTACCCCGTACCTGTCGAACGTTCAAAAAAGTGGTCAATATTGATGACATTTTAACATTTAATCTTTTGACTTCAAATGACGGTTGGATGTGAATTATTACTTTTTCAACTAAAATAAGTGTGTTTAAAGTCATTTCTGTGTCTGAAATTGGTCAAAATTGAAGCTTTTGAGTAAGCAAAACTCTGTGAAAATGGCAATTTTGGTCACTGTGAGGGTTTAAAAAGTAGGTATTCAACATGAGGCCCGATCCAAATGACATTTTGAATCATTTTTGGTAGAGTCCAAAAAATCAATTTTCTGATGAAAAACGATTACCCCGTACCTGTCGAACGTTCAAAAAAGTGGTCAATATTGATGAAATTTTAAATTTAATCTTTTGACTTTAAATGACGGTTGGATGTGAATTATTACTTTTTCAACTACAATAAGTGTGTTTAAAGTCATTTCTGTGCCTGAAATTGGTCAAAATTGAAGCTTTTGAGTAAGCAAAACTCTGTGAAAATGGCAATTTTGGTCACTGTAAGGGTTTAAAAAGTAGTTATTCAACATGAGGCCCGATCCAAATGACATTTTGAATCATTTTTGGTAGAGTCCAAAAAATCAATTTTCTGATGAAAAACGATTACCCCGTACCTGTCGAACGTTCAAAAAAGTGGTCAATATTGATGAAATTTTAAATTTAATCTTTTGACTTTAAATGACGGTTGGATGTGAATTATTACTTTTTCAACTAAAATAAGTGTGTTTAAAGTCATTTCTGTGCCTGAAATTGGTCAAAATTGAAGCTTCTGAGTAAGCAAAACTCTGTGAAAATGGCAATTTTGGTCAATGTAAGGGTTTAAAAAGTGGTTATTCAACATGAGGCCTGATCCAAATGACATTTTGAATCATTTTTGGTAGAGGCCAAAAAATCAATTTTATGATGAAAAACAATGACCCCGGACCTGTCGAACGTTCAAAAAAGTTGTCAATATTGATGAAATTTTAACATTTAAACTTTTGACTTTAAATGACTGTTGGATGTGAATTATTACTTTTTCAACTAAAATAAGTGGTTTAAAATAATTTCTGTGCCTGAAATTGGTCTAAATTGAAGCTTTTGAGTAAGCGAAAACTCTGTAAAAGTGGCAATTTTGGTCACTGTGAGGGTTTAAAAAGTGGTTATTCAACATGAGGCCCGATCCAAATGACATTTTGAATCATTTTTGGTAGAGTCCAAAAAATCAATTTTCTGATGAAAAACGATTACCCCGTACCTGTCGAACGTTCAAAAAAGTGGTCAATATTGATGACATTTTAACATTTAATCTTTTGACTTCAAATGACGGTTGGATGTGAATTATTACTTTTTCAACTAAAATAAGTGTGTTTAAAGTCATTTCTGTGTCTGAAATTGGTCAAAATTGAAGCTTTTGAGTAAGCAAAACTCTGTGAAAATGGCAATTTTGGTCACTGTGAGGGTTTAAAAAGTAGTTATTCAACATGAGGCCCGATCCAAATGACATTTTGAATCATTTTTGGTAGAGTCCAAAAAATCAATTTTCTGATGAAAAACGATTACCCCGTACCTGTCGAACGTTCAAAAAAGTGGTCAATATTGATGAAATTTTAAATTTAATCTTTTGACTTTAAATGACGGTTGGATGTGAATTATTACTTTTTCAACTAAAATAAGTGTGTTTAAAGTCATTTCTGTGCCTGAAATTGGTCAAAATTGAAGCTTCTGAGTAAGCAAAACTCTGTGAAAATGGCAATTTTGGTCACTGTAAGGGTTTAAAAAGTGGTTATTCAACATGAGGCCTGATCCAAATGACATTTTGAATCATTTTTGGTAGAGGCCAAAAAATCAATTTTATGATGAAAAACAATGACCCCGGACCTGTCGAACGTTCAAAAAAGTTGTCAATATTGATGAAATTTTAACATTTAAACTTTTGACTTTAAATGACTGTTGGATGTGAATTATTACTTTTTCAGCTAAAATAAGTGGTTTAAAATCATTTCTGTGCCTGAAATTGGTCTAAATTGAAGCTTTTGAGTAAGCGAAAACTCTGTAAAAGTGGCAATTTTGGTCACTGTGAGGGTTTAAAAAGTGGTTATTCAACATGAGGCCCGATCCAAATGACATTTTGAATCATTTTTGGTAGAGTCCAAAAAATCAATTTTCTGATGAAAAACGATTACCCCGTACCTGTCGAACGTTCAAAAAAGTGGTCAATATTGATGAAATTTTAACATTTTATCTTTTGACTTCAAATGACGGTTGGATGTGAATTATTACTTTTTCAACTAAAATAAGTGTGTTTAAAGTCATTTCTGTGTCTGAAATTGGTCAAAATTGAAGCTTTTGAGTAAGCGAAAAAACTCTGTAAAAATGGCAATTTTGGTCACTGTGAGGGTTTAAAAAGTGATTATTCAACATGAGGCCCGATCTAAATGACATTTTGAATCATTTTTGGTAGAGTCCAAAAAATCAATTTTCTGATGAAAAACGATGACCCCGGACCTGTCGAACGTTCAAAAAAGTGGTCAATATTGATGAAATTTTAACATTTAATCTTTTGACTTTAAATGACTGTTGGATGTGAATTATTACTTTTTCAACTAAAATAAGTGTGTTTAAAGTCGTTTCTGTGCCTGAAATTGGTCAAAATTTAAGCTTCTGAGTAAGCAAAACTCTGTAAAAATGGCAATTTTGGTCACTGTGAGGGTTTAAAAAGTGGTTATTCAACATGAGGCCCGATCCAAATGACATTTTGAATCATTTTTGGTATAGCCCACAAAATCAATTTTCTGATGACAAACGATGACCCCGGACCTGTCGAACGTTCAAAAAAGTGGTCAATATTGATGAAATTTTAACATTTAATCTTTTGACTTTAAATGACTGTTGGATGTGAATTGTTACTTTTTCAAGTAAAATAAGTGTGTTTAAAGTCATTTCTGTGCCTGAAATTGGTCAAAATTGAAGCTTTTGAGTCAGCGAAAACTCTGTAAAAATGGCAATTTTGGTCACTGTGAGGGTTTAAAAAGTGGTTATTCAACATGAGGCCCGATCCAAATGACATTTTGAATCATTTTTGGTAGAGTCCAAAAAATCAATTTTCTGATGAAAAACGATGACCCCGGACCTGTCAAACGTTCAAAAAAGTGGTCAATATTGATGAAATTTTAACATTTAATCTTTTGACTTTAAATGACGATTGGATGTGAATTATTACATGTTCAACTAAAATAAATGTGTTTAAAGTCATTTCTGTGCCTGAATTTGGTCAAAATTGAAGCTTTTGAGTAAGCGAAACTTTGTAAAAATGGCAATTTTGGTCACTGTGAGGGTTTAAAAAGTGGTTATTCAACATGAGGCCCGATCCAAATGACATTTTGAATCATTTTTGGTAGAGTCCAAAAAATCAATTTTCTGATGAAAAACGATGACCCCGAACCTGTCAAACGTTCAAAAAAGTGGTCAATATTGATGAAATTTTAACATTTAATCTTTTGTCTTTAAATGCCTGTTGGATGTGAATTATTACTTTTTCAACTAAAATAAGTGGTTTAAAATCATTTCTGTGCCTGAAATTGGTAAAAATTGAAGCTTTTGAGTAAGCGAAAACTCTGTAAAAGTGGCAATTTTGGTCACTGTGAGGGTTTAAAAAGTGGTTATTCAACATGAGGCCCGATCCAAATGACATTTTGAATCATTTTTGGTAGAGTCCAAAAAATCAATTTTCTGATGAAAAACGATTACCCCGTACCTGTCGAACGTTCAAAAAAGTGGTCAATATTGATGACATTTTAACATTTAATCTTTTGACTTCAAATGACGGTTGGATGTGAATTATTACTTTTTCAACTAAAATAAGTGTGTTTAAAGTCATTTCTGTGTCTGAAATTGGTCAAAATTGAAGCTTTTGAGTAAGCAAAACTCTGTGAAAATGGCAATTTTGGTCACTGTGAGGGTTTAAAAAGTAGGTATTCAACATGAGGCCCGATCCAAATGACATTTTGAATCATTTTTGGTAGAGTCCAAAAAATCAATTTTCTGATGAAAAACGATTACCCCGTACCTGTCGAACGTTCAAAAAAGTGGTCAATATTGATGAAATTTTAAATTTAATCTTTTGACTTTAAATGACGGTTGGATGTGAATTATTACTTTTTCAACTACAATAAGTGTGTTTAAAGTCATTTCTGTGCCTGAAATTGGTCAAAATTGAAGCTTTTGAGTAAGCAAAACTCTGTGAAAATGGCAATTTTGGTCACTGTAAGGGTTTAAAAAGTAGTTATTCAACATGAGGCCCGATCCAAATGACATTTTGAATCATTTTTGGTAGAGTCCAAAAAATCAATTTTCTGATGAAAAACGATTACCCCGTACCTGTCGAACGTTCAAAAAAGTGGTCAATATTGATGAAATTTTAAATTTAATCTTTTGACTTTAAATGACGGTTGGATGTGAATTATTACTTTTTCAACTAAAATAAGTGTGTTTAAAGTCATTTCTGTGCCTGAAATTGGTCAAAATTGAAGCTTCTGAGTAAGCAAAACTCTGTGAAAATGGCAATTTTGGTCAATGTAAGGGTTTAAAAAGTGGTTATTCAACATGAGGCCTGATCCAAATGACATTTTGAATCATTTTTGGTAGAGGCCAAAAAATCAATTTTATGATGAAAAACAATGACCCCGGACCTGTCGAACGTTCAAAAAAGTTGTCAATATTGATGAAATTTTAACATTTAAACTTTTGACTTTAAATGACTGTTGGATGTGAATTATTACTTTTTCAACTAAAATAAGTGGTTTAAAATAATTTCTGTGCCTGAAATTGGTCTAAATTGAAGCTTTTGAGTAAGCGAAAACTCTGTAAAAGTGGCAATTTTGGTCACTGTGAGGGTTTAAAAAGTGGTTATTCAACATGAGGCCCGATCCAAATGACATTTTGAATCATTTTTGGTAGAGTCCAAAAAATCAATTTTCTGATGAAAAACGATTACCCCGTACCTGTCGAACGTTCAAAAAAGTGGTCAATATTGATGACATTTTAACATTTAATCTTTTGACTTCAAATGACGGTTGGATGTGAATTATTACTTTTTCAACTAAAATAAGTGTGTTTAAAGTCATTTCTGTGTCTGAAATTGGTCAAAATTGAAGCTTTTGAGTAAGCAAAACTCTGTGAAAATGGCAATTTTGGTCACTGTGAGGGTTTAAAAAGTAGTTATTCAACATGAGGCCCGATCCAAATGACATTTTGAATCATTTTTGGTAGAGTCCAAAAAATCAATTTTCTGATGAAAAACGATTACCCCGTACCTGTCGAACGTTCAAAAAAGTGGTCAATATTGATGAAATTTTAAATTTAATCTTTTGACTTTAAATGACGGTTGGATGTGAATTATTACTTTTTCAACTAAAATAAGTGTGTTTAAAGTCATTTCTGTGCCTGAAATTGGTCAAAATTGAAGCTTCTGAGTAAGCAAAACTCTGTGAAAATGGCAATTTTGGTCACTGTAAGGGTTTAAAAAGTGGTTATTCAACATGAGGCCTGATCCAAATGACATTTTGAATCATTTTTGGTAGAGGCCAAAAAATCAATTTTATGATGAAAAACAATGACCCCGGACCTGTCGAACGTTCAAAAAAGTTGTCAATATTGATGAAATTTTAACATTTAAACTTTTGACTTTAAATGACTGTTGGATGTGAATTATTACTTTTTCAGCTAAAATAAGTGGTTTAAAATCATTTCTGTGCCTGAAATTGGTCTAAATTGAAGCTTTTGAGTAAGCGAAAACTCTGTAAAAGTGGCAATTTTGGTCACTGTGAGGGTTTAAAAAGTGGTTATTCAACATGAGGCCCGATCCAAATGACATTTTGAATCATTTTTGGTAGAGTCCAAAAAATCAATTTTCTGATGAAAAACGATTACCCCGTACCTGTCGAACGTTCAAAAAAGTGGTCAATATTGATGAAATTTTAACATTTTATCTTTTGACTTCAAATGACGGTTGGATGTGAATTATTACTTTTTCAACTAAAATAAGTGTGTTTAAAGTCATTTCTGTGTCTGAAATTGGTCAAAATTGAAGCTTTTGAGTAAGCGAAAAAACTCTGTAAAAATGGCAATTTTGGTCACTGTGAGGGTTTAAAAAGTGATTATTCAACATGAGGCCCGATCTAAATGACATTTTGAATCATTTTTGGTAGAGTCCAAAAAATCAATTTTCTGATGAAAAACGATGACCCCGGACCTGTCGAACGTTCAAAAAAGTGGTCAATATTGATGAAATTTTAACATTTAATCTTTTGACTTTAAATGACTGTTGGATGTGAATTATTACTTTTTCAACTAAAATAAGTGTGTTTAAAGTCGTTTCTGTGCCTGAAATTGGTCAAAATTTAAGCTTCTGAGTAAGCAAAACTCTGTAAAAATGGCAATTTTGGTCACTGTGAGGGTTTAAAAAGTGGTTATTCAACATGAGGCCCGATCCAAATGACATTTTGAATCATTTTTGGTATAGCCCACAAAATCAATTTTCTGATGACAAACGATGACCCCGGACCTGTCGAACGTTCAAAAAAGTGGTCAATATTGATGAAATTTTAACATTTAATCTTTTGACTTTAAATGACTGTTGGATGTGAATTGTTACTTTTTCAAGTAAAATAAGTGTGTTTAAAGTCATTTCTGTGCCTGAAATTGGTCAAAATTGAAGCTTTTGAGTCAGCGAAAACTCTGTAAAAATGGCAATTTTGGTCACTGTGAGGGTTTAAAAAGTGGTTATTCAACATGAGGCCCGATCCAAATGACATTTTGAATCATTTTTGGTAGAGTCCAAAAAATCAATTTTCTGATGAAAAACGATGACCCCGGACCTGTCAAACGTTCAAAAAAGTGGTCAATATTGATGAAATTTTAACATTTAATCTTTTGACTTTAAATGACGATTGGATGTGAATTATTACATGTTCAACTAAAATAAATGTGTTTAAAGTCATTTCTGTGCCTGAATTTGGTCAAAATTGAAGCTTTTGAGTAAGCGAAACTTTGTAAAAATGGCAATTTTGGTCACTGTGAGGGTTTAAAAAGTGGTTATTCAACATGAGGCCCGATCCAAATGACATTTTGAATCATTTTTGGTAGAGTCCAAAAAATCAATTTTCTGATGAAAAACGATGACCCCGAACCTGTCAAACGTTCAAAAAAGTGGTCAATATTGATGAAATTTTAACATTTAATCTTTTGTCTTTAAATGACGGTTGGATGTGAATTATTACTTTTTCAACTAAAATAAGTGTGTTTAAAGTCATTTCTGTGTCTGAAATTGGTAAAAATTGAAGCTTTTGAGTAAGCGAAAACTCTGTAAAAATGGCAATTTTGGTCACTGTGAGGGTTTAAAAAGTGGTTATTCAACATGAGGCCCGATCCAAATGACATTTTGAATCATTTTTGGTAGAGTCCAAAAAATCAATTTTCTGATGAAAAACGATGACCCCGGACCTGTCGAACGTTCAAAAAAGTGGTCAATATTGATGAAATTTTAACATTTAATCTTTTGACTTTAAATGACTGTTGGATGTGAATTATTACTTTTTCAACTAAAATAAGTGTGTTTAAAGTCATTTCTGTGCCTGAAATTGGTCAAAATTGAAGCTTTTGAGTAAGCAAAACTTTGTAAAAATGGCAATTTTGGTCACTGTGAGGGTTTAAAAAGTGGTTATTCAACATGAGGCCCGATCCAAATGACATTTTGAATCATTTTTGGTAGAGTCCAAAAAATCAATTTTCTGATGAAAAACGATGACCCCGGACCTGTCGAACGTTCAAAAAAGTGGTCAATATTGATGAAATTTTAACATTTAATCTTTTGACTTTAAATGACTGTTGGATGTGAATTATTACTTTTTCAACTAAAATAAGTGTGTTTAAAGTCGTTTCTGTGCCTGAAATTGGTCAAAATTTAAGCTTCTGAGTAAGCAAAACTCTGTAAAAATGGCAATTTTGGTCACTGTGAGGGTTTAAAAAGTGGTTATTCAACATGAGGCCCGATCCAAATGACATTTTGAATCATTTTTGGTATAGCCCACAAAATCAATTTTCTGATGACAAACGATGACCCCGGACCTGTCGAACGTTCAAAAAAGTGGTCAATATTGATGAAATTTTAACATTTAATCTTTTGACTTTAAATGACTGTTGGATGTGAATTATTACTTTTTCAACTAAAATAAGTGTGTTTAAAGTCATTTCTGTGCCTGAAATCATTTCTGTGCCTGAAATTGGTCAAAATTGAAGCTTCTGAGTAAGCAAAACTCTGTAAAAATGGCAATTTTGGTCACTGTGAGGGTTTAAAAAGTGGTTATTCAACATTAGGCCCGATCCAAATGACATTTTGAATAATTTTTGGTAGAGTCTAAAAAATCACTTTTCTGATGAAAAACGATGACCCCGGACCTGTCGAAGGTTCAAAAAATGGTCAATATTGATGAAAATGGAACATTTAATCTTTTGTCTTTAAATGACGGTTGGATGTGAATTATTACTTTTTCAACTAAAATAAGTGTGTTTAAATCATTTCTGTGTCTGAAATTGGTCAAAATTGAAGCTTTTGAGTAAGCGAAAACTCTGTAAAAATGGCAATTTTGGTCACTGTGAGGGTTTAAAAAGTGATTATTCAACATGAGGCCCGATCTAAATGACATTTTGAATCATTTTTGGTAGAGTCCAAAAAATCAATTTTCTGATGAAAAACGATGACCCCGGACCTGTCGAACGTTCAAAAAAGTGGTCAATATTGATGAAATTTTAACATTTAATCTTTTGACTTTAAATGGCGGTTGGATGTGAAATATTACTTTTTCAACTAAAATAAGTGTGTTTAAAGTCATTTCTGTGCCTGAAATTGGTCAAAATTGAAGCTTTTGAGTAAGCAAAACTCTGTGAAAATGGCAATTTTGGTCACTGTAAGGGTTTAAAAAGTAGTTATTCAACATGAGGCCCGATCCAAATGACATTTTGAATCATTTTTGGTAGAGTCCAAAAAATCAATTTTCTGATGAAAAACGATTACCCCGTACCTGTCGAACGTTCAAAAAAGTGGTCAATATTGATGAAATTTTAAATTTAATCTTTTGACTTTAAATGACGGTTGGATGTGAATTATTACTTTTTCAACTAAAATAAGTGTGTTTAAAGTCATTTCTGTGCCTGAAATTGGTCAAAATTGAAGCTTCTGAGTAAGCAAAACTCTGTGAAAATGGCAATTTTGGTCACTGTAAGGGTTTAAAAAGTGGTTATTCAACATGAGGCCTGATCCAAATGACATTTTTAATCATTTTTGGTAGAGGCCAAAAAATCAATTTTTATGATGAAAAACAATGACCCCGGACCTGTCGAACGTTCAAAAAAGTTGTCAATATTGATGAAATTTTAACATTTAAACTTTTGACTTTAAATGACTGTTGGATGTGAATTATTACTTTTTCAACTAAAATAAGTGGTTTAAAATCATTTCTGTGCCTGAAATTGGTCTAAATTGAAGCTTTTGAGTAAGCGAAAACTCTGTAAAAGTGGCAATTTTGGTCACTGTGAGGGTTTAAAAAGTGGTTATTCAACATGAGGCCCAATCAAATGACATTTTGAATCATTTTTGGTAGAGTCCAAAAAATCAATTTTCTGATGAAAAACGATTACCCCGTACCTGTCGAACGTTCAAAAAAGTGGTCAATATTGATGACATTTTAACATTTAATCTTTTGACTTCAAATGACGGTTGGATGTGAATTATTACTTTTTCAACTAAAATAAGTGTGTTTAAAGTCATTTCTGTGTCTGAAATTGGTCAAAATTGAAGCTTTTGAGTAAGCGAAAACTCTGTAAAAATGGCAATTTTGGTCACTGTGAGGGTTTAAAAAGTGATTATTCAACATGAGGCCCGATCTAAATGACATTTTGAATCATTTTTGGTAGAGTCCAAAAAATCAATTTTCTGATGAAAAACGATGACCCCGGACCTGTCGAACGTTCAAAAAAGTGGTCAATATTGATGAAATTTTAACATTTAATCTTTTGACTTTAAATGACTGTTGGATGTGAATTATTACTTTTTCAACTAAAATAAGTGTGTTTAAAGTCGTTTCTGTGCCTGAAATTGGTCAAAATTTAAGCTTCTGAGTAAGCAAAACTCTGTAAAAATGGCAATTTTGGTCACTGTGAGGGTTTAAAAAGTGGTTATTCAACATGAGGCCCGATCCAAATGACATTTTGAATCATTTTTGGTATAGCCCACAAAATCAATTTTCTGATGAAAAACGATGACCCCGGACCTGTCGAACGTTCAAAAAAGTGGTCAATATTGATGAAATTTTAACATTTAATCTTTTGACTTTAAATGACTGTTGGATGTGAATTATTACTTTTTCAACTAAAATAAGTGTGTTTAAAGTCATTTCTGTGCCTGAAATCATTTCTGTGCCTGAAATTGGTCAAAATTGAAGCTTCTGAGTAAGCAAAACTCTGTAAAAATGGCAATTTTGGTCACTGTGAGGGTTTAAAAAGTGGTTATTCAACATTAGGCCCGATCCAAATGACATTTTGAATAATTTTTGGTAGAGTCCAAAAAATCACTTTTCTGATGAAAAACGATGACCCCGGACCTGTCGAACGTTCAAAAAAGTGGTCAATATTGATGAAATTTTAACATTTAATCTTTTGACTTTAAATGGCGGTTGGATGTGAAATATTACTTTTTCAACTAAAATAAGTGTGTTTAAAGTCATTTCTGTGCCTGAAATTGGTCAAAATTGAAGCTTTTGAGTAAGCAAAACTCTGTGAAAATGGCAATTTTGGTCACTGTAAGGGTTTAAAAAGTAGTTATTCAACATGAGGCCCGATCCAAATGACATTTTGAATCATTTTTGGTAGAGTCCAAAAAATCAATTTTCTGATGAAAAACGATTACCCCGTACCTGTCGAACGTTCAAAAAAGTGGTCAATATTGATGAAATTTTAAATTTAATCTTTTGACTTTAAATGACGGTTGGATGTGAATTATTACTTTTTCAACTAAAATAAGTGTGTTTAAAGTCATTTCTGTGCCTGAAATTGGTCAAAATTGAAGCTTCTGAGTAAGCAAAACTCTGTGAAAATGGCAATTTTGGTCAATGTAAGGGTTTAAAAAGTGGTTATTCAACATGAGGCCTGATCCAAATGACATTTTGAATCATTTTTGGTAGAGGCCAAAAAATCAATTTTATGATGAAAAACAATGACCCCGGACCTGTCGAACGTTCAAAAAAGTTGTCAATATTGATGAAATTTTAACATTTAAACTTTTGACTTTAAATGACTGTTGGATGTGAATTATTACTTTTTCAACTAAAATAAGTGGTTTAAAATCATTTCTGTGCCTGAAATTGGTCTAAATTGAAGCTTTTGAGTAAGCGAAAACTCTGTAAAAGTGGCAATTTTGGTCACTGTGAGGGTTTAAAAAGTGGTTATTCAACATGAGGCCCGATCCAAATGACATTTTGAATCATTTTTGGTAGAGTCCAAAAAATCAATTTTCTGATGAAAAACGATTACCCCGTACCTGTCGAACGTTCAAAAAAGTGGTCAATATTGATGACATTTTAACATTTAATCTTTTGACTTCAAATGACGGTTGGATGTGAATTATTACTTTTTCAACTAAAATAAGTGTGTTTAAAGTCATTTCTGTGTCTGAAATTGGTCAAAATTGAAGCTTTTGAGTAAGCAAAACTCTGTGAAAATGGCAATTTTGGTCACTGTGAGGGTTTAAAAAGTAGTTATTCAACATGAGGCCCGATCCAAATGACATTTTGAATCATTTTTGGTAGAGTCCAAAAAATCAATTTTCTGATGAAAAACGATTACCCCGTACCTGTCGAACGTTCAAAAAAGTGGTCAATATTGATGAAATTTAAAATTTAATCTTTTGACTTTAAATGACGGTTGGATGTGAATTATTACTTTTTCAACTAAAATAAGTGTGTTTAAAGTCATTTCTGTGCCTGAAATTGGTCAAAATTGAAGCTTCTGAGTAAGCGAAAACTCTGTAAAAGTGGCAATTTTGGTCACTGTGAGGGTTTAAAAAGTGGTTATTCAACATGAGGCCCGATCCAAATGACATTTTGAATCATTTTTGGTAGAGTCCAAAAAATCACTTTTCTGATGAAAAACGATGACCCCGGACCTGTCGAACGTTCAAAAAAGTGGTCAATATTGATGAAATTTTAACATTTAATCTTTTGACTTTAAATGGCGGTTGGATGTGAAATATTACTTTTTCAACTAAAATAAGTGTGTTTAAAGTCATTTCTGTGCCTGAAATTGGTCAAAATTGAAGCTTCTGAGTAAGCGAAAACTCTGTAAAAGTGGCAATTTTGGTCACTGTGAGGGTTTAAAAAGTGGTTATTCAACATGAGGCCCGATCCAAATGACATTTTGAATCATTTTTGGTAGAGTCCAAAAAATCAATTTTCTGATGAAAAACGATTACCCCGTACCTGTCGAACGTTCAAAAAAGTGGTCAATATTGATGAAATTTAAAATTTAATCTTTTGACTTTAAATGACTGTTGGATGTGAATTAATACTTTTTCAGCTAAAATAAGTGGTTTAAAATCATTTCTGTGCCTGAAATTGGTCTAAATTGAAGCTTTTGAGTAAGCGAAAACTCTGTAAAAGTGGCAATTTTGGTCACTGTGAGGGTTTAAAAAGTGGTTATTCAACATGAGGCCCGATCCAAATGACATTTTGAATCATTTTTGGTAGAGTCCAAAAAATCAATTTTCTGATGAAAAACGATTACCCCGTACCTGTCGAACGTTCAAAAAAGTGGTCAATATTGATGAAATTTTAACATTTTATCTTTTGACTTCAAATGACGGTTGGATGTGAATTATTACTTTTTCAACTAAAATAAGTGTGTTTAAAGTCATTTCTGTGTCTGAAATTGGTCAAAATTGAAGCTTTTGAGTAAGCGAAAAAACTCTGTAAAAATGGCAATTTTGGTCACTGTGAGGGTTTAAAAAGTGGTTATTCAACATTAGGCCCGATCCAAATGACATTTTGAATAATTTTTGGTAGAGTCCAAAAAATCACTTTTCTGATGAAAAACGATGACCCCGGACCTGTCGAACGTTCAAAAAAGTGGTCAATATTGATGAAATTTTAACATTTAATCTTTTGACTTTAAATGGCGGTTGGATGTGAAATATTACTTTTTCAACTAAAATAAGTGTGTTTAAAGTCATTTCTGTGCCTGAAATTGGTCAAAATTGAAGCTTTTGAGTAAGCAAAACTCTGTGAAAATGGCAATTTTGGTCACTGTAAGGGTTTAAAAAGTAGTTATTCAACATGAGGCCCGATCCAAATGACATTTTGAATCATTTTTGGTAGAGTCCAAAAAATCAATTTTCTGATGAAAAACGATTACCCCGTACCTGTCGAACGTTCAAAAAAGTGGTCAATATTGATGAAATTTTAAATTTAATCTTTTGACTTTAAATGACGGTTGGATGTGAATTATTACTTTTTCAACTAAAATAAGTGTGTTTAAAGTCATTTCTGTGCCTGAAATTGGTCAAAATTGAAGCTTCTGAGTAAGCAAAACTCTGTGAAAATGGCAATTTTGGTCAATGTAAGGGTTTAAAAAGTGGTTATTCAACATGAGGCCTGATCCAAATGACATTTTGAATCATTTTTGGTAGAGGCCAAAAAATCAATTTTATGATGAAAAACAATGACCCCGGACCTGTCGAACGTTCAAAAAAGTTGTCAATATTGATGAAATTTTAACATTTAAACTTTTGACTTTAAATGACTGTTGGATGTGAATTATTACTTTTTCAACTAAAATAAGTGGTTTAAAATCATTTCTGTGCCTGAAATTGGTCTAAATTGAAGCTTTTGAGTAAGCGAAAACTCTGTAAAAGTGGCAATTTTGGTCACTGTGAGGGTTTAAAAAGTGGTTATTCAACATGAGGCCCGATCCAAATGACATTTTGAATCATTTTTGGTAGAGTCCAAAAAATCAATTTTCTGATGAAAAACGATTACCCCGTACCTGTCGAACGTTCAAAAAAGTGGTCAATATTGATGACATTTTAACATTTAATCTTTTGACTTCAAATGACGGTTGGATGTGAATTATTACTTTTTCAACTAAAATAATTCCCCGAGTCCTTGGATATCAACACCATTGATGCTAACATCTCACACTGGTTAACAACGGCCAGTGACACTTTTGCTCCCCTCACCTGCTTCTCCCGCACCCATCTTAACAAATCCCACAAATGGTACAATTCCACCTTAAAGCAGCAACATCTGGAGCTGCGCCAATTGGAGCGCAGATGGCGGCGCCACTACCTCGGCCCCGACAGGGAAGCCTATGTGTCTGCGCGCAAAGCCTAAAAAGCTGCAATTATCACCACTAAAACTTCTTTCATCTCCAATAGGATCTTAACAGCTCCCAACAGATCCAAGGAGATATTCAAAGTCCTTGGCGAATTGACATCGGACGCCAGGACACTTTCGATCCCACCTCCCTCCTTGGAATCTTGCACTGCCTTAAACTCCTTCTTTACTGATAAAATCATTGCCATCAAGAATTCCATTCCCCACTCACTTCCGCCCGCCACATCAGTTCCTCTCCCTGTTAATACATCTACCTTCTCTCAGTTTCCTGCGCTCGACCCGGAATCACTCACTAGACTGTCCACCCGCGTGAAATCTGGATCTCCCAAGGACTGCTGTCCCCCTTTCGTGCTCCGCGACATCTGTCATGCCCTCCCACACTGTATCCTTCCCTTGCTCAACTCTTCTCTTATCTCAGGCTCAGTCCCCAGCTCATTTAAAGAGGCTACACTGGTGCCCCTCTTAAAAAAGCCTGGCGCCGATTCAGCAGTCCTGGCCAATTATCGCCCCATCTCCCTCCTACCTTTCTTTTCCAAAATCCTTGAGGCTCATGTCACGACCTGCCTCTCACACTTTATCGAGGAATCCAACTACCTTGCACCCAACCAGGCCGGGTTCAGACCAGCCCACTCCACCGAGGCCGTGATCCTCGCTGTGCTGGATAATCTCAGGCGCAGCGAGGACAAAGGACATCCCCAGGCTCTGGTCTTACTCGATCTATCGGCGGCTTTCGACACGGTGGACCATAACATCTTAATCCACCGTGTCGAATCCGCCGGAATCTGTGGGGCGGCTCTGTCTTGGATCAAATCCTTCCTCGAGGAGAGGTCCCAGGCAGTAAGCATGGGTCCCTTCTGTGCCTCTAGTGTCCCCTCGTCCTGCGGAGTCCCTCAAGGATCATCTTTGTCTCCCCTCCTTTTTAATTTGTACCTTCAACCCCTCCTTCACTCCCTGGGTAAATGGGATATCACCGTGTTTAATTACGCGGATGATTTACAACTTATTTTTCCCCTCACTTCCCCTGACGCTGTCACCAATTTTCAGACTGCCATGACACACATCCAGCTTTGGATGAACCAAAATCAGCTCAAGCTCAATCCAGGCAAGACTGAGCTCCTCCTCCCGGGGAGAAGTGCACAGTTTTGGGGCCCTCAGTACTGGCCGATTGAGCTTGGAACACCACCTTCTCCTGCTGGATGTGTTAAGAGTCTCGGAATTCTGATCGACTCTGGACTCACCCTCAAGGCACAGGTGAGCGCAGTAACATCTTCCTGTATGTTTCAACTTTACAGGATCCGGAAAGTCGCTCACCTCCTTTCACCTGAAGCCTTGCTGCAAGTCCTAATAGCCCTGGTGATGTCCCGGCTGGACTTTTCGAACTCAATCTACCACGGTCTCCCTCAATCCCTGCTATCGAGGTTGCAGATCGTCCAAAACCAGGCCGCCCGGTTGGTCTTCAAAATCCCCAAATGGCAGTCGGCCCAACCTTTATTACGCCATCTTCATTGGTTACCAGTGAACGAAAGAATTACGTTCAAGGTTCACTGTCTGATCTTTAAAGCTCTCACTGGCCCTGCCCCTGCTTTCCTTAAATCTCTTATCACTCCCTATTGCCCTCCCCGCACCCTGAGGTCTGCCCATCTCTCGCTTCTTGTTGTTCCCCGTTTCAAACTCGCAAGATCTGGTGGCCGCAGCTTTTCCTGCTTAGCCCCTAAGCTGTGGAACTCCCTCCCTCTTGCACTCAAGTCATCTTGTTCCCTCCTTTCTTTCAGGAAATCCTTAAAAACAATACTCTTCCCTCATTAAAATCTCCGCTCCCCTCCTTCTTCCCTTCTTTTCCAATCCAATCAGCGCCAGGAAACCTCCGGTGACAGTGCGCTTAAGAAATCCATAATAACATAACATAACATAACATAACATAAGTGTGTTTAAAGTCATTTCTGTGTCTGAAATTGGTCAAAATTGAAGCTTTTGAGTAAGCAAAACTCTGTGAAAATGGCAATTTTGGTCACTGTGAGGGTTTAAAAAGTAGTTATTCAACATGAGGCCCGATCCAAATGACATTTTGAATCATTTTTGGTAGAGTCCAAAAAATCAATTTTCTGATGAAAAACGATTACCCCGTACCTGTCGAACGTTCAAAAAAGTGGTCAATATTGATGAAATTTTAAATTTAATCTTTTGACTTTAAATGACGGTTGGATGTGAATTATTACTTTTTCAACTAAAATAAGTGTGTTTAAAGTCATTTCTGTGCCTGAAATTGGTCAAAATTGAAGCTTCTGAGTAAGCAAAACTCTGTGAAAATGGCAATTTTGGTCACTGTAAGGATTTAAAAAGTGGTTATTCACCATGAGGCCTGATCCAAATGACATTTTGAATCATTTTTGGTAGAGGCCAAAAAATCAATTTTATGATGAAAAACAATGACCCCGGACCTGTCGAACGTTCAAAAAAGTTGTCAATATTGATGAAATTTTAACATTTAAACTTTTGACTTTAAATGACTGTTGGATGTGAATTATTACTTTTTCAGCTAAAATAAGTGCTTTAAAATCATTTCTGTGCCTGAAATTGGTCTAAATTGAAGCTTTTGAGTAAGCGAAAACTCTGTAAAAGTGGCAATTTTGGTCACTGTGAGGGTTTAAAAAGTGGTTATTCAACATGAGGCCCGATCCAAATGACATTTTGAATCATTTTTGGTAGAGTCCAAAAAATCAATTTTCTGATGAAAAACGATTACCCCGTACCTGTCGAACGTTCAAAAAAGTGGTCAATATTGATGAAATTTTAACAGTTTATCTTTTGACTTCAAATGACGGTTGGATGTGAATTATAACTTTTTCAACTAAAATAAGTGTGTTTAAAGTCATTTCTGTGTCTGAAATTGGTCAAAATTGAAGCTTTTGAGTAAGCGAAAAAACTCTGTAAAAATGGCAATTTTGGTCACTGTGAGGGTTTAAAAAGTGATTATTCAACATGAGGCCCGATCTAAATGACATTTTGAATCATTTTTGGTAGAGTCCAAAAAATCAATTTTCTGATGAAAAACGATGACCCCGGACCTGTCGAACGTTCAAAAAAGTGGTCAATATTGATGAAATTTTAACATTTAATCTTTTGACTTTAAATGACTGTTGGATGTGAATTATTACTTTTTCAACTAAAATAAGTGTGTTTAAAGTCGTTTCTGTGCCTGAAATTGGTCAAAATTTAAGCTTCTGAGTAAGCAAAACTCTGTAAAAATGGCAATTTTGGTCACTGTGAGGGTTTAAAAAGTGGTTATTCAACATGAGGCCCGATCCAAATGACATTTTGAATCATTTTTGGTATAGCCCACAAAATCAATTTTCTGATGACAAACGATGACCCCGGACCTGTCGAACGTTCAAAAAAGTGGTCAATATTGATGAAATTTTAACATTTAATCTTTTGACTTTAAATGACTGTTGGATGTGAATTGTTACTTTTTCAAGTAAAATAAGTGTGTTTAAAGTCATTTCTGTGCCTGAAATTGGTCAAAATTGAAGCTTTTGAGTCAGCAAAAACTCTGTAAAAATGGCAATTTTGGTCACTGTGAGGGTTTAAAAAGTGGTTATTCAACATGAGGCCCGATCCAAATGACATTTTGAATCATTTTTGGTAGAGTCCAAAAAATCAATTTTCTGATGAAAAACGATGACCCCGGACCTGTCGAACGTTAAAAAAAGTGGTCAATATTGATGAAATTTTAACATTTAATCTTTTGACTTTAAATGACTGTTGGATATGAATTATTACTTTTTCAACTAAAATAAGTGTGTTTAAAGTCATTTCTGTGCCTGAAATCATTTCTGTGCCTGAAATTGGTCAAAATTGAAGCTTCTGAGTAAGCAAAACTCTGTAAAAATGGCAATTTTGGTCACTGTGAGGGTTTAAAAAGTGGTTATTCAACATGAGGCCCGATCCAAATGACATTTTGAATCATTTTTGGTAGAGTCCAAAAAATCAATTTTCTGATGAAAAACGATGACCCCGGACCTGTCGAACGTTAAAAAAAGTGGTCAATATTGATGAAATTTTAACATTTAATCTTTTGACTTTAAATGGCGGTTGGATGTGAAATATTACTTTTTCAACTAAAATAAGTGTGTTTAAAGTCATTTCTGTGCCTGAAATTGGTCAAAATTGAAGCTTTTGAGTAAGCAAAACTCTGTGAAAATGGCAATTTTGGTCACTGTAAGGGTTTAAAAAGTAGTTATTCAACATGAGGCCCGATCCAAATGACATTTTGAATCATTTTTGGTAGAGTCCAAAAAATCAATTTTCTGATGAAAAACGATTACCCCGTACCTGTCGAACGTTCAAAAAAGTGGTCAATATTGATGAAATTTTAAATTTAATCTTTTGACTTTAAATGACGGTTGGATGTGAATTATTACTTTTTCAACTAAAATAAGTGTGTTTAAAGTCATTTCTGTGCCTGAAATTGGTCAAAATTGAAGCTTCTGAGTAAGCAAAACTCTGTGAAAATGGCAATTTTGGTCACTGTAAGGGTTTAAAAAGTGGTTATTCAACATGAGGCCTGATCCAAATGACATTTTGAATCATTTTTGGTAGAGGCCAAAAAATCAATTTTATGATGAAAAACAATGACCCCGGACCTGTCGAACGTTCAAAAAAGTTGTCAATATTGATGAAATTTTAACATTTAAACTTTTGACTTTAAATGACTGTTGGATGTGAATTATTACTTTTTCAACTAAAATAAGTGGTTTAAAATCATTTCTGTGCCTGAAATTGGTCTAAATTGAAGCTTTTGAGTAAGCGAAAACTCTGTAAAAGTGGCAATTTTGGTCACTGTGAGGGTTTAAAAAGTGGTTATTCAACATGAGGCCCGATCCAAATGACATTTTGAATCATTTTTGGTAGAGTCCAAAAAATCAATTTTCTGATGAAAAACGATTACCCCGTACCTGTCGAACGTTCAAAAAAGTGGTCAATATTGATGACATTTTAACATTTAATCTTTTGACTTCAAATGACGGTTGGATGTGAATTATTACTTTTTCAACTAAAATAAGTGTGTTTAAAGTCATTTCTGTGTCTGAAATTGGTCAAAATTTAAGCTTCTGAGTAAGCAAAACTCTGTAAAAATGGCAATTTTGGTCACTGTGAGGGTTTAAAAAGTGATTATTCAACATGAGGCCCGATCTAAATGACATTTTGAATCATTTTTGGTAGAGTCCAAAAAATCAATTTTCTGATGAAAAACGATGACCCCGGACCTGTCGAACGTTCAAAAAAGTGGTCAATATTGATGAAATTTTAACATTTAATCTTTTGACTTTAAATGACTGTTGGATGTGAATTATTACTTTTTCAACTAAAATAAGTGTGTTTAAAGTCATTTCTGTGCCTGAAATCATTTCTGTGGCTGAAATTGGTCAAAATTGAAGCTTCTGAGTAAGCAAAACTCTGTAAAAATGGCAATTTTGGTCACTGTGAGGGTTTAAAAAGTGGTTATTCAACATTAGGCCCGATCCAAATGACATTTTGAATAATTTTTGGTAGAGTCCAAAAAATCACTTTTCTGATGAAAAACGATGACCCCGGACCTGTCGAACGTTCAAAAAAGTGGTCAATATTGATGAAATTTTAACATTTAATCTTTTGACTTTAAATGGCGGTTGGATGTGAAATATTACTTTTTCAACTAAAATAAGTGTGTTTAAAGTCATTTCTGTGCCTGAAATTGGTCAAAATTGAAGCTTTTGAGTAAGCAAAACTCTGTGAAAATGGCAATTTTGGTCACTGTAAGGGTTTAAAAAGTAGTTATTCAACATGAGGCCCGATCCAAATGACATTTTGAATCATTTTTGGTAGAGTCCAAAAAATCAATTTTCTGATGAAAAACGATTACCCCGTACCTGTCGAACGTTCAAAAAAGTGGTCAATATTGATGAAATTTTAAATTTAATCTTTTGACTTTAAATGACGGTTGGATGTGAATTATTACTTTTTCAACTAAAATAAGTGTGTTTAAAGTCATTTCTGTGCCTGAAATTGGTCAAAATTGAAGCTTCTGAGTAAGCAAAACTCTGTGAAAATGGCAATTTTGGTCAATGTAAGGGTTTAAAAAGTGGTTATTCAACATGAGGCCTGATCCAAATGACATTTTGAATCATTTTTGGTAGAGGCCAAAAAATCAATTTTATGATGAAAAACAATGACCCCGGACCTGTCGAACGTTCAAAAAAGTTGTCAATATTGATGAAATTTTAACATTTAAACTTTTGACTTTAAATGACTGTTGGATGTGAATTATTACTTTTTCAACTAAAATAAGTGGTTTAAAATCATTTCTGTGCCTGAAATTGGTCTAAATTGAAGCTTTTGAGTAAGCGAAAACTCTGTAAAAGTGGCAATTTTGGTCACTGTGAGGGTTTAAAAAGTGGTTATTCAACATGAGGCCCGATCCAAATGACATTTTGAATCATTTTTGGTAGAGTCCAAAAAATCAATTTTCTGATGAAAAACGATTACCCCGTACCTGTCGAACGTTCAAAAAAGTGGTCAATATTGATGACATTTTAACATTTAATCTTTTGACTTCAAATGACGGTTGGATGTGAATTATTACTTTTTCAACTAAAATAAGTGTGTTTAAAGTCATTTCTGTGTCTGAAATTGGTCAAAATTGAAGCTTTTGAGTAAGCAAAACTCTGTGAAAATGGCAATTTTGGTCACTGTGAGGGTTTAAAAAGTAGTTATTCAACATGAGGCCCGATCCAAATGACATTTTGAATCATTTTTGGTAGAGTCCAAAAAATCAATTTTCTGATGAAAAACGATTACCCCGTACCTGTCGAACGTTCAAAAAAGTGGTCAATATTGATGAAATTTTAAATTTAATCTTTTGACTTTAAATGACGGTTGGATGTGAATTATTACTTTTTCAACTAAAATAAGTGTGTTTGAAGTCATTTCTGTGACTGAAATTGGTCAAAATTGAAGCTTCTGAGTAAGCAAAACTCTGTGAAAATGGCAATTTTGGTCACTGTAAGGGTTTAAAAAGTGGTTATTCAACATGAGGCCTGATCCAAATGACATTTTGAATCATTTTTGGTAGAGGCCAAAAAATCAATTTTATGATGAAAAACAATGACCCCGGACCTGTCGAACGTTCAAAAAAGTTGTCAATATTGATGAAATTTTAACATTTAAACTTTTGACTTTAAATGACTGTTGGATGTGAATTATTACTTTTTCAACTAAAATAAGTGGTTTAAAATCATTTCTGTGCCTGAAATTGGTCTAAATTGAAGCTTTTGAGTGAGCGAAAACTCTGTAAAAGTGGCAATTTTGGTCACTGTGAGGGTTTAAAAAGTGGTTATTCAACATGAGGCCCGATCCAAATGACATTTTGAATCATTTTTGGTAGAGTCCAAAAAATCAATTTTCTGATGAAAAACGATTACCCCGTACCTGTCGAACGTTCAAAAAAGTGGTCAATATTGATGAAATTTTAACATTTTATCTTTTGACTTCAAATGACGGTTGGATGTGAATTATTACTTTTTCAACTAAAATAAGTGTGTTTAAAGTCATTTCTGTGCCTGAAATTGGTCAAAATTGAAGCTTCTGAGTAAGCAAAACTCTGTGAAAATGGCAATTTTGGTCAATGTAAGGGTTTAAAAAGTGGTTATTCAACATGAGGCCTGATCCAAATGACATTTTGAATCATTTTTGGTAGAGGCCAAAAAATCAATTTTATGATGAAAAACAATGACCCCGGACCTGTCGAACGTTCAAAAAAGTTGTCAATATTGATGAAATTTTAACATTTAAACTTTTGACTTTAAATGACTGTTGGATGTGAATTATTACTTTTTCAACTAAAATAAGTGGTTTAAAATCATTTCTGTGCCTGAAATTGGTCTAAATTGAAGCTTTTGAGTAAGCGAAAACTCTGTAAAAGTGGCAATTTTGGTCACTGTGAGGGTTTAAAAAGTGGTTATTCAACATGAGGCCCGATCCAAATGACATTTTTAATCATTTTTGGTAGAGTCCAAAAAATCAATTTTCTGATGAAAAACGATGACCCCGGACCTGTCGAACGTTAAAAAAAGTGGTCAATATTGATGAAATTTTAACATTTAATCTTTTGACTTTAAATGGCGGTTGGATGTGAAATATTACTTTTTCAACTAAAATAAGTGTGTTTAAAGTCATTTCTGTGCCTGAAATTGGTCAAAATTGAAGCTTTTGAGTAAGCAAAACTCTGTGAAAATGGCAATTTTGGTCACTGTAAGGGTTTAAAAAGTAGTTATTCAACATGAGGCCCGATCCAAATGACATTTTGAATCATTTTTGGTAGAGTCCAAAAAATCAATTTTCTGATGAAAAACGATTACCCCGTACCTGTCGAACGTTCAAAAAAGTGGTCAATATTGATGAAATTTTAAATTTAATCTTTTGACTTTAAATGACGGTTGGATGTGAATTATTACTTTTTCAACTAAAATAAGTGTGTTTAAAGTCATTTCTGTGCCTGAAATTGGTCAAAATTGAAGCTTCTGAGTAAGCAAAACTCTGTGAAAATGGCAATTTTGGTCACTGTAAGGGTTTAAAAAGTGGTTATTCAACATGAGGCCTGATCCAAATGACATTTTGAATCATTTTTGGTAGAGGCCAAAAAATCAATTTTATGATGAAAAACAATGACCCCGGACCTGTCGAACGTTCAAAAAAGTTGTCAATATTGATGAAATTTTAACATTTAAACTTTTGACTTTAAATGACTGTTGGATGTGAATTATTACTTTTTCAACTAAAATAAGTGGTTTAAAATCATTTCTGTGCCTGAAATTGGTCTAAATTGAAGCTTTTGAGTAAGCGAAAACTCTGTAAAAGTGGCAATTTTGGTCACTGTGAGGGTTTAAAAAGTGGTTATTCAACATGAGGCCCGATCCAAATGACATTTTGAATCATTTTTGGTAGAGTCCAAAAAATCAATTTTCTGATGAAAAACGATTACCCCGTACCTGTCGAACGTTCAAAAAAGTGGTCAATATTGATGACATTTTAACATTTAATCTTTTGACTTCAAATGACGGTTGGATGTGAATTATTACTTTTTCAACTAAAATAAGTGTGTTTAAAGTCATTTCTGTGTCTGAAATTGGTCAAAATTTAAGCTTCTGAGTAAGCAAAACTCTGTAAAAATGGCAATTTTGGTCACTGTGAGGGTTTAAAAAGTGATTATTCAACATGAGGCCCGATCTAAATGACATTTTGAATCATTTTTGGTAGAGTCCAAAAAATCAATTTTCTGATGAAAAACGATGACCCCGGACCTGTCGAACGTTCAAAAAAGTGGTCAATATTGATGAAATTTTAACATTTAATCTTTTGACTTTAAATGACTGTTGGATGTGAATTATTACTTTTTCAACTAAAATAAGTGTGTTTAAAGTCATTTCTGTGCCTGAAATCATTTCTGTGGCTGAAATTGGTCAAAATTGAAGCTTCTGAGTAAGCAAAACTCTGTAAAAATGGCAATTTTGGTCACTGTGAGGGTTTAAAAAGTGGTTATTCAACATTAGGCCCGATCCAAATGACATTTTGAATAATTTTTGGTAGAGTCCAAAAAATCACTTTTCTGATGAAAAACGATGACCCCGGACCTGTCGAACGTTCAAAAAAGTGGTCAATATTGATGAAATTTTAACATTTAATCTTTTGACTTTAAATGGCGGTTGGATGTGAAATATTACTTTTTCAACTAAAATAAGTGTGTTTAAAGTCATTTCTGTGCCTGAAATTGGTCAAAATTGAAGCTTTTGAGTAAGCAAAACTCTGTGAAAATGGCAATTTTGGTCACTGTAAGGGTTTAAAAAGTAGTTATTCAACATGAGGCCCGATCCAAATGACATTTTGAATCATTTTTGGTAGAGTCCAAAAAATCAATTTTCTGATGAAAAACGATTACCCCGTACCTGTCGAACGTTCAAAAAAGTGGTCAATATTGATGAAATTTTAACATTTAATCTTTTGACTTCAAATGACGGTTGGATGTGAATTATTACTTTTTCAACTAAAATAAGTGTGTTTAAAGTCATTTCTGTGTCTGAAATTGGTCAAAATTGAAGCTTCTGAGTAAGCAAAACTCTGTGAAAATGGCAATTTTGGTCAATGTAAGGGTTTAAAAAGTGGTTATTCAACATGAGGCCTGATCCAAATGACATTTTGAATCATTTTTGGTAGAGGCCAAAAAATCAATTTTATGATGAAAAACAATGACCCCGGACCTGTCGAACGTTCAAAAAAGTTGTCAATATTGATGAAATTTTAACATTTAAACTTTTGACTTTAAATGACTGTTGGATGTGAATTATTACTTTTTCAACTAAAATAAGTGGTTTAAAATCATTTCTGTGCCTGAAATTGGTCTAAATTGAAGCTTTTGAGTAAGCGAAAACTCTGTAAAAGTGGCAATTTTGGTCACTGTGAGGGTTTAAAAAGTGGTTATTCAACATGAGGCCCGATCCAAATGACATTTTGAATCATTTTTGGTAGAGTCCAAAAAATCAATTTTCTGATGAAAAACGATTACCCCGTACCTGTCGAACGTTCAAAAAAGTGGTCAATATTGATGACATTTTAACATTTAATCTTTTGACTTCAAATGACGGTTGGATGTGAATTATTACTTTTTCAACTAAAATAAGTGTGTTTAAAGTCATTTCTGTGTCTGAAATTGGTCAAAATTGAAGCTTTTGAGTAAGCAAAACTCTGTGAAAATGGCAATTTTGGTCACTGTGAGGGTTTAAAAAGTAGTTATTCAACATGAGGCCCGATCCAAATGACATTTTGAATCATTTTTGGTAGAGTCCAAAAAATCAATTTTCTGATGAAAAACGATTACCCCGTACCTGTCGAACGTTCAAAAAAGTGGTCAATATTGATGAAATTTTAAATTTAATCTTTTGACTTTAAATGACGGTTGGATGTGAATTATTACTTTTTCAACTAAAATAAGTGTGTTTAAAGTCATTTCTGTGACTGAAATTGGTCAAAATTGAAGCTTCTGAGTAAGCAAAACTCTGTGAAAATGGCAATTTTGGTCACTGTAAGGGTTTAAAAAGTGGTTATTCAACATGAGGCCTGATCCAAATGACATTTTGAATAATTTTTGGTAGAGGCCAAAAAATCAATTTTATGATGAAAAACAATGACCCCGGACCTGTCGAACGTTCAAAAAAGTTGTCAATATTGATGAAATTTTAACATTTAAACTTTTGACTTTAAATGACTGTTGGATGTGAATTATTACTTTTTCAACTAAAATAAGTGGTTTAAAATCATTTCTGTGCCTGAAATTGGTCTAAATTGAAGCTTTTGAGTGAGCGAAAACTCTGTAAAAGTGGCAATTTTGGTCACTGTGAGGGTTTAAAAAGTGGTTATTCAACATGAGGCCCGATCCAAATGACATTTTGAATCATTTTTGGTAGAGTCCAAAAAATCAATTTTCTGATGAAAAACGATTACCCCGTACCTGTCGAACGTTCAAAAAAGTGGTCAATATTGATGAAATTTTAACATTTTATCTTTTGACTTCAAATGACGGTTGGATGTGAATTATTACTTTTTCAACTAAAATAAGTGTGTTTAAAGTCATTTCTGTGCCTGAAATTGGTCAAAATTGAAGCTTCTGAGTAAGCAAAACTCTGTGAAAATGGCAATTTTGGTCAATGTAAGGGTTTAAAAAGTGGTTATTCAACATGAGGCCTGATCCAAATGACATTTTGAATCATTTTTGGTAGAGGCCAAAAAATCAATTTTATGATGAAAAACAATGACCCCGGACCTGTCGAACGTTCAAAAAAGTTGTCAATATTGATGAAATTTTAACATTTAAACTTTTGACTTTAAATGACTGTTGGATGTGAATTATTACTTTTTCAACTAAAATAAGTGGTTTAAAATCATTTCTGTGCCTGAAATTGGTCTAAATTGAAGCTTTTGAGTAAGCGAAAACTCTGTAAAAGTGGCAATTTTGGTCACTGTGAGGGTTTAAAAAGTGGTTATTCAACATGAGGCCCGATCCAAATGACATTTTGAATCATTTTTGGTAGAGTCCAAAAAATCAATTTTCTGATGAAAAACGATTACCCCGTACCTGTCGAACGTTCAAAAAAGTGGTCAATATTGATGACATTTTAACATTTAATCTTTTGACTTCAAATGACGGTTGGATGTGAATTATTACTTTTTCAACTAAAATAAGTGTGTTTAAAGTCATTTCTGTGTCTGAAATTGGTCAAAATTGAAGCTTTTGAGTAAGCAAAACTCTGTGAAAATGGCAATTTTGGTCACTGTGAGGGTTTAAAAAGTAGTTATTCAACATGAGGCCCGATCCAAATGACATTTTGAATCATTTTTGGTAGAGTCCAAAAAATCAATTTTCTGATGAAAAACGATTACCCCGTACCTGTCGAACGTTTAAAAAAGTGGTCAATATTGATGAAATTTTAAATTTAATCTTTTGACTTTAAATGACGGTTGGATGTGAATTATTACTTTTTCAACTAAAATAAGTGTGTTTAAAGTCATTTCTGTGCCTGAAATTGGTCAAAATTGAAGCTTCTGAGTAAGCAAAACTCTGTGAAAATGGCAATTTTGGTCACTGTAAGGGTTTAAAAAGTGGTTATTCAACATGAGGCCTGATCCAAATGACATTTTGAATCATTTTTGGTAGAGGCCAAAAAATCAATTTTATGATGAAAAACAATGACCCCGGACCTGTCGAACGTTCAAAAAAGTTGTCAATATTGATGAAATTTTAACATTTAAACTTTTGACTTTAAATGACTGTTGGATGTGAATTATTACTTTTTCAACTAAAATAAGTGGTTTAAAATCATTTCTGTGCCTGAAATTGGTCTAAATTGAAGCTTTTGAGTGAGCGAAAACTCTGTAAAAGTGGCAATTTTGGTCACTGTGATCGTTTAAAAAGTGGTTATTCAACATGAGGCCCGATCCAAATGACATTTTGAATCATTTTTGGTAGAGTCCAAAAAATCAATTTTCTGATGAAAAACGATTACCCCGTACCTGTCGAACGTTCAAAAAAGTGGTCAATATTGATGACATTTTAACATTTAATCTTTTGACTTCAAATGACGGTTGGATGTGAATTATTACTTTTTCAACTAAAATAAGTGTGTTTAAAGTCATTTCTGTGTCTGAAATTGGTCAAAATTGAAGCTTTTGAGTAAGCAAAACTCTGTGAAAATGGCAATTTTGGTCACTGTGAGGGTTTAAAAAGTAGTTATTCAACATGAGGCCCGATCCAAATGACATTTTGAATCATTTTTGGTAGAGTCCAAAAAATCAATTTTCTGATGAAAAACGATTACCCCGTACCTGTCGAACGTTCAAAAAAGTGGTCAATATTGATGAAATTTTAAATTTAATCTTTTGACTTTAAATGACGGTTGGATGTGAATTATTACTTTTTCAACTAAAATAAGTGTGTTTAAAGTCATTTCTGTGCCTGAAATTGGTCAAAATTGAAGCTTCTGAGTAAGCAAAACTCTGTGAAAATGGCAATTTTGGTCACTGTAAGGGTTTAAAAAGTGGTTATTCAACATGAGGCCTGATCCAAATGACATTTTGAATCATTTTTGGTAGAGGCCAAAAAATCAATTTTATGATGAAAAACAATGACCCCGGACCTGTCGAACGTTCAAAAAAGTTGTCAATATTGATGAAATTTTAACATTTAAACTTTTGACTTTAAATGACTGTTGGATGTGAATTATTACTTTTTCAACTAAAATAAGTGGTTTAAAATCATTTCTGTGCCTGAAATTGGTCTAAATTGAAGCTTTTGAGTGAGCGAAAACTCTGTAAAAGTGGCAATTTTGGTCACTGTGATCGTTTAAAAAGTGGTTATTCAACATGAGGCCCGATCCAAATGACATTTTGAATCATTTTTGGTAGAGTCCAAAAAATCAATTTTCTGATGAAAAACGATTACCCCGTACCTGTCGAACGTTCAAAAAAGTGGTCAATATTGATGACATTTTAACATTTAATCTTTTGACTTCAAATGACGGTTGGATGTGAATTATTACTTTTTCAACTAAAATAAGTGTGTTTAAAGTCATTTCTGTGTCTGAAATTGGTCAAAATTGAAGCTTTTGAGTAAGCAAAACTCTGTGAAAATGGCAATTTTGGTCACTGTGAGGGTTTAAAAAGTAGTTATTCAACATGAGGCCCGATCCAAATGACATTTTGAATCATTTTTGGTAGAGTCCAAAAAATCAATTTTCTGATGAAAAACGATTACCCCGTACCTGTCGAACGTTCAAAAAAGTGGTCAATATTGATGAAATTTTAAATTTAATCTTTTGACTTTAAATGACGGTTGGATGTGAATTATTACTTTTTCAACTAAAATAAGTGTGTTTAAAGTCATTTCTGTGCCTGAAATTGGTCAAAATTGAAGCTTCTGAGTAAGCAAAACTCTGTGAAAATGGCAATTTTGGTCACTGTAAGGGTTTAAAAAGTGGTTATTCAACATGAGGCCTGATCCAAATGACATTTTGAATCATTTTTGGTAGAGGCCAAAAAATCAATTTTATGATGAAAAACAATGACCCCGGACCTGTCGAACGTTCAAAAAAGTTGTCAATATTGATGAAATTTTAACATTTAAACTTTTGACTTTAAATGACTGTTGGATGTGTATTATTACTTTTTCAACTAAAATAAGTGGTTTAAAATCATTTCTGTGCCTGAAATTGGTCTAAATTGAAGCTTTTGAGTGAGCGAAAACTCTGTAAAAGTGGCAATTTTGGTCACTGTGAGGGTTTAAAAAGTGGTTATTCAACATGAGGCCCGATCCAAATGACATTTTGAATCATTTTTGGTAGAGTCCAAAAAATCAATTTTCTGATGAAAAACGATTACCCCGTACCTGTCGAACATTCAAAAAAGTGGTCAATATTGATGAAATTTTAACATTTTATCTTTTGACTTCAAATGACGGTTGGATGTGAATTGTTACTTTTTCAAGTAAAATAAGTGTGTTTAAAGTCATTTCTGTGCCTGAAATTGGTCAAAATTGAAGCTTTTGAGTCAGCGAAAACTCTGTAAAAATGGCAATTTTGGTCACTGTGAGGGTTTAAAAAGTGGTTATTCAACATGAGGCCCGATCCAAATGACATTTTGAATCATTTTTGGTAGAGTCCAAAAAATCAATTTTCTGATGAAAAACGATGACCCCGGACCTGTCGAAGGTTAAAAAAAGTGGTCAATATTGATGAAATGTTAACATTTAATCTTTTGACTTTAAATGACTGTTGGATATGAATTATTACTTTTTCAACTAAAATAAGTGTGTTTAAAGTCATTTCTGTGCCTGAAATCATTTCTGTGCCTGAAATTGGTCAAAATTGAAGCTTCTGAGTAAGCAAAACTCTGTAAAAATGGCAATTTTGGTCACTGTGAGGGTTTAAAAAGTGGTTATTCAACATTAGGCCCGATCCAAATGACATTTTGAATAATTTTTGGTAGAGTCCAAAAAATCACTTTTCTGATGAAAAACGATGACCCCGGACCTGTCGAAGGTTCAAAAAATGGTCAATATTGATGAAAATGGAACATTTAATCTTTTGTCTTTAAATGACGGTTGGATGTGAATTATTACTTTTTCAACTAAAATAAGTGTGTTTAAAGTCATTTCTGTGTCTGAAATTGGTCAAAATTGAAGCTTTTGAGTAAGCGAAAACTCTGTAAAAATGGCAATTTTGGTCACTGTGAGGGTTTAAAAAGTGATTATTCAACATGAGGCCCGATCTAAATGACATTTTGAATCATTTTTGGTAGAGTCCAAAAAATCAATTTTCTGATGAAAAACGATGACCCCGGACCTGTCGAACGTTCAAAAAAGTGGTCAATATTGATGAAATGTTAACATTTAATCTTTTGACTTTAAATGACGATTGGATGTGAATTATTACATGTTCAACTAAAATAAGTGTGTTTAAAGTCATTTCTGTGCCTGAAATTGGTCAAAATTGAAGCTTCTGAGTAAGCAAAACTCTGTAAAAATGGCAATTTTGGTCACTGTGAGGGTCTAAAAAGTGGTTATTCAACATGAGGCCTGATCCAAATGACATTTTGAATCATTTTTGGCAGAGTCCAAAAAATCAATTGTCTGATGAAAAACGATGACCCCGGACCTGTCGAACTTTCAAAAAATGGTCAATATTGATGACAATTTTACATTTAATCTTTTGACTTTAAATGACGGTTGGATGTGAATTATTACTTTTTCAACTAAAATAAGTGTGTTTGAAGTCATTTCTGTGTCTGAAATTGGTCAAAATTGAAGCTTTTGAGTAAGCGAAAACTCTGTAAAAATGGCAATTTTGGTCACTGTGAGGGTTTAAAAAGTGGTTATTCAACATGAGGCCCGATCCAAATGACATTTTGAATCATTTTTGGTAGAGTCCAAAAAATCAATTTTCTGATGAAAAACGATGACCCCGGACCTGTCGAACGTTCAAAAAAGTGGTCAATATTGATGAAATTTTAACATTTAATCTTTTGACTTTAAATGACTGTTGGATGTGAATTATTACTTTTTCAACTAAAATAAGTGTGTTTAAAGTCATTTCTGTGCCTGAAATTGGTCAAAATTGAAGCTTTTGAGTAAGCAAAACTTTGTAAAAATGGCAATTTTGGTCACTGTGAGGGTTTAAAAAGTGGTTATTCAACATGAGGCCCGATCCAAATGACATTTTGAATCATTTTTGGTAGAGTCCAAAAAATCAATTTTCTGATGAAAAACGATGACCCCGGACCTGTCGAGCGTTCAAAAAAGTGGTCAATATTGATGAAATTTTAACATTTAATCTTTTGACTTTAAATGACTGTTGGATGTGAATTATTACTTTTTCAACTAAAATAAGTGTGTTTAAAGTCGTTTCTGTGCCTGAAATTGGTCAAAATTTAAGCTTCTGAGTAAGCAAAACTCTGTAAAAATGGCAATTTTGGTCACTGTGAGGGTTTAAAAAGTGGTTATTCAACATGAGGCCCGATCCAAATGACATTTTGAATCATTTTTGGTATAGCCCACAAAATCAATTTTCTGATGACAAACGATGACCCCGGACCTGTCGAACGTTCAAAAAAGTGGTCAATATTGATGAAATTTTAACATTTAATCTTTTGACTTTAAATGACTGTTGGATGTGAATTGTTACTTTTTCAAGTAAAATAAGTGTGTTTAAAGTCATTTCTGTGCCTGAAATCATTTCTGTGCCTGAAATTGGTCAAAATTGAAGCTTCTGAGTAAGCAAAACTCTGTGAAAATGGCAATTTTGGTCACTGTAAGGGTTTAAAAAGTGGTTATTCAACATGAGGCCTGATCCAAATGACATTTTGAATCATTTTTGGTAGAGTCCAAAAAATCAATTTTCTGATGAAAAACGATGACCCCGGACCTGTCGAACGTTCAAAAAAGTGGTCAATATTGATTAAATTTTAACATTTAATCTTTTGACTTTAAATGACTGTTGGATGTGAATTATTACTTTTTCAACTAAAATAAGTGTGTTTAAAGTCATTTCTGTGCCTGAAATCATTTCTGTGCCTGAAATTGGTCAAAATTGAAGCTTCTGAGTAAGCAAAACTCTGTAAAAGTGGCAATTTTGGTCACTGTGAGGGTTTAAAAAGTGGTTATTCAACATGAGGCACGATCCAAATGACATTTTGAATCATTTTTGGTAGAGTCCAAAAAATCAATTTTCTGATGAAAAACGATTACCCCGTACCTGTCGAACGTTCAAAAAAGTGGTCAATATTGATGAAATTTTAACATTTTATCTTTTGACTTCAAATGACGGTTGGATGTGAATTATTACTTTTTCAACTAAAATAAGTGTGTTTAAAGTCATTTCTGTGTCTGAAATTGGTCAAAATTGAAGCTTTTGAGTAAGCGAAAAAACTCTGTAAAAATGGCAATTTTGGTCACTGTGAGGGTTTAAAAAGTGATTATTCAACATGAGGCCCGATCTAAATGACATTTTGAATCATTTTTGGTAGAGTCCAAAAAATCAATTTTCTGATGAAAAACGATGACCCCGGACCTGTCGAACGTTCAAAAAAGTGGTCAATATTGATGACATTTTAACATTTAATCTTTTGACTTTAAATGACTGTTGGATGTGAATTATTACTTTTTCAACTAAAATAAGTGTGTTTAAAGTCGTTTCTGTGCCTGAAATTGGTCAAAATTGAAGCTTCTGAGTAAGCAAAACTCTGTAAAAATGGCAATTTTGGTCACTGTGAGGGTTTAAAAAGTGGTTATTCAACATTAGGCCCGATCCAAATGACATTTTGAATAATTTTTGGTAGAGTCCAAAAAATCACTTTTCTGATGAAAAACGATGACCCCGGACCTGTCGAACGTTCAAAAAAGTGGTCAATATTGATGAAATTTTAAATTTAATCTTTTGACTTTAAATGACGGTTGGATGTGAATTATTACTTTTTCAACTAAAATAAGTGTGTTTAAAGTCATTTCTGTGCCTGAAATTGGTCAAAATTGAAGCTTCTGAGTAAGCAAAACTCTGTGAAAATGGCAATTTTGGTCAATGTAAGGGTTTAAAAAGTGGTTATTCAACATGAGGCCTGATCCAAATGACATTTTGAATCATTTTTGGTAGAGGCCAAAAAATCAATTTTATGATGAAAAACAATGACCCCGGACCTGTCGAACGTTCAAAAAAGTTGTCAATATTGATGAAATTTTAACATTTAAACTTTTGACTTTAAATGACTGTTGGATGTGAATTATTACTTTTTCAACTAAAATAAGTGGTTTAAAATCATTTCTGTGCCTGAAATTGGTCTAAATTGAAGCTTTTGAGTAAGCGAAAACTCTGTAAAAGTGGCAATTTTGGTCACTGTGAGGGTTTAAAAAGTGGTTATTCAACATGAGGCCCGATCCAAATGACATTTTGAATCATTTTTGGTAGAGTCCAAAAAATCAATTTTCTGATGAAAAACGATTACCCCGTACCTGTCGAACGTTCAAAAAAGTGGTCAATATTGATGACATTTTAACATTTAATCTTTTGACTTCAAATGACGGTTGGATGTGAATTATTACTTTTTCAACTAAAATAAGTGTGTTTAAAGTCATTTCTGTGTCTGAAATTGGTCAAAATTGAAGCTTTTGAGTAAGCAAAACTCTGTGAAAATGGCAATTTTGGTCACTGTGAGGGTTTAAAAAGTAGTTATTCAACATGAGGCCCGATCCAAATGACATTTTGAATCATTTTTGGTAGAGTCCAAAAAATCAATTTTCTGATGAAAAACGATTACCCCGTACCTGTCGAACGTTCAAAAAAGTGGTCAATATTGATGAAATTTTAAATTTAATCTTTTGACTTTAAATGACGGTTGGATGTGAATTATTACTTTTTCAACTAAAATAAGTGTGTTTAAAGTCATTTCTGTGCCTGAAATTGGTCAAAATTGAAGCTTCTGAGTAAGCAAAACTCTGTGAAAATGGCAATTTTGGTCACTGTAAGGGTTTAAAAAGTGGTTATTCAACATGAGGCCTGATCCAAATGACATTTTGAATCATTTTTGGTAGAGGCCAAAAAATCAATTTTATGATGAAAAACAATGACCCCGGACCTGTCGAACGTTCAAAAAAGTTGTCAATATTGATGAAATTTTAACATTTAAACTTTTGACTTTAAATGACTGTTGGATGTGAATTATTACTTTTTCAACTAAAATAAGTGGTTTAAAATCATTTCTGTGCCTGAAATTGGTCTAAATTGAAGCTTTTGAGTGAGCGAAAACTCTGTAAAAGTGGCAATTTTGGTCACTGTGAGGGTTTAAAAAGTGGTTATTCAACATGAGGCCCGATCCAAATGACATTTTGAATCATTTTTGGTAGAGTCCAAAAAATCAATTTTCTGATGAAAAACGATTACCCCGTACCTGTCGAACGTTCAAAAAAGTGGTCAATATTGATGAAATTTTAACATTTTATCTTTTGACTTCAAATGATGGTTGGATGTGAATTGTTACTTTTTCAAGTAAAATAAGTGTGTTTAAAGTCATTTCTGTGCCTGAAATTGGTCAAAATTGAAGCTTTTGAGTCAGCGAAAACTCTGTAAAAATGGCAATTTTGGTCACTGTGAGGGTTTAAAAAGTGGTTATTCAACATGAGGCCCGATCCAAATGACATTTTGAATCATTTTTGGTAGAGTCCAAAAAATCAATTTTCTGATGAAAAACGATGACCCCGGACCTGTCGAACGTTAAAAAAAGTGGTCAATATTGATGAAATTTTAACATTTAATCTTTTGACTTTAAATGACTGTTGGATATGAATTATTACTTTTTCAACTAAAATAAGTGTGTTTAAAGTCATTTCTGTGCCTGAAATCATTTCTGTGCCTGAAATTGGTCAAAATTGAAGCTTCTGAGTAAGCAAAACTCTGTAAAAATGGCAATTTTGGTCACTGTGAGGGTTTAAAAAGTGGTTATTCAACATTAGGCCCGATCCAAATGACATTTTGAATAATTTTTGGTAGAGTCCAAAAAATCACTTTTCTGATGAAAAACGATGACCCCGGACCTGTCGAAGGTTCAAAAAATGGTCAATATTGATGAAAATGGAACATTTAATCTTTTGTCTTTAAATGACGGTTGGATGTGAATTATTACTTTTTCAACTAAAATAAGTGTGTTTAAAGTCATTTCTGTGCCTGAAATTGGTCAAAATTGAAGCTTTTGAGTCAGCGAAAACTCTGTAAAAATGGCAATTTTGGTCACTGTGAGGGTTTAAAAAGTGGTTATTCAACATGAGGCCCGATCCAAATGACATTTTGAATCATTTTTGGTAGAGTCCAAAAAATCAATTTTCTGATGAAAAACGATGACCCCGGACCTGTCGAACGTTCAAAAAAGTGGTCAATATTGATTAAATTTTAACATTTAATCTTTTGACTTTAAATGACTGTTGGATGTGAATTATTACTTTTTCAACTAAAATAAGTGTGTTTAAAGTCATTTCTGTGCCTGAAATCATTTCTGTGCCTGAAATTGGTCAAAATTGAAGCTTCTGAGTAAGCAAAACTCTGTGAAAATGGCAATTTTGGTCACTGTAAGGGTTTAAAAAGTGGTTATTCAACATGAGGCCTGATCCAAATGACATTTTGAATCATTTTTGGTAGAGGCCAAAAAATCAATTTTATGATGAAAAACAATGACCCCGGACCTGTCGAACGTTCAAAAAAGTTGTCAATATTGATGAAATTTTAACATTTAAACTTTTGACTTTAAATGACTGTTGGATGTGAATTATTACTTTTTCAACTAAAATAAGTGGTTTAAAATCATTTCTGTGCCTGAAATTGGTCTAAATTGAAGCTTTTGAGTAAGCGAAAACTCTGTAAAAGTGGCAATTTTGGTCACTGTGAGGGTTTAAAAAGTGGTTATTCAACATGAGGCCCGATCCAAATGACATTTTGAATCATTTTTGGTAGAGTCCAAAAAATCAATTTTCTGATGAAAAACGATGACCCCGGACCTGTCGAAGGTTCAAAAAATGGTCAATATTGATGAAAATGGAACATTTAATCTTTTGTCTTTAAATGACGGTTGGATGTGAATTATTACTTTTTCAACTAAAATAAGTGTGTTTAAAGTCATTTCTGTGTCTGAAATTGGTCAAAATTGAAGCTTTTGAGTAAGCGAAAACTCTGTAAAAATGGCAATTTTGGTCACTGTGAGGGTTTAAAAAGTGATTATTCAACATGAGGCCCGATCTAAATGACATTTTGAATCATTTTTGGTAGAGTCCAAAAAATCAATTTTCTGATAAAAAACGATGACCCCGGACCTGTCGAACGTTCAAAAAAGTGGTCAATATTGATGAAATGTTAACATTTAATCTTTTGACTTTAAATGACGATTGGATGTGAATTATTACATGTTCAACTAAAATAAGTGTGTTTAAAGTCATTTCTGTGCCTGAAATTGGTCAAAATTGAAGCTTCTGAGTAAGCAAAACTCTGTAAAAATGGCAATTTTGGTCACTGTGAGGGTCTAAAAAGTGGTTATTCAACATGAGGCCTGATCCAAATGACATTTTGAATCATTTTTGGCAGAGTCCAAAAAATCAATTGTCTGATGAAAAACGATGACCCCGGACCTGTCGAACTTTCAAAAAATGGTCAATATTGATGACAATTTTACATTTAATCTTTTGACTTTAAATGACGGTTGGATGTGAATTATTACTTTTTCAACTAAAATAAGTGTGTTTAAAGTCATTTCTGTGTCTGAAATTGGTCAGAATTGAAGCTTTTGAGTAAGCGAAAACTCTGTAAAAATGGCAATTTTGGTCACTGTGAGGGTTTAAAAAGTGGTTATTCAACATGAGGCCCGATCCAAATGACATTTTGAATCATTTTTGGTAGAGTCCAAAAAATCAATTTTCTGATGAAAAACGATGACCCCGGACCTGTCGAACGTTCAAAAAAGTGGTCAATATTGATGAAATGTTAACATTTAATCTTTTGACTTTAAATGACTGTTGGATGTGAATTATTACATGTTCAACTAAAATAAGTGTGTTTAAAGTCATTTCTGTGCCTGAAATTGGTCAAAATTGAAGCTTTTGAGTAAGCAAAACTTTGTAAAAATGGCAATTTTGGTCACTGTGAGGGTTTAAAAAGTGGTTATTCAACATGAGGCCCGATCCAAATGACATTTTGAATCATTTTTGGTATAGCCCACAAAATCAATTTTCTGATGACAAACGATGACCCCGGACCTGTCGAACGTTCAAAAAAGTGGTCAATATTGATGAAATTTTAACATTTAATCTTTTGACTTTAAATGACTGTTGGATGTGAATTGTTACTTTTTCAAGTAAAGTAAGTGTGTTTAAAGTCATTTCTGTGCCTGAAATTGGTCAAAATTGAAGCTTTTGAGTCAGCGAAAACTCTGTAAAAATGGCAATTTTGGTCACTGTGAGGGTTTAAAAAGTGGTTATTCAACATGAGGCCCGATCCAAATGACATTTTGAATCATTTTTGGTAGAGTCCAAAAAATCAATTTTCTGATGAAAAACGATGACCCCGGACCTGTCGAACGTTCAAAAAAGTGGTCAATATTGATTAAATTTTAACATTTAATCTTTTGACTTTAAATGACTGTTGGATGTGAATTATTACTTTTTCAACTAAAATAAGTGTGTTTAAAGTCATTTCTGTGCCTGAAATCATTTCTGTGCCTGAAATTGGTCAAAATTGAAGCTTCTGAGTAAGCAAAACTCTGTAAAAATGGCAATTTTGGTCACTGTGAGGGTTTAAAATGTGGTTATTCAACATTAGGCCCGATCCAAATGACATTTTGAATAATTTTTTGGTAGAGTCCAAAAAATCACTTTTCTGATGAAAAACGATGACCCCGGACCTGTCGAAGGTTCAAAAAATGGTCAATATTGATGAAAATGGAACATTTAATCTTTTGTCTTTAAATGACGGTTGGATGTGAATTATTACTTTTTCAACTAAAATAAGTGTGTTTAAAGTCATTTCTGTGTCTGAAATTGGTCAAAATTGAAGCTTTTGAGTAAGCGAAAACTCTGTAAAAATGGCAATTTTGGTCACTGTGAGGGTTTAAAAAGTGATTATTCAACATGAGGCCCGATCTAAATGACATTTTGAATCATTTTTGGTAGAGTCCAAAAAATCAATTTTCTGATGAAAAACGATGACCCCGGACCTGTCGAACGTTCAAAAAAGTTGTCAATATTGATGAAATTTTAACATTTAAACTTTTGACTTTAAATGACTGTTGGATGTGAATTATTACTTTTTCAACTAAAATAAGTGGTTTAAAATCATTTCTGTGCCTGAAATTGGTCTAAATTGAAGCTTTTGAGTGAGCGAAAACTCTGTAAAAGTGGCAATTTTGGTCACTGTGAGGGTTTAAAAAGTGGTTATTCAACATGAGGCCCGATCCAAATGACATTTTGAATCATTTTTGGTAGAGTCCAAAAAATCTATTTTCTGATGAAAAACGATTACCCCGTACCTGTCGAACGTTCAAAAAAGTGGTCAATATTGATGAAATTTTAACATTTTATCTTTTGACTTCAAATGATGGTTGGATGTGAATTGTTACTTTTTCAAGTAAAATAAGTGTGTTTAAAGTCATTTCTGTGCCTGAAATTGGTCAAAATTGAAGCTTTTGAGTCAGCGAAAACTCTGTAAAAATGGCAATTTTGGTCACTGTGAGGGTTTAAAAAGTGGTTATTCAACATGAGGCCCGATCCAAATGACATTTTGAATCATTTTTGGTAGAGTCCAAAAAATCAATTTTCTGATGAAAAACGATGACCCCGGACCTGTCGAACGTTAAAAAAAGTGGTCAATATTGATGAAATTTTAACATTTAATCTTTTGACTTTAAATGACTGTTGGATATGAATTATTACTTTTTCAACTAAAATAAGTGTGTTTAAAGTCATTTCTGTGCCTGAAATCATTTCTGTGCCTGAAATTGGTCAAAATTGAAGCTTCTGAGTAAGCAAAACTCTGTAAAAATGGCAATTTTGGTCACTGTGAGGGTTTAAAAAGTGGTTATTCAACATTAGGCCCGATCCAAATGACATTTTGAATAATTTTTGGTAGAGTCCAAAAAATCACTTTTCTGATGAAAAACGATGACCCCGGACCTGTCGAAGGTTCAAAAAATGGTCAATATTGATGAAAATGGAACATTTAATCTTTTGTCTTTAAATGACGGTTGGATGTGAATTATTACTTTTTCAACTAAAATAAGTGTGTTTAAAGTCATTTCTGTGCCTGAAATTGGTCAAAATTGAAGCTTTTGAGTCAGCGAAAACTCTGTAAAAATGGCAATTTTGGTCACTGTGAGGGTTTAAAAAGTGGTTATTCAACATGAGGCCCGATCCAAATGACATTTTGAATCATTTTTGGTAGAGTCCAAAAAATCAATTTTCTGATGAAAAACGATGACCCCGGACCTGTCGAACGTTCAAAAAAGTGGTCAATATTGATTAAATTTTAACATTTAATCTTTTGACTTTAAATGACTGTTGGATGTGAATTATTACTTTTTCAACTAAAATAAGTGTGTTTAAAGTCATTTCTGTGCCTGAAATCATTTCTGTGCCTGAAATTGGTCAAAATTGAAGCTTCTGAGTAAGCAAAACTCTGTGAAAATGGCAATTTTGGTCACTGTAAGGGTTTAAAAAGTGGTTATTCAACATGAGGCCTGATCCAAATGACATTTTGAATCATTTTTGGTAGAGGCCAAAAAATCAATTTTATGATGAAAAACAATGACCCCGGACCTGTCGAACGTTCAAAAAAGTTGTCAATATTGATGAAATTTTAACATTTAAACTTTTGACTTTAAATGACTGTTGGATGTGAATTATTACTTTTTCAACTAAAATAAGTGGTTTAAAATCATTTCTGTGCCTGAAATTGGTCTAAATTGAAGCTTTTGAGTAAGCGAAAACTCTGTAAAAGTGGCAATTTTGGTCACTGTGAGGGTTTAAAAAGTGGTTATTCAACATGAGGCCCGATCCAAATGACATTTTGAATCATTTTTGGTAGAGTCCAAAAAATCAATTTTCTGATGAAAAACGATGACCCCGGACCTGTCGAAGGTTCAAAAAATGGTCAATATTGATGAAAATGGAACATTTAATCTTTTGTCTTTAAATGACGGTTGGATGTGAATTATTACTTTTTCAACTAAAATAAGTGTGTTTAAAGTCATTTCTGTGTCTGAAATTGGTCAAAATTGAAGCTTTTGAGTAAGCGAAAACTCTGTAAAAATGGCAATTTTGGTCACTGTGAGGGTTTAAAAAGTGATTATTCAACATGAGGCCCGATCTAAATGACATTTTGAATCATTTTTGGTAGAGTCCAAAAAATCAATTTTCTGATGAAAAACGATGACCCCGGACCTGTCGAACGTTCAAAAAAGTGGTCAATATTGATGAAATGTTAACATTTAATCTTTTGACTTTAAATGACGATTGGATGTGAATTATTACATGTTCAACTAAAATAAGTGTGTTTAAAGTCATTTCTGTGCCTGAAATTGGTCAAAATTGAAGCTTCTGAGTAAGCAAAACTCTGTAAAAATGGCAATTTTGGTCACTGTGAGGGTCTAAAAAGTGGTTATTCAACATGAGGCCTGATCCAAATGACATTTTGAATCATTTTTGGCAGAGTCCAAAAAATCAATTGTCTGATGAAAAACGATGACCCCGGACCTGTCGAACTTTCAAAAAATGGTCAATATTGATGACAATTTTACATTTAATCTTTTGACTTTAAATGACGGTTGGATGTGAATTATTACTTTTTCAACTAAAATAAGTGTGTTTAAAGTCATTTCTGTGTCTGAAATTGGTCAGAATTGAAGCTTTTGAGTAAGCGAAAACTCTGTAAAAATGGCAATTTTGGTCACTGTGAGGGTTTAAAAAGTGGTTATTCAACATGAGGCCCGATCCAAATGACATTTTGAATCATTTTTGGTAGAGTCCAAAAAATCAATTTTCTGATGAAAAACGATGACCCCGGACCTGTCGAACGTTCAAAAAAGTGGTCAATATTGATGAAATGTTAACATTTAATCTTTTGACTTTAAATGACTGTTGGATGTGAATTATTACATGTTCAACTAAAATAAGTGTGTTTAAAGTCATTTCTGTGCCTGAAATTGGTCAAAATTGAAGCTTTTGAGTAAGCAAAACTTTGTAAAAATGGCAATTTTGGTCACTGTGAGGGTTTAAAAAGTGGTTATTCAACATGAGGCCCGATCCAAATGACATTTTGAATCATTTTTGGTATAGCCCACAAAATCAATTTTCTGATGACAAACGATGACCCCGGACCTGTCGAACGTTCAAAAAAGTGGTCAATATTGATGAAATTTTAACATTTAATCTTTTGACTTTAAATGACTGTTGGATGTGAATTGTTACTTTTTCAAGTAAAGTAAGTGTGTTTAAAGTCATTTCTGTGCCTGAAATTGGTCAAAATTGAAGCTTTTGAGTCAGCGAAAACTCTGTAAAAATGGCAATTTTGGTCACTGTGAGGGTTTAAAAAGTGGTTATTCAACATGAGGCCCGATCCAAATGACATTTTGAATCATTTTTGGTAGAGTCCAAAAAATCAATTTTCTGATGAAAAACGATGACCCCGGACCTGTCGAACGTTCAAAAAAGTGGTCAATATTGATTAAATTTTAACATTTAATCTTTTGACTTTAAATGACTGTTGGATGTGAATTATTACTTTTTCAACTAAAATAAGTGTGTTTAAAGTCATTTCTGTGCCTGAAATCATTTCTGTGCCTGAAATTGGTCAAAATTGAAGCTTCTGAGTAAGCAAAACTCTGTAAAAATGGCAATTTTGGTCACTGTGAGGGTTTAAAATGTGGTTATTCAACATTAGGCCCGATCCAAATGACATTTTGAATAATTTTTTGGTAGAGTCCAAAAAATCACTTTTCTGATGAAAAACGATGACCCCGGACCTGTCGAAGGTTCAAAAAATGGTCAATATTGATGAAAATGGAACATTTAATCTTTTGTCTTTAAATGACGGTTGGATGTGAATTATTACTTTTTCAACTAAAATAAGTGTGTTTAAAGTCATTTCTGTGTCTGAAATTGGTCAAAATTGAAGCTTTTGAGTAAGCGAAAACTCTGTAAAAATGGCAATTTTGGTCACTGTGAGGGTTTAAAAAGTGATTATTCAACATGAGGCCCGATCTAAATGACATTTTGAATCATTTTTGGTAGAGTCCAAAAAATCAATTTTCTGATGAAAAACGATGACCCCGGACCTGTCGAACGTTCAAAAAAGTGGTCAATATTGATGAAATGTTAACATTTAATCTTTTGACTTTAAATGACGATTGGATGTGAATTATTACATGTTCAACTAAAATAAGTGTGTTTAAAGTCATTTCTGTGCCTGAAATTGGTCAAAATTGAAGCTTCTGAGTAAGCAAAACTCTGTAAAAATGGCAATTTTGGTCACTGTGAGGGTCTAAAAAGTGGTTATTCAACATGAGGCCTGATCCAAATGACATTTTGAATCATTTTTGGCAGAGTCCAAAAAATCAATTGTCTGATGAAAAACGATGACCCCGGACCTGTCGAACTTTCAAAAAATGGTCAATATTGATGACAATTTTACATTTAATCTTTTGACTTTAAATGACGGTTGGATGTGAATTATTACTTTTTCAACTAAAATAAGTGTGTTTAAAGTCATTTCTGTGCCTGAAATTGGTCAAAATTTAAGCTTCTGAGTAAGCAAAACTCTGTAAAAATGGCAATTTTGGTCACTGTGAGGGTTTAAAAAGTGGTTATTCAACATGAGGCCCGATCCAAATGACATTTTGAATCATTTTTGGTATAGCCCACAAAATCAATTTTCTGATGACAAACGATGACCCCGGACCTGTCGAACGTTCAAAAAAGTGGTCAATATTGATGAAATTTTAACATTTAATCTTTTGACTTTAAATGACTGTTGGATGTGAATTGTTACTTTTTCAAGTAAAGTAAGTGTGTTTAAAGTCATTTCTGTGCCTGAAATTGGTCAAAATTGAAGCTTTTGAGTCAGCGAAAACTCTGTAAAAATGGCAATTTTGGTCACTGTGAGGGTTTAAAAAGTGGTTATTCAACATGAGGCCCGATCCAAATGACATTTTGAATCATTTTTGGTAGAGTCCAAAAATTCAATTTTCTGATGAAAAACGATGACCCCGGACCTGTCGAACGTTCAAAAAAGTGGTCAATATTGATTAAATTTTAACATTTAATCTTTTGACTTTAAATGACTGTTGGATGTGAATTATTACTTTTTCAACTAAAATAAGTGTGTTTAAAGTCATTTCTGTGCCTGAAATCATTTCTGTGCCTGAAATTGGTCAAAATTGAAGCTTCTGAGTAAGCAAAACTCTGTAAAAATGGCAATTTTGGTCACTGTGAGGGTTTAAAAAGTGGTTATTCAACATTAGGCCCGATCCAAATGACATTTTGAATACTTTTTTGGTAGAGTCCAAAAAATCACTTTTCTGATGAAAAACGATGACCCCGGACCTGTCGAAGGTTCAAAAAATGGTCAATATTGATGAAAATGGAACATTTAATCTTTTGTCTTTAAATGACGGTTGGATGTGAATTATTACTTTTTCAACTAAAATAAGTGTGTTTAAAGTCATTTCTGTGTCTGAAATTGGTCAAAATTGAAGCTTTTGAGTAAGCGAAAACTCTGTAAAAATGGCAATTTTGGTCACTGTGAGGGTTTAAAAAGTGATTATTCAACATGAGGCCCGATCTAAATGACATTTTGAATCATTTTTGGTAGAGTCCAAAAAATCAATTTTCTGATGAAAAACGATGACCCCGGACCTGTCGAACGTTCAAAAAAGTGGTCAATATTGATGAAATGTTAACATTTAATCTTTTGACTTTAAATGACGATTGGATGTGAATTATTACATGTTCAACTAAAATAAGTGTGTTTAAAGTCATTTCTGTGCCTGAAATTGGTCAAAATTGAAGCTTCTGAGTAAGCAAAACTCTGTAAAAATGGCAATTTTGGTCACTGTGAGGGTCTAAAAAGTGGTTATTCAACATGAGGCCTGATCCAAATGACATTTTGAATCATTTTTGGCAGAGTCCAAAAAATCAATTTTATGATGAAAAACAATGACCCCGGACCTGTCGAACGTTCAAAAAAGTGGTCAATATTGATGAAATTTTAACATTTAAACTTTTGACTTTAAATGACTGTTGGATGTGAATTATTACTTTTTCAACTAAAATAAGTGGTTTAAAATCATTTCTGTGCCTGAAATTGGTCTAAATTGAAGCTTTTGAGTAAGCGAAAACTCTGTAAAAGTGGCAATTTTGGTCACTGTGAGGGTTTAAAAAGTGGTTATTCAACATGAGGCTCGATCCAAATGACATTTTGAATCATTTTTGGTAGAGTCCAAAAAATCAATTTTCTGATGAAAAACGATGACCCCGGACCTGTCAAACGTTCAAAAAAGTGGTCAATATTGATGAAATTTTAACATTTAATCTTTTGACTTTAAATGACGATTGGATGTGAATTATTACATGTTCAACTAAAATAAATTTGTTTAAAGTCATTTCTGTGCCTGAAATTGGTCAAAATTGAAGCTTTTGAGTAAGCGAAACTTTGTAAAAATGGCAATTTTGGTCACTGTGAGGGTTTAAAAAGTGGTTATTCAACATGAGGCCCGATCCAAATGACATTTTGAATCATTTTTGGTAGAGTCCAAAAAATCAATTTTCTGATGAAAAACGATGACCCCGAACCTGTCAAACGTTCAAAAAAGTGGTCAATATTGATGAAATTTTAACATTTAATCTTTTGTCTTTAAATGACGGTTGGATGTGAATTATTACTTTTTCAACTAAAATAAGTGTGTTTAAAGTCATTTCTGTGTCTGAAATTGGTCAAAATTGAAGCTTTTGAGTAAGCTAAAACTCTGTAAAAATGGCAATTTTGGTCACTGTGAGGGTTTAAAAAGTGGTTATTCAACATGAGGCCCAATCCAAATGACATTTTGAATCATTTTTGGTAGAGTCCAAAAAATCAATTTTCTGATGAAAAACGATGACCCCGGACCTGTCGAACGTTCAAAAAAGTGGTCAATATTGATGAAATTTTAACATTTAATCTTTTGACTTTAAATGACTGTTGGATGTGAATTATTACTTTTTCAACTAAAATAAGTGTGTTTAAAGTCATTTCTGTGCCTGAAATTGGTCAAAATTGAAGCTTTTGAGTAAGCAAAACTTTGTAAAAATGGCAATTTTGGTCACTGTGAGGGTTTAAAAAGTGGTTATTCAACATGAGGCCCGATCCAAATGACATTTTGAATCATTTTTGGTAGAGTCCAAAAAATCAATTTTCTGATGAAAAACGATGACCCCGGACCTGTCGAACGTTCAAAAAAGTGGTCAATATTGATGAAATTTTAACATTTAATCTTTTGACTTTAAATGACTGTTGGATGTGAATTATTACTTTTTCAACTAAAATAGGTGTGTTTAAAGTCATTTCTGTGCCTGAAATTGGTCAAAATTGAAGCTTCTGAGTAAGCAAAACTCTGTGAAAATGGCAATTTTGGTCACTGTAAGTGTTTAAAAAGTGGTTATTCAACATGAGGCCTGATCCAAATGACATTTTGAATCATTTTTGGTAGAGTCCAAAAAATCAATTTTATGATGAAAAACAATGACCCCGGACCTGTCGAACGTTCAAAAAAGTGGTCAATATTGATGAAATTTTAACATTTAAACTTTTGACTTTAAATGACTGTTGGATGTGAATTATTACTTTTTCAACTAAAATAAGTGGTTTAAAATCATTTCTGTGCCTGAAATTGGTCTAAATTGAAGCTTTTGAGTAAGCGAAAACTCTGTAAAAGTGGCAATTTTGGTCACTGTGAGGGTTTAAAAAGTGGTTATTCAACATGAGGCTCGATCCAAATGACATTTTGAATCATTTTTGGTAGAGTCCAAAAAATCAATTTTCTGATGAAAAACGATGACCCCGGACCTGTCAAACGTTCAAAAAAGTGGTCAATATTGATGAAATTTTAACATTTAATCTTTTGACTTTAAATGACGATTGGATGTGAATTATTACATGTTCAACTAAAATAAATTTGTTTAAAGTCATTTCTGTGCCTGAAATTGGTCAAAATTGAAGCTTTTGAGTAAGCGAAACTTTGTAAAAATGGCAATTTTGGTCACTGTGAGGGTTTAAAAAGTGGTTATTCAACATGAGGCCCGATCCAAATGACATTTTGAATCATTTTTGGTAGAGTCCAAAAAATCAATTTTCTGATGAAAAACGATGACCCCGAACCTGTCAAACGTTCAAAAAAGTGGTCAATATTGATGAAATTTTAACATTTAATCTTTTGTCTTTAAATGACGGTTGGATGTGAATTATTACTTTTTCAACTAAAATAAGTGTGTTTAAAGTCATTTCTGTGTCTGAAATTGGTCAAAATTGAAGCTTTTGAGTAAGCTAAAACTCTGTAAAAATGGCAATTTTGGTCACTGTGAGGGTTTAAAAAGTGGTTATTCAACATGAGGCCCAATCCAAATGACATTTTGAATCATTTTTGGTAGAGTCCAAAAAATCAATTTTCTGATGAAAAACGATGACCCCGGACCTGTCGAACGTTCAAAAAAGTGGTCAATATTGATGAAATTTTAACATTTAATCTTTTGACTTTAAATGACTGTTGGATGTGAATTATTACTTTTTCAACTAAAATAAGTGTGTTTAAAGTCATTTCTGTGCCTGAAATTGGTCAAAATTGAAGCTTTTGAGTAAGCAAAACTTTGTAAAAATGGCAATTTTGGTCACTGTGAGGGTTTAAAAAGTGGTTATTCAACATGAGGCCCGATCCAAATGACATTTTGAATCATTTTTGGTAGAGTCCAAAAAATCAATTTTCTGATGAAAAACGATGACCCCGGACCTGTCGAACGTTCAAAAAAGTGGTCAATATTGATGAAATTTTAACATTTAATCTTTTGACTTTAAATGACTGTTGGATGTGAATTATTACTTTTTCAACTAAAATAGGTGTGTTTAAAGTCGTTTCTGTGCCTGAAATTGGTCAAAATTTAAGCTTCTGAGTAAGCAAAACTCTGTAAAAATGGCAATTTTGGTCACTGTGAGGGTTTAAAAAGTGGTTATTCAACATGAGGCCCGATCCAAATGACATTTTGAATCATTTTTGGTATAGCCCACAAAATCAATTTTCTGATGAAAAACGATGACCCCGGACCTGTTGAACGTTCAAAAAAGTGGTCAATATTGATGAAATTTTAACATTTAATCTTTTGACTTTAAATGACTGTTGGATGTGAATTATTACTTTTTCAACTAAAATAAGTGTGTTTAAAGTCATTTCTGTGCCTGAAATTGGTCAAAATTGAAGCTTTTGAGTAAGCAAAACTTTGTAAAAATGGCAATTTTGGTCACTGTGAGGGTTTAAAAAGTGGTTATTCAACATGAGGCCCGATCCAAATGACATTTTGAATCATTTTTGGTAGAGTCCAAAAAATCAATTTTCTGATGAAAAACGATGACCCTGGACCTGTCGAACGTTCAAAAAAGTGGTCAATATTGATGAAATTTTAACATTTAATCTTTTGACTTTAAATGACTGTTGGATGTGAATTATTACTTTTTCAACTAAAATAAGTGTGTTTAAAGTCGTTTCTGTGCCTGAAATTGGTCAAAATTTAAGCTTCTGAGTAAGCAAAACTCTGTAAAAATGGCAATTTTGGTCACTGTGAGGGTTTAAAAAGTGGTTATTCAACATGAGGCCCGATCCAAATGACATTTTGAATCATTTTTGGTATAGCCCACAAAATCAATTTTCTGATGACAAACGATGACCCCGGACCTGTCGAACGTTCAAAAAAGTGGTCAATATTGATGAAATTTTAACATTTAATCTTTTGACTTTAAATGACTGTTGGATGTGAATTATTACTTTTTCAACTAAAATAAGTGTGTTTAAAGTCATTTCTGTGCCTTAAATCATTTCTGTGCCTGAAATTGGTCAAAATTGAAGCGTCTGAGTAAGCAAAACTCTGTAAAAATGGCAATTTTGGTCACTGTGAGGGTTTAAAAAGTGGTTATTCAACATTAGGCCCGATCCAAATGACATTTTAAATAATTTTTGGTAGAGTCTAAAAAATCACTTTTCTGATGAAAAACGATGACCCCGGACCTGTCGAAGGTTCAAAAAATGGTCAATATTGATGAAAATGGAACATTTAATCTTTTGTCTTTAAATGACGGTTGGATGTGAATTATTACTTTTTCAACTAAAATAAGTGTGTTTAAAGTCATTTCTGTGCCTGAAATTGGTCAAAATTGAAGCTTTTGAGTAAGCAAAACTCTGTGAAAATGGCAATTTTGGTCACTGTAAGGGTTTAAAAAGTGGTTATTCAACATGAGGCCTGATCCAAATGACATTTTGAATCATTTTTGGTAGAGGCCAAAAAATCAATTTTATGATGAAAAACAATGACCCCGGACCTGTCGAACGTTCAAAAAAGTTGTCAATATTGATGAAATTTTAACATTTAAACTTTTGACTTTAAATGACTGTTGGATGTGAATTATTACTTTTTCAACTAAAATAAGTGGTTTAAAATCATTTCTGTGCCTGAAATTGGTCTAAATTGAAGCTTTTGAGTAAGCGAAAACTCTGTAAAAGTGGCAATTTTGGTCACTGTGAGGGTTTAAAAAGTGGTTATTCAACATGAGGCCCGATCCAAATGACATTTTGAATCATTTTTGGTAGAGTCCAAAAAATCAATTTTCTGATGAAAAACGATTACCCCGTACCTGTCGAACGTTCAAAAAAGTGGTCAATATTGATGACATTTTAACATTTAATCTTTTGACTTCAAATGACGGTTGGATGTGAATTATTACTTTTTCAACTAAAATAAGTGTGTTTAAAGTCATTTCTGTGTCTGAAATTGGTCAAAATTGAAGCTTTTGAGTAAGCGAAAACTCTGTAAAAATGGCAATTTTGGTCACTGTGAGGGTTTAAAAAGTGATTATTCAACATGAGGCCCGATCTAAATGACATTTTGAATCATTTTTGGTAGAGTCCAAAAAATCAATTGTCTGATGAAAAACGATGACCCCGGACCTGTCGAACTTTCAAAAAATGGTCAATATTGATGACAATTTTACATTTAATCTTTTGACTTTAAATGACGGTTGGATGTGAATTATTACTTTTTCAACTAAAATAAGTGTGTTTAAAGTCATTTCTGTGCCTGAAATTGGTCAAAATTGAAGCTTTTGAGTAAGCAAAACTCTGTGAAAATGGCAATTTTGGTCACTGTAAGGGTTTAAAAAGTAGTTATTCAACATGAGGCCCGATCCAAATGACATTTTGAATCATTTTTGGTAGAGCCTAAAAAATCAATTTTCTGATGAAAAACGATTACCCCGTACCTGTCGAACGTTCAAAAAAGTGGTCAATATTGATGAAATTTTAAATTTAATCTTTTGACTTTAAATGACGGTTGGATGTGAATTATTACTTTTTCAACTAAAATAAGTGTGTTTAAAGTCATTTCTGTGCCTGAAATTGGTCAAAATTGAAGCTTCTGAGTAAGCAAAACTCTGTGAAAATGGCAATTTTGGTCACTGTAAGTGTTTAAAAAGTGGTTATTCAACATGAGGCCTGATCCAAATGACATTTTGAATCATTTTTGGTAGAGTCCAAAAAATCAATTTTATGATGAAAAACAATGACCCCGGACCTGTCGAACGTTCAAAAAAGTGGTCAATATTGATGAAATTTTAACATTTAAACTTTTGACTTTAAATGACTGTTGGATGTGAATTATTACTTTTTCAACTAAAATAAGTGGTTTAAAATCATTTCTGTGCCTGAAATTGGTCTAAATTGAAGCTTTTGAGTAAGCGAAAACTCTGTAAAAGTGGCAATTTTGGTCACTGTGAGGGTTTAAAAAGTGGTTATTCAACATGAGGCTCGATCCAAATGACATTTTGAATCATTTTTGGTAGAGTCCAAAAAATCAATTTTCTGATGAAAAACGATGACCCCGGACCTGTCAAACGTTCAAAAAAGTGGTCAATATTGATGAAATTTTAACATTTAATCTTTTGACTTTAAATGACGATTGGATGTGAATTATTACATGTTCAACTAAAATAAATTTGTTTAAAGTCATTTCTGTGCCTGAAATTGGTCAAAATTGAAGCTTTTGAGTAAGCGAAACTTTGTAAAAATGGCAATTTTGGTCACTGTGAGGGTTTAAAAAGTGGTTATTCAACATGAGGCCCGATCCAAATGACATTTTGAATCATTTTTGGTAGAGTCCAAAAAATCAATTTTCTGATGAAAAACGATGACCCCGAACCTGTCAAACGTTCAAAAAAGTGGTCAATATTGATGAAATTTTAACATTTAATCTTTTGTCTTTAAATGACGGTTGGATGTGAATTATTACTTTTTCAACTAAAATAAGTGTGTTTAAAGTCATTTCTGTGTCTGAAATTGGTCAAAATTGAAGCTTTTGAGTAAGCTAAAACTCTGTAAAAATGGCAATTTTGGTCACTGTGAGGGTTTAAAAAGTGGTTATTCAACATGAGGCCCAATCCAAATGACATTTTGAATCATTTTTGGTAGAGTCCAAAAAATCAATTTTCTGATGAAAAACGATGACCCCGGACCTGTCGAACGTTCAAAAAAGTGGTCAATATTGATGAAATTTTAACATTTAATCTTTTGACTTTAAATGACTGTTGGATGTGAATTATTACTTTTTCAACTAAAATAAGTGTGTTTAAAGTCATTTCTGTGCCTGAAATTGGTCAAAATTGAAGCTTTTGAGTAAGCAAAACTTTGTAAAAATGGCAATTTTGGTCACTGTGAGGGTTTAAAAAGTGGTTATTCAACATGAGGCCCGATCCAAATGACATTTTGAATCATTTTTGGTAGAGTCCAAAAAATCAATTTTCTGATGAAAAACGATGACCCCGGACCTGTCGAACGTTCAAAAAAGTGGTCAATATTGATGAAATTTTAACATTTAATCTTTTGACTTTAAATGACTGTTGGATGTGAATTATTACTTTTTCAACTAAAATAGGTGTGTTTAAAGTCGTTTCTGTGCCTGAAATTGGTCAAAATTTAAGCTTCTGAGTAAGCAAAACTCTGTAAAAATGGCAATTTTGGTCACTGTGAGGGTTTAAAAAGTGGTTATTCAACATGAGGCCCGATCCAAATGACATTTTGAATCATTTTTGGTATAGCCCACAAAATCAATTTTCTGATGAAAAACGATGACCCCGGACCTGTCGAACGTTCAAAAAAGTAGTCAATATTGATGAAATTTTAACATTTAATCTTTTGACTTTAAATGACTGTTGGATGTGAATTATTACTTTTTCAACTAAAATAAGTGTGTTTAAAGTCATTTCTGTGCCTGAAATTGGTCAAAATTGAAGCTTTTGAGTAAGCAAAACTTTGTAAAAATGGCAATTTTGGTCACTGTGAGGGTTTAAAAAGTGGTTATTCAACATGAGGCCCGATCCAAATGACATTTTGAATCATTTTTGGTAGAGTCCAAAAAATCAATTTTCTGATGAAAAACGATGACCCTGGACCTGTCGAACGTTCAAAAAAGTGGTCAATATTGATGAAATTTTAACATTTAATCTTTTGACTTTAAATGACTGTTGGATGTGAATTATTACTTTTTCAACTAAAATAAGTGTGTTTAAAGTCGTTTCTGTGCCTGAAATTGGTCAAAATTTAAGCTTCTGAGTAAGCAAAACTCTGTAAAAATGGCAATTTTGGTCACTGTGAGGGTTTAAAAAGTGGTTATTCAACATGAGGCCCGATCCAAATGACATTTTGAATCATTTTTGGTATAGCCCACAAAATCAATTTTCTGATGACAAACGATGACCCCGGACCTGTCGAACGTTCAAAAAAGTGGTCAATATTGATGAAATTTTAACATTTAATCTTTTGACTTTAAATGACTGTTGGATGTGAATTATTACTTTTTCAACTAAAATAAGTGTGTTTAAAGTCATTTCTGTGCCTTAAATCATTTCTGTGCCTGAAATTGGTCAAAATTGAAGCGTCTGAGTAAGCAAAACTCTGTAAAAATGGCAATTTTGGTCACTGTGAGGGTTTAAAAAGTGGTTATTCAACATTAGGCCCGATCCAAATGACATTTTAAATAATTTTTGGTAGAGTCTAAAAAATCACTTTTCTGATGAAAAACGATGACCCCGGACCTGTCGAAGGTTCAAAAAATGGTCAATATTGATGAAAATGGAACATTTAATCTTTTGTCTTTAAATGACGGTTGGATGTGAATTATTACTTTTTCAACTAAAATAAGTGTGTTTAAAGTCATTTCTGTGCCTGAAATTGGTCAAAATTGAAGCTTTTGAGTAAGCAAAACTCTGTGAAAATGGCAATTTTGGTCACTGTAAGGGTTTAAAAAGTGGTTATTCAACATGAGGCCTGATCCAAATGACATTTTGAATCATTTTTGGTAGAGGCCAAAAAATCAATTTTATGATGAAAAACAATGACCCCGGACCTGTCGAACGTTCAAAAAAGTTGTCAATATTGATGAAATTTTAACATTTAAACTTTTGACTTTAAATGACTGTTGGATGTGAATTATTACTTTTTCAACTAAAATAAGTGGTTTAAAATCATTTCTGTGCCTGAAATTGGTCTAAATTGAAGCTTTTGAGTAAGCGAAAACTCTGTAAAAGTGGCAATTTTGGTCACTGTGAGGGTTTAAAAAGTGGTTATTCAACATGAGGCCCGATCCAAATGACATTTTGAATCATTTTTGGTAGAGTCCAAAAAATCAATTTTCTGATGAAAAACGATTACCCCGTACCTGTCGAACGTTCAAAAAAGTGGTCAATATTGATGACATTTTAACATTTAATCTTTTGACTTCAAATGACGGTTGGATGTGAATTATTACTTTTTCAACTAAAATAAGTGTGTTTAAAGTCATTTCTGTGTCTGAAATTGGTCAAAATTGAAGCTTTTGAGTAAGCGAAAACTCTGTAAAAATGGCAATTTTGGTCACTGTGAGGGTTTAAAAAGTGATTATTCAACATGAGGCCCGATCTAAATGACATTTTGAATCATTTTTGGTAGAGTCCAAAAAATCAATTTTCTGATGAAAAACGATGACCCCGGACCTGTCGAACGTTCAAAAAAGTGGTCAATATTGATGAAATTTTAACATTTAATCTTTTGACTTTAAATGACTGTTGGATGTGAATTATTACTTTTTCAACTAAAATAAGTGTGTTTAAAGTCGTTTCTGTGCCTGAAATTGGTCAAAATTTAAGCTTCTGAGTAAGCAAAACTCTGTAAAAATGGCAATTTTGGTCACTGTGAGGGTTTAAAAAGTGGTTATTCAACATGAGGCCCGATCCAAATGACATTTTGAATCATTTTTGGTATAGCCCACAAAATCAATTTTCTGATGACAAACGATGACCCCGGACCTGTCGAACGTTCAAAAAAGTGGTCAATATTGATGAAATATTAACATTTAATCTTTTGACTTTAAATGACTGTTGGATGTGAATTATTACTTTTTCAACTAAAATAAGTGTGTTTAAAGTCATTTCTGTGCCTGAAATCATTTCTGTGCCTGAAATTGGTCAAAATTGAAGCTTCTGAGTAAGCAAAACTCTGTAAAAATGGCAATTTTGGTCACTGTGAGGGTTTAAAAAGTGGTTATTCAACATTAGGCCCGATCCAAATGACATTTTGAATAATTTTTGGTAGAGTCCAAAAAATCACTTTTCTGATGAAAAACGATGACCCCGGACCTGTCGAACGTTCAAAAAAGTGGTCAATATTGATGAAATTTTAACATTTAATCTTTTGACTTTAAATGGCGGTTGGATGTGAAATATTACTTTTTCAACTAAAATAAGTGTGTTTAAAGTCATTTCTGTGCCTGAAATTGGTCAAAATTGAAGCTTTTGAGTAAGCAAAACTCTGTGAAAATGGCAATTTTGGTCACTGTAAGGGTTTAAAAAGTAGTTATTCAACATGAGGCCCGATCCAAATGACATTTTGAATCATTTTTGGTAGAGTCCAAAAAATCAATTTTCCGATGAAAAACGATTACCCCGTACCTGTCGAACGTTCAAAAAAGTGGTCAATATTGATGAAATTTTAAATTTAATCTTTTGACTTTAAATGACGGTTGGATGTGAATTATTACTTTTTCAACAAAAATAAGTGTGTTTAAAGTCATTTCTGTGCCTGAAATTGGTCAAAATTGAAGCTTCTGAGTAAGCAAAACTCTGTGAAAATGGCAATTTTGGTCAATGTAAGGGTTTAAAAAGTGGTTATTCAACATGAGGCCTGATCCAAATGACATTTTGAATCATTTTTGGTAGAGGCCAAAAAATCAATTTTATGATGAAAAACAATGACCCCGGACCTGTCGAACGTTCAAAAAAGTTGTCAATATTGATGAAATTTTAACATTTAAACTTTTGACTTTAAATGACTGTTGGATGTGAATTATTACTTTTTCAACTAAAATAAGAGGTTTAAAATCATTTCTGTGCCTGAAATTGGTCTAAATTGAAGCTTTTGAGTAAGCGAAAACTCTGTAAAAGTGGCAATTTTGGTCACTGTGAGGGTTTAAAAAGTGGTTATTCAACATGAGGCCCGATCCAAATGACATTTTGAATCATTTTTGGTAGAGTCCAAAAAATCAATTTTCTGATGAAAAACGATTACCCCGTACCTGTCGAACGTTCAAAAAAGTGGTCAATATTGATGACATTTTAACATTTAATCTTTTGACTTCAAATGACGGTTGGATGTGAATTATTACTTTTTCAACTAAAATAAGTGTGTTTAAAGTCATTTCTGTGTCTGAAATTGGTCAAAATTGAAGCTTTTGAGTAAGCAAAACTCTGTGAAAATGGCAATTTTGGTCACTGTGAGGGTTTAAAAAGTAGTTATTCAACATGAGGCCCGATCCAAATGACATTTTGAATCATTTTTGGTAGAGTCCAAAAAATCAATTTTCTGATGAAAAACGATTACCCCGTACCTGTCGAACGTTCAAAAAAGTGGTCAATATTGATGCAATTTTAAATTTAATCTTTTGACTTTAAATGACGGTTGGATGTGAATTATTACTTTTTCAACTAAAATAAGTGTGTTTAAAGTCATTTCTGTGCCTGAAATTGGTCAAAATTGAAGCTTCTGAGTAAGCAAAACTCTGTGAAAATGGCAATTTTGGTCACTGTAAGGGTTTAAAAAGTGGTTATTCAACATGAGGCCTGATCCAAATGACATTTTGAATCATTTTTGGTAGAGGCCAAAAAATCAATTTTATGATGAAAAACAATGACCCCGGACCTGTCGAACGTTCAAAAAAGTTGTCAATATTGATGAAATTTTAACATTTAAACTTTTGACTTTAAATGACTGTTGGATGTGAATTATTACTTTTTCAACTAAAATAAGTGGTTTAAAATCATTTCTGTGCCTGAAATTGGTCTAAATTGAAGCTTTTGAGTAAGCGAAAACTCTGTAAAAGTGGCAATTTTGGTCACTGTGAGGGTTTAAAAAGTGGTTATTCAACATGAGGCCCGATCCAAATGACATTTTGAATCATTTTTGGTAGAGTCCAAAAAATCAATTTTCTGATGAAAAACGATTACCCCGTACCTGTCGAACGTTCAAAAAAGTGGTCAATATTGATGAAATTTTAACATTTTATCTTTTGACTTCAAATGACGGTTGGATGTGAATTATTACTTTTTCAACTAAAATAAGTGTGTTTAAAGTCATTTCTGTGTCTGAAATTGGTCAAAATTGAAGCTTTTGAGTAAGCGAAAAAACTCTGTAAAAATGGCAATTTTGGTCACTGTGAGGGTTTAAAAAGTGATTATTCAACATGAGGCCCGATCTAAATGACATTTTGAATCATTTTTGGTAGAGTCCAAAAAATCACTTTTCTGATGAAAAACGATGACCCCGGACCTGTCGAAGGTTCAAAAAATGGTCAATATTGATGAAATTTTAACATTTAATCTTTTGACTTTAAATGACTGTTGGATGTGAATTATTACTTTTTCAACTAAAATAAGTGTGTTTAAAGTCATTTCTGTGCCTGAAATTGGTCAAAATTGAAGCTTTTGAGTAAGCGAAACTTTGTAAAAATGGCAATTTTGGTCACTGTGAGGGTTTAAAAAGTGGTTATTCAACATGAGGCCCGATCCAAATGACATTTTGAATCATTTTTGGTAGAGTCCAAAAAATCAATTTTCTGATGAAAAACGATGACCCCGAACCTGTCAAACGTTCAAAAAAGTGGTCAATATTGATGAAATTTTAACATTTAATCTTTTGTCTTTAAATGACGGTTGGATGTGAATTATTACTTTTTCAACTAAAATAAGTGTGTTTAAAGTCATTTCTGTGTCTGAAATTGGTCAAAATTGAAGCTTTTGAGTAAGCTAAAACTCTGTAAAAATGGCAATTTTGGTCACTGTGAGGGTTTAAAAAGTGGTTATTCAACATGAGGCCCAATCCAAATGACATTTTGAATCATTTTTGGTAGAGTCCAAAAAATCAATTTTCTGATGAAAAACGATGACCCCGGACCTGTCGAACGTTCAAAAAAGTGGTCAATATTGATGAAATTTTAACATTTAATCTTTTGACTTTAAATGACTGTTGGATGTGAATTATTACTTTTTCAACTAAAATAAGTGTGTTTAAAGTCATTTCTGTGCCTGAAATTGGTCAAAATTGAAGCTTTTGAGTAAGCAAAACTTTGTAAAAATGGCAATTTTGGTCACTGTGAGGGTTTAAAAAGTGGTTATTCAACATGAGGCCCGATCCAAATGACATTTTGAATCATTTTTGGTAGAGTCCAAAAAATCAATTTTCTGATGAAAAACGATGACCCCGGACCTGTCGAACGTTCAAAAAAGTGGTCAATATTGATGAAATTTTAACATTTAATCTTTTGACTTTAAATGACTGTTGGATGTGAATTATTACTTTTTCAACTAAAATAGGTGTGTTTAAAGTCGTTTCTGTGCCTGAAATTGGTCAAAATTTAAGCTTCTGAGTAAGCAAAACTCTGTAAAAATGGCAATTTTGGTCACTGTGAGGGTTTAAAAAGTGGTTATTCAACATGAGGCCCGATCCAAATGACATTTTGAATCATTTTTGGTATAGCCCACAAAATCAATTTTCTGATGAAAAACGATGACCCCGGACCTGTCGAACGTTCAAAAAAGTGGTCAATATTGATGAAATTTTAACATTTAATCTTTTGACTTTAAATGACTGTTGGATGTGAATTATTACTTTTTCAACTAAAATAAGTGTGTTTAAAGTCATTTCTGTGCCTGAAATTGGTCAAAATTGAAGCTTTTGAGTAAGCAAAACTTTGTAAAAATGGCAATTTTGGTCACTGTGAGGGTTTAAAAAGTGGTTATTCAACATGAGGCCCGATCCAAATGACATTTTGAATCATTTTTGGTAGAGTCCAAAAAATCAATTTTCTGATGAAAAACGATGACCCTGGACCTGTCGAACGTTCAAAAAAGTGGTCAATATTGATGAAATTTTAACATTTAATCTTTTGACTTTAAATGACTGTTGGATGTGAATTATTACTTTTTCAACTAAAATAAGTGTGTTTAAAGTCGTTTCTGTGCCTGAAATTGGTCAAAATTTAAGCTTCTGAGTAAGCAAAACTCTGTAAAAATGGCAATTTTGGTCACTGTGAGGGTTTAAAAAGTGGTTATTCAACATGAGGCCCGATCCAAATGACATTTTGAATCATTTTTGGTATAGCCCACAAAATCAATTTTCTGATGACAAACGATGACCCCGGACCTGTCGAACGTTCAAAAAAGTGGTCAATATTGATGAAATTTTAACATTTAATCTTTTGACTTTAAATGACTGTTGGATGTGAATTATTACTTTTTCAACTAAAATAAGTGTGTTTAAAGTCATTTCTGTGCCATAAATCATTTCTGTGCCTGAAATTGGTCAAAATTGAAGCGTCTGAGTAAGCAAAACTCTGTAAAAATGGCAATTTTGGTCACTGTGAGGGTTTAAAAAGTGGTTATTCAACATTAGGCCCGATCCAAATGACATTTTAAATAATTTTTGGTAGAGTCTAAAAAATCACTTTTCTGATGAAAAACGATGACCCCGGACCTGTCGAAGGTTCAAAAAATGGTCAATATTGATGAAAATGGAACATTTAATCTTTTGTCTTTAAATGACGGTTGGATGTGAATTATTACTTTTTCAACTAAAATAAGTGTGTTTAAAGTCATTTCTGTGCCTGAAATTGGTCAAAATTGAAGCTTTTGAGTAAGCAAAACTCTGTGAAAATGGCAATTTTGGTCACTGTAAGGGTTTAAAAAGTGGTTATTCAACATGAGGCCTGATCCAAATGACATTTTGAATCATTTTTGGTAGAGGCCAAAAAATCAATTTTATGATGAAAAACAATGACCCCGGACCTGTCGAACGTTCAAAAAAGTTGTCAATATTGATGAAATTTTAACATTTAAACTTTTGACTTTAAATGACTGTTGGATGTGAATTATTACTTTTTCAACTAAAATAAGTGGTTTAAAATCATTTCTGTGCCTGAAATTGGTCTAAATTGAAGCTTTTGAGTAAGCGAAAACTCTGTAAAAGTGGCAATTTTGGTCACTGTGAGGGTTTAAAAAGTGGTTATTCAACATGAGGCCCGATCCAAATGACATTTTGAATCATTTTTGGTAGAGTCCAAAAAATCAATTTTCTGATGAAAAACGATTACCCCGTACCTGTCGAACGTTCAAAAAAGTGGTCAATATTGATGACATTTTAACATTTAATCTTTTGACTTCAAATGACGGTTGGATGTGAATTATTACTTTTTCAACTAAAATAAGTGTGTTTAAAGTCATTTCTGTGTCTGAAATTGGTCAAAATTGAAGCTTTTGAGTAAGCGAAAACTCTGTAAAAATGGCAATTTTGGTCACTGTGAGGGTTTAAAAAGTGATTATTCAACATGAGGCCCGATCTAAATGACATTTTGAATCATTTTTGGTAGAGTCCAAAAAATCAATTTTCTGATGAAAAACGATGACCCCGGACCTGTCGAACGTTCAAAAAAGTGGTCAATATTGATGAAATTTTAACATTTAATCTTTTGACTTTAAATGGCGGTTGGATGTGAAATATTACTTTTTCAACTAAAATAAGTGTGTTTAAAGTCATTTCTGTGCCTGAAATTGGTCAAAATTGAAGCTTCTGAGTAAGCAAAACTCTGTGAAAATGGCAATTTTGGTCAATGTAAGGGTTTAAAAAGTGGTTATTCAACATGAGGCCTGATCCAAATGACATTTTGAATCATTTTTGGTAGAGGCCAAAAAATCAATTTTATGATGAAAAACAATGACCCCGGACCTGTCGAACGTTCAAAAAAGTTGTCAATATTGATGAAATTTTAACATTTAAACTTTTGACTTTAAATGACTGTTGGATGTGAATTATTACTTTTTCAACTAAAATAAGAGGTTTAAAATCATTTCTGTGCCTGAAATTGGTCTAAATTGAAGCTTTTGAGTAAGCGAAAACTCTGTAAAAGTGGCAATTTTGGTCACTGTGAGGGTTTAAAAAGTGGTTATTCAACATGAGGCCCGATCCAAATGACATTTTGAATCATTTTTGGTAGAGTCCAAAAAATCAATTTTCTGATGAAAAACGATTACCCCGTACCTGTCGAACGTTCAAAAAAGTGGTCAATATTGATGACATTTTAACATTTAATCTTTTGACTTCAAATGACGGTTGGATGTGAATTATTACTTTTTCAACTAAAATAAGTGTGTTTAAAGTCATTTCTGTGTCTGAAATTGGTCAAAATTGAAGCTTTTGAGTAAGCAAAACTCTGTGAAAATGGCAATTTTGGTCACTGTGAGGGTTTAAAAAGTAGTTATTCAACATGAGGCCCGATCCAAATGACATTTTGAATCATTTTTGGTAGAGTCCAAAAAATCAATTTTCTGATGAAAAACGATTACCCCGTACCTGTCGAACGTTCAAAAAAGTGGTCAATATTGATGCAATTTTAAATTTAATCTTTTGACTTTAAATGACGGTTGGATGTGAATTATTACTTTTTCAACTAAAATAAGTGTGTTTAAAGTCATTTCTGTGCCTGAAATTGGTCAAAATTGAAGCTTCTGAGTAAGCAAAACTCTGTGAAAATGGCAATTTTGGTCACTGTAAGGGTTTAAAAAGTGGTTATTCAACATGAGGCCTGATCCAAATGACATTTTGAATCATTTTTGGTAGAGGCCAAAAAATCAATTTTATGATGAAAAACAATGACCCCGGACCTGTCGAACGTTCAAAAAAGTTGTCAATATTGATGAAATTTTAACATTTAAACTTTTGACTTTAAATGACTGTTGGATGTGAATTATTACTTTTTCAACTAAAATAAGTGGTTTAAAATCATTTCTGTGCCTGAAATTGGTCTAAATTGAAGCTTTTGAGTAAGCGAAAACTCTGTAAAAGTGGCAATTTTGGTCACTGTGAGGGTTTAAAAAGTGGTTATTCAACATGAGGCCCGATCCAAATGACATTTTGAATCATTTTTGGTAGAGTCCAAAAAATCAATTTTCTGATGAAAAACGATTACCCCGTACCTGTCGAACGTTCAAAAAAGTGGTCAATATTGATGAAATTTTAACATTTTATCTTTTGACTTCAAATGACGGTTGGATGTGAATTATTACTTTTTCAACTAAAATAAGTGTGTTTAAAGTCATTTCTGTGTCTGAAATTGGTCAAAATTGAAGCTTTTGAGTAAGCGAAAAAACTCTGTAAAAATGGCAATTTTGGTCACTGTGAGGGTTTAAAAAGTGATTATTCAACATGAGGCCCGATCTAAATGACATTTTGAATCATTTTTGGTAGAGTCCAAAAAATCACTTTTCTGATGAAAAACGATGACCCCGGACCTGTCGAAGGTTCAAAAAATGGTCAATATTGATGAAATTTTAACATTTAATCTTTTGACTTTAAATGACTGTTGGATGTGAATTATTACTTTTTCAACTAAAATAAGTGTGTTTAAAGTCATTTCTGTGCCTGAAATTGGTCAAAATTGAAGCTTTTGAGTAAGCGAAACTTTGTAAAAATGGCAATTTTGGTCACTGTGAGGGTTTAAAAAGTGGTTATTCAACATGAGGCCCGATCCAAATGACATTTTGAATCATTTTTGGTAGAGTCCAAAAAATCAATTTTCTGATGACAAACGATGACCCCGGACCTGTCGAACGTTCAAAAAAGTGGTCAATATTGATGAAATTTTAACATTTAATCTTTTGACTTTAAATGACTGTTGGATGTGAATTATTACTTTTTCAACTAAAATAAGTGTGTTTAAAGTCATTTCTGTGCCTGAAATTGGTAAAAATTGAAGCTTCTGAGTAAGCAAAACTCTGTGAAAATGGCAATTTTGGTCACCGTAAGGGTTTAAAAAGTGGTTATTCAACATGAGGCCCGATCCAAATGACATTTTGAATCATTTTTGGTAGAGTCCAAAACATCACTTTTCTGATGAAACACGATGACCCCGGACCTGTCGAACGTTCAAAAAATGGTCAATATTGATGAAAATGTAACATTTAATCTTTTGTCTTTAAATGACGGTTGGATGTGAATTGTTACTTTTTCAACTAAAATAAGTGTGTTTAAAGTCATTTCTGTGCCTGAAATTGGTCAAAATTGAAGCTTTTGAGTAAGCGAAAACTCTGTAAAAATGGCAATTTTGGTCACTGTGAGGGTTTAAAAAGTGGTTATTCAACATGAGGCCCGATCCAAATGACATTTTGAGTCATTTTTGGTAGAGTCCAAAAAATCAATTGTCTGATGAAAAACGATGACCCCTGACCTGTCGAACTTTCAAAAAATGGTCAATATTGATGACAATTTTACATTTAATCTTTTGACTTTAAATGACGGTTGGTTGTGAATTATTACTTTTTCAAGTAAAATAAGTGTGTTTAAAGTCATTTCTGTGCCTGAAATTGGTCAAAATTGAAGCTTTTGAGTAGGGAAAACTATGTAAAAATGGCAATTTTGGTCACTGTGAGGGTTTAAAAAGTGGTTATTCAACATGAGGCCCGATCCAAATGACATTTTGAATCATTTTTGGTAGAGTCCAAAAAATTCAATTTTCTGATGAAAAACGATGACCCCGGACCTGTCGAACGTTCAAAAAAGTGGTCAATATTGATGAAATTTTAACATTTAATCTTTTGACTTTAAATGACTGTTGGATGTGAATTATTACTTTTTCAACTAAAATAAGTGTGTTTAAAGTCATTTCTGTGCCTGAAATTGGTCAAAATTGAAGCTTCTGAGTAAGCAAAGCTCTGTAAAAATGGCAATTTTGGTCACTGTGAGGGTTTAAAAAGTGGTTATTCAACATTAGGCCCGATCCAAATGACATTTTGAATAATTTTTGGTAGAGTCCAAAAAATCACTTTTCTGATGAAAAACGATGACCCCGGACCTGTCGAAGGTTCAAAAAATGGTCAATATTGATGAAAATGTAACATTTAATCTTTTGTCTTTAAATGACGGTTGGATGTGAATTATTACTTTTTCAACTAAAATAAGTGTGTTTAAAGTCATTTCTGTGTCTGAAATTGGTCAAAATTGAAGCTTTTGAGTAAGCGAAAACTCTGTAAAAATGGCAATTTTGGTCACTGTGAGGGTTTAAAAAGTGGTTATTCAACATGAGGCTCGATCCAAATGACATTTAGAGTAATTTTTGGTAGAGTCCAAAAAATCAATTTTCTGATGGCAAACGATGACCCCGGACCTGTCGAACGTTCAAAAAAGTGGTCAATATTGATGAAATTTTAACATTTAATCTTTTGACTTTAAATGACGGTTGGATGTGAATTATTACTTTTTCAACTAAAATAAGTGTGTTTAAAGTCATTTCTGTGTCTGAAATTGGTCAAAATTGAAGCTTTTGAGTAAGCGAAAACTCTGTAAAAATGGCAATTTTGGTCACTGTGAGGGTTTAAAAAGTGGTTATTCAACATGAGGCTCGATCCAAATGACATTTAGAGTAATTTTTGGTAGAGTCCAAAAAATCAATTTTCTGATGACAAACGATGACCCCGGACCTGTCGAACTTTAAAAAAATGGTCAATATTGATGACAATTTTACATTTAATCTTTTGACTTTAAATGACGGTTGGATGTGAATTATTACTTTTTCAACTAAAATAAGTGTGTTTAAAGTCATTTCTGTGCCTGAAATTGGTCAAAATTGAAGCTTTTGAGTAAGCAAAACTCTGTGAAAATGGCAATTTTGGTCACTGTGAGGGTTTAAAAAGTGGTTATTCAACATGAGGCCCGATCCAAATGACATTTTGAGTCATTTTTGGTAGAGTCCAAAAAATCAATTGTCTGATGAAAAACGATGACCCCGGACCTGTCGAACTTTCAAAAAATGGTCAATATTGATGACAATTTTACATTTAATCTTTTGACTTTAAATGACGGTTGGTTGTGAATTATTACTTTTTCAAGTAAAATAAGTGTGTTTAAAGTCATTTCTGTGCCTGAAATTGGTCAAAATTGAAGCTTTTGAGTAAGCGAAAACTATGTAAAAATGGCAATTTTGGTCACTGTGAGGGTTTAAAAAGTGGTTATTCAACATGAGGCCCGATCCAAATGACATTTTGAATCATTTTTGGTAGAGTCCAAAAAATCAATTTTCTGATGAAAAACGATGACCCCGGACCTGTCGAACGTTCAAAAAAGTGGTTAATATTGATGAAATTTTAACATTTAATCTTTTGACTTTAAATGACTGTTGGATGTGAATTATTACTTTTTCAACTAAAATAAGTGTGTTTAAAGTCATTTCTGTGCCTGAAATTGGTCAAAATTGAAGCTTCTGAGTAAGCAAAGCTCTGTAAAAATGGCAATTTTGGTCACTGTGAGGGTTTAAAAAGTGGTTATTCAACATTAGGCCCGATCCAAATGACATTTTGAATAATTTTTGGTAGAGTCCAAAAAATCACTTTTCTGATGAAAAACGATGACCCCGGACCTGTCGAAGGTTCAAAAAATGGTCAATATTGATGAAAATGTAACATTTAATCTTTTGTCTTTAAATGACGGTTGGATGTGAATTATTACTTTTTCAACTAAAATAAGTGTGTTTAAAGTCATTTCTGTGTCTGAAATTGGTCAAAAGTGAAGCTTTTGAGTAAGCGAAAACTCTGTAAAAATGGCAATTTTGGTCACTGTGAGGGTTTAAAAAGTGGTTATTCAACATGAGGCTCGATCCAAATGACATTTAGAGTAATTTTTGGTAGAGTCCAAAAAATCAATTTTCTGATGGCAAACGATGACCCCGGACCTGTCGAACGTTCAAAAAAGTGGTCAATATTGATGAAATTTTAACATTTAATCTTTTGACTTTAAATGACGGTTGGATGTGAATTATTACTTTTTCAACTAAAATAAGTGTGTTTAAAGTCATTTCTGTGTCTGAAATTGGTCAAAATTGAAGCTTTTGAGTAAGCGAAAACTCTGTAAAAATGGCAATTTTGGTCACTGTGAGGGTTTAAAAAGTGGTTATTCAACATGAGGCTCGATCCAAATGACATTTAGAGTAATTTTTGGTAGAGTCCAAAAAATCAATTTTCTGATGACAAACGATGACCCCGGACCTGTCGAACTTTCAAAAAATGGTCAATATTGATGACAATTTTACATTTAATCTTTTGACTTTAAATGACGATTGGATGTGAATTATTACGTTTTCAACTAAAATAAGTGTGTTTAAAGTCATTTCTGTGCCTGAAATTGGTCAAAATTGAAGCTTTTGAGTAAGCAAAACTCTGTGAAAATGGCAATTTTGGTCACTGTAAGGGTTTAAAAAGTAGTTATTCAACATGAGGCCCGATCCAAATGACATTTTGAATCATTTTTGGTAGAGTCCAAAAAATCAATTTTCTGATGAAAAACGATTACCCCGTACCTGTCGAACGTTCAAAAAAGTGGTCAATATTGATGAAATTTTAAATGTAATCTTTTGACTTTAAATGACGGTTGGATGTGAATTATTACTTTTTCAACTAAAATAAGTGTGTTTAAAGTCATTTCTGTGCCTGAAATTGGTCAAAATTGAAGCTTCTGAGTAAGCAAAACTCTGTGAAAATGGCAATTTTGGTCACTGTAAGGGTTTAAAAAGTGGTTATTCAACATGAGGCCTGATCCAAATGACATTTTGAATAATTTTTGGTAGAGTCCAAAAAATCAATTTTATGATGAAAAACAATGACCCCGGCCGGACCTGTCGAACGTTCAAAAAAGTGGTCAATATTGATGAAATTTTAACATTTAATCTTTTGACTTTAAATGACTGTTGGATGTGAATTATTACTTTTTCAACTAAAATAAGTGTGTTTAAAGTCATTTCTGTGCCTGAAATTGGTCAAAATTGAAGCTTCTGAGTAAGCAAAGCTCTGTAAAAATGGCAATTTTGGTCACTGTGAGGGTTTAAAAAGTGGTTATTCAACATTAGGCCCGATCCAAATGACATTTTGAATAATTTTTGGTAGAGTCCAAAAAATCACTTTTCTGATGAAAAACGATGACCCCGGACCTGTCGAAGGTTCAAAAAATGGTCAATATTGATGAAAATGTAACATTTAATCTTTTGTCTTTAAATGACGGTTGGATGTGAATTATTACTTTTTCAACTAAAATAAGTGTGTTTAAAGTCATTTCTGTGTCTGAAATTGGTCAAAATTGAAGCTTTTGAGTAAGCGAAAACTCTGTAAAAATGGCAATTTTGGTCACTGTGAGGGTTTAAAAAGTGGTTATTCAACATGAGGCTCGATCCAAATGACATTTAGAGTAATTTTTGGTAGAGTCCAAAAAATCAATTTTCTGATGGCAAACGATGACCCCGGACCTGTCGAACGTTCAAAATAGTGGTCAATATTGATGAAATTTTAACATTTAATCTTTTGACTTTAAATGACGGTTGGATGTGAATTATTACTTTTTCAACTAAAATAAGTGTGTTTAAAGTCATTTCTGTGTCTGAAATTGGTCAAAATTGAAGCTTTTGAGTAAGCGAAAACTCTGTAAAAATGGCAATTTTGGTCACTGTGAGGGTTTAAAAAGTGGTTATTCAACATGAGGCTCGATCCAAATGACATTTAGAGTAATTTTTGGTAGAGTCCAAAAAATCAATTTTCTGATGACAAACGATGACCCCGGACCTGTCGAACTTTCAAAAAATGGTCAATATTGATGACAATTTTACATTTAATCTTTTGACTTTAAATGACGGTTGGATGTGAATTATTACTTTTTCAACTAAAATAAGTGTGTTTAAAGTCATTTCTGTGCCTGAAATTGGTCAAAATTGAAGCTTTTGAGTAAGCAAAACTCTGTGAAAATGGCAATTTTGGTCACTGTAAGGGTTTAAAAAGTAGTTATTCAACATGAGGCCCGATCCAAATGACATTTTGAATCATTTTTGGTAGAGTCCAAAACATCACTTTTCTGATGAAACACGATGACCCCGGACCTGTCGAACGTTCAAAAAATGGTAAATATTTATGAAAATGTAACATTTAATCTTTTGTCTTTAAATGACGGTTGGATGTGAATTGTTACTTTTTCAACTAAAATAAGTGTGTTTAAAGTCATTTCTGTGCCTGAAATTGGTCAAAATTGAAGCTTTTGAGTAAGCGAAAACTCTGTAAAAATGGCAATTTTGGTCACTGTGAGGGTTTAAAAAGTGGTTATTCAACATGAGGCCCGATCCAAATGACATTTTGAGTCATTTTTGGTAGAGTCCAAAAAATCAATTGTCTGATGAAAAACGATGACCCCGGACCTGTCGAACTTTCAAAAAATGGTCAATATTGATGACAATTTTACATTTAATCTTTTGACTTTAAATGACGGTTGGTTGTGAATTATTACTTTTTCAAGTAAAATAAGTGTGTTTAAAGTCATTTCTGTGCCTGAAATTGGTCAAAATTGAAGCTTTTGAGTAAGCGAAAACTATGTAAAAATGGCAATTTTGGTCACTGTGAGGGTTTAAAAAGTGGTTATTCAACATGAGGCCCGATCCAAATGACATTTTGAATCATTTTTGGTAGAGTCCAAAAAATCAATTTTCTGATGAAAAACGATGACCCCGGACCTGTCGAACGTTCAAAAAAGTGGTCAATATTGATGAAATTTTAACATTTAATCTTTTGACTTTAAATGACTGTTGGATGTGAATTATTACTTTTTCAACTAAAATAAGTGTGTTTAAAGTCATTTCTGTGCCTGAAATTGGTCAAAATTGAAGCTTCTGAGTAAGCAAAGCTCTGTAAAAATGGCAATTTTGGTCACTGTGAGGGTTTAAAAAGTGGTTATTCAACATTAGGCCCGATCCAAATGACATTTTGAATAATTTTTGGTAGTGTCCAAAAAATCACTTTTCTGATGAAAAACGATGACCCCGGACCTGTCGAAGGTTCAAAAAATGGTCAATATTGATGAAAATGTAACATTTAATCTTTTGTCTTTAAATGACGGTTGGATGTGAATTATTACTTTTTCAACTAAAATAAGTGTGTTTAAAGTCATTTCTGTGTCTGAAATTGGTCAAAATTGAAGCTTTTGAGTAAGCGAAAACTCTGTAAAAATGGCAATTTTGGTCACTGTGAGGGTTTAAAAAGTGGTTATTCAACATGAGGCTCGATCCAAATGACATTTAGAGTAATTTTTGGTAGAGTCCAAAAAATCAATTTTCTGATGGCAAACGATGACCCCGGACCTGTCGAACGTTCAAAAAAGTGGTCAATATTGATGAAATTTTAACATTTAATCTTTTGACTTTAAATGACGGTTGGATGTGAATTATTACTTTTTCAACTAAAATAAGTGTGTTTAAAGTCATTTCTGTGTCTGAAATTGGTCAAAATTGAAGCTTTTGAGTAAGCGAAAACTCTGTAAAAATGGCAATTTTGGTCACTGTGAGGGTTTAAAAAGTGGTTATTCAACATGAGGCTCGATCCAAATGACATTTAGAGTAATTTTTGGTAGAGTCCAAAAAATCAATTTTCTGATGACAAACGATGACCCCGGACCTGTCGAACTTTCAAAAAATGGTCAATATTGATGACAATTTTACATTTAATCTTTTGACTTTAAATGACGGTTGGATGTGAATTATTACTTTTTCAACTAAAATAAGTGTGTTTAAAGTCATTTCTGTGCCTGAAATTGGTCAAAATTGAAGCTTTTGAGTAAGCAAAACTCTGTGAAAATGGCAATTTTGGTCACTGTAAGGGTTTAAAAAGTAGTTATTCAACATGAGGCCCGATCCAAATGACATTTTGAATCATTTTTGGTAGAGTCCAAAAAATCAATTTTCTGATGAAAAACGATTACCCCGTACCTGTCGAATGTTCAAAAAAGTGGTCAATATTGATGAAATTTTAAATTTAATCTTTTGACTTTAAATGACGGTTGGATGTGAATTATTACTTTTTCAACTAAAATAAGTGTGTTTAAAGTCATTTCTGTGCCTGAAATTGGTCAAAATTGAAGCTTCTGAGTAAGCAAAACTCTGTGAAAATGGCAATTTTGGTCTCTGTAAGGGTTTAAAAAGTGGTTATTCAACATGAGGCCTGATCCAAATGACATTTTGAATAATTTTTGGTAGAGTCCAAAAAATCAATTTTATGATGAAAAACAATGACCCCGGACCTGTCGAACGTTCAAAAAAGTGGTCAATATTGATGAAATTTTAACATTTAATCTTTTGACTTTAAATGACTGTTGGATGTGAATTATTACTTTTTCAACTAAAATAAGTGTGTTTAAAGTCATTTCTGTGCCTGAAATTGGTCAAAATTGAAGCTTCTGAGTAAGCAAAGCTCTGTAAAAATGGCAATTTTGGTCACTGTGAGGGTTTAAAAAGTGGTTATTCAACATTAGGCCCGATCCAAATGACATTTTGAATAATTTTTGGTAGAGTCCAAAAAATCACTTTTCTGATGAAAAACGATGACCCCGGACCTGTCGAAGGTTCAAAAAATGGTCAATATTGATGAAAATGTAACATTTAATCTTTTGTCTTTAAATGACGGTTGGATGTGAATTATTACTTTTTCAACTAAAATAAGTGTGTTTAAAGTCATTTCTGTGTCTGAAATTGGTCAAAATTGAAGCTTTTGAGTAAGCGAAAACTCTGTAAAAATGGCAATTTTGGTCACTGTGAGGGTTTAAAAAGTGGTTATTCAACATGAGGCTCGATCCAAATGACATTTAGAGTAATTTTTGGTAGAGTCCAAAAAATCAATTTTCTGATGGCAAACGATGACCCCGGACCTGTCGAACGTTCAAAAAAGTGGTCAATATTGATGAAATTTTAACATTTAATCTTTTGACTTTAAATGACGGTTGGATGTGAATTATTACTTTTTCAACTAAAATAAGTGTGTTTAAAGTCATTTCTGTGTCTGAAATTGGTCAAAATTGAAGCTTTTGAGTAAGCGAAAACTCTGTAAAAGTGGCAATTTTGGTCACTGTGAGGGTTTAAAAAGTGGTTATTCAACATGAGGCTCGATCCAAATGACATTTAGAGTAATTTTTGGTAGAGTCCAAAAAATCAATTTTCTGATGACAAACGATGACCCCGGACCTGTCGAACTTTCAAAAAATGGTCAATATTGATGACAATTTTACATTTAATCTTTTGACTTTAAATGACGGTTGGATGTGAATTATTACTTTTTCAACTAAAATAAGTGTGTTTAAAGTCATTTCTGTGCCTGAAATTGGTCAAAATTGAAGCTTTTGAGTAAGCAAAACTCTGTGAAAATGGCAATTTTGGTCACTGTAAGGGTTTAAAAAGTAGTTATTCAACATGAGGCCCGATCCAAATGACATTTTGAATCATTTTTGGTAGAGTCCAAAAAATCAATTTTCTGATGAAAAACGATTACCCCGTACCTGTCGAACGTTCAAAAAAGTGGTCAATATTGATGAAATTTTAAATTTAATCTTTTGACTTTAAATGACGGTTGGATGTGAATTATTACTTTTTCAACTAAAATAAGTGTGTTTAAAGTCATTTCTGTGCCTGAAATTGGTCAAAATTGAAGCTTCTGAGTAAGCAAAACTCTGTGAAAATGGCAATTTTGGTCACTGTAAGGGTTTAAAAAGTGGTTATTCAACATGAGGCCTGATCCAAATGACATTTTGAATAATTTTTGGTAGAGTCAAAAATCAATTTTATGATGAAAAACAATGACCCCGGACCTGTCGAACGTTCAAAAAAGTGGTCAATATTGATGAAATTTTAATATTTAAACTTTTGACTTTAAATGACTGTTGGATGTGAATTATTACTTTTTCAACTAAAATAAGTGGTTTAAAATCATTTCTGTGCCTGAAATTGGTCTAAATTGAAGCTTTTGAGTAAGCGAAAACTCTGTAAAAATGGCAATTTTGGTCACTGTGAGGGTTTAAAAAGTGATTATTCAACATGAGGCCCGATCTAAATGACATTTTGAATCATTTTTGGTAGAGTCCAAAAAATCACTTTTCTGATGAAAAACGATGACCCCGGACCTGTCGAAGGTTCAAAAAATGGTCAATATTGATGAAATTTTAACATTTAATCTTTTGACTTTAAATGACTGTTGGATGTGAATTATTACTTTTTCAACTACAATAAGTGTGTTTAAAGTTATTTCTGTGCCTGAAATTTGGTCAAAATTGAAGCTTTTGAGTAAGCGAAACTTTGTAGAAATGGCAATTTTGGTCACTGTGAGGGTTTAAAAAGTGGTTATTCAACATGAGGCCCGATCCAAATGACATTTTGAATCATTTTTGGTAGAGTCCAAAAAATCAATTTTCTGATGAAAAACGATGACCCCGGACCTGTCGAACGTTCAAAAAAGTGGTCAATATTGATGAAATGTTAACATTTAATCTTTTGACTTTAAATGAATGTTGGATGTGAATTATTACTTTTTCAACTAAAATAAGTGTGTTTAAAGTCGTTTCTGTGCCTGAAATTGGTCAAAATTTAAGCTTCTTAGTAAGCAAAACTCTGTGAAAATGGTAATTTTGGTCACTGTAAGGGTTTAAAAAGTGGTTATTCAACATGAGGCCTGATCCAAATGACATTTTGAATCATTTTTGGTAGAGTCCAAAAAATCATTTTTCTGATGATAAACAATTACCCCGTACCTGTCGAACGTTCAAAAAAGTGGTCAATATTGATGAAATTTTAACATTTAATCTTTTGACTTTAAATGACGGTTGGATGTGAAATATTACTTTTTCAACTAAAATAAGTGTGTTTAAAGTCATTTCTGTGCCTGAAATTGGTAAAAATTGAAGCTTCTGAGTAAGCAAAACTCTGTGAAAATGGCAATTTTGGTCACCGTAAGGGTTTAAAAAGTGGTTATTCAACATGAGGCCCGATCCAAATGACATTGTGAATCATTTTTGGTAGAGTCCAAAACATCACTTTTCTGATGAAACACGATGACCCCGGACCTGTCGAACGTTCAAAAAATGGTCAATATTGATGAAAATGTAACATTCAATCTTTTGTCTTTAAATGACGGTTGGATGTGAATTGTTACTTTTTCAACTAAAATACGTGTGTTTAAAGTCATTTCTGTGCCTGAAATTGGTCAAAATTGAAGCTTTTGAGTAAGCGAAAACTCTGTAAAAATGGCAATCTTGGTCACTGTGAGGGTTTAAAAAGTGATTATTCAACATGAGGCCCGATCTAAATGACATTTTGAATCATTTTTGGTAGAGTCCAAAAAATCAATTTTCTGATGAAAAACGATGACCGGACCTGTCGAACGTTCAAAAAAGTGGTCAATATTGATGAAATTTTAACATCTGATCTTTTGACTTTAAATGACTGTTGGATGTGAATTATTACTTTTTCAACTACAATAAGTGTGTTTAAAGTTATTTCTGTGCCTGAAATTTGGTCAAAATTGAAGCTTTTGAGTAAGCGAAACTTTGTAGAAATGGCAATTTTGGTCACTGTGAGGGTTTAAAAAGTGGTTATTCAACATGAGGCCCGATCCAAATGACATTTTGAATCATTTTTGGTAGAGTCCAAAAAATCAATTTTCTGATGAAAAACGATGACCCCGGACCTGTCGAACGTTCAAAAAAGTGGTCAATATTGATGAAATGTTAACATTTAATCTTTTGACTTTAAATGAATGTTGGATGTGAATTATTACTTTTTCAACTAAAATAAGTGTGTTTAAAGTCGTTTCTGTGCCTGAAATTGGTCAAAATTTAAGCTTCTTAGTAAGCAAAACTCTGTGAAAATGGTAATTTTGGTCACTGTAAGGGTTTAAAAAGTGGTTATTCAACATGAGGCCTGATCCAAATGACATTTTGAATCATTTTTGGTAGAGTCCAAAAAATCATTTTTCTGATGATAAACAATTACCCCGTACCTGTCGAACGTTCAAAAAAGTGGTCAATATTGATGAAATTTTAACATTTAATCTTTTGACTTTAAATGACGGTTGGATGTGAAATATTACTTTTTCAACTAAAATAAGTGTGTTTAAAGTCATTTCTGTGCCTGAAATTGGTAAAAATTGAAGCTTCTGAGTAAGCAAAACTCTGTGAAAATGGCAATTTTGGTCACCGTAAAGGTTTAAAAAGTGGTTATTCAACATGAGGCCCGATCCAAATGACATTGTGAATCATTTTTGGTAGAGTCCAAAACATCACTTTTCTGATGAAACACGATGACCCCGGACCTGTCGAACGTTCAAAAAAAGGTCAATATTGATGAAAATGTAACATTCAATCTTTTGTCTTTAAATGACGGTTGGATGTGAATTGTTACTTTTTCAACTAAAATACGTGTGTTTAAAGTCATTTCTGTGCCTGAAATTGGTCAAAATTGAAGCTTTTGAGTAAGCGAAAACTCTGTAAAAATGGCAATTTTGGTCACTGTGAGGGTTTAAAAAGTGGTTATTCAACATGAGGCCCGATCCAAATGACATTTTGAGTCATTTTTGGTAGAGTCCAAAAAATCAATTGTCTGATGAAAAACGATGACCCCGGACCTGTCGAACTTTCAAAAAATGGTCAATATTGATGACAATTTTACATTTAATCTTTTGACTTTAAATGACGGTTGGTTGTGAATTATTACTTTTTCAAGTAAAATAAGTGTGTTTAAAGTCATTTCTGTGCCTGAAATTGGTCAAAATTGAAGCTTTTGAGTAAGCGAAAACTCTGTAAAAATGGCAATTTTGGTCACTGTGAGGGTTTAAAAAGTGGTTATTCAACATGAGGCCCGATCCAAATGACATTTTGAATCATTTTTGGTAGAGTCCAAAAAATCAATTTTCTGATGAAAAACGATGACCCCGGACCTGTCGAACGTTCAAAAAAGTGGTCAATATTGATGAAATTTTAACATTTAATCTTTTGACTTTAAATGACTGTTGGATGTGAATTATTACTTTTTTAACTAAAATAAGTGTGTTTAAAGTCATTTCTGTGCCTGAAATTGGTCAAAATTGAAGCTTCTGAGTAAGCAAAGCTCTGTAAAAATGGCAATTTTGGTCACTGTGAGGGTTTAAAAAGTGGTTATTCAACATGAGGCTCGATCCAAATGACATTTAGAGTAATTTTTGGTAGAGTCCAAAAAATCAATATTCTGATGACAAACGATGACCCCGGACCTGTCGAACGTTCAAAAAAGTGGTCAATATTGATGAAATTTTAACATTTAATCTTTTGACTTTAAATGACGGTTGGATGTGAATTATTACTTTTTCAACTAAAATAAGTGTGTTTAAAGTCATTTCTGTGTCTGAAATTGGTCAAAATTGAAGCTTTTGAGTAAGCGAAAACTCTGTAAAAATGGCAATTTTGGTCACTGTGAGGGTTTAAAAAGTGGTTATTCAACATGAGGCTTGATCCAAATGACATTTAGAGTAATTTTTGGTAGAGTCCAAAAAATCAATTTTCTGATGACAAACGATGACCCCGGACCTGTCGAACTTTCAAAAAATGGTCAATATTGATGACAATTTTACATTTAATCTTTTGACTTTAAATGACGGTTGGATGTGAATTATTGCTTTTTCAACTAAAATAAGTGTGTTTAAAGTAATTTCTGTGCCTGAAATTGGTCAAAATTGAAGCTTTTGAGTAAGCAAAACTCTGTGAAAATGGCAATTTTGGTCACTGTAAGGGTTTAAAAAGTAGTTATTCAACATGAGGCCCGATCCAAATGACATTTTGAATCATTTTTGGTAGAGTCCAAAAAATCAATTTTCTGATGAAAAACGATTACCCCGTACCTGTCGAACGTTCAAAAAAGTGGTCAATATTGATGAAATTTTAAATTTAATCTTTTGACTTTAAATGACGGTTGGATGTGAATTATTACTTTTTCAACTAAAATAAGTGTGTTTAAAGTCATTTCTGTGCCTGAAATTGGTCAAAATTGAAGCTTCTGAGTAAGCAAAACTCTGTGAAAATGGCAATTTTGGTCACTGTAAGGGTTTAAAAAGTGGTTATTCAACATGAGGCCTGATCCAAATGACATTTTGAATAATTTTTGGTAGAGTCCAAAAAATCAATTTTATGATGAAAAACAATGACCCCGGACCTGTCGAACGTTCAAAAAAGTGGTCAATATTGATGACATTTTAACATTTAAACTTTTGACTTTAAATGACTGTTGGATGTGAATTATTACTTTTTCAACTAAAATAAGTGGTTTAAAATCATTTCTGTGCCTGAAATTGGTCTAAATTGAAGCTTTTGAGTAAGCGAAAACTCTGTAAAAGTGGCAATTTTGGTCACTGTGAGGGTTTAAAAAGTGGTTATTCAACATGAGGCCCGATCCAAATGACATTTTGAATCATTTTTGGTAGAGTCCAAAAAATCAATTTTCTGATGAAAAACGATTACCCCGTACCTGTCGAACGTTCAAAAAAGTGGTCAATATTGATGAAATTTTAACATTTAATCTTTTGACTTCAAATGACGGTTGGATGTGAATTATTACTTTTTCAAGTAAAATAAGTGTGTTTAAAGTCATTTCTGTGTCTGAAATTGGTCAAAATTGAAGCTTTTGAATAAGCGAAAACTCTGTAAAAATGGCAATTTTGGTCACTGTGAGGGTTTAAAAAGTGATTATTCAACATGAGGCTCGATCTAAATTACATTTTGAATCATTTTTGGTAGAGTCCAAAAAATCACTTTTCTGATGAAAAACGATGACCCCGGACCTGTCAAACGTTCAAAAAAGTGGTCAATATTGATGAAATTTTAACATTTAATCTTTTGACTTTAAATGACGATTGGATGTGAATTATTACATGTTCAACTTAAATAAGTGTGTTTAAAGTCATTTCTGTGCCTGAAATTGGTCAAAATTGAAGCTTTTGAGTAAGCGAAAACTCTGTAAAAATGGCAATTTTGGTCACTGTGAGGGTTTAAAAAGTGATTATTCAACATGAGGCCCGATCTAAATGACATTTTGAATCATTTTTGGTAGAGTCCAAAAAATCAATTTTCTGATGAAAAACGATGACCCCGGACCTGTCAAACGTTCAAAAAAGTGGTCAATATTAATGAAATTTTAACATTTAATCTTTTGACTTTCAATGACGATTGGATGTGAATTATTACATGTTCAACTTAAATAAGTGTGTTTAAAGTCATTTCTGTGCCTGAAATTGGTCAAAATTGAAGCTTTTGAGTAAGCGAAAACTCTGTAAAAATGGCAATTTTGGTCACTGTGAGGGTTTAAAAAGTGGTTATTCAACATGAGGCCCGATCCAAATGACATTTTGAATCATTTTTGGTAGAGTCCAAAAAATCAATTTTCTGATGAAAAACGATGACCCCGGACCTGTCGAACGTTCAAAAAAGTGGTCAATATTGATGAAATTTTAACATTTAATCTTTTGACTTTAAATGACTGTTGGATGTGAATTATTACTTTTTCCACTAAAATAAGTGTGTTTAAAGTCATTTCTGTGCCTGAAATTTGGTCAAAATTGAAGCTTTTGAGTAAGCGAAACTTTGTAAAAATGGCAATTTTGGTCACTGTGAGGGTTTAAAAAGTGGTTATTCAACATGAGGCCCGATCCAAATGACATTTTGAATCATTTTTGGTAGAGTCCAAAAAATCAATTTTCTGATGAAAAACGATGACCCCGGACCTGTCGAACGTTCAAAAAAGTGGTCAATATTGATGAAATGTTAACATTTAATCTTTTGACTTTAAATGAATGTTGGATGTGAATTATTACTTTTTCAACTAAAATAAGTGTGTTTAAAGTCGTTTCTGTGCCTGAAATTGGTCAAAATTTAAGCTTCTTAGTAAGCAAAACTCTGTGAAAATGGCAATTGTGGTCACTGTAAGGGTTTAAAAAGTGGTTATTCAACATGAGGCCCGATCCAAATGACATTTTGAATCATTTTTGGTAGAGTCCAAAAAATCATTTTTCTGATGATAAACAATTACCCCGTACCTGTCGAACGTTCAAAAAAGTGGTCAATATTGATGAAATTTTAACATTTAATCTTTTGACTTTAAATGACGGTTGGATGTGAAATATTACTTTTTCGACTAAAATAAGTGTGTTTAAAAGTCATTTCTGTGCCTGAAATTGGTCAAAATTGAAGCTTTTGAGTAGGCAAAACTTTGTAAAAATGGCAATTTTGGTCACTGTGAGGGTTTAAAAAGTGGTTATTCAACATGAGGCCCGATCCAAATGACATTTTGAATCATTTTTGGTATAGCCCACAAAATCAATTTTCTGATGACAAACGATGACCCCGGACCTGTCGAACGTTCAAAAAAGTGGTCAATATTGATGAAATTTTAACATTTAATCTTTTGACTTTAAATGACTGTTGGATGTGAATTATTACTTTTTCAACTAAAATAAGTGTGTTTAAAGTCATTTCTGTGCCTGAAATTGGTAAAAATTGAAGCTTCTGAGTAAGCAAAACTCTGTGAAAATAGCAATTTTGGTCACCGTAAGGGTTTAAAAAGTGGTTATTCAACATGAGGCCCGATCCAAATGACATTGTGAATCATTTTTGGTAGAGTCCAAAACATCACTTTTCTGATGAAACACGATGACCCCGGACCTGTCGAACGTTCAAAAAATGGTCAATATTGATGAAAATGTAACATTTAATCTTTTGTCTTTAAATGACGGTTGGATGTGAATTGTTACTTTTTCAACTAAAATAAGTGTGTTTAAAGTCATTTCTGTGCCTGAAATTGGTCAAAATTGAAGCTTTTGAGTAAGCGAAAACTCTGTAAAAATGGCAATTTTGGTCACTGTGAGGGTTTAAAAAGTGGTTATTCAACATGAGGCCCGATCCAAATGACATTTTGAGTCATTTTTGGTAGAGTCCAAAAAATCAATTGTCTGATGAAAAACGATGACCCCCGACCTGTCGAACTTTCCAAAAATGGTCAATATTGATGACAATTTTACATTTAATCTTTTGACTTTAAATGACGGTTGGTTGTGAATTATTACTTTTTCAAGTAAAATAAGTGTGTTTAAAGTCATTTCTGTGCCTGAAATTGGTCAAAATTGAAGCTTTTGAGTAAGCGAAAACTCGGTAAAAATGGCAATTTTGGTCACTGTGAGGGTTTAAAAAGTGGTTATTCAACATGAGGCCCGATCCAAATGACATTTTGAATCATTTTTGGTAGAGTCCAAAAAATCAATTTTCTGATGAAAAACGATGACCCCGGACCTGTCGAACGTTCAAAAAAGTGGTCAATATTGATGAAATTTTAACATTTAATCTTTTGACTTTAAATGACTGTTGGATGTGAATTATTACTTTTTCAACTAAAATAAGTGTGTTTAAAGTCATTTCTGTGCCTGAAATTGGTCAAAATTGAAGCTTCTGAGTAAGCAAAGCTCTGTAAAAATGGCAATTTTGGTCACTGTGAGGGTTTAAAAAGTGGTTATTCAACATGAGGCTCGATCCAAATGACATTTAGAGTAATTTTTGGTAGAGTCCAAAAAATCAATTTTCTGATGACAAACGATGACCCCGGACCTGTCGAACGTTCAAAAAAGTGGTCAATATTGATGAAATTTTAACATTTAATCTTTTGACTTTAAATGACGGTTGGATGTGAATTATTACTTTTTCAACTAAAATAAGTGTGTTTAAAGTAATTTCTGTGCCTGAAATTGGTCAAAATTGAAGCTTTTGAGTAAGCAAAACTCTGTGAAAATGGCAGTTTTGGTCACTGTAAGGGTTTAAAAAGTAGTTATTCAACATGAGGCCCGATCCAAATGACATTTTGAATCATTTTTGGTAGAGTCCAAAAAATCAATTTTCTGATGAAAAACGATTACCCCGTACCTGTCGAACGTTCAAAAAAGTGGTCAATATTGATGAAATTTTAACATTTAAACTTTTGACTTTAAATGACTGTTGGATGTGAATTATTACTTTTTCAACTAAAATAAGTGGTTTAAAATCATTTCTGTGCCTGAAATTGGTCTAAATTGAAGCTTTTGAGTAAGCGAAAACTCTGTAAAAGTGGCAATTTTGGTCACTGTGAGGGTTTAAAAAGTGGTTATTCAACATGAGGCCCGATCCAAATGACATTTTGAATCATTTTTGGTAGAGTCCAAAAAATCAATTTTCTGATGAAAAACGATTACCCCGTACCTGTCGAACGTTCAAAAAAGTGGTCAATATTGATGACATTTTAACATTTAATCTTTTGACTTCAAATGACGGTTGGATGTGAATTATTACATGTTCAACTTAAATAAGTGTGTTTAAAGTCATTTCTGTGCCTGAAATTGGTCAAAATTGAAGCTTTTGAGTAAGCGAAAACTCTGTAAAAATGGCAATTTTGGTCACTGTGAGGGTTTAAAAAGTGATTATTCAACATGAGGCCCGATCTAAATGACATTTTGAATCATTTTTGGTAGAGTCCAAAAAATCAATTTTCTGATGAAAAACGATGACCCCGGACCTGTCAAACGTTCAAAAAAGTGGTCAATATTGATGAAATTTTAACATTTAATCTTTTGACTTTCAATGACGATTGGATGTGAATTATTACATGTTCAACTTAAATAAGTGTGTTTAAAGTCATTTCTGTGCCTGAAATTGGTCAAAATTGAAGCTTTTGAGTAAGCGAAAACTCTGTAAAAATGGCAATTTTGGTCACTGTGAGGGTTTAAAAAGTGGTTATTCAACATGAGGCCCGATCCAAATGACATTTTGAATCATTTTTGGTAGAGTCCAAAAATTCAATTTTCTGATGAAAAACGATGACCCCGGACCTGTCGAACGTTCAAAAAAGTGGTCAATATTGATGAAATTTTAACATTTAATCTTTTGACTTTAAATGACTGTTGGATGTGAATTATTACTTTTTCCACTAAAATAAGTGTGTTTAAAGTCATTTCTGTGCCTGAAATTGGTAAAAATTGAAGCTTCTGAGTAAGCAAAACTCTGTGAAAATGGCAATTTTGGTCACCGTAAGGGTTTAAAAAGTGGTTATTCAACATGAGGCCTGATCCAAATGACATTTTGAATCATTTTTGGTAGAGTCCAAAAAATCATTTTTCTGATGATAAACAATTACCCCGTACCTGTCGAACGTTCAAAAAAGTGGTCAATATTGATGAAATTTTAACATTTAATCTTTTGACTTTAAATGACGGTTGGATGTGAAATATTACTTTTTCAACTAAAATAAGTGTGTTTAAAGTCATTTCTGTGCCTGAAATTGGTAAAAATTGAAGCTTCTGAGTAAGCAAAACTCTGTGAAAATGGCAATTTTGGTCACCGTAAGGGTTTAAAAAGTGGTTATTCAACATGAGGCCCGATCCAAATGACATTGTGAATCATTTTTGGTAGAGTCCAAAACATCACTTTTCTGATGAAACACGATGACCCCGGACCTGTCGAACGTTCAAAAAATGGTCAATATTGATGAAAATGTAACATTCAATCTTTTGTCTTTAAATGACGGTTGGATGTGAATTGTTACTTTTTCAACTAAAATACGTGTGTTTAAAGTCATTTCTGTGCCTGAAATTGGTCAAAATTGAAGCTTTTGAGTAAGCGAAAACTCTGTAAAAATGGCAATCTTGGTCACTGTGAGGGTTTAAAAAGTGATTATTCAACATGAGGCCCGATCTAAATGACATTTTGAATCATTTTTGGTAGAGTCCAAAAAATCAATTTTCTGATGAAAAACGATGACCGGACCTGTCGAACGTTCAAAAAAGTGGTCAATATTGATGAAATTTTAACATCTGATCTTTTGACTTTAAATGACTGTTGGATGTGAATTATTACTTTTTCAACTACAATAAGTGTGTTTAAAGTTATTTCTGTGCCTGAAATTTGGTCAAAATTGAAGCTTTTGAGTAAGCGAAACTTTGTAGAAATGGCAATTTTGGTCACTGTGAGGGTTTAAAAAGTGGTTATTCAACATGAGGCCCGATCCAAATGACATTTTGAATCATTTTTGGTAGAGTCCAAAAAATCAATTTTCTGATGAAAAACGATGACCCCGGACCTGTCGAACGTTCAAAAAAGTGGTCAATATTGATGAAATGTTAACATTTAATCTTTTGACTTTAAATGAATGTTGGATGTGAATTATTACTTTTTCAACTAAAATAAGTGTGTTTAAAGTCGTTTCTGTGCCTGAAATTGGTCAAAATTTAAGCTTCTTAGTAAGCAAAACTCTGTGAAAATGGTAATTTTGGTCACTGTAAGGGTTTAAAAAGTGGTTATTCAACATGAGGCCTGATCCAAATGACATTTTGAATCATTTTTGGTAGAGTCCAAAAAATCATTTTTCTGATGATAAACAATTACCCCGTACCTGTCGAACGTTCAAAAAAGTGGTCAATATTGATGAAATTTTAACATTTAATCTTTTGACTTTAAATGACGGTTGGATGTGAAATATTACTTTTTCAACTAAAATAAGTGTGTTTAAAGTCATTTCTGTGCCTGAAATTGGTAAAAATTGAAGCTTCTGAGTAAGCAAAACTCTGTGAAAATGGCAATTTTGGTCACCGTAAAGGTTTAAAAAGTGGTTATTCAACATGAGGCCCGATCCAAATGACATTGTGAATCATTTTTGGTAGAGTCCAAAACATCACTTTTCTGATGAAACACGATGACCCCGGACCTGTCGAACGTTCAAAAAAAGGTCAATATTGATGAAAATGTAACATTCAATCTTTTGTCTTTAAATGACGGTTGGATGTGAATTGTTACTTTTTCAACTAAAATACGTGTGTTTAAAGTCATTTCTGTGCCTGAAATTGGTCAAAATTGAAGCTTTTGAGTAAGCGAAAACTCTGTAAAAATGGCAATTTTGGTCACTGTGAGGGTTTAAAAAGTGGTTATTCAACATGAGGCCCGATCCAAATGACATTTTGAGTCATTTTTGGTAGAGTCCAAAAAATCAATTGTCTGATGAAAAACGATGACCCCGGACCTGTCGAACTTTCAAAAAATGGTCAATATTGATGACAATTTTACATTTAATCTTTTGACTTTAAATGACGGTTGGTTGTGAATTATTACTTTTTCAAGTAAAATAAGTGTGTTTAAAGTCATTTCTGTGCCTGAAATTGGTCAAAATTGAAGCTTTTGAGTAAGCGAAAACTCTGTAAAAATGGCAATTTTGGTCACTGTGAGGGTTTAAAAAGTGGTTATTCAACATGAGGCCCGATCCAAATGACATTTTGAATCATTTTTGGTAGAGTCCAAAAAATCAATTTTCTGATGAAAAACGATGACCCCGGACCTGTCGAACGTTCAAAAAAGTGGTCAATATTGATGAAATTTTAACATTTAATCTTTTGACTTTAAATGACTGTTGGATGTGAATTATTACTTTTTTAACTAAAATAAGTGTGTTTAAAGTCATTTCTGTGCCTGAAATTGGTCAAAATTGAAGCTTCTGAGTAAGCAAAGCTCTGTAAAAATGGCAATTTTGGTCACTGTGAGGGTTTAAAAAGTGGTTATTCAACATGAGGCTCGATCCAAATGACATTTAGAGTAATTTTTGGTAGAGTCCAAAAAATCAATATTCTGATGACAAACGATGACCCCGGACCTGTCGAACGTTCAAAAAAGTGGTCAATATTGATGAAATTTTAACATTTAATCTTTTGACTTTAAATGACGGTTGGATGTGAATTATTACTTTTTCAACTAAAATAAGTGTGTTTAAAGTCATTTCTGTGTCTGAAATTGGTCAAAATTGAAGCTTTTGAGTAAGCGAAAACTCTGTAAAAATGGCAATTTTGGTCACTGTGAGGGTTTAAAAAGTGGTTATTCAACATGAGGCTTGATCCAAATGACATTTAGAGTAATTTTTGGTAGAGTCCAAAAAATCAATTTTCTGATGACAAACGATGACCCCGGACCTGTCGAACTTTCAAAAAATGGTCAATATTGATGACAATTTTACATTTAATCTTTTGACTTTAAATGACGGTTGGATGTGAATTATTGCTTTTTCAACTAAAATAAGTGTGTTTAAAGTAATTTCTGTGCCTGAAATTGGTCAAAATTGAAGCTTTTGAGTAAGCAAAACTCTGTGAAAATGGCAATTTTGGTCACTGTAAGGGTTTAAAAAGTAGTTATTCAACATGAGGCCCGATCCAAATGACATTTTGAATCATTTTTGGTAGAGTCCAAAAAATCAATTTTCTGATGAAAAACGATTACCCCGTACCTGTCGAACGTTCAAAAAAGTGGTCAATATTGATGAAATTTTAAATTTAATCTTTTGACTTTAAATGACGGTTGGATGTGAATTATTACTTTTTCAACTAAAATAAGTGTGTTTAAAGTCATTTCTGTGCCTGAAATTGGTCAAAATTGAAGCTTCTGAGTAAGCAAAACTCTGTGAAAATGGCAATTTTGGTCACTGTAAGGGTTTAAAAAGTGGTTATTCAACATGAGGCCTGATCCAAATGACATTTTGAATAATTTTTGGTAGAGTCCAAAAAATCAATTTTATGATGAAAAACAATGACCCCGGACCTGTCGAACGTTCAAAAAAGTGGTCAATATTGATGACATTTTAACATTTAAACTTTTGACTTTAAATGACTGTTGGATGTGAATTATTACTTTTTCAACTAAAATAAGTGGTTTAAAATCATTTCTGTGCCTGAAATTGGTCTAAATTGAAGCTTTTGAGTAAGCGAAAACTCTGTAAAAGTGGCAATTTTGGTCACTGTGAGGGTTTAAAAAGTGGTTATTCAACATGAGGCCCGATCCAAATGACATTTTGAATCATTTTTGGTAGAGTCCAAAAAATCAATTTTCTGATGAAAAACGATTACCCCGTACCTGTCGAACGTTCAAAAAAGTGGTCAATATTGATGAAATTTTAACATTTAATCTTTTGACTTCAAATGACGGTTGGATGTGAATTATTACTTTTTCAAGTAAAATAAGTGTGTTTAAAGTCATTTCTGTGTCTGAAATTGGTCAAAATTGAAGCTTTTGAATAAGCGAAAACTCTGTAAAAATGGCAATTTTGGTCACTGTGAGGGTTTAAAAAGTGATTATTCAACATGAGGCTCGATCTAAATTACATTTTGAATCATTTTTGGTAGAGTCCAAAAAATCACTTTTCTGATGAAAAACGATGACCCCGGACCTGTCAAACGTTCAAAAAAGTGGTCAATATTGATGAAATTTTAACATTTAATCTTTTGACTTTAAATGACGATTGGATGTGAATTATTACATGTTCAACTTAAATAAGTGTGTTTAAAGTCATTTCTGTGCCTGAAATTGGTCAAAATTGAAGCTTTTGAGTAAGCGAAAACTCTGTAAAAATGGCAATTTTGGTCACTGTGAGGGTTTAAAAAGTGATTATTCAACATGAGGCCCGATCTAAATGACATTTTGAATCATTTTTGGTAGAGTCCAAAAAATCAATTTTCTGATGAAAAACGATGACCCCGGACCTGTCAAACGTTCAAAAAAGTGGTCAATATTAATGAAATTTTAACATTTAATCTTTTGACTTTCAATGACGATTGGATGTGAATTATTACATGTTCAACTTAAATAAGTGTGTTTAAAGTCATTTCTGTGCCTGAAATTGGTCAAAATTGAAGCTTTTGAGTAAGCGAAAACTCTGTAAAAATGGCAATTTTGGTCACTGTGAGGGTTTAAAAAGTGGTTATTCAACATGAGGCCCGATCCAAATGACATTTTGAATCATTTTTGGTAGAGTCCAAAAAATCAATTTTCTGATGAAAAACGATGACCCCGGACCTGTCGAACGTTCAAAAAAGTGGTCAATATTGATGAAATTTTAACATTTAATCTTTTGACTTTAAATGACTGTTGGATGTGAATTATTACTTTTTCCACTAAAATAAGTGTGTTTAAAGTCATTTCTGTGCCTGAAATTTGGTCAAAATTGAAGCTTTTGAGTAAGCGAAACTTTGTAAAAATGGCAATTTTGGTCACTGTGAGGGTTTAAAAAGTGGTTATTCAACATGAGGCCCGATCCAAATGACATTTTGAATCATTTTTGGTAGAGTCCAAAAAATCAATTTTCTGATGAAAAACGATGACCCCGGACCTGTCGAACGTTCAAAAAAGTGGTCAATATTGATGAAATGTTAACATTTAATCTTTTGACTTTAAATGAATGTTGGATGTGAATTATTACTTTTTCAACTAAAATAAGTGTGTTTAAAGTCGTTTCTGTGCCTGAAATTGGTCAAAATTTAAGCTTCTTAGTAAGCAAAACTCTGTGAAAATGGCAATTGTGGTCACTGTAAGGGTTTAAAAAGTGGTTATTCAACATGAGGCCCGATCCAAATGACATTTTGAATCATTTTTGGTAGAGTCCAAAAAATCATTTTTCTGATGATAAACAATTACCCCGTACCTGTCGAACGTTCAAAAAAGTGGTCAATATTGATGAAATTTTAACATTTAATCTTTTGACTTTAAATGACGGTTGGATGTGAAATATTACTTTTTCGACTAAAATAAGTGTGTTTAAAAGTCATTTCTGTGCCTGAAATTGGTCAAAATTGAAGCTTTTGAGTAGGCAAAACTTTGTAAAAATGGCAATTTTGGTCACTGTGAGGGTTTAAAAAGTGGTTATTCAACATGAGGCCCGATCCAAATGACATTTTGAATCATTTTTGGTATAGCCCACAAAATCAATTTTCTGATGACAAACGATGACCCCGGACCTGTCGAACGTTCAAAAAAGTGGTCAATATTGATGAAATTTTAACATTTAATCTTTTGACTTTAAATGACTGTTGGATGTGAATTATTACTTTTTCAACTAAAATAAGTGTGTTTAAAGTCATTTCTGTGCCTGAAATTGGTAAAAATTGAAGCTTCTGAGTAAGCAAAACTCTGTGAAAATAGCAATTTTGGTCACCGTAAGGGTTTAAAAAGTGGTTATTCAACATGAGGCCCGATCCAAATGACATTGTGAATCATTTTTGGTAGAGTCCAAAACATCACTTTTCTGATGAAACACGATGACCCCGGACCTGTCGAACGTTCAAAAAATGGTCAATATTGATGAAAATGTAACATTTAATCTTTTGTCTTTAAATGACGGTTGGATGTGAATTGTTACTTTTTCAACTAAAATAAGTGTGTTTAAAGTCATTTCTGTGCCTGAAATTGGTCAAAATTGAAGCTTTTGAGTAAGCGAAAACTCTGTAAAAATGGCAATTTTGGTCACTGTGAGGGTTTAAAAAGTGGTTATTCAACATGAGGCCCGATCCAAATGACATTTTGAGTCATTTTTGGTAGAGTCCAAAAAATCAATTGTCTGATGAAAAACGATGACCCCCGACCTGTCGAACTTTCCAAAAATGGTCAATATTGATGACAATTTTACATTTAATCTTTTGACTTTAAATGACGGTTGGTTGTGAATTATTACTTTTTCAAGTAAAATAAGTGTGTTTAAAGTCATTTCTGTGCCTGAAATTGGTCAAAATTGAAGCTTTTGAGTAAGCGAAAACTCGGTAAAAATGGCAATTTTGGTCACTGTGAGGGTTTAAAAAGTGGTTATTCAACATGAGGCCCGATCCAAATGACATTTTGAATCATTTTTGGTAGAGTCCAAAAAATCAATTTTCTGATGAAAAACGATGACCCCGGACCTGTCGAACGTTCAAAAAAGTGGTCAATATTGATGAAATTTTAACATTTAATCTTTTGACTTTAAATGACTGTTGGATGTGAATTATTACTTTTTCAACTAAAATAAGTGTGTTTAAAGTCATTTCTGTGCCTGAAATTGGTCAAAATTGAAGCTTCTGAGTAAGCAAAGCTCTGTAAAAATGGCAATTTTGGTCACTGTGAGGGTTTAAAAAGTGGTTATTCAACATGAGGCTCGATCCAAATGACATTTAGAGTAATTTTTGGTAGAGTCCAAAAAATCAATTTTCTGATGACAAACGATGACCCCGGACCTGTCGAACGTTCAAAAAAGTGGTCAATATTGATGAAATTTTAACATTTAATCTTTTGACTTTAAATGACGGTTGGATGTGAATTATTACTTTTTCAACTAAAATAAGTGTGTTTAAAGTAATTTCTGTGCCTGAAATTGGTCAAAATTGAAGCTTTTGAGTAAGCAAAACTCTGTGAAAATGGCAGTTTTGGTCACTGTAAGGGTTTAAAAAGTAGTTATTCAACATGAGGCCCGATCCAAATGACATTTTGAATCATTTTTGGTAGAGTCCAAAAAATCAATTTTCTGATGAAAAACGATTACCCCGTACCTGTCGAACGTTCAAAAAAGTGGTCAATATTGATGAAATTTTAACATTTAAACTTTTGACTTTAAATGACTGTTGGATGTGAATTATTACTTTTTCAACTAAAATAAGTGGTTTAAAATCATTTCTGTGCCTGAAATTGGTCTAAATTGAAGCTTTTGAGTAAGCGAAAACTCTGTAAAAGTGGCAATTTTGGTCACTGTGAGGGTTTAAAAAGTGGTTATTCAACATGAGGCCCGATCCAAATGACATTTTGAATCATTTTTGGTAGAGTCCAAAAAATCAATTTTCTGATGAAAAACGATTACCCCGTACCTGTCGAACGTTCAAAAAAGTGGTCAATATTGATGACATTTTAACATTTAATCTTTTGACTTCAAATGACGGTTGGATGTGAATTATTACATGTTCAACTTAAATAAGTGTGTTTAAAGTCATTTCTGTGCCTGAAATTGGTCAAAATTGAAGCTTTTGAGTAAGCGAAAACTCTGTAAAAATGGCAATTTTGGTCACTGTGAGGGTTTAAAAAGTGATTATTCAACATGAGGCCCGATCTAAATGACATTTTGAATCATTTTTGGTAGAGTCCAAAAAATCAATTTTCTGATGAAAAACGATGACCCCGGACCTGTCAAACGTTCAAAAAAGTGGTCAATATTGATGAAATTTTAACATTTAATCTTTTGACTTTCAATGACGATTGGATGTGAATTATTACATGTTCAACTTAAATAAGTGTGTTTAAAGTCATTTCTGTGCCTGAAATTGGTCAAAATTGAAGCTTTTGAGTAAGCGAAAACTCTGTAAAAATGGCAATTTTGGTCACTGTGAGGGTTTAAAAAGTGGTTATTCAACATGAGGCCCGATCCAAATGACATTTTGAATCATTTTTGGTAGAGTCCAAAAATTCAATTTTCTGATGAAAAACGATGACCCCGGACCTGTCGAACGTTCAAAAAAGTGGTCAATATTGATGAAATTTTAACATTTAATCTTTTGACTTTAAATGACTGTTGGATGTGAATTATTACTTTTTCCACTAAAATAAGTGTGTTTAAAGTCATTTCTGTGCCTGAAATTGGTAAAAATTGAAGCTTTTGAGTAAGCAAAACTTTGTAAAAATGGCAATTTTGGTCACTGTGAGGGTTTAAAAAGTGGTTATTCAACATGAGGCCCGATCCAAATGACATTTTGAATCATTTTTGGTAGAGTCCAAAACATCACTTTTCAGATGAAACACGATGACCCCGGACCTGTCGAACGTTCAAAAAATGGTCAATATTGATGAAAATGTAACATTTAATCTTTTGTCTTTAAATGGCGGTTGGATGTGAATTGTTACTTTTTCAACTAAAATAAGTGTGTTTAAAGTCATTTCTGTGCCTGAAATTGGTCAAAATTGAAGCTTTTGAGTAAGCAAAAACTCTGTAAAAATGGCAATTTTGGTCACTGTGAGGGTTTAAAAAGTGGTTATTCAACATGAGGCCCGATCCAAATGACATTTTGAGTCATTTTTGGTAGAGTCCAAAAAATCAATTGTCTGATGAAAAACGATGACCCCGGACCTGTCGAACTTTCAAAAAATGGTCAATATTGATGACAATTTTACATTTAATCTTTTGACTTTAAATGACGGTTGGTTGTGAATTATTACTTTTTCAAGTAAAATAAATGTGTTTAAAGTCATTTCTGTGCCTGAAATTGGTCAAAATTGAAGCTTTTGAGTAAGCGAAAACTCTGTAAAAATGGCAATTTTGGTCACTGTGAGGGTTTAAAAAGTGGTTATTCAACATGAGGCCCGATCCAAATGACATTTTGAATCATTTTTGGTAGAGTCCAAAAAATCAATTTTCTGATGAAAAACGATGACCCCGGACCTGTCGAACGTTCAAAAAAGTGGTCAATATTGATGAAATTTTAACATTTAATCTTTTGACTTTGAATGACTGTTGGATGTGAATTATTACTTTTTCAACTAAAATAAGTGTGTTTAAAGTCATTTCTGTGCCTGAAATTGGTCAAAATTGAAGCTTCTGAGTAAGCAAAGCTCTGTAAAAATGGCAATTTTGGTCACTGTGAGGGTTTAAAAAGTGGTTATTCAACATTAGGCCCGATCCAAATGACATTTTGAATAATTTTTGGTAGAGTCCAAAAAATCACTTTTCTGATGAAAAACGATGACCCCGGACCTGTCGAACTTTCAAAAAATGGTCAATATTGATGACAATTTTACATTTAATCTTTTGACTTTAAATGACGGTTGGATGTGAATTATTACTTTTTCAACTAAAATAAGTGTGTTTAAAGTCATTTCTGTGCCTGAAATTGGTCAAAATTGAAGCTTTTGAGTAAGCAAAACTCTGTGAAAATGGCAATTTTGGTCACTGTAAGGGTTTAAAAAGTAGTTATTCAACATGAGGCCCGATCCAAATGACATTTTGAATCATTTTTGGTAGAGTCCAAAAAATCAATTTTCTGATGAAAAACGATTACCCCGTACCTGTCGAACGTTCAAAAAAGTGGTCAATATTGATGAAATTTTAACATTTAATCTTTTGACTTTAAATGACTGTTGGATGTGAATTATTACTTTTTCAACTAAAATAAGTGTGTTTAAAGTCATTTCTGTGCCTGAAATTGGTCAAAATTGAAGCTTCTGAGTAAGCAAAACTCTGTGAAAATGGCAATTTTGGTCACTGTAAGGGTTTAAAAAGTGGTTATTCAACATTAGGCCCGATCCAAATGACATTTTGAATAATTTTTGGTAGAGTCCAAAAAATCACTTTTCTGATGAAAAACGATGACCCCGGACCTGTCGAAGGTTCAAAAAATGGTCAATATTGATGAAAATGTAACATTTAATCTTTTGTCTTTAAATGACGGTTGGATGTGAATTATTACTTTTTTTTAACTAAAATAAGTGTGTTTAAAGTCATTTCTGTGTCTGAAATTGGTCAAAATTGAAGCTTTTGAGTAAGCGAAAACTCTGTAAAAATGGCAATTTTGGTCACTGTGAGGGTTTAAAAAGTGGTTATTCAACATGAGGCTCGATCCAAATGACATTTAGAGTAATTTTTGGTAGAGTCCAAAAAATCAATTTTCTGATGACAAACGATGACCCCGGACCTGTCGAACGTTCAAAAAAGTGGTCAATATTGATGAAATTTTAACATTTAATCTTTTGACTTTAAATGACGGTTGGATGTGAATTATTACTTTTTCAACTAAAATAAGTGTGTTTAAAGTCATTTCTGTGTCTGAAATTGGTCAAAATTGAAGCTTTTGAGTAAGCGAAAACTTTGTAAAAATTGCAATTTTGGTCACTGTGAGGGTTTAAAAAGTGGTTATTCAACATGAGGCTCGATCCAAATGACATTTAGGGTAATTTTTGGTAGAGTCCAAAAAATCAATTTTCTGATGACAAACGATGACCCCGGACCTGTCGAACTTTCAAAAAATGGTCAATATTGATGACAATTTTACATTTAATCTTTTGACCTTTAATGACGGTTGGATGTGAATTATTACTTTTTCAACTAAAATAAGTGTGTTTTAAGTCATTTCTGTGCCTGAAATTGGTCAAAATTGAAGCTTTTGAGTAAGCAAAACTCTGTGAAAATGGCAATTTTGGTCACTGTAAGGGTTTAAAAAGTAGTTATTCAACATGAGGCCCGATCCAAATGACATTTTGAATCATTTTTGGTAGAGTCCAAAAAATAAATTTTCTGATGAAAAACGATTACCCCGTACCTGTCGAACGTTCAAAAAAGTGGTCAATATTGATGAAATTTTAACATTTAATCTTTTGACTTTAAATGACTGTTGGATGTGAATTATTACTTTTTCAACTAAAATAAGTGTGTTTAAAGTCATTTCTGTGCCTGAAATTGGTCAAAATTGAAGCTTCTGAGTAAGCAAAACTCTGTGAAAATGGCAATTTTGGTCACTGTAAGGGTTTAAAAAGTGGTTATTCAACATGAGGCCTAATCCAAATGACATTTTGAATAATTTTTGGTAGAGTCCAAAAAATCAATTTTATGATGAAAAACAATGACCCCGGACCTGTCGAACGTTCAAAAAAGTGGTCAATATTGATGAAATTTTAACATTTAAACTTTTGACTTTAAATGACTGTTGGATGTGAATTATTACTTTTTCAACTAAAATAAGTGGTTTAAAATCATTTCTGTGCCTGAAATTGGTCTAAATTGAAGCTTTTGAGTAAGCGAAAACTCTGTAAAAGTGGCAATTTTGGTCACTGTGAGGGTTTAAAAAGTGGTTATTCAACATGAGGCCCGATCCAAATGACATTTTGAATCATTTTTGGTAGAGTCCAAAAAATCAATTTTCTGATGAAAAACGATTACCCCGTACCTGTCGAACGTTCAAAAAATGGTCAATATTGATGAAAATGTAACATTTAATCTTTTGTCTTTAAATGACTGTTGGATGTGAATTATTACTTTTTCAACTAAAATAAGTGTGTTCAAAGTCATTTCTGTGCCTGAAATTGGTCAAAATTGAAGCTTCTGAGTAAGCAAAACTCTGTGAAAATGGCAATTTTGGTCACTGTAAGGGTTTAAAAAGTGGTTATTCAACATGAGGCCTAATCCAAATGACATTTTGAATAATTTTTGGTAGAGTCCAAAAAATCAATTTTATGATGAAAAACAATGACCCCGGACCTGTCGAACGTTCAAAAAAGTGGTCAATATTGATGAAATTTTAACATTTAAACTTTTGACTTTAAATGACTGTTGGATGTGAATTATTACTTTTTCAACTAAAATAAGTGGTTTAAAATCATTTCTGTGCCTGAAATTGGTCTAAATTGAAGCTTTTGAGTAAGCGAAAACTCTGTAAAAGTGGCAATTTTGGTCACTGTGAGGGTTTAAAAAGTGGTTATTCAACATGAGGCCCGATCCAAATGACATTTTGAATCATTTTTGGTAGAGTCCAAAAAATCAATTTTCTGATGAAAAACGATTACCCCGTACCTGTCGAACGTTCAAAAAATGGTCAATATTGATGAAAATGTAACATTTAATCTTTTGTCTTTAAATGACGGTTGGATGTGAATTGTTACTTTTTCAACTAAAATAAGTGTGTTTAAAGTCATTTCTGTGCCTGAAATTGGTCAAAATTGAAGCTTTTGAGTAAGCGAAAACTCTGTAAAAATGGCAATTTTGGTCACTGTGAGGGTTTAAAAAGTGGTTATTCAACATGAGGCCCGATCCAAATGACATTTTGAGTCATTTTTGGTAGAGTCCAAAAAATCAATTGTCTGATGAAAAACGATGACCCCGGACCTGTCGAACTTTCAAAAAATGGTCAATATTGATGACAATTTTACATTTAATCTTTTGACTTTAAATGACGGTTGGTTGTGAATTATTACTTTTTCAAGTAAAATAAGTGTGTTTTAAGTCATTTCTGTGCCTGAAATTGGTCAAAATTGAAGCTTTTGAGTAAGCGAAAACTCTGTAAAAATGGCAATTTTGGTCACTGTGAGGGTTTAAAAAGTGGTTATTCAACATGAGGCCCGATCCAAATGACATTTTGAATCATTTTTGGTAGAGTCCAAAAAATCAATTTTCTGATGAAAAACGATGACCCCGGACCTGTCGAACGTTCAAAAAAGTGGTCAATATTGATGAAATTTTAACATTTAATCTTTTGACTTTAAATGACTGTTGGATGTGAATTATTACTTTTTCAACTAAAATAAGTGTGTTTAAAGTCATTTCTGTGCCTGAAATTGGTCAAAATTGAAGCTTCTGAGTAAGCAAAGCTCTGTAAAAATGGCAATTTTGGTCACTGTGAGGGTTTAAAAAGTGGTTATTCAACATTAGGCCCGATCCAAATGACATTTTGAATAATTTTTGGTAGAGTCCAAAAAATCACTTTTCTGATGAAAAACGATGACCCCGGACCTGTCGAAGGTTCAAAAAATGGTCAATATTGATGAAAATGTAACATTTAATATTTTGTCTTTAAATGACGGTTGGATGTGAATTATTACTTTTTCAACTAAAATAAGTGTGTTTAAAGTCATTTCTGTGTCTGAAATTGGTCAAAATTGAAGCTTTTGAGTAAGCGAAAACTCTGTAAAAATGGCAATTTTGGTCACTGTGAGGGTTTAAAAAGTGGTTATTCAACATGAGGCTCGATCCAAATGACATTTAGAGTAATTTTTGGTAGAGTCCAAAAAATCAATTTTCTGATGACAAACGATGACCCCGGACCTGTCGAACTTTCAAAAAATGGTCAATATTGATGACAATTTTACATTTAATCTCTTGACTTTAAATGACGGTTGGATGTGAATTATTACTTTTTCAACTAAAATAAGTGTGTTTAAAGTCATTTCTGTGCCTGAAATTTGTCAAAATTGAAGCTTTTGAGTAAGCAAAACTCTGTGAAAATGGCAATTTTGGTCACTGTAAGGGTTTAAAAAGTAGTTATTCAACATGAGGCCCGATCCAAATGACATTTTGAATCATTTTTGGTAGAGTCCAAAAAATCAATTTTCTGATGAAAAACGATTACCCCGTACCTGTCGAACGTTCAAAAAAGTGGTCAATATTGATGAAATTTTAACATTTAATCTTTTGACTTTAAATGACTGTTGGATGTGAATTATTACTTTTTCAACTAAAATAAGTGTGTTTAAAGTCATTTCTGTGCCTGAAATTGGTCAAAATTGAACCTTCTGAGTAAGCAAAACTCTGTGAAAATGGCAATTTTGGTCACTGTAAGGGTTTAAAAAGTGGTTATTCAACATGAGGCCTGATCCAAATGACATTTTGAATAATTTTTGGTAGAGTCCAAAAAATCAATTTTATGATGAAAAACAATGACCCCGGACCTGTCGAACGTTCAAAAAAGTGGTCAATATTGATGAAATTTTAACATTTAAACTTTTGACTTTAAATGACTGTTGGATGTGAATTATTACTTTTTCAACTAAAATAAGTGGTTTAAAATCATTTCTGTGCCTGAAATTGGTCTAAATTGAAGCTTTTGAGTAAGCGAAAACTCTGTAAAAGTGGCAATTTTGGTCACTGTGAGGGTTTAAAAAGTGGTTATTCAACATGAGGCCCGATCCAAATGACATTTTGAATCATTTTTGGTAGAGTCCAAAAAAATCAATTTTCTGATGAAAAACGATTACCCCGTACCTGTCGAACGTTCAAAAAAGTGGTCAATATTGATGAAATTTTAACATTTAATCTTTTGACTTCAAATGACGGTTGGATGTGAATTATTACTTTTTCAAGTAAAATAAGTGTGTTTAAAGTCATTTCTGTGTCTGAAATTGGTCAAAATTGAAGCTTTTGAGTAAGCGAAAGCTCTGTAAAAATGGCAATTTTGGTCACTGTGAGGGTTTAAAAAGTGATTATTCAACATGAGGCCCGATCTAAATGACATTTTGAATAATTTTTGGTAGAGTCCAAAAAATCACTTTTCTGATGAAAAACGATGACCCCGGACCTGTCAAACGTTCAAAAAAGTGGTCAATATTGATGAAATTTTAACATTTAATCTTTTGACTTTAAATGACGATTGGATGTGAATTATTACATGTTCAACTTAAATAAGTGTGTTTAAAGTCATTTCTGTGCCTGAAATTGGTCAAAATTGAAGCTTTTGAGTAAGCGAAAACTCTGTAAAAATGGCAATTTTGGTCACTGTGAGGGTTTAAAAAGTGGTTATTCAACATGAGGCCCGATCCAAATGACATTTTGAGTCATTTTTGGTAGAGTCCAAAAAATCAATTGTCTGATGAAAAACGATGACCCCGGACCTGTCGAACTTTCAAAAAATGGTCAATATGGATGACAATTTTACATTTAATCTTTTGACTTTAAATGACGGTTGGTTGTGAATTATTACTTTTTCAAGTAAAATAAGTGTGTTTAAAGTCATTTCTGTGCCTGAAATTGGTCAAAATTGAATCTTTTAAGTAAGCGAAAACTCTGTAAAAATGGCAATTTTGGTCACTGTGAGTGTTTAAAAAGTGGTTATTCAACATGAGGCCCGATCCAAATGACATTTTGAATCATTTTTGGTAGAGTCCAAAAAATCAATTTTCTGATGAAAAACGATGACCCCGGACCTGTTGAACGTTCAAAAAAGTGGTCAATATTGATGAAATTTTAACATTTAATCTTTTGACTTTAAATGACTGTTGGATGTGAATTATTACTTTTTCAACTAAAATAAGTGTGTTTAAAGTCATTTCTGTGCCTGAAATTTGTCAAAATTGAAGCTTTTGAGTAAGCAAAACTCTGTGAAAATGGCAATTTTGGTCACTGTAAGGGTTTAAAAAGTAGTTATTCAACATGAGGCCCGATCCAAATGACATTTTGAATCATTTTTGGTAGAGTCCAAAAAATCAATTTTCTGATGAAAAACGATTACCCCGTACCTGTCGAACGTTCAAAAAAGTGGTCAATATTGATGAAATTTTAACATTTAATCTTTTGACTTTAAATGACTGTTGGATGTGAATTATTACTTTTTCAACTAAAATAAGTGTGTTTAAAGTCATTTCTGTGCCTGAAATTGGTCAAAATTGAACCTTCTGAGTAAGCAAAACTCTGTGAAAATGGCAATTTTGGTCACTGTAAGGGTTTAAAAAGTGGTTATTCAACATGAGGCCTGATCCAAATGACATTTTGAATAATTTTTGGTAGAGTCCAAAAAATCAATTTTATGATGAAAAACAATGACCCCGGACCTGTCGAACGTTCAAAAAAGTGGTCAATATTGATGAAATTTTAACATTTAAACTTTTGACTTTAAATGACTGTTGGATGTGAATTATTACTTTTTCAACTAAAATAAGTGGTTTAAAATCATTTCTGTGCCTGAAATTGGTCTAAATTGAAGCTTTTGAGTAAGCGAAAACTCTGTAAAAGTGGCAATTTTGGTCACTGTGAGGGTTTAAAAAGTGGTTATTCAACATGAGGCCCGATCCAAATGACATTTTGAATCATTTTTGGTAGAGTCCAAAAAAATCAATTTTCTGATGAAAAACGATTACCCCGTACCTGTCGAACGTTCAAAAAAGTGGTCAATATTGATGAAATTTTAACATTTAATCTTTTGACTTCAAATGACGGTTGGATGTGAATTATTACTTTTTCAAGTAAAATAAGTGTGTTTAAAGTCATTTCTGTGTCTGAAATTGGTCAAAATTGAAGCTTTTGAGTAAGCGAAAGCTCTGTAAAAATGGCAATTTTGGTCACTGTGAGGGTTTAAAAAGTGATTATTCAACATGAGGCCCGATCTAAATGACATTTTGAATAATTTTTGGTAGAGTCCAAAAAATCACTTTTCTGATGAAAAACGATGACCCCGGACCTGTCAAACGTTCAAAAAAGTGGTCAATATTGATGAAATTTTAACATTTAATCTTTTGACTTTAAATGACGATTGGATGTGAATTATTACATGTTCAACTTAAATAAGTGTGTTTAAAGTCATTTCTGTGCCTGAAATTGGTCAAAATTGAAGCTTTTGAGTTAGCGAAAACTCTGTAAAAATGGCAATTTTGGTCACTGTGAGGGTTTAAAAAGTGGTTATTCAACATGAGGCCCGATCCAAATGACATTTTGAGTCATTTTTGGTAGAGTCCAAAAAATCAATTGTCTGATGAAAAACGATGACCCCGGACCTGTCGAACTTTCAAAAAATGGTCAATATGGATGACAATTTTACATTTAATCTTTTGACTTTAAATGACGGTTGGTTGTGAATTATTACTTTTTCAAGTAAAATAAGTGTGTTTAAAGTCATTTCTGTGCCTGAAATTGGTCAAAATTGAATCTTTTAAGTAAGCGAAAACTCTGTAAAAATGGCAATTTTGGTCACTGTGAGTGTTTAAAAAGTGGTTATTCAACATGAGGCCCGATCCAAATGACATTTTGAATCATTTTTGGTAGAGTCCAAAAAATCAATTTTCTGATGAAAAACGATGACCCCGGACCTGTTGAACGTTCAAAAAAGTGGTCAATATTGATGAAATTTTAACATTTAATCTTTTGACTTTAAATGACTGTTGGATGTGAATTATTACTTTTTCAACTAAAATAAGTGTGTTTAAAGTCATTTCTGTGCCTGAAATTGGTCAAAATTGAAGCTTCTGAGTAAGCAAAACTCTGTAAAAATGGCAATTTTGGTCACTGTGAGGGTTTAAAAAGTGGTTATTCAACATTAGGCCCGATACAAATGACATTTTGAATCATTTTTGGTAGAGTCCAAAAAATCAATTTTCTGATGAAAAACGAGTACCCCGTACCTGTCGAACGTTCAAAAAAGTGGTCAATATTGATGAAATTTTAACATTTAATCTTTTGACTTCAAATGACGGTTGGATGTGAATTATTACTTTTTCAACTAAAATAAGTGTGTTTAAAGTCATTTCTGTGTCTGAAATTGGTCAAAATTGAAGCTTTTGAGTAAGCGAAAACTCTGTAAAAATGGCAATTTTGATCACTGTGAGGGTTTAAAAAGTGATTATTCAACATGAGGCCCGATCTAAATGACATTTTGAATCATTTTTGGTAGAGTCCAAAAAATCACTTTTCTGATGAAAAACGATGACCCCGGACCTGTAGAAGGTTAAAAAAAGTGGTCAATATTGATGAAATTTTAACATTTAATCTTTTGACTTTAAATGACTGTTGGATGTGAATTATTACTTTTTCAACTAAAATAAGTGTGTTTAAAGTCGTTTCTGTGCCTGAAATTGGTCAAAATTTAAGCTTCTGAGTAAGCAAAACTCTGAGAAAATGGCAATTTTGGTCACTGTAAGGGTTTAAAAAGTGGTTATTCAACATGAGGCCCGATCCAAATGACATTTTGAATCATTTTTGGTAGAGTCCAAAAAATCATTTTTCTGATGATAAACAATTACCCCGTACCTGTCGAACGTTCAAAAAAGTGGTCAATATTGATGAAATTTTAACATTTAATCTTTTGACTTTAAATGACGGTTGGATGTGAATTATTACTTTTTCAACTAAAATAAGTGTGTTTAAAGTCATTTTTGTGCCTGAAATTGGTCAAAATTTAAGCTTTTGAGTAGGCAAAACTTTGTAAAAATGGCAATTTTGGTCACTGTGAGGGTTTAAAAAGTGGTTATTCAACATGAGGCCCGATCCAAATGACATTTTGAATCATTTTTGGTAGAGTCCAAAAAATCACTTTTCTGATGAAACACGATGACCCCGGACCTGTCGAAGGTTCAAAAAAGTGGTCAATATTGATGAAATTTTAACATTTAATCTTTTGTCTTTAAATGACGGTTGGATGTGAATTGTTACTTTTTCAACTAAAATAAGTGTGTTTAAAGTCATTTCTGTGCCTGAAATTGGTCAAAATTGAAGCTTTTGAGTAAGCGAAAACTCTGTAAAAATGGCAATTTTGGTCACTGTGAGGGTTTAAAAAGTGGTTATTCAACATGAGGCCCGATCCAAATGACATTTTGAGTCATTTTTGGTAGAGTCCAAAAAATCAATTGTCTGATGAAAAACGATGACCCCGGACCTGTCGAACTTTCAAAAAATGGTCAATATTGATGACAATTTTACATTTAATCTTTTGACTTTAAATGACGGTTGGTTGTGAATTATCACTTTTTCAAGTAAAATAAGTGTGTTTAAAGTCATTTCTGTGCCTGAAATTGGTCAAAATTGAAGCTTTTGAGTAAGCGAAAACTCTGTAAAAATGGCAATTTTGGTCACTGTGAGGGTTTAAAAAGTGGTTATTCAACATGAGGCCCGATCCAAATGACTTTTTGAATCATTTTTGGTAGAGTCCAAAAAATCAATTTTCTGATGAAAAACAATGACCCCGGACCTGTCGAACGTTCAAAAAAGTGGTCAATATTGATGAAATTTTAACATTTAATCTTTTGACTTTAAATGACTGTTGGATGTGAATTATTACTTTTTCAACTAAAATAAGTGTGTTTAAAGTCATTTCTGTGCCTGAAATTGGTCAAAATTGAAGCTTCTGAGTAAGCAAAACTCTGTAAAAATGGCAATTTTGGTCACTGTGAGGGTTTAAAAAGTGGTTATTCAACATGAGGCCTGATCCAAATGACATTTTGAATAATTTTTGGTAGAGTCCAAAAAATCAATTTTATGATGAAAAACGATTACCCCGTACCTGTCGAACGTTCAAAAAAGTGGTCAATATTGATGAAATTTTAACATTTAATCTTTTGACTTCAAATGACGGTTGGATGTGAATTATTACTTTTTCAAGTAAAATAAGTGTGTTTAAAGTCATTTCTGTGTCTGAAATTGGTCAAAATTGAAGCTTTTGAATAAGCGAAAACTCTGTAAAAATGGCAATTTTGGTCACTGTGAGGGTTTAAAAAGTGATTATTCAACATGAGGCCCGATCTAAATGACATTTTGAATCATTTTTGGTAGAGTCCAAAAAATCACTTTTCTGATGAAAAACGATGACCCCGGACCTGTCAAACGTTCAAAAAAGTGGTCAATATTGATGAAATTTTAACATTTAATCTTTTGACTTTAAATGACGATTGGATGTGAATTATTACATGTTCAACTTAAATAAGTGTGTTTAAAGTCATTTCTGTGCCTGAAATTGGTCAAAATTGAAGCTTTTGAGTAAGCGAAAACTCTGTAAAAATGGCAATTTTGGTCACTGTGAGGGTTTAAAAAGTGATTATTCAACATGAGGCCCGATCTAAATGACATTTTGAATCATTTTTGGTAGAGTCCAAAAAATCAATTTTCTGATGAAAAACGATGACCCCGGACCTGTCAAACGTTCAAAAAAGTGGTCAATATTGATGAAATTTTAACATTTAATCTTTTGACTTTCAATGACGATTGGATGTGAATTATTACATGTTCAACTTAAATAAGTGTGTTTAAAGTCATTTCTGTGCCTGAAATTGGTCAAAATTGAAGCTTTTGAGTAAGCGAAAACTCTGTAAAAATGGCAATTTTGGTCACTGTGAGGGTTTAAAAAGTGGTTATTCAACATGAGGCCCGATCCAAATGACATTTTGAATCATTTTTGGTAGAGTCCAAAAAATCAATTTTCTGATGAAAAACGATGACCCCGGACCTGTCGAACGTTCAAAAAAGTGGTCAATATTGATGAAATTTTAACATTTAATCTTTTGACTTTAAATGACTGTTGGATGTGAATTATTACTTTTTCCACTAAAATAAGTGTGTTTAAAGTCATTTCTGTGCCTGAAATTGGTCAAAATTGAAGCTTTTGAGTAAGCAAAACTTTGTAAAAATGGCAATTTTGGTCACTGTGAGGGTTTAAAAAGTGGTTATTCAACATGAGGCCCGATCCAAATGACATTTTGAATCATTTTTGGTAGAGTCCAAAACATCACTTTTCAGATGAAACACGATGACCCCGGACCTGTCGAACGTTCAAAAAATGGTCAATATTGATGAAAATGTAACATTTAATCTTTTGTCTTTAAATGACGGTTGGATGTGAATTGTTACTTTTTCAACTAAAATAAGTGTGTTTAAAGTCATTTCTGTGCCTGAAATTGGTCAAAATTGAAGCTTTTGAGTAAGCAAAAACTCTGTAAAAATGGCAATTTTGGTCACTGTGAGGGTTTAAAAAGTGGTTATTCAACATGAGGCCCGATCCAAATGACATTTTGAGTCATTTTTGGTAGAGTCCAAAAAATCAATTGTCTGATGAAAAACGATGACCCCGGACCTGTCGAACTTTCAAAAAATGGTCAATATTGATGACAATTTTACATTTAATCTTTTGACTTTAAATGACGGTTGTTTGTGAATTATTACTTTTTCAAGTAAAATAAGTGTGTTTAAAGTCATTTCTGTGCCTGAAATTGGTCAAAATTGAAGCTTTTGAGTAAGCGAAAACTCTGTAAAAATTGCAATTTTGGTCACTGTGAGGGTTTAAAAAGTGGTTATTCAACATGAGGCCCGATCTAAATTACATTTTGAGTCATTTTTGGTACAGTCCAAAAAATCAATTTTCTGATGAAAAACGATGACCCCGGACCTGTCGAACGTTCAAAAAAGTGGTCAATATTGATGAAATTTTAACATTTAATCTTTTGACTTTGAATGACTGTTGGATGTGAATTATTACTTTTTCAACTAAAATAAGTGTGTTTAAAGTCATTTCTGTGCCTGAAATTGGTCAAAATTGAAGCTTCTGAGTAAGCAAAGCTCTGTAAAAATGGCAATTTTGGTCACTGTGAGGGTTTAAAAAGTGGTTATTCAACATTAGGCCCGATCCAAATGACATTTTGAATAATTTTTGGTAGAGTCCAAAAAATCACTTTTCTGATGAAAAACGATGACCCCGGACCTGTCGAACTTTCAAAAAATGGTCAATATTGATGACAATTTTACATTTAATCTTTTGACTTTAAATGACGGTTGGATGTGAATTATTACTTTTTCAACTAAAATAAGTGTGTTTAAAGTCATTTCTGTGCCTGAAATTGGTCAAAATTGAAGCTTTTGAGTAAGCAAAACTCTGTGGAAATGGCAATTTTGGTCACTGTAAGGGTTTAAAAAGTAGTTATTCAACATGAGGCCCGATCCAAATGACATTTTGAATCATTTTTGGTAGAGTCCAAAAAATCAATTTTCTGATGAAAAACGATTACCCCGTACCTGTCGAACGTTCAAAAAAGTGGTCAATATTGATGAAATTTTAACATTTAATCTTTTGACTTTAAATGACTGTTGGATGTGAATTATTACTTTTTCAACTAAAATAAGTGTGTTTAAAGTCATTTCTGTGCCTGAAATTGGTCAAAATTGAAGCTTCTGAGTAAGCAAAACTCTGTGAAAATGGCAATTTTGGTCACTGTAAGGGTTTAAAAAGTGGTTATTCAACATTAGGCCCGATCCAAATGACATTTTGAATAATTTTTGGTAGAGTCCAAAAAATCACTTTTCTGATGAAAAACGATGACCCCGGACCTGTCGAAGGTTCAAAAAATGGTCAATATTGATGAAAATGTAACATTTAATCTTTTGTCTTTAAATGACGGTTGGATGTGAATTATTACTTTTTCAACTAAAATAAGTGTGTTTAAAGTCATTTCTGTGTCTGAAATTGGTCAAAATTGAAGCTTTTGAGTAAGCGAAAACTCTGTAAAAATGGCAATTTTGGTCACTGTGAGGGTTTAAAAAGTGGTTATTCAACATGAGGCTCGATCCAAATGACATTTAGAGTAATTTTTGGTAGAGTCCAAAAAAATCAATTTTCTGATGACAAACGATGACCCCGGACCTGTCGAACGTTCAAAAAAGTGGTCAATATTGATGAAATTTTAACATTTAATCTTTTGACTTTAAATGACGGTTGGATGTGAATTATTACTTTTTCAAATAAAATAAGTGTGTTTAAAGTCATTTCTGTGTCTGAAATTGGTCAAAATTGAAGCTTTTGAGTAAGCGAAAACTCTGTAAAAATGGCAATTTTGGTCACTGTGAGGGTTTAAAAAGTGGTTATTCAACATGAGGCTCGATCCAAATGACATTTAGGGTAATTTTTGGTAGAGTCCAAAAAATCAATTTTCTGATGACAAACGATGACCCCGGACCTGTCGAACTTTCAAAAAATGGTCAATATTGATGACAATTTTACATTTAATCTTTTGACTTTAAATGACGGTTGGATGTGAATTATTACTTTTTCAACTAAAATAAGTGTGTTTAAAGTCATTTCTGTGCCTGAAATTGGTCAAAATTGAAGCTTTTGAGTAAGCAAAACTCTGTGAAAATGGCAATTTTGGTCACTGTAAGGGTTTAAAAAGTAGTTATTCAACATGAGGCCCGATCCAAATGACATTTTGAATCATTTTTGGTAGAGTCCAAAAAATCAATTTTCTGATGAAAAACGATTACCCCGTACCTGTCGAACGTTCAAAAAAGTGGTCAATATTGATGAAATTTTAACATTTAATCTTTTGACTTTAAATGACTGTTGGATGTGAATTATTACTTTTTCAACTAAAATAAGTGTGTTTAAAGTCATTTCTGTGCCTGAAATTGGTCAAAATTGAAGCTTCTGAGTAAGCAAAACTCTGTGAAAATGGCAATTTTGGTCACTGTAAGGGTTTAAAAAGTGGTTATTCAACATGAGGCCTGATCCAAATGACATTTTGAATAATTTTTGGTAGAGTCCAAAAAATCCATTTTATGATGAAAAACAATGACCCCGGACCTGTCGAACGTTCAAAAAAGTGGTCAATATTGATGAAATTTTAACATTTAAACTTTTGACTTTAAATGACTGTTGGATGTGAATTATTACTTTTTCAACTAAAATAAGTGGTTTAAAATCATTTCTGTGCCTGAAATTGGTCTAAATTGAAGCTTTTGAGTAAGCGAAAACTCTGTAAAAGTGGCAATTTTGGTCACTGTGAGGGTTTAAAAAGTGGTTATTCAACATGAGGCCCGATCCAAATGACATTTTGAGTCATTTTTGGTAGAGTCCAAAAAATCAATTGTCTGATGAAAAACGATGACCCCGGACCTGTCGAACGTTCAAAAAAGTGGTCAATATTGATGAAATTTTAACATTTAATCTTTTGACTTTAAATGACGGTTGGTTGTGAATTATTACTTTTTCAAGTAAAATAAGTGTGTTTTAAGTCATTTCTGTGCCTGAAATTGGTCAAAATTGAAGCTTTTGAGTAAGCGAAAACTCTGTAAAAATGGCAATGTTGGTCACTGTGAGGGTTTAAAAAGTGGTTATTCAACATGAGGCCCGATCCAAATGACATTTTGAATCATTTTTGGTAGAGTCCAAAAAATCAATTTTCTGATGAAAAACGATGACCCCGGACCTGTCGAACGTTCAAAAAAGTGGTCAATATTGATGAAATTTTAACATTTAATCTTTTGACTTTAAATGACTGTTGGATGTGAATTATTACTTTTTCAACTAACATAAGTGTGTTTAAAGTCATTTCTGTGCCTGAAATTGGTCAAAATTGAAGCTTCTGAGTAAGCAAAGCTCTGTAAAAATGGCAATTTTGGTCACTGTGAGGGTTTAAAAAGTGGTTATTCAACATTAGGCCCGATCCAAATGACATTTTGAATAATTTTTGGTAGAGTCCAAAAAATCACTTTTCTGATGAAAAACGATGACCCCGGACCTGTCGAAGGTTCAAAAAATGGTCAATATTGATGAAAATGTAACATTTAATCTTTTGTCTTTAAATGACGGTTGGATGTGAATTATTACTTTTTCAACTAAAATAAGTGTGTTTAAAGTCATTTCTGTGTCTGAAATTGGTCAAAATTGAAGCTTTTGAGTAAGCGAAAACTCTGTAAAAATGGCAATTTTGGTCACTGTGAGGGTTTAAAAAGTGGTTATTCAACATGAGGCTCGATCCAAATGACATTTAGAGTAATTTTTGGTAGAGTCCAAAAAATCAATTTTCTGATGACAAACGATGACCCCGGACCTGTCGAACGTTCAAAAAAGTGGTCAATATTGATGAAATTTTAACATTTAATCTTTTGACTTTAAATGACGGTTGGATGTGAATTATTACTTTTTCAACTAAAATAAGTGTGTTTAAAGTCATTTCTGTGTCTGAAATTGGTCAAAATTGAAGCTTTTGAGTAAGCGAAAACTCTGTAAAAATGGCAATTTTGGTCACTGTGAGGGTTTAAAAAGTGGTTATTCAACATGAGGCTCGATCCAAATGACATTTAGGGTAATTTTTGGTAGAGTCCAAAAAATCAATTTTCTGATGACAAACGATGACCCCGGACCTGTCGAACTTTCAAAAAATGGTCAATATTGATGACAATTTTACATTTAATCTTTTGACTTTAAATGACGGTTGGATGTGAATTATTACTTTTTCAACTAAAATAAGTGTGTTTAAAGTCATTTCTGTGCCTGAAATTGGTCAAAATTGAAGCTTTTGAGTAAGCAAAACTCTGTGAAAATGGCAATTTTGGTCACTGTAAGGGTTTAAAAAGTAGTTATTCAACATGAGGCCCGATCCAAATGACATTTTGAATCATTTTTGGTAGAGTCCAAAAAATCAATTTTCTGATGAAAAACGATTACCCCGTACCTGTCGAACGTTCAAAAAAGTGGTCAATATTGATGAAATTTTAACATTTAATCTTTTGACTTTAAATGACTGTTGGATGTGAATTATTACTTTTTCAACTAAAATAAGTGTGTTTAAAGTCATTTCTGTGCCTGAAATTGGTCAAAATTGAAGCTTCTGAGTAAGCAAAACTCTGTGAAAATGGCAATTTTGGTCACTGTAAGGGTTTAAAAAGTGGTTATTCAACATGAGGCCTGATCCAAATGACATTTTGAATAATTTTTGGTAGAGTCCAAAAAATCAATTTTATGATGAAAAACAATGACCCCGGACCTGTCGAACGTTCAAAAAAGTGGTCAATATTGATGAAATTTTAACATTTAAACTTTTGACTTTAAATGACTGTTGGATGTGAATTATTACTTTTTCAACTAAAATAAGTGGTTTAAAATCATTTCTGTGCCTGAAATTGGTCAAAATTGAAGCTTTTGAGTAAGCGAAAACTCTGTAAAAATGGCAATTTTGGTCACTGTGAGGGTTTAAAAAGTGGTTATTCAACATGAGGCTCGATCCAAATGACATTTAGAGTAATTTTTGGTAGAGTCCAAAAAATCAATTTTCTGATGACAAACGATGACCCCGGACCTGTCGAACGTTCAAAAAAGTGGTCAATATTGATGAAATTTTAACATTTAATCTTTTGACTTTAAATGACGGTTGGTTGTGAATTATTACTTTTTCAAGTAAAATAAGTGTGTTTTAAGTCATTTCTGTGCCTGAAATTGGTCAAAATTGAAGCTTTTGAGTAAGCGAAAACTCTGTAAAAATGGCAATTTTGGTCACTGTGAGGGTTTAAAAAGTGGTTATTCAACATGAGGCCCGATCCAAATGACATTTTGAATCATTTTTGGTAGAGTCCAAAAAATCAATTTTCTGATGAAAAACGATGACCCCGGACCTGTCGAACGTTCAAAAAAGTGGTCAATATTGATGAAATTTTAACATTTAATCTTTTGACTTTAAATGACTGTTGGATGTGAATTATTACTTTTTCAACTAAAATAAGTGTGTTTAAAGTCATTTCTGTGCCTGAAATTGGTCAAAATTGAAGCTTCTGAGTAAGCAAAGCTCTGTAAAAATGGCAATTTTGGTCACTGTGAGGGTTTAAAAAGTGGTTATTCAACATTAGGCCCGATCCAAATGACATTTTGAATAATTTTTGGTAGAGTCCAAAAAATCACTTTTCTGATGAAAAACGATGACCCCGGACCTGTCGAAGGTTCAAAAAATGGTCAATATTGATGAAAATGTAACATTTAATCTTTTGTCTTTAAATGACGGTTGGATGTGAATTATTACTTTTTCAACTAAAATAAGTGTGTTTAAAGTCATTTCTGTGTCTGAAATTGGTCAAAATTGAAGCTTTTGAGTAAGCGAAAACTCTGTAAAAATGGCAATTTTGGTCACTGTGAGGGTTTAAAAAGTGGTTATTCAACATGAGGCTCGATCCAAATGACATTTAGAGTAATTTTTGGTAGAGTCCAAAAAATCAATTTTCTGATGACAAACGATGACCCCGGACCTGTCGAACGTTCAAAAAAGTGGTCAATATTGATGAAATTTTAACATTTAATCTTTTGACTTTAAATGACGGTTGGATGTGAATTATTACTTTTTCAACTAAAATAAGTGTGTTTAAAGTCATTTCTGTGTCTGAAATTGGTCAAAATTGAAGCTTCTGAGTAAGCAAAACTCTGTGAAAATGGCAATTTTGGTCACTGTAAGGGTTTAAAAAGTAGTTATTCAACATGAGGCCCGATCCAAATGACATTTTGAATCATTTTTGGTAGAGTCCAAAAAATCAATTTTCTGATGACAAACGATGACCCCGGACCTGTCGAACTTTCAAAAAATGGTCAATATTGATGACAATTTTACATTTAATCTTTTGACTTTAAATGACGGTTGGATGTGAATTATTACTTTTTCAACTAAAATAAGTGTGTTTAAAGTCATTTCTGTGCCTGAAATTGGTCAAAATTGAAGCTTTTGAGTAAGCAAAACTCTGTGAAAATGGCAATTTTGGTCACTGTAAGGGTTTAAAAAGTAGTTATTTAACATGAGGCCCGATCCAAATGACATTTTGAATCATTTTTGGTAGAGTCCAAAAAATCAATTTTCTGATGAAAAACGATTACCCCGTACCTGTCGAACGTTCAAAAAAGTGGTCAATATTGATGAAATTTTAACATTTAATCTTTTGACTTTAAATGACTGTTGGATGTGAATTATTACTTTTTCAACTAAAATAAGTGTGTTTAAAGTCATTTCTGTGCCTGAAATTGGTCAAAATTGAACCTTCTGAGTAAGCAAAACTCTGTGAAAATGGCAATTTTGGTCACTGTAAGGGTTTAAAAAGTGGTTATTCAACATGAGGCCTGATCCAAATGACATTTTGAATAATTTTTGGTAGAGTCCAAAAAATCAATTTTATGATGAAAAACAATGACCCCGGACCTGTCGAACGTTCAAAAAAGTGGTCAATATTGATGAAATTTTAACATTTAAACTTTTGACTTTAAATGACTGTTGGATGTGAATTATTACTTTTTCAACTAAAATAAGTGGTTTAAAATCATTTCTGTGCCTGAAATTGGTCTAAATTGAAGCTTTTGAGTAAGCGAAAACTCTGTAAAAGTGGCAATTTTGGTCACTGTGAGGGTTTAAAAAGTGGTTATTCAACATGAGGCCCGATCCAAATGACATTTTGAATCATTTTTGGTAGAGTCCAAAAAATCAATTTTCTGATGAAAAACGATTACCCCGTACCTGTCGAACGTTCAAAAAAGTGGTCAATATTGATGACATTTTAACATTTAATCTTTTGACTTCAAATGACGGTTGGATGTGAATTATTACTTTTTCAAGTAAAATAAGTGTGTTTAAAGTCATTTCTGTGTCTGAAATTGGTCAAAATTGAAGCTTTTGAGTAAGCGAAAGCTCTGTAAAAATGGCAATTTTGGTCACTGTGAGGGTTTAAAAAGTGATTATTCAACATGAGGCCCGATCGAAATGACATTTTGAATAATTTTTGGTAGAGTCCAAAAAATCACTTTTCTGATGAAAACCGATGACCCCGGACCTGTCAAACGTTCAAAAAAGTGGTCAATATTGATGAAATTTTAACATTTAATCTTTTGACTTTAAATGACGATTGGATGTGAATTATTACATGTTCAACTTAAATAAGTGTGTTTAAAGTCATTTCTGTGCCTGAAATTGGTCAAAATTGAAGCTTTTGAGTAAGCGAAAACTCTGTAAAAATGGCAATTTTGGTCACTGTGAGGGTTTAAAAAGTGGTTATTCAACATGAGGCCCGATCCAAATGACATTTTGAGCCATTTTTGGTAGAGTCCAAAAAATCAATTGTCTGATGAAAAACGATGACCCCGGACCTGTCGAACTTTCAAAAAATGGTCAATATGGATGACAATTTTACATTTAATCTTTTGACTTTAAATGACGGTTGGTTGTGAATTATTACTTTTTCAAGTAAAATAAGTGTGTTTAAAGTCATTTCTGTGCCTGAAATTGGTCAAAATTGAATCTTTTAAGTAAGCGAAAACTCTGTAAAAATGGCAATTTTGGTCACTGTGAGGGTTTAAAAAGTGGTTATTCAACATGAGGCCCGATCCAAATGACATTTTGAATCATTTTTGGTAGAGTCCAAAAAATCAATTTTCTGATGAAAAACGATGACCCCGGACCTGTCGAACGTTCAAAAAAGTGGTCAATATTGATGAAATTTTAACATTTAATCTTTTGACTTTAAATGACTGTTGGATGTGAATTATTACTTTTTCAACTAAAATAAGTTTGTTTAAAGTCATTTCTGTGCCTGAAATTGGTCAAAATTGAAGCTTCTGAGTAAGCAAAACTCTGTAAAAATGGCAATTTTGGTCACTGTGAGGGTTTAAAAAGTGGTTATTCAACATTAGGCCCGATACAAATGACATTTTGAATCATTTTTGGTAGAGTCCAAAAAATCAATTTTCTGATGAAAAACGAGTACCCCGTACCTGTCGAACGTTCAAAAAAGTGGTCAATATTGATGAAATTTTAACATTTAATCTTTTGACTTCAAATGACGGTTGGATGTGAATTATTACTTTTTCAACTAAAATAAGTGTGTTTAAAGTCATTTCTGTGTCTGAAATTGGTCAAAATTGAAGCTTTTGAGTAAGCGAAAACTCTGTAAAAATGGCAATTTTGATCACTGTGAGGGTTTAAAAAGTGATTATTCAACATGAGGCCCGATCTAAATGACATTTTGAATCATTTTTGGTAGAGTCCAAAAAATCACTTTTCTGATGAAAAACGATGACCCCGGACCTGTAGAAGGTTAAAAAAAGTGGTCAATATTGATGAAATTTTAACATTTAATCTTTTGACTTTAAATGACTGTTGGATGTGAATTATTACTTTTTCAACTAAAATAAGTGTGTTTAAAGTCGTTTCTGTGCCTGAAATTGGTCAAAATTTAAGCTTCTGAGTAAGCAAAACTCTGAGAAAATGGCAATTTTGGTCACTGTAAGGGTTTAAAAAGTGGTTATTCAACATGAGGCCCGATCCAAATGACATTTTGAATCATTTTTGGTAGAGTCCAAAAAATCATTTTTCTGATGATAAACAATTACCTGTCGAACTTTCAAAAAAGTGGTCAATATTGATGAAATTTTAACATTTAATCTTTTGACTTTAAATGACGGTTGGATGTGAATTATTACTTTTTCAACTAAAATAAGTGTGTTTAAAGTCATTTTTGTGCCTGAAATTGGTCAAAATTGAAGCTTTTGAGTAGGCAAAACTTTGTAAAAATGGCAATTTTGGTCACTGTGAGGGTTTAAAAAGTGGTTATTCAACATGAGGCCCGATCCAAATGACATTTTGAATCATTTTTGGTATAGCCCACAAAATCAATTTTCTGATGACAAACGATGACCCCGGACCTGTCGAACGTTCAAAAAAGTGGTCAATATTGATGAAATTTTAACATTTAATCTTTTGACTTTAAATGACTGTTGGATGTGAATTATTACTTTTTCAACTAAAATAAGTGTGTTTAAAGTCATTTCTGTGCCTGAAATTGGTAAAAATTGAAGCTTCTGAGTAAGCAAAACTCTGTGAAAATGGCAATTTTGGTCACCGTAAGGGTTTAAAAAGTGGTTATTCAACATGAGGCCCGATCCAAATGACATTTTGAATCATTTTTGGTAGAGTCCAAAAATCACTTTTCTGATGAAACACGATGACCCCGGACCTGTCGAAGGTTCAAAAAAGTGGTCAATATTGATGAAATTTCAACATTTAATCTTTTGTCTTTAAATGACGGTTGGATGTGAATTGTTACTTTTTCAACTAAAATAAGTGTGTTTAAAGTCATTTCTGTGCCTGAAATTGGTCAAAATTGAAGCTTTTGAGTAAGCGAAAACTCTGTAAAAATGGCAATTTTGGTCACTGTGAGGGTTTAAAAAGTGGTTATTCAACATGAGGCTCGATCCAAATGACATTTAGAGTAATTTTTGGTAGAGTCCAAAAAATCAATTTTCTGATGACAAACGATGACCCCGGACCTGTCGAACTTTCAAAAAATGGTCAATATTGATGACAATTTTACATTTAATCTTTTGACTTTAAATGACGGTTGGATGTGAATTATTACTTTTTCAACTAAAATAAGTGTGTTTAAAGTCATTTCTGTGCCTGAAATTGGTCAAAATTGAAGCTTTTGAGTAAGCAAAACTCTGTGAAAATGGCAATTTTGGTCACTGTAAGGGTTTAAAAAGTAGTTATTCAACATGAGGCCCGATCCAAATGACATTTTGAATCATTTTTGGTAGAGTCCAAAAAATCAATTTTCTGATGAAAAACGATTACCCCGTACCTGTCGAACGTTCAAAAAAGTGGTCAATATTGATGACATTTTAACATTTAATCTTTTGACTTCAAATGACGGTTGGATGTGAATTATTACTTTTTCAAGTAAAATAAGTGTGTTTAAAGTCATTTCTGTGTCTGAAATTGGTCAAAATTGAAGCTTTTGAGTAAGCGAAAGCTCTGTAAAAATGGCAATTTTGGTCACTGTGAGGGTTTAAAAAGTGATTATTCAACATGAGGCCCGATCGAAATGACATTTTGAATAATTTTTGGTAGAGTCCAAAAAATCACTTTTCTGATGAAAAACGATGACCCCGGACCTGTCAAACGTTCAAAAAAGTGGTCAATATTGATGAAATTTTAACATTTAATCTTTTGACTTTAAATGACGATTGGATGTGAATTATTACATGTTCAACTTAAATAAGTGTGTTTAAAGTCATTTCTGTGCCTGAAATTGGTCAAAATTGAAGCTTTTGAGTAAGCGAATACTCTGTAAAAATGGCAATTTTGGTCACTGTGAGGGTTTAAAAAGTGGTTATTCAACATGAGGCCCGATCCAAATGACATTTTGAGTCATTTTTGGTAGAGTCCAAAAAATCAATTGTCTGATGAAAAACGATGACCCCGGACCTGTCGAACTTTCAAAAAATGGTCAATATGGATGACAATTTTACATTTAATCTTTTGACTTTAAATGACGGTTGGTTGTGAATTATTACTTTTTCAAGTAAAATAAGTGTGTTTAAAGTCATTTCTGTGCCTGAAATTGGTCAAAATTGAATCTTTTAAGTAAGCGAAAACTCTGTAAAAATGGCAATTTTGGTCACTGTGAGGGTTTAAAAAGTGGTTATTCAACATGAGGCCCGATCCAAATGACATTTTGAATCATTTTTGGTAGAGTCCAAAAAATCAATTTTCTGATGAAAAACGATGACCCCGGACCTGTCGAACGTTCAAAAAAGTGGTCAATATTGATGAAATTTTAACATTTAATCTTTTGACTTTAAATGACTGTTGGATGTGAATTATTACTTTTTCAACTAAAATAAGTGTGTTTAAAGTCATTTCTGTGCCTGAAATTGGTCAAAATTGAAGCTTCTGAGTAAGCAAAACTCTGTAAAAATGGCAATTTTGGTCACTGTGAGGGTTTAAAAAGTGGTTATTCAACATTAGGCCCGATACAAATGACATTTTGAATCATTTTTGGTAGAGTCCAAAAAATCAATTTTCTGATGAAAAACGAGTACCCCGTACCTGTCGAACGTTCAAAAAAGTGGTCAATATTGATGAAATTTTAACATTTAATCTTTTGACTTCAAATGACGGTTGGATGTGAATTATTACTTTTTCAACTAAAATAAGTGTGTTTAAAGTCATTTCTGTGTCTGAAATTGGTCAAAATTGAAGCTTTTGAGTAAGCGAAAACTCTGTAAAAATGGCAATTTTGATCACTGTGAGGGTTTAAAAAGTGATTATTCAACATGAGGCCCGATCTAAATGACATTTTGAATCATTTTTGGTAGAGTCCAAAAAATCACTTTTCTGATGAAAAACGATGACCCCGGACCTGTAGAAGGTTAAAAAAAGTGGTCAATATTGATGAAATTTTATCATTTAATCTTTTGACTTTAAATGACTGTTGGATGTGAATTATTACTTTTTCAACTAAAATAAGTGTGTTTAAAGTCGTTTCTGTGCCTGAAATTGGTCAAAATTTAAGCTTCTGAGTAAGCAAAACTCTGAGAAAATGGCAATTTTGGTCACTGTAAGGGTTTAAAAAGTGGTTATTCAACATGAGGCCCGATCCAAATGACATTTTGAATCATTTTTGGTAGAGTCCAAAAAATCATTTTTCTGATGATAAACAATTACCCCGTACCTGTCGAACGTTCAAAAAAGTGGTCAATATTGATGAAATTTTAACATTTAATCTTTTGACTTTAAATGACGGTTGGATGTGAATTATTACTTTTTCAACTAAAATAAGTGTGTTTAAAGTCATTTTTGTGCCTGAAATTGGTCAAAATTGAAGCTTTTGAGTAGGCAAAACTTTGTAAAAATGGCAATTTTGGTCACTGTGAGGGTTTAAAAAGTGGTTATTCAACATGAGGCCCGATCCAAATGACATTTTGAATCATTTTTGGTATAGCCCACAAAATCAATTTTCTGATGACAAACGATGACCCCGGACCTGTCGAACGTTCAAAAAAGTGGTCAATATTGATGAAATTTTAACATTTAATCTTTTGACTTTAAATGACTGTTGGATGTGAATTATTACTTTTTCAACTAAAATAAGTGTGTTTAAAGTCATTTCTGTGCCTGAAATTGGTCAAAATTGAAGCTTTTGAGTAAGCGAAAACTCTGTAAAAATGGCAATTTTGGTCACTGTGAGGGTTTAAAAAGTGGTTATTCAACATGAGGCCCGATCCAAATGACATTTTGAGTCATTTTTGGTAGAGTCCAAAAAATCAATTGTCTGATGAAAAACGATGACCCCGGACCTGTCGAACTTTCAAAAAATGGTCAATATTGATGACAATTTTACATTTAATCTTTTGACTTTAAATGACGGTTGGTTGTGAATTATTACTTTTTCAAGTAAAATAAGTGTGTTTAAAGTCATTTCTGTGCCTGAAATTGGTCAAAATTGAAGCTTTTGAGTAAGCGAAAACTCTGTAAAAATGGCAATTTTGGTCACTGTGAGGGTTTAAAAAGTGGTTATTCAACATGAGGCCCGATCCAAATGACATTTTGAATCATTTTTGGTAGAGTCCAAAAAATCAATTTTCTGATGAAAAACAATGACCCCGGACCTGTCGAACGTTCAAAAAAGTGGTCAATATTGATGAAATTTTAACATTTAATCTTTTGACTTTAAATGACTGTTGGATGTGAATTATTACTTTTTCAACTAAAATAAGTGTGTTTAAAGTCATTTCTGTGCCTGAAATTGGTCAAAATTGAAGCTTCTGAGTAAGCAAAACTCTGTAAAAATGGCAATTTTGGTCACTGTGAGGGTTTAAAAAGTGGTTATTCAACATGAGGCCTGATCCAAATGACATTTTGAATAATTTTTGGTAGAGTCCAAAAAATCAATTTTATGATGAAAAACAATGACCCCGGACCTGTCGAACGTTCAAAAAAGTGGTCAATATTGATGAAATTTTAACATTTAAACTTTTGACTTTAAATGACTGTTGGATGTGAATTATTACTTTTTCAACTAAAATAAGTGGTTTAAAATCATTTCTGTGCCTGAAATTGGTCTAAATTGAAGCTTTTGAGTAAGCGAAAACTCTGTAAAAGTGGCAATTTTGGTCACTGTGAGGGTTTAAAAAGTGGTTATTCAACATGAGGCCCGATCCAAATGACATTTTGAATCATTTTTGGTAGAGTCCAAAAAATCAATTTTCTGATGAAAAACGATTACCCCGTACCTGTCGAACGTTCAAAAAAGTGGTCAATATTGATGAAATTTTAACATTTAATCTTTTGACTTCAAATGACGGTTGGATGTGAATTATTACTTTTTCAAGTAAAATAAGTGTGTTTAAAGTCATTTCTGTGTCTGAAATTGGTCAAAATTGAAGCTTTTGAATAAGCGAAAACTCTGTAAAAATGGCAATTTTGGTCACTGTGAGGGTTTAAAAAGTGGTTATTCAACATGAGGCCCGATCCAAATGACATTTTGAATCATTTTTGGTAGAGTCCAAAAAATCAATTTTCTGATGAAAAACGATGACCCCGGACCTGTCGAACGTTCAAAAAAGTGGTCAATATTGATGAAATTTTAACATTTAATCTTTTGACTTTAAATGACTGTTGGATGTGAATTATTACTTTTTCAACTAAAATAAGTGTGTTTAAAGTCATTTCTGTGCCTGAAATTGGTCAAAATGAAGCTTCTGAGTAAGCAAAACTCTGTAAAAATGGCAATTTTGGTCACTGTGAGGGTTTAAAAAGTGGTTATTCAACATTAGGCCCGATACAAATGACATTTTGAATCATTTTTGGTAGAGTCCAAAAAATCAATTTTCTGATGAAAAACGAGTACCCCGTACCTGTCGAACGTTCAAAAAAGTGGTCAATATTGATGAAATTTTAACATTTAATCTTTTGACTTCAAATGACGGTTGGATGTGAATTATTACTTTTTCAACTAAAATAAGTGTGTTTAAAGTCATTTCTGTGTCTGAAATTGGTCAAAATTGAAGCTTTTGAGTAAGCGAAAACTCTGTAAAAATGGCAATTTTGATCACTGTGAGGGTTTAAAAAGTGATTATTCAACATGAGGCCCGATCTAAATGACATTTTGAATCATTTTTGGTAGAGTCCAAAAAATCACTTTTCTGATGAAAAACGATGACCCCGGACCTGTAGAAGGTTAAAAAAAGTGGTCAATATTGATGAAATTTTATCATTTAATCTTTTGACTTTAAATGACTGTTGGATGTGAATTATTACTTTTTCAACTAAAATAAGTGTGTTTAAAGTCGTTTCTGTGCCTGAAATTGGTCAAAATTTAAGCTTCTGAGTAAGCAAAACTCTGAGAAAATGGCAATTTTGGTCACTGTAAGGGTTTAAAAAGTGGTTATTCAACATGAGGCCCGATCCAAATGACATTTTGAATCATTTTTGGTAGAGTCCAAAAAATCATTTTTCTGATGATAAACAATTACCCCGTACCTGTCGAACGTTCAAAAAAGTGGTCAATATTGATGAAATTTTAACATTTAATCTTTTGACTTTAAATGACGGTTGGATGTGAATTATTACTTTTTCAACTAAAATAAGTGTGTTTAAAGTCATTTTTGTGCCTGAAATTGGTCAAAATTGAAGCTTTTGAGTAGGCAAAACTTTGTAAAAATGGCAATTTTGGTCACTGTGAGGGTTTAAAAAGTGGTTATTCAACATGAGGCCCGATCCAAATGACATTTTGAATCATTTTTGGTATAGCCCACAAAATCAATTTTCTGATGACAAACGATGACCCCGGACCTGTCGAACGTTCAAAAAAGTGGTCAATATTGATGAAATTTTAACATTTAATCTTTTGACTTTAAATGACTGTTGGATGTGAATTATTACTTTTTCAACTAAAATAAGTGTGTTTAAAGTCATTTCTGTGCCTGAAATTGGTAAAAATTGAAGCTTCTGAGTAAGCAAAACTCTGTGAAAATGGCAATTTTGGTCACCGTAAGGGTTTAAAAAGTGGTTATTCAACATGAGGCCCGATCCAAATGACATTTTGAATCATTTTTGGTAGAGTCCAAAAAATCACTTTTCTGATGAAACACGATGACCCCGGACCTGTCGAAGGTTCAAAAAAGTGGTCAATATTGATGAAATTTCAACATTTAATCTTTTGTCTTTAAATGACGGTTGGATGTGAATTGTTACTTTTTCAACTAAAATAAGTGTGTTTAAAGTCATTTCTGTGCCTGAAATTGGTCAAAATTGAAGCTTTTGAGTAAGCGAAAACTCTGTAAAAATGGCAATTTTGGTCACTGTGAGGGTTTAAAAAGTGGTTATTCAACATGAGGCCCGATCCAAATGACATTTTGAGTCATTTTTGGTAGAGTCCAAAAAATCAATTGTCTGATGAAAAACGATGACCCCGGACCTGTCGAACTTTCAAAAAATGGTCAATATTGATGACAATTTTACATTTAATCTTTTGACTTTAAATGACGGTTGGTTGTGAATTATTACTTTTTCAAGTAAAATAAGTGTGTTTAAAGTCATTTCTGTGCCTGAAATTGGTCAAAATTGAAGCTTTTGAGTAAGCGAAAACTCTGTAAAAATGGCAATTTTGGTCACTGTGAGGGTTTAAAAAGTGGTTATTCAACATGAGGCCCGATCCAAATGACATTTTGAATCATTTTTGGTAGAGTCCAAAAAATCAATTTTCTGATGAAAAACAATGACCCCGGACCTGTCGAACGTTCAAAAAAGTGGTCAATATTGATGAAATTTTAACATTTAATCTTTTGACTTTAAATGACTGTTGGATGTGAATTATTACTTTTTCAACTAAAATAAGTGTGTTTAAAGTCATTTCTGTGCCTGAAATTGGTCAAAATTGAAGCTTCTGAGTAAGCAAAACTCTGTAAAAATGGCAATTTTGGTCACTGTGAGGGTTTAAAAAGTGGTTATTCAACATGAGGCCTGATCCAAATGACATTTTGAATAATTTTTGGTAGAGTCCAAAAAATCAATTTTATGATGAAAAACAATGACCCCGGACCTGTCGAACGTTCAAAAAAGTGGTCAATATTGATGAAATTTTAACATTTAAACTTTTGACTTTAAATGACTGTTGGATGTGAATTATTACTTTTTCAACTAAAATAAGTGGTTTAAAATCATTTCTGTGCCTGAAATTGGTCTAAATTGAAGCTTTTGAGTAAGCGAAAACTCTGTAAAAGTGGCAATTTTGGTCACTGTGAGGGTTTAAAAAGTGGTTATTCAACATGAGGCCCGATCCAAATGACATTTTGAATCATTTTTGGTAGAGTCCAAAAAATCAATTTTCTGATGAAAAACGATTACCCCGTACCTGTCGAACGTTCAAAAAAGTGGTCAATATTGATGAAATTTTAACATTTAATCTTTTGACTTCAAATGACGGTTGGATGTGAATTATTACTTTTTCAAGTAAAATAAGTGTGTTTAAAGTCATTTCTGTGTCTGAAATTGGTCAAAATTGAAGCTTTTGAATAAGCGAAAACTCTGTAAAAATGGCAATTTTGGTCACTGTGAGGGTTTAAAAAGTGATTATTCAACATGAGGCCCGATCTAAATGACATTTTGAATCATTTTTAGTAGAGTCCAAAAAATCAATTTTCTGATGAAAAACGATGACCCCGGACCTGTCAAACGTTCAAAAAAGTGGTCAATATTGATGAAATTTTAACATTTAATCTTTTGACTTTCAATGACGATTGGATGTGAATTATTACATGTTCAACTTAAATAAGTGTGTTTAAAGTCATTTCTGTGCCTGAAATTGGTCAAAATTGAAGCTTTTGAGTAAGCGAAAACTCTGTAAAAATGGCAATTTTGGTCACTGTGAGGGTTTAAAAAGTGATTATTCAACATGAGGCCCGATCTAAATGACATTTTGAATCATTTTTAGTAGAGTCCAAAAAATCAATTTTCTGATGAAAAACGATGACCCCGGACCTGTCGAACGTTCAAAAAAGTGGTCAATATTGATGAAATTTTAACATTTAATCTTTTGACTTTAAATGACTGTTGGATGTGAATTATTACTTTTTCCACTAAAATAAGTGTGTTTAAAGTCATTTCTGTGCCTGAAATTGGTCAAAATTGAAGCTTTTGAGTAAGCAAAACTTTGTAAAAATGGCAATTTTGGTCACTGTGAGGGTTTAAAAAGTGGTTATTCAACATGAGGCCCGATCCAAATGACATTTTGAATCATTTTTGGTAGAGTCCAAAACATCACTTTTCAGATGAAACACGATGACCCCGGACCTGTCGAACGTTCAAAAAATGGTCAATATTGATGAAAATGTAACATTTAATCTTTTGTCTTTAAATGACGGTTGGATGTGAATTGTTACTTTTTCAACTAAAATAAGTGTGTTTAAAGTCATTTCTGTGCCTGAAATTGGTCAAAATTGAAGCTTTTGAGTAAGCAAAAACTCTGTAAAAATGGCAATTTTGGTCACTGTGAGGGTTTAAAAAGTGGTTATTCAACATGAGGCCCGATCCAAATGACATTTTGAGTCATTTTTGGTAGAGTCCAAAAAATCAATTGTCTGATGAAAAACGATGACCCCGGACCTGTCGAACTTTCAAAAAATGGTCAATATTGATGACAATTTTACATTTAATCTTTTGACTTTAAATGACGGTTGGTTGTGAATTATTACTTTTTCAAGTAAAATAAGTGTGTTTAAAGTCATTTCTGTGCCTGAAATTGGTCAAAATTGAAGCTTTTGAGTAAGCGAAAACTCTGTAAAAATGGCAATTTTGGTCACTGTGAGGGTTTAAAAAGTGGTTATTCAACATGAGGCCCGTTCCAAATGACATTTTGAGTCATTTTTGGTAGAGTCCAAAAAATCAATTTTCTGATGAAAAACGATGACCCCGGACCTGTGGAACGTTCAAAAAAGTGGTCAATATTGATGAAATTTTAACATTTAATCTTTTGACTTTGAATGACTGTTGGATGTGAATTATTACTTTTTCAACTAAAATAAGTGTGTTTAAAGTCATTTCTGTGCCTGAAATTGGTCAAAATTGAAGCTTCTGAGTAAGCAAAGCTCTGTAAAAATGGCAATTTTGGTCACTGTGAGGGTTTAAAAAGTGGTTATTCAACATTAGGCCCGATTGAAATGACATTTTGAATAATTTTTGGTAGAGTCCAAAAAATCACTTTTCTGATGAAAAACGATGACCCCGGACCTGTCGAACTTTCAAAAAATGGTCAATATTGATGACAATTTTACATTTAATCTTTTGACTTTAAATGACGGTTGGATGTGAATTATTACTTTTTCAACTAAAATAAGTGTGTTTAAAGTCATTTCTGTGCCTGAAATTGGTCAAAATTGAAGCTTTTGAGTAAGCAAAACTCTGTGAAAATGGCAATTTTGGTCACTGTAAGGGTTTAAAAAGTAGTTATTCAACATGAGGCCCGATCCAAATGACATTTTGAATCATTTTTGGTAGAGTCCAAAAAATCAATTTTCTGATGAAAAACGATTACCCCGTACCTGTCGAACGTTCAAAAAAGTGGTCAATATTGATGAAATTTTAACATTTAATCTTTTGACTTTAAATGACTGTTGGATGTGAATTATTACTTTTTCAACTAAAATAAGTGTGTTTAAAGTCATTTCTGTGCCTGAAATTGGTCAAAATTGAAGCTTCTGAGTAAGCAAAACTCTGTGAAAATGGCAATTTTGGTCACTGTAAGGGTTTAAAAAGTGGTTATTCAACATTAGGCCCGATCCAAATGACATTTTGAATAATTTTTGGTAGAGTCCAAAAAATCACTTTTCTGATGAAAAACGATGACCCCGGACCTGTCGAAGGTTCAAAAAATGGTCAATATTGATGAAAATGTAACATTTAATCTTTTGTCTTTAAATGACGGTTGGATGTGAATTATTACTTTTTCAACTAAAATAAGTGTGTTTAAAGTCATTTCTGTGTCTGAAATTGGTCAAAATTGAAGCTTTTGAGTAAGCGAAAACTCTGTACAAATGGCAATTTTGGTCACTGTGAGGGTTTAAAAAGTGGTTATTCAACATGAGGCTCGATCCAAATGACATTTAGAGTAATTTTTGGTAGAGTCCAAAAAATCAATTTTCTGATGACAAACGATGACCCCGGACCTGTCGAACGTTCAAAAAAGTGGTCAATATTGATGAAATTTTAACATTTAATCTTTTGACTTTAAATGACGGTTGGATGTGAATTATTACTTTTTCAACTAAAATAAGTGTGTTTAAAGTCATTTCTGTGTCTGAAATTGGTCAAAATTGAAGCTTTTGAGTAAGCGAAAACTCTGTAAAAATGGCAATTTTGGTCACTGTGAGGGTTTAAAAAGTGGTTATTCAACATGAGGCTCGATCCAAATGACATTTAGGGTAATTTTTGGTAGAGTCCAAAAAATCAATTTTCTGATGACAAACGATGACCCCGGACCTGTCGAACTTTCAAAAAATGGTCAATATTGATGACAATTTTACATTTAATCTTTTGACTTTAAATGACGGTTGGATGTGAATTATTACTTTTTCAACTAAAATAAGTGTGTTTAAAGTCATTTCTGTGCCTGAAATTGGTCAAAATTGAAGCTTTTGAGTAAGCAAAACTCTGTGAAAATGGCAATTTTGGTCACTGTAAGGGTTTAAAAAGTAGTTATTCAACATGAGGCCCGATCCAAATGACATTTTGAATCATTTTTGGTAGAGTCCAAAAAATCAATTTTCTGATGAAAAACGATTACCCCGTACCTGTCGAACGTTCAAAAAAGTGGTCAATATTGATGAAATTTTAACATTTAATCTTTTGACTTTAAATGACTGTTGGATGTGAATTATTACTTTTTCAACTAAAATAAGTGTGTTTAAAGTCATTTCTGTGCCTGAAATTGGTCAAAATTGAAGCTTCTGAGTAAGCAAAACTCTGTGAAAATGGCAATTTTGGTCACTGTAAGGGTTTAAAAAGTGGTTATTCAACATGAGGCCTGATCCAAATGACATTTTGAATAATTTTTGGTAGAGTCCAAAAAATCAATTTTATGATGAAAAACAATGACCCCGACCTGTCGAACGTTCAAAAAAGTGGTCAATATTGATGAAATTTTAACATTTAAACTTTTGACTTTAAATGACTGTTGGATGTGAATTATTACTTTTTCAACTAAAATAAGTGGTTTAAAATCATTTCTGTGCCTGAAATTGGTCTAAATTGAAGCTTTTGAGTAAGCGAAAACTCTGTAAAAGTGGCAATTTTGGTCACTGTGAGGGTTTAAAAAGTGGTTATTCAACATGAGGCCCGATCCAAATGACATTTTGAGTCATTTTTGGTAGAGTCCAAAAAATCAATTGTCTGATGAAAAACGATGACCCCGGACCTGTCGAACGTTCAAAAAAGTGGTCAATATTGATGAAATTTTAACATTTAATCTTTTGACTTTAAATGACGGTTGGTTGTGAATTATTACTTTTTCAAGTAAAATAAGTGTGTTTTAAGTCATTTCTGTGCCTGAAATTGGTCAAAATTGAAGCTTTTGAGTAAGCGAAAACTCTGTAAAAATGGCAATTTTGGTCACTGTGAGGGTTTAAAAAGTGGTTATTCAACATGAGGCCCGATCCAAATGACATTTTGAATCATTTTTGGTAGAGTCCAAAAAATCAATTTTCTGATGAAAAACGATGACCCCGGACCTGTCGAACGTTCAAAAAAGTGGTCAATATTGATGAAATTTTAACATTTAATCTTTTGACTTTAAATGACTGTTGGATGTGAATTATTACTTTTTCAACTAAAATAAGTGTGTTTAAAGTCATTTCTGTGCCTGAAATTGGTCAAAATTGAAGCTTCTGAGTAAGCAAAGCTCTGTAAAAATGGCAATTTTGGTCACTGTGAGGGTTTAAAAAGTGGTTATTCAACATTAGGCCCGATCCAAATGACATTTTGAATAATTTTTGGTAGAGTCCAAAAAATCACTTTTCTGATGAAAAACGATGACCCCGGACCTGTCGAAGGTTCAAAAAATGGTCAATATTGATGAAAATGTAACATTTAATCTTTTGTCTTTAAATGACGGTTGGATGTGAATTATTACTTTTTCAACTAAAATAAGTGTGTTTAAAGTCATTTCTGTGTCTGAAATTGGTCAAAATTGAAGCTTTTGAGTAAGCGAAAACTCTGTACAAATGGCAATTTTGGTCACTGTGAGGGTTTAAAAAGTGGTTATTCAACATGAGGCTCGATCCAAATGACATTTAGAGTAATTTTTGGTAGAGTCCAAAAAATCAATTTTCTGATGACAAACGATGACCCCGGACCTGTCGAACGTTCAAAAAAGTGGTCAATATTGATGAAATTTTAACATTTAATCTTTTGACTTTAAATGACGGTTGGATGTGAATTATTACTTTTTCAACTAAAATAAGTGTGTTTAAAGTCATTTCTGTGTCTGAAATTGGTCAAAATTGAAGCTTTTGAGTAAGCGAAAACTCTGTAAAAATGGCAATTTTGGTCACTGTGAGGGTTTAAAAAGTGGTTATTCAACATGAGGCTCGATCCAAATGACATTTAGGGTAATTTTTGGTAGAGTCCAAAAAATCAATTTTCTGATGACAAACGATGACCCCGGACCTGTCGAACTTTCAAAAAATGGTCAATATTGATGACAATTTTACATTTAATCTTTTGACTTTAAATGACGGTTGGATGTGAATTATTACTTTTTCAACTAAAATAAGTGTGTTTAAAGTCATTTCTGTGCCTGAAATTGGTCAAAATTGAAGCTTTTGAGTAAGCAAAACTCTGTGAAAATGGCAATTTTGGTCACTGTAAGGGTTTAAAAAGTAGTTATTCAACATGAGGCCCGATCCAAATGACATTTTGAATCATTTTTGGTAGAGTCCAAAAAATCAATTTTCTGATGAAAAACGATTACCCCGTACCTGTCGAACGTTCAAAAAAGTGGTCAATATTGATGAAATTTTAACATTTAATCTTTTGACTTTAAATGACTGTTGGATGTGAATTATTACTTTTTCAACTAAAATAAGTGTGTTTAAAGTCATTTCTGTGCCTGAAATTGGTCAAAATTGAAGCTTCTGAGTAAGCAAAACTCTGTGAAAATGGCAATTTTGGTCACTGTAAGGGTTTAAAAAGTGGTTATTCAACATGAGGCCTGATCCAAATGACATTTTGAATAATTTTTGGTAGAGTCCAAAAAATCAATTTTATGATGAAAAACAATGACCCCGACCTGTCGAACGTTCAAAAAAGTGGTCAATATTGATGAAATTTTAACATTTAAACTTTTGACTTTAAATGACTGTTGGATGTGAATTATTACTTTTTCAACTAAAATAAGTGGTTTAAAATCATTTCTGTGCCTGAAATTGGTCTAAATTGAAGCTTTTGAGTAAGCGAAAACTCTGTAAAAGTGGCAATTTTGGTCACTGTGAGGGTTTAAAAAGTGGTTATTCAACATGAGGCCCGATCCAAATGACATTTTGAGTCATTTTTGGTAGAGTCCAAAAAATCAATTGTCTGATGAAAAACGATGACCCCGGACCTGTCGAACGTTCAAAAAAGTGGTCAATATTGATGAAATTTTAACATTTAATCTTTTGACTTTAAATGACGGTTGGTTGTGAATTATTACTTTTTCAAGTAAAATAAGTGTGTTTTAAGTCATTTCTGTGCCTGAAATTGGTCAAAATTGAAGCTTTTGAGTAAGCGAAAACTCTGTAAAAATGGCAATTTTGGTCACTGTGAGGGTTTAAAAAGTGGTTATTCAACATGAGGCCCGATCCAAATGACATTTTGAATCATTTTTGGTAGAGTCCAAAAAATCAATTTTCTGATGAAAAACGATGACCCCGGACCTGTCGAACGTTCAAAAAAGTGGTCAATATTGATGAAATTTTAACATTTAATCTTTTGACTTTAAATGACTGTTGGATGTGAATTATTACTTTTTCCACTAAAATAAGTGTGTTTAAAGTCATTTCTGTGCCTGAAATTGGTCAAAATTGAAGCTTTTGAGTAAGCAAAACTTTGTAAAAATGGCAATTTTGGTCACTGTGAGGGTTTAAAAAGTGGTTATTCAACATGAGGCCCGATCCAAATGACATTTTGAATCATTTTTGGTAGAGTCCAAAACATCACTTTTCAGATGAAACACGATGACCCCGGACCTGTCGAACGTTCAAAAAATGGTCAATATTGATGAAAATGTAACATTTAATCTTTTGTCTTTAAATGACGGTTGGATGTGAATTGTTACTTTTTCAACTAAAATAAGTGTGTTTAAAGTCATTTCTGTGCCTGAAATTGGTCAAAATTGAAGCTTTTGAGTAAGCAAAAACTCTGTAAAAATGGCAATTTTGGTCACTGTGAGGGTTTAAAAAGTGGTTATTCAACATGAGGCCCGATCCAAATGACATTTTGAGTCATTTTTGGTAGAGTCCAAAAAATCAATTGTCTGATGAAAAACGATGACCCCGGACCTGTCGAACTTTCAAAAAATGGTCAATATTGATGACAATTTTACATTTAATCTTTTGACTTTAAATGACGGTTGGTTGTGAATTATTACTTTTTCAAGTAAAATAAGTGTGTTTAAAGTCATTTCTGTGCCTGAAATTGGTCAAAATTGAAGCTTTTGAGTAAGCGAAAACTCTGTAAAAATGGCAATTTTGGTCACTGTGAGGGTTTAAAAAGTGGTTATTCAACATGAGGCCCGTTCCAAATGACATTTTGAGTCATTTTTGGTAGAGTCCAAAAAATCAATTTTCTGATGAAAAACGATGACCCCGGACCTGTGGAACGTTCAAAAAAGTGGTCAATATTGATGAAATTTTAACATTTAATCTTTTGACTTTGAATGACTGTTGGATGTGAATTATTACTTTTTCAACTAAAATAAGTGTGTTTAAAGTCATTTCTGTGCCTGAAATTGGTCAAAATTGAAGCTTCTGAGTAAGCAAAGCTCTGTAAAAATGGCAATTTTGGTCACTGTGAGGGTTTAAAAAGTGGTTATTCAACATTAGGCCCGATTGAAATGACATTTTGAATAATTTTTGGTAGAGTCCAAAAAATCACTTTTCTGATGAAAAACGATGACCCCGGACCTGTCGAACTTTCAAAAAATGGTCAATATTGATGACAATTTTACATTTAATCTTTTGACTTTAAATGACGGTTGGATGTGAATTATTACTTTTTCAACTAAAATAAGTGTGTTTAAAGTCATTTCTGTGCCTGAAATTGGTCAAAATTGAAGCTTTTGAGTAAGCAAAACTCTGTGAAAATGGCAATTTTGGTCACTGTAAGGGTTTAAAAAGTAGTTATTCAACATGAGGCCCGATCCAAATGACATTTTGAATCATTTTTGGTAGAGTCCAAAAAATCAATTTTCTGATGAAAAACGATTACCCCGTACCTGTCGAACGTTCAAAAAAGTGGTCAATATTGATGAAATTTTAACATTTAATCTTTTGACTTTAAATGACTGTTGGATGTGAATTATTACTTTTTCAACTAAAATAAGTGTGTTTAAAGTCATTTCTGTGCCTGAAATTGGTCAAAATTGAAGCTTCTGAGTAAGCAAAACTCTGTGAAAATGGCAATTTTGGTCACTGTAAGGGTTTAAAAAGTGGTTATTCAACATTAGGCCCGATCCAAATGACATTTTGAATAATTTTTGGTAGAGTCCAAAAAATCACTTTTCTGATGAAAAACGATGACCCCGGACCTGTCGAAGGTTCAAAAAATGGTCAATATTGATGAAAATGTAACATTTAATCTTTTGTCTTTAAATGACGGTTGGATGTGAATTATTACTTTTTCAACTAAAATAAGTGTGTTTAAAGTCATTTCTGTGTCTGAAATTGGTCAAAATTGAAGCTTTTGAGTAAGCGAAAACTCTGTACAAATGGCAATTTTGGTCACTGTGAGGGTTTAAAAAGTGGTTATTCAACATGAGGCTCGATCCAAATGACATTTAGAGTAATTTTTGGTAGAGTCCAAAAAATCAATTTTCTGATGACAAACGATGACCCCGGACCTGTCGAACGTTCAAAAAAGTGGTCAATATTGATGAAATTTTAACATTTAATCTTTTGACTTTAAATGACGGTTGGATGTGAATTATTACTTTTTCAACTAAAATAAGTGTGTTTAAAGTCATTTCTGTGTCTGAAATTGGTCAAAATTGAAGCTTTTGAGTAAGCGAAAACTCTGTAAAAATGGCAATTTTGGTCACTGTGAGGGTTTAAAAAGTGGTTATTCAACATGAGGCTCGATCCAAATGACATTTAGGGTAATTTTTGGTAGAGTCCAAAAAATCAATTTTCTGATGACAAACGATGACCCCGGACCTGTCGAACTTTCAAAAAATGGTCAATATTGATGACAATTTTACATTTAATCTTTTGACTTTAAATGACGGTTGGATGTGAATTATTACTTTTTCAACTAAAATAAGTGTGTTTAAAGTCATTTCTGTGCCTGAAATTGGTCAAAATTGAAGCTTTTGAGTAAGCAAAACTCTGTGAAAATGGCAATTTTGGTCACTGTAAGGGTTTAAAAAGTAGTTATTCAACATGAGGCCCGATCCAAATGACATTTTGAATCATTTTTGGTAGAGTCCAAAAAATCAATTTTCTGATGAAAAACGATTACCCCGTACCTGTCGAACGTTCAAAAAAGTGGTCAATATTGATGAAATTTTAACATTTAATCTTTTGACTTTAAATGACTGTTGGATGTGAATTATTACTTTTTCAACTAAAATAAGTGTGTTTAAAGTCATTTCTGTGCCTGAAATTGGTCAAAATTGAAGCTTCTGAGTAAGCAAAACTCTGTGAAAATGGCAATTTTGGTCACTGTAAGGGTTTAAAAAGTGGTTATTCAACATGAGGCCTGATCCAAATGACATTTTGAATAATTTTTGGTAGAGTCCAAAAAATCAATTTTATGATGAAAAACAATGACCCCGACCTGTCGAACGTTCAAAAAAGTGGTCAATATTGATGAAATTTTAACATTTAAACTTTTGACTTTAAATGACTGTTGGATGTGAATTATTACTTTTTCAACTAAAATAAGTGGTTTAAAATCATTTCTGTGCCTGAAATTGGTCTAAATTGAAGCTTTTGAGTAAGCGAAAACTCTGTAAAAGTGGCAATTTTGGTCACTGTGAGGGTTTAAAAAGTGGTTATTCAACATGAGGCCCGATCCAAATGACATTTTGAGTCATTTTTGGTAGAGTCCAAAAAATCAATTGTCTGATGAAAAACGATGACCCCGGACCTGTCGAACGTTCAAAAAAGTGGTCAATATTGATGAAATTTTAACATTTAATCTTTTGACTTTAAATGACGGTTGGTTGTGAATTATTACTTTTTCAAGTAAAATAAGTGTGTTTTAAGTCATTTCTGTGCCTGAAATTGGTCAAAATTGAAGCTTTTGAGTAAGCGAAAACTCTGTAAAAATGGCAATTTTGGTCACTGTGAGGGTTTAAAAAGTGGTTATTCAACATGAGGCCCGATCCAAATGACATTTTGAATCATTTTTGGTAGAGTCCAAAAAATCAATTTTCTGATGAAAAACGATGACCCCGGACCTGTCGAACGTTCAAAAAAGTGGTCAATATTGATGAAATTTTAACATTTAATCTTTTGACTTTAAATGACTGTTGGATGTGAATTATTACTTTTTCAACTAAAATAAGTGTGTTTAAAGTCATTTCTGTGCCTGAAATTGGTCAAAATTGAAGCTTCTGAGTAAGCAAAGCTCTGTAAAAATGGCAATTTTGGTCACTGTGAGGGTTTAAAAAGTGGTTATTCAACATTAGGCCCGATCCAAATGACATTTTGAATAATTTTTGGTAGAGTCCAAAAAATCACTTTTCTGATGAAAAACGATGACCCCGGACCTGTCGAAGGTTCAAAAAATGGTCAATATTGATGAAAATGTAACATTTAATCTTTTGTCTTTAAATGACGGTTGGATGTGAATTATTACTTTTTCAACTAAAATAAGTGTGTTTAAAGTCATTTCTGTGTCTGAAATTGGTCAAAATTGAAGCTTTTGAGTAAGCGAAAACTCTGTACAAATGGCAATTTTGGTCACTGTGAGGGTTTAAAAAGTGGTTATTCAACATGAGGCTCGATCCAAATGACATTTAGAGTAATTTTTGGTAGAGTCCAAAAAATCAATTTTCTGATGACAAACGATGACCCCGGACCTGTCGAACGTTCAAAAAAGTGGTCAATATTGATGAAATTTTAACATTTAATCTTTTGACTTTAAATGACGGTTGGATGTGAATTATTACTTTTTCAACTAAAATAAGTGTGTTTAAAGTCATTTCTGTGTCTGAAATTGGTCAAAATTGAAGCTTTTGAGTAAGCGAAAACTCTGTAAAAATGGCAATTTTGGTCACTGTGAGGGTTTAAAAAGTGGTTATTCAACATGAGGCTCGATCCAAATGACATTTAGGGTAATTTTTGGTAGAGTCCAAAAAATCAATTTTCTGATGACAAACGATGACCCCGGACCTGTCGAACTTTCAAAAAATGGTCAATATTGATGACAATTTTACATTTAATCTTTTGACTTTAAATGACGGTTGGATGTGAATTATTACTTTTTCAACTAAAATAAGTGTGTTTAAAGTCATTTCTGTGCCTGAAATTGGTCAAAATTGAAGCTTTTGAGTAAGCAAAACTCTGTGAAAATGGCAATTTTGGTCACTGTAAGGGTTTAAAAAGTAGTTATTCAACATGAGGCCCGATCCAAATGACATTTTGAATCATTTTTGGTAGAGTCCAAAAAATCAATTTTCTGATGAAAAACGATTACCCCGTACCTGTCGAACGTTCAAAAAAGTGGTCAATATTGATGAAATTTTAACATTTAATCTTTTGACTTTAAATGACTGTTGGATGTGAATTATTACTTTTTCAACTAAAATAAGTGTGTTTAAAGTCATTTCTGTGCCTGAAATTGGTCAAAATTGAAGCTTCTGAGTAAGCAAAACTCTGTGAAAATGGCAATTTTGGTCACTGTAAGGGTTTAAAAAGTGGTTATTCAACATGAGGCCTGATCCAAATGACATTTTGAATAATTTTTGGTAGAGTCCAAAAAATCAATTTTATGATGAAAAACAATGACCCCGACCTGTCGAACGTTCAAAAAAGTGGTCAATATTGATGAAATTTTAACATTTAAACTTTTGACTTTAAATGACTGTTGGATGTGAATTATTACTTTTTCAACTAAAATAAGTGTGTTTTAAGTCATTTCTGTCCCTGAAATTGGTCAAAATTGAAGCTTTTGAGTAAGCGAAAACTCTGTAAAAATGGCAATTTTGGTCACTGTGAGGGTTTAAAAAGTGGTTATTCAACATGAGGCCCGATCCAAATGACATTTTGAATCATTTTTGGTAGAGTCCAAAAAATCAATTTTCTGATGAAAAACGATGACCCCGGACCTGTCGAACGTTCAAAAAAGTGGTCAATATTGATGAAATTTTAACATTTAATCTTTTGACTTTAAATGACGGTTGGTTGTGAATTATTACTTTTTCAAGTAAAATAAGTGTGTTTTAAGTCATTTCTGTGCCTGAAATTGGTCAAAATTGAAGCTTTTGAGTAAGCGAAAACTCTGTAAAAATGGCAATTTTGGTCACTGTGAGGGTTTAAAAAGTGGTTATTCAACATGAGGCCCGATCCAAATGACATTTTGAATCATTTTTGGTAGAGTCCAAAAAATCAATTTTCTGATGAAAAACGATGACCCCGGACCTGTCGAACGTTCAAAAAAGTGGTCAATATTGATGAAATTTTAACATTTAATCTTTTGACTTTAAATGACTGTTGGATGTGAATTATTACTTTTTCAACTAAAATAAGTGTGTTTAAAGTCATTTCTGTGCCTGAAATTGGTCAAAATTGAAGCTTCTGAGTAAGCAAAGCTCTGTAAAAATGGCAATTTTGGTCACTGTGAGGGTTTAAAAAGTGGTTATTCAACATTAGGCCCGATCCAAATGACATTTTGAATAATTTTTGGTAGAGTCCAAAAAATCACTTTTCTGATGAAAAACGATGACCCCGGACCTGTCGAAGGTTCAAAAAATGGTCAATATTGATGAAAATGTAACATTTAATCTTTTGTCTTTAAATGACGGTTGGATGTGAATTATTACTTTTTCAACTAAAATAAGTGTGTTTAAAGTCATTTCTGTGTCTGAAATTGGTCAAAATTGAAGCTTTTGAGTAAGCGAAAACTCTGTAAAAATGGCAATTTTGGTCACTGTGAGGGTTTAAAAAGTGGTTATTCAACATGAGGCTCGATCCAAATGACATTTAGAGTAATTTTTGGTAGAGTCCAAAAAATCAATTTTCTGATGACAAACGATGACCCCGGACCTGTCGAACGTTCAAAAAAGTGGTCAATATTGATGAAATTTTAACATTTAATCTTTTGACTTTAAATGACGGTTGGATGTGAATTATTACTTTTTCAACTAAAATAAGTGTGTTTAAAGTCATTTCTGTGTCTGAAATTGGTCAAAATTGAAGCTTTTGAGTAAGCGAAAACTCTGTAAAAATGGCAATTTTGGTCACTGTGAGGGTTTAAAAAGTGGTTATTCAACATGAGGCTCGATCCAAATGACATTTAGAGTAATTTTTGGTAGAGTCCAAAAAATCAATTTTCTGATGACAAACGATGACCCCGGACCTGTCGAACGTTCAAAAAAGTGGTCAATATTGATGAAATTTTAACATTTAATCTTTTGACTTTAAATGACGGTTGGATGTGAATTATTACTTTTTCAACTAAAATAAGTGTGTTTAAAGTCATTTCTGTGCCTGAAATTGGTCAAAATTGAAGCTTTTGAGTAAGCAAAACTCTGTGAAAATGGCAATTTTGGTCACTGTAAGGGTTTAAAAAGTAGTTATTCAACATGAGGCCCGATCCAAATGACATTTTGAATCATTTTTGGTAGAGTCCAAAAAATCAATTTTCTGATGAAAAACGATTACCCCGTACCTGTCGAACGTTCAAAAAAGTGGTCAATATTGATGACATTTTAACATTTAATCTTTTGACTTCAAATGACGGTTGGATGTGAATTATTACTTTTTCAAGTAAAATAAGTGTGTTTAAAGTCATTTCTGTGTCTGAAATTGGTCAAAATTGAAGCTTTTGAGTAAGCGAAAGCTCTGTAAAAATGGCAATTTTGGTCACTGTCAGGGTTTAAAAAGTGATTATTCAACATGAGGCCCGATCGAAATGACATTTTGAATAATTTTTGGTAGAGTCCAAAAAATCACTTTTCTGATGAAAAACGATGACCCCGGACCTGTCAAACGTTCAAAAAAGTGGTCAATATTGATGAAATTTTAACATTTAATCTTTTGACTTTAAATGACGATTGGATGTGAATTATTACATGTTCAACTTAAATAAGTGTGTTTAAAGTCATTTCTGTGCCTGAAATTGGTCAAAATTGAAGCTTTTGAGTAAGCGAAAACTCTGTAAAAATGGCAATTTTGGTCACTGTGAGGGTTTAAAAAGTGGTTATTCAACATGAGGCCCGATCCAAATGACATTTTGAGTCATTTTTGGTAGAGTCCAAAAAATCAATTGTCTGATGAAAAACGATGACCCCGGACCTGTCGAACTTTCAAAAAATGGTCAATATGGATGACAATTTTACATTTAATCTTTTGACTTTAAATGACGGTTGGTTGTGAATTATTACTTTTTCAAGTAAAATAAGTGTGTTTAAAGTCATTTCTGTGCCTGAAATTGGTCAAAATTGAATCTTTTAAGTAAGCGAAAACTCTGTAAAAATGGCAATTTTGGTCACTGTGAGGGTTTAAAAAGTGGTTATTCAACATGAGGCCCGATCCAAATGACATTTTGAATCATTTTTGGTAGAGTCCAAAAAATCAATTTTCTAATGAAAAACGATGACCCCGGACCTGTCGAACGTTCAAAAAAGTGGTCAATATTGATGAAATTTTAACATTTAATCTTTTGACTTTAAATGACTGTTGGATGTGAATTATTACTTTTTCAACTAAAATAAGTGTGTTTAAAGTCATTTCTGTGCCTGAAATTGGTCAAAATTGAAGCTTCTGAGTAAGCAAAACTCTGTAAAAATGGCAATTTTGGTCACTGTGAGGGTTTAAAAAGTGGTTATTCAACATTAGGCCCGATACAAATGACATTTTTAATCATTTTTGGTAGAGTCCAAAAAATCAATTTTCTGATGAAAAACGAGTACCCCGTACCTGTCGAACGTTCAAAAAAGTGGTCAATATTGATGAAATTTTAACATTTAATCTTTTGACTTCAAATGACGGTTGGATGTGAATTATTACTTTTTCAACTAAAATAAGTGTGTTTAAAGTCATTTCTGTGTCTGAAATTGGTCAAAATTGAAGCTTTTGAGTAAGCGAAAACTCTGTAAAAATGGCAATTTTGATCACTGTGAGGGTTTAAAAAGTGATTATTCAACATGAGGCCCGATCTAAATGACATTTTGAATCATTTTTGGTAGAGTCCAAAAAATCAATTTTCTGATGACAAACGATGACCCCGGACCTGTCGAACGTTCAAAAAAGTGGTCAATATTGATGAAATTTTAACATTTAATCTTTTGACTTTAAATGACGGTTGGATGTGAATTATTACTTTTTCAACTAAAATAAGTGTGTTTAAAGTCATTTCTGTGCCTGAAATTGGTCAAAATTGAAGCTTTTGAGTAAGCAAAACTCTGTGAAAATGGCAATTTTGGTCACTGTAAGGGTTTAAAAAGTAGTTATTCAACATGAGGCCCGATCCAAATGACATTTTGAATCATTTTTGGTAGAGTCCAAAAAATCAATTTTCTGATGAAAAACGATTACCCCGTACCTGTCGAACGTTCAAAAAAGTGGTCAATATTGATGACATTTTAACATTTAATCTTTTGACTTCAAATGACGGTTGGATGTGAATTATTACTTTTTCAAGTAAAATAAGTGTGTTTAAAGTCATTTCTGTGTCTGAAATTGGTCAAAATTGAAGCTTTTGAGTAAGCGAAAGCTCTGTAAAAATGGCAATTTTGGTCACTGTCAGGGTTTAAAAAGTGATTATTCAACATGAGGCCCGATCGAAATGACATTTTGAATAATTTTTGGTAGAGTCCAAAAAATCACTTTTCTGATGAAAAACGATGACCCCGGACCTGTCAAACGTTCAAAAAAGTGGTCAATATTGATGAAATTTTAACATTTAATCTTTTGACTTTAAATGACGATTGGATGTGAATTATTACATGTTCAACTTAAATAAGTGTGTTTAAAGTCATTTCTGTGCCTGAAATTGGTCAAAATTGAAGCTTTTGAGTAAGCGAAAACTCTGTAAAAATGGCAATTTTGGTCACTGTGAGGGTTTAAAAAGTGGTTATTCAACATGAGGCCCGATCCAAATGACATTTTGAGTCATTTTTGGTAGAGTCCAAAAAATCAATTGTCTGATGAAAAACGATGACCCCGGACCTGTCGAACTTTCAAAAAATGGTCAATATGGATGACAATTTTACATTTAATCTTTTGACTTTAAATGACGGTTGGTTGTGAATTATTTTCTTTTTCAAGTAAAATAAGTGTGTTTAAAGTCATTTCTGTGCCTGAAATTGGTCAAAATTGAATCTTTTAAGTAAGCGAAAACTCTGTAAAAATGGCAATTTTGGTCACTGTGAGGGTTTAAAAAGTGGTTATTCAACATGAGGCCCGATCCAAATGACATTTTGAATCATTTTTGGTAGAGTCCAAAAAATCAATTTTCTGATGAAAAACGATGACCCCGGACCTGTCGAACGTTCAAAAAAGTGGTCAATATTGATGAAATTTTAACATTTAATCTTTTGACTTTAAATGACTGTTGGATGTGAATTATTACTTTTTCAACTAAAATAAGTGTGTTTAAAGTCATTTCTGTGCCTGAAATTGGTCAAAATTGAAGCTTCTGAGTAAGCAAAACTCTGTAAAAATGGCAATTTTGGTCACTGTGAGGGTTTAAAAAGTGGTTATTCAACATTAGGCCCGATACAAATGACATTTTGAATCATTTTTGGTAGAGTCCAAAAAATCAATTTTCTGATGAAAAACGAGTACCCCGTACCTGTCGAACGTTCAAAAAAGTGGTCAATATTGATGAAATTTTAACATTTAATCTTTTGACTTCAAATGACGGTTGGATGTGAATTATTACTTTTTCAACTAAAATAAGTGTGTTTAAAGTCATTTCTGTGTCTGAAATTGGTCAAAATTGAAGCTTTTGAGTAAGCGAAAACTCTGTAAAAATGGCAATTTTGATCACTGTGAGGGTTTAAAAAGTGATTATTCAACATGAGGCCCGATCTAAATGACATTTTGAATCATTTTTGGTAGAGTCCAAAAAATCACTTTTCTGATGAAAAACGATGACCCCGGACCTGTAGAAGGTTAAAAAAAGTGGTCAATATTGATGAAATTTTATCATTTAATCTTTTGACTTTAAATGACTGTTGGATGTGAATTATTACTTTTTCAACTAAAATAAGTGTGTTTAAAGTCGTTTCTGTGCCTGAAATTGGTCAAAATTTAAGCTTCTGAGTAAGCAAAACTCTGAGAAAATGGCAATTTTGGTCACTGTAAGGGTTTAAAAAGTGGTTATTCAACATGAGGCCCGATCCAAATGACATTTTGAATCATTTTTGGTAGAGTCCAAAAAATCATTTTTCTGATGATAAACAATTACCCCGTACCTGTCGAACGTTCAAAAAAGTGGTCAATATTGATGAAATTTTAACATTTAATCTTTTGACTTTAAATGACGGTTGGATGTGAATTATTACTTTTTCAACTAAAATAAGTGTGTTTAAAGTCATTTTTGTGCCTGAAATTGGTCAAAATTGAAGCTTTTGAGTAGGCAAAACTCTGTAAAAATGGCAATTTTGGTCACTGTGAGGGTTTAAAAAGTGGTTATTCAACATGAGGCCCGATCCAAATGACATTTTGAGTCATTTTTGGTAGAGTCCAAAAAATCAATTGTCTGATGAAAAACGATGACCCCGGACCTGTCGAACTTTCAAAAAATGGTCAATATTGATGACAATTTTACATTTAATCTTTTGACTTTAAATGACGGTTGGTTGTGAATTATTACTTTTTCAAGTAAAATAAGTGTGTTTAAAGTCATTTCTGTGCCTGAAATTGGTCAAAATTGAAGCTTTTGAGTAAGCGAAAACTCTGTAAAAATGGCAATTTTGGTCACTGTGAGGGTTTAAAAAGTGGTTATTCAACATGAGGCCCGATCCAAATGACATTTTGAATCATTTTTGGTAGAGTCCAAAAAATCAATTTTCTGATGAAAAACAATGACCCCGGACCTGTCGAACGTTCAAAAAAGTGGTCAATATTGATGAAATTTTAACATTTAATCTTTTGACTTTAAATGACTGTTGGATGTGAATTATTACTTTTTCAACTAAAATAAGTGTGTTTAAAGTCATTTCTGTGCCTGAAATTGGTCAAAATTGAAGCTTCTGAGTAAGCAAAACTCTGTAAAAATGGCAATTTTGGTCACTGTGAGGGTTTAAAAAGTGGTTATTCAACATGAGGCCTGATCCAAATGACATTTTGAATAATTTTTGGTAGAGTCCAAAAAATCAATTTTATGATGAAAAACGATTACCCCGTACCTGTCGAACGTTCAAAAAAGTGGTCAATATTGATGAAATTTTAACATTTAATCTTTTGACTTCAAATGACGGTTGGATGTGAATTATTACTTTTTCAAGTAAAATAAGTGTGTTTAAAGTCATTTCTGTGTCTGAAATTGGTCAAAATTGAAGCTTTTGAATAAGCGAAAACTCTGTAAAAATGGCAATTTTGGTCACTGTGAGGGTTTAAAAAGTGATTATTCAACATGAGGCCCGATCTAAATGACATTTTGAATCATTTTTGGTAGAGTCCAAAAAAATCACTTTTCTGATGAAAAACGATGACCCCGGACCTGTCAAACGTTCAAAAAAGTGGTCAATATTGATGAAATTTTAACATTTAATCTTTTGACTTTAAATGACGATTGGATGTGAATTATTACATGTTCAACTTAAATAAGTGTGTTTAAAGTCATTTCTGTGCCTGAAATTGGTCAAAATTGAAGCTTTTGAGTAAGCGAAAACTCTGTAAAAATGGCAATTTTGGTCACTGTGAGGGTTTAAAAAGTGATTATTCAACATGAGGCCCGATCTAAATGACATTTTGAATCATTTTTAGTAGAGTCCAAAAAATCAATTTTCTGATGAAAAACGATGACCCCGGACCTGTCAAACGTTCAAAAAAGTGGTCAATATTGATGAAATTTTAACATTTAATCTTTTGACTTTCAATGACGATTGGATGTGAATTATTACATGTTCAACTTAAATAAGTGTGTTTAAAGTCATTTCTGTGCCTGAAATTGGTCAAAATTGAAGCTTTTGAGTAAGCGAAAACTCTGTAAAAATGGCAATTTTGGTCACTGTGAGGGTTTAAAAAGTGGTTATTCAACATGAGGCCCGATCCAAATGACATTTTGAATCATTTTTGGTAGAGTCCAAAAAATCAATTTTCTGATGAAAAACGATGACCCCGGACCTGTCGAACGTTCAAAAAAGTGGTCAATATTGATGAAATTTTAACATTTAATCTTTTGACTTTAAATGACTGTTGGATGTGAATTATTACTTTTTCCACTAAAATAAGTGTGTTTAAAGTCATTTCTGTGCCTGAAATTGGTCAAAATTGAAGCTTTTGAGTAAGCAAAACTTTGTAAAAATGGCAATTTTGGTCACTGTGAGGGTTTAAAAAGTGGTTATTCAACATGAGGCCCGATCCAAATGACATTTTGAATCATTTTTGGTAGAGTCCAAAACATCACTTTTCAGATGAAACACGATGACCCCGGACCTGTCGAACGTTCAAAAAATGGTCAATATTGATGAAAATGTAACATTTAATCTTTTGTCTTTAAATGACGGTTGGATGTGAATTGTTACTTTTTCAACTAAAATAAGTGTGTTTAAAGTCATTTCTGTGCCTGAAATTGGTCAAAATTGAAGCTTTTGAGTAAGCAAAAACTCTGTAAAAATGGCAATTTTGGTCACTGTGAGGGTTTAAAAAGTGGTTATTCAACATGAGGCCCGATCCAAATGACATTTTGAGTCATTTTTGGTAGAGTCCAAAAAATCAATTGTCTGATGAAAAACGATGACCCCGGACCTGTCGAACTTTCAAAAAATGGTCAATATTGATGACAATTTTACATTTAATCTTTTGACTTTAAATGACGGTTGGTTGTGAATTATTACTTTTTCAAGTAAAATAAGTGTGTTTAAAGTCATTTCTGTGCCTGAAATTGGTCAAAATTGAAGCTTTTGAGTAAGCGAAAACTCTGTAAAAATGGCAATTTTGGTCACTGTGAGGGTTTAAAAAGTGGTTATTCAACATGAGGCCCGTTCCAAATGACATTTTGAGTCATTTTTGGTAGAGTCCAAAAAATCAATTTTCTGATGAAAAACGATGACCCCGGACCTGTGGAACGTTCAAAAAAGTGGTCAATATTGATGAAATTTTAACATTTAATCTTTTGACTTTGAATGACTGTTGGATGTGAATTATTACTTTTTCAACTAAAATAAGTGTGTTTAAAGTCATTTCTGTGCCTGAAATTGGTCAAAATTGAAGCTTCTGAGTAAGCAAAGCTCTGTAAAAATGGCAATTTTGGTCACTGTGAGGGTTTAAAAAGTGGTTATTCAACATTAGGCCCGATCCAAATGACATTTTGAATAATTTTTGGTAGAGTCCAAAAAATCACTTTTCTGATGAAAAACGATGACCCCGGACCTGTCGAACTTTCAAAAAATGGTCAATATTGATGACAATTTTACATTTAATCTTTTGACTTTAAATGACGGTTGGATGTGAATTATTACTTTTTCAACTAAAATAAGTGTGTTTAAAGTCATTTCTGTGCCTGAAATTGGTCAAAATTGAAGCTTTTGAGTAAGCAAAACTCTGTGAAAATGGCAATTTTGGTCACTGTAAGGGTTTAAAAAGTAGTTATTCAACATGAGGCCCGATCCAAATGACATTTTGAATCATTTTTGGTAGAGTCCAAAAAATCAATTTTCTGATGAAAAACGATTACCCCGTACCTGTCGAACGTTCAAAAAAGTGGTCAATATTGATGAAATTTTAACATTTAATCTTTTGACTTTAAATGACTGTTGGATGTGAATTATTACTTTTTCAACTAAAATAAGTGTGTTTAAAGTCATTTCTGTGCCTGAAATTGGTCAAAATTGAAGCTTCTGAGTAAGCAAAACTCTGTGAAAATGGCAATTTTGGTCACTGTAAGGGTTTAAAAAGTGGTTATTCAACATTAGGCCCGATCCAAATGACATTTTGAATAATTTTTGGTAGAGTCCAAAAAATCACTTTTCTGATGAAAAACGATGACCCCGGACCTGTCGAAGGTTCAAAAAATGGTCAATATTGATGAAAATGTAACATTTAATCTTTTGTCTTTAAATGACGGTTGGATGTGAATTATTACTTTTTCAACTAAAATAAGTGTGTTTAAAGTCATTTCTGTGTCTGAAATTGGTCAAAATTGAAGCTTTTGAGTAAACGAAAACTCTGTAAAAATGGCAATTTTGGTCACTGTGAGGGTTTAAAAAGTGGTTATTCAACATGAGGCTCGATCCAAATGACATTTAGAGTAATTTTTGGTAGAGTCCAAAAAATCAATTTTCTGATGACAAACGATGACCCCGGACCTGTCGAACGTTCAAAAAAGTGGTCAATATTGATGAAATTTTAACATTTAATCTTTTGACTTTAAATGACGGTTGGATGTGAATTATTACTTTTTCAACTAAAATAAGTGTGTTTAAAGTCATTTCTGTGTCTGAAATTGGTCGAAATTGAAGCTTTTGAGTAAGCGAAAACTCTGTAAAAATGGCAATTTTGGTCACTGTGAGGGTTTAAAAAGTGGTTATTCAACATGAGGCTCGATCCAAATGACATTTAGGGTAATTTTTGGTAGAGTCCAAAAAATCAATTTTCTGATGACAAACGATGACCCCGGACCTGTCGAACTTTCAAAAAATGGTCAATATTGATGACAATTTTACATTTAATCTTTTGACTTTAAATGACGGTTGGATGTGAATTATTACTTTTTCAACTAAAATAAGTGTGTTTAAAGTCATTTCTGTGCCTGAAATTGGTCAAAATTGAAGCTTTTGAGTAAGCAAAACTCTGTGAAAATGGCAATTTTGGTCACTGTAAGGGTTTAAAAAGTAGTTATTCAACATGAGGCCCGATCCAAATGACATTTTGAATCATTTTTGGTAGAGTCCAAAAAATCAATTTTCTGATGAAAAACGATTACCCCGTACCTGTCGAACGTTCAAAAAAGTGGTCAATATTGATGAAATTTTAACATTTAATCTTTTGACTTTAAATGACTGTTGGATGTGAATTATTACTTTTTCAACTAAAATAAGTGTGTTTAAAGTCATTTCTGTGCCTGAAATTGGTCAAAATTGAAGCTTCTGAGTAAGCAAAACTCTGTGAAAATGGCAATTTTGGTCACTGTAAGGGTTTAAAAAGTGGTTATTCAACATGAGGCCTGATCCAAATGACATTTTGAATAATTTTTGGTAGAGTCCAAAAAATCAATTTTATGATGAAAAACAATGACCCCGACCTGTCGAACGTTCAAAAAAGTGGTCAATATTGATGAAATTTTAACATTTAAACTTTTGACTTTAAATGACTGTTGGATGTGAATTATTACTTTTTCAACTAAAATAAGTGGTTTAAAATCATTTCTGTGCCTGAAATTGGTCTAAATTGAAGCTTTTGAGTAAGCGAAAACTCTGTAAAAGTGGCAATTTTGGTCACTGTGAGGGTTTAAAAAGTGGTTATTCAACATGAGGCCCGATCCAAATGACATTTTGAGTCATTTTTGGTAGAGTCCAAAAAATCAATTGTCTGATGAAAAACGATGACCCCGGACCTGTCGAACGTTCAAAAAAGTGGTCAATATTGATGAAATTTTAACATTTAATCTTTTGACTTTAAATGACGGTTGGTTGTGAATTATTACTTTTTCAAGTAAAATAAGTGTGTTTTAAGTCATTTCTGTGCCTGAAATTGGTCAAAATTGAAGCTTTTGAGTAAGCGAAAACTCTGTAAAAATGGCAATTTTGGTCACTGTGAGGGTTTAAAAAGTGGTTATTCAACATGAGGCCCGATCCAAATGACATTTTGAATCATTTTTGGTAGAGTCCAAAAAATCAATTTTCTGATGAAAAACGATGACCCCGGACCTGTCGAACGTTCAAAAAAGTGGTCAATATTGATGAAATTTTAACATTTAATCTTTTGACTTTAAATGACTGTTGGATGTGAATTATTACTTTTTCAACTAAAATAAGTGTGTTTAAAGTCATTTCTGTGCCTGAAATTGGTCAAAATTGAAGCTTCTGAGTAAGCAAAGCTCTGTAAAAATGGCAATTTTGGTCACTGTGAGGGTTTAAAAAGTGGTTATTCAACATTAGGCCCGATCCAAATGACATTTTGAATAATTTTTGGTAGAGTCCAAAAAATCACTTTTCTGATGAAAAACGATGACCCCGGACCTGTCGAAGGTTCAAAAAATGGTCAATATTGATGAAAATGTAACATTTAATCTTTTGTCTTTAAATGACGGTTGGATGTGAATTATTACTTTTTCAACTAAAATAAGTGTGTTTAAAGTCATTTCTGTGTCTGAAATTGGTCAAAATTGAAGCTTTTGAGTAAGCGAAAACTCTGTAAAAATGGCAATTTTGGTCACTGTGAGGGTTTAAAAAGTGGTTATTCAACATGAGGCTCGATCCAAATGACATTTAGAGTAATTTTTGGTAGAGTCCAAAAAATCAATTTTCTGATGACAAACGATGACCCCGGACCTGTCGAACGTTCAAAAAAGTGGTCAATATTGATGAAATTTTAACATTTAATCTTTTGACTTTAAATGACGGTTGGATGTGAATTATTACTTTTTCAACTAAAATAAGTGTGTTTAAAGTCATTTCTGTGTCTGAAATTGGTCAAAATTGAAGCTTTTGAGTAAGCGAAAACTCTGTAAAAATGGCAATTTTGGTCACTGTGAGGGTTTAAAAAGTGGTTATTCAACATGAGGCTCGATCCAAATGACATTTAGAGTAATTTTTGGTAGAGTCCAAAAAATCAATTTTCTGATGACAAACGATGACCCCGGACCTGTCGAACTTTCAAAAAATGGTCAATATTGATGACAATTTTACATTTAATCTTTTGACTTTAAATGACGGTTGGATGTGAATTATTACTTTTTCAACTAAAATAAGTGTGTTTAAAGTCATTTCTGTGCCTGAAATTGGTCAAAATTGAAGCTTTTGAGTAAGCAAAACTCTGTGAAAATGGCAATTTTGGTCACTGTAAGGGTTTAAAAAGTAGTTATTCAACATGAGGCCCGATCCAAATGACATTTTGAATCATTTTTGGTAGAGTCCAAAAAATCAATTTTCTGATGAAAAACGATTACCCCGTACCTGTCGAACGTTCAAAAAAGTGGTCAATATTGATGAAATTTTAACATTTAATCTTTTGACTTTAAATGACTGTTGGATGTGAATTATTACTTTTTCAACTAAAATAAGTGTGTTTAAAGTCATTTCTGTGCCTGAAATTGGTCAAAATTGAACCTTCTGAGTAAGCAAAACTCTGTGAAAATGGCAATTTTGGTCACTGTAAGGGTTTAAAAAGTGGTTATTCAACATGAGGCCTGATCCAAATGACATTTTGAATAATTTTTGGTAGAGTCCAAAAAATCAATTTTATGATGAAAAACAATGACCCCGGACCTGTCGAACGTTCAAAAAAGTGGTCAATATTGATGAAATTTTAACATTTAAACTTTTGACTTTAAATGACTGTTGGATGTGAATTATTACTTTTTCAACTAAAATAAGTGGTTTAAAATCATTTCTGTGCCTGAAATTGGTCTAAATTGAAGCTTTTGAGTAAGCGAAAACTCTGTAAAAGTGGCAATTTTGGTCACTGTGAGGGTTTAAAAAGTGGTTATTCAACATGAGGCCCGATCCAAATGACATTTTGAATCATTTTTGGTAGAGTCCAAAAAATCAATTTTCTGATGAAAAACGATTACCCCGTACCTGTCGAACATTCAAAAAAGTGGTCAATATTGATGAAATTTTAACATTTAATCTTTTGACTTCAAATGACGGTTGGATGTGAATTATTACTTTTTCAAGTAAAATAAGTGTGTTTAAAGTCATTTCTGTGTCTGAAATTGGTCAAAATTGAAGCTTTTGAGTAAGCGAAAGCTCTGTAAAAATGGCAATTTTGGTCACTGTGAGGGTTTAAAAAGTGATTATTCAACATGAGGCCCGATCTAAATGACATTTTGAATAATTTTTGGTAGAGTCCAAAAAATCACTTTTCTGATGAAAAACGATGACCCCGGACCTGTCAAACGTTCAAAAAAGTGGTCAATATTGATGAAATTTTAACATTTAATCTTTTGACTTTAAATGACGATTGGATGTGAATTATTACATGTTCAACTTAAATAAGTGTGTTTAAAGTCATTTCTGTGCCTGAAATTGGTCAAAATTGAAGCTTTTGAGTAAGCGAAAACTCTGTAAAAATGGCAATTTTGGTCACTGTGAGGGTTTAAAAAGTGGTTATTCAACATGAGGCCCGATCCAAATGACATTTTGAGTCATTTTTGGTAGAGTCCAAAAAATCAATTGTCTGATGATAAACGAAGACCCCGGACCTGTCGAACTTTCAAAAAATGGTCAATATGGATGACAATTTTACATTTAATCTTTTGACTTTAAATGACGGTTGGTTGTGAATTATTACTTTTTCAAGTAAAATAAGTGTGTTTAAAGTCATTTCTGTGCCTGAAATTGGTCAAAATTGAATCTTTTAAGAAAGCGAAAACTCTGTAAAAATGGCAATTTTGGTCACTGTGAGGGTTTAAAAAGTGGTTATTCAACATGAGGCCCGATCCAAATGACATTTTGAATCATTTTTGGTAGAGTCCAAAAAATCAATTTTCTGATGAAAAACGATGACCCCGGACCTGTCGAACGTTCAAAAAAGTGGTCAATATTGATGAAATTTTAACATTTAATCTTTTGACTTTAAATGACTGTTGGATGTGAATTATTACTTTTTCAACTAAAATAAGTGTGTTTAAAGTCATTTCTGTGCCTGAAATTGGTCAAAATTGAAGCTTCTGAGTAAGCAAAACTCTGTAAAAATGGCAATTTTGGTCACTGTGAGGGTTTAAAAAGTGGTTATTCAACATTAGGCCCGATACAAATGACATTTTGAATCATTTTTGGTAGAGTCCAAAAAATCAATTTTCTGATGAAAAACGAGTACCCCGTACCTGTCGAACGTTCAAAAAAGTGGTCAATATTGATGAAATTTTAACATTTAATCTTTTGACTTCAAATGACGGTTGGATGTGAATTATTACTTTTTCAACTAAAATAAGTGTGTTTAAAGTCATTTCTGTGTCTGAAATTGGTCAAAATTGAAGCTTTTGAGTAAGCGAAAACTCTGTAAAAATGGCAATTTTGATCACTGTGAGGGTTTAAAAAGTGATTATTCAACATGAGGCCCGATCTAAATGACATTTTGAATCATTTTTGGTAGAGTCCAAAAAATCACTTTTCTGATGAAAAACGATGACCCCGGACCTGTAGAAGGTTAAAAAAAAGTGGTCAATATTGATGAAATTTTAACATTTAATCTTTTGACTTTAAATGACTGTTGGATGTGAATTATTACTTTTTCAACTAAAATAAGTGTGTTTAAAGTCGTTTCTGTGCCTGAAATTGGTCAAAATTTAAGCTTCTGAGTAAGCAAAACTCTGAGAAAATGGCAATTTTGGTCACTGTAAGGGTTTAAAAAGTGGTTATTCAACATGAGGCCCGATCCAAATGACATTTTGAATCATTTTTGGTAGAGTCCAAAAAATCATTTTTCTGATGATAAACAATTACCCCGTACCTGTCGAACGTTCAAAAAAGTGGTCAATATTGATGAAATTTAAAATTTAATCTTTTGACTTTAAATGACGGTTGGATGTGAATTATTACTTTTTCAACTAAAATAAGTGTGTTTAAAGTCATTTTTGTGCCTGAAATTGGTCAAAATTGAAGCTTTTGAGTAGGCAAAACTTTGTAAAAATGGCAATTTTGGTCACTGTGAGGGTTTAAAAAGTGGTTATTCAACATGAGGCCCGATCCAAATGACATTTTGAATCATTTTTGGTATAGCCCACAAAATCAATTTTCTGATGACAAACGATGACCCCGGACCTGTCGAACGTTCAAAAAAGTGGTCAATATTGATGAAATTTTAACATTTAATCTTTTGACTTTAAATGACTGTTGGATGTGAATTATTACTTTTTCAACTAAAATAAGTGTGTTTAAAGTCATTTCTGTGCCTGAAATTGGTAAAAATTGAAGCTTCTGAGTAAGCAAAACTCTGTGAAAATGGCAATTTTGGTCACCGTAAGGGTTTAAAAAGTGGTTATTCAACATGAGGCCCGATCCAAATGACATTTTGAATCATTTTTGGTAGAGTCCAAAAAATCACTTTTCTGATGAAACACGATGACCCCGGACCTGTCGAAGGTTCAAAAAAGTGGTCAATATTGATGAAATTTTAACATTTAATCTTTTGTCTTTAAATGACGGTTGGATGTGAATTGTTACTTTTTCAACTAAAATAAGTGTGTTTAAAGTCATTTCTGTGCCTGAAATTGGTCAAAATTGAAGCTTTTGAGTAAGCGAAAACTCTGTAAAAATGGCAATTTTGGTCACTGTGAGGGTTTAAAAAGTGGTTATTCAACATGAGGCCCGATCCAAATGACATTTTGAGTCATTTTTGGTAGAGTCCAAAAAATCAATTGTCTGATGAAAAACGATGACCCCGGACCTGTCGAACTTTCAAAAAATGGTCAATATTGATGAAATTTTAACATTTAATCTTTTGACTTTAAATGACTGTTGGATGTGAATTATTACTTTTTCAACTAAAATAAGTGTGTTTAAAGTCATTTCTGTGCCTGAAATTGGTCAAAATTGAAGCTTCTGAGTAAGCAAAACTCTGTAAAAATGGGAATTTTGGTCACTGTGAGGGTTTAAAAAGTGGTTATTCAACATTAGGCCCGATCCAAATGACATTTTGAATAATTTTTGGTAGAGTCCAAAAAATCACTTTTCTGATGAAAAACGATGACCCCGGACCTGTCGAAGGTTCAAAAAATGGTCAATATTGATGAAAATGTAACATTTAATCTTTTGTCTTTAAATGACGGTTGGATGTGAATTATTACTTTTTCAACTAAAATAAGTGTGTTTAAAGTCATTTCTGTGTCTTAAATTGGTCAAAATTGAAGCTTTTGAGTAAGCGAAAACTCTGTAAAAATGGCAATTTTGGTCACTGTGAGGGTTTAAAAAGTGATTATTCAACATGAGGCCCGATCTAAATGACATTTTGAATCATTTTTGGTAGAGTCCAAAAAATCAATTTTCTGATGAAAAACGATTACCCCGTACCTGTCGAACGTTCAAAAAAGTGGTCAATATTGATGAAATTTTAAATTTAATCTTTTGACTTTAAATGACGGTTGGATGTGAATTATTACTTTTTCAACTAAAATAAGTGTGTTTAAAGTCATTTCTGTGCCCGAAATTGGTCAAAATTGAAGCTTCTGAGTAAGCAAAACTCTGTAAAAATGGCAATTTTGGTCACTGTGAGGGTTTAAAAAGTGGTTATTCAACATGAGGCTCGATCCAAATGACATTTAGAGTAATTTTTGGTAGAGTCCAAAAAATCCATTTTCTGATGACAAACGATGACCCCGGACCTGTCGAACTTTCAAAAAATGGTCAATATTGATGACAATTTTACTTTTAATCTTTTGACTTTAAATGACGGTTGGATGTGAATTATTACTTTTTCAACTAAAATAAGTGTGTTTAAAGTCATTTCTGTGCCTGAAATTGGTCAAAATTGAAGCTTTTGAGTAAGCAAAACTCTGTGAAAATGGCAATTTTGGTCACTGTAAGGGTTTAAAAAGTAGTTATTCAACATGAGGCCAGATCCAAATGACATTTTGAATCATTTTTGGTAGAGTCCAAAAAATCAATTTTCTGATGAAAAACGATTACCCCGTACCTGTCGAACGTTCAAAAAAGTGGTCAATATTGATGAAATTTTAAATTTAATCTTTTGACTTTAAATGACGGTTGGATGTGAATTATTACTTTTTCAACTAAAATAAGTGTGTTTAAAGTCATTTCTGTGCCTGAAATTGGTCAAAATTGAAGCTTCTGAGTAAGCAAAACTCTGTGAAAATGGCAATTTTGGTCACTGTAAGGGTTTAAAAAGTGGTTATTCAACATGAGGCCTGATCCAAATGACATTTTGAATAATTTTTGGTAGAGTCCAAAAAATCAATTTTATGATGAAAAACAATGACCCCGGACCTGTCGAACGTTCAAAAAAGTGGCCAATATTGATGAAATTTTAACATTTAAACTTTTGACTTTAAATGACTGTTGGATGTGAATTATTACTTTTTCAACTAAAATAAGTGGTTTAAAATCATTTCTGTGCCTGAAATTGGTCTAAATTGAAGCTTTTGAGTAAGCGAAAACTCTGTAAAAGTGGCAATTTTGGTCACTGTGAGGGTTTAAAAAGTGGTTATTCAACATGAGGCCCGATCCAAATGACATTTTGAATCATTTTTGGTAGAGTCCAAAAAATCAATTTTCTGATGAAAAACGATTACCCCGTACCTGTCGAACGTTCAAAAAAGTGGTCAATATTGATGAAATTTTAACATTTAATCTTTTGACTTCAAATGACGGTTGGATGTGAATTATTACTTTTTCAAGTAAAATAAGTGTGTTTAAAGTCATTTCTGTGTCTGAAATTGGTCAAAATTGAAGCTTTTGAGTAAGCGAAAACTCTGTAAAAATGGCAATTTTGGTCACTGTGAGGGTTTAAAAAGTGATTATTCAACATGAGGCCCGATCTAAATGACATTTTGAATCATTTTTGGTAGAGTCCAAAAAATCACTTTTCTGATGAAAAACAATGACCCCGGACCTGTCAAACGTTCAAAAAAGTGGTCAATATTGATGAAATTTTACCATTTAATCTTTTGACTTTAAATGACTGTTGGATGTGAATTATTACTTTTTCAACTAAAATAAGTGTGTTTAAAGTCATTTCTGTGCCTGAAATTGGTCAAAATTGAAGCTTTTGAGTAAGAAAAACTTTGTAAAAATGGCAATTTTGGTCACTGTGAGGGTTTAAAAAGTGGTTATTCAACATGAGGCCCGATCCAAATGACATTTTGAATCATTTTTGGTAGAGTCCAAAAAATCAATTTTCTGATGAAAAACGATGACCCCGGACCTCTCGAACTTTCAAAAAATGGTCAATATGGATGACAATTTTACATTTAATCTTTCGACTTTAAATGACGGTTGGTTGTGAATTATTACTTTTTCAAGTAAAATAAGTGTGTTTAAAGTCATTTCTGTGCCTGAAATTGGTCAAAATTGAAGCTTTTGAGTAAGCGAAAACTCTGTAAAAATGGCAATTTTGGTCACTGTGAGGGTTTAAAAAGTGGTTATTCAACATGAGGCCCGATCCAAATGACATTTTGAATCATTTTTGGTAGAGTCCAAAAAATCAATTTTCTGATGAAAAACGATGACCCCGGACCTGTCGAACGTTCAAAAAAGTGGTCAATATTGATGAAATTTTAACATTTAATCTTTTGACTTTAAATGACTGTTGGATGTGAATTATTACTTTTTCAACTAAAATAAGTGTGTTTAAAGTCATTTCTGTGCCTGAAATTGGTCAAAATTGAAGCTTCTGAGTAAGCAAAACTCTGTAAAAATGGCAATTTTGGTCAAGGTGAGGGTTTAAAAAGTGGTTATTCAACATTAGGCCCGATCCAAATGACATTTTGAATCATTTTTGGTAGAGTCCAAAAAATCAATTTTCTGATGAAAAACGATTACCCCGTACCTGTCGAACGTTCAAAAAAGTGGTCAATATTGATGAAATTTTAACATTTAATCTTTTGACTTCAAATGAGGGTTGGATGTGAATTATTACTTTTTCAACTAAAATAAGTGTGTTTAAAGTCATTTCTGTGTCTGAAATTGGTCAAAATTGAAGCTTTTGAGTAAGCGAAAACTCTGTAAAAATGGCAATTTTGGTCACTGTGAGGGTTTAAAAAGTGATTATTCAACATGAGGCCCGATCTAAATGACATTTTGAATCATTTTTGGTAGAGTCCAAAAAATCACTTTTCTGATGAAAAACGATGACCCCGGACCTGTCGAAGGTTCAAAAAAGTGGTCAATATTGATGAAATTTTAACATTTAATCTTTTGACTTTAAATGACTGTTGGATGTGAATTATTACTTTTTCAACTAAAATAAGTGTGTTTAAAGTCGTTTCTGTGCCTGAAATTGGTCAAAATTTAAGCTTCTGAGTAAGCAAAACTCTGAGAAAATGGCAATTTTGGTCACTGTAAGGGTTTAAAAAGTGGTTATTCAACATGAGGCCCGATCCAAATGACATTTTGAATCATTTTTGGTAGAGTCCAAAAAATAAATTTTCTGATGAAAAACGATGACCCCGGACCTGTCGAACGTTCAAAAAAGTGGTCAATATTGATGAAATTTTAACATTTAATCTTTTGACTTTAAATGACTGTTGGATGTGAATTATTACTTTTTCAACTAAAATAAGTGTGTTTAAAGTCATTTCTGTGCCTGAAATTGGTCAAAATTGAAGCTTCTGAGTAAGCAAAACTCTGTAAAAATGGCAATTTTGGTCACTGTGAGGGTTTAAAAAGTGGTTATTCAACATTAGGCCCGATCCAAATGACATTTTGAATAATTTTTGGTAGAGTCCAAAAAATCACTTTTCTGATGAAAAACGATGACCCCGGACCTGTCGAAGGTTAAAAAAATGGTCAATATTGATAAAAATGTAACATTTAATCTTTTGTCTTTAAATGACGGTTGGATGTGAATTATTACTTTTTCAACTAAAATAAGTGTGTTTAAAGTCATTTCTGTGTCTGAAATTGGTCAAAATTGAAGCTTTTGAGTAAGCGAAAACTCTGTAAAAATGGCAATTTTGGTCACTGTGAGGGTTTAAAAAGTGGTTATTCAACATGAGGCTCGATCCAAATGACATTTAGAGTAATTTTTGGTAGAGTCCAAAAAATCAATTTTCTGATGACAAACGATGACCCCGGACCTGTCGAACTTTCAAAAAATGGTCAATATTGATGACAATTTTACATTTAATCTTTTGACTTTAAATGACGGTTGTATGTGAATTATTACTTTTTCAACTAAAATAAATGTGTTTAAAGTCATTTCTGTGCCTGAAATTGGTCTAAATTGAAGCTTTTGAGTAAGCGAAAACTCTGTAAAAGTGGCAATTTTGGTCACTGTGAGGGTTTAAAAAGTGGTTATTCAACATGAGGCCCGATCCAAATGACATTTTGAATCATTTTTGGTAGAGTCCAAAAAATCAATTTTCTGATGAAAAACGATTACCCCGTACCTGTCGAACGTTCAAAAAAGTGGTCAATATTGATGAAATTTTAAATTTAATCTTTTGACTTTAAATGACGGTTGGATGTGAATTATTACTTTTTCAACTAAAATAAGTGTGTTTAAAGTCATTTCTGTGCCTGAAATTGGTCAAAATTGAAGCTTCTGAGTAAGCAAAACTCTGTGAAAATGGCAATTTTGGTCACTGTAAGGGTTTAAAAAGTGGTTATTCAACATGAGGCCTGATCCAAATGACATTTTGAATAATTTTTGGTAGAGTCCAAAAAATCAATTTTATGATGAAAAACAATGACCCCGGACCTGTCGAACGTTCAAAAAAGTGGTCAATATTGATGAAATTTTAACATTTAATCTTTTGACTTCAAATGACGGTTGGATGTGAATTATTACTTTTTCAAGTAAAATAAGTGTGTTTAAAGTCATTTCTGTGTCTGAAATTGGTCAAAATTGAAGCTTTTGAGTAAGCGAAAACTCTGTAAAAATTGCAATTTTGGTCACTGTGAGGGTTTAAAAAGTGATTATTCAACATGAGGCCCGATCTAAATGACATTTTGAATCATTTTTGGTAGAGTCCAAAAAATCACTTTTCTGATGAAAAACGATGACCCCGGACCTGTCAAACGTTCAAAAAAGTGGTCAATATTGATGAAATTTTAACATTTAATCTTTTGACTTTAAATGACGATTGGATGTGAATTATTACATGTTCAACTTAAATAAGTGTGTTTAAAGTCATTTCTGTGCCTGAAATTGGTCAAAATTGAAGCTTTTGAGTAAGCGAAAACTCTGTAAAAATGGCAATTTTGGTCACTGTGAGGGTTTAAAAAGTGATTATTCAACATGAGGCCCGATCTAAATGACATTTTGAATCATGTTTGGTAGAGTCCAAAAAATCAATTTTCTGATGAAAAACGATGACCCCGGACCTGTCAAACGTTCAAAAAAGTGGTCAATATTGATGAAATTTTAACATTTAATCTTTTGACTTTAAATGACGATTGGATGTGAATTATTACATGTTCAACTTAAATAAGTGTGTTTAAAGTCATTTCTGTGCCTGAAATTGGTCAAAATTGAAGCTTTTGAGTAAGCGAAAACTCTGTAAAAATGGCAATTTTGGTCACTGTGAGGGTTTAAAAAGTGGTTATTCAACATGAGGCCCGATCCAAATGACATTTTGAATCATTTTTGGTAGAGTCCAAAAAATCAATTTTCTGATGAAAAAACGATGACCCCGGACCTGTCGAATGTTCAAAAAAGTGGTCAATATTGATGAAATTTTAACATTTAATCTTTTGACTTTAAATGACTGTTGGATGTGAATTATTACTTTTTCAACTAAAATAAGTGTGTTTAAAGTCATTTCTGTGCCTGAAATTGGTCAAAATTGAAGCTTTTGAGTAAGCAAAACTTTGTAAAAATGGCAATTTTGGTCACTGTGAGGGTTTAAAAAGTGGTTATTCAACATGAGGCCCGATCCAAATGACATTTTGAATCATTTTTGGTAGAGTCCAAAAAATCAATTTTCTGATGAAAAACGATGACCCCGGACCTGTCGAACTTTCAAAAAATGGTCAATATGGATGACAATTTTACATTTAATCTTTTGACTTTAAATGACGGTTGGTTGTGAATTATTACTTTTTCAAGTAAAATAAGTGTGTTTAAAGTCATTTCTGTGCCTGAAATTGGTCAAAATTGAAGCTTTTGAGTAAGCGAAAACTCTGTAAAAATGGCAATTTTGGTCACTGTGAGGGTTTAAAAAGTGGTTATTCAACATGAGGCCCGATCCAAATGACATTTTGAATCATTTTTGGTAGAGTCCAAAAAATCAATTTTCTGATGAAAAACGATGACCCCGGACCTGTCGAACGTTCAAAAAAGTGGTCCATATTGATGAAATTTTAACATTTAATCTTTTGACTTTAAATGACTGTTGGATATGAATTATTACTTTTTCAACTAAAATAAGTGTGTTTAAAGTCATTTCTGTGCCTGAAATTGGTCAAAATTGAAGCTTCTGAGTAAGCAAAACTCTGTAAAAATGGCAATTTTGGTCAAGGTGAGGGTTTAAAAAGTGGTTATTCAACATTAGGCCCGATCCAAATGACATTTTGAATCATTTTTGGTAGAGTCCAAAAAATCTATTTTCTGATGAAAAACGATTACCCCGTACCTGTCGAACGTTAAAAAAAGTGGTTAATATTGATGAAATTTTAACATTTAATCTTTTGACTTCAAATGACGGTTGGATGTGAATTATTACTTTTTCAACTAAAATAAGTGTGTTTAAAGTCATTTCTGTGTCTGAAATTGGTCAAAATTGAAGCTTTTGAGTAAGCGAAAACTCTGTAAAAATGGCAATTTTGGTCACTGTGAGGGTTTAAAAAGTGATTATTCAACATGAGGCCCGATCTAAATGACATTTTGAATCATTTTTGGTAGAGTCCAAAAAATCACTTTTCTGATGAAAAACGATGACCCCGGACCTGTCGAAGGTTCAAAAAAGTGGTCAATATTGATGAAATTTTAACATTTAATCTTTTGACTTTAAATGACTGTTGGATGTGAATTATTACTTTTTCAACTAAAATAAGTGTGTTTAAAGTCGTTTCTGTGCCTGAAATTGGTCAAAATTTAAGCTTCTGAGTAAGCAAAACTCTGAGAAAATGGCAATTTTGGTCACTGTAAGGGTTTAAAAAGTGGTTATTCAACATGAGGCCCGATCCAAATGACATTTTGAATCATTTTTGGAAGAGTCCAAAAAATCATTTTTCTGATGATAAACAATTACCCCGTACCTGTCGAACGTTCAAAAAAGTGGTCAATATTGATGAAATTTTAACATTTAATCTTTTGACTTTAAATGACGGTTGGATGTGAATTATTACTTTTTCAACTAAAATAAGTGTGTTTAAAGTCATTTCTGTGCCTGAAATTGGTCAAAATTGAAGCTTTTGAGTAGGCAAAACTTTGTAAAAATGGCAATTTTGGTCACTGTGAGGGTTTAAAAAGTGGTTATTCAACATGAGGCCCGATCCAAATGACATTTTGAATCATTTTTGGTATAGCCCACAAAATCAATTTTCTGATGACAAACGATGACCCCGGACCTGTCGAACGTTCAAAAAAGTGGTCAATATTGATGAAATTTTAACATTTAATCTTTTGACTTTAAATGACTGTTGGATGTGAATTATTACTTTTTCAACTAAAATAAGTGTGTTTAAAGTCATTTCTGTGCCTGAAATTGGTAAAAATTGAAGCTTCTGAGTAAGCAAAACTCTGTGAAAATGGCAATTTTGGTCACCGTAAGGGTTTAAAAAGTGGTTATTCAACATGAGGCCCGATCCAAATGACATTTTGAATCATTTTTGGTAGAGTCCAAAACATCACTTTTCTGATGAAACACGATGACCCCGGACCTGTCGAACGTTCAAAAAAATGGTCAATATTGATGAAATTGTAACATTTAATCTTTTGTCTTTAAATGACGGTTGGATGTGAATTGTTACTTTTTCAACTAAAATAAGTGTGTTTAAAGTCATTTCTGTGCCTGAAATTGGTCAAAATTGAAGCTTTTGAGTAAGCGAAAACTCTGTAAAAATGGCAATTTTGGTCACTGTGAGGGTTTAAAAAGTGGTTATTCAACATGAGGCCCGATCCAAATGACATTTTGAGTCATTTTTGGTAGAGTCCAAAAAATCAATTGTCTGATGAAAAACGATGACCCCGGACCTGTCGAACTTTCAAAAAATGGTCAATATTGATGACAATTTTACATTTAATCTTTTGACTTTAAATGACGGTTGGTTGTGAATTATTACTTTTTCAAGTAAAATAAGTGTGTTTAAAGTCATTTCTGTGCCTGAAATTGGTCAAAATTGAAGCTTTTGAGTAAGCGAAAACTCTGTAAAAATGGCAATTTTGGTCACTGTGAGGGTTCAAAAAGTGGTTATTCAACATGAGGCCCGATCCAAATGACATTTTGAATCATTTTTGGTAGAGTCCAAAAAATCAATTTTCTGATGAAAAACGATGACCCCGGACCTGTCGAACGTTCAAAAAAGTGGTCAATATTGATGAAATTTTAACATTTAATCTTTTGACTTTAAATGACTGTTGGATGTGAATTATTACTTTTTCAACTAAAATAAGTGTGTTTAAAGTCATTTCTGTGCCTGAAATTGGTCAAAATTGAAGCTTCTGAGTAAGCAAAACTCTGTAAAAATGGCATTTTTGGTCACTGTGAGGGTTTAAAAAGTGGTTATTCAACATTAGGCCCGATCCAAATCACATTTTGAATAATTTTTGGTAGAGTCCAAAAAATCACTTTTCTGATGAAAAACGATGACCCCGGACCTGTCGAAGGTTCAAAAAATGGTCAATATTGATGAAAATGTAACATTTAATCTTTTGTCTTTAAATGACGGTTGGATGTGAATTATTACTTTTTCAACTAAAATAAGTGTGTTTAAAGTCATTTCTGTGTCTGAAATTGGTCGAAATTGAAGCTTTTGAGTAAGCGAAAACTCTGTAAAAATGGCAATTTTGGTCACTGTGAGGGTTTAAAAAGTGATTATTCAACATGAGGCCCGATCTAAATGACATTTTGAATCATTTTTGGTAGAGTCCAAAAAATCAATTTTCTGATGAAAAACGATGACCCCGGACCTGTCGAACGTTCAAAAAAGTGGTCAATATTGATGAAATTTTAACATTTAATCTTTTGACTTTAAATGACGATTGGATGTGAATTATTACATGTTCAACTAAAATAAGTGTGTTTAAAGTCATTTCTGTGCCTGAAATTGGTCAAAATTGAAGCTTTTGAGTAAGCAAAACTCTGTGAAAATGGCAATTTTGGTCACTGTAAGGGTTTAAAAAGTAGTTATTCAACATGAGGCCCGATCCAAATGACATTTTGAATCATTTTTGGTAGAGTCCAAAAAATCAATTTTCTGATGAAAAACGATTACCCCGTACCTGTCGAACGTTCAAAAAAGTGGTCAATATTGATGAAATTTTAAATTTAATCTTTTGACTTTAAATGACGGTTGGATGTGAATTATTACTTTTTCAACTAAAATAAGTGTGTTTAAAGTCATTTCTGTGCCTGAAATTGGTCAAAATTGAAGCTTCTGAGTAAGCAAAACTCTGTGAAAATGGCAATTTTGGTCACTGTAAGGGTTTAAAAAGTGGTTATTCAACATGAGGCCTTATCCAAATGACATTTTGAATCATTTTTGGTAGAGTCCAAAAAATCAATTTTATGATGAAAAACAATGACCCCGGACCTGTCGAACGTTCAAAAAAGTGGTCAATATTGATGAAATTTTAACATTTAAACTTTTGACTTTAAATGACTGTTGGATGTGAATTATTACTTTTTCAACTAAAATAAGTGGTTGAAAATCATTTCTGTGCCTGAAATTGGTCTAAATTGAAGCTTTTGAGTAAGCGAAAACTCTGTAAAAGTGGCAATTTTGGTCACTGTGAGGGTTTAAAAAGTGGTTATTCAACATGAGGCCCGATCCAAATGACATTTTGAATCATTTTTGGTAGAGTCCAAAAAATCAATTTTCTGATGAAAAACGATTACCCCGTACCTGTCGAACGTTCAAAAAAGTGGTCAATATTGATGAAATTTTAACATTTAATCTTTTGACTTCAAATGACGGTTGGATGTGAATTATTACTTTTTCAACTAAAATAAGTGTGTTTAAAGTCATTTCTGTGTCTGAAATTGGTCAAAATTGAAGCTTTTGAGTAAGCGAAAACTCTGTAAAAATGGCAATTTTGGTCACTGTGAGGGTTTAAAAAGTGATTATTCAACATGAGGCCCGATCTAAATGACATTTTGAATCATTTTTGGTAGAGTCCAAAAAATCACTTTTCTGATGAAAAACGATGACCCTGGACCTGTCGAAGGTTCAAAAAATGGTCAATATTGATGAAAATGTAACATTTAATCTTTTGTCTTTAAATGACGGTTGGATGTGAATTATTACTTTTTCAACTAAAATAAGTGTGTTTAAAGTCATTTCTGTGTCTGAAATTGGTCAAAATTGAAGTTTAAGTAAGCGAAAACTCTGTAAAAATGGCAGTTTTGGTCACTGTGAGGGTTTAAAAAGTGATTATTCAACATGAGGCCCGATCTAAATGACATTTTGAATCATTTTTGGTAGAGTCCAAAAAATCAATTTTCTGATGAAAAACGATGACCCCGGACCTGTCAAACGTTAAAAAAAGTGGTCAATATTGATGAAATTTTAACATTTAATCTTTTGACTTTAAATGACTGTTGGATGTGAATTATTACTTTTTCAACTAAAATAAGTGTGTTTAAAGTCATTTCTGTGTCTGAAATTGGTCAAAATTGAAGCTTTTGAGTAAGCGAAAACTCTGTAAAAATGGCAATTTTGGTCACTGTGAGGGTTTAAAAAGTGATTATTCAACATGAGGCCCGATCTAAATGACATTTTGAATCATTTTTGGTAGAGTCCAAAAAATCAATTTTCTGATGAAAAACGATGACCCCGGACCTGTCGAACGTTCAAAAAAGTGGTCAATATTGATGAAATTTTAACATTTAATCTTTTGACTTTAAATGACGATTGGATGTGAATTATTACATGTTCAACTAAAATAAGTGTGTTTAAAGTCATTTCTGTGCCTGAAATTGGTCAAAATTGAAGCTTTTGAGTAAGCGAAAACTCTGTAAAAATGGCAATTTTGGTCACTGTGAGGGTTTAAAAAGTGGTTATTCAACATGAGGCTCGATCCAAATGACATTTAGAGTAATTTTTGGTAGAGTCCAAAAAATCAATTTTCTGATGACAAACGATGACCCCGGACCTGTCGAACGTTCAAAAAAGTGGTCAATATTGATGAAATTTTAACATTTAATCTTTTGACTTTAAATGGCGGTTGGATGTGAAATATTACTTTTTCAACTAAAATAAGTGTGTTTAAAGTCATTTCTGTGCCTTAAATTGGTCAAAATTGAAGCTTCTGAGTAAGCAAAACTCTGTAAAAATGGCAATTTTGGTCACTGTGAGGGTCTAAAAAGTGGTTATTCAACATGAGGCCTGATCCAAATGACATTTTGAATCATTTTTGGTAGAGTCCAAAAAATCAATTGTCTGATGAAAAACGATGACCCCGGACCTGTCGAACTTTCAAAAAATGGTCAATATTGATGACAATTTTACATTTATTCTTTTGACTTTAAATGACGGTTGGATGTGAATTATTACTTTTTCAACTTAAATAAGTGTGTTTAAAGTCATTTCTGTGCCTGAAATTGGTCAAAATTGAAGCTTTTGAGTAAGCAAAACTCTGTGAAAATGGCAATTTTGGTCACTGTAAGGGTTTAAAAAGTAGTTATTCAACATGAGGCCCGATCCAAATGACATTTTGAATCATTTTTGGTAGAGTCCAAAAAATCAATTTTCTGATGAAAAACGATTACCCCGTACCTGTCGAACGTTCAAAAAAGTGGTCAATATTGATGAAATTTTAAATTTAATCTTTTGACTTTAAATGACGGTTGGATGTGAATTATTACTTTTTCAACTAAAATAAGTGTGTTTAAAGTCATTTCTGTGCCTGAAATTGGTCAAAATTGAAGCTTCTGAGTAAGCAAAACTCTGTGAAAATGGCAATTTTGGTCACTGTAAGGGTTTAAAAAGTGGTTATTCAACATGAGGCCTGATCCAAATGACATTTTGAATCATTTTTGGTAGAGTCCAAAAAATCAATTTTATGATGAAAAACAATGACCCCGGACCTGTTGAACGTTCAAAAAAGTGGTCAATATTGATGAAATTTTAACATTTAAACTTTTGACTTTAAATGACTGTTGGATGTGAATTATTACTTTTTCAACTAAAATAAGTGGTTTAAAATCATTTCTGTGCCTGAAATTGGTCTAAATTGAAGCTTTTGAGTAAGCGAAAACTCTGTAAAAGTGGCAATTTTGGTCACTGTGAGGGTTTAAAAAGTGGTTATTCAACATGAGGCCCGATCCAAATGACATTTTGAATCATTTTTGGTAGAGTCCAAAAAATCAATTTTCTGATGAAAAACGATTACCCCGTACCTGTCGAACGTTCAAAAAAGTGGTCAATATTGATGAAATTTTAACATTTAATCTTTTGACTTCAAATGACGGTTGGATGTGAATTATTACTTTTTCAACTAAAATAAGTGTGTTTAAAGTCATTTCTGTGTCTGAAATTGGTCAAAATTGAAGCTTTTGAGTAAGCGAAAACTCTGTAAAAATGGCAATTTTGGTCACTGTGAGGGTTTAAAAAGTGATTATTCAACATGAGGCCCGATCTAAATGACATTTTGAATCATTTTTGGTAGAGTCCAAAAAATCACTATTCTGATAAAAAACGATGACCCCGGACCTGTCGAAGGTTAAAAAAATTGTCAATATTGATGAAAATTTAACATTTAATCTTTTGTCTTTAAATGGCGGTTGGATGTGAATTATTACTTTTTCAACTAAAATAAGTGTGTTTAAAGTCATTTCTGTGTCTGAAATTGGTCAAAATTGAAGCTTTTGAGTAAGCGAAAACTCTGTAAAAATGGCAATTTTGGTCACTGTGAGGGTTTAAAAAGTGATTATTCAACATGAGGCCCGATCTAAATGACATTTTGAATCATTTTTGGTAGAGTCCAAAAAATCAATTTTCTGATGAAAAACGATGACCCCGGACCTGTCAAACGTTCAAAAAAGTGGTCAATATTGATGAAATTTTAACATTTAATCTTTTGACTTTAAATGACTGTTGGATGTGAATTATTACTTTTTCAACTAAAATAAGTGTGTTTAAAGTCATTTCTGTGCCTGAAATTGGTCAAAATTGAAGCTTTTGAGTAAGCAAAACTTTGTAAAAATGGCAATTTTGGTCACTGTGAGGGTTTAAAAAGTGGTTATTCAACATGAGGCCCGATCCAAATGACATTTTGAATCATTTTTGGTAGAGTCCAAAAAATCTATTTTCTGATGAAAAAGGATGACCCCGGACCTGTCGAACGTTCAAAAAAGTGGTCAATATTGATGAAATGTTAACATTTAATCTTTTGACTTTAAATGACTGTTGGATGTGAATTATTACTTTTTCAACTAAAATAAGTGTGTTTAAAGTCATTTCTGTGCCTGAAATTGGTCAAAATTGAAGCTTTTGAGTAAGCGAAACTTTGTAAAAATGGCAATTTTGGTCACTGTGAGGGTTTAAAAAGTGGTTATTCAACATGAGGCCCGATCCAAATGACATTTTGAATCATTTTTGGTAGAGTCCAAAAAATCAATTTTCTGATGAAAAACGATGACCCCGGACCTGTCGAACGTTCAAAAAAGTGGTCAATATTGATGAAATGTTAACATTTAATCTTTTGACTTTAAATGACTGTTGGATGTGAATTATTACTTTTTCAACTAAAATAAGTGTGTTTAAAGTCGTTTCTGTGCCTGAAATTGGTCAAAATTGAAGCTTTTGAGTAGGCAAAACTTTGTAAAAATGGCAATTTTGGTCACTGTGAGGGTTTAAAAAGTGGTTATTCAACATGAGGCCCGATCCAAATGACATTTTGAATCATTTTTGGTATAGCCCACAAAATCAATTTTCTGATGACAAACGATGACCCCGGACCTGTCGAACGTTCAAAAAAGTGGTCAATATTGATGAAATTTTAACATTTAATCTTTTGACTTTAAATGACTGTTGGATGTGAATTATTACTTTTTCAACTAAAATAAGTGTGTTTAAAGTCATTTCTGTGCCTGAAATTGGTAAAAATTGAAGCTTCTGAGTAAGCAAAACTCTGTGAAAATGGCAATTTTGGTCACCGTAAGGGTTTAAAAAGTGGTTATTCAACATGAGGCCCGATCCAAATGACATTTTGAATCATTTTTGGTAGAGTCCAAAACATCACTTTTCTGATGAAACACGATGACCCCGGACCTGTCGAACGTTCAAAAAATGGTCAATATTGATGACAATTTTACATTTAATCTTTTGACTTAAAATGACGGTTGGATGTGAATTATTACTTTTTCAACTAAAATAAGTGTGTTTAAAGTCATTTCTGTGCCTGAAATTGGTCAAAATTGAAGCTTTTGAGTAAGCAAAACTCTGTGAAAATGGCAATTTTGGTCACTGTAAGGGTTTAAAAAATAGTTATTCAACATGAGGCCCGATCCAAATGACATTTTGAATAATTTTTGGTAGAGTCCAAAAAATCAATTTTCTGATGAAAAACGATTACCCCGTACCTGTCGAACGTTCAAAAAAGTGGTCAATATTGATGAAATTTTAACATTTAATCTTTTGACTTTAAATGACTGTTGGATGTGAATTATTACTTTTTCAACTAAAATAAGTGTGTTTAAAGTCATTTCTGTGCCTGAAATTGGTCAAAATTGAAGCTTCTGAGTAAGCAAAACTCTGTAAAAATGGCAATTTTGGTCACTGTGAGGGTTTAAAAAGTGGTTATTCAACATTAGGCCCGATCCAAATGACATTTTGAATAATTTTTGGTAGAGTCCAAAAAATCACTTTTCTGATGAAAAACGATGACCCCGGACCTGTCGAAGGTTCAAAAAATGGTCAATATTGATGAAAATGTAACATTTAATCTTTTGTCTTTAAATGACGGTTGGATGTGAATTGTTACTTTTTCAACTAAAATAAGTGTGTTTAAAGTCATTTCTGTGCCTGAAATTGGTCAAAATTGAAGCTTTTGAGTAAGCGAAAACTCTGTAAAAATGGCAATTTTGGTCACTGTGAGGGTTTAAAAAGTGGTTATTCAACATGAGGCCCGATCCAAATGACATTTTGAATCATTTTTGGTAGAGTCCAAAAAATCAATTTTCTGATGAAAAACGATGACCCCGGACCTGTCGAACGTTCAAAAAAGTGGTCAATATTGATGAAATTTTAACATTTAATCTTTTGACTTTAAATGACGATTGGATGTGAATTATTACATGTTCAACTAAAATAAGTGTGTTTAAAGTCATTTCTGTGCCTGAAATTGGTCAAAATTGAAGCTTCTGAGTAAGCAAAACTCTGTAAAAATGGCAATTTTGGTCACTGTGAGGGTCTAAAAAGTGGTTATTCAACATGAGGCCTGATCCAAATGACATTTTGAATCATTTTTGGTAGAGTCCAAAAAATCAATTGTCTGATGAAAAACGATGACCCCGGACCTGTCGAACTTTCAAAAAATGGTCAATATTGATGACAATTTTACATTTAATCTTTTGACTTTAAATGACGGTTGGATGTGAATTATTACTTTTTCAACTAAAATAAGTGTGTTTAAAGTCATTTCTGTGCCTGAAATTGGTCAAAATTGAAGCTTTTGAGTAAGCAAAACTCTGTGAAAATGGCAATTTTGGTCACTGTAAGGGTTTAAAAAGTAGTTATTCAACATGAGGCCCGATCCAAACAACATTTTGAATCATTTTTGGTAGAGTCCAAAAAATCACTTTTCTGATGAAAAACGATAACCCCGGACCTGTCGAAGGTTCAAAAAATGGTCAATATTGATGAAAATGTAACATTTAATCTTTTGTCTTTAAATGACGGTTGGATGTGAATTATTACTTTTTCATCTAAAATAAGTGTGTTTAAAGTCATTTCTGTGTCTGAAATTGGTCAAAATTGAAGCTTTTGAGTAAGCGAAAACTCTGTAAAAATTGCAATTTTGGTCACTGTGAGGGTTTAAAAAGTGATTATTCAACATGAGGCCCGATCTAAATGACATTTTGAATCATTTTTGGTAGAGTCCAAAAAATCAATTTTCTGATGAAAAACGATGACCCCGGACCTGTCGAACGTTCAAAAAAATGGTCAATATTGATGACAATTTTACATTTAATCTTTTGACTTTAAATGACGGTTGGATGTGAATTATTACTTTTTCAACTAAAATAAGTGTGTTTAAAGTCATTTCTGTGCCTGAAATTGGTCAAAATTGAAGCTTTTGAGTAAGCAAAACTCTGTGAAAATGGCAATTTTGGTCACTGTAAGGGTTTAAAAAGTAGTTATTCAACATGAGGCCCGATCCAAATGACATTTTGAATCATTTTTGGTAGAGTCCAAAAAAATCAATTTTCTGATGAAAAACGATTACCCCGTACCTGTCGAACGTTCAAAAAAGTGGTCAATATTGATGAAATTTTAAATTTAATCTTTTGACTTTAAATGACGGTTGGATGTGAATTATTACTTTTTCAACTAAAATAAGTGTGTTTAAAGTCATTTCTGTGCCTGAAATTGGTCAAAATTGAAGATTCTGAGTAAGCAAAACTCTGTGAAAATGGCAATTTTGGTCACTGTAAGTGTTTAAAAAGTGGTTATTCAACATGAGGCCTGATCCAAATGACATTTTGAATCATTTTTGGTAGAGTCCAAAAAATCCAATTTTATGATGAAAAACAATGACCCCGGACCTGTCGAACGTTCAAAAAAGTGGTCAATATTGATGAAATTTTAACATTTAAACTTTTGACTTTAAATGACTGTTGGATGTGAATTATTACTTTTTCAACTAAAATAAGTGGTTTAAAATCATTTCTGTGCCTGAAATTGGTCTAAATTGAAGCTTTTGAGTAAGCGAAAACTCTGTAAAAGTGGCAATTTTGGTCACTGTGAGGGTTTAAAAAGTGGTTATTCAACATGAGGCCCGATCCAAATGACATTTTGAATCATTTTTGGTAGAGTCCAAAAAATCAATTTTCTGATGAAAAACGATTACCCCGTACCTGTCGAACGTTCAAAAAAGTGGTCAATATTGATGAAATTTTAACATTTAATCTTTTGACTTCAAATGACGGTTGGATGTGAATTATTACTTTTTCAACTAAAATAAGTGTGTTTAAAGTCATTTCTGTGTCTGAAATTGGTCAAAATTGAAGCTTTTGAGTAAGCGAAAACTCTGTAAAAATGGCAATTTTGGTCACTGTGAGGGTTTAAAAAGTGATTATTCAACATGAGGCCCGATATAAATGACATTTTGAATCATTTTTGGTAGAGTCCAAAAAATCACTTTTCTGATGAAAAACGATGACCCCGGACCTGTCGAAGGTTCAAAAAATGGTCAATATTGATGAAAATGTAACATTTAATCTTTTGTCTTTAAATGACGGTTGGATGTGAATTATTACTTTTTCAACTAAAATAAGTGTGTTTAAAGTCATTTCTGTGTCTGAAATTGGTCAAAATTGAAGCTTTTGAGTAAGCGAAAACTCTGTAAAAATGGCAATTTTGGTCACTGTGAGGTTTTAAAAAGTGATTATTCAACATGAGGCCCGATCTAAATGACATTTTGAATCATTTTTGGTAGAGTCCAAAAAATCAATTTTCGGATGAAAAACGATGACCCCGGACCTGTCGAACGTTCAAAAAAGTGGTCAATATTGATGAAATTTTAACATTTAATCTTTTGACTTTAAATGACGATTGGATGTGAATTATTACATGTTCAACTAAAATAAGTGTGTTTAAAGTCATTTCTGTGCCTGAAATTGGTCAAAATTGAAGCTTTTGAGTAAGCGAAAACTCTGTAAAAATGGCAATTTTGGTCACTGTGAGGGTTTAAAAAGTGGTTATTCAACATGAGGCCCGATCCAAATGACATTTAGAGTAATTTTTGGTAGAGTCCAAAAAATCAATTTTCTGATGACAAACGATTACCCCGTACCTGTCGAACGTTCAAAAAAGTGGTCAATATTGATGACATTTTAACATTTAATCTTTTGACTTCAAATGACGGTTGGATGTGAATTATTACTTTTTCAACTAAAATAAGTGTGTTTAAAGTCATTTCTGTGTCTGAAATTGGTCAAAATTGAAGCTTTTGAGTAAGCGAAAACTCTGTAAAAATGGCAATTTTGGTCACTGTGAGGGTTTAAAAAGTGATTATTCAACATGAGGCCCGATCTAAATGACATTTTGAATCATTTTTGGTAGAGTCCAAAAAATCACTTTTCTGATGAAAAACGATGACCCCGAACCTGTCGAAGGTTCAAAAAATGGTCAATATTGATGAAAATGTAACATTTAATCTTTTGTCTTTAAATGACGGTTGGATGTGAATTATTACTTTTTCAACTAAAATAAGTGTGTTTAAAGTCATTTCTGTGTCTGAAATTGGTCAAAATTGAAGCTTTTGAGTAAGCGAAAACTCTGTAAAAATGGCAATTTTGGTCACTGTGAGGGTTTAAAAAGTGATTATTCAACATGAGGCCCGATCTAAATGACATTTTGAATTATTTTTGGTAGAGTCCAAAAAATCAATTTTCTGATGAAAAACGATGACCCCGGACCTGTCAAACGTTCAAAAAAGTGGTCAATATTGATGAAATGTTAACATTTAATCTTTTGACTTTAAATGACGATTGGATGTGAATTATTACATGTTCAACTAAAATAAATGTGTTTAAAGTCATTTCTGTGCCTGAAATTGGTCAAAATTGAAGCTTTTGAGTAAGCGAAACTTTGTAAAAATGGCAATTTTGGTCACTGTGAGGGTTTAAAAAGTGGTTATTCAACATGAGGCCCGATCCAAATGACATTTTGAATCATTTTTGGTAGAGTCCAAAAAATCAATTTTCTGATGAAAAACGATGACCCCGGACCTGTCGAACGTTCAAAAAAGTGGTCAATATTGATGAAATTTTAACATTTAATCTTTTGTCTTTAAATGACGTTTGGATGTGAATTATTACTTTTTCAACTAAAATAAGTGTGTTTAAAGTCATTTCTGTGTCTGAAATTGGTCAAAATTGAAGCTTTTGAGTAAGCGAAAACTCTGTAGAAATGGCAATTTTGGTCACTGTGAGGGTTTAAAAAGTGGTTATTCAACATGAGGCCCGATCCAAATGACATTTTGAATCATTTTTGGTAGAGTCCAAAAAATCTATTTTCTCATGAAAAACGATGACCCCGGACCTGTCGAACGTTCAAAAAAGTGGTCAATATTGATGAAATTTTAACATTTAATCTTTTGACTTTAAATCGCGGTTGGATGTGAAATATTACTTTTTCAACTAAAATAAGTGTGTTTAAAGTCATTTCTGTGCCTGAAATTGGTCAAAATTGAAGCTTTTGAGTAAGCAAAACTCTGTGAAAATGGCAATTTTGGTCACTGTAAGGGTTTAAAAAGTAGTTATTCAACATGAGGCCCGATCCAAATGACATTTTGAATCATTTTTGGTAGAGTCCAAAAAATCAATTTTCTGATGAAAAACGATTACCCCGGACCTGTCGAACGTTCAAAAAAGTGGTCAATATTGATGAAATTTTAACATTTAATCTTTTGTCTTTAAATGACGTTTGGATGTGAATTATTACTTTTTCAACTAAAATAAGTGTGTTTAAAGTCATTTCTGTGTCTGAAATTGGTCAAAATTGAAGCTTTTGAGTAAGCGAAAACTCTGTAGAAATGGCAATTTTGGTCACTGTGAGGGTTTAAAAAGTGGTTATTCAACATGAGGCCCGATCCAAATGACATTTTGAATAATTTTTGGTAGAGTCCAAAAAATCAATTTTCTCATGAAAAACGATGACCCCGGACCTGTCGAACGTTCAAAAAAGTGGTCAATATTGATGAAATTTTAACATTTAATCTTTTGACTTTAAATGACTATTGGATGTGAATTATTACTTTGTCAACTAAAATAAGTGTGTTTAAAGTCATTTCTGTGCCTGAAATTGGTCAAAATTGAAGCTTTTGAGTAAGCAAAACTTTGTAAAAATGGCAATTTTGGTCACTGTGAGGGTTTAAAAAGTGGTTATTCAACATGAGGCCCGATCCAAATGACATTTTGAATCATTTTTGGTATAGCCCACAAAATCAATTTTCTGATGACAAACGATGACCCCGGACCTGTCGAACGTTCAAAAAAGTGGTCAATATTGATGAAATTTTAACATTTAATCTTTTGACTTTAAATGACTGTTGGATGTGAATTGTTACTTTTTCAACTAAAATAAGTGTGTTTAAAGTCATTTCTGTGCCTGAAATTGGTCAAAATTGAAAATTTTGAGTAAGCGAAAACTCTGTAAAAATGGCAATTTTGGTCACTGTGAGGGTTTAAAAAGTGGTTATTCAACATGAGGCCCGATCCAAATGACATTTTGAATCATTTTTGGTAGAGTCCAAAAAATCAATTTTCTGATGAAAAACGATGACCCCGGACCTGTCGAACGTTCAAAAAAGTGGTCAATATTGATGAAATTTTAACATTTAATCTTTTGACTTTAAATGACGATTGGATGTGAATTATTACATGTTCAACTAAAATAAGTGTGTTTAAAGTCATTTCTGTGCCTGAAATTGGTCAAAATTGAAGCTTTTGAGTAAGCGAAAACTCTGTAAAAATGGCAATTTTGGTCACTGTGAGGGTTTAAAAAGTGGTTATTCAACATGAGGCTCGATCCAAATGACATTTAGAGTAATTTTTGGTAGAGTCCAAAAAATCAATTTTCTGATGACAAACGATGTCCCCGGACCTGTCGAACGTTCAAAAAAGTGGTCAATATTGATGAAATTTTAACATTTAATCTTTTGACTTTAAATGCCGTTTGGATGTGAAATATTACTTTTTCAACTAAAATAAGTGTGTTTAAAGTCATTTCTGTGCCTGAAATTGGTCAAAATTGAAGCTTCTGAGTAAGCAAAACTCTGTAAAAATGGCAATTTTGGTCACTGTGAGGGTCTAAAAAGTGGTTATTCAACATGAGGCCTGATCCAAATGACATTTTGCATCATTTTTGGTAGAGTCCAAAAAATCAATTGTCTGATGAAAAACGATGACCCCTGACCTGTCGAACTTTCAAAAAATGGTCAATATTGATGACAATTTTACATTTAATCTTTTGATTTTAAATGACGGTTGGATGTGAATTATTACTTTTTCAACTAAAATAAGTGTGTTTAAAGTCATTTCTGTGCCTGAAATTGGTCAAAATTGAAGCTTTTGAGTAAGCAAAACTCTGTAAAAATGGCAATTTTGGTCACTGTGAGGGTCTAAAAAGTGGTTATTCACCATGAGGCCTGATCCAAATGACATTTTGAATCATTTTTGGCAGAGTCCAAAAAATCAATTGTCTGATGAAAAACGATGACCCCGGACCTGTCGAACTTTCAAAAAATGGTCAATATTGATGACAATTTTACATTTAATCTTTTGACTTTAAATGACGGTTGGATGTGAATTATTACTTTTTCAACTAAAATAAGTGTGTTTAAAGTAATTTCTGTGCCTGAAATTGGTCAAAATTGAAGCTTTTGAGTAAGCAAAACTCTGTGAAAATGGCAATTTTGGTCACTGTAAGGGTTTAAAAAGTAGTTATTCAACATGAGGCCCGATCCAAATGACATTTTGAATCATTTTTGGTAGAGTCCAAAAAATCAATTTTCTGATGAAAAACGATTACCCCGTACCTGTCGAACGTTCAAAAAAGTGGTCAATATTGATGAAATTTTAAATTTAATCTTTTGACTTTAAATGACGGTTGGATGTGAATTATTACTTTTTCAACTAAAATAAGTGTGTTTAAAGTCATTTCTGTGCCTGAAATTGGTCAAAATTGAAGCTTCTGAGTAAGCAAAACTCTGTGAAAATGGCAATTTTGGTCACTGTAAGTGTTTAAAAAGTGGTTATTCAACATGAGGCCTGATCCAAATGACATTTTGAATCATTTTTGGTAGAGTCCAAAAAATCAATTTTATGATGAAAAACAATGACCCCGGACCTGTCGAACGTTCAAAAAAGTGGTCAATATTGATGAAATTTTAACATTTAAACTTTTGACTTTAAATGACTGTTGGATGTGAATTATTACTTTTTCAACTAAAATAAGTGGTTTAAAATCATTTCTGTGCCTGAAATTGGTCAAAATTGAAGCTTTTGAGTAAGCGAAACTTTGTAAAAATGTCAATTTTGGTCACTGTGAGGGTTTAAAAAGTGGTTATTCAACATGAGGCCCGATCCAAATGACATTTTGAATCATTTTTGGTAGAGTCCAAAAAATCAATTTTCTGATGAAAAATGATGACCCCGGACCTGTCGAACGTTCAAAAAAGTGGTCAATATTGATGAAATTTTAACATTTAATCTTTTGTCTTTAAATGACGTTTGGATGTGAATTATTACTTTTTCAACTAAAATAAGTGTGTTTAAAGTCATTTCTGTGTCTGAAATTGGTCAAAATTGAAGCTTTTGAGTAAGCGAAAACTCTGTAAAAATGGCAATTTTGGTCACTGTGAGGTTTTAAAAAGTGATTATTCAACATGAGGCCCGATCTAAATGACATTTTGAATCATTTTTGGTAGAGTCCAAAAAATCAATTTTCTGATGAAAAACGATGACCCCGGACCTGTCGAACGTTCAAAAAAGTGGTCAATATTGATGAAATTTTAACATTTAATCTTTTGACTTTAAATGACGATTGGATGTGAATTATTACATGTTCAACTAAAATAAGTGTGTTTAAAGTCATTTCTGTGCCTGAAATTGGTCAAAATTGAAGCTTTTGAGTAAGCGAAAACTCTGTAAAAATGGCAATTTTGGTCACTGTGAGGGTTTAAAAAGTGGTTATTCAACATGAGGCCCGATCCAAATGACATTTAGAGTAATTTTTGGTAGAGTCCAAAAAATCAATTTTCTGATGACAAACGATGACCCCGGACCTGTCGAACGTTCAAAAAAGTGGTCAATATTGATGAAATTTTAACATTTAATCTTTTGACTTTAAATGACGGTTGGATGTGAATTATTACTTTTTCAACTAAAATAAGTGTGTTTAAAGTCATTTCTGTGCCTGAAATTGGTCAAAATTGAAGCTTTTGAGAAAGCAAACCTCTGTAAAAATGGCAATTTTGGTCACTGTGAGGGTTTAAAAAGTGGTTATTCAACATGAGGCCCGATCCAAATGACATTTTGAATCATTTTTGGTAGAGTCCAAAAAATCAATTTTCTGATTAAAAACGATGACCCCGGACCTGTCGAACGTTCAAAAAACGTGGTCAATATTGATGAAATTTTAACATTTAATCTTTTGATTTTAACTGACTGTTGGATGTGAATTATTACTTTTTCAACTAAAATAAGTGTGTTTAAAGTCATTTCTGTGCCTGAAATTGGTCAAAATTGAAGCTTTTGAGTAAGCGAAAACTCTGTAAAAATGGCAATTTCGGTCACTGTGAGGGTTTAAAAAGTGGTTATTCAACATGAGGCCCGATCCAAATGACATTTTGAGTCATTTTTGGTAGAGTCCAAAAAATCAATTGTCTGATGAAAAACAATGACCCCGGACCTGTCGAACTTTCAAAAAAGTGGTCAATATTGATAAAATTTTAACATTTAATCTTTTGACTTTAAATGACGGTTGGATGTGAATTAATACTTTTTCAACTAAAATAAGTGTGTTTAAAGTCATTTCTGTGCCTGAAATTGGTCAAAATTGAAGCTTTTGAGTAAGCGAAAACTCTGTAAAAATGGCAATCTTGGTCACTGTGAGGGTTTAAAAAGTGATTATTCAACATGAGGCCCGATCTAAATGACATTTTGAATAATTTTTGGTAGAGTCCGAAAAATCAATTTTCTGATGAAAAACGATGACCGGACCTGTCGAACGTTCAAAAAACGTGGTCAATATTGATAAAATGTTAACATTTAATCTTTTGACTTTAAATGACGGTTGGATGTGAATTATTACTTTTTCAACTAAAATAAGTGTGTTTAAAGTCATTTCTGTGCCTGAAATTGGTCAAAATTGAAGCTTTTGAGTAAGCGAAAACTCTGTAAAAATGGCAATCTTGGTCACTGTGAGGGTTTAAAAAGTGATTATTCAACATGAGGCCCGATCTAAATGACATTTTGAATCATTTTTGGTAGAGTCCAAAAAATCAATTTTCTGATGAAAAACGATGACCGGACCTGTCGAACGTTCAAAAAAGTGGTCAATATTGATGAAATTTTAACATCTGATCTTTTGACTTTAAATGACGGTTGGATGTGAATTATTACTTTTTCTATTAAAATAAGTGTGTTTAAAGTCATTTCTGTGCCTGAAATTGGTCAAAATTGAAGCTTCTGAGTAAGCAAAACTCTGTAAAAATGGCAATTTTGGTCACTGTGAGGGTTTAAAAAGTGATTATTCAACATGAGGCCCGATCCAAATGACATTTTGAATCATTTTTGGTAGAGTCCAAAATATCAATTTTCTGATGAAAAACGATGACCCCGGACCTGTCGAACGTTCAATAAAGTGGTCAATATTGATGAAATTTTAACATCTAATCTTTGACTTTAAATGACTGTTAGATGTGAATTATTACTTTTTCAACTATAATAAGTGTGTTTAAAGTCATTTCTGTGCCTGAAATTGGTCAAAATTGAAGCTTTTGGGTAAGGGAAAACTCTGTAAAAATGGCAATTTTGGTCACTGTGAGGGTTTAAAAAGTGGTTATTCAACATGAGGCCTGATCCAAATGACCTTTTGAATCATTTTTGGTAGAGTCCAAAAAATCAATTTTCTGATGAAAAACGATGACCCCGGACCTGTCGAACGTTCATAAAAGTGGTCAATATTGATGAAATTTTAACATTTAATCTTTTGACTTTAAATGACGGTTGGATGTGAATTATTACTTTTTCAACTAAAATAAGTGTGTTTAAAGTCATTTCTGTGCCTGAAATTGGTCAAAATTGAAGCTTTTGAGAAAGCAAACCTCTGTAAAAATGGCAATTTTGGTCACTGTGAGGGTTTAAAAAGTGGTTATTCAACATGAGGCCCGATCCAAATGACATTTTGAATCATTTTTGGTAGAGTCCAAAAAATCAATTTTCTGATTAAAAACGATGACCCCGGACCTGTCGAACGTTCAAAAAACGTGGTCAATATTGATGAAATTTTAACATTTAATCTTTTGATTTTAACTGACTGTTGGATGTGAATTATTACTTTTTCAACTAAAATAAGTGTGTTTAAAGTCATTTCTGTGCCTGAAATTGGTCAAAATTGAAGCTTTTGAGTAAGCGAAAACTCTGTAAAAATGGCAATTTCGGTCACTGTGAGGGTTTAAAAAGTGGTTATTCAACATGAGGCCCGATCCAAATGACATTTTGAGTCATTTTTGGTAGAGTCCAAAAAATCAATTGTCTGATGAAAAACAATGACCCCGGACCTGTCGAACTTTCAAAAAAGTGGTCAATATTGATAAAATTTTAACATTTAATCTTTTGACTTTAAATGACGGTTGGATGTGAATTATTACTTTTTCAACTAAAATAAGTGTGTTTAAAGTCATTTCTGTGCCTGAAATTGGTCAAAATTGAAGCTTTTGAGTAAGCGAAAACTCTGTAAAAATGGCAATCTTGGTCACTGTGAGGGTTTAAAAAGTGATTATTCAACATGAGGCCCGATCTAAATGACATTTTGAATAATTTTTGGTAGAGTCCGAAAAATCAATTTTCTGATGAAAAACGATGACCGGACCTGTCGAACGTTCAAAAAACGTGGTCAATATTGATAAAATTTTAACATTTAATCTTTTGACTTTAAATGACGGTTGGATGTGAATTATTACTTTTTCAACTAAAATAAGTGTGTTTAAAGTCATTTCTGTGCCTGAAATTGGTCAAAATTGAAGCTTTTGAGTAAGCGAAAACTCTGTAAAAATGGCAATCTTGGTCACTGTGAGGGTTTAAAAAGTGATTATTCAACATGAGGCCCGATCTAAATGACATTTTGAATCATTTTTGGTAGAGTCCAAAAAATCAATTTTCTGATGAAAAACGATGACCGGACCTGTCGAACGTTCAAAAAAGTGGTCAATATTGATGAAATTTTAACATCTGATCTTTTGACTTTAAATGACTGTTGGATGTGAATTATTACTTTTTCAACTAAAATAAGTGTGTTTAAAGTCATTTCTGTGCCTGAAATTGGTCAAAATTGAAGCTTTTGAGTAAGCAAAACTCTGTAAAAATGGCAATTTTGGTCACTGTGAGGGTTTAAAAAGTGGTTATTCAACATGAGGCCCGATCCAAATGACATTTTGAGTCATTTTTGGTAGAGTCCAAAAAATCTATTTTCTGATGACAAACGATGACCCCGGACCTGTCGAACGTTCAAAAAAGTGGTCAATATTGATGAAATTTTAACATTTAATCTTTTGACTTTAAATGACTGTTGGATGTGAATTATTACTTTTTCAACTAAAATAAGTGTGTTTAAAGTCATTTCTGTGCCTGAAATTGGTCAAAATTGGAGCTTCTGAGTAAGCAAAACTCTGTGAAAATGGCAATGTTGGTCACTGTAAGGGTTTAAAAAGTAGTTATTCAACATGAGGCCCGATCCAAATGACATTTTGAATCATTTTTGGTGGAGTCCAAAAAATCAATTTTCTGATGAAAAACGATTACCCAGTACCTGTCGAACGTTCAAAAAAGTGGTCAATATTGATGAAATTTTAACATTTAATCTTTTGACTTTAAATGACGGTTGGATGTGAATTATTACTTTTTCTATTAAAATAAGTGTGTTTAAAGTCATTTCTGTGCCTGAAATTGGTCAAAATTGAAGCTTCTGAGTAAGCAAAACTCTGTAAAAATGGCAATTTTGGTCACTGTGAGGGTTTAAAAAGTGATTATTCAACATGAGGCCCGATCCAAATGACATTTTGAATCATTTTTGGTAGATTCCAAAATATAAATTTTCTGATGAAAAACGATGACCCCGGACCTGTCGAACGTTCAATAAAGTGGTCAATATTGATGAAATTTTAACATCTAATCTTTGACTTTAAATGACTGTTAGATGTGAATTATTACTTTTTCAACTAAAATAAGTGTGTTTAAAGTCATTTCTGTGCCTGAAATTGGTCAAAATTGAAGCTTTTGAGTAAGGGAAAACTCTGTAAAAATGGCAATTTTGGTCACTGTGAGGGTTTAAAAAGTGGTTATTCAACATGAGGCCTGATCCAAATGACCTTTTGAATCATTTTTGGTAGAGTCCAAAAAATCAATTTTCTGATGAAAAACGATGACCCCGGACCTGTCGAACGTTCATAAAAGTGGTCAATATTGATGAAATTTTAACATTTAATCTTTTGACTTTAAATGACGGTTGGATGTGAATTATTACTTTTTCAACTAAAATAAGTGTGTTTAAAGTCATTTCTGTGCCTGAAATTGGTCAAAATTGAAGCTTTTGAGTAAGAAAAACTCTATAAAAATGGCAATTTTGGTCACTGTGAGGGTTTAAAAGGTGGTTATTCAACATGAGGCCCGATCCAAATAACATTTTGAATCATTTTTTGTAGAGTCCAAAAAATCAATTTTATGATGAAAAACAATGACCCAGGAACGGTCGAACGTTCAAAAAAGTGGTCAATATTGATGAAATTTTAACATTTAATCTTTTGCCTTTAAATGACTGTTGGATGTGAATTATTACTTTCTCAACTAAAATAAGTGTTTTGAAAGTCATTTCTGTGCCTGAAATTGGTCAAAATGGAAGCTTTTGAGTAAGCGAAAACTCTGTAAAAATGGCAATCTTGGTCACTGTGAGGGTTTAAAAAGTGATTATTCAACATGAGGCCCGATCTAAATGACATTTTGAATCATTTTTGGTAGAGTCCAAAAAATCAATTTTCTGATGAAAAACGATGACCGGACCTGTCGAATGTTCAAAAAAGTGGTAAATATTGATGAAATTTTAACATCTAATCTTTTGACTTTAAATGACTGTTGGATGTGAATTATTACTTTTTCAACTAAAATAAGTGTGTTTAAAGTCATTTCTGTGCCTGAAATTGGTCAAAATTGAAGCTTTTGAGTAAGCAAACCTCTGTAAAAATGGCAATTTTGGTCACTGTGAGGGTTTAAAAAGTGGTTATTCAACATGAGGCCCGATCCAAATGGCATTTTTAATCATTTTTGGTAGAGTCCAAAAAATCAATTTTCTGATTAAAAACGATGACCCCGGACCTGTCGAACGTTCAAAAAAGTGGTCAATATTGATGAAATTTTAACATTTAATCTTTTGACTTTAAATGACTGTTGGATGTGAATTATTACTTTTTCAACTAAAATAAGTGTGTTTAAAGTCATTTCTGTGCCTGAAATTGGTCAAAATTGAAGCTTTTGAGTAAGCAAAAACTCTGAAAAAATGGCAATTTTGGTCACTGTGAGGGTTTAAAAAGTGGTTATTCAACATGAGGCCCGATCCAAATGACATTTTGAATCATTTTTGGTAGAGTCCAAAAAATCAATTTTCTGATGAAAAACGATTACCCAGTACCTCTCGAACGTTCAAAAAAGTGGTCAATATTGATGAAATTTTAACCTTTAATCTTTTGACTTTAAATGACGGTTGGATGTGAATTATTACTTTTTCTATTAAAATAAGTGTGTTTAAAGTCATTTCTGTGCCTGAAATTGGTCAAAATTGAAGCTTCTGAGTAAGCAAAACTCTGTGAAAATGGCAATTTTGGTCACTGTAAGGGTTTAAAAAGTAGTTATTCAACATGAGGCCCGATCCAAATGACATTTTGAATCATTTTTGGTAGAGTCCAAAAAATCAATTTTCTGATGAAAAACGATTACCCCGTACCTGTCGAACGTTCAAAAAAGTGGTCAATATTGATGAAATTTTAAATTTAATCTTTTGACTTTAAATGACGGTTGGATGTGAATTATTACTTTTTCAACTAAAATAAGTGTGTTTAAAGTCATTTCTGTGCCTGAAATTGGTCAAAATTGAAGCTTCTGAGTAAGCAAAACTCTGTGAAAATGGCAATTTTGGTCACTGTAAGGGTTTAAAAAGTGGTTATTCAACATGAGGCCTTATCCAAATGACATTTTGAATCATTTTTGGTAGAGTCCAAAAAATCAATTTTATGATGAAAAACAATGACCCCGGACCTGTCGAACGTTCAAAAAAGTGGTCAATATTGATGAAATTTTAACATTTAAACTTTTGACTTTAAATGACTGTTGGATGTGAATTATTACTTTTTCAACTAAAATAAGTGGTTGAAAATCATTTCTGTGCCTGAAATTGGTCTAAATTGAAGCTTTTGAGTAAGCGAAAACTCTGTAAAAGTGGCAATTTTGGTCACTGTGAGGGTTTAAAAAGTGGTTATTCAACATGAGGCCCGATCCAAATGACATTTTGAATCATTTTTGGTAGAGTCCAAAAAATCAATTTTCTGATGAAAAACGATTACCCCGTACCTGTCGAACGTTCAAAAAAGTGGTCAATATTGATGAAATTTTAACATTTAATCTTTTGACTTCAAATGACGGTTGGATGTGAATTATTACTTTTTCAACTAAAATAAGTGTGTTTAAAGTCATTTCTGTGTCTGAAATTGGTCAAAATTGAAGCTTTTGAGTAAGCGAAAACTCTGTAAAAATGGCAATTTTGGTCACTGTGAGGGTTTAAAAAGTGATTATTCAACATGAGGCCCGATCTAAATGACATTTTGAATCATTTTTGGTAGAGTCCAAAAAATCACTTTTCTGATGAAAAACGATGACCCTGGACCTGTCGAAGGTTCAAAAAATGGTCAATATTGATGAAAATGTAACATTTAATCTTTTGTCTTTAAATGACGGTTGGATGTGAATTATTACTTTTTCAACTAAAATAAGTGTGTTTAAAGTCATTTCTGTGTCTGAAATTGGTCAAAATTGAAGTTTAAGTAAGCGAAAACTCTGTAAAAATGGCAGTTTTGGTCACTGTGAGGGTTTAAAAAGTGATTATTCAACATGAGCCCGATCTAAATGACATTTTGAATCATTTTTGGTAGAGTCCAAAAAATCAATTTTCTGATGAAAAACGATGACCCCGGACCTGTCAAACGTTAAAAAAAGTGGTCAATATTGATGAAATTTTAACATTTAATCTTTTGACTTTAAATGACTGTTGGATGTGAATTATTACTTTTTCAACTAAAATAAGTGTGTTTAAAGTCATTTCTGTGTCTGAAATGGTCAAAATTGAAGCTTTTGAGTAAGCGAAAACTCTGTAAAAATGGCAATTTTGGTCACTGTGAGGGTTTAAAAAGTGATTATTCAACATGAGGCCCGATCTAAATGACATTTTGAATCATTTTTGGTAGAGTCCAAAAAATCAATTTTCTGATGAAAAACGATGACCCCGACCTGTCGAACGTTCAAAAAAGTGGTCAATATTGATGAAATTTTAACATTTAATCTTTTGACTTTAAATGACGATTGGATGTGAATTATTACATGTTCAACTAAAATAAGTGTGTTTAAAGTCATTTTTCTGTGCCTGAAATTGGTCAAAATTGAAGCTTTTGAGTAAGCGAAAACTCTGTAAAAATGGCAATTTTGGTCACTGTGAGGGTTTAAAAAGTGGTTATTCAACATGAGGCTCGATCCAAATGACATTTAGAGTAATTTTTGGTAGAGTCCAAAAAATCAATTTTCTGATGACAAACGATGACCCCGGACCTGTCGAACGTTCAAAAAAGTGGTCAATATTGATGAAATTTTAACATTTAATCTTTTGACTTTAAATGGCGGTTGGATGTGAAATATTACTTTTTCAACTAAAATAAGTGTGTTTAAAGTCATTTCTGTGCCTTAAATTGGTCAAAATTGAAGCTTCTGAGTAAGCAAAACTCTGTAAAAATGGCAATTTTGGTCACTGTGAGGGTCTAAAAAGTGGTTATTCAACATGAGGCCTGATCCAAATGACATTTTGAATCATTTTTGGTAGAGTCCAAAAAATCAATTGTCTGATGAAAAACGATGACCCCGGACCTGTCGAACTTTCAAAAAATGTCATATTGATGACAATTTTACATTTATTCTTTTGACTTTAAATGACGGTTGGATGTGAATTATTACTTTTTCAACTTAAATAAGTGTGTTTAAAGTCATTCTGTGCCTGAAATTGGTCAAAATTGAAGCTTTTGAGTAAGGGAAAACTCTGTAAAAAATGGCAATTTTGGTCACTGTGAGGGTTTAAAAAGTGGTTATTCAACATGAGGCCTGATCCAAATGACCTTTTGAATCATTTTTGGTAGAGTCCAAAAAATCAATTTTCTGATGAAAAACGATGACCCCGGACCTGTCGAAGTTCATAAAAGTGGTCAATATTGATGAAATTTTAACATTTAATCTTTTGACTTTAATGACGGTTGGATGTGAATTATTACTTTTTCAACTAAAATAAGTGTGTTCTAAAGTCATTCTGTGCCTGAAATTGGTCAAAATTGAAGCTTTTGAGTAAGAAAAACTCTATAAAAATGGCATTTTGGTCACTGTGAGGGTTTAAAAGGTGGTTATTCAACATGAGGCCCGATCCAAATAACATTTTGAATCATTTTTTGTAGAGTCCAAAAAATCAATTTTATGATGAAAAACAATGACCCAGGAACGGTCGAACGTTCAAAAAAGTGGTCAATATTGATGAAATTTTAACATTTAATCTTTTGCCTTTAAATGACTGTTGGATGTGAATTATTACTTTCTCAACTAAAATAAGTGTTTTAAAGTCATTTCTGTGCCTGAAATTGGTCAAAATGGAAGCTTTTGAGTAAGCGAAAACTCTGTAAAAATGGCAATCTTGGTCACTGTGAGGGTTTAAAAAGTGATTATTCAACATGAGGCCACGATCTAAATGACATTTTGAATCATTTTTGGTAGAGTCCAAAAAATCAATTTTCTGTGAAAAACGATGACCGGACCTGTCGAATGTTCAAAAAAGTGGTAAATATTGATGAAATTTTAACATCTAATCTTTTGACTTTAAATGACTGTTGGATGTGAATTATTACTTTTTCAACTAAAATAAGTGTGTTTAAAGTCATTTCTGTGCCTGAAATTGGTCAAAATTGAAGCTTTTGAGTAAGCAAACCTCTGTAAAAATGGCAATTTTGGTCACTGTGAGGGTTTAAAAAGTGGTTATTCAACATGAGGCCCGATCCAAATGGCATTTTTAATATTTTTGGTAGAGTCCAAAAAATCAATTTTCTGATTAAAAACGATGACCCCGGACCTGTCGAACGTTCAAAAAAGTGGTCAATATTGATGAAATTTTAACATTAATCTTTTGACTTTAAATGACTGTTGGATGTGAATTATTACTTTTTCAACTAAAATAAGTGTGTTTAAAGTCATTTCTGTGCCTGAAATTGGTCAAAATTGAAGCTTTTGAGTAAGCAAAAACTCTGAAAAATGGCAATTTTGGTCACTGTGAGGGTTTAAAAAGTGGTTATTCAACATGAGGCCCGATCCAAATGACATTTTGAATCATTTTGGTAGAGTTCCAAAAAATCAATTTTCTGATGAAAAACGATTACCCAAGTACCTCTCGAACGTTCAAAAAGTGGTCAATATTGATGAAATTTTAACCTTTAATCTTTTGACTTTAAATGACGGTTGGATGTGAATTTATTACTTTTTCTATTAAAATAAGTGTGTTTAAAGTCATTTCTGTGCCTGAAATTGGTCAAAATTGAAGCTTCTGAGTAAGCAAAACTCTGTGAAAATGGCAATTTTGGTCACTGTAAGGGTTTAAAAAGTAGTTATTCAACATGAGGCCCGATCCAAATGACATTTTGAATCATTTTTGGTAGAGTCCAAAAAATCAATTTTCTGATGAAAAACGATTACCCCGTACCTGTCGAACGTTCAAAAAAGTGGTCAATATTGATGAAATTTTAAATTTAATCTTTTGACTTTAAATGACGGTTGGATGTGAATTATTACTTTTTCAACTAAATAAGTGTGTTTAAAGTCATTTCTGTGCCTGAAATTGGTCAAAATTGAAGCTTCTGAGTAAGCAAAACTCTGTGAAAATGGCAATTTTGGTCACTGTAAGGGTTTAAAAAGTGGTTATTCAACATGAGGCCTTATCCAAATGACATTTTGAATCATTTTTGGTAGAGTCCCAAAAAATCAATTTTATTGATGAAAAACAATGACCCCGGACCTGTCGAACGTTCAAAAAAGTGGTCAATATTGATGAAATTTTAACATTTAAACTTTTGACTTTAAATGACTGTTGGATGTGAATTATTACTTTTTCAACTAAAATAAGTGGTTGAAAATCATTTCTGTGCCTGAAATTGGTCTAAATTGAAGCTTTTGAGTAAGCGAAAACTCTGTAAAAGTGGCAATTTTGGTCACTGTGAGGGTTTAAAAAGTGGTTATTCAACATGAGGCCCGATCCAAATGACATTTTGAATCATTTTTGGTAGAGTCCAAAAAATCAATTTTCTGATGAAAAACGATTACCCCGTACCTGTCGAACGTTCAAAAAAGTGGTCAATATTGATGAAATTTTAACATTTAATCTTTTGACTTCAAATGACGGTTGGATGTGAATTATTACTTTTTCAACTAAAATAAGTGTGTTTAAAGTCATTTCTGTGTCTGAAATTGGTCAAAATTGAAGCTTTTGAGTAAGCGAAAACTCTGTAAAAATGGCAATTTTGGTCACTGTGAGGGTTTAAAAAGTGATTATTCAACATGAGGCCCGATCTAAATGACATTTTGAATCATTTTTGGTAGAGTCCAAAAAATCACTTTTCTGATGAAAAACGATGACCCTGGACCTGTCGAAGGTTCAAAAAATGGTCAATATTGATGAAAATGTAACATTTAATCTTTTGTCTTTAAATGACGGTTGGATGTGAATTATTACTTTTTCAACTAAAATAAGTGTGTTTAAAGTCATTTCTGTGTCTGAAATTGGTCAAAATTGAAGTTTAAGTAAGCGAAAACTCTGTAAAAATGGCAGTTTTGGTCACTGTGAGGGTTTAAAAAAGTGATTATTCAACATGAGGCCCGATCTAAATGACATTTTGAATCATTTTTGGTAGAGTCCAAAAAATCAATTTTCTGATGAAAAACGATGACCCCGGACCTGTCAAACGTTAAAAAAAGTGGTCAATATTGATGAAATTTTAACATTTAATCTTTTGACTTTAAATGACTGTTGGATGTGAATTATTACTTTTTCAACTAAAATAAGTGTGTTTAAAGTCATTTCTGTGTCTGAAATTGGTCAAAATTGAAGCTTTTGAGTAAGCGAAAACTCTGTAAAAATGGCAATTTTGGTCACTGTGAGGGTTTAAAAAGTGATTATTCAACATGAGGCCCGATCTAAATGACATTTTGAATCATTTTTGGTAGAGTCCAAAAAATCAATTTTCTGATGAAAAACGATGACCCCGGACCTGTCGAACGTTCAAAAAAGTGGTCAATATTGATGAAATTTTAACATTTAATCTTTTGACTTTAAATGACGATTGGATGTGAATTATTACATGTTCAACTAAAATAAGTGTGTTTAAAGTCATTTCTGTGCCTGAAATTGGTCAAAATTGAAGCTTTTGAGTAAGCGAAAACTCTGTAAAAATGGCAATTTTGGTCACTGTGAGGGTTTAAAAAGTGGTTATTCAACATGAGGCTCGATCCAAATGACATTTAGAGTAATTTTTGGTAGAGTCCAAAAAATCAATTTTCTGATGACAAACGATGACCCCGGACCTGTCGAACGTTCAAAAAAGTGGTCAATATTGATGAAATTTTAACATTTAATCTTTTGACTTTAAATGGCGGTTGGATGTGAAATATTACTTTTTCAACTAAAATAAGTGTGTTTAAAGTCATTTCTGTGCCTTAAATTGGTCAAAATTGAAGCTTCTGAGTAAGCAAAACTCTGTAAAAATGGCAATTTTGGTCACTGTGAGGGTCTAAAAAGTGGTTATTCAACATGAGGCCTGATCCAAATGACATTTTGAATCATTTTTGGTAGAGTCCAAAAAATCAATTGTCTGATGAAAAACGATGACCCCGGACCTGTCGAACTTTCAAAAAATGGTCAATATTGATGACAATTTTACATTTATTCTTTTGACTTTAAATGACGGTTGGATGTGAATTATTACTTTTTCAACTTAAATAAGTGTGTTTAAAGTCATTTCTGTGCCTGAAATTGGTCAAAATTGAAGCTTTTGAGTAAGCAAAACTCTGTGAAAATGGCAATTTTGGTCACTGTAAGGGTTTAAAAAGTAGTTATTCAACATGAGGCCCGATCCAAATGACATTTTGAATCATTTTTGGTAGAGTCCAAAAAATCAATTTTCTGATGAAAAACGATTACCCCGTACCTGTCGAACGTTCAAAAAAGTGGTCAATATTGATGAAATTTTAAATTTAATCTTTTGACTTTAAATGACGGTTGGATGTGAATTATTACTTTTTCAACTAAAATAAGTGTGTTTAAAGTCATTTCTGTGCCTGAAATTGGTCAAAATTGAAGCTTCTGAGTAAGCAAAACTCTGTGAAAATGGCAATTTTGGTCACTGTAAGGGTTTAAAAAGTGGTTATTCAACATGAGGCCTGATCCAAATGACATTTTGAATCATTTTTGGTAGAGTCCAAAAAATCAATTTTATGATGAAAAACAATGACCCCGGACCTGTTGAACGTTCAAAAAAGTGGTCAATATTGATGAAATTTTAACATTTAAACTTTTGACTTTAAATGACTGTTGGATGTGAATTATTACTTTTTCAACTAAAATAAGTGGTTTAAAATCATTTCTGTGCCTGAAATTGGTCTAAATTGAAGCTTTTGAGTAAGCGAAAACTCTGTAAAAGTGGCAATTTTGGTCACTGTGAGGGTTTAAAAAGTGGTTATTCAACATGAGGCCCGATCCAAATGACATTTTGAATCATTTTTGGTAGAGTCCAAAAATCAATTTTCTGATGAAAAACGATTACCCCGTACCTGTCGAACGTTCAAAAAGTGGTCAATATTGATGAAATTTTAACATTTAATCTTTTGACTTCAAATGACGGTTGGATGTGAATTATTACTTTTTCAACTAAAATAAGTGTGTTTAAAGTCATTTCTGTGTCTGAAATTGGTCAAAATTGAAGCTTTTGAGTAAGCGAAAACTCTGTAAAAATGGCAATTTTGGTCACTGTGAGGGTTTAAAAAGTGATTATTCAACATGAGGCCCGATCTAAATGACATTTTGAATCATTTTTGGTAGAGTCCAAAAAATCACTATTCTGATAAAAAACGATGACCCCGGACCTGTCGAAGGTTAAAAAAATTGTCAATATTGATGAAAATTTAACATTAATTCTTTTGTCTTTAAATGGCGGTTGGATGTGAATTATTACTTTTTCAACTAAAATAAGTGTGTTTAAAGTCATTTCTGTGTCTGAAATTGGTCAAAATTGAAGCTTTTGAGTAAGCGAAAACTCTGTAAAAATGGCAATTTTTGGTCACTGTGAGGGTTTAAAAAGTGATTATTCAACATGAGGCCCGATCTAAATGACATTTTGCATTTTGAATCATTTTTGGTAGAGTCCAAAAAATCAATTTTCTGATGAAAAACGATGACCCCGGACCTGTCAAACGTTCAAAAAAGTGGTCAATATTGATGAAATTTTAACATTTAATCTTTTGACTTTAAATGACTGTTGGATGTGAATTATTACTTTTTCAACTAAAATAAGTGTGTTTAAAGTCATTTCTGTGCCTGAAATTGGTCAAAATTGAAGCTTTTGAGTAAGCAAAACTTTGTAAAAATGGCAATTTTGGTCACTGTGAGGGTTTAAAAAGTGGTTATTCAACATGAGGCCCGATCCAAATGACATTTTGAATCATTTTTGGTAGAGTCCAAAAAATCTATTTTCTGATGAAAAAGGATGACCCCGGACCTGTCGAACGTTCAAAAAAGTGGTCAATATTGATGAAATGTTAACATTTAATCTTTTGACTTTAAATGACTGTTGGATGTGAATTATTACTTTTTCAACTAAAATAAGTGTGTTTAAAGTCATTTCTGTGCCTGAAATTGGTCAAAATTGAAGCTTTTGAGTAAGCGAAACTTTGTAAAAATGGCAATTTTGGTCACTGTGAGGGTTTAAAAAGTGGTTATTCAACATGAGGCCCGATCCAAATGACATTTTGAATCATTTTTGGTAGAGTCCAAAAAATCAATTTTCTGATGAAAAACGATGACCCCGGACCTGTCGAACGTTCAAAAAAGTGGTCAATATTGATGAAATGTTAACATTTAATCTTTTGACTTTAAATGACTGTTGGATGTGAATTATTACTTTTTCAACTAAAATAAGTGTGTTTAAAGTCGTTTCTGTGCCTGAAATTGGTCAAAATTGAAGCTTTTGAGTAGGCAAAACTTTGTAAAAATGGCAATTTTGGTCACTGTGAGGGTTTAAAAAGTGGTTATTCAACATGAGGCCCGATCCAAATGACATTTTGAATCATTTTTGGTATAGCCCACAAAATCAATTTTCTGATGACAAACGATGACCCCGGACCTGTCGAACGTTCAAAAAAGTGGTCAATATTGATGAAATTTTAACATTTAATCTTTTGACTTTAAATGACTGTTGGATGTGAATTATTACTTTTTCAACTAAAATAAGTGTGTTTAAAGTCATTTCTGTGCCTGAAATTGGTAAAAATTGAAGCTTCTGAGTAAGCAAAACTCTGTGAAAATGGCAATTTTGGTCACCGTAAGGGTTTAAAAAGTGGTTATTCAACATGAGGCCCGATCCAAATGACATTTTGAATCATTTTTGGTAGAGTCCAAAACATCACTTTTCTGATGAAACACGATGACCCCGGACCTGTCGAACGTTCAAAAAATGGTCAATATTGATGACAATTTTACATTTAATCTTTTGACTTAAAATGACGGTTGGATGTGAATTATTACTTTTTCAACTAAAATAAGTGTGTTTAAAGTCATTTCTGTGCCTGAAATTGGTCAAAATTGAAGCTTTTGAGTAAGCAAAACTCTGTGAAAATGGCAATTTTGGTCACTGTAAGGGTTTAAAAAATAGTTATTCAACATGAGGCCCGATCCAAATGACATTTTGAATAATTTTTGGTAGAGTCCAAAAAATCAATTTTCTGATGAAAAACGATTACCCCGTACCTGTCGAACGTTCAAAAAAGTGGTCAATATTGATGAAATTTTAACATTTAATCTTTTGACTTTAAATGACTGTTGGATGTGAATTATTACTTTTTCAACTAAAATAAGTGTGTTTAAAGTCATTTCTGTGCCTGAAATTGGTCAAAATTGAAGCTTCTGAGTAAGCAAAACTCTGTAAAAATGGCAATTTTGGTCACTGTGAGGGTTTAAAAAGTGGTTATTCAACATTAGGCCCGATCCAAATGACATTTTGAATAATTTTTGGTAGAGTCCAAAAAATCACTTTTCTGATGAAAAACGATGACCCCGGACCTGTCGAAGGTTCAAAAAATGGTCAATATTGATGAAAATGTAACATTTAATCTTTTGTCTTTAAATGACGGTTGGATGTGAATTGTTACTTTTTCAACTAAAATAAGTGTGTTTAAAGTCATTTCTGTGCCTGAAATTGGTCAAAATTGAAGCTTTTGAGTAAGCGAAAACTCTGTAAAAATGGCAATTTTGGTCACTGTGAGGGTTTAAAAAGTGGTTATTCAACATGAGGCCCGATCCAAATGACATTTTGAATCATTTTTGGTAGAGTCCAAAAAATCAATTTTCTGATGAAAAACGATGACCCCGGACCTGTCGAACGTTCAAAAAAGTGGTCAATATTGATGAAATTTTAACATTTAATCTTTTGACTTTAAATGACGATTGGATGTGAATTATTACATGTTCAACTAAAATAAGTGTGTTTAAAGTCATTTCTGTGCCTGAAATTGGTCAAAATTGAAGCTTCTGAGTAAGCAAAACTCTGTAAAAATGGCAATTTTGGTCACTGTGAGGGTCTAAAAAGTGGTTATTCAACATGAGGCCTGATCCAAATGACATTTTGAATCATTTTTGGTAGAGTCCAAAAAATCAATTGTCTGATGAAAAACGATGACCCCGGACCTGTCGAACTTTCAAAAAATGGTCAATATTGATGACAATTTTACATTTAATCTTTTGACTTTAAATGACGGTTGGATGTGAATTATTACTTTTTCAACTAAAATAAGTGTGTTTAAAGTCATTTCTGTGCCTGAAATTGGTCAAAATTGAAGCTTTTGAGTAAGCAAAACTCTGTGAAAATGGCAATTTTGGTCACTGTAAGGGTTTAAAAAGTAGTTATTCAACATGAGGCCCGATCCAAACAACATTTTGAATCATTTTTGGTAGAGTCCAAAAAATCACTTTTCTGATGAAAAACGATAACCCCGGACCTGTCGAAGGTTCAAAAAATGGTCAATATTGATGAAAATGTAACATTTAATCTTTTGTCTTTAAATGACGGTTGGATGTGAATTATTACTTTTTCATCTAAAATAAGTGTGTTTAAAGTCATTTCTGTGTCTGAAATTGGTCAAAATTGAAGCTTTTGAGTAAGCGAAAACTCTGTAAAAATTGCAATTTTGGTCACTGTGAGGGTTTAAAAAGTGATTATTCAACATGAGGCCCGATCTAAATGACATTTTGAATCATTTTTGGTAGAGTCCAAAAAATCAATTTTCTGATGAAAAACGATGACCCCGGACCTGTCGAACGTTCAAAAAAATGGTCAATATTGATGACAATTTTACATTTAATCTTTTGACTTTAAATGACGGTTGGATGTGAATTATTACTTTTTCAACTAAAATAAGTGTGTTTAAAGTCATTTCTGTGCCTGAAATTGGTCAAAATTGAAGCTTTTGAGTAAGCAAAACTCTGTGAAAATGGCAATTTTGGTCACTGTAAGGGTTTAAAAAGTAGTTATTCAACATGAGGCCCGATCCAAATGACATTTTGAATCATTTTTGGTAGAGTCCAAAAAAATCAATTTTCTGATGAAAAACGATTACCCCGTACCTGTCGAACGTTCAAAAAAGTGGTCAATATTGATGAAATTTTAAATTTAATCTTTTGACTTTAAATGACGGTTGGATGTGAATTATTACTTTTTCAACTAAAATAAGTGTGTTTAAAGTCATTTCTGTGCCTGAAATTGGTCAAAATTGAAGATTCTGAGTAAGCAAAACTCTGTGAAAATGGCAATTTTGGTCACTGTAAGTGTTTAAAAAGTGGTTATTCAACATGAGGCCTGATCCAAATGACATTTTGAATCATTTTTGGTAGAGTCCAAAAAATCCAATTTTATGATGAAAAACAATGACCCCGGACCTGTCGAACGTTCAAAAAAGTGGTCAATATTGATGAAATTTTAACATTTAAACTTTTGACTTTAAATGACTGTTGGATGTGAATTATTACTTTTTCAACTAAAATAAGTGGTTTAAAATCATTTCTGTGCCTGAAATTGGTCTAAATTGAAGCTTTTGAGTAAGCGAAAACTCTGTAAAAGTGGCAATTTTGGTCACTGTGAGGGTTTAAAAAGTGGTTATTCAACATGAGGCCCGATCCAAATGACATTTTGAATCATTTTTGGTAGAGTCCAAAAAATCAATTTTCTGATGAAAAACGATTACCCCGTACCTGTCGAACGTTCAAAAAAGTGGTCAATATTGATGAAATTTTAACATTTAATCTTTTGACTTCAAATGACGGTTGGATGTGAATTATTACTTTTTCAACTAAAATAAGTGTGTTTAAAGTCATTTCTGTGTCTGAAATTGGTCAAAATTGAAGCTTTTGAGTAAGCGAAAACTCTGTAAAAATGGCAATTTTGGTCACTGTGAGGGTTTAAAAAGTGATTATTCAACATGAGGCCCGATATAAATGACATTTTGAATCATTTTTGGTAGAGTCCAAAAAATCACTTTTCTGATGAAAAACGATGACCCCGGACCTGTCGAAGGTTCAAAAAATGGTCAATATTGATGAAAATGTAACATTTAATCTTTTGTCTTTAAATGACGGTTGGATGTGAATTATTACTTTTTCAACTAAAATAAGTGTGTTTAAAGTCATTTCTGTGTCTGAAATTGGTCAAAATTGAAGCTTTTGAGTAAGCGAAAACTCTGTAAAAATGGCAATTTTGGTCACTGTGAGGTTTTAAAAAGTGATTATTCAACATGAGGCCCGATCTAAATGACATTTTGAATCATTTTTGGTAGAGTCCAAAAAATCAATTTTCGGATGAAAAACGATGACCCCGGACCTGTCGAACGTTCAAAAAAGTGGTCAATATTGATGAAATTTTAACATTTAATCTTTTGACTTTAAATGACGATTGGATGTGAATTATTACATGTTCAACTAAAATAAGTGTGTTTAAAGTCATTTCTGTGCCTGAAATTGGTCAAAATTGAAGCTTTTGAGTAAGCGAAAACTCTGTAAAAATGGCAATTTTGGTCACTGTGAGGGTTTAAAAAGTGGTTATTCAACATGAGGCCCGATCCAAATGACATTTAGAGTAATTTTTGGTAGAGTCCAAAAAATCAATTTTCTGATGACAAACGATTACCCCGTACCTGTCGAACGTTCAAAAAAGTGGTCAATATTGATGACATTTTAACATTTAATCTTTTGACTTCAAATGACGGTTGGATGTGAATTATTACTTTTTCAACTAAAATAAGTGTGTTTAAAGTCATTTCTGTGTCTGAAATTGGTCAAAATTGAAGCTTTTGAGTAAGCGAAAACTCTGTAAAAATGGCAATTTTGGTCACTGTGAGGGTTTAAAAAGTGATTATTCAACATGAGGCCCGATCTAAATGACATTTTGAATCATTTTTGGTAGAGTCCAAAAAATCACTTTTCTGATGAAAAACGATGACCCCGAACCTGTCGAAGGTTCAAAAAATGGTCAATATTGATGAAAATGTAACATTTAATCTTTTGTCTTTAAATGACGGTTGGATGTGAATTATTACTTTTTCAACTAAAATAAGTGTGTTTAAAGTCATTTCTGTGTCTGAAATTGGTCAAAATTGAAGCTTTTGAGTAAGCGAAAACTCTGTAAAAATGGCAATTTTGGTCACTGTGAGGGTTTAAAAAGTGATTATTCAACATGAGGCCCGATCTAAATGACATTTTGAATTATTTTTGGTAGAGTCCAAAAAATCAATTTTCTGATGAAAAACGATGACCCCGGACCTGTCAAACGTTCAAAAAAGTGGTCAATATTGATGAAATGTTAACATTTAATCTTTTGACTTTAAATGACGATTGGATGTGAATTATTACATGTTCAACTAAAATAAATGTGTTTAAAGTCATTTCTGTGCCTGAAATTGGTCAAAATTGAAGCTTTTGAGTAAGCGAAACTTTGTAAAAATGGCAATTTTGGTCACTGTGAGGGTTTAAAAAGTGGTTATTCAACATGAGGCCCGATCCAAATGACATTTTGAATCATTTTTGGTAGAGTCCAAAAAATCAATTTTCTGATGAAAAACGATGACCCCGGACCTGTCGAACGTTCAAAAAAGTGGTCAATATTGATGAAATTTTAACATTTAATCTTTTGTCTTTAAATGACGTTTGGATGTGAATTATTACTTTTTCAACTAAAATAAGTGTGTTTAAAGTCATTTCTGTGTCTGAAATTGGTCAAAATTGAAGCTTTTGAGTAAGCGAAAACTCTGTAGAAATGGCAATTTTGGTCACTGTGAGGGTTTAAAAAGTGGTTATTCAACATGAGGCCCGATCCAAATGACATTTTGAATCATTTTTGGTAGAGTCCAAAAAATCTATTTTCTCATGAAAAACGATGACCCCGGACCTGTCGAACGTTCAAAAAAGTGGTCAATATTGATGAAATTTTAACATTTAATCTTTTGACTTTAAATCGCGGTTGGATGTGAAATATTACTTTTTCAACTAAAATAAGTGTGTTTAAAGTCATTTCTGTGCCTGAAATTGGTCAAAATTGAAGCTTTTGAGTAAGCAAAACTCTGTGAAAATGGCAATTTTGGTCACTGTAAGGGTTTAAAAAGTAGTTATTCAACATGAGGCCCGATCCAAATGACATTTTGAATCATTTTTGGTAGAGTCCAAAAAATCAATTTTCTGATGAAAAACGATTACCCCGGACCTGTCGAACGTTCAAAAAAGTGGTCAATATTGATGAAATTTTAACATTTAATCTTTTGTCTTTAAATGACGTTTGGATGTGAATTATTACTTTTTCAACTAAAATAAGTGTGTTTAAAGTCATTTCTGTGTCTGAAATTGGTCAAAATTGAAGCTTTTGAGTAAGCGAAAACTCTGTAGAAATGGCAATTTTGGTCACTGTGAGGGTTTAAAAAGTGGTTATTCAACATGAGGCCCGATCCAAATGACATTTTGAATAATTTTTGGTAGAGTCCAAAAAATCAATTTTCTCATGAAAAACGATGACCCCGGACCTGTCGAACGTTCAAAAAAGTGGTCAATATTGATGAAATTTTAACATTTAATCTTTTGACTTTAAATGACTATTGGATGTGAATTATTACTTTGTCAACTAAAATAAGTGTGTTTAAAGTCATTTCTGTGCCTGAAATTGGTCAAAATTGAAGCTTTTGAGTAAGCAAAACTTTGTAAAAATGGCAATTTTGGTCACTGTGAGGGTTTAAAAAGTGGTTATTCAACATGAGGCCCGATCCAAATGACATTTTGAATCATTTTTGGTATAGCCCACAAAATCAATTTTCTGATGACAAACGATGACCCCGGACCTGTCGAACGTTCAAAAAAGTGGTCAATATTGATGAAATTTTAACATTTAATCTTTTGACTTTAAATGACTGTTGGATGTGAATTGTTACTTTTTCAACTAAAATAAGTGTGTTTAAAGTCATTTCTGTGCCTGAAATTGGTCAAAATTGAAAATTTTGAGTAAGCGAAAACTCTGTAAAAATGGCAATTTTGGTCACTGTGAGGGTTTAAAAAGTGGTTATTCAACATGAGGCCCGATCCAAATGACATTTTGAATCATTTTTGGTAGAGTCCAAAAAATCAATTTTCTGATGAAAAACGATGACCCCGGACCTGTCGAACGTTCAAAAAAGTGGTCAATATTGATGAAATTTTAACATTTAATCTTTTGACTTTAAATGACGATTGGATGTGAATTATTACATGTTCAACTAAAATAAGTGTGTTTAAAGTCATTTCTGTGCCTGAAATTGGTCAAAATTGAAGCTTTTGAGTAAGCGAAAACTCTGTAAAAATGGCAATTTTGGTCACTGTGAGGGTTTAAAAAGTGGTTATTCAACATGAGGCTCGATCCAAATGACATTTAGAGTAATTTTTGGTAGAGTCCAAAAAATCAATTTTCTGATGACAAACGATGTCCCCGGACCTGTCGAACGTTCAAAAAAGTGGTCAATATTGATGAAATTTTAACATTTAATCTTTTGACTTTAAATGCCGGTTGGATGTGAAATATTACTTTTTCAACTAAAATAAGTGTGTTTAAAGTCATTTCTGTGCCTGAAATTGGTCAAAATTGAAGCTTCTGAGTAAGCAAAACTCTGTAAAAATGGCAATTTTGGTCACTGTGAGGGTCTAAAAAGTGGTTATTCAACATGAGGCCTGATCCAAATGACATTTTGCATCATTTTTGGTAGAGTCCAAAAAATCAATTGTCTGATGAAAAACGATGACCCCTGACCTGTCGAACTTTCAAAAAATGGTCAATATTGATGACAATTTTACATTTAATCTTTTGATTTTAAATGACGGTTGGATGTGAATTATTACTTTTTCAACTAAAATAAGTGTGTTTAAAGTCATTTCTGTGCCTGAAATTGGTCAAAATTGAAGCTTTTGAGTAAGCAAAACTCTGTAAAAATGGCAATTTTGGTCACTGTGAGGGTCTAAAAAGTGGTTATTCACCATGAGGCCTGATCCAAATGACATTTTGAATCATTTTTGGCAGAGTCCAAAAAATCAATTGTCTGATGAAAAACGATGACCCCGGACCTGTCGAACTTTCAAAAAATGGTCAATATTGATGACAATTTTACATTTAATCTTTTGACTTTAAATGACGGTTGGATGTGAATTATTACTTTTTCAACTAAAATAAGTGTGTTTAAAGTAATTTCTGTGCCTGAAATTGGTCAAAATTGAAGCTTTTGAGTAAGCAAAACTCTGTGAAAATGGCAATTTTGGTCACTGTAAGGGTTTAAAAAGTAGTTATTCAACATGAGGCCCGATCCAAATGACATTTTGAATCATTTTTGGTAGAGTCCAAAAAATCAATTTTCTGATGAAAAACGATTACCCCGTACCTGTCGAACGTTCAAAAAAGTGGTCAATATTGATGAAATTTTAAATTTAATCTTTTGACTTTAAATGACGGTTGGATGTGAATTATTACTTTTTCAACTAAAATAAGTGTGTTTAAAGTCATTTCTGTGCCTGAAATTGGTCAAAATTGAAGCTTCTGAGTAAGCAAAACTCTGTGAAAATGGCAATTTTGGTCACTGTAAGTGTTTAAAAAGTGGTTATTCAACATGAGGCCTGATCCAAATGACATTTTGAATCATTTTTGGTAGAGTCCAAAAAATCAATTTTATGATGAAAAACAATGACCCCGGACCTGTCGAACGTTCAAAAAAGTGGTCAATATTGATGAAATTTTAACATTTAAACTTTTGACTTTAAATGACTGTTGGATGTGAATTATTACTTTTTCAACTAAAATAAGTGGTTTAAAATCATTTCTGTGCCTGAAATTGGTCAAAATTGAAGCTTTTGAGTAAGCGAAACTTTGTAAAAATGTCAATTTTGGTCACTGTGAGGGTTTAAAAAGTGGTTATTCAACATGAGGCCCGATCCAAATGACATTTTGAATCATTTTTGGTAGAGTCCAAAAAATCAATTTTCTGATGAAAAATGATGACCCCGGACCTGTCGAACGTTCAAAAAAGTGGTCAATATTGATGAAATTTTAACATTTAATCTTTTGTCTTTAAATGACGTTTGGATGTGAATTATTACTTTTTCAACTAAAATAAGTGTGTTTAAAGTCATTTCTGTGTCTGAAATTGGTCAAAATTGAAGCTTTTGAGTAAGCGAAAACTCTGTAAAAATGGCAATTTTGGTCACTGTGAGGTTTTAAAAAGTGATTATTCAACATGAGGCCCGATCTAAATGACATTTTGAATCATTTTTGGTAGAGTCCAAAAAATCAATTTTCTGATGAAAAACGATGACCCCGGACCTGTCGAACGTTCAAAAAAGTGGTCAATATTGATGAAATTTTAACATTTAATCTTTTGACTTTAAATGACGATTGGATGTGAATTATTACATGTTCAACTAAAATAAGTGTGTTTAAAGTCATTTCTGTGCCTGAAATTGGTCAAAATTGAAGCTTTTGAGTAAGCGAAAACTCTGTAAAAATGGCAATTTTGGTCACTGTGAGGGTTTAAAAAGTGGTTATTCAACATGAGGCCCGATCCAAATGACATTTAGAGTAATTTTTGGTAGAGTCCAAAAAATCAATTTTCTGATGACAAACGATGACCCCGGACCTGTCGAACGTTCAAAAAAGTGGTCAATATTGATGAAATTTTAACATTTAATCTTTTGACTTTAAATGACGGTTGGATGTGAATTATTACTTTTTCAACTAAAATAAGTGTGTTTAAAGTCATTTCTGTGCCTGAAATTGGTCAAAATTGAAGCTTTTGAGAAAGCAAACCTCTGTAAAAATGGCAATTTTGGTCACTGTGAGGGTTTAAAAAGTGGTTATTCAACATGAGGCCCGATCCAAATGACATTTTGAATCATTTTTGGTAGAGTCCAAAAAATCAATTTTCTGATTAAAAACGATGACCCCGGACCTGTCGAACGTTCAAAAAACGTGGTCAATATTGATGAAATTTTAACATTTAATCTTTTGATTTTAACTGACTGTTGGATGTGAATTATTACTTTTTCAACTAAAATAAGTGTGTTTAAAGTCATTTCTGTGCCTGAAATTGGTCAAAATTGAAGCTTTTGAGTAAGCGAAAACTCTGTAAAAATGGCAATTTCGGTCACTGTGAGGGTTTAAAAAGTGGTTATTCAACATGAGGCCCGATCCAAATGACATTTTGAGTCATTTTTGGTAGAGTCCAAAAAATCAATTGTCTGATGAAAAACAATGACCCCGGACCTGTCGAACTTTCAAAAAAGTGGTCAATATTGATAAAATTTTAACATTTAATCTTTTGACTTTAAATGACGGTTGGATGTGAATTAATACTTTTTCAACTAAAATAAGTGTGTTTAAAGTCATTTCTGTGCCTGAAATTGGTCAAAATTGAAGCTTTTGAGTAAGCGAAAACTCTGTAAAAATGGCAATCTTGGTCACTGTGAGGGTTTAAAAAGTGATTATTCAACATGAGGCCCGATCTAAATGACATTTTGAATAATTTTTGGTAGAGTCCGAAAAATCAATTTTCTGATGAAAAACGATGACCGGACCTGTCGAACGTTCAAAAAACGTGGTCAATATTGATAAAATGTTAACATTTAATCTTTTGACTTTAAATGACGGTTGGATGTGAATTATTACTTTTTCAACTAAAATAAGTGTGTTTAAAGTCATTTCTGTGCCTGAAATTGGTCAAAATTGAAGCTTTTGAGTAAGCGAAAACTCTGTAAAAATGGCAATCTTGGTCACTGTGAGGGTTTAAAAAGTGATTATTCAACATGAGGCCCGATCTAAATGACATTTTGAATCATTTTTGGTAGAGTCCAAAAAATCAATTTTCTGATGAAAAACGATGACCGGACCTGTCGAACGTTCAAAAAAGTGGTCAATATTGATGAAATTTTAACATCTGATCTTTTGACTTTAAATGACGGTTGGATGTGAATTATTACTTTTTCTATTAAAATAAGTGTGTTTAAAGTCATTTCTGTGCCTGAAATTGGTCAAAATTGAAGCTTCTGAGTAAGCAAAACTCTGTAAAAATGGCAATTTTGGTCACTGTGAGGGTTTAAAAAGTGATTATTCAACATGAGGCCCGATCCAAATGACATTTTGAATCATTTTTGGTAGAGTCCAAAATATCAATTTTCTGATGAAAAACGATGACCCCGGACCTGTCGAACGTTCAATAAAGTGGTCAATATTGATGAAATTTTAACATCTAATCTTTGACTTTAAATGACTGTTAGATGTGAATTATTACTTTTTCAACTATAATAAGTGTGTTTAAAGTCATTTCTGTGCCTGAAATTGGTCAAAATTGAAGCTTTTGGGTAAGGGAAAACTCTGTAAAAATGGCAATTTTGGTCACTGTGAGGGTTTAAAAAGTGGTTATTCAACATGAGGCCTGATCCAAATGACCTTTTGAATCATTTTTGGTAGAGTCCAAAAAATCAATTTTCTGATGAAAAACGATGACCCCGGACCTGTCGAACGTTCATAAAAGTGGTCAATATTGATGAAATTTTAACATTTAATCTTTTGACTTTAAATGACGGTTGGATGTGAATTATTACTTTTTCAACTAAAATAAGTGTGTTTAAAGTCATTTCTGTGCCTGAAATTGGTCAAAATTGAAGCTTTTGAGAAAGCAAACCTCTGTAAAAATGGCAATTTTGGTCACTGTGAGGGTTTAAAAAGTGGTTATTCAACATGAGGCCCGATCCAAATGACATTTTGAATCATTTTTGGTAGAGTCCAAAAAATCAATTTTCTGATTAAAAACGATGACCCCGGACCTGTCGAACGTTCAAAAAACGTGGTCAATATTGATGAAATTTTAACATTTAATCTTTTGATTTTAACTGACTGTTGGATGTGAATTATTACTTTTTCAACTAAAATAAGTGTGTTTAAAGTCATTTCTGTGCCTGAAATTGGTCAAAATTGAAGCTTTTGAGTAAGCGAAAACTCTGTAAAAATGGCAATTTCGGTCACTGTGAGGGTTTAAAAAGTGGTTATTCAACATGAGGCCCGATCCAAATGACATTTTGAGTCATTTTTGGTAGAGTCCAAAAAATCAATTGTCTGATGAAAAACAATGACCCCGGACCTGTCGAACTTTCAAAAAAGTGGTCAATATTGATAAAATTTTAACATTTAATCTTTTGACTTTAAATGACGGTTGGATGTGAATTATTACTTTTTCAACTAAAATAAGTGTGTTTAAAGTCATTTCTGTGCCTGAAATTGGTCAAAATTGAAGCTTTTGAGTAAGCGAAAACTCTGTAAAAATGGCAATCTTGGTCACTGTGAGGGTTTAAAAAGTGATTATTCAACATGAGGCCCGATCTAAATGACATTTTGAATAATTTTTGGTAGAGTCCGAAAAATCAATTTTCTGATGAAAAACGATGACCGGACCTGTCGAACGTTCAAAAAACGTGGTCAATATTGATAAAATTTTAACATTTAATCTTTTGACTTTAAATGACGGTTGGATGTGAATTATTACTTTTTCAACTAAAATAAGTGTGTTTAAAGTCATTTCTGTGCCTGAAATTGGTCAAAATTGAAGCTTTTGAGTAAGCGAAAACTCTGTAAAAATGGCAATCTTGGTCACTGTGAGGGTTTAAAAAGTGATTATTCAACATGAGGCCCGATCTAAATGACATTTTGAATCATTTTTGGTAGAGTCCAAAAAATCAATTTTCTGATGAAAAACGATGACCGGACCTGTCGAACGTTCAAAAAAGTGGTCAATATTGATGAAATTTTAACATCTGATCTTTTGACTTTAAATGACTGTTGGATGTGAATTATTACTTTTTCAACTAAAATAAGTGTGTTTAAAGTCATTTCTGTGCCTGAAATTGGTCAAAATTGAAGCTTTTGAGTAAGCAAAACTCTGTAAAAATGGCAATTTTGGTCACTGTGAGGGTTTAAAAAGTGGTTATTCAACATGAGGCCCGATCCAAATGACATTTTGAGTCATTTTTGGTAGAGTCCAAAAAATCTATTTTCTGATGACAAACGATGACCCCGGACCTGTCGAACGTTCAAAAAAGTGGTCAATATTGATGAAATTTTAACATTTAATCTTTTGACTTTAAATGACTGTTGGATGTGAATTATTACTTTTTCAACTAAAATAAGTGTGTTTAAAGTCATTTCTGTGCCTGAAATTGGTCAAAATTGGAGCTTCTGAGTAAGCAAAACTCTGTGAAAATGGCAATGTTGGTCACTGTAAGGGTTTAAAAAGTAGTTATTCAACATGAGGCCCGATCCAAATGACATTTTGAATCATTTTTGGTGGAGTCCAAAAAATCAATTTTCTGATGAAAAACGATTACCCAGTACCTGTCGAACGTTCAAAAAAGTGGTCAATATTGATGAAATTTTAACATTTAATCTTTTGACTTTAAATGACGGTTGGATGTGAATTATTACTTTTTCTATTAAAATAAGTGTGTTTAAAGTCATTTCTGTGCCTGAAATTGGTCAAAATTGAAGCTTCTGAGTAAGCAAAACTCTGTAAAAATGGCAATTTTGGTCACTGTGAGGGTTTAAAAAGTGATTATTCAACATGAGGCCCGATCCAAATGACATTTTGAATCATTTTTGGTAGATTCCAAAATATAAATTTTCTGATGAAAAACGATGACCCCGGACCTGTCGAACGTTCAATAAAGTGGTCAATATTGATGAAATTTTAACATCTAATCTTTGACTTTAAATGACTGTTAGATGTGAATTATTACTTTTTCAACTAAAATAAGTGTGTTTAAAGTCATTTCTGTGCCTGAAATTGGTCAAAATTGAAGCTTTTGAGTAAGGGAAAACTCTGTAAAAATGGCAATTTTGGTCACTGTGAGGGTTTAAAAAGTGGTTATTCAACATGAGGCCTGATCCAAATGACCTTTTGAATCATTTTTGGTAGAGTCCAAAAAATCAATTTTCTGATGAAAAACGATGACCCCGGACCTGTCGAACGTTCATAAAAGTGGTCAATATTGATGAAATTTTAACATTTAATCTTTTGACTTTAAATGACGGTTGGATGTGAATTATTACTTTTTCAACTAAAATAAGTGTGTTTAAAGTCATTTCTGTGCCTGAAATTGGTCAAAATTGAAGCTTTTGAGTAAGAAAAACTCTATAAAAATGGCAATTTTGGTCACTGTGAGGGTTTAAAAGGTGGTTATTCAACATGAGGCCCGATCCAAATAACATTTTGAATCATTTTTTGTAGAGTCCAAAAAATCAATTTTATGATGAAAAACAATGACCCAGGAACGGTCGAACGTTCAAAAAAGTGGTCAATATTGATGAAATTTTAACATTTAATCTTTTGCCTTTAAATGACTGTTGGATGTGAATTATTACTTTCTCAACTAAAATAAGTGTTTTGAAAGTCATTTCTGTGCCTGAAATTGGTCAAAATGGAAGCTTTTGAGTAAGCGAAAACTCTGTAAAAATGGCAATCTTGGTCACTGTGAGGGTTTAAAAAGTGATTATTCAACATGAGGCCCGATCTAAATGACATTTTGAATCATTTTTGGTAGAGTCCAAAAAATCAATTTTCTGATGAAAAACGATGACCGGACCTGTCGAATGTTCAAAAAAGTGGTAAATATTGATGAAATTTTAACATCTAATCTTTTGACTTTAAATGACTGTTGGATGTGAATTATTACTTTTTCAACTAAAATAAGTGTGTTTAAAGTCATTTCTGTGCCTGAAATTGGTCAAAATTGAAGCTTTTGAGTAAGCAAACCTCTGTAAAAATGGCAATTTTGGTCACTGTGAGGGTTTAAAAAGTGGTTATTCAACATGAGGCCCGATCCAAATGGCATTTTTAATCATTTTTGGTAGAGTCCAAAAAATCAATTTTCTGATTAAAAACGATGACCCCGGACCTGTCGAACGTTCAAAAAAGTGGTCAATATTGATGAAATTTTAACATTTAATCTTTTGACTTTAAATGACTGTTGGATGTGAATTATTACTTTTTCAACTAAAATAAGTGTGTTTAAAGTCATTTCTGTGCCTGAAATTGGTCAAAATTGAAGCTTTTGAGTAAGCAAAAACTCTGAAAAAATGGCAATTTTGGTCACTGTGAGGGTTTAAAAAGTGGTTATTCAACATGAGGCCCGATCCAAATGACATTTTGAATCATTTTTGGTAGAGTCCAAAAAATCAATTTTCTGATGAAAAACGATTACCCAGTACCTCTCGAACGTTCAAAAAAGTGGTCAATATTGATGAAATTTTAACCTTTAATCTTTTGACTTTAAATGACGGTTGGATGTGAATTATTACTTTTTCTATTAAAATAAGTGTGTTTAAAGTCATTTCTGTGCCTGAAATTGGTCAAAATTGAAGCTTCTGAGTAAGCAAAACTCTGTAAAAATGGCAATTTTGGTCACTGTGAGGGTTTAAAAAGTGATTATTCAACATGAGGCCCGATCCAAATGACCTTTTGAATCATTTTTGGTAGAGTCCAAAAAATCAATTTTCTGATGAAAAACGATGACCCCGGACCTGTCGAACGTTCATAAAAGTGGTCAATATTGATGAAATTTTAACATTTAATCTTTTGACTTTAAATGACGGTTGGATGTGAATTATTACTTTTTCAACTAAAATAAGTGTGTTTAAAGTCATTTCTGTGCCTGAAATTGGTCAAAATTGAAGCTTTTGAGTAAGAAAAACTCTATAAAAATGGCAATTCTGGTCACTGTGAGGGTTTAAAAGGTGGTTATTCAACATGAGGCCCGATCCAAATAACATTTTGAATCATTTTTTGTAGAGTCCAAAAAATCAATTTTATGATGAAAAACAATGACCCCGGAACGGTCGAACGTTCAAAAAAGTAGTCAATATTGATGAAATTTTAACATTTAATCTTTTGCCTTTAAATGACTGTTGGATGTGAATTATTACTTTCTCAACTAAAATAAGTGTGTTTAAAGTCATTTCTGTGCCTGAAATTGGTCAAAATGGAAGCTTTTGAGTAAGCGAAAACTCTGTACAAATGGCAATCTTGGTCACTGTGAGGGTTTAAAAAGTGATTATTCAACATGAGGCCCGATCTAAATGACATTTTGAATCATTTTTGGTAGAGTCCAAAAAATCAATTTTCTGATGAAAAACGATGACCGGACCTGTCGAATGTTCAAAAAAGTGGTAAATATTGATGACATTTTAACATCTAATCTTTTGACTTTAAATGACTGTTGGATGTGAATTATTACTTTTTCAACTAAAATAAGTGTGTTTAAAGTCATTTCTGTGCCTGAAATTGGTCAAAATTGAAGCTTTTGAGTAAGCAAACCTCTGTAAACATGGCAATTTTTGTCACTGTGAGGGTTTAAAAAGTGGTTATTCAACATGAGGCCCGATCCAAATGACATTTTGAATCATTTTTGGTAGAGTCCAAAAAATCAATTTTCTGATTAAAAACGATGACCCCGGACCTGTCAAACGTTCAAAAAACGTGGTCAATATTGATGAAATTTTAACATTTAATCTTTTGATTTTAACTGACTGTTGGATGTGAATTATTACTTTTTCAACTAAAATAAGTGTGTTTAAAGTCATTTCTGTGCCTGAAATTGGTCAAAATTGAAGCTTTTGAGTAAGCGAAAACTCTGTAAAAATGGCAATTTCGGTCACTGTGAGGGTTTAAAAAGTGGTTATTCAACATGAGGCCCGATCCAAATGACATTTTGAGTCATTTTTGGTAGAGTCCAAAAAATCAATTGTCTGATGAAAAACGATGACCCCGGACCTGTCGAACTTTCAAAAAAGTGGTCAATATTGATAAAATTTTAACATTTAATCTTTTGACTTTAAATGACGGTTGGATGTGAATTATTACTTTTTCAACTAAAATAAGTGTGTTTAAAGTCATTTCTGTGCCTGAAATTGGTCAAAATTGAAGCTTTTGAGTAAGCGAAAACTCTGTAAAAATGGCAATCTTGGTCACTGTGAGGGTTTAAAAAGTGATTATTCAACATGAGGCCCGATCTAAATGACATTTTGAATCATTTTTGGTAGAGTCCGAAAAATCAATTTTCTGATGAAAAACGATGACCGGACCTGTCGAACGTTCAAAAAAGTGGTCAATATTGATGAAATTTTAACATCTGATCTTTTGACTTTAAATGACTGTTGGATGTGAATTATTACTTTTTCAACTAAAATAAGTGTGTTTAAAGTCATTTCTGTGCCTGAAATTGTTCAAAATTGAAGCTTTTGAGTAAGCAAAACTCTGTAAAAATGGCAATTTTGGTCACTGTGAGGGTTTAAAAAGTGGTTATTCAACATGAGGCCCGATCCAAATGACATTTTGAGTCATTTTTGGTAGAGTCCAAAAAATCAATTTTCTGATGACAAACGATGACCCCGGACCTGTCAAACGTTCAAAAAAGTTGTCAATATTGATAAAATTTTAACATTTAATCTTTTGACTTTAAATGACGGTTGGATGTGAATTATTACTTTTTCAACTAAAATAGGTGTTGTTTAAATTCATTTCTGTGCCTGAAATTGGTCAAAATTGAAGCTTCTGAGTAAGCAAAACTCTGTAAAAATGGCAATTTTGGTCACTGTGAGGGTCTAAAAAGTGGTTATTTAACATGAGGCCTGATCCAAATGACATTTTGAATAATTTTTGGTAGAGTCCAAAAAATCAATTGTCTGATGAAAAACGATGACCCCGGACCTGTCGAACGTTAAAAAAAGTGGTCAATATTGATGAAATTTTAACATTTAATCTTTTGACTTTAAATGACGGTTGGATGTGAATTATTACTTTTTCAACTAAAATAAGTGTGTTTAAAGTCATTTCTGTGCCTGAAATTGGTCAAAATTGAAGCTTTTGAGTAGGCAAAACTTTGTAAAAATGGCAATTTTGGTCACTGTGAGGGTTTAAAAAGTGGTTATTCAACATGAGGCCCGATCCAAATGGCATTTTTAATCATTTTTGGTAGAGTCCAGAAAATCAATTTTCTGATTAAAAACGGTGACCCCGGACCTGTCGAACGTTCAAAAAAGTGGTCAATATTGATGAAATTTTAACATTTAATCTTTTGACTTTAAATGACTGTTGGATGTGAATTATTACTTTTTCAACTAAAATAAGTGTGTTTAAAGTCATTTCTGTGCCTGAAATTGGTCAAAATTGAAGCTTTTGAGTAAGCGAAAACTCTGAAAAAATGGCAATTTTGGTCACTGTGAGGGTTTAAAAAGTGGTTATTCAACATGAGGCCCGATCCAAATGACATTTTGAATCATTTTTGGTAGAGTCCAAAAAATCAATTTTCTGATGAAAAACGATTACCCAGTACCTCTCGAACGTTCAAAAAAGTGGTCAATATTGATGAAATTTTAACATTTATTCTTTTGACTTTAAATGACGGTTGGATGTGAATTATTACTTTTTCTATTAAAATAAGTGTGTTTAAAGTCATTTCTGTGCCTGAAATTGGTCAAAATTGAAGCTTCTGAGTAAGCAAAACTCTGTAAAAATGGCAATTTTGGTCACTGTGAGGGTCTAAAAAGTGATTATTCAACATGAGGCCCGATCCAAATGACATTTTGAATCATTTTTGGTAGAGTCCAAAATATCAATTTTCTGATGAAAAACGATGACCCCGGACCTTTCGAACGTTCAATAAAGTGGTCAATATTGATGAAATTTTAACATCTAATCTTTGACTTTAAATGACTGTTAGATGTGAATTATTACTTTTTCAACTATAATAAGTGTGTTTAAAGTCATTTCTGTGCCTGAAATTGGTCAAAATTGAAGCTTTTGAGTAAGGGAAAACTCTGTAAAAATGGCAATTTTGGTCACTGTGAGGGTTTAAAAAGTGGTTATTCAACATGAGGCCTGATCCAAATGACCTTTTGAATCATTTTTGGTAGAGTCCAAAAAATCAATTTTCTGATGAAAAACGATGACCCCGGACCTGTCGAACGTTCATAAAAGTGGTCAATATTGATGAAATTTTAACATTTAATCTTTCGACTTTAAATGACGGTTGGATGTGAATTATTACTTTTTCAACTAAAATAAGTGTGTTTAAAGTCATTTCTGTGCCTGAAATTGGTCAAAATTGAAGCTTTTGAGTAAGAAAAACTCTATAAAAATGGCAATTCTGGTCACTGTGAGGGTTTAAAAGGTGGTTATTCAACATGAGGCCCGATCCAAATAACATTTTGAATCATTTTTTGTAGAGTCCAAAAAATCAATTTTATGATGAAAAACAATGACCCCGGAACGGTCGAACGTTCAAAAAAGTGGTCAATATTGATGAAATTTTAACATTTAATCTTTTGCCTTTAAATGACTGTTGGATGTGAATTATTACTTTCTCAACTAAAATGTGTGTTTAAAGTCATTTCTGTGCCTGAAATTGGTCAAAATGGAAGCTTTTGAGTAAGCGAAAACTCTGTACAAATGGCAATCTTGGTCACTGTGAGGGTTTAAAAAGTGATTATTCAACATGAGGCCCGATCTAAATGACATTTTGAATCATTTTTGGTAGAGTCCAAAAAATCAATTTTCTGATGAAAAACGATGACCGGGCCTGTCGAATGTTCAAAAAAGTGGTAAATATTGATGACATTTTAACATCTAATCTTTTGACTTTAAATGACTGTTGGATGTGAATTATTACTTTTTCAACTAAAATAAGTGTGTTTAAAGTCATTTCTGTGCCTGAAATTGGTCAAAATTGAAGCTTTTGAGTAAGCAAACCTCTGTAAAAATGGCAATTTTGGTCACTGTGAGGGTTTAAAAAGTGGTTATTCAACATGAGGCCCGATCCAAATGACATTTTGAATCATTTTTGGTAGAGTCCAAAAAATCAATTTTCTGATTAAAAACGATGACCCCGGACCTGTCGAACGTTCAAAAAACGTGGTCAATATTGATGAAATTTTAACATTTAATCTTTTGATTTTAACTGACTGTTGGATGTGAATTATTACTTTTTCAACTAAAATAAGTGTGTTTAAAGTCATTTCTGTGCCTGATATTGGTCAAAATTGAAGCTTTTGAGTAAGCGAAAAGTCTGTAAAAATGGCAATTTCGGTCACTGTGAGGGTTTAAAAAGTGGTTATTCAACATGAGGCCCGATCCAAATGACATTTTGAGTCATTTTTGGTAGAGTCCAAAAAATCAATTGTCTGATGAAAAACGATGACCCCGGACCTGTCGAACTTTCAAAAAAGTGGTCAATATTGATAAAATTTTAACATTTAATCTTTTGACTTTAAATGACGGTTGGATGTGAATTATTACTTTTTCAACTAAAATAAGTGTGTTTAAAGTCATTTCTGTGCCTGAAATTGGTCAAAATTGAAGCTTTTGAGTAAGCGAAAACTCTGTAAAAATGGCAATCTTGGTCACTGTGAGGGTTTAAAAAGTGATTATTCAACATGAGGCCCGATCTAAATGACATTTTGAATCATTTTTGGTAGAGTCCGAAAAATCAATTTTCTGATGAAAAACGATGACCGGACCTGTCGAACGTTCAAAAAAGTGGTCAATATTGATGAAATTTTAACATCTGATCTTTTGACTTTAAATGAGTGTTGGATGTGAATTAATACTTTTTCAACTAAAATAAGTGTGTTTAAAGTCATTTCTGTGCCTGAAATTGTTCAAAATTGAAGCTTTTGAGTAAGCAAAACTCTGTAAAAATGGCAATTTTGGTCACTGTGAGGGTTTAAAAAGTGGTTATTCAACATGAGGCCCGATCCAAATGACATTTTGAGTCATTTTTGGTAGAGTCCAAAAAATCAATTTTCTGATGACAAACGATGACCCCGGACCTGTCGAACGTTCAAAAAAGTTGTCAATATTGATACAATTTTAACATTTAATCTTTTGACTTTAAATGACGGTTGGATGTGAATTATTACTTTTTCAACTAAAATAAGTGTTGTTTAAATTCATTTCTGTGCCTGAAATTGGTCAAAATTGAAGCTTCTGAGTAAGCAAAACTCTGTAAAAATGGCAATTTTGGTCACTGTGAGGGTCTAAAAAGTGGTTATTTAACATGAGGCCTGATCCAAATGACATTTTGAATAATTTTTGGTAGAGTCCAAAAAATCAATTGTCTGATGAAAAACGATGACCCCAGACCTGTCGAACTTTCAAAAAATGGTCAATATTGATGACAATTTTACATTTAATCTTTTGACTTTAAATGACGGTTGGATGTGAATTATTACTTTTTCAACTAAGATAAGTGTGTTTAAAGTCATTTCTGTGCCTGAAATTGGTCAACATTGAAGCTTTTGAGTAAGCGAAAACTCTGAAAAAATGGCAATTTTGGTCACTGTGAGGGTTTAAAAAGTGGTTATTCAACATGAGGCCCGATCCAAATGACATTTTGAATCATTTTTGGTAGAGTCCAAAAAATCAATTTTCTGTTAAAAAACGATGACACCGGACCTGTCGAACGTTCAAAAAAAGTGGTCAATATTGATGAAATTTTAACATTTAATCTTTTGACTTTAAATGACTGTTGGATGTGAATTATTACTTTTTCAACTAAAATAAGTGTGTTTAAAGTCATTTCTGTGCCTGAAATTGGTCAAAATTGGAGCTTCTGAGTAAGCAAAACTCTGTGAAAATGGCAATGTTGGTCACTGTAAGGGTTTAAAAAGTAGTTATTCAACATGAGGCCCGATCCAAATGACATTTTGAATCATTTTTGGTAGAGTCCAAAAAATCAATTTTCTGATGAAAAACGATTACCCAGTACCTGTCGAACGTTCAAAAAAGTGGTCAATATTGATGAAATTTTAACATTTAATCTTTTGACTTTAAATGATGGTTGGATGTGAATTATTACTTTTTCTATTAAAATAAGTGTGTTTAAAGTCATTTCTGTGCCTGAAATTGGTCAAAATTGAAGCTTCTGAGTAAGCAAAACTCTGTAAAAATGGCAATTTTGGTCACTGTGAGGGTTTAAAAAGTGATTCTTCAACATGAGGCCCGATCCAAATGACATTTTGAATCATTTTTGGTAGAGTCCAAAATATCAATTTTCTGATGAAAAACGATGACCCCGGACCTGTCGAACGTTCAATAAAGTGGTCAATATTGATGAAATTTTAACATCTAATCTTTGACTTTAAATGACTGTTAGATGTGAATTATTACTTTTTCAACTAAAATAAGTGTGTTTAAAGTCATTTCTGTGCCTGAAATTGGTCAAAATTGAAGCTTTTGAGTAAGGGAAAACTCTGTAAAAATGGCAATTTTGGTCACTGTGAGGGTTTAAAAAGTGGTTATTCAACATGAGGCCTGATCCAAATGACCTTTTGAATCATTTTTGGTAGAGTCCAAAAAATCAATTTTCTGATGAAAAACGATGACCCCGGACCTGTCGAACGTTCATAAAAGTGGTCAATATTGATGAAATTTTAACATTTAATCTTTTGACTTTAAATGACGGTTGGATGTGAATTATTACTTTTTCAACTAAAATAAGTGTTTTGAAAGTCATTTCTGTGCCTGAAATTGGTCAAAATGGAAGCTTCTGAGTAAGCGAAAACTCTGTAAAAATGGCAATCTTGGTCACTGTGAGGGTTTAAAAAGTGATTATTCAACATGAGGCCCGATCTAAATGACATTTTGAATCATTTTTGGTAGAGTCCAAAAAATCAATTTTCTGATGAAAAACGATGACCGGACCTGTCGAATGTTCAAAAAAGTGGTAAATATTGATGAAATTTTAACATCTAATCTTTTGACTTTAAATGACTGTTGGGTGTGAATTATTACTTTTTCAACTAAAATAAGTGTGTTTAAAGTCATTTCTGTGCCTGAAATTGGTCAAAATTGAAGCTTTTGAGTAAGCAAAACTCTGTAAAAATGGCAATTTTGGTCACTGTGAGGGTTTAAAAAGTGGTTATTCAACATGCGGCCCGATCCAAATGACATTTTGAGTCATTTTTGGTAGAGTCCAAAAAATCAATTTTCTGATGAAAAACGATTACCCAGTACCTGTCGAACGTTCAAAAAAGTGGTCAATATTGATGAAATTTTAACATTTAATCTTTTGATTTTAACTGACTGTTGGATGTGAATTATTACTTTTTCAACTAAAATAAGTGTGTTTAAAGTCATTTCTGTGCCTGAAATTGGTCAAAATTGAAGCTTTTGAGTAAGCGAAAACTCTGTAAAAATGGCAATTTCGGTCACTGTGAGGGTTTAAAAAGTGGTTATTCAACATGAGGCCCGATCCAAATGACATTTTGAGTCATTTTTGGTAGAGTCCAAAAAATCAATTGTCTGATGAAAAACGATGACCCCGGACCTGTCGAACTTTCAAAAAAGTGGTCAATATTGATAAAATTTTAACATTTAATCTTTTGACTTTAAATGACGGTTGGATGTGAATTATTACTTTTTCAACTAAAATAAGTGTGTTTAAAGTCATTTCTGTGCCTGAAATTGGTCAAAATTGAAGCTTTTGAGTAAGCGAAAACTCTGTAAAAATGGCAATCTTGGTCACTGTGAGGGTTTAAAAAGTGATTATTCAACATGAGGCCCGATCTAAATGACATTTTGAATCATTTTTGGTAGAGTCCGAAAAATCAATTTTCTGATGAAAAACGATGACCGGACCTGTCGAACGTTCAAAAAAGTGGTCAATATTGATGAAATTTTAACATCTGATCTTTTGACTTTAAATGACTGTTGGATGTGAATTATTACTTTTTCAACTAAAATAAGTGTGTTTAAAGTCATTTCTGTGCCTGAAATTGTTCAAAATTGAAGCTTTTGAGTAAGCAAAACTCTGTAAAAATGGCAATTTTGGTCACTGTGAGGGTTTAAAAAGTGGTTATTCAACATGAGGCCCGATCCAAATGACATTTTGAGTCATTTTTGGTAGAGTCCAAAAAATCAATTTTCTGATGACAAACGATGACCCCGGACCTGTCAAACGTTCAAAAAAGTTGTCAATATTGATAAAATTTTAACATTTAATCTTTTGACTTTAAATGACGGTTGGATGTGAATTATTACTTTTTCAACTAAAATAGGTGTTGTTTAAATTCATTTCTGTGCCTGAAATTGGTCAAAATTGAAGCTTCTGAGTAAGCAAAACTCTGTAAAAATGGCAATTTTGGTCACTGTGAGGGTCTAAAAAGTGGTTATTTAACATGAGGCCTGATCCAAATGACATTTTGAATAATTTTTGGTAGAGTCCAAAAAATCAATTGTCTGATGAAAAACGATGACCCCGGACCTGTCGAACGTTAAAAAAAGTGGTCAATATTGATGAAATTTTAACATTTAATCTTTTGACTTTAAATGACGGTTGGATGTGAATTATTACTTTTTCAACTAAAATAAGTGTGTTTAAAGTCATTTCTGTGCCTGAAATTGGTCAAAATTGAAGCTTTTGAGTAGGCAAAACTTTGTAAAAATGGCAATTTTGGTCACTGTGAGGGTTTAAAAAGTGGTTATTCAACATGAGGCCCGATCCAAATGGCATTTTTAATCATTTTTGGTAGAGTCCAGAAAATCAATTTTCTGATTAAAAACGGTGACCCCGGACCTGTCGAACGTTCAAAAAAGTGGTCAATATTGATGAAATTTTAACATTTAATCTTTTGACTTTAAATGACTGTTGGATGTGAATTATTACTTTTTCAACTAAAATAAGTGTGTTTAAAGTCATTTCTGTGCCTGAAATTGGTCAAAATTGAAGCTTTTGAGTAAGCGAAAACTCTGAAAAAATGGCAATTTTGGTCACTGTGAGGGTTTAAAAAGTGGTTATTCAACATGAGGCCCGATCCAAATGACATTTTGAATCATTTTTGGTAGAGTCCAAAAAATCAATTTTCTGATGAAAAACGATTACCCAGTACCTCTCGAACGTTCAAAAAAGTGGTCAATATTGATGTAATTTTAACATTTATTCTTTTGACTTTAAATGACGGTTGGATGTGAATTATTACTTTTTCTATTAAAATAAGTGTGTTTAAAGTCATTTCTGTGCCTGAAATTGGTCAAAATTGAAGCTTCTGAGTAAGCAAAACTCTGTAAAAATGGCAATTTTGGTCACTGTGAGGGTCTAAAAAGTGATTATTCAACATGAGGCCCGATCCAAATGACATTTTGAATCATTTTTGGTAGAGTCCAAAATATCAATTTTCTGATGAAAAACGATGACCCCGGACCTTTCGAACGTTCAATAAAGTGGTCAATATTGATGAAATTTTAACATCTAATCTTTGACTTTAAATGACTGTTAGATGTGAATTATTACTTTTTCAACTATAATAAGTGTGTTTAAAGTCATTTCTGTGCCTGAAATTGGTCAAAATTGAAGCTTTTGAGTAAGGGAAAACTCTGTAAAAATGGCAATTTTGGTCACTGTGAGGGTTTAAAAAGTGGTTATTCAACATGAGGCCTGATCCAAATGACCTTTTGAATCATTTTTGGTAGAGTCCAAAAAATCAATTTTCTGATGAAAAACGATGACCCCGGACCTGTCGAACGTTCATAAAAGTGGTCAATATTGATGAAATTTTAACATTTAATCTTTCGACTTTAAATGACGGTTGGATGTGAATTATTACTTTTTCAACTAAAATAAGTGTGTTTAAAGTCATTTCTGTGCCTGAAATTGGTCAAAATTGAAGCTTTTGAGTAAGAAAAACTCTATAAAAATGGCAATTCTGGTCACTGTGAGGGTTTAAAAGGTGGTTATTCAACATGAGGCCCGATCCAAATAACATTTTGAATCATTTTTTGTAGAGTCCAAAAAATCAATTTTATGATGAAAAACAATGACCCCGGAACGGTCGAACGTTCAAAAAAGTGGTCAATATTGATGAAATTTTAACATTTAATCTTTTGCCTTTAAATGACTGTTGGATGTGAATTATTACTTTCTCAACTAAAATGTGTGTTTAAAGTCATTTCTGTGCCTGAAATTGGTCAAAATGGAAGCTTTTGAGTAAGCGAAAACTCTGTACAAATGGCAATCTTGGTCACTGTGAGGGTTTAAAAAGTGATTATTCAACATGAGGCCCGATCTAAATGACATTTTGAATCATTTTTGGTAGAGTCCAAAATATCAATTTTCTGATGAAAAACGATGACCCCGGACCTGTCGAACGTTCAATAAAGTGGTCAATATTGATGAAATTTTAACATCTAATCTTTGACTTTAAATGACTGTTAGATGTGAATTATTACTTTTTCAACTAAAATAAGTGTGTTTAAAGTCATTTCTGTGCCTGAAATTGGTCAAAATTGAAGCTTTTGAGTAAGGGAAAACTCTGTAAAAATGGCAATTTTGGTCACTGTGAGGGTTTAAAAAGTGGTTATTCAACATGAGGCCTGATCCAAATGACCTTTTGAATCATTTTTGGTAGAGTCCAAAAAATCAATTTTCTGATGAAAAACGATGACCCCGGACCTGTCGAACGTTCATAAAAGTGGTCAATATTGATGAAATTTTAACATTTAATCTTTTGACTTTAAATGACGGTTGGATGTGAATTATTACTTTTTCAACTAAAATAAGTGTTTTGAAAGTCATTTCTGTGCCTGAAATTGGTCAAAATGGAAGCTTTTGAGTAAGCGAAAACTCTGTAAAAATGGCAATCTTGGTCACTGTGAGGGTTTAAAAAGTGATTATTCAACATGAGGCCCGATCTAAATGACATTTTGAATCATTTTTGGTAGAGTCCAAAAAATCAATTTTCTGATGAAAAACGATGACCGGACCTGTCGAATGTTCAAAAAAGTGGTAAATATTGATGAAATTTTAACATCTAATCTTTTGACTTTAAATGACTGTTGGGTGTGAATTATTACTTTTTCAACTAAAATAAGTGTGTTTAAAGTCATTTCTGTGCCTGAAATTGGTCAAAATTGAAGCTTCTGAGTAAGCAAAACTCTGTAAAAATGGCAATTTTGGTCACTGTGAGGGTTTAAAAAGTGATTATTCAACATGAGGCCCGATCCAAATGACATTTTGAATCATTTTTGGTAGAGTCCAAAATATCAATTTTCTGATGAAAAACGATGACCCCGGACCTGTCGAACGTTCAATAAAGTGGTCAATATTGATGAAATTTTAACATCTAATCTTTGACTTTAAATGACTGTTAGATGTGAATTATTACTTTTTCAACTAAAATAAGTGTGTTTAAAGTCATTTCTGTGCCTGAAATTGGTCAAAATTGAAGCTTTTGAGTAAGGGAAAACTCTGTAAAAATGGCAATTTTGGTCACTGTGAGGGTTTAAAAAGTGGTTATTCAACATGAGGCCTGATCCAAATGACCTTTTGAATCATTTTTGGTAGAGTCCAAAAAATCAATTTTCTGATGAAAAACGATGACCCCGGACCTGTCGAACGTTCATAAAAGTGGTCAATATTGATGAAATTTTAACATTTAATCTTTCGACTTTAAATGACGGTTGGATGTGAATTATTACTTTTTCAACTAAAATAAGTGTGTTTAAAGTCATTTCTGTGCCTGAAATTGGTCAAAATTGAAGCTTTTGAGTAAGAAAAACTCTATAAAAATGGCAATTCTGGTCACTGTGAGGGTTTAAAAGGTGGTTATTCAACATGAGGCCCGATCCAAATAACATTTTGAATCATTTTTTGTAGAGTCCAAAAAATCAATTTTATGATGAAAAACAATGACCCCGGAACGGTCGAACGTTCAAAAAAGTGGTCAATATTGATGAAATTTTAACATTTAATCTTTTGCCTTTAAATGACTGTTGGATGTGAATTATTACTTTCTCAACTAAAATGTGTGTTTAAAGTCATTTCTGTGCCTGAAATTGGTCAAAATGGAAGCTTTTGAGTAAGCGAAAACTCTGTAAAAGTGGCAATTTTGGTCACTGTGAGGGTTTAAAAAGTGGTTATTCAACATGAGGCCCGATCCAAATGACATTTTGAATCATTTTTGGTAGAGTCCAAAATATCAATTTTCTGATGAAAAACGATTACCCAGTACCTGTCGAACGTTCAAAAAAGTGGTCAATATTGATGAAATTTTAACATTTAATCTTTTGACTTTAAATGACGGTTGGATGTGAATTATTACTTTTTCTATTAAAATAAGTGTGTTTAAAGTCATTTCTGTGCCTGAAATTGGTCAAAATTGAAGCTTCTGAGTAAGCAAAACTCTGTAAAAATGGCAATTTTGGTCACTGTGAGGGTTTAAAAAGTGATTATTCAACATGAGGCCCGATCCAAATGACATTTTGAATCATTTTTGGTAGAGTCCAAAATATCAATTTTCTGATGAAAAACGATGACCCCGGACCTGTCGAACGTTCAATAAAGTGGTCAATATTGATGAAATTTTAACATCTAATCTTTGACTTTAAATGACTGTTAGATGTGAATTATTACTTTTTCAACTAAAATAAGTGTGTTTAAAGTCATTTCTGTGCCTGAAATTGGTCAAAATTGAAGCTTTTGAGTAAGGGAAAACTCTGTAAAAATGGCAATTTTGGTCACTGTGAGGGTTTAAAAAGTGGTTATTCAACATGAGGCCTGATCCAAATGACCTTTTGAATCATTTTTGGTAGAGTCCAAAAAATCAATTTTCTGATGAAAAACGATGACCCCGGACCTGTCGAACGTTCATAAAAGTGGTCAATATTGATGAAATTTTAACATTTAATCTTTCGACTTTAAATGACGGTTGGATGTGAATTATTACTTTTTCAACTAAAATAAGTGTGTTTAAAGTCATTTCTGTGCCTGAAATTGGTCAAAATTGAAGCTTTTGAGTAAGAAAAACTCTATAAAAATGGCAATTCTGGTCACTGTGAGGGTTTAAAAGGTGGTTATTCAACATGAGGCCCGATCCAAATAACATTTTGAATCATTTTTTGTAGAGTCCAAAAAATCAATTTTATGATGAAAAACAATGACCCCGGAACGGTCGAACGTTCAAAAAAGTGGTCAATATTGATGAAATTTTAACATTTAATCTTTTGCCTTTAAATGACTGTTGGATGTGAATTATTACTTTCTCAACTAAAATGTGTGTTTAAAGTCATTTCTGTGCCTGAAATTGGTCAAAATGGAAGCTTTTGAGTAAGCGAAAACTCTGTACAAATGGCAATCTTGGTCACTGTGAGGGTTTAAAAAGTGATTATTCAACATGAGGCCCGATCTAAATGACATTTTGAATCATTTTTGGTAGAGTCCAAAAAATCAATTTTCTGATGAAAAACGATGACCGGGCCTGTCGAATGTTCAAAAAAGTGGTAAATATTGATGACATTTTAACATCTAATCTTTTGACTTTAAATGACTGTTGGATGTGAATTATTACTTTTTCAACTAAAATAAGTGTGTTTAAAGTCATTTCTGTGCCTGAAATTGGTCAAAATTGAAGCTTTTGAGTAAGCAAACCTCTGTAAAAATGGCAATTTTGGTCACTGTGAGGGTTTAAAAAGTGGTTATTCAACATGAGGCCCGATCCAAATGACATTTTGAATCATTTTTGGTAGAGTCCAAAAAATCAATTTTCTGATTAAAAACGATGACCCCGGACCTGTCGAACGTTCAAAAAACGTGGTCAATATTGATGAAATTTTAACATTTAATCTTTTGATTTTAACTGACTGTTGGATGTGAATTATTACTTTTTCAACTAAAATAAGTGTGTTTAAAGTCATTTCTGTGCCTGATATTGGTCAAAATTGAAGCTTTTGAGTAAGCGAAAAGTCTGTAAAAATGGCAATTTCGGTCACTGTGAGGGTTTAAAAAGTGGTTATTCAACATGAGGCCCGATCCAAATGACATTTTGAGTCATTTTTGGTAGAGTCCAAAAAATCAATTGTCTGATGAAAAACGATGACCCCGGACCTGTCGAACTTTCAAAAAAGTGGTCAATATTGATAAAATTTTAACATTTAATCTTTTGACTTTAAATGACGGTTGGATGTGAATTATTACTTTTTCAACTAAAATAAGTGTGTTTAAAGTCATTTCTGTGCCTGAAATTGGTCAAAATTGAAGCTTTTGAGTAAGCGAAAACTCTGTAAAAATGGCAATCTTGGTCACTGTGAGGGTTTAAAAAGTGATTATTCAACATGAGGCCCGATCTAAATGACATTTTGAATCATTTTTGGTAGAGTCCGAAAAATCAATTTTCTGATGAAAAACGATGACCGGACCTGTCGAACGTTCAAAAAAGTGGTCAATATTGATGAAATTTTAACATCTGATCTTTTGACTTTAAATGAGTGTTGGATGTGAATTAATACTTTTTCAACTAAAATAAGTGTGTTTAAAGTCATTTCTGTGCCTGAAATTGTTCAAAATTGAAGCTTTTGAGTAAGCAAAACTCTGTAAAAATGGCAATTTTGGTCACTGTGAGGGTTTAAAAAGTGGTTATTCAACATGAGGCCCGATCCAAATGACATTTTGAGTCATTTTTGGTAGAGTCCAAAAAATCAATTTTCTGATGACAAACGATGACCCCGGACCTGTCGAACGTTCAAAAAAGTTGTCAATATTGATACAATTTTAACATTTAATCTTTTGACTTTAAATGACGGTTGGATGTGAATTATTACTTTTTCAACTAAAATAAGTGTTGTTTAAATTCATTTCTGTGCCTGAAATTGGTCAAAATTGAAGCTTCTGAGTAAGCAAAACTCTGTAAAAATGGCAATTTTGGTCACTGTGAGGGTCTAAAAAGTGGTTATTTAACATGAGGCCTGATCCAAATGACATTTTGAATAATTTTTGGTAGAGTCCAAAAAATCAATTGTCTGATGAAAAACGATGACCCCAGACCTGTCGAACTTTCAAAAAATGGTCAATATTGATGACAATTTTACATTTAATCTTTTGACTTTAAATGACGGTTGGATGTGAATTATTACTTTTTCAACTAAGATAAGTGTGTTTAAAGTCATTTCTGTGCCTGAAATTGGTCAACATTGAAGCTTTTGAGTAAGCGAAAACTCTGAAAAAATGGCAATTTTGGTCACTGTGAGGGTTTAAAAAGTGGTTATTCAACATGAGGCCCGATCCAAATGACATTTTGAATCATTTTTGGTAGAGTCCAAAAAATCAATTTTCTGTTAAAAAACGATGACACCGGACCTGTCGAACGTTCAAAAAAAGTGGTCAATATTGATGAAATTTTAACATTTAATCTTTTGACTTTAAATGACTGTTGGATGTGAATTATTACTTTTTCAACTAAAATAAGTGTGTTTAAAGTCATTTCTGTGCCTGAAATTGGTCAAAATTGGAGCTTCTGAGTAAGCAAAACTCTGTGAAAATGGCAATGTTGGTCACTGTAAGGGTTTAAAAAGTAGTTATTCAACATGAGGCCCGATCCAAATGACATTTTGAATCATTTTTGGTAGAGTCCAAAAAATCAATTTTCTGATGAAAAACGATTACCCAGTACCTGTCGAACGTTCAAAAAAGTGGTCAATATTGATGAAATTTTAACATTTAATCTTTTGACTTTAAATGATGGTTGGATGTGAATTATTACTTTTTCTATTAAAATAAGTGTGTTTAAAGTCATTTCTGTGCCTGAAATTGGTCAAAATTGAAGCTTCTGAGTAAGCAAAACTCTGTAAAAATGGCAATTTTGGTCACTGTGAGGGTTTAAAAAGTGATTCTTCAACATGAGGCCCGATCCAAATGACATTTTGAATCATTTTTGGTAGAGTCCAAAATATCAATTTTCTGATGAAAAACGATGACCCCGGACCTGTCGAACGTTCAATAAAGTGGTCAATATTGATGAAATTTTAACATCTAATCTTTGACTTTAAATGACTGTTAGATGTGAATTATTACTTTTTCTACTAAAATAAGTGTGTTTAAAGTCATTTCTGTGCCTGAAATTGGTCAAAATTGAAGCTTTTGAGTAAGGGAAAACTCTGTAAAAATGGCAATTTTGGTCACTGTGAGGGTTTAAAAAGTGGTTATTCAACATGAGGCCTGATCCAAATGACCTTTTGAATCATTTTTGGTAGAGTCCAAAAAATCAATTTTCTGATGAAAAACGATGACCCCGGACCTGTCGAACGTTCATAAAAGTGGTCAATATTGATGAAATTTTAACATTTAATCTTTTGACTTTAAATGACGGTTGGATGTGAATTATTACTTTTTCAACTAAAATAAGTGTTTTGAAAGTCATTTCTGTGCCTGAAATTGGTCAAAATGGAAGCTTTTGAGTAAGCGAAAACTCTGTAAAAATGGCAATCTTGGTCACTGTGAGGGTTTAAAAAGTGATTATTCAACATGAGGCCCGATCTAAATGACATTTTGAATCATTTTTGGTAGAGTCCAAAAAATCAATTTTCTGATGAAAAACGATGACCGGACCTGTCGAATGTTCAAAAAAGTGGTAAATATTGATGAAATTTTAACATCTAATCTTTTGACTTTAAATGACTGTTGGGTGTGAATTATTACTTTTTCAACTAAAATAAGTGTGTTTAAAGTCATTTCTGTGCCTGAAATTGGTCAAAATTGAAGCTTTTGAGTAAGCAAAACTCTGTAAAAATGGCAATTTTGGTCACTGTGAGGGTTTAAAAAGTGGTTATTCAACATGCGGCCCGATCCAAATGACATTTTGAGTCATTTTTGGTAGAGTCCAAAAAATCAATTTTCTGATGAAAAACGATTACCCAGTACCTGTCGAACGTTCAAAAAAGTGGTCAATATTGATGAAATTTTAACATTTAATCTTTTGACTTTAAATGACGGTTGGATGTGAATTATTACTTTTTCTATTAAAATAAGTGTGTTTAAAGTCATTTCTGTGCCTGAAATTGGTCAAAATTGAAGCTTCTGAGTAAGCAAAACTCTGTAAAAATGGCAATTTTGGTCACTGTGAGGGTTTAAAAAGTGATTATTCAACATGAGGCCCGATCCAAATGACATTTTGAATCATTTTTGGTAGAGTCCAAAATATCAATTTTCTGATGAAAAACGATGTCCCCGGACCTGTCGAACGTTCAATAAAGTGGTCAATATTGATGAAATTTTAACATCTAATCTTTGACTTTAAATGACTGTTAGATGTGAATTATTACTTTTTCAACTAAAATAAGTGTGTTTAAAGTCATTTCTGTGCCTGAAATTGGTCAAAATTGAAGCTTTTGAGTAAGGGAAAACTCTGTAAAAATGGCAATTTTGGTCACTGTGAGGGTTTAAAAAGTGGTTATTCAACATGAGGCCTGATCCAAATGACCTTTTGAATCATTTTTGGTAGAGTCCAAAAAATCAATTTTCTGATGAAAAACGATGACCCCGGACCTGTCGAACGTTCATAAAAGTGGTCAATATTGATGAAATTTTAACATTTAATCTTTTGACTTTAAATGACGGTTGGATGTGAATTATTACTTTTTCAACTAAAATAAGTGTGTTTAAAGTCATTTCTGTGCCTGAAATTGGTCAAAATTGAAGCTTTTGAGTAAGAAAAACTCTATAAAAATGGCAATTTTGGTCACTGTGAGGGTTTAAAAGGTGGTTATTCAACATGAGGCCCGATCCAAATAACATTTTGAATCATTTTTTGTAGAGTCCAAAAAATCAATTTTATGATAAAAAACAATGACCCCGGAACGGTCGAACGTTCAAAAAAGTGGTCAATATTGATGAAATTTTAACATTTAATCTTTTGCCTTTAAATGACTGTTGGATGTGAATTATTACTTTCTCAACTAAAATAAGTGTGTTTAAAGTCATTTCTGTTCCTGAAATTGGTCAAAATTGAAGCTTTTGAGTAAGCAAACCTCTGTAAAAATGGCAATTTTGGTCACTGTGAGGGTTTAAAAAGTGGTTATTCAACATGAGGCCCGATCCAAATGGCATTTTGAATCATTTTTGGTAGAGTCCAAAAATCAATTTTCTGATTAAAAACGATGACCCCGGACCTGTCGAACGTTCAAAAAACGTGGTCAATATTGATAAAATTTTAACATTTAATCTTTTGACTTTAAATGACGGTTGGATGTGAATTATAACTTTTTCAACTAAAATAAGTGTGTTTAAAGTCATTTCTGTGCCTGAAATTGGTCAAAATTGAAGCTTTTGAGTAAGCAAAACTCTGTAAAAATTGCAATTTTGGTCACTGTGAGGGTTTAAAAAGTGGTTATTCAACATGAGGCCCGATCCAAATGACATTTTGAGTCATTTTTGGTAGAGTCCAAAAAATCTATTTTCTGATGACAAATGATGACCCCGGACCTGTCGAACGTTCAAAAAAGTTGTCAATATTGATAAAATTTTAACATTTAATCTTTTGACTTTAAATGACGGTTTGATGTGAATTATTACTTTTTCAACTAAAATAAGTGTTGTTTAAATTCATTTCTGTGCCTGAAATTGGTCAAAATTGAAGCTTCTGAGTAAGCAAAACTCTGTAAAAATGGCAATTTTGGTCACTGTGAGGGTCTAAAAAGTGGTTATTTAACATGAGGCCTGATCCAAATGACATTTTGAATAATTTTTGGTAGAGTCCAAAAAATCAATTGTCTGATGAAAAACGATGACCCCAGACCTGTCGAACTTTCAAAAAATGGTCAATATTGATGACAATTTTACATTTAATCTTTTGACTTTAAATGACGGTTGGATGTGACTTATTACTTTTTCAACTAAGATAATTGTGTTTAAAGTCATTTCTGTGCCTGAAATTGGTCAACATTGAAGCTTTTGAGTAAGCGAAAACTCTGAAAAAATGGCAATTTTGGTCACTGTGAGAGTTTAAAAAGTGGTTATTCAACATGAGGCCCGATCCAAATGACATTTTGAATAATTTTTGGTAGAGTCCAAAAAATCAATTTTCTGTTAAAAAACGATGACCCCGGACCTGTCGAACGTTCAAAAAAGTGGTCAATATTGATGAAATTTTAACATTTAATCTTTTGACTTTAAATGACTGTTGGATGTGAATTATTACTTTTTCAACTAAAATAAGTGTGTTTAAAGTCATTTCTGTGCCTGAAATTGGTCAAAATTGAAGCTTTTGAGTAAGCGAAAACTCTGTAAAAATGGCAATCTTGGTCACTGTGAGGGTTTAAAAAGTGATTATTCAACATGAGGCTCGATCTAAATGACATTTTGAATCATTTTTGGTAGAGTCCAAAAAATCAATTTTCTGATGAAAAACGATGACCGGACCTGTCGAACGTTCAAAAAAGTGGTCAATATTGATGAAATTTTAACATCTGATCTTTTGACTTTAAATGACTGTTGGATGTGAATTATTCCTTTTTCAACTAAAATAAGTGTGTTTAAAGTCATTTCTGTGCCTGAAATTGGTCAAAATTGAAGCTTTTGAGTAAGCAAAACTCTGTAAAAATGGCAATTTTGGTCACTGTGAGGGTTTAAAAAGTGGTTATTCAACATGAGGCCCGATCCAAATGACATTTTGAGTCATTTTTGGTAGAGTCCAAAAAATCAATTTTCTGATTAAAAACGATTACCCAGTACCTGTCGAACGTTCAAAAAAGTGGTCAATATTGATGAAATTTTAACATTTAATCTTTTGACTTTAAATGACGGTTGGATGTGAATTATTACTTTTTCTATTAAAATAAGTGTGTTTAAAGTCATTTCTGTGCCTGAAATTGGTCAAACTTGAAGCTTCTGAGTAAGCAAAACTCTGTAAAAATGGCAATTTTGGTCACTGTGAGGGTTTAAAAAGTGATTATTCAACATGAGGCCCGATCCAAATGACATTTTGAATCATTTTTGGTAGAGTCCAAAATATCAATTTTCTGATGAAAAACGATGACCCCGGACCTGTCGAACGTTCAATAAAGTGGTCAATATTGATGAAATTTTAACATCTAATCTTTGACTTTAAATGACTGTTAGATGTGAATTATTACTTTTTCAACTAAAATAAGTGTGTTTAAAGTCATTTCTGTGCCTGAAATTGGTCAAAATTGAAGCTTTTGAGTAAGAAAAACTCTATAAAAATGGCAATTTTGGTCACTGTGAGGGTTTAAAAGGTGGTTATTCAACATGAGGCCCGATCCAAATAACATTTTGAATCATTTTTTGTAGAGTCCAAAAAATCAATTTTATGATAAAAAACAATGACCCCGGAACGGTCGAACGTTCAAAAAAGTGGTCAATATTGATGAAATTTTAACATTTAATCTTGTGCCTTTAAATGACTGTTGGATGTGAATTATTACTTTCTCAACTAAAATAAGTGTGTTTAAAGTCATTTCTGTGCCTGAAATTGGTCAAAATGGAAGCTTTTGAGTAAGCGAAAACTCTGTACAAATGGCAATCTTGGTCACTGTGAGGGTTTAAAAAGTGATTATTCAACATGAGGCCCGATCTAAATGACATTTTGAATCATTTTTGGTAGAGTCCAAAAAATCAATTTTCTGATGAAAAACGATGACCGGACCTGTCGAATGTTCAAAAAAGTGGTAAATATTGATGACATTTTAACATCTAATCTTTTGACTTTAAATGACTGTTGGATGTGAATTATTACTTTTTCAACTAAAATAAGTGTGTTTAAAGTCATTTCTGTGCCTGAAATTGGTCAAAATTGAAGCTTTTGAGTAAGCAAACCTCTGTAAAAATGGCAATTTTGGTCACTGTGAGGGTTTAAAAAGTGGTTATTCAACATGAGGCCCGATCCAAATGACATTTTGAATCATTTTTGGTAGAGTCCAAAAAATCAATTTTCTGATTAAAAACGATGACCCCGGACCTGTCGAACGTTCAAAAAACGTGGTCAATATTGATGAAATTTTAACATTTAATCTTTTGATTTTAACTGACTGTTGGATGTGAATTATTACTTTTTCAACTAAAATAAGTGTGTTTAAAGTCATTTCTGTGCCTGATATTGGTCAAAATTGAAGCTTTTGAGTAAGCGAAAAGTCTGTAAAAATGGCAATTTCGGTCACTGTGAGGGTTTAAAAAGTGGTTATTCAACATGAGGCCCGATCCAAATGACATTTTGAGTCATTTTTGGTAGAGTCCAAAAAATCAATTGTCTGATGAAAAACGATGACCCCGGACCTGTCGAACTTTCAAAAAAGTGGTCAATATTGATAAAATTTTAACATTTAATCTTTTGACTTTAAATGACGGTTGGATGTGAATTATTACTTTTTCAACTAAAATAAGTGTGTTTAAAGTCATTTCTGTGCCTGAAATTGGTCAAAATTGAAGCTTTTGAGTAAGCGAAAACTCTGTAAAAATGGCAATCTTGGTCACTGTGAGGGTTTAAAAAGTGATTATTCAACATGAGGCCCGATCTAAATGACATTTTGAATCATTTTTGGTAGAGTCCGAAAAATCAATTTTCTGATGAAAAACGATGACCGGACCTGTCGAACGTTCAAAAAAGTGGTCAATACTGATGAAATTTTAACATCTGATCTTTTGACTTTAAATGAGTGTTGGATGTGAATTAATACTTTTTCAACTAAAATAAGTGTGTTTAAAGTCATTTCTGTGCCTGAAATTGTTCAAAATTGAAGCTTTTGAGTAAGCAAAACTCTGTAAAAATGGCAATTTTGGTCACTGTGAGGGTTTAAAAAGTGGTTATTCAACATGAGGCCCGATCCAAATGACATTTTGAGTCATTTTTGGTAGAGTCCAAAAAATCAATTTTCTGATGACAAACGATGACCCCGGACCTGTCGAACGTTCAAAAAAGTTGTCAATATTGATACAATTTTAACATTTAATCTTTTGACTTTAAATGACGGTTGGATGTGAATTATTACTTTTTCAACTAAAATAAGTGTTGTTTAAATTCATTTCTGTGCCTGAAATTGGTCAAAATTGAAGCTTCTGAGTAAGCAAAACTCTGTAAAAATGGCAATTTTGGTCACTGTGAGGGTCTAAAAAGTGGTTATTTAACATGAGGCCTGATCCAAATGACATTTTGAATAATTTTTGGTAGAGTCCAAAAAATCAATTGTCTGATGAAAAACGATGACCCCAGACCTGTCGAACTTTCAAAAAATGGTCAATATTGATGACAATTTTACATTTAATCTTTTGACTTTAAATGACGGTTGGATGTGAATTATTACTTTTTCAACTAAGATAAGTGTGTTTAAAGTCATTTCTGTGCCTGAAATTGGTCAACATTGAAGCTTTTGAGTAAGCGAAAACTCTGAAAAAATGGCAATTTTGGTCACTGTGAGGGTTTAAAAAGTGGTTATTCAACATGAGGCCCGATCCAAATGACATTTTGAATCATTTTTGGTAGAGTCCAAAAAATCAATTTTCTGTTAAAAAACGATGACACCGGACCTGTCGAACGTTCAAAAAAAGTGGTCAATATTGATGAAATTTTAACATTTAATCTTTTGACTTTAAATGACTGTTGGATGTGAATTATTACTTTTTCAACTAAAATAAGTGTGTTTAAAGTCATTTCTGTGCCTGAAATTGGTCAAAATTGGAGCTTCTGAGTAAGCAAAACTCTGTGAAAATGGCAATGTTGGTCACTGTAAGGGTTTAAAAAGTAGTTATTCAACATGAGGCCCGATCCAAATGACATTTTGAATCATTTTTGGTAGAGTCCAAAAAATCAATTTTCTGATGAAAAACGATTACCCAGTACCTGTCGAACGTTCAAAAAAGTGGTCAATATTGATGAAATTTTAACATTTAATCTTTTGACTTTAAATGATGGTTGGATGTGAATTATTACTTTTTCTATTAAAATAAGTGTGTTTAAAGTCATTTCTGTGCCTGAAATTGGTCAAAATTGAAGCTTCTGAGTAAGCAAAACTCTGTAAAAATGGCAATTTTGGTCACTGTGAGGGTTTAAAAAGTGATTCTTCAACATGAGGCCCGATCCAAATGACATTTTGAATCATTTTTGGTAGAGTCCAAAATATCAATTTTCTGATGAAAAACGATGACCCCGGACCTGTCGAACGTTCAATAAAGTGGTCAATATTGATGAAATTTTAACATCTAATCTTTGACTTTAAATGACTGTTAGATGTGAATTATTACTTTTTCAACTAAAATAAGTGTGTTTAAAGTCATTTCTGTGCCTGAAATTGGTCAAAATTGAAGCTTTTGAGTAAGGGAAAACTCTGTAAAAATGGCAATTTTGGTCACTGTGAAGGTTTAAAAAGTGGTTATTCAACATGAGGCCTGATCCAAATGACCTTTTGAATCATTTTTGGTAGAGTCCAAAAAATCAATTTTCTGATGAAAAACGATGACCTGTCGAACGTTCATAAAAGTGGTCAATATTGATGAAATTTTAACATTTAATCTTTTGACTTTAAATGACGGTTGGATGTGAATTATTACTTTTTCAACTAAAATAAGTGTGTTTAAAGTCATTTCTGTGCCTGAAATTGGTCAAAATTGAAGCTTTTGAGTAAGAAAAACTCTATAAAAATGGCAATTTTGGTCACTGTGAGGGTTTAAAAGGTGGTTATTCAACATGAGGCCCGATCCAAATAACATTTTGAATCATTTTTTGTAGAGTCCAAAAAATCAATTTTATGATGAAAAACAATGACCCCGGAACGGTCGAACGTTCAAAAAAGTGGTCAATATTGATGAAATTTTAACATTTAATCTTTTGCCTTTAAATGACTGTTGGATGTGAATTATTACTTTCTCAACTAAAATAAGTGTTTTGAAAGTCATTTCTGTGCCTGAAATTGGTCAAAATGGAAGCTTTTGAGTAAGCGAAAACTCTGTAAAAATGGCAATCTTGGTCACTGTGAGGGTTTAAAAAGTGATTATTCAACATGAGGCCCGATCTAAATGACATTTTGAATCATTTTTGGTAGAGTCCAAAAAATCAATTTTCTGATGAAAAACGATGACCGGACCTGTCGAATGTTCAAAAAAGTGGTAAATATTGATGAAATTTTAACATCTAATCTTTTGACTTTAAATGACTGTTGGGTGTGAATTATTACTTTTTCAACTAAAATAAGTGTGTTTAAAGTCATTTCTGTGCCTGAAATTGGTCAAAATTGAAGCTTTTGAGTAAGCAAAACTCTGTAAAAATGGCAATTTTGGTCACTGTGAGGGTTTAAAAAGTGGTTATTCAACATGAGGCCCGATCCAAATGACATTTTGAGTCATTTTTGGTAGAGTCCAAAAAATCAATTTTCTGATGAAAAACGATTACCCAGTACCTGTCGAACGTTCAAAAAAGTGGTCAATATTGATGAAATTTTAACATTTAATCTTTTGACTTTAAATGACGGTTGGATGTGAATTATTACTTTTTCTATTAAAATAAGTGTGTTTAAAGTCATTTCTGTGCCTGAAATTGGTCAAAATTGAAGCTTCTGAGTAAGCAAAACTCTGTAAAAATGGCAATTTTGGTCACTGTGAGGGTTTAAAAAGTGATTATTCAACATGAGGCCCGATCCAAATGACATTTTGAATCATTTTTGGTAGAGTCCAAAATATCAATTTTCTGATGAAAAACGATGACCCCGGACCTGTCGAACGTTCAATAAAGTGGTCAATATTGATGAAATTTTAACATCTAATCTTTGACTTTAAATGACTGTTAGATGTGAATTATTACTTTTTCAACTAAAATAAGTGTGTTTAAAGTCATTTCTGTGCCTGAAATTGGTCAAAATTGAAGCTTTTGAGTAAGGGAAAACTCTGTAAAAATGGCAATTTTGGTCACTGTGAGGGTTTAAAAAGTGGTTATTCAACATGAGGCCTGATCCAAATGACCTTTTGAATCATTTTTGGTAGAGTCCAAAAAATCAATTTTCTGATGAAAAACGATGACCCCGGACCTGTCGAACGTTCATAAAAGTGGTCAATATTGATGAAATTTTAACATTTAATCTTTTGACTTTAAATGACGGTTGGATGTGAATTATTACTTTTTCAACTAAAATAAGTGTGTTTAAAGTCATTTCTGTGCCTGAAATTGGTCAAAATTGAAGCTTTTGAGTAAGAAAAACTCTATAAAAATGGCAATTTTGGTCACTGTGAGGGTTTAAAAGGTGGTTATTCAACATGAGGCCCGATCCAAATAACATTTTGAATCATTTTTTGTAGAGTCCAAAAAATCAATTTTATGATAAAAAACAATGACCCCGGAACGGTCGAACGTTCAAAAAAGTGGTCAATATTGATGAAATTTTAACATTTAATCTTTTGCCTTTAAATGACTGTTGGATGTGAATTATTACTTTCTCAACTAAAATAAGTGTTTTGAAAGTCATTTCTGTGCCTGAAATTGGTCAAAATGGAAGCTTTTGAGTAAGCGAAAACTCTGTAAAAATGGCAATCTTGGTCACTGTGAGGGTTTAAAAAGTGATTATTCAACATGAGGCCCGATCTAAATGACATTTTGAATCATTTTTGGTAGAGTCCAAAAAATCAATTTTCTGATGAAAAACGATGACCGGACCTGTCGAATGTTCAAAAAAGTGGTAAATATTGATGAAATTTTAACATCTAATCTTTTGACTTTAAATGACTGTTGGATGTGAATTATTACTTTTTCAACTAAAATAAGTGTGTTTAAAGTCATTTCTGTTCCTGAAATTGGTCAAAATTGAAGCTTTTGAGTAAGCAAACCTCTGTAAAAATGGCAATTTTGGTCACTGTGAGGGTTTAAAAAGTGGTTATTCAACATGAGGCCCGATCCAAATGGCATTTTGAATCATTTTTGGTAGAGTCCAAAAATCAATTTTCTGATTAAAAACGATGACCCCGGACCTGTCGAACGTTCAAAAAACGTGGTCAATATTGATAAAATTTTAACATTTAATCTTTTGACTTTAAATGACGGTTGGATGTGAATTATAACTTTTTCAACTAAAATAAGTGTGTTTAAAGTCATTTCTGTGCCTGAAATTGGTCAAAATTGAAGCTTTTGAGTAAGCAAAACTCTGTAAAAATGGCAATTTTGGTCACTGTGAGGGTTTAAAAAGTGGTTATTCAACATGAGGCCCGATCCAAATGACATTTTGAGTCATTTTTGGTAGAGTCCAAAAAATCTATTTTCTGATGACAAATGATGACCCCGGACCTGTCGAACGTTCAAAAAAGTTGTCAATATTGATAAAATTTTAACATTTAATCTTTTGACTTTAAATGACGGTTTGATGTGAATTATTACTTTTTCAACTAAAATAAGTGTTGTTTAAATTCATTTCTGTGCCTGAAATTGGTCAAAATTGAAGCTTCTGAGTAAGCAAAACTCTGTAAAAATGGCAATTTTGGTCACTGTGAGGGTCTAAAAAGTGGTTATTTAACATGAGGCCTGATCCAAATGACATTTTGAATAATTTTTGGTAGAGTCCAAAAAATCAATTGTCTGATGAAAAACGATGACCCCAGACCTGTCGAACTTTCAAAAAATGGTCAATATTGATGACAATTTTACATTTAATCTTTTGACTTTAAATGACGGTTGGATGTGACTTATTACTTTTTCAACTAAGATAATTGTGTTTAAAGTCATTTCTGTGCCTGAAATTGGTCAACATTGAAGCTTTTGAGTAAGCGAAAACTCTGAAAAAATGGCAATTTTGGTCAGTGTGAGAGTTTAAAAAGTGGTTATTCAACATGAGGCCCGATCCAAATGACATTTTGAATAATTTTTGGTAGAGTCCAAAAAATCAATTTTCTGTTAAAAAACGATGACCCCGGACCTGTCGAACGTTCAAAAAAGTGGTCAATATTGATGAAATTTTAACATTTAATCTTTTGACTTTAAATGACTGTTGGATGTGAATTATTACTTTTTCAACTAAAATAAGTGTGTTTAAAGTCATTTCTGTGCCTGAAATTGGTCAAAATTGAAGCTTTTGAGTAAGCGAAAACTCTGTAAAAATGGCAATCTTGGTCACTGTGAGGGTTTAAAAAGTGATTATTCAACATGAGGCTCGATCTAAATGACATTTTGAATCATTTTTGGTAGAGTCCAAAAAATCAATTTTCTGATGAAAAACGATGACCGGACCTGTCGAACGTTCAAAAAAGTGGTCAATATTGATGAAATTTTAACATCTGATCTTTTGACTTTAAATGACTGTTGGATGTGAATTATTCCTTTTTCAACTAAAATAAGTGTGTTTAAAGTCATTTCTGTGCCTGAAATTGGTCAAAATTGAAGCTTTTGAGTAAGCAAAACTCTGTAAAAATGGCAATTTTGGTCACTGTGAGGGTTTAAAAAGTGGTTATTCAACATGAGGCCCGATCCAAATGACATTTTGAATCATTTTTGGTAGAGTCCAAAAAATCAATTTTCTGATGAAAAACGATGACCCCGGACCTGTCGAACGTTCAATAAAGTGGTCAATATTGATGAAATTTTAACATCTAATCTTTGACTTTAAATGACTGTTAGATGTGAATTATTACTTTTTCAACTAAAATAAGTGTGTTTAAAGTCATTTCTGTGCCTGAAATTGGTCAAAATTGAAGCTTTTGAGTAAGGGAAAACTCTGTAAAAATGGCAATTTTGGTCACTGTGAGGGTTTAAAAAGTGGTTATTCAACATGAGGCCTGATCCAAATGACCTTTTGAATCATTTTTGGTAGAGTCCAAAAAATCAATTTTCTGATGAAAAACGATGACCCCGGACCTGTCGAACGTTCATAAAAGTGGTCAATATTGATGAAATTTTAACATTTAATCTTTTGACTTTAAATGACGGTTGGATGTGAATTATTACTTTTTCAACTAAAATAAGTGTGTTTAAAGTCATTTCTGTGCCTGAAATTGGTCAAAATTGAAGCTTTTGAGTAAGAAAAACTCTATAAAAATGGCAATTTTGGTCACTGTGAGGGTTTAAAAGGTGGTTATTCAACATGAGGCCCGATCCAAATAACATTTTGAATCATTTTTTGTAGAGTCCAAAAAATCAATTTTATGATAAAAAACAATGACCCCGGAACGGTCGAACGTTCAAAAAAGTGGTCAATATTGATGAAATTTTAACATTTAATCTTTTGCCTTTAAATGACTGTTGGATGTGAATTATTACTTTCTCAACTAAAATAAGTGTTTTGAAAGTCATTTCTGTGCCTGAAATTGGTCAAAATGGAAGCTTTTGAGTAAGCGAAAACTCTGTAAAAATGGCAATCTTGGTCACTGTGAGGGTTTAAAAAGTGATTATTCAACATGAGGCCCGATCTAAATGACATTTTGAATCATTTTTGGTAGAGTCCAAAAAATCAATTTTCTGATGAAAAACGATGACCGGACCTGTCGAACGTTCAAAAAAGTGGTCAATATTGATGAAATTTTAACATCTGATCTTTTGACTTTAAATGACTGTTGGATGTGAATTATTACTTTTTCAACTAAAATAAGTGTGTTTAAAGTCATTTCTGTGCCTGAAATTGGTCAAAATTGAAGTTTTGAGTAAGCAAAACTCTGTAAAAATGGCAATTTTGGTCACTGTGAGGGTTTAAAAAGTGGTTATTCAACATGAGGCCCGATCCAAATGACATTTTGAGTCATTTTTGGTAGAGTCCAAAAAATCTATTTTCTGATGACAAATGATGACCCCGGACCTGTCGAACGTTCAAAAAAGTTGTCAATATTGATAAAATTTTAACATTTAATCTTTTGACTTTAAATGACGGTTTGATGTGAATTATTACTTTTTCAACTAAAATAAGTGTTGTTTAAATTCATTTCTGTGCCTGAAATTGGTCAAAATTGAAGCTTCTGAGTAAGCAAAACTCTGTAAAAATGGCAATTTTGGTCACTGTGAGGGTCTAAAAAGTGGTTATTTAACATGAGGCCTGATCCAAATGACATTTTGAATAATTTTTGGTAGAGTCCAAAAAATCAATTGTCTGATGAAAAACGATGACCCCAGACCTGTCGAACTTTCAAAAAATGGTCAATATTGATGACAATTTTACATTTAATCTTTTGACTTTAAATGACGGTTGGATGTGAATTATTACTTTTTCAACTAAGATAAGTGTGTTTAAAGTCATTTCTGTGCCTGAAATTGGTCAACATTGAAGCTTTTGAGTAAGCGAAAACTCTGTAAAAATGGCAATCTTGGTCACTGTGAGGGTTTAAAAAGTGATTATTCAACATGAGGCCCGATCTAAATGACATTTTGAATCATTTTTGGTAGAGTCCAAAAAATCAATTTTCTGATGAAAAACGATGACCGGACCTGTCGAACGTTCAAAAAAGTGGTCAATATTGATGAAATTTTAACATCTGATCTTTTGACTTTAAATGACTGTTGGATGTGAATTATTACTTTTTCAACTAAAATAAGTGTGTTTAAAGTCATTTCTGTGCCTGAAATTGGTCAAAATTGAAGCTTTTGAGTAAGCAAAACTCTGTAAAAATGGCAATTTTGGTCACTGTGAGGGTTTAAAAAGTGGTTATTCAACATGAGGCCCGATCCAAATGACATTTTGAATCATTTTTGGTAGAGTCCAAAAAATCAATTTTCTGATGAAAAACGATGACCGGACCTGTCGAATGTTCAAAAAAGTGGTAAATATTGATGAAATTTTAACATCTAATCTTTTGACTTTAAATGACTGTTGGGTGTGAATTATTACTTTTTCAACTAAAATAAGTGTGTTTAAAGTCATTTCTGTGCCTGAAATTGGTCAAAATTGAAGCTTTTGAGTAAGCAAAACTCTGTAAAAATGGCAATTTTGGTCACTGTGAGGGTTTAAAAAGTGGTTATTCAACATGAGGCCCGATCCAAATGACATTTTGAGTCATTTTTGGTAGAGTCCAAAAAATCAATTTTCTGATGAAAAACGATTACCCAGTACCTGTCGAACGTTCAAAAAAGTGGTCAATATTGATGAAATTTTAACATTTAATCTTTTGACTTTAAATGACGGTTGGATGTGAATTATTACTTTTTCTATTAAAATAAGTGTGTTTAAAGTCATTTCTGTGCCTGAAATTGGTCAAAATTGAAGCTTCTGAGTAAGCAAAACTCTGTAAAAATGGCAATTTTGGTCACTGTGAGGGTTTAAAAAGTGATTATTCAACATGAGGCCCGATCCAAATGACATTTTGAATCATTTTTGGTAGAGTCCAAAATATCAATTTTCTGATGAAAAACGATGACCCCGGACCTGTCGAACGTTCAATAAAGTGGTCAATATTGATGAAATTTTAACATCTAATCTTTGACTTTAAATGACTGTTAGATGTGAATTATTACTTTTTCAACTAAAATAAGTGTGTTTAAAGTCATTTCTGTGCCTGAAATTGGTCAAAATTGAAGCTTTTGAGTAAGCGAAAACTCTGTAAAAATGGCAATCTTGGTCACTGTGAGGGTTTAAAAAGTGATTATTCAACATGAGGCCCGATCTAAATGACATTTTGAATCATTTTTGGTAGAGTCCAAAAAATTCAATTTTCTGATGAAAAACGATGACCGGACCTGTCGAACGTTCAAAAAAGTGGTCAATATTGATGAAATTTTAACATCTGATCTTTTGACTTTAAATGACTGTTGGATGTGAATTATTACTTTTTCAACTAAAATAAGTGTGTTTAAAGTCATTTCTGTGCCTGAAATTGGTCAAAATTGAAGCTTTTGAGTAAGCAAAACTCTGTAAAAATGGCAATTTTGGTCACTGTGAGGGTTTAAAAAGTGGTTATTCAACATGAGGCCCGATCCAAATGACATTTTGAGTCATTTTTGGTAGAGTCCAAAAAATCTATTTTCTGATGACAAATGATGACCCCGGACCTGTCGAACGTTCAAAAAAGTTGTCAATATTGATAAAATTTTAACATTTAATCTTTTGACTTTAAATGACGGTTTGATGTGAATTATTACTTTTTCAACTAAAATAAGTGTTGTTTAAATTCATTTCTGTGCCTGAAATTGGTCAAAATTGAAGCTTCTGAGTAAGCAAAACTCTGTAAAAATGGCAATTTTGGTCACTGTGAGGGTCTAAAAAGTGGTTATTTAACATGAGGCCTGATCCAAATGACATTTTGAATAATTTTTGGTAGAGTCCAAAAAATCAATTGTCTGATGAAAAACGATGACCCCAGACCTGTCGAACTTTCAAAAAATGGTCAATATTGATGACAATTTTACATTTAATCTTTTGACTTTAAATGACGGTTGGATGTGAATTATTACTTTTTCAACTAAGATAAGTGTGTTTAAAGTCATTTCTGTGCCTGAAATTGGTCAACATTGAAGCTTTTGAGTAAGCGAAAACTCTGTAAAAATGGCAATCTTGGTCACTGTGAGGGTTTAAAAAGTGATTATTCAACATGAGGCCCGATCTAAATGACATTTTGAATAATTTTTGGTAGAGTCCAAAAAATCAATTTTCTGATGAAAAACGATGACCGGACCTGTCGAACGTTCAAAAAAGTGGTCAATATTGATGAAATTTTAACATCTGATCTTTTGACTTTAAATGACTGTTGGATGTGAATTATTACTTTTTCAACTAAAATAAGTGTGTTTAAAGTCATTTCTGTGCCTGAAATTGGTCAAAATTGAAGCTTTTGAGTAAGCAAAACTCTGTAAAAATGGCAATTTTGGTCACTGTGAGGGTTTAAAAAGTGGTTATTCAACATGAGGCCCGATCCAAATGACATTTTGAATCATTTTTGGTAGAGTCCAAAAAATCAATTTTCTGATGAAAAACGATGACCGGACCTGTCGAATGTTCAAAAAAGTGGTAAATATTGATGAAATTTTAACATCTAATCTTTTGACTTTAAATGACTGTTGGGTGTGAATTATTACTTTTTCAACTAAAATAAGTGTGTTTAAAGTCATTTCTGTGCCTGAAATTGGTCAAAATTGAAGCTTTTGAGTAAGCAAAACTCTGTAAAAATGGCAATTTTGGTCACTGTGAGGGTTTAAAAAGTGGTTATTCAACATGAGGCCCGATCCAAATGACATTTTGAGTCATTTTTGGTAGAGTCCAAAAAATCAATTTTCTGATGAAAAACGATTACCCAGTACCTGTCGAACGTTCAAAAAAGTGGTCAATATTGATGAAATTTTAACATTTAATCTTTTGACTTTAAATGACGGTTGGATGTGAATTATTACTTTTTCTATTAAAATAAGTGTGTTTAAAGTCATTTCTGTGCCTGAAATTGGTCAAAATTGAAGCTTCTGAGTAAGCAAAACTCTGTAAAAATGGCAATTTTGGTCACTGTGAGGGTTTAAAAAGTGATTATTCAACATGAGGCCCGATCCAAATGACATTTTGAATCATTTTTGGTACAGTCCAAAATATCAATTTTCTGATGAAAAACGATGACCCCGGACCTGTCGAACGTTCAATAAAGTGGTCAATATTGATGAAATTTTAACATCTAATCTTTGACTTTAAATGACTGTTAGATGTGAATTATTACTTTTTCAACTAAAATAAGTGTGTTTAAAGTCATTTCTGTGCCTGAAATTGGTCAAAATTGAAGCTTTTGAGTAAGGGAAAACTCTGTAAAAATGGCAATTTTGGTCACTGTGAGGGTTTAAAAAGTGGTTATTCAACATGAGGCCCGATCCAAATAACATTTTGAATCATTTTTTGTAGAGTCCAAAAAATCAATTTTATGATAAAAAACAATGACCCCGGAACGGTCAAACGTTCAAAAAAGTGGTCAATATTGATGAAATTTTAACATTTAATCTTTTGCCTTTAAATGACTGTTGGATGTGAATTATTACTTTCTCAACTAAAATAAGTGTTTTGAAAGTCATTTCTGTGCCTGAAATTGGTCAAAATGGAAGCTTTTGAGTAAGCGAAAACTCTGTAAAAATGGCAATCTTGGTCACTGTGAGGGTTTAAAAAGTGATTATTCAACATGAGGCCCGATCTAAATGACATTTTGAATCATTTTTGGTAGAGTCCAAAAAATCAATTTTCTGATGAAAAACGATGACCGGACCTGTCGAATGTTCAAAAAAGTGGTAAATATTGATGAAATTTTAACATCTAATCTTTTGACTTTAAATGACTGTTGGATGTGAATTATTACTTTTTCAACTAAAATAAGTGTGTTTAAAGTCATTTCTGTTCCTGAAATTGGTCAAAATTGAAGCTTTTGAGTAAGCAAACCTCTGTAAAAATGGCAATTTTGGTCACTGTGAGGGTTTAAAAAGTGGTTATTCAACATGAGGCCCGATCCAAATGGCATTTTGAATCATTTTTGGTAGAGTCCAAAAATCAATTTTCTGATTAAAAACGATGACCCCGGACCTGTCGAACGTTCAAAAAACGTGGTCAATATTGATAAAATTTTAACATTTAATCTTTTGACTTTAAATGACGGTTGGATGTGAATTATTACTTTTTCAACTAAAATAAGTGTGTTTAAAGTCATTTCTGTGCCTGAAATTGGTCAAAATTGAAGCTTTTGAGTAAGCAAAACTCTGTAAAAATGGCAATTTTGGTCACTGTGAGGGTTTAAAAAGTGGTTATTCAACATGAGGCCCGATCCAAATGACATTTTGAGTCATTTTTGGTAGAGTCCAAAAAATCTATTTTCTGATGACAAATGATGACCCCGGACCTGTCGAACGTTCAAAAAAGTTGTCAATATTGATAAAATTTTAACATTTAATCTTTTGACTTTAAATGACGGTTTGATGTGAATTATTACTTTTTCAACTAAAATAAGTGTTGTTTAAATTCATTTCTGTGCCTGAAATTGGTCAAAATTGAAGCTTCTGAGTAAGCAAAACTCTGTAAAAATGGCAATTTTGGTCACTGTGAGGGTCTAAAAAGTGGTTATTTAACATGAGGCCTGATCCAAATGACATTTTGAATAATTTTTGGTAGAGTCCAAAAAATCAATTGTCTGATGAAAAACGATGACCCCAGACCTGTCGAACTTTCAAAAAATGGTCAATATTGATGACAATTTTACATTTAATCTTTTGACTTTAAATGACGGTTGGATGTGACTTATTACTTTTTCAACTAAGATAATTGTGTTTAAAGTCATTTCTGTGCCTGAAATTGGTCAACATTGAAGCTTTTGAGTAAGCGAAAACTCTGTAAAAATGGCAATTTTGGTCACTGTGAGAGTTTAAAAAGTGGTTATTCAACATGAGGCCCGATCCAAATGACATTTTGAATAATTTTTGGTAGAGTCCAAAAAATCAATTTTCTGATGAAAAACGATGACCGGACCTGTCGAACGTTCAAAAAAGTGGTCAATATTGATGAAATTTTAACATCTGATCTTTTGACTTTAAATGACTGTTGGATGTGAATTATTCCTTTTTCAACTAAAATAAGTGTGTTTAAAGTCATTTCTGTGCCTGAAATTGGTCAAAATTGAAGCTTTTGAGTAAGCAAAACTCTGTAAAAATGGCAATTTTGGTCACTGTGAGGGTTTAAAAAGTGGTTATTCAACATGAGGCCCGATCCAAATGACATTTTGAGTCATTTTTGGTAGAGTCCAAAAAATCAATTTTCTGATGAAAAACGATTACCCAGTACCTGTCGAACGTTCAAAAAAGTGGTCAATATTGATGAAATTTTAACATTTAATCTTTTGACTTTAAATGACGGTTGGATGTGAATTATTACTTTTTCTATTAAAATAAGTGTGTTTAAAGTCATTTCTGTGCCTGAAATTGGTCAAAATTGAAGCTTCTGAGTAAGGAAAACTCTGTAAAAATGGCAATTTTGGTCACTGTGAGGGTTTTAAAAGTGATTATTCAACATGAGGCCCGATCCAAATGACATTTTGAATCATTTTTGGTAGAGTCCAAAATATCAATTTTCTGATGAAAAACGATGACCCCGGACCTGTCGAACGTTCAATAAAGTGGTCAATATTGATGAAATTTTAACATCTAATCTTTGACTTTAAATGACTGTTAGATGTGAATTATTACTTTTTCAACTAAAATAAGTGTGTTTAAAGTCATTTCTGTGCCTGAAATTGGTCAAAATTGAAGCTTTTGAGTAAGGGAAAACTCTGTAAAAATGGCAATTTTGGTCACTGTGAGGGTTTAAAAAGTGGTTATTCAACATGAGTCCTGATCCAAATGACCTTTTGAATCATTTTTGGTAGAGTCCAAAAAATCAATTTTCTGATGAAAAACGATGACCCCGGACCTGTCGAACGTTCATAAAAGTGGTCAATATTGATGAAATTTTAACATTTAATCTTTTGACTTTAAATGACGGTTGGATGTGAATTATTACTTTTTCAACTAAAATAAGTGTGTTTAAAGTCATTTCTGTGCCTGAAATTGGTCAAAATTGAAGCTTTTGAGTAAGAAAAACTCTATAAAAATGGCAATTTTGGTCACTGTGAGGGTTTAAAAGGTGGTTATTCAACATGAGGCCCGATCCAAATAACATTTTGAATCATTTTTTGTAGAGTCCAAAAAATCAATTTTATGATAAAAAACAATGACCCCGGAACGGTCGAACGTTCAAAAAAGTGGTCAATATTGATGAAATTTTAACATTTAATCTTTTGCCTTTAAATGACTGTTGGATGTGAATTATTACTTTCTCAACTAAAATAAGTGTTTTGAAAGTCATTTCTGTGCCTGAAATTGGTCAAAATGGAAGCTTTTGAGTAAGCGAAAACTCTGTAAAAATGGCAATCTTGGTCACTGTGAGGGTTTAAAAAGTGATTATTCAACATGAGGCCCGATCTAAATGACATTTTGAATCATTTTTGGTAGAGTCCAAAAAATCAATTTTCTGATGAAAAACGATGACCGGACCTGTCGAATGTTCAAAAAAGTGGTAAATATTGATGAAATTTTAACATCTAATCTTTTGACTTTAAATGACTGTTGGATGTGAATTATTACTTTTTCAACTAAAATAAGTGTGTTTAAAGTCATTTCTGTTCCTGAAATTGGTCAAAATTTAAGCTTTTGAGTAAGCAAACCTCTGTAAAAATGGCAATTTTGGTCACTGTGAGGGTTTAAAAAGTGGTTATTCAACATGAGGCCCGATCCAAATGGCATTTTGAATCATTTTTGGTAGAGTCCAAAAAATCAATTTTCTGATTAAAAACGATGACCCCGGACCTGTCGAACGTTCAAAAAACGTGGTCAATATTGATAAAATTTTAACATTTAATCTTTTGACTTTAAATGACGGTTGGATGTGAATTATTACTTTTTCAACTAAAATAAGTGTGTTTAAAGTCATTTCTGTGCCTGAAGTTGGTCAAAATTGAAGCTTTTGAGTAAGCGAAAACTCTGTAAAAATGGCAATCTTGGTCACTGTGAGGGTTTAAAAAGTGATTATTCAACATGAGGCCCGATCTAAATGACATTTTGAATCATTTTTGGTAGAGTCCAAAAAATCATTTTTCTGATGAAAAACGATGACCGGACCTGTCGAACGTTCAAAAAAGTGGTCAATATTGATGAAATTTTAACATCTGATCTTTTGACTTTAAATGACTGTTGGATGTGAATTATTACTTTTTCAACTAAAATAAGTGTGTTTAAAGTCATTTCTGTGCCTGAAATTGGTCAAAATTGAAGCTTTTGAGTAAGCAAAACTCTGTAAAAATGGCAATTTTGGTCACTGTGAGGGTTTAAAAAGTGGTTATTCAACATGAGGCCCGATCCAAATGACATTTTGAGTCATTTTTGGTAGAGTCCAAAAAATCTATTTTCTGATGACAAATGATGACCCCGGACCTGTCGAACGTTCAAAAAAGTTGTCAATATTGATAAAATTTTAACATTTAATCTTTTGACTTTAAATGACGGTTTGATGTGAATTATTACTTTTTCAACTAAAATAAGTGTTGTTTAAATTCATTTCTGTGCCTGAAATTGGTCAAAATTGAAGCTTCTGAGTAAGCAAAACTCTGTAAAAATGGCAATTTTGGTCACTGTGAGGGTCTAAAAAGTGGTTATTTAACATGAGGCCTGATCCAAATGACATTTTGAATAATTTTTGGTAGAGTCCAAAAAATCAATTGTCTGATGAAAAACGATGACCCCAGACCTGTCGAACTTTCAAAAAATGGTCAATATTGATGACAATTTTACATTTAATCTTTTGACTTTAAATGACGGTTGGATGTGAATTATTACTTTTTCAACTAAGATAAGTGTGTTTAAAGTCATTTCTGTGCCTGAAATTGGTCAACATTGAAGCTTTTGAGTAAGCGAAAACTCTGTAAAAATGGCAATGTTGGTCACTGTGAGGGTTTAAAAAGTGATTATTCAACATGAGGCCCGATCTAAATGACATTTTGAATCATTTTTGGTAGAGTCCAAAAAATCAATTTTCTGATGAAAAACGATGACCGGACCTGTCGAACGTTCAAAAAAGTGGTCAATATTGATGAAATTTTAACATCTGATCTTTTGACTTTAAATGACTGTTGGATGTGAATTATTACTTTTTCAACTAAAATAAGTGTGTTTAAAGTCATTTCTGTGCCTGAAATTGGTCAAAATTGAAGCTTTTGAGTAAGCAAAACTCTGTAAAAATGGCAATTTTGGTCACTGTGAGGGTTTAAAAAGTGGTTATTCAACATGAGGCCCGATCCAAATGACATTTTGAGTCATTTTTGGTAGAGTCCAAAAAATCTATTTTCTGATGACAAACGATGACCCCGGACCTGTCGAACGTTCAAAAAAGTTGTCAATATTGATAAAATTTTAACATTTAATCTTTTGACTTTAAATGACGGTTGGATGTGAATTATTACTTTTTCAACTAAAATAAGTGTTGTTTAAATTCATTTCTGTGCCTGAAATTGGTCAAAATTGAAGCTTCTGAGTAAGCAAAACTCTGTAAAAATGGCAATTTTGGTCACTGTGAGGGTTTAAAAAGTGGTTATTCAACATGAGGCCTGATCCAAATGACATTTTGAATAATTTTTGGTAGAGTCCAAAAAATCAATTGTCTGATGAAAAACGATGACCCCGGACCTGTCGAACTTTCAAAAAATGGTCAATATTGATGACAATTTACATTTAATCTTTTGACTTTAAATGACGGTTGGATGTGAATTATTACTTTTTCAACTAAAATAAGTGTGTTTAAAGTCATTTCTGTGCCTGAAATTGGTCAAAATTGAAGCTTTTGAGTAAGCGAAAACTCTGAAAAAATGGCAATTTTGGTCACTGTGAGGGTTTAAAAAGTGGTTATTCAACATGAGGCCCGATCCAAATGACATTTTGAATCATTTTTGGTAGAGTCCAAAAAATCAATTTTCTGATGAAAAACGATTACCCAGTACCTCTCGAACGTTCAATAAAGTGGTCAATATTGATGAAATTTTAACATCTAATCTTTGACTTTAAATGACTGTTAGATGTGAATTATTACTTTTTCAACTAAAATAAGTGTGTTTAAAGTCATTTCTGTGCCTGAAATTGGTCAAAATTGAAGCTTTTGAGTAAGAAAAACTCTATAAAAATGGCAATTCTGGTCACTGTGAGGGTTTAAAAAGTGGTTATTCAACATGAGGCCCGATCCAAATGACATTTTGAATCATTTTTGGTAGAGTCCAAAAAATCAATTGTCTGATAAAAAACGATGACCCCGGACCTGTCGAACGTTCAAAAAAGTGGTCAATATTGATGAAATTTTAACATTTAATCTTTTGAATTTAAATGACTGTTGGATGTGAATTATTACTTTTTCAACTAAAATAAGTGTGTTTAAAGTCATTTCTGTGCCTGAAATTGGTCAAAATTGGAGCTTCTGAGTAAGCAAAACTCTGTGAAAATGGCAATGTTGGTCACTGTAAGGGTTTAAAAAGTAGTTATTCAACATGAGGCCCGATCCAAATGACATTTTGAATCATTTTTGGTAGAGTCCAAAAAATCAATTTTCTGATGAAAAACGATTACCCAGTACCTGTCGAACGTTCAAAAAAGTGGTCAATATTGATGAAATTTTAACATTTAATCTTTTGACTTTAAATGACGGTTGGATGTGAATTATTACTTTTTCTATTAAAATAAGTGTGTTTAAAGTCATTTCTGTGCCTGAAATTGGTCAAAATTGAAGCTTCTGAGTAAGCAAAACTCTGTAAAAATGGCAATTTTGGTCACTGTGAGGGTTTAAAAAGTGATTATTCAACATGAGGCCCGATCCAAATGACATTTTGAATCATTTTTGGTAGAGTCCAAAATATCAATTTTCTGATGAAAAACGATGACCCCGGACCTGTCGAACGTTCAATAAAGTGGTCAATATTGATGAAATTTTAACATCTAATCTTTGACTTTAAATGACTGTTAGATGTGAATTATTACTTTTTCAACTAAAATAGGTGTTTTGAAAGTCATTTCTGTGCCTGAAATTGGTCAAAATTGAAGCTTTTGAGTAAGCGAAAACTCTGTAAAAATGGCAATCTTGGTCACTGTGAGGGTTTAAAAAGTGATTATTCAACATGAGGCCCGATCTAAATGACATTTTGAATCATTTTTGGTAGAGTCCAAAAAATCAATTTTCTGATGAAAAACGATGACCGGACCTGTCGAATGTTCAAAAAAGTGGTAAATATTGATGAAATTTTAACATCTAATCTTTTGACTTTAAATGACTGTTGGATGTGAATTATTACTTTTTTAACTAAAATAAGTGTGTTTAAAGTCATTTCTGTGCCTGAAATTGGTCAAAATTGAAGCTTTTGAGTAAGCAAACCTCTGTAAAAATGGCAATTTTGGTCACTGTGAGGGTTTAAAAAGTGGTTATTCAACATGAGGCCCGATCCAAATGGCATTTTGAATCATTTTTGGTAGAGTCCAAAAAATCAATTTTCTGATTTAAAAACGATGACCCCGGACCTGTCGAACGTTAAAAAAACGTGGTCAATATTGATGAAATTTTAACATTTAATCTTTTGATTTTAACTGACTGTTGGATGTGAATTATTACTTTTTCAACTAAAATAAGTGTGTTTAAAGTCATTTCTGTGCCTGAAATTGGTCAAAATTGAAGCTTTTGAGTAAGCGAAAACTCTGTAAAAATGGCAATTTTGGTCACTGTGAGGGTTTAAAAAGTGGTTATTCAACATGAGGCCCGATCCAAATGACATTTTGAGTCATTTTTGGTAGAGTCCAAAAAATCAATTGTCTGATGAAAAACGATGACCCCGGACCTGTCAAACTTTCCAAAAAGTGGTCAATATTGATAAAATTTTAACATTTAATCTATTGACTTTAAATGACGGTTGGATGTGAATTATTACTTTTTCAACTAAAATAAGTGTGTTTAAAGTCATTTCTGTGCCTGAAATTGGTCAAAATTGAAGCTTTTGAGTAAGCGAAAACTCTGTAAAAATGGCAATCTTGGTCACTGTGAGGGTTTAAAAAGTGATTATTCAACATGAGGCCCGATCTAAATGACATTTTGAATCATTTTTGGTAGAGTCCAAAAAATCAATTTTCTGATGAAAAACGATGACCGGACCTGTCGAACGTTCAAAAAAGTGGTCAATATTGATGAAATTTTAACATCTGATCTTTTGACTTTAAATGACTGTTGGATGTGAATTATTACTTTTTCAACTAAAATAAGTGTGTTTAAAGTCATTTCTGTGCCTGAAATTGGTCAAAATTGAAGCTTTTGAGTAAGCAAAACTCTGTAAAAATGGCAATTTTGGTCACTGTGAGGGTCTAAAAAGTGGTTATTTAACATGAGGCCTGATCCAAATGACATTTTGAATAATTTTTGGTAGAGTCCAAAAAATCAATTGTCTGATGAAAAACGATGACCCCAGACCTGTCGAACTTTCAAAAAATGGTCAATATTGATGACAATTTAACATTTAATCTTTTGACTTTAAATGACGGTTGGTTGTGAATTATTACTTTTTCAACTAAAATAAGTGTGTTTAAAGTCATTTCTGTGCCTGAAATTGGTCAACATTGAAGCTTTTGAGTAAGCGAAAACTCTGAAAAAATGGCAATTTTGGTCACTGTGAGGGTTTAAAAAGTGGTTATTCAACATGAGGCCCGATCCAAATGACATTTTGAATCATTTTTGGTAGAGTCCAAAAAATCAATTTTCTGTTAAAAAACGATGACCCCGGACCTGTCGAACGTTCAAAAAAGTGGTCAATATTGATGAAATTTTAACATTGAATCTTTTGACTTTAAATGACTGTTGGATGTGAATTATTACTTTTTCAACTAAAATAAGTGTGTTTAAAGTCATTTCTGTGCCTGAAATTGGTCAAAATTGAAGCTTTTGAGTAAGCGAAAACTCTGTAAAAATGGCAATCTTGGTCACTGTGAGGGTTTAAAAAGTGATTATTCAACATGAGGCCCGATCTAAATGACATTTTGAATCATTTTTGGTAGAGTCCAAAAAATCAATTTTCTGATGAAAAACGATGACCGGACCTGTCGAACGTTCAAAAAAGTGGTCAATATTTATGAAATTTTAACATCTGATCTTTTGACTTTAAATGACTGTTGGATGTGAATTATTACTTTTTCAACTAAAATAAGTGTGTTTAAAGTCATTTCTGTGCCTGAAATTGGTCAAAATTGAAGCTTTTGAGTAAGCGAAACTCTGTAAAAATGGCAATTTTGGTCACTGTGAGGGTTTAAAAAGTGGTTATTCAACATGAGGCCCGATCCAAATGACATTTTGAGTCATTTTTGGTAGAGTCCAAAAAATCAATTTTCTGATGACAAACGATGACCCCGGACCTGTCGAACGTTCAAAAAAGTTGTCAATATTGATAAAATTTTAACATTTATTCTTTTGACTTTAAATGACGGTTGGATGTGAATTATTACTTTTTCAACTAAAATAGGTGTTGTTTAAATTCATTTCTGTGCCTGAAATTGGTCAAAATTGAAGCTTTGAGTAAGCAAAACTCTGTAAAAATGGCAATTTTGGTCACTGTGAGGGTCTAAAAAGTGGTTATTTAACATGAGGCCTGATCCAAATGACATTTTGAATAATTTTTGGTAGAGTCCAAAAAATCAATTGTCTGATGAAAAACGATGACCCCGGACATGTCGAACTTTCAAAAAATGGTCAATATTGATGACAATTTTACATTTAATCTTTTGACTTTAAATGACGGTTGGATGTGAATTATTACTTTTTCAACTAAAATAAGTGTGTTTAAAGTCATTTCTGTGCCTGAAATTGGTCAAAATTGAAGCTTTTGAGTAAGCGAAAACTCTGAAAAAATGGCAATTTTGGTCACTGTGAGGGTTTAAAAAGTGGTTATTCAACATGAGGCCCGATCCAAATGACATTTTGAATCATTTTTGGTAGAGTCCAAAAAATCAATTTTCTGTTAAAAAACGATGACCTGTCGAACGTTCAAAAAAGTGGTCAATATTGATGAAATTTTAACATTTAATCTTTTGACTTTAAATGACTGTTGGATGTGAATTATTACTTTTCCAACTAAAATAAGTGTGTTTAAAGTCATTTCTGTGCCTGAAATTGGTCAAAATTGGAGCTTCTGAGTAAGCAAAACTCTGTGAAAATGGCAATGTTGGTCACTGTAAGGGTTTAAAAAGTAGTTATTCAACATGAGGCCCGATCCAAATGACATTTTGAATCATTTTTGGTAGAGTCCAAAAAATCAATTTTCTGATAAAAACGATTACCCAGTACCTGTCGAACGTTCAAAAAAGTGGTCAATATTGATGAAATTTTAACATTTAATCTTTTGACTTTAAATGACGGTTGGATGTGAATTATTACTTTTTTTATTAAAATAAGTGTGTTTAAAGTCATTTCTGTGCCTGAAATTGGTCAAAATTGGAGCTTCTGAGTAAGCAAAACTCTGTGAAAATGGCAATGTTGGTCACTGTAAGGGTTTAAAAAGTAGTTATTCAACATGAGGCCCGATCCAAATGACATTTTGAATCATTTTTGGTAGAGTCCAAAAAATCAATTTTCTGATGAAAAACGATTACCCAGTACCTGTCGAACGTTCAAAAAAGTGGTCAATATTGATGAAATTTTAACATTTAATCTTTTGACTTTAAATGACGGTTGGATGTGAATTATTACTTTTTTTATTAAAATAAGTGTGTTTAAAGTCATTTCTGTGCCTGAAATTGGTCAAAATTGAAGCTTTTGAGTAAGCAAAACTCTGTAAAAATGGCAATTTTGGTCACTGTGAGGGTTTAAAAAGTGGTTATTCAACATGAGGCCCGATCCAAATGACATTTTGAGTCATTTTTGGTAGAGTCTAAAAAATCTATTTTCTGATGACAAACGATGACCCCGGACCTGTCGAACGTTCAAAAAAGTTGTCAATATTGATAAAATTTTAACATTTAATCTTTTGAATTTAAATGACGGTTTGATGTGAATTATTACTTTTTCAACTAAAATAAGTGTTGTTTAAATTCATTTCTGTGCCTGAAATTGGTAAAAATTGAAGCTTCTGAGTAAGCAAAACTCTGTAAAAATGGCAATTTTGGTCACTGTGAGGGTCTAAAAAGTGGTTATTTAACATGAGGCCTGATCCAAATGACATTTTGAATAATTTTTGGTAGAGTCCAAAAAATCAATTGTCTGATGAAAAACGATGACCCCAGACCTGTCGAACTTTCAAAAAATGGTCAATATTGATGACAATTTTACATTTAATCTTTTGACTTTAAATGACGGTTGGTTGTGAATTATTACTTTTTCAACTAAAATAAGTGTGTTTAAAGTCATTTCTGTGCCTGAAATTGGTCAACATTGAAGCTTTTGAGTAAGCGAAAACTCTGAAAAAATGGCAATTTTGGTCACTGTGAGGGTTTAAAAAGTGGTTATTCAACATGAGGCCCGATCCAAATGACATTTTGAATCATTTTTGGTAGAGTCCAAAAAATCAATTTTCTGTTAAAAAACGATGACCCCGGACCTGTCGAACGTTCAAAAAAGTGGTCAATATTGATGAAATTTTAACATTGAATCTTTTGACTTTAAATGACTGTTGGATGTGAATTATTACTTTTTCAACTAAAATAAGTGTGTTTAAAGTCATTTCTGTGCCTGAAATTGGTCAAAATTGAAGCTTTTGAGTAAGCGAAAACTCTGTAAAAATGGCAATCTTGGTCACTGTGAGGGTTTAAAAAGTGATTATTCAACATGAGGCCCGATCTAAATGACATTTTGAATCATTTTTGGTAGAGTCCAAAAAATCTATTTTCTGATGAAAAACGATGACCGGACCTGTCGAACGTTCAAAAAAGTGGTCAATATTGATGAAATTTTAACATCTGATCTTTTGACTTTAAATGACTGTTGGATGTGAATTATTACTTTTTCAACTAAAATAAGTGTGTTTAAAGTCATTTCTGTGCCTGAAATTGGTCAAAATTGAAGCTTTTGAGTAAGCGAAACTCTGTAAAAATGGCAATTTTGGTCACTGTGAGGGTTTAAAAAGTTGTTATTCAACATGAGGCCCGATCCAAATGACATTTTGAATAATTTTTGGTAGAGTCCAAAAAATCAATTATCTGTTAAAAAACGATGACCCCGGACCTGTCGAACGTTCAAAAAAGTGGTCAATATTGATGAAATTTTAACATTTAATCTTTTGACTTTAAATGACTGTTGGATGTGAATTATTACTTTTTCAACTAAAATAAGTGTGTTTAAAGTCATTTCTGTGCCTGAAATTGGTCAAAATTGAAGCTTTTGAGTAAGCGAAAACTCTGTAAAAATGGCAATCTTGGTCACTGTGAGGGTTTAAAAAGTGATTATTCAACATGAGGCCCGATCTAAATGACATTTTGAATCATTTTTGGTAGAGTCCAAAAAATCAATTTTCTGATGAAAAACGATGACCGGACCTGTCGAACGTTCAAAAAAGTGGTCAATATTGATGAAATTTTAACATCTGATCTTTTGACTTTAAATGACTGTTGGATGTGAATTATTACTTTTTCAACTAAAATAAGTGTGTTTAAAGTCATTTCTGTGCCTGAAATTGGTCAAAATTGAAGCTTTTGAGTAAGCAAAACTCTGTAAAAATGGCAATTTTGGTCACTGTGAGGGTTTAAAAAGTGGTTATTCAACATGAGGCCCGATCCAAATGACATTTTGAGTCATTTTTGGTAGAGTCCAAAAAATCTATTTTCTGATGACAAACGATGACCCCGGACCTGTCGAACGTTCAAAAAAGTTGTCAATATTGATAAAATTTTAACATTTAATCTTTTGACTTTAAATGACGGTTGGATGTGAATTATTACTTTTTCAACTAAAATAAGTGTTGTTTAAATTCATTTCTGTGCCTGAAATTGGTCAAAATTGAAGCTTCTGAGTAAGCAAAACTCTGTAAAAATGGCAATTTTGGTCACTGTGAGGGTCTAAAAAGTGGTTATTTAACATGAGGCCTGATCCAAATGACATTTTGAATCATTTTTGGTAGAGTCCAAAAAATCAATTTTCTGTTAAAAAACGATGACCCCGGACCTGTCGAACGTTCAAAAAAGTGGTCAATATTGATGAAATTTTAACATTTAATCTTTTGACTTTAAATGACTGTTGGATGTGAATTATTACTTTTCCAACTAAAATAAGTGTGTTTAAAGTCATTTCTGTGCCTGAAATTGGTCAAAATTGGAGCTTCTGAGTAAGCAAAACTCTGTGAAAATGGCAATGTTGGTCACTGTAAGGGTTTAAAAAGTAGTTATTCAACATGAGGCCCGATCCAAATGACATTTTGAATCATTTTTGGTAGAGTCCAAAAAATCAATTTTCTGATAAAAACGATTACCCAGTACCTGTCGAACGTTCAAAAAAGTGGTCAATATTGATGAAATTTTAACATTTAATCTTTTGACTTTAAATGACGGTTGGATGTGAATTATTACTTTTTTTATTAAAATAAGTGTGTTTAAAGTCATTTCTGTGCCTGAAATTGGTCAAAATTGGAGCTTCTGAGTAAGCAAAACTCTGTGAAAATGGCAATGTTGGTCACTGTAAGGGTTTAAAAAGTAGTTATTCAACATGAGGCCCGATCCAAATGACATTTTGAATCATTTTTGGTAGAGTCCAAAAAATCAATTTTCTGATGAAAAACGATTACCCAGTACCTGTCGAACGTTCAAAAAAGTGGTCAATATTGATGAAATTTTAACATTTAATCTTTTGACTTTAAATGACGGTTGGATGTGAATTATTACTTTTTTTATTAAAATAAGTGTGTTTAAAGTCATTTCTGTGCCTGAAATTGGTCAAAATTGAAGCTTTTGAGTAAGCAAAACTCTGTAAAAATGGCAATTTTGGTCACTGTGAGGGTTTAAAAAGTGGTTATTCAACATGAGGCCCGATCCAAATGACATTTTGAGTCATTTTTGGTAGAGTCTAAAAAATCTATTTTCTGATGACAAACGATGACCCCGGACCTGTCGAACGTTCAAAAAAGTTGTCAATATTGATAAAATTTTAACATTTAATCTTTTGAATTTAAATGACGGTTTGATGTGAATTATTACTTTTTCAACTAAAATAAGTGTTGTTTAAATTCATTTCTGTGCCTGAAATTGGTAAAAATTGAAGCTTCTGAGTAAGCAAAACTCTGTAAAAATGGCAATTTTGGTCACTGTGAGGGTCTAAAAAGTGGTTATTTAACATGAGGCCTGATCCAAATGACATTTTGAATAATTTTTGGTAGAGTCCAAAAAATCAATTGTCTGATGAAAAACGATGACCCCAGACCTGTCGAACTTTCAAAAAATGGTCAATATTGATGACAATTTTACATTTAATCTTTTGACTTTAAATGACGGTTGGTTGTGAATTATTACTTTTTCAACTAAAATAAGTGTGTTTAAAGTCATTTCTGTGCCTGAAATTGGTCAACATTGAAGCTTTTGAGTAAGCGAAAACTCTGAAAAAATGGCAATTTTGGTCACTGTGAGGGTTTAAAAAGTGGTTATTCAACATGAGGCCCGATCCAAATGACATTTTGAATCATTTTTGGTAGAGTCCAAAAAATCAATTTTCTGTTAAAAAACGATGACCCCGGACCTGTCGAACGTTCAAAAAAGTGGTCAATATTGATGAAATTTTAACATTGAATCTTTTGACTTTAAATGACTGTTGGATGTGAATTATTACTTTTTCAACTAAAATAAGTGTGTTTAAAGTCATTTCTGTGCCTGAAATTGGTCAAAATTGAAGCTTTTGAGTAAGCGAAAACTCTGTAAAAATGGCAATCTTGGTCACTGTGAGGGTTTAAAAAGTGATTATTCAACATGAGGCCCGATCTAAATGACATTTTGAATCATTTTTGGTAGAGTCCAAAAAATCTATTTTCTGATGAAAAACGATGACCGGACCTGTCGAACGTTCAAAAAAGTGGTCAATATTGATGAAATTTTAACATCTGATCTTTTGACTTTAAATGACTGTTGGATGTGAATTATTACTTTTTCAACTAAAATAAGTGTGTTTAAAGTCATTTCTGTGCCTGAAATTGGTCAAAATTGAAGCTTTTGAGTAAGCGAAACTCTGTAAAAATGGCAATTTTGGTCACTGTGAGGGTTTAAAAAGTGGTTATTCAACATGAGGCCCGATCCAAATGACATTTTGAATAATTTTTGGTAGAGTCCAAAAAATCAATTATCTGTTAAAAAACGATGACCCCGGACCTGTCGAACGTTCAAAAAAGTGGTCAATATTGATGAAATTTTAACATTTAATCTTTTGACTTTAAATGACTGTTGGATGTGAATTATTACTTTTTCAACTAAAATAAGTGTGTTTAAAGTCATTTCTGTGCCTGAAATTGGTCAAAATTGAAGCTTTTGAGTAAGCGAAAACTCTGTAAAAATGGCAATCTTGGTCACTGTGAGGGTTTAAAAAGTGATTATTCAACATGAGGCCCGATCTAAATGACATTTTGAATCATTTTTGGTAGAGTCCAAAAAATCAATTTTCTGATGAAAAACGATGACCGGACCTGTCGAACGTTCAAAAAAGTGGTCAATATTGATGAAATTTTAACATCTGATCTTTTGACTTTAAATGACTGTTGGATGTGAATTATTACTTTTTCAACTAAAATAAGTGTGTTTAAAGTCATTTCTGTGCCTGAAATTGGTCAAAATTGAAGCTTTTGAGTAAGCAAAACTCTGTAAAAATGGCAATTTTGGTCACTGTGAGGGTTTAAAAAGTGGTTATTCAACATGAGGCCCGATCCAAATGACATTTTGAGTCATTTTTGGTAGAGTCCAAAAAATCTATTTTCTGATGACAAACGATGACCCCGGACCTGTCGAACGTTCAAAAAAGTTGTCAATATTGATAAAATTTTAACATTTAATCTTTTGACTTTAAATGACGGTTGGATGTGAATTATTACTTTTTCAACTAAAATAAGTGTTGTTTAAATTCATTTCTGTGCCTGAAATTGGTCAAAATTGAAGCTTCTGAGTAAGCAAAACTCTGTAAAAATGGCAATTTTGGTCACTGTGAGGGTCTAAAAAGTGGTTATTTAACATGAGGCCTGATCCAAATGACATTTTGAATCATTTTTGGTAGAGTCCAAAAAATCAATTTTCTGTTAAAAAACGATGACCCCGGACCTGTCGAACGTTCAAAAAAGTGGTCAATATTGATGAAATTTTAACATTTAATCTTTTGACTTTAAATGACTGTTGGATGTGAATTATTACTTTTTCAACTAAAATAAGTGTGTTTAAAGTCATTTCTGTGCCTGAAATTGGTCAAAATTGAAGCTTTTGAGTAAGCGAAAACTCTGTAAAAATGGCAATCTTGGTCACTGTGAGGGTTTAAAAAGTGATTATTCAACATGAGGCCCGATCTAAATGACATTTTGAATCATTTTTGGTAGAGTCCAAAAAATCAATTTTCTGATGAAAAACGATGACCGGACCTGTCGAACGTTCAAAAAAGTGGTCAATATTGATGAAATTTTAACATCTGATCTTTTGACTTTAAATGACTGTTGGATGTGAATTATTACTTTTTCAACTAAAATAAGTGTGTTTAAAGTCATTTCTGTGCCTGAAATTGGTCAAAATTGAAGCTTTTGAGTAAGCGAAACTCTGTAAAAATGGCAATTTTGGTCACTGTGAGGGTTTAAAAAGTGGTTATTCAACATGAGGCCCGATCCAAATGACATTTTGAGTCATTTTTGGTAGAGTCCAAAAAATCAATTTTCTGATGACAAACGATGACCCCGGACCTGTCGAACGTTCAAAAAAGTTGTCAATATTGATAAAATTTTAACATTTATTCTTTTGACTTTAAATGACGGTTGGATGTGAATTATTACTTTTTCAACTAAAATAGGTGTTGTTTAAATTCATTTCTGTGCCTGAAATTGGTCAAAATTGAAGCTTTGAGTAAGCAAAACTCTGTAAAAATGGCAATTTTGGTCACTGTGAGGGTCTAAAAAGTGGTTATTTAACATGAGGCCTGATCCAAATGACATTTTGAATAATTTTTGGTAGAGTCCAAAAAATCAATTGTCTGATGAAAAACGATGACCCCGGACATGTCGAACTTTAAAAAAATGGTCAATATTGATGACAATTTTACATTTAATCTTTTGACTTTAAATGACGGTTGGATGTGAATTATTACTTTTTCAACTAAAATAAGTGTGTTTAAAGTCATTTCTGTGCCTGAAATTGGTCAAAATTGAAGCTTTTGAGTAAGCGAAAACTCTGAAAAAATGGCAATTTTGGTCACTGTGAGGGTTTAAAAAGTGGTTATTCAACATGAGGCCCGATCCAAATGACATTTTGAATCATTTTTGGTAGAGTCCAAAAAATCAATTTTCTGTTAAAAAACGATGACCTGTCGAACGTTCAAAAAAGTGGTCAATATTGATGAAATTTTAACATTTAATCTTTTGACTTTAAATGACTGTTGGATGTGAATTATTACTTTTCCAACTAAAATAAGTGTGTTTAAAGTCATTTCTGTGCCTGAAATTGGTCAAAATTGGAGCTTCTGAGTAAGCAAAACTCTGTGAAAATGGCAATGTTGGTCACTGTAAGGGTTTAAAAAGTAGTTATTCAACATGAGGCCCGATCCAAATGACATTTTGAATCATTTTTGGTAGAGTCCAAAAAATCAATTTTCTGATGAAAAACGATTACCCAGTACCTGTCGAACGTTCAAAAAAGTGGTCAATATTGATGAAATTTTAACATTTAATCTTTTGACTTTAAATGACGGTTGGATGTGAATTATTACTTTTTTTATTAAAATAAGTGTGTTTAAAGTCATTTCTGTGCCTGAAATTGGTCAAAATTGGAGCTTCTGAGTAAGAAAACTCTGTGAAAATGGCAATGTTGGTCACTGTAAGGGTTTAAAAAGTAGTTATTCAACATGAGGCCCGATCCAAATGACATTTTGAATCATTTTTGGTAGAGTCCAAAAAATCAATTTTCTGATGAAAAACGATTACCCAGTACCTGTCGAACGTTCAAAAAAGTGGTCAATATTGATGAAATTTTAACATTTAATCTTTTGACTTTAAATGACGGTTGGATGTGAATTATTACTTTTTTTATTAAAATAAGTGTGTTTAAAGTCATTTCTGTGCCTGAAATTGGTCAAAATTGAAGCTTTTGAGTAAGCAAAACTCTGTAAAAATGGCAATTTTGGTCACTGTGAGGGTTTAAAAAGTGGTTATTCAACATGAGGCCCGATCCAAATGACATTTTGAGTCATTTTTGGTAGAGTCTAAAAAATCTATTTTCTGATGACAAACGATGACCCCGGACCTGTCGAACGTTCAAAAAAAGTTGTCAATATTGATAAAATTTTAACATTTAATCTTTTGAATTTAAATGACGGTTTGATGTGAATTATTACTTTTTCAACTAAAATAAGTGTTGTTTAAATTCATTTCTGTGCCTGAAATTGGTCAAAATTGAAGCTTCTGAGTAAGCAAAACTCTGTAAAAATGGCAATTTTGGTCACTGTGAGGGTCTAAAAAGTGGTTATTTAACATGAGGCCTGATCCAAATGACATTTTGAATAATTTTTGGTAGAGTCCAAAAAATCAATTGTCTGATGAAAAACGATGACCCCAGACCTGTCGAACTTTCAAAAAATGGTCAATATTGATGACAATTTTACATTTAATCTTTTGACTTTAAATGACGGTTGGTTGTGAATTATTACTTTTTCAACTAAAATAAGTGTGTTTAAAGTCATTTCTGTGCCTGAAATTGGTCAACATTGAAGCTTTTGAGTAAGCGAAAACTCTGAAAAAATGGCAATTTTGGTCACTGTGAGGGTTTAAAAAGTGGTTATTCAACATGAGGCCCGATCCAAATGACATTTTGAATCATTTTTGGTAGAGTCCAAAAAATCAATTTTCTGTTAAAAAACGATGACCCCGGACCTGTCGAACGTTCAAAAAAGTGGTCAATATTGATGAAATTTTAACATTGAATCTTTTGACTTTAAATGACTGTTGGATGTGAATTATTACTTTTTCAACTAAAATAAGTGTGTTTAAAGTCATTTCTGTGCCTGAAATTGGTCAAAATTGAAGCTTTTGAGTAAGCGAAAACTCTGTAAAAATGGCAATCTTGGTCACTGTGAGGGTTTAAAAAGTGATTATTCAACATGAGGCCCGATCTAAATGACATTTTGAATCATTTTTGGTAGAGTCCAAAAAATCTATTTTCTGATGAAAAACGATGACCGGACCTGTCGAACGTTCAAAAAAGTGGTCAATATTGATGAAATTTTAACATCTGATCTTTTGACTTTAAATGACTGTTGGATGTGAATTATTACTTTTTCAACTAAAATAAGTGTGTTTAAAGTCATTTCTGTGCCTGAAATTGGTCAAAATTGAAGCTTTTGAGTAAGCGAAACTCTGTAAAAATGGCAATTTTGGTCACTGTGAGGGTTTAAAAAGTGGTTATTCAACATGAGGCCCGATCCAAATGACATTTTGAATAATTTTTGGTAGAGTCCAAAAAATTCAATTATCTGTTAAAAAACGATGACCCCGGACCTGTCGAACGTTCAAAAAAGTGGTCAATATTGATGAAATTTTAACATTTAATCTTTTGACTTTAAATGACTGTTGGATGTGAATTATTACTTTTTCAACTAAAATAAGTGTGTTTAAAGTCATTTCTGTGCCTGAAATTGGTCAAAATTGAAGCTTTTGAGTAAGCGAAAACTCTGTAAAAATGGCAATCTTGGTCACTGTGAGGGTTTAAAAAGTGATTATTCAACATGAGGCCCGATCTAAATGACATTTTGAATCATTTTTGGTAGAGTCCAAAAATCAATTTTCTGATGAAAAACGATGACCGGACCTGTCGAACGTTCAAAAAAGTGGTCAATATTGATGAAATTTTAACATCTGATCTTTTGACTTTAAATGACTGTTGGATGTGAATTATTACTTTTTCAACTAAAATAAGTGTGTTTAAAGTCATTTCTGTGCCTGAAATTGGTCAAAATTGAAGCTTTTGAGTAAGCAAAACTCTGTAAAAATGGCAATTTTGGTCACTGTGAGGGTTTAAAAAGTGGTTATTCAACATGAGGCCCGATCCAAATGACATTTTGAGTCATTTTTGGTAGAGTCCAAAAAATCTATTTTCTGATGACAAACGATGACCCCGGACCTGTCGAACGTTCAAAAAAGTTGTCAATATTGATAAAATTTTAACATTTAATCTTTTGACTTTAAATGACGGTTGGATGTGAATTATTACTTTTTCAACTAAAATAAGTGTTGTTTAAATTCACTTCTGTGCCTGAAATTGGTCAAAATTGAAGCTTCTGAGTAAGCAAAACTCTGTAAAAATGGCAATTTTGGTCACTGTGAGGGTCTAAAAAGTGGTTATTTAACATGAGGCCTGATCCAAATGACATTTTGAATCATTTTTGGTAGAGTCCAAAAAATCAATTTTCTGTTAAAAAACGATGACCCCGGACCTGTCGAACGTTCAAAAAAGTGGTCAATATTGATGAAATTTTAACATTTAATCTTTTGACTTTAAATGACTGTTGGATGTGAATTATTACTTTTTCAACTAAAATAAGTGTGTTTAAAGTCATTTCTGTGCCTGAAATTGGTCAAAATTGAAGCTTTTGAGTAAGCGAAAACTCTGTAAAAATGGCAATCTTGGTCACTGTGAGGGTTTAAAAAGTGATTATTCAACATGAGGCCCGATCTAAATGACATTTTGAATCATTTTTGGTAGAGTCCAAAAAATCAATTTTCTGATGAAAAACGATGACCGGACCTGTCGAACGTTCAAAAAAGTGGTCAATATTGATGAAATTTTAACATCTGATCTTTTGACTTTAAATGACTGTTGGATGTGAATTATTACTTTTTCAACTAAAATAAGTGTGTTTAAAGTCATTTCTGTGCCTGAAATTGGTCAAAATTGAAGCTTTTGAGTAAGCGAAACTCTGTAAAAATGGCAATTTTGGTCACTGTGAGGGTTTAAAAAGTGGTTATTCAACATGAGGCCCGATCCAAATGACATTTTGAGTCATTTTTGGTAGAGTCCAAAAAATCAATTTTCTGATGACAAACGATGACCCCGGACCTGTCGAACGTTCAAAAAAGTTGTCAATATTGATAAAATTTTAACATTTATTCTTTTGACTTTAAATGACGGTTGGATGTGAATTATTACTTTTTCAACTAAAATAGGTGTTGTTTAAATTCATTTCTGTGCCTGAAATTGGTCAAAATTGAAGCTTTGAGTAAGCAAAACTCTGTAAAAATGGCAATTTTGGTCACTGTGAGGGTCTAAAAAGTGGTTATTTAACATGAGGCCTGATCCAAATGACATTTTGAATAATTTTTGGTAGAGTCCAAAAAATCAATTGTCTGATGAAAAACGATGACCCCGGACATGTCGAACTTTCAAAAAATGGTCAATATTGATGACAATTTTACATTTAATCTTTTGACTTTAAATGACGGTTGGATGTGAATTATTACTTTTTCAACTAAAATAAGTGTGTTTAAAGTCATTTCTGTGCCTGAAATTGGTCAAAATTGAAGCTTTTGAGTAAGCGAAAACTCTGAAAAAATGGCAATTTTGGTCACTGTGAGGGTTTAAAAAGTGGTTATTCAACATGAGGCCCGATCCAAATGACATTTTGAATCATTTTTGGTAGAGTCCAAAAAATCAATTTTCTGTTAAAAAACGATGACCTGTCGAACGTTCAAAAAAGTGGTCAATATTGATGAAATTTTAACATTTAATCTTTTGACTTTAAATGACTGTTGGATGTGAATTATTACTTTTCCAACTAAAATAAGTGTGTTTAAAGTCATTTCTGTGCCTGAAATTGGTCAAAATTGGAGCTTCTGAGTAAGCAAAACTCTGTGAAAATGGCAATGTTGGTCACTGTAAGGGTTTAAAAAGTAGTTATTCAACATGAGGCCCGATCCAAATGACATTTTGAATCATTTTTGGTAGAGTCCAAAAAATCAATTTTCTGATGAAAAACGATTACCCAGTACCTGTCGAACGTTCAAAAAAGTGGTCAATATTGATGAAATTTTAACATTTAATCTTTTGACTTTAAATGACGGTTGGATGTGAATTATTACTTTTTTTATTAAAATAAGTGTGTTTAAAGTCATTTCTGTGCCTGAAATTGGTCAAAATTGGAGCTTCTGAGTAAGAAAACTCTGTGAAAATGGCAATGTTGGTCACTGTAAGGGTTTAAAAAGTAGTTATTCAACATGAGGCCCGATCCAAATGACATTTTGAATCATTTTTGGTAGAGTCCAAAAAATCAATTTTCTGATGAAAAACGATTACCCAGTACCTGTCGAACGTTCAAAAAAGTGGTCAATATTGATGAAATTTTAACATTTAATCTTTTGACTTTAAATGACGGTTTGATGTGAATTATTACTTTTTCAACTAAAATAAGTGTTGTTTAAATTCATTTCTGTGCCTGAAATTGGTCAAAATTGAAGCTTCTGAGTAAGCAAAACTCTGTAAAAATGGCAATTTTGGTCACTGTGAGGGTCTAAAAAGTGGTTATTTAACATGAGGCCTGATCCAAATGACATTTTGAATAATTTTTGGTAGAGTCCAAAAAATCAATTGTCTGATGAAAAACGATGACCCCAGACCTGTCGAACTTTCAAAAAATGGTCAATATTGATGACAATTTTACATTTAATCTTTTGACTTTAAATGACGGTTGGATGTGAATTATTACTTTTTCAACTAAGATAAGTGTGTTTAAAGTCATTTCTGTGCCTGAAATTGGTCAACATTGAAGCTTTTGAGTAAGCGAAAACTCTGTAAAAATGGCAATCTTGGTCACTGTGAGGGTTTAAAAAGTGATTATTCAACATGAGGCCCGATCTAAATGACATTTTGAATCATTTTTGGTAGAGTCCAAAAAATCAATTTTCTGATGAAAAACGATGACCGGACCTGTCGAACGTTCAAAAAAGTGGTCAATATTGATGAAATTTTAACATCTGATCTTTTGACTTTAAATGACTGTTGGATGTGAATTATTACTTTTTCAACTAAAATAAGTGTGTTTAAAGTCATTTCTGTGCCTGAAATTGGTCAAAATTGAAGCTTTTGAGTAAGCAAAACTCTGTAAAAATGGCAATTTTGGTCACTGTGAGGGTTTAAAAAGTGGTTATTCAACATGAGGCCCGATCCAAATGACATTTTGAGTCATTTTTGGTAGAGTCCAAAAAATCTATTTTCTGATGACAAACGATGACCCCGGACCTGTCGAACGTTCAAAAAAGTTGTCAATATTGATAAAATTTTAACATTTAATCTTTTGACTTTAAATGACGGTTGGATGTGAATTATTACTTTTTCAACTAAAATAAGTGTTGTTTAAATTCATTTCTGTGCCTGAAATTGGTCAAAATTGAAGCTTCTGAGTAAGCAAAACTCTGTAAAAATGGCAATTTTGGTCACTGTGAGGGTTTAAAAAGTGGTTATTCAACATGAGGCCTGATCCAAATGACATTTTGAATAATTTTTGGTAGAGTCCAAAAAATCAATTGTCTGATGAAAAACGATGACCCCGGACCTGTCGAACTTTCAAAAAATGGTCAATATTGATGACAATTTACATTTAATCTTTTGACTTTAAATGACGGTTGGATGTGAATTATTACTTTTTCAACTAAAATAAGTGTGTTTAAAGTCATTTCTGTGCCTGAAATTGGTCAAAATTGAAGCTTTTGAGTAAGCGAAAACTCTGAAAAAATGGCAATTTTGGTCACTGTGAGGGTTTAAAAAGTGGTTATTCAACATGAGGCCCGATCCAAATGACATTTTGAATCATTTTTGGTAGAGTCCAAAAAATCAATTTTCTGATGAAAAACGATTACCCAGTACCTCTCGAACGTTCAATAAAGTGGTCAATATTGATGAAATTTTAACATCTAATCTTTGACTTTAAATGACTGTTAGATGTGAATTATTACTTTTTCAACTAAAATAAGTGTGTTTAAAGTCATTTCTGTGCCTGAAATTGGTCAAAATTGAAGCTTTTGAGTAAGAAAAACTCTATAAAAATGGCAATTCTGGTCACTGTGAGGGTTTAAAAAGTGGTTATTCAACATGAGGCCCGATCCAAATGACATTTTGAATCATTTTTGGTAGAGTCCAAAAAATCAATTGTCTGATAAAAAACGATGACCCCGGACCTGTCGAACGTTCAAAAAAGTGGTCAATATTGATGAAATTTTAACATTTAATCTTTTGAATTTAAATGACTGTTGGATGTGAATTATTACTTTTTCAACTAAAATAAGTGTGTTTAAAGTCATTTCTGTGCCTGAAATTGGTCAAAATTGGAGCTTCTGAGTAAGCAAAACTCTGTGAAAATGGCAATGTTGGTCACTGTAAGGGTTTAAAAAGTAGTTATTCAACATGAGGCCCGATCCAAATGACATTTTGAATCATTTTTGGTAGAGTCCAAAAAATCAATTTTCTGATGAAAAACGATTACCCAGTACCTGTCGAACGTTCAAAAAAGTGGTCAATATTGATGAAATTTTAACATTTAATCTTTTGACTTTAAATGACGGTTGGATGTGAATTATTACTTTTTCTATTAAAATAAGTGTGTTTAAAGTCATTTCTGTGCCTGAAATTGGTCAAAATTGAAGCTTCTGAGTAAGCAAAACTCTGTAAAAATGGCAATTTTGGTCACTGTGAGGGTTTAAAAAGTGATTATTCAACATGAGGCCCGATCCAAATGACATTTTGAATCATTTTTGGTAGAGTCCAAAATATCAATTTTCTGATGAAAAACGATGACCCCGGACCTGTCGAACGTTCAATAAAGTGGTCAATATTGATGAAATTTTAACATCTAATCTTTGACTTTAAATGACTGTTAGATGTGAATTATTACTTTTTCAACTAAAATAGGTGTTTTGAAAGTCATTTCTGTGCCTGAAATTGGTCAAAATTGAAGCTTTTGAGTAAGCGAAAACTCTGTAAAAATGGCAATCTTGGTCACTGTGAGGGTTTAAAAAGTGATTATTCAACATGAGGCCCGATCTAAATGACATTTTGAATCATTTTTGGTAGAGTCCAAAAAATCAATTTTCTGATGAAAAACGATGACCGGACCTGTCGAATGTTCAAAAAAGTGGTAAATATTGATGAAATTTTAACATCTAATCTTTTGACTTTAAATGACTGTTGGATGTGAATTATTACTTTTTTAACTAAAATAAGTGTGTTTAAAGTCATTTCTGTGCCTGAAATTGGTCAAAATTGAAGCTTTTGAGTAAGCAAACCTCTGTAAAAATGGCAATTTTGGTCACTGTGAGGGTTTAAAAAGTGGTTATTCAACATGAGGCCCGATCCAAATGGCATTTTGAATCATTTTTGGTAGAGTCCAAAAAATCAATTTTCTGATTTAAAAACGATGACCCCGGACCTGTCGAACGTTAAAAAAACGTGGTCAATATTGATGAAATTTTAACATTTAATCTTTTGATTTTAACTGACTGTTGGATGTGAATTATTACTTTTTCAACTAAAATAAGTGTGTTTAAAGTCATTTCTGTGCCTGAAATTGGTCAAAATTGAAGCTTTTGAGTAAGCGAAAACTCTGTAAAAATGGCAATTTTGGTCACTGTGAGGGTTTAAAAAGTGGTTATTCAACATGAGGCCCGATCCAAATGACATTTTGAGTCATTTTTGGTAGAGTCCAAAAAATCAATTGTCTGATGAAAAACGATGACCCCGGACCTGTCAAACTTTCCAAAAAGTGGTCAATATTGATAAAATTTTAACATTTAATCTATTGACTTTAAATGACGGTTGGATGTGAATTATTACTTTTTCAACTAAAATAAGTGTGTTTAAAGTCATTTCTGTGCCTGAAATTGGTCAAAATTGAAGCTTTTGAGTAAGCGAAAACTCTGTAAAAATGGCAATCTTGGTCACTGTGAGGGTTTAAAAAGTGATTATTCAACATGAGGCCCGATCTAAATGACATTTTGAATCATTTTTGGTAGAGTCCAAAAAATCAATTTTCTGATGAAAAACGATGACCGGACCTGTCGAACGTTCAAAAAAGTGGTCAATATTGATGAAATTTTAACATCTGATCTTTTGACTTTAAATGACTGTTGGATGTGAATTATTACTTTTTCAACTAAAATAAGTGTGTTTAAAGTCATTTCTGTGCCTGAAATTGGTCAAAATTGAAGCTTTTGAGTAAGCAAAACTCTGTAAAAATGGCAATTTTGGTCACTGTGAGGGTCTAAAAAGTGGTTATTTAACATGAGGCCTGATCCAAATGACATTTTGAATAATTTTTGGTAGAGTCCAAAAAATCAATTGTCTGATGAAAAACGATGACCCCAGACCTGTCGAACTTTCAAAAAATGGTCAATATTGATGACAATTTAACATTTAATCTTTTGACTTTAAATGACGGTTGGTTGTGAATTATTACTTTTTCAACTAAAATAAGTGTGTTTAAAGTCATTTCTGTGCCTGAAATTGGTCAACATTGAAGCTTTTGAGTAAGCGAAAACTCTGAAAAAATGGCAATTTTGGTCACTGTGAGGGTTTAAAAAGTGGTTATTCAACATGAGGCCCGATCCAAATGACATTTTGAATCATTTTTGGTAGAGTCCAAAAAATCAATTTTCTGTTAAAAAACGATGACCCCGGACCTGTCGAACGTTCAAAAAAGTGGTCAATATTGATGAAATTTTAACATTGAATCTTTTGACTTTAAATGACTGTTGGATGTGAATTATTACTTTTTCAACTAAAATAAGTGTGTTTAAAGTCATTTCTGTGCCTGAAATTGGTCAAAATTGAAGCTTTTGAGTAAGCGAAAACTCTGTAAAAATGGCAATCTTGGTCACTGTGAGGGTTTAAAAAGTGATTATTCAACATGAGGCCCGATCTAAATGACATTTTGAATCATTTTTGGTAGAGTCCAAAAAATCAATTTTCTGATGAAAAACGATGACCGGACCTGTCGAACGTTCAAAAAAGTGGTCAATATTGATGAAATTTTAACATCTGATCTTTTGACTTTAAATGACTGTTGGATGTGAATTATTACTTTTTCAACTAAAATAAGTGTGTTTAAAGTCATTTCTGTGCCTGAAATTGGTCAAAATTGAAGCTTTTGAGTAAGCGAAACTCTGTAAAAATGGCAATTTTGGTCACTGTGAGGGTTTAAAAAGTGGTTATTCAACATGAGGCCCGATCCAAATGACATTTTGAGTCATTTTTGGTAGAGTCCAAAAAATCAATTTTCTGATGACAAACGATGACCCCGGACCTGTCGAACGTTCAAAAAAGTTGTCAATATTGATAAAATTTTAACATTTATTCTTTTGACTTTAAATGACGGTTGGATGTGAATTATTACTTTTTCAACTAAAATAGGTGTTGTTTAAATTCATTTCTGTGCCTGAAATTGGTCAAAATTGAAGCTTTGAGTAAGCAAAACTCTGTAAAAATGGCAATTTTGGTCACTGTGAGGGTCTAAAAAGTGGTTATTTAACATGAGGCCTGATCCAAATGACATTTTGAATAATTTTTGGTAGAGTCCAAAAAATCAATTGTCTGATGAAAAACGATGACCCCGGACATGTCGAACTTTCAAAAAATGGTCAATATTGATGACAATTTTACATTTAATCTTTTGACTTTAAATGACGGTTGGATGTGAATTATTACTTTTTCAACTAAAATAAGTGTGTTTAAAGTCATTTCTGTGCCTGAAATTGGTCAAAATTGAAGCTTTTGAGTAAGCGAAAACTCTGAAAAAATGGCAATTTTGGTCACTGTGAGGGTTTAAAAAGTGGTTATTCAACATGAGGCCCGATCCAAATGACATTTTGAATCATTTTTGGTAGAGTCCAAAAAATCAATTTTCTGTTAAAAAACGATGACCTGTCGAACGTTCAAAAAAGTGGTCAATATTGATGAAATTTTAACATTTAATCTTTTGACTTTAAATGACTGTTGGATGTGAATTATTACTTTTCCAACTAAAATAAGTGTGTTTAAAGTCATTTCTGTGCCTGAAATTGGTCAAAATTGGAGCTTCTGAGTAAGCAAAACTCTGTGAAAATGGCAATGTTGGTCACTGTAAGGGTTTAAAAAGTAGTTATTCAACATGAGGCCCGATCCAAATGACATTTTGAATCATTTTTGGTAGAGTCCAAAAAATCAATTTTCTGATAAAAACGATTACCCAGTACCTGTCGAACGTTCAAAAAAGTGGTCAATATTGATGAAATTTTAACATTTAATCTTTTGACTTTAAATGACGGTTGGATGTGAATTATTACTTTTTTTATTAAAATAAGTGTGTTTAAAGTCATTTCTGTGCCTGAAATTGGTCAAAATTGGAGCTTCTGAGTAAGCAAAACTCTGTGAAAATGGCAATGTTGGTCACTGTAAGGGTTTAAAAAGTAGTTATTCAACATGAGGCCCGATCCAAATGACATTTTGAATCATTTTTGGTAGAGTCCAAAAAATCAATTTTCTGATGAAAAACGATTACCCAGTACCTGTCGAACGTTCAAAAAAGTGGTCAATATTGATGAAATTTTAACATTTAATCTTTTGACTTTAAATGACGGTTGGATGTGAATTATTACTTTTTTTATTAAAATAAGTGTGTTTAAAGTCATTTCTGTGCCTGAAATTGGTCAAAATTGAAGCTTTTGAGTAAGCAAAACTCTGTAAAAATGGCAATTTTGGTCACTGTGAGGGTTTAAAAAGTGGTTATTCAACATGAGGCCCGATCCAAATGACATTTTGAGTCATTTTTGGTAGAGTCTAAAAAATCTATTTTCTGATGACAAACGATGACCCCGGACCTGTCGAACGTTCAAAAAAGTTGTCAATATTGATAAAATTTTAACATTTAATCTTTTGAATTTAAATGACGGTTTGATGTGAATTATTACTTTTTCAACTAAAATAAGTGTTGTTTAAATTCATTTCTGTGCCTGAAATTGGTAAAAATTGAAGCTTCTGAGTAAGCAAAACTCTGTAAAAATGGCAATTTTGGTCACTGTGAGGGTCTAAAAAGTGGTTATTTAACATGAGGCCTGATCCAAATGACATTTTGAATAATTTTTGGTAGAGTCCAAAAAATCAATTGTCTGATGAAAAACGATGACCCCAGACCTGTCGAACTTTCAAAAAATGGTCAATATTGATGACAATTTTACATTTAATCTTTTGACTTTAAATGACGGTTGGTTGTGAATTATTACTTTTTCAACTAAAATAAGTGTGTTTAAAGTCATTTCTGTGCCTGAAATTGGTCAACATTGAAGCTTTTGAGTAAGCGAAAACTCTGAAAAAATGGCAATTTTGGTCACTGTGAGGGTTTAAAAAGTGGTTATTCAACATGAGGCCCGATCCAAATGACATTTTGAATCATTTTTGGTAGAGTCCAAAAAATCAATTTTCTGTTAAAAAACGATGACCCCGGACCTGTCGAACGTTCAAAAAAGTGGTCAATATTGATGAAATTTTAACATTGAATCTTTTGACTTTAAATGACTGTTGGATGTGAATTATTACTTTTTCAACTAAAATAAGTGTGTTTAAAGTCATTTCTGTGCCTGAAATTGGTCAAAATTGAAGCTTTTGAGTAAGCGAAAACTCTGTAAAAATGGCAATCTTGGTCACTGTGAGGGTTTAAAAAGTGATTATTCAACATGAGGCCCGATCTAAATGACATTTTGAATCATTTTTGGTAGAGTCCAAAAAATCTATTTTCTGATGAAAAACGATGACCGGACCTGTCGAACGTTCAAAAAAGTGGTCAATATTGATGAAATTTTAACATCTGATCTTTTGACTTTAAATGACTGTTGGATGTGAATTATTACTTTTTCAACTAAAATAAGTGTGTTTAAAGTCATTTCTGTGCCTGAAATTGGTCAAAATTGAAGCTTTTGAGTAAGCGAAACTCTGTAAAAATGGCAATTTTGGTCACTGTGAGGGTTTAAAAAGTGGTTATTCAACATGAGGCCCGATCCAAATGACATTTTGAATAATTTTTGGTAGAGTCCAAAAAATCAATTATCTGTTAAAAAACGATGACCCCGGACCTGTCGAACGTTCAAAAAAGTGGTCAATATTGATGAAATTTTAACATTTAATCTTTTGACTTTAAATGACTGTTGGATGTGAATTATTACTTTTTCAACTAAAATAAGTGTGTTTAAAGTCATTTCTGTGCCTGAAATTGGTCAAAATTGAAGCTTTTGAGTAAGCGAAAACTCTGTAAAAATGGCAATCTTGGTCACTGTGAGGGTTTAAAAAGTGATTATTCAACATGAGGCCCGATCTAAATGACATTTTGAATCATTTTTGGTAGAGTCCAAAAAATCAATTTTCTGATGAAAAACGATGACCGGACCTGTCGAACGTTCAAAAAAGTGGTCAATATTGATGAAATTTTAACATCTGATCTTTTGACTTTAAATGACTGTTGGATGTGAATTATTACTTTTTCAACTAAAATAAGTGTGTTTAAAGTCATTTCTGTGCCTGAAATTGGTCAAAATTGAAGCTTTTGAGTAAGCAAAACTCTGTAAAAATGGCAATTTTGGTCACTGTGAGGGTTTAAAAAGTGGTTATTCAACATGAGGCCCGATCCAAATGACATTTTGAGTCATTTTTGGTAGAGTCCAAAAAATCTATTTTCTGATGACAAACGATGACCCCGGACCTGTCGAACGTTCAAAAAAGTTGTCAATATTGATAAAATTTTAACATTTAATCTTTTGACTTTAAATGACGGTTGGATGTGAATTATTACTTTTTCAACTAAAATAAGTGTTGTTTAAATTCATTTCTGTGCCTGAAATTGGTCAAAATTGAAGCTTCTGAGTAAGCAAAACTCTGTAAAAATGGCAATTTTGGTCACTGTGAGGGTCTAAAAAGTGGTTATTTAACATGAGGCCTGATCCAAATGACATTTTGAATCATTTTTGGTAGAGTCCAAAAAATCAATTTTCTGTTAAAAAACGATGACCCCGGACCTGTCGAACGTTCAAAAAAGTGGTCAATATTGATGAAATTTTAACATTTAATCTTTTGACTTTAAATGACTGTTGGATGTGAATTATTACTTTTTCAACTAAAATAAGTGTGTTTAAAGTCATTTCTGTGCCTGAAATTGGTCAAAATTGAAGCTTTTGAGTAAGCGAAAACTCTGTAAAAATGGCAATCTTGGTCACTGTGAGGGTTTAAAAAGTGATTATTCAACATGAGGCCCGATCTAAATGACATTTTGAATCATTTTTGGTAGAGTCCAAAAAATCAATTTTCTGATGAAAAACGATGACCGGACCTGTCGAACGTTCAAAAAAGTGGTCAATATTGATGAAATTTTAACATCTGATCTTTTGACTTTAAATGACTGTTGGATGTGAATTATTACTTTTTCAACTAAAATAAGTGTGTTTAAAGTCATTTCTGTGCCTGAAATTGGTCAAAATTGAAGCTTTTGAGTAAGCGAAACTCTGTAAAAATGGCAATTTTGGTCACTGTGAGGGTTTAAAAAGTGGTTATTCAACATGAGGCCCGATCCAAATGACATTTTGAGTCATTTTTGGTAGAGTCCAAAAAATCAATTTTCTGATGACAAACGATGACCCCGGACCTGTCGAACGTTCAAAAAAGTTGTCAATATTGATAAAATTTTAACATTTATTCTTTTGACTTTAAATGACGGTTGGATGTGAATTATTACTTTTTCAACTAAAATAGGTGTTGTTTAAATTCATTTCTGTGCCTGAAATTGGTCAAAATTGAAGCTTTGAGTAAGCAAAACTCTGTAAAAATGGCAATTTTGGTCACTGTGAGGGTCTAAAAAGTGGTTATTTAACATGAGGCCTGATCCAAATGACATTTTGAATAATTTTTGGTAGAGTCCAAAAAATCAATTGTCTGATGAAAAACGATGACCCCGGACATGTCGAACTTTAAAAAAATGGTCAATATTGATGACAATTTTACATTTAATCTTTTGACTTTAAATGACGGTTGGATGTGAATTATTACTTTTTCAACTAAAATAAGTGTGTTTAAAGTCATTTCTGTGCCTGAAATTGGTCAAAATTGAAGCTTTTGAGTAAGCGAAAACTCTGAAAAAATGGCAATTTTGGTCACTGTGAGGGTTTAAAAAGTGGTTATTCAACATGAGGCCCGATCCAAATGACATTTTGAATCATTTTTGGTAGAGTCCAAAAAATCAATTTTCTGTTAAAAAACGATGACCCCGGACCTGTCGAACGTTCAAAAAAGTGGTCAATATTGATGAAATTTTAACATTGAATCTTTTGACTTTAAATGACTGTTGGATGTGAATTATTACTTTTTCAACTAAAATAAGTGTGTTTAAAGTCATTTCTGTGCCTGAAATTGGTCAAAATTGAAGCTTTTGAGTAAGCGAAAACTCTGTAAAAATGGCAATCTTGGTCACTGTGAGGGTTTAAAAAGTGATTATTCAACATGAGGCCCGATCTAAATGACATTTTGAATCATTTTTGGTAGAGTCCAAAAAATCTATTTTCTGATGAAAAACGATGACCGGACCTGTCGAACGTTCAAAAAAGTGGTCAATATTGATGAAATTTTAACATCTGATCTTTTGACTTTAAATGACTGTTGGATGTGAATTATTACTTTTTCAACTAAAATAAGTGTGTTTAAAGTCATTTCTGTGCCTGAAATTGGTCAAAATTGAAGCTTTTGAGTAAGCGAAACTCTGTAAAAATGGCAATTTTGGTCACTGTGAGGGTTTAAAAAGTGGTTATTCAACATGAGGCCCGATCCAAATGACATTTTGAATAATTTTTGGTAGAGTCCAAAAAATCAATTATCTGTTAAAAAACGATGACCCCGGACCTGTCGAACGTTCAAAAAAGTGGTCAATATTGATGAAATTTTAACATTTAATCTTTTGACTTTAAATGACTGTTGGATGTGAATTATTACTTTTTCAACTAAAATAAGTGTGTTTAAAGTCATTTCTGTGCCTGAAATTGGTCAAAATTGAAGCTTTTGAGTAAGCGAAAACTCTGTAAAAATGGCAATCTTGGTCACTGTGAGGGTTTAAAAAGTGATTATTCAACATGAGGCCCGATCTAAATGACATTTTGAATCATTTTTGGTAGAGTCCAAAAAATCAATTTTCTGATGAAAAACGATGACCGGACCTGTCGAACGTTCAAAAAAGTGGTCAATATTGATGAAATTTTAACATCTGATCTTTTGACTTTAAATGACTGTTGGATGTGAATTATTACTTTTTCAACTAAAATAAGTGTGTTTAAAGTCATTTCTGTGCCTGAAATTGGTCAAAATTGAAGCTTTTGAGTAAGCAAAACTCTGTAAAAATGGCAATTTTGGTCACTGTGAGGGTTTAAAAAGTGGTTATTCAACATGAGGCCCGATCCAAATGACATTTTGAGTCATTTTTGGTAGAGTCCAAAAAATCTATTTTCTGATGACAAACGATGACCCCGGACCTGTCGAACGTTCAAAAAAGTTGTCAATATTGATAAAATGTTAACATTTAATCTTTTGACTTTAAATGACGGTTGGATGTGAATTATTACTTTTTCAACTAAAATAAGTGTTGTTTAAATTCATTTCTGTGCCTGAAATTGGTCAAAATTGAAGCTTCTGAGTAAGCAAAACTCTGTAAAAATGGCAATTTTGGTCACTGTGAGGGTTTAAAAAGTGGTTATTCAACATGAGGCCTGATCCAAATGACATTTTGAATCATTTTTGGTAGAGTCCAAAAAATCAATTTTCTGTTAAAAAACGATGACCCCGGACCTGTCGAACGTTCAAAAAAGTGGTCAATATTGATGAAATTTTAACATTGAATCTTTTGACTTTAAATGACTGTTGGATGTGAATTATTACTTTTTCAACTAAAATAAGTGTGTTTAAAGTCATTTCTGTGCCTGAAATTGGTCAAAATTGAAGCTTTTGAGTAAGCGAAAACTCTGTAAAAATGGCAATCTTGGTCACTGTGAGGGTTTAAAAAGTGATTATTCAACATGAGGCCCGATCTAAATGACATTTTGAATCATTTTTGGTAGAGTCCAAAAAATCTATTTTCTGATGAAAAACGATGACCGGACCTGTCGAACGTTCAAAAAAGTGGTCAATATTGATGAAATTTTAACATCTGATCTTTTGACTTTAAATGACTGTTGGATGTGAATTATTACTTTTTCAACTAAAATAAGTGTGTTTAAAGTCATTTCTGTGCCTGAAATTGGTCAAAATTGAAGCTTTTGAGTAAGCGAAACTCTGTAAAAATGGCAATTTTGGTCACTGTGAGGGTTTAAAAAGTGGTTATTCAACATGAGGCCCGATCCAAATGACATTTTGAATAATTTTTGGTAGAGTCCAAAAAATCAATTATCTGTTAAAAAACGATGACCCCGGACCTGTCGAACGTTCAAAAAAGTGGTCAATATTGATGAAATTTTAACATTTAATCTTTTGACTTTAAATGACTGTTGGATGTGAATTATTACTTTTTCAACTAAAATAAGTGTGTTTAAAGTCATTTCTGTGCCTGAAATTGGTCAAAATTGAAGCTTTTGAGTAAGCGAAAACTCTGTAAAAATGGCAATCTTGGTCACTGTGAGGGTTTAAAAAGTGATTATTCAACATGAGGCCCGATCTAAATGACATTTTGAATCATTTTTGGTAGAGTCCAAAAAATCAATTTTCTGATGAAAAACGATGACCGGACCTGTCGAACGTTCAAAAAAGTGGTCAATATTGATGAAATTTTAACATCTGATCTTTTGACTTTAAATGACTGTTGGATGTGAATTATTACTTTTTCAACTAAAATAAGTGTGTTTAAAGTCATTTCTGTGCCTGAAATTGGTCAAAATTGAAGCTTTTGAGTAAGCAAAACTCTGTAAAAATGGCAATTTTGGTCACTGTGAGGGTTTAAAAAGTGGTTATTCAACATGAGGCCCGATCCAAATGACATTTTGAGTCATTTTTGGTAGAGTCCAAAAAATCTATTTTCTGATGACAAACGATGACCCCGGACCTGTCGAACGTTCAAAAAAGTTGTCAATATTGATAAAATGTTAACATTTAATCTTTTGACTTTAAATGACGGTTGGATGTGAATTATTACTTTTTCAACTAAAATAAGTGTTGTTTAAATTCATTTCTGTGCCTGAAATTGGTCAAAATTGAAGCTTCTGAGTAAGCAAAACTCTGTAAAAATGGCAATTTTGGTCACTGTGAGGGTCTAAAAAGTGGTTATTTAACATGAGGCCTGATCCAAATGACATTTTGAATCATTTTTGGTAGAGTCCAAAAAATCAATTTTCTGTTAAAAAACGATGACCCCGGACCTGTCGAACGTTCAAAAAAGTGGTCAATATTGATGAAATTTTAACATTTAATCTTTTGACTTTAAATGACTGTTGGATGTGAATTATTACTTTTTCAACTAAAATAAGTGTGTTTAAAGTCATTTCTGTGCCTGAAATTGGTCAAAATTGAAGCTTTTGAGTAAGCGAAAACTCTGTAAAAATGGCAATCTTGGTCACTGTGAGGGTTTAAAAAGTGATTATTCAACATGAGGCCCGATCTAAATGACATTTTGAATCATTTTTGGTAGAGTCCAAAAAATCAATTTTCTGATGAAAAACGATGACCGGACCTGTCGAACGTTCAAAAAAGTGGTCAATATTGATGAAATTTTAACATCTGATCTTTTGACTTTAAATGACTGTTGGATGTGAATTATTACTTTTTCAACTAAAATAAGTGTGTTTAAAGTCATTTCTGTGCCTGAAATTGGTCAAAATTGAAGCTTTTGAGTAAGCGAAACTCTGTAAAAATGGCAATTTTGGTCACTGTGAGGGTTTAAAAAGTGGTTATTCAACATGAGGCCCGATCCAAATGACATTTTGAGTCATTTTTGGTAGAGTCCAAAAAAATCAATTTTCTGATGACAAACGATGACCCCGGACCTGTCGAACGTTCAAAAAAGTTGTCAATATTGATAAAATTTTAACATTTATTCTTTTGACTTTAAATGACGGTTGGATGTGAATTATTACTTTTTCAACTAAAATAGGTGTTGTTTAAATTCATTTCTGTGCCTGAAATTGGTCAAAATTGAAGCTTTGAGTAAGCAAAACTCTGTAAAAATGGCAATTTTGGTCACTGTGAGGGTCTAAAAAGTGGTTATTTAACATGAGGCCTGATCCAAATGACATTTTGAATAATTTTTGGTAGAGTCCAAAAAATCAATTGTCTGATGAAAAACGATGACCCCGGACATGTCGAACTTTAAAAAAATGGTCAATATTGATGACAATTTTACATTTAATCTTTTGACTTTAAATGACGGTTGGATGTGAATTATTACTTTTTCAACTAAAATAAGTGTGTTTAAAGTCATTTCTGTGCCTGAAATTGGTCAAAATTGAAGCTTTTGAGTAAGCGAAAACTCTGAAAAAATGGCAATTTTGGTCACTGTGAGGGTTTAAAAAGTGGTTATTCAACATGAGGCCCGATCCAAATGACATTTTGAATCATTTTTGGTAGAGTCCAAAAAATCAATTTTCTGTTAAAAAACGATGACCTGTCGAACGTTCAAAAAAGTGGTCAATATTGATGAAATTTTAACATTTAATCTTTTGACTTTAAATGACTGTTGGATGTGAATTATTACTTTTCCAACTAAAATAAGTGTGTTTAAAGTCATTTCTGTGCCTGAAATTGGTCAAAATTGGAGCTTCTGAGTAAGCAAAACTCTGTGAAAATGGCAATGTTGGTCACTGTAAGGGTTTAAAAAGTAGTTATTCAACATGAGGCCCGATCCAAATGACATTTTGAATCATTTTTGGTAGAGTCCAAAAAATCAATTTTCTGATGAAAAACGATTACCCAGTACCTGTCGAACGTTCAAAAAAGTGGTCAATATTGATGAAATTTTAACATTTAATCTTTTGACTTTAAATGACGGTTGGATGTGAATTATTACTTTTTTTATTAAAATAAGTGTGTTTAAAGTCATTTCTGTGCCTGAAATTGGTCAAAATTGGAGCTTCTGAGTAAGAAAACTCTGTGAAAATGGCAATGTTGGTCACTGTAAGGGTTTAAAAAGTAGTTATTCAACATGAGGCCCGATCCAAATGACATTTTGAATCATTTTTGGTAGAGTCCAAAAAATCAATTTTCTGATGAAAAACGATTACCCAGTACCTGTCGAACGTTCAAAAAAGTGGTCAATATTGATGAAATTTTAACATTTAATCTTTTGACTTTAAATGACGGTTGGATGTGAATTATTACTTTTTTTATTAAAATAAGTGTGTTTAAAGTCATTTCTGTGCCTGAAATTGGTCAAAATTGAAGCTTTTGAGTAAGCAAAACTCTGTAAAAATGGCAATTTTGGTCACTGTGAGGGTTTAAAAAGTGGTTATTCAACATGAGGCCCGATCCAAATGACATTTTGAGTCATTTTTGGTAGAGTCTAAAAAATCTATTTTCTGATGACAAACGATGACCCCGGACCTGTCGAACGTTCAAAAAAAGTTGTCAATATTGATAAAATTTTAACATTTAATCTTTTGAATTTAAATGACGGTTTGATGTGAATTATTACTTTTTCAACTAAAATAAGTGTTGTTTAAATTCATTTCTGTGCCTGAAATTGGTCAAAATTGAAGCTTCTGAGTAAGCAAAACTCTGTAAAAATGGCAATTTTGGTCACTGTGAGGGTCTAAAAAGTGGTTATTTAACATGAGGCCTGATCCAAATGACATTTTGAATAATTTTTGGTAGAGTCCAAAAAATCAATTGTCTGATGAAAAACGATGACCCCAGACCTGTCGAACTTTCAAAAAATGGTCAATATTGATGACAATTTTACATTTAATCTTTTGACTTTAAATGACGGTTGGTTGTGAATTATTACTTTTTCAACTAAAATAAGTGTGTTTAAAGTCATTTCTGTGCCTGAAATTGGTCAACATTGAAGCTTTTGAGTAAGCGAAAACTCTGAAAAAATGGCAATTTTGGTCACTGTGAGGGTTTAAAAAGTGGTTATTCAACATGAGGCCCGATCCAAATGACATTTTGAATCATTTTTGGTAGAGTCCAAAAAATCAATTTTCTGTTAAAAAACGATGACCCCGGACCTGTCGAACGTTCAAAAAAGTGGTCAATATTGATGAAATTTTAACATTGAATCTTTTGACTTTAAATGACTGTTGGATGTGAATTATTACTTTTTCAACTAAAATAAGTGTGTTTAAAGTCATTTCTGTGCCTGAAATTGGTCAAAATTGAAGCTTTTGAGTAAGCGAAAACTCTGTAAAAATGGCAATCTTGGTCACTGTGAGGGTTTAAAAAGTGATTATTCAACATGAGGCCCGATCTAAATGACATTTTGAATCATTTTTGGTAGAGTCCAAAAAATCTATTTTCTGATGAAAAACGATGACCGGACCTGTCGAACGTTCAAAAAAGTGGTCAATATTGATGAAATTTTAACATCTGATCTTTTGACTTTAAATGACTGTTGGATGTGAATTATTACTTTTTCAACTAAAATAAGTGTGTTTAAAGTCATTTCTGTGCCTGAAATTGGTCAAAATTGAAGCTTTTGAGTAAGCGAAACTCTGTAAAAATGGCAATTTTGGTCACTGTGAGGGTTTAAAAAGTGGTTATTCAACATGAGGCCCGATCCAAATGACATTTTGAATAATTTTTGGTAGAGTCCAAAAAATTCAATTATCTGTTAAAAAACGATGACCCCGGACCTGTCGAACGTTCAAAAAAGTGGTCAATATTGATGAAATTTTAACATTTAATCTTTTGACTTTAAATGACTGTTGGATGTGAATTATTACTTTTTCAACTAAAATAAGTGTGTTTAAAGTCATTTCTGTGCCTGAAATTGGTCAAAATTGAAGCTTTTGAGTAAGCGAAAACTCTGTAAAAATGGCAATCTTGGTCACTGTGAGGGTTTAAAAAGTGATTATTCAACATGAGGCCCGATCTAAATGACATTTTGAATCATTTTTGGTAGAGTCCAAAAATCAATTTTCTGATGAAAAACGATGACCGGACCTGTCGAACGTTCAAAAAAGTGGTCAATATTGATGAAATTTTAACATCTGATCTTTTGACTTTAAATGACTGTTGGATGTGAATTATTACTTTTTCAACTAAAATAAGTGTGTTTAAAGTCATTTCTGTGCCTGAAATTGGTCAAAATTGAAGCTTTTGAGTAAGCAAAACTCTGTAAAAATGGCAATTTTGGTCACTGTGAGGGTTTAAAAAGTGGTTATTCAACATGAGGCCCGATCCAAATGACATTTTGAGTCATTTTTGGTAGAGTCCAAAAAATCTATTTTCTGATGACAAACGATGACCCCGGACCTGTCGAACGTTCAAAAAAGTTGTCAATATTGATAAAATTTTAACATTTAATCTTTTGACTTTAAATGACGGTTGGATGTGAATTATTACTTTTTCAACTAAAATAAGTGTTGTTTAAATTCACTTCTGTGCCTGAAATTGGTCAAAATTGAAGCTTCTGAGTAAGCAAAACTCTGTAAAAATGGCAATTTTGGTCACTGTGAGGGTCTAAAAAGTGGTTATTTAACATGAGGCCTGATCCAAATGACATTTTGAATCATTTTTGGTAGAGTCCAAAAAATCAATTTTCTGTTAAAAAACGATGACCCCGGACCTGTCGAACGTTCAAAAAAGTGGTCAATATTGATGAAATTTTAACATTTAATCTTTTGACTTTAAATGACTGTTGGATGTGAATTATTACTTTTTCAACTAAAATAAGTGTGTTTAAAGTCATTTCTGTGCCTGAAATTGGTCAAAATTGAAGCTTTTGAGTAAGCGAAAACTCTGTAAAAATGGCAATCTTGGTCACTGTGAGGGTTTAAAAAGTGATTATTCAACATGAGGCCCGATCTAAATGACATTTTGAATCATTTTTGGTAGAGTCCAAAAAATCAATTTTCTGATGAAAAACGATGACCGGACCTGTCGAACGTTCAAAAAAGTGGTCAATATTGATGAAATTTTAACATCTGATCTTTTGACTTTAAATGACTGTTGGATGTGAATTATTACTTTTTCAACTAAAATAAGTGTGTTTAAAGTCATTTCTGTGCCTGAAATTGGTCAAAATTGAAGCTTTTGAGTAAGCGAAACTCTGTAAAAATGGCAATTTTGGTCACTGTGAGGGTTTAAAAAGTGGTTATTCAACATGAGGCCCGATCCAAATGACATTTTGAGTCATTTTTGGTAGAGTCCAAAAAATCAATTTTCTGATGACAAACGATGACCCCGGACCTGTCGAACGTTCAAAAAAGTTGTCAATATTGATAAAATTTTAACATTTATTCTTTTGACTTTAAATGACGGTTGGATGTGAATTATTACTTTTTCAACTAAAATAGGTGTTGTTTAAATTCATTTCTGTGCCTGAAATTGGTCAAAATTGAAGCTTTGAGTAAGCAAAACTCTGTAAAAATGGCAATTTTGGTCACTGTGAGGGTCTAAAAAGTGGTTATTTAACATGAGGCCTGATCCAAATGACATTTTGAATAATTTTTGGTAGAGTCCAAAAAATCAATTGTCTGATGAAAAACGATGACCCCGGACATGTCGAACTTTCAAAAAATGGTCAATATTGATGACAATTTTACATTTAATCTTTTGACTTTAAATGACGGTTGGATGTGAATTATTACTTTTTCAACTAAAATAAGTGTGTTTAAAGTCATTTCTGTGCCTGAAATTGGTCAAAATTGAAGCTTTTGAGTAAGCGAAAACTCTGAAAAAATGGCAATTTTGGTCACTGTGAGGGTTTAAAAAGTGGTTATTCAACATGAGGCCCGATCCAAATGACATTTTGAATCATTTTTGGTAGAGTCCAAAAAATCAATTTTCTGTTAAAAAACGATGACCTGTCGAACGTTCAAAAAAGTGGTCAATATTGATGAAATTTTAACATTTAATCTTTTGACTTTAAATGACTGTTGGATGTGAATTATTACTTTTCCAACTAAAATAAGTGTGTTTAAAGTCATTTCTGTGCCTGAAATTGGTCAAAATTGGAGCTTCTGAGTAAGCAAAACTCTGTGAAAATGGCAATGTTGGTCACTGTAAGGGTTTAAAAAGTAGTTATTCAACATGAGGCCCGATCCAAATGACATTTTGAATCATTTTTGGTAGAGTCCAAAAAATCAATTTTCTGATGAAAAACGATTACCCAGTACCTGTCGAACGTTCAAAAAAGTGGTCAATATTGATGAAATTTTAACATTTAATCTTTTGACTTTAAATGACGGTTGGATGTGAATTATTACTTTTTTTATTAAAATAAGTGTGTTTAAAGTCATTTCTGTGCCTGAAATTGGTCAAAATTGGAGCTTCTGAGTAAGAAAACTCTGTGAAAATGGCAATGTTGGTCACTGTAAGGGTTTAAAAAGTAGTTATTCAACATGAGGCCCGATCCAAATGACATTTTGAATCATTTTTGGTAGAGTCCAAAAAATCAATTTTCTGATGAAAAACGATTACCCAGTACCTGTCGAACGTTCAAAAAAGTGGTCAATATTGATGAAATTTTAACATTTAATCTTTTGACTTTAAATGACGGTTGGATGTGAATTATTACTTTTTTTATTAAAATAAGTGTGTTTAAAGTCATTTCTGTGCCTGAAATTGGTCAAAATTGAAGCTTTTGAGTAAGCAAAACTCTGTAAAAATGGCAATTTTGGTCACTGTGAGGGTTTAAAAAGTGGTTATTCAACGTGAGGCCCGATCCAAATGACATTTTGAGTCATTTTTGGTAGAGTCTAAAAAATCTATTTTCTGATGACAAACGATGACCCCGGACCTGTCGAACGTTCAAAAAAAGTTGTCAATATTGATAAAATTTTAACATTTAATCTTTTGAATTTAAATGACGGTTTGATGTGAATTATTACTTTTTCAACTAAAATAAGTGTTGTTTAAATTCATTTCTGTGCCTGAAATTGGTCAAAATTGAAGCTTCTGAGTAAGCAAAACTCTGTAAAAATGGCAATTTTGGTCACTGTGAGGGTCTAAAAAGTGGTTATTTAACATGAGGCCTGATCCAAATGACATTTTGAATAATTTTTGGTAGAGTCCAAAAAATCAATTGTCTGATGAAAAACGATGACCCCAGACCTGTCGAACTTTCAAAAAATGGTCAATGTTGATGACAATTTTACATTTAATCTTTTGACTTTAAATGACGGTTGGTTGTGAATTATTACTTTTTCAACTAAAATAAGTGTGTTTAAAGTCATTTCTGTGCCTGAAATTGGTCAACATTGAAGCTTTTGAGTAAGCGAAAACTCTGAAAAAATGGCAATTTTGGTCACTGTGAGGGTTTAAAAAGTGGTTATTCAACATGAGGCCCGATCCAAATGACATTTTGAATCATTTTTGGTAGAGTCCAAAAAATCAATTTTCTGTTAAAAAACGATGACCCCGGACCTGTCGAACGTTCAAAAAAGTGGTCAATATTGATGAAATTTTAACATTGAATCTTTTGACTTTAAATGACTGTTGGATGTGAATTATTACTTTTTCAACTAAAATAAGTGTGTTTAAAGTCATTTCTGTGCCTGAAATTGGTCAAAATTGAAGCTTTTGAGTAAGCGAAAACTCTGTAAAAATGGCAATCTTGGTCACTGTGAGGGTTTAAAAAGTGATTATTCAACATGAGGCCCGATCTAAATGACATTTTGAATCATTTTTGGTAGAGTCCAAAAAATCTATTTTCTGATGAAAAACGATGACCGGACCTGTCGAACGTTCAAAAAAGTGGTCAATATTGATGAAATTTTAACATCTGATCTTTTGACTTTAAATGACTGTTGGATGTGAATTATTACTTTTTCAACTAAAATAAGTGTGTTTAAAGTCATTTCTGTGCCTGAAATTGGTCAAAATTGAAGCTTTTGAGTAAGCGAAACTCTGTAAAAATGGCAATTTTGGTCACTGTGAGGGTTTAAAAAGTGGTTATTCAACATGAGGCCCGATCCAAATGACATTTTGAATAATTTTTGGTAGAGTCCAAAAAATCAATTATCTGTTAAAAAACGATGACCCCGGACCTGTCGAACGTTCAAAAAAGTGGTCAATATTGATGAAATTTTAACATTTAATCTTTTGACTTTAAATGACTGTTGGATGTGAATTATTACTTTTTCAACTAAAATAAGTGTGTTTAAAGTCATTTCTGTGCCTGAAATTGGTCAAAATTGAAGCTTTTGAGTAAGCGAAAACTCTGTAAAAATGGCAATCTTGGTCACTGTGAGGGTTTAAAAAGTGATTATTCAACATGAGGCCCGATCTAAATGACATTTTGAATCATTTTTGGTAGAGTCCAAAAAATCAATTTTCTGATGAAAAACGATGACCGGACCTGTCGAACGTTCAAAAAAGTGGTCAATATTGATGAAATTTTAACATCTGATCTTTTGACTTTAAATGACTGTTGGATGTGAATTATTACTTTTTCAACTAAAATAAGTGTGTTTAAAGTCATTTCTGTGCCTGAAATTGGTCAAAATTGAAGCTTTGAGTAAGCAAAACTCTGTAAAAATGGCAATTTTGGTCACTGTGAGGGTCTAAAAAGTGGTTATTTAACATGAGGCCTGATCCAAATGACATTTTGAATCATTTTTGGTAGAGTCCAAAAAATCAATTTTCTGTTAAAAAACGATGACCCCGGACCTGTCGAACGTTCAAAAAAGTGGTCAATATTGATGAAATTTTAACATTTAATCTTTTGACTTTAAATGACTGTTGGATGTGAATTATTACTTTTTCAACTAAAATAAGTGTGTTTAAAGTCATTTCTGTGCCTGAAATTGGTCAAAATTGAAGCTTTTGAGTAAGCGAAAACTCTGTAAAAATGGCAATCTTGGTCACTGTGAGGGTTTAAAAAGTGATTATTCAACATGAGGCCCGATCTAAATGACATTTTGAATCATTTTTGGTAGAGTCCAAAAAATCAATTTTCTGATGAAAAACGATGACCGGACCTGTCGAACGTTCAAAAAAGTGGTCAATATTGATAAAATTTTAACATTTATTCTTTTGACTTTAAATGACGGTTGGATGTGAATTATTACTTTTTCAACTAAAATAGGTGTTGTTTAAATTCATTTCTGTGCCTGAAATTGGTCAAAATTGAAGCTTTGAGTAAGCAAAACTCTGTAAAAATGGCAATTTTGGTCACTGTGAGGGTCTAAAAAGTGGTTATTTAACATGAGGCCTGATCCAAATGACATTTTGAATAATTTTTGGTAGAGTCCAAAAAATCAATTGTCTGATGAAAAACGATGACCCCGGACATGTCGAACTTTCAAAAAATGGTCAATATTGATGACAATTTTACATTTAATCTTTTGACTTTAAATGACGGTTGGATGTGAATTATTACTTTTTCAACTAAAATAAGTGTGTTTAAAGTCATTTCTGTGCCTGAAATTGGTCAAAATTGAAGCTTTTGAGTAAGCGAAACTCTGTAAAAATGGCAATTTTGGTCACTGTGAGGGTTTAAAAAGTGGTTATTCAACATGAGGCCCGATCCAAATGACATTTTGAATAATTTTTGGTAGAGTCCAAAAAATCAATTATCTGTTAAAAAACGATGACCCCGGACCTGTCGAACGTTCAAAAAAGTGGTCAATATTGATGAAATTTTAACATTTAATCTTTTGACTTTAAATGACTGTTGGATGTGAATTATTACTTTTTCAACTAAAATAAGTGTGTTTAAAGTCATTTCTGTGCCTGAAATTGGTCAAAATTGAAGCTTTTGAGTAAGCGAAAACTCTGTAAAAATGGCAATCTTGGTCACTGTGAGGGTTTAAAAAGTGATTATTCAACATGAGGCCCGATCTAAATGACATTTTGAATCATTTTTGGTAGAGTCCAAAAAATCAATTTTCTGATGAAAAACGATGACCGGACCTGTCGAACGTTCAAAAAAGTGGTCAATATTGATGAAATTTTAACATCTGATCTTTTGACTTTAAATGACTGTTGGATGTGAATTATTACTTTTTCAACTAAAATAAGTGTGTTTAAAGTCATTTCTGTGCCTGAAATTGGTCAAAATTGAAGCTTTGAGTAAGCAAAACTCTGTAAAAATGGCAATTTTGGTCACTGTGAGGGTCTAAAAAGTGGTTATTTAACATGAGGCCTGATCCAAATGACATTTTGAATCATTTTTGGTAGAGTCCAAAAAATCAATTTTCTGTTAAAAAACGATGACCTGTCGAACGTTCAAAAAAGTGGTCAATATTGATGAAATTTTAACATTTAATCTTTTGACTTTAAATGACTGTTGGATGTGAATTATTACTTTTTCAACTAAAATAAGTGTGTTTAAAGTCATTTCTGTGCCTGAAATTGGTCAAAATTGAAGCTTTTGAGTAAGCGAAAACTCTGTAAAAATGGCAATCTTGGTCACTGTGAGGGTTTAAAAAGTGATTATTCAACATGAGGCCCGATCTAAATGACATTTTGAATCATTTTTGGTAGAGTCCAAAAAATCAATTTTCTGATGAAAAACGATGACCGGACCTGTCGAACGTTCAAAAAAGTTGTCAATATTGATAAAATTTTAACATTTATTCTTTTGACTTTAAATGACGGTTGGATGTGAATTATTACTTTTTCAACTAAAATAGGTGTTGTTTAAATTCATTTCTGTGCCTGAAATTGGTCAAAATTGAAGCTTTGAGTAAGCAAAACTCTGTAAAAATGGCAATTTTGGTCACTGTGAGGGTCTAAAAAGTGGTTATTTAACATGAGGCCTGATCCAAATGACATTTTGAATAATTTTTGGTAGAGTCCAAAAAATCAATTGTCTGATGAAAAACGATGACCCCGGACATGTCGAACTTTCAAAAAATGGTCAATATTGATGACAATTTTACATTTAATCTTTTGACTTTAAATGACGGTTGGATGTGAATTATTACTTTTTCAACTAAAATAAGTGTGTTTAAAGTCATTTCTGTGCCTGAAATTGGTCAAAATTGAAGCTTTTGAGTAAGCGAAAACTCTGAAAAAATGGCAATTTTGGTCACTGTGAGGGTTTAAAAAGTGGTTATTCAACATGAGGCCCGATCCAAATGACATTTTGAATCATTTTTGGTAGAGTCCAAAAAATCAATTTTCTGTTAAAAAACGATGACCTGTCGAACGTTCAAAAAAGTGGTCAATATTGATGAAATTTTAACATTTAATCTTTTGACTTTAAATGACTGTTGGATGTGAATTATTACTTTTCCAACTAAAATAAGTGTGTTTAAAGTCATTTCTGTGCCTGAAATTGGTCAAAATTGGAGCTTCTGAGTAAGCAAAACTCTGTGAAAATGGCAATGTTGGTCACTGTAAGGGTTTAAAAAGTAGTTATTCAACATGAGGCCCGATCCAAATGACATTTTGAATCATTTTTGGTAGAGTCCAAAAAATCAATTTTCTGATGAAAAACGATTACCCAGTACCTGTCGAACGTTCAAAAAAGTGGTCAATATTGATGAAATTTTAACATTTAATCTTTTGACTTTAAATGACGGTTGGATGTGAATTATTACTTTTTTTATTAAAATAAGTGTGTTTAAAGTCATTTCTGTGCCTGAAATTGGTCAAAATTGGAGCTTCTGAGTAAGAAAACTCTGTGAAAATGGCAATGTTGGTCACTGTAAGGGTTTAAAAAGTAGTTATTCAACATGAGGCCCGATCCAAATGACATTTTGAATCATTTTTGGTAGAGTCCAAAAAATCAATTTTCTGATGAAAAACGATTACCCAGTACCTGTCGAACGTTCAAAAAAGTGGTCAATATTGATGAAATTTTAACATTTAATCTTTTGACTTTAAATGACGGTTGGATGTGAATTATTACTTTTTTTATTAAAATAAGTGTGTTTAAAGTCATTTCTGTGCCTGAAATTGGTCAAAATTGAAGCTTTTGAGTAAGCAAAACTCTGTAAAAATGGCAATTTTGGTCACTGTGAGGGTTTAAAAAGTGGTTATTCAACATGAGGCCCGATCCAAATGACATTTTGAGTCATTTTTGGTAGAGTCTAAAAAATCTATTTTCTGATGACAAACGATGACCCCGGACCTGTCGAACGTTCAAAAAAAGTTGTCAATATTGATAAAATTTTAACATTTAATCTTTTGAATTTAAATGACGGTTTGATGTGAATTATTACTTTTTCAACTAAAATAAGTGTTGTTTAAATTCATTTCTGTGCCTGAAATTGGTCAAAATTGAAGCTTCTGAGTAAGCAAAACTCTGTAAAAATGGCAATTTTGGTCACTGTGAGGGTCTAAAAAGTGGTTATTTAACATGAGGCCTGATCCAAATGACATTTTGAATAATTTTTGGTAGAGTCCAAAAAATCAATTGTCTGATGAAAAACGATGACCCCAGACCTGTCGAACTTTCAAAAAATGGTCAATATTGATGACAATTTTACATTTAATCTTTTGACTTTAAATGACGGTTGGTTGTGAATTATTACTTTTTCAACTAAAATAAGTGTGTTTAAAGTCATTTCTGTGCCTGAAATTGGTCAACATTGAAGCTTTTGAGTAAGCGAAAACTCTGAAAAAATGGCAATTTTGGTCACTGTGAGGGTTTAAAAAGTGGTTATTCAACATGAGGCCCGATCCAAATGACATTTTGAATCATTTTTGGTAGAGTCCAAAAAATCAATTTTCTGTTAAAAAACGATGACCCCGGACCTGTCGAACGTTCAAAAAAGTGGTCAATATTGATGAAATTTTAACATTGAATCTTTTGACTTTAAATGACTGTTGGATGTGAATTATTACTTTTTCAACTAAAATAAGTGTGTTTAAAGTCATTTCTGTGCCTGAAATTGGTCAAAATTGAAGCTTTTGAGTAAGCGAAAACTCTGTAAAAATGGCAATCTTGGTCACTGTGAGGGTTTAAAAAGTGATTATTCAACATGAGGCCCGATCTAAATGACATTTTGAATCATTTTTGGTAGAGTCCAAAAAATCTATTTTCTGATGAAAAACGATGACCGGACCTGTCGAACGTTCAAAAAAGTGGTCAATATTGATGAAATTTTAACATCTGATCTTTTGACTTTAAATGACTGTTGGATGTGAATTATTACTTTTTCAACTAAAATAAGTGTGTTTAAAGTCATTTCTGTGCCTGAAATTGGTCAAAATTGAAGCTTTTGAGTAAGCGAAACTCTGTAAAAATGGCAATTTTGGTCACTGTGAGGGTTTAAAAAGTGGTTATTCAACATGAGGCCCGATCCAAATGACATTTTGAATAATTTTTGGTAGAGTCCAAAAAATTCAATTATCTGTTAAAAAACGATGACCCCGGACCTGTCGAACGTTCAAAAAAGTGGTCAATATTGATGAAATTTTAACATTTAATCTTTTGACTTTAAATGACTGTTGGATGTGAATTATTACTTTTTCAACTAAAATAAGTGTGTTTAAAGTCATTTCTGTGCCTGAAATTGGTCAAAATTGAAGCTTTTGAGTAAGCGAAAACTCTGTAAAAATGGCAATCTTGGTCACTGTGAGGGTTTAAAAAGTGATTATTCAACATGAGGCCCGATCTAAATGACATTTTGAATCATTTTTGGTAGAGTCCAAAAATCAATTTTCTGATGAAAAACGATGACCGGACCTGTCGAACGTTCAAAAAAGTGGTCAATATTGATGAAATTTTAACATCTGATCTTTTGACTTTAAATGACTGTTGGATGTGAATTATTACTTTTTCAACTAAAATAAGTGTGTTTAAAGTCATTTCTGTGCCTGAAATTGGTCAAAATTGAAGCTTTTGAGTAAGCAAAACTCTGTAAAAATGGCAATTTTGGTCACTGTGAGGGTTTAAAAAGTGGTTATTCAACATGAGGCCCGATCCAAATGACATTTTGAGTCATTTTTGGTAGAGTCCAAAAAATCTATTTTCTGATGACAAACGATGACCCCGGACCTGTCGAACGTTCAAAAAAGTTGTCAATATTGATAAAATTTTAACATTTAATCTTTTGACTTTAAATGACGGTTGGATGTGAATTATTACTTTTTCAACTAAAATAAGTGTTGTTTAAATTCACTTCTGTGCCTGAAATTGGTCAAAATTGAAGCTTCTGAGTAAGCAAAACTCTGTAAAAATGGCAATTTTGGTCACTGTGAGGGTCTAAAAAGTGGTTATTTAACATGAGGCCTGATCCAAATGACATTTTGAATCATTTTTGGTAGAGTCCAAAAAATCAATTTTCTGTTAAAAAACGATGACCCCGGACCTGTCGAACGTTCAAAAAAGTGGTCAATATTGATGAAATTTTAACATTTAATCTTTTGACTTTAAATGACTGTTGGATGTGAATTATTACTTTTTCAACTAAAATAAGTGTGTTTAAAGTCATTTCTGTGCCTGAAATTGGTCAAAATTGAAGCTTTTGAGTAAGCGAAAACTCTGTAAAAATGGCAATCTTGGTCACTGTGAGGGTTTAAAAAGTGATTATTCAACATGAGGCCCGATCTAAATGACATTTTGAATCATTTTTGGTAGAGTCCAAAAAATCAATTTTCTGATGAAAAACGATGACCGGACCTGTCGAACGTTCAAAAAAGTGGTCAATATTGATGAAATTTTAACATCTGATCTTTTGACTTTAAATGACTGTTGGATGTGAATTACTACTTTTTCAACTAAAATAAGTGTGTTTAAAGTCATTTCTGTGCCTGAAATTGGTCAAAATTGAAGCTTTTGAGTAAGCGAAACTCTGTAAAAATGGCAATTTTGGTCACTGTGAGGGTTTAAAAAGTGGTTATTCAACATGAGGCCCGATCCAAATGACATTTTGAGTCATTTTTGGTAGAGTCCAAAAAATCAATTTTCTGATGACAAACGATGACCCCGGACCTGTCGAACGTTCAAAAAAGTTGTCAATATTGATAAAATTTTAACATTTATTCTTTTGACTTTAAATGACGGTTGGATGTGAATTATTACTTTTTCAACTAAAATAGGTGTTGTTTAAATTCATTTCTGTGCCTGAAATTGGTCAAAATTGAAGCTTTGAGTAAGCAAAACTCTGTAAAAATGGCAATTTTGGTCACTGTGAGGGTCTAAAAAGTGGTTATTTAACATGAGGCCTGATCCAAATGACATTTTGAATAATTTTTGGTAGAGTCCAAAAAATCAATTGTCTGATGAAAAACGATGACCCCGGACATGTCGAACTTTCAAAAAATGGTCAATATTGATGACAATTTTACATTTAATCTTTTGACTTTAAATGACGGTTGGATGTGAATTATTACTTTTTCAACTAAAATAAGTGTGTTTAAAGTCATTTCTGTGCCTGAAATTGGTCAAAATTGAAGCTTTTGAGTAAGCGAAAACTCTGAAAAAATGGCAATTTTGGTCACTGTGAGGGTTTAAAAAGTGGTTATTCAACATGAGGCCCGATCCAAATGACATTTTGAATCATTTTTGGTAGAGTCCAAAAAATCAATTTTCTGTTAAAAAACGATGACCTGTCGAACGTTCAAAAAAGTGGTCAATATTGATGAAATTTTAACATTTAATCTTTTGACTTTAAATGACTGTTGGATGTGAATTATTACTTTTCCAACTAAAATAAGTGTGTTTAAAGTCATTTCTGTGCCTGAAATTGGTCAAAATTGGAGCTTCTGAGTAAGCAAAACTCTGTGAAAATGGCAATGTTGGTCACTGTAAGGGTTTAAAAAGTAGTTATTCAACATGAGGCCCGATCCAAATGACATTTTGAATCATTTTTGGTAGAGTCCAAAAAATCAATTTTCTGATGAAAAACGATTACCCAGTACCTGTCGAACGTTCAAAAAAGTGGTCAATATTGATGAAATTTTAACATTTAATCTTTTGACTTTAAATGACGGTTGGATGTGAATTATTACTTTTTTTATTAAAATAAGTGTGTTTAAAGTCATTTCTGTGCCTGAAATTGGTCAAAATTGGAGCTTCTGAGTAAGAAAACTCTGTGAAAATGGCAATGTTGGTCACTGTAAGGGTTTAAAAAGTAGTTATTCAACATGAGGCCCGATCCAAATGACATTTTGAATCATTTTTGGTAGAGTCCAAAAAATCAATTTTCTGATGAAAAACGATTACCCAGTACCTGTCGAACGTTCAAAAAAGTGGTCAATATTGATGAAATTTTAACATTTAATCTTTTGACTTTAAATGACGGTTGGATGTGAATTATTACTTTTTTTATTAAAATAAGTGTGTTTAAAGTCATTTCTGTGCCTGAAATTGGTCAAAATTGAAGCTTTTGAGTAAGCAAAACTCTGTAAAAATGGCAATTTTGGTCACTGTGAGGGTTTAAAAAGTGGTTATTCAACATGAGGCCCGATCCAAATGACATTTTGAGTCATTTTTGGTAGAGTCTAAAAAATCTATTTTCTGATGACAAACGATGACCCCGGACCTGTCGAACGTTCAAAAAAAGTTGTCAATATTGATAAAATTTTAACATTTAATCTTTTGAATTTAAATGACGGTTTGATGTGAATTATTACTTTTTCAACTAAAATAAGTGTTGTTTAAATTCATTTCTGTGCCTGAAATTGGTCAAAATTGAAGCTTCTGAGTAAGCAAAACTCTGTAAAAATGGCAATTTTGGTCACTGTGAGGGTCTAAAAAGTGGTTATTTAACATGAGGCCTGATCCAAATGACATTTTGAATAATTTTTGGTAGAGTCCAAAAAATCAATTGTCTGATGAAAAACGATGACCCCAGACCTGTCGAACTTTCAAAAAATGGTCAATGTTGATGACAATTTTACATTTAATCTTTTGACTTTAAATGACGGTTGGTTGTGAATTATTACTTTTTCAACTAAAATAAGTGTGTTTAAAGTCATTTCTGTGCCTGAAATTGGTCAACATTGAAGCTTTTGAGTAAGCGAAAACTCTGAAAAAATGGCAATTTTGGTCACTGTGAGGGTTTAAAAAGTGGTTATTCAACATGAGGCCCGATCCAAATGACATTTTGAATCATTTTTGGTAGAGTCCAAAAAATCAATTTTCTGTTAAAAAACGATGACCCCGGACCTGTCGAACGTTCAAAAAAGTGGTCAATATTGATGAAATTTTAACATTGAATCTTTTGACTTTAAATGACTGTTGGATGTGAATTATTACTTTTTCAACTAAAATAAGTGTGTTTAAAGTCATTTCTGTGCCTGAAATTGGTCAAAATTGAAGCTTTTGAGTAAGCGAAAACTCTGTAAAAATGGCAATCTTGGTCACTGTGAGGGTTTAAAAAGTGATTATTCAACATGAGGCCCGATCTAAATGACATTTTGAATCATTTTTGGTAGAGTCCAAAAAATCTATTTTCTGATGAAAAACGATGACCGGACCTGTCGAACGTTCAAAAAAGTGGTCAATATTGATGAAATTTTAACATCTGATCTTTTGACTTTAAATGACTGTTGGATGTGAATTATTACTTTTTCAACTAAAATAAGTGTGTTTAAAGTCATTTCTGTGCCTGAAATTGGTCAAAATTGAAGCTTTTGAGTAAGCGAAACTCTGTAAAAATGGCAATTTTGGTCACTGTGAGGGTTTAAAAAGTGGTTATTCAACATGAGGCCCGATCCAAATGACATTTTGAATAATTTTTGGTAGAGTCCAAAAAATCAATTATCTGTTAAAAAACGATGACCCCGGACCTGTCGAACGTTCAAAAAAGTGGTCAATATTGATGAAATTTTAACATTTAATCTTTTGACTTTAAATGACTGTTGGATGTGAATTATTACTTTTTCAACTAAAATAAGTGTGTTTAAAGTCATTTCTGTGCCTGAAATTGGTCAAAATTGAAGCTTTTGAGTAAGCGAAAACTCTGTAAAAATGGCAATCTTGGTCACTGTGAGGGTTTAAAAAGTGATTATTCAACATGAGGCCCGATCTAAATGACATTTTGAATCATTTTTGGTAGAGTCCAAAAAATCAATTTTCTGATGAAAAACGATGACCGGACCTGTCGAACGTTCAAAAAAGTGGTCAATATTGATGAAATTTTAACATCTGATCTTTTGACTTTAAATGACTGTTGGATGTGAATTATTACTTTTTCAACTAAAATAAGTGTGTTTAAAGTCATTTCTGTGCCTGAAATTGGTCAAAATTGAAGCTTTGAGTAAGCAAAACTCTGTAAAAATGGCAATTTTGGTCACTGTGAGGGTCTAAAAAGTGGTTATTTAACATGAGGCCTGATCCAAATGACATTTTGAATCATTTTTGGTAGAGTCCAAAAAATCAATTTTCTGTTAAAAAACGATGACCCCGGACCTGTCGAACGTTCAAAAAAGTGGTCAATATTGATGAAATTTTAACATTTAATCTTTTGACTTTAAATGGCTGTTGGATGTGAATTATTACTTTTTCAACTAAAATAAGTGTGTTTAAAGTCATTTCTGTGCCTGAAATTGGTCAAAATTGAAGCTTTTGAGTAAGCGAAAACTCTGTAAAAATGGCAATCTTGGTCACTGTGAGGGTTTAAAAAGTGATTATTCAACATGAGGCCCGATCTAAATGACATTTTGAATCATTTTTGGTAGAGTCCAAAAAATCAATTTTCTGATGAAAAACGATGACCGGACCTGTCGAACGTTCAAAAAAGTGGTCAATATTGATGAAATTTTAACATCTGATCTTTTGACTTTAAATGACTGTTGGATGTGAATTATTACTTTTTCAACTAAAATAAGTGTGTTTAAAGTCATTTCTGTGCCTGAAATTGGTCAAAATTGAAGCTTTTGAGTAAGCGAAACTCTGTAAAAATGGCAATTTTGGTCACTGTGAGGGTTTAAAAAGTGGTTATTCAACATGAGGCCCGATCCAAATGACATTTTGAGTCATTTTTGGTAGAGTCCAAAAAATCAATTTTCTGATGACAAACGATGACCCCGGACCTGTCGAACGTTCAAAAAAGTTGTCAATATTGATAAAATTTTAACATTTATTCTTTTGACTTTAAATGACGGTTGGATGTGAATTATTACTTTTTCAACTAAAATAGGTGTTGTTTAAATTCATTTCTGTGCCTGAAATTGGTCAAAATTGAAGCTTTGAGTAAGCAAAACTCTGTAAAAATGGCAATTTTGGTCACTGTGAGGGTCTAAAAAGTGGTTATTTAACATGAGGCCTGATCCAAATGACATTTTGAATAATTTTTGGTAGAGTCCAAAAAATCAATTGTCTGATGAAAAACGATGACCCCGGACATGTCGAACTTTCAAAAAATGGTCAATATTGATGACAATTTTACATTTAATCTTTTGACTTTAAATGACGGTTGGATGTGAATTATTACTTTTTCAACTAAAATAAGTGTGTTTAAAGTCATTTCTGTGCCTGAAATTGGTCAAAATTGAAGCTTTTGAGTAAGCGAAAACTCTGAAAAAATGGCAATTTTGGTCACTGTGAGGGTTTAAAAAGTGGTTATTCAACATGAGGCCCGATCCAAATGACATTTTGAATCATTTTTGGTAGAGTCCAAAAAATCAATTTTCTGTTAAAAAACGATGACCTGTCGAACGTTCAAAAAAGTGGTCAATATTGATGAAATTTTAACATTTAATCTTTTGACTTTAAATGACTGTTGGATGTGAATTATTACTTTTCCAACTAAAATAAGTGTGTTTAAAGTCATTTCTGTGCCTGAAATTGGTCAAAATTGGAGCTTCTGAGTAAGCAAAACTCTGTGAAAATGGCAATGTTGGTCACTGTAAGGGTTTAAAAAGTAGTTATTCAACATGAGGCCCGATCCAAATGACATTTTGAATCATTTTTGGTAGAGTCCAAAAAATCAATTTTCTGATGAAAAACGATTACCCAGTACCTGTCGAACGTTCAAAAAAGTGGTCAATATTGATGAAATTTTAACATTTAATCTTTTGACTTTAAATGACGGTTGGATGTGAATTATTACTTTTTTTATTAAAATAAGTGTGTTTAAAGTCATTTCTGTGCCTGAAATTGGTCAAAATTGGAGCTTCTGAGTAAGCAAAACTCTGTGAAAATGGCAATGTTGGTCACTGTAAGGGTTTAAAAAGTAGTTATTCAACATGAGGCCCGATCCAAATGACATTTTGAATCATTTTTGGTAGAGTCCAAAAAATCAATTTTCTGATGAAAAACGATTACCCAGTACCTGTCGAACGTTCAAAAAAGTGGTCAATATTGATGAAATTTTAACATTTAATCTTTTGACTTTAAATGACGGTTGGATGTGAATTATTACTTTTTTTATTAAAATAAGTGTGTTTAAAGTCATTTCTGTGCCTGAAATTGGTCAAAATTGAAGCTTTTGAGTAAGCAAAACTCTGTAAAAATGGCAATTTTGGTCACTGTGAGGGTTTAAAAAGTGGTTATTCAACATGAGGCCCGATCCAAATGACATTTTGAGTCATTTTTGGTAGAGTCTAAAAAATCTATTTTCTGATGACAAACGATGACCCCGGACCTGTCGAACGTTCAAAAAAGTTGTCAATATTGATAAAATTTTAACATTTAATCTTTTGAATTTAAATGACGGTTTGATGTGAATTATTACTTTTTCAACTAAAATAAGTGTTGTTTAAATTCATTTCTGTGCCTGAAATTGGTCAAAATTGAAGCTTCTGAGTAAGCAAAACTCTGTAAAAATGGCAATTTTGGTCACTGTGAGGGTCTAAAAAGTGGTTATTTAACATGAGGCCTGATCCAAATGACATTTTGAATAATTTTTGGTAGAGTCCAAAAAATCAATTGTCTGATGAAAAACGATGACCCCAGACCTGTCGAACTTTCAAAAAATGGTCAATATTGATGACAATTTTACATTTAATCTTTTGACTTTAAATGACGGTTGGTTGTGAATTATTACTTTTTCAACTAAAATAAGTGTGTTTAAAGTCATTTCTGTGCCTGAAATTGGTCAACATTGAAGCTTTTGAGTAAGCGAAAACTCTGAAAAAATGGCAATTTTGGTCACTGTGAGGGTTTAAAAAGTGGTTATTCAACATGAGGCCCGATCCAAATGACATTTTGAATCATTTTTGGTAGAGTCCAAAAAATCAATTTTCTGTTAAAAAACGATGACCCCGGACCTGTCGAACGTTCAAAAAAGTGGTCAATATTGATGAAATTTTAACATTGAATCTTTTGACTTTAAATGACTGTTGGATGTGAATTATTACTTTTTCAACTAAAATAAGTGTGTTTAAAGTCATTTCTGTGCCTGAAATTGGTCAAAATTGAAGCTTTTGAGTAAGCGAAAACTCTGTAAAAATGGCAATCTTGGTCACTGTGAGGGTTTAAAAAGTGATTATTCAACATGAGGCCCGATCTAAATGACATTTTGAATCATTTTTGGTAGAGTCCAAAAAATCTATTTTCTGATGAAAAACGATGACCGGACCTGTCGAACGTTCAAAAAAGTGGTCAATATTGATGAAATTTTAACATCTGATCTTTTGACTTTAAATGACTGTTGGATGTGAATTATTACTTTTTCAACTAAAATAAGTGTGTTTAAAGTCATTTCTGTGCCTGAAATTGGTCAAAATTGAAGCTTTTGAGTAAGCGAAACTCTGTAAAAATGGCAATTTTGGTCACTGTGAGGGTTTAAAAAGTGGTTATTCAACATGAGGCCCGATCCAAATGACATTTTGAATAATTTTTGGTAGAGTCCAAAAAATCAATTATCTGTTAAAAAACGATGACCCCGGACCTGTCGAACGTTCAAAAAAGTGGTCAATATTGATGAAATTTTAACATTTAATCTTTTGACTTTAAATGACTGTTGGATGTGAATTATTACTTTTTCAACTAAAATAAGTGTGTTTAAAGTCATTTCTGTGCCTGAAATTGGTCAAAATTGAAGCTTTTGAGTAAGCGAAAACTCTGTAAAAATGGCAATCTTGGTCACTGTGAGGGTTTAAAAAGTGATTATTCAACATGAGGCCCGATCTAAATGACATTTTGAATCATTTTTGGTAGAGTCCAAAAAATCAATTTTCTGATGAAAAACGATGACCGGACCTGTCGAACGTTCAAAAAAGTGGTCAATATTGATGAAATTTTAACATCTGATCTTTTGACTTTAAATGACTGTTGGATGTGAATTATTACTTTTTCAACTAAAATAAGTGTGTTTAAAGTCATTTCTGTGCCTGAAATTGGTCAAAATTGAAGCTTTGAGTAAGCAAAACTCTGTAAAAATGGCAATTTTGGTCACTGTGAGGGTCTAAAAAGTGGTTATTTAACATGAGGCCTGATCCAAATGACATTTTGAATCATTTTTGGTAGAGTCCAAAAAATCAATTTTCTGTTAAAAAACGATGACCCCGGACCTGTCGAACGTTCAAAAAAGTGGTCAATATTGATGAAATTTTAACATTTAATCTTTTGACTTTAAATGACTGTTGGATGTGAATTATTACTTTTTCAACTAAAATAAGTGTGTTTAAAGTCATTTCTGTGCCTGAAATTGGTCAAAATTGAAGCTTTTGAGTAAGCGAAAACTCTGTAAAAATGGCAATCTTGGTCACTGTGAGGGTTTAAAAAGTGATTATTCAACATGAGGCCCGATCTAAATGACATTTTGAATCATTTTTGGTAGAGTCCAAAAAATCAATTTTCTGATGAAAAACGATGACCGGACCTGTCGAACGTTCAAAAAAGTGGTCAATATTGATAAAATTTTAACATTTATTCTTTTGACTTTAAATGACGGTTGGATGTGAATTATTACTTTTTCAACTAAAATAGGTGTTGTTTAAATTCATTTCTGTGCCTGAAATTGGTCAAAATTGAAGCTTTGAGTAAGCAAAACTCTGTAAAAATGGCAATTTTGGTCACTGTGAGGGTCTAAAAAGTGGTTATTTAACATGAGGCCTGATCCAAATGACATTTTGAATAATTTTTGGTAGAGTCCAAAAAATCAATTGTCTGATGAAAAACGATGACCCCGGACATGTCGAACTTTCAAAAAATGGTCAATATTGATGACAATTTTACATTTAATCTTTTGACTTTAAATGACGGTTGGATGTGAATTATTACTTTTTCAACTAAAATAAGTGTGTTTAAAGTCATTTCTGTGCCTGAAATTGGTCAAAATTGAAGCTTTTGAGTAAGCGAAACTCTGTAAAAATGGCAATTTTGGTCACTGTGAGGGTTTAAAAAGTGGTTATTCAACATGAGGCCCGATCCAAATGACATTTTGAATAATTTTTGGTAGAGTCCAAAAAATCAATTATCTGTTAAAAAACGATGACCCCGGACCTGTCGAACGTTCAAAAAAGTGGTCAATATTGATGAAATTTTAACATTTAATCTTTTGACTTTAAATGACTGTTGGATGTGAATTATTACTTTTTCAACTAAAATAAGTGTGTTTAAAGTCATTTCTGTGCCTGAAATTGGTCAAAATTGAAGCTTTTGAGTAAGCGAAAACTCTGTAAAAATGGCAATCTTGGTCACTGTGAGGGTTTAAAAAGTGATTATTCAACATGAGGCCCGATCTAAATGACATTTTGAATCATTTTTGGTAGAGTCCAAAAAATCAATTTTCTGATGAAAAACGATGACCGGACCTGTCGAACGTTCAAAAAAGTGGTCAATATTGATGAAATTTTAACATCTGATCTTTTGACTTTAAATGACTGTTGGATGTGAATTATTACTTTTTCAACTAAAATAAGTGTGTTTAAAGTCATTTCTGTGCCTGAAATTGGTCAAAATTGAAGCTTTGAGTAAGCAAAACTCTGTAAAAATGGCAATTTTGGTCACTGTGAGGGTCTAAAAAGTGGTTATTTAACATGAGGCCTGATCCAAATGACATTTTGAATCATTTTTGGTAGAGTCCAAAAAATCAATTTTCTGTTAAAAAACGATGACCTGTCGAACGTTCAAAAAAGTGGTCAATATTGATGAAATTTTAACATTTAATCTTTTGACTTTAAATGACTGTTGGATGTGAATTATTACTTTTTCAACTAAAATAAGTGTGTTTAAAGTCATTTCTGTGCCTGAAATTGGTCAAAATTGAAGCTTTTGAGTAAGCGAAAACTCTGTAAAAATGGCAATCTTGGTCACTGTGAGGGTTTAAAAAGTGATTATTCAACATGAGGCCCGATCTAAATGACATTTTGAATCATTTTTGGTAGAGTCCAAAAAATCAATTTTCTGATGAAAAACGATGACCGGACCTGTCGAACGTTCAAAAAAGTTGTCAATATTGATAAAATTTTAACATTTATTCTTTTGACTTTAAATGACGGTTGGATGTGAATTATTACTTTTTCAACTAAAATAGGTGTTGTTTAAATTCATTTCTGTGCCTGAAATTGGTCAAAATTGAAGCTTTGAGTAAGCAAAACTCTGTAAAAATGGCAATTTTGGTCACTGTGAGGGTCTAAAAAGTGGTTATTTAACATGAGGCCTGATCCAAATGACATTTTGAATAATTTTTGGTAGAGTCCAAAAAATCAATTGTCTGATGAAAAACGATGACCCCGGACATGTCGAACTTTCAAAAAATGGTCAATATTGATGACAATTTTACATTTAATCTTTTGACTTTAAATGACGGTTGGATGTGAATTATTACTTTTTCAACTAAAATAAGTGTGTTTAAAGTCATTTCTGTGCCTGAAATTGGTCAAAATTGAAGCTTTTGAGTAAGCGAAAACTCTGAAAAAATGGCAATTTTGGTCACTGTGAGGGTTTAAAAAGTGGTTATTCAACATGAGGCCCGATCCAAATGACATTTTGAATCATTTTTGGTAGAGTCCAAAAAATCAATTTTCTGTTAAAAAACGATGACCTGTCGAACGTTCAAAAAAGTGGTCAATATTGATGAAATTTTAACATTTAATCTTTTGACTTTAAATGACTGTTGGATGTGAATTATTACTTTTCCAACTAAAATAAGTGTGTTTAAAGTCATTTCTGTGCCTGAAATTGGTCAAAATTGGAGCTTCTGAGTAAGCAAAACTCTGTGAAAATGGCAATGTTGGTCACTGTAAGGGTTTAAAAAGTAGTTATTCAACATGAGGCCCGATCCAAATGACATTTTGAATCATTTTTGGTAGAGTCCAAAAAATCAATTTTCTGATGAAAAACGATTACCCAGTACCTGTCGAACGTTCAAAAAAGTGGTCAATATTGATGAAATTTTAACATTTAATCTTTTGACTTTAAATGACGGTTGGATGTGAATTATTACTTTTTTTATTAAAATAAGTGTGTTTAAAGTCATTTCTGTGCCTGAAATTGGTCAAAATTGGAGCTTCTGAGTAAGAAAACTCTGTGAAAATGGCAATGTTGGTCACTGTAAGGGTTTAAAAAGTAGTTATTCAACATGAGGCCCGATCCAAATGACATTTTGAATCATTTTTGGTAGAGTCCAAAAAATCAATTTTCTGATGAAAAACGATTACCCAGTACCTGTCGAACGTTCAAAAAAGTGGTCAATATTGATGAAATTTTAACATTTAATCTTTTGACTTTAAATGACGGTTGGATGTGAATTATTACTTTTTTTATTAAAATAAGTGTGTTTAAAGTCATTTCTGTGCCTGAAATTGGTCAAAATTGAAGCTTTTGAGTAAGCAAAACTCTGTAAAAATGGCAATTTTGGTCACTGTGAGGGTTTAAAAAGTGGTTATTCAACATGAGGCCCGATCCAAATGACATTTTGAGTCATTTTTGGTAGAGTCTAAAAAATCTATTTTCTGATGACAAACGATGACCCCGGACCTGTCGAACGTTCAAAAAAAGTTGTCAATATTGATAAAATTTTAACATTTAATCTTTTGAATTTAAATGACGGTTTGATGTGAATTATTACTTTTTCAACTAAAATAAGTGTTGTTTAAATTCATTTCTGTGCCTGAAATTGGTCAAAATTGAAGCTTCTGAGTAAGCAAAACTCTGTAAAAATGGCAATTTTGGTCACTGTGAGGGTCTAAAAAGTGGTTATTTAACATGAGGCCTGATCCAAATGACATTTTGAATAATTTTTGGTAGAGTCCAAAAAATCAATTGTCTGATGAAAAACGATGACCCCAGACCTGTCGAACTTTCAAAAAATGGTCAATATTGATGACAATTTTACATTTAATCTTTTGACTTTAAATGACGGTTGGTTGTGAATTATTACTTTTTCAACTAAAATAAGTGTGTTTAAAGTCATTTCTGTGCCTGAAATTGGTCAACATTGAAGCTTTTGAGTAAGCGAAAACTCTGAAAAAATGGCAATTTTGGTCACTGTGAGGGTTTAAAAAGTGGTTATTCAACATGAGGCCCGATCCAAATGACATTTTGAATCATTTTTGGTAGAGTCCAAAAAATCAATTTTCTGTTAAAAAACGATGACCCCGGACCTGTCGAACGTTCAAAAAAGTGGTCAATATTGATGAAATTTTAACATTGAATCTTTTGACTTTAAATGACTGTTGGATGTGAATTATTACTTTTTCAACTAAAATAAGTGTGTTTAAAGTCATTTCTGTGCCTGAAATTGGTCAAAATTGAAGCTTTTGAGTAAGCGAAAACTCTGTAAAAATGGCAATCTTGGTCACTGTGAGGGTTTAAAAAGTGATTATTCAACATGAGGCCCGATCTAAATGACATTTTGAATCATTTTTGGTAGAGTCCAAAAAATCTATTTTCTGATGAAAAACGATGACCGGACCTGTCGAACGTTCAAAAAAGTGGTCAATATTGATGAAATTTTAACATCTGATCTTTTGACTTTAAATGACTGTTGGATGTGAATTATTACTTTTTCAACTAAAATAAGTGTGTTTAAAGTCATTTCTGTGCCTGAAATTGGTCAAAATTGAAGCTTTTGAGTAAGCGAAACTCTGTAAAAATGGCAATTTTGGTCACTGTGAGGGTTTAAAAAGTGGTTATTCAACATGAGGCCCGATCCAAATGACATTTTGAATAATTTTTGGTAGAGTCCAAAAAATTCAATTATCTGTTAAAAAACGATGACCCCGGACCTGTCGAACGTTCAAAAAAGTGGTCAATATTGATGAAATTTTAACATTTAATCTTTTGACTTTAAATGACTGTTGGATGTGAATTATTACTTTTTCAACTAAAATAAGTGTGTTTAAAGTCATTTCTGTGCCTGAAATTGGTCAAAATTGAAGCTTTTGAGTAAGCGAAAACTCTGTAAAAATGGCAATCTTGGTCACTGTGAGGGTTTAAAAAGTGATTATTCAACATGAGGCCCGATCTAAATGACATTTTGAATCATTTTTGGTAGAGTCCAAAAATCAATTTTCTGATGAAAAACGATGACCGGACCTGTCGAACGTTCAAAAAAGTGGTCAATATTGATGAAATTTTAACATCTGATCTTTTGACTTTAAATGACTGTTGGATGTGAATTATTACTTTTTCAACTAAAATAAGTGTGTTTAAAGTCATTTCTGTGCCTGAAATTGGTCAAAATTGAAGCTTTTGAGTAAGCAAAACTCTGTAAAAATGGCAATTTTGGTCACTGTGAGGGTTTAAAAAGTGGTTATTCAACATGAGGCCCGATCCAAATGACATTTTGAGTCATTTTTGGTAGAGTCCAAAAAATCTATTTTCTGATGACAAACGATGACCCCGGACCTGTCGAACGTTCAAAAAAGTTGTCAATATTGATAAAATTTTAACATTTAATCTTTTGACTTTAAATGACGGTTGGATGTGAATTATTACTTTTTCAACTAAAATAAGTGTTGTTTAAATTCACTTCTGTGCCTGAAATTGGTCAAAATTGAAGCTTCTGAGTAAGCAAAACTCTGTAAAAATGGCAATTTTGGTCACTGTGAGGGTCTAAAAAGTGGTTATTTAACATGAGGCCTGATCCAAATGACATTTTGAATCATTTTTGGTAGAGTCCAAAAAATCAATTTTCTGTTAAAAAACGATGACCCCGGACCTGTCGAACGTTCAAAAAAGTGGTCAATATTGATGAAATTTTAACATTTAATCTTTTGACTTTAAATGACTGTTGGATGTGAATTATTACTTTTTCAACTAAAATAAGTGTGTTTAAAGTCATTTCTGTGCCTGAAATTGGTCAAAATTGAAGCTTTTGAGTAAGCGAAAACTCTGTAAAAATGGCAATCTTGGTCACTGTGAGGGTTTAAAAAGTGATTATTCAACATGAGGCCCGATCTAAATGACATTTTGAATCATTTTTGGTAGAGTCCAAAAAATCAATTTTCTGATGAAAAACGATGACCGGACCTGTCGAACGTTCAAAAAAGTGGTCAATATTGATGAAATTTTAACATCTGATCTTTTGACTTTAAATGACTGTTGGATGTGAATTACTACTTTTTCAACTAAAATAAGTGTGTTTAAAGTCATTTCTGTGCCTGAAATTGGTCAAAATTGAAGCTTTTGAGTAAGCGAAACTCTGTAAAAATGGCAATTTTGGTCACTGTGAGGGTTTAAAAAGTGGTTATTCAACATGAGGCCCGATCCAAATGACATTTTGAGTCATTTTTGGTAGAGTCCAAAAAATCAATTTTCTGATGACAAACGATGACCCCGGACCTGTCGAACGTTCAAAAAAGTTGTCAATATTGATAAAATTTTAACATTTATTCTTTTGACTTTAAATGACGGTTGGATGTGAATTATTACTTTTTCAACTAAAATAGGTGTTGTTTAAATTCATTTCTGTGCCTGAAATTGGTCAAAATTGAAGCTTTGAGTAAGCAAAACTCTGTAAAAATGGCAATTTTGGTCACTGTGAGGGTCTAAAAAGTGGTTATTTAACATGAGGCCTGATCCAAATGACATTTTGAATAATTTTTGGTAGAGTCCAAAAAATCAATTGTCTGATGAAAAACGATGACCCCGGACATGTCGAACTTTCAAAAAATGGTCAATATTGATGACAATTTTACATTTAATCTTTTGACTTTAAATGACGGTTGGATGTGAATTATTACTTTTTCAACTAAAATAAGTGTGTTTAAAGTCATTTCTGTGCCTGAAATTGGTCAAAATTGAAGCTTTTGAGTAAGCGAAAACTCTGAAAAAATGGCAATTTTGGTCACTGTGAGGGTTTAAAAAGTGGTTATTCAACATGAGGCCCGATCCAAATGACATTTTGAATCATTTTTGGTAGAGTCCAAAAAATCAATTTTCTGTTAAAAAACGATGACCTGTCGAACGTTCAAAAAAGTGGTCAATATTGATGAAATTTTAACATTTAATCTTTTGACTTTAAATGACTGTTGGATGTGAATTATTACTTTTCCAACTAAAATAAGTGTGTTTAAAGTCATTTCTGTGCCTGAAATTGGTCAAAATTGGAGCTTCTGAGTAAGCAAAACTCTGTGAAAATGGCAATGTTGGTCACTGTAAGGGTTTAAAAAGTAGTTATTCAACATGAGGCCCGATCCAAATGACATTTTGAATCATTTTTGGTAGAGTCCAAAAAATCAATTTTCTGATGAAAAACGATTACCCAGTACCTGTCGAACGTTCAAAAAAGTGGTCAATATTGATGAAATTTTAACATTTAATCTTTTGACTTTAAATGACGGTTGGATGTGAATTATTACTTTTTTTATTAAAATAAGTGTGTTTAAAGTCATTTCTGTGCCTGAAATTGGTCAAAATTGGAGCTTCTGAGTAAGAAAACTCTGTGAAAATGGCAATGTTGGTCACTGTAAGGGTTTAAAAAGTAGTTATTCAACATGAGGCCCGATCCAAATGACATTTTGAATCATTTTTGGTAGAGTCCAAAAAATCAATTTTCTGATGAAAAACGATTACCCAGTACCTGTCGAACGTTCAAAAAAGTGGTCAATATTGATGAAATTTTAACATTTAATCTTTTGACTTTAAATGACGGTTGGATGTGAATTATTACTTTTTTTATTAAAATAAGTGTGTTTAAAGTCATTTCTGTGCCTGAAATTGGTCAAAATTGAAGCTTTTGAGTAAGCAAAACTCTGTAAAAATGGCAATTTTGGTCACTGTGAGGGTTTAAAAAGTGGTTATTCAACATGAGGCCCGATCCAAATGACATTTTGAGTCATTTTTGGTAGAGTCTAAAAAATCTATTTTCTGATGACAAACGATGACCCCGGACCTGTCGAACGTTCAAAAAAAGTTGTCAATATTGATAAAATTTTAACATTTAATCTTTTGAATTTAAATGACGGTTTGATGTGAATTATTACTTTTTCAACTAAAATAAGTGTTGTTTAAATTCATTTCTGTGCCTGAAATTGGTCAAAATTGAAGCTTCTGAGTAAGCAAAACTCTGTAAAAATGGCAATTTTGGTCACTGTGAGGGTCTAAAAAGTGGTTATTTAACATGAGGCCTGATCCAAATGACATTTTGAATAATTTTTGGTAGAGTCCAAAAAATCAATTGTCTGATGAAAAACGATGACCCCAGACCTGTCGAACTTTCAAAAAATGGTCAATGTTGATGACAATTTTACATTTAATCTTTTGACTTTAAATGACGGTTGGTTGTGAATTATTACTTTTTCAACTAAAATAAGTGTGTTTAAAGTCATTTCTGTGCCTGAAATTGGTCAACATTGAAGCTTTTGAGTAAGCGAAAACTCTGAAAAAATGGCAATTTTGGTCACTGTGAGGGTTTAAAAAGTGGTTATTCAACATGAGGCCCGATCCAAATGACATTTTGAATCATTTTTGGTAGAGTCCAAAAAATCAATTTTCTGTTAAAAAACGATGACCCCGGACCTGTCGAACGTTCAAAAAAGTGGTCAATATTGATGAAATTTTAACATTGAATCTTTTGACTTTAAATGACTGTTGGATGTGAATTATTACTTTTTCAACTAAAATAAGTGTGTTTAAAGTCATTTCTGTGCCTGAAATTGGTCAAAATTGAAGCTTTTGAGTAAGCGAAAACTCTGTAAAAATGGCAATCTTGGTCACTGTGAGGGTTTAAAAAGTGATTATTCAACATGAGGCCCGATCTAAATGACATTTTGAATCATTTTTGGTAGAGTCCAAAAAATCTATTTTCTGATGAAAAACGATGACCGGACCTGTCGAACGTTCAAAAAAGTGGTCAATATTGATGAAATTTTAACATCTGATCTTTTGACTTTAAATGACTGTTGGATGTGAATTATTACTTTTTCAACTAAAATAAGTGTGTTTAAAGTCATTTCTGTGCCTGAAATTGGTCAAAATTGAAGCTTTTGAGTAAGCGAAACTCTGTAAAAATGGCAATTTTGGTCACTGTGAGGGTTTAAAAAGTGGTTATTCAACATGAGGCCCGATCCAAATGACATTTTGATAATTTTTGGTAGAGTCCAAAAATCAATTATCTGTTAAAAAACGATGACCCCGGACCTGTCGAACGTTCAAAAAAGTGGTCAATATTGATGAAATTTTAACATTTAATCTTTTGACTTTAAATGACTGTTGGATGTGAATTATTACTTTTTCAACTAAAATAAGTGTGTTTAAAGTCATTTCTGTGCCTGAAATTGGTCAAAATTGAAGCTTTTGAGTAAGCGAAAACTCTGTAAAAATGGCAATCTTGGTCACTGTGAGGGTTTAAAAAGTGATTATTCAACATGAGGCCCGATCTAAATGACATTTTGAATCATTTTTGGTAGAGTCCAAAAAATCAATTTTCTGATGAAAAACGATGACCGGACCTGTCGAACGTTCAAAAAAGTGGTCAATATTGATGAAATTTTAACATCTGATCTTTTGACTTTAAATGACTGTTGGATGTGAATTATTACTTTTTCAACTAAAATAAGTGTGTTTAAAGTCATTTCTGTGCCTGAAATTGGTCAAAATTGAAGCTTTGAGTAAGCAAAACTCTGTAAAAATGGCAATTTTGGTCACTGTGAGGGTCTAAAAAGTGGTTATTTAACATGAGGCCTGATCCAAATGACATTTTGAATCATTTTTGGTAGAGTCCAAAAAATCAATTTTCTGTTAAAAAACGATGACCCCGGACCTGTCGAACGTTCAAAAAAGTGGTCAATATTGATGAAATTTTAACATTTAATCTTTTGACTTTAAATGGCTGTTGGATGTGAATTATTACTTTTTCAACTAAAATAAGTGTGTTTAAAGTCATTTCTGTGCCTGAAATTGGTCAAAATTGAAGCTTTTGAGTAAGCGAAAACTCTGTAAAAATGGCAATCTTGGTCACTGTGAGGGTTTAAAAAGTGATTATTCAACATGAGGCCCGATCTAAATGACATTTTGAATCATTTTTGGTAGAGTCCAAAAAAATCAATTTTCTGATGAAAAACGATGACCGGACCTGTCGAACGTTCAAAAAAGTGGTCAATATTGATGAAATTTTAACATCTGATCTTTTGACTTTAAATGACTGTTGGATGTGAATTATTACTTTTTCAACTAAAATAAGTGTGTTTAAAGTCATTTCTGTGCCTGAAATTGGTCAAAATTGAAGCTTTTGAGTAAGCGAAACTCTGTAAAAATGGCAATTTTGGTCACTGTGAGGGTTTAAAAAGTGGTTATTCAACATGAGGCCCGATCCAAATGACATTTTGAGTCATTTTTGGTAGAGTCCAAAAAATCAATTTTCTGATGACAAACGATGACCCCGGACCTGTCGAACGTTCAAAAAAGTTGTCAATATTGATAAAATTTTAACATTTATTCTTTTGACTTTAAATGACGGTTGGATGTGAATTATTACTTTTTCAACTAAAATAGGTGTTGTTTAAATTCATTTCTGTGCCTGAAATTGGTCAAAATTGAAGCTTTGAGTAAGCAAAACTCTGTAAAAATGGCAATTTTGGTCACTGTGAGGGTCTAAAAAGTGGTTATTTAACATGAGGCCTGATCCAAATGACATTTTGAATAATTTTTGGTAGAGTCCAAAAAATCAATTGTCTGATGAAAAACGATGACCCCGGACATGTCGAACTTTCAAAAAATGGTCAATATTGATGACAATTTTACATTTAATCTTTTGACTTTAAATGACGGTTGGATGTGAATTATTACTTTTTCAACTAAAATAAGTGTGTTTAAAGTCATTTCTGTGCCTGAAATTGGTCAAAATTGAAGCTTTTGAGTAAGCGAAAACTCTGAAAAAATGGCAATTTTGGTCACTGTGAGGGTTTAAAAAGTGGTTATTCAACATGAGGGCCCCGATAATGACATTTTGAATCATTTTTGGTAGAGTCCAAAAAATCAATTTTCTGTTAAAAAACGATGACCTGTCGAACGTTCAAAAAAGTGGTCAATATTGATGAAATTTTAACATTTAATCTTTTGACTTTAAATGACTGTTGGATGTGAATTATTACTTTTCCAACTAAAATAAGTGTGTTTAAAGTCATTTCTGTGCCTGAAATTGGTCAAAATTGGAGCTTCTGAGTAAGCAAAACTCTGTGAAAATGGCAATGTTGGTCACTGTAAGGGTTTAAAAAGTAGTTATTCAACATGAGGCCCGATCCAAATGACATTTTGAATCATTTTTGGTAGAGTCCAAAAAATCAATTTTCTGATGAAAAACGATTACCCAGTACCTGTCGAACGTTCAAAAAAGTGGTCAATATTGATGAAATTTTAACATTTAATCTTTTGACTTTAAATGACGGTTGGATGTGAATTATTACTTTTTTTATTAAAATAAGTGTGTTTAAAGTCATTTCTGTGCCTGAAATTGGTCAAAATTGGAGCTTCTGAGTAAGCAAAACTCTGTGAAAATGGCAATGTTGGTCACTGTAAGGGTTTAAAAAGTAGTTATTCAACATGAGGCCCGATCCAAATGACATTTTGAATCATTTTTGGTAGAGTCCAAAAAATCAATTTTCTGATGAAAAACGATTACCCAGTACCTGTCGAACGTTCAAAAAAGTGGTCAATATTGATGAAATTTTAACATTTAATCTTTTGACTTTAAATGACGGTTGGATGTGAATTATTACTTTTTTTATTAAAATAAGTGTGTTTAAAGTCATTTCTGTGCCTGAAATTGGTCAAAATTGAAGCTTTTGAGTAAGCAAAACTCTGTAAAAATGGCAATTTTGGTCACTGTGAGGGTTTAAAAAGTGGTTATTCAACATGAGGCCCGATCCAAATGACATTTTGAGTCATTTTTGGTAGAGTCTAAAAAATCTATTTTCTGATGACAAACGATGACCCCGGACCTGTCGAACGTTCAAAAAAGTTGTCAATATTGATAAAATTTTAACATTTAATCTTTTGAATTTAAATGACGGTTTGATGTGAATTATTACTTTTTCAACTAAAATAAGTGTTGTTTAAATTCATTTCTGTGCCTGAAATTGGTCAAAATTGAAGCTTCTGAGTAAGCAAAACTCTGTAAAAATGGCAATTTTGGTCACTGTGAGGGTCTAAAAAGTGGTTATTTAACATGAGGCCTGATCCAAATGACATTTTGAATAATTTTTGGTAGAGTCCAAAAAATCAATTGTCTGATGAAAAACGATGACCCCAGACCTGTCGAACTTTCAAAAAATGGTCAATATTGATGACAATTTTACATTTAATCTTTTGACTTTAAATGACGGTTGGTTGTGAATTATTACTTTTTCAACTAAAATAAGTGTGTTTAAAGTCATTTCTGTGCCTGAAATTGGTCAACATTGAAGCTTTTGAGTAAGCGAAAACTCTGAAAAAATGGCAATTTTGGTCACTGTGAGGGTTTAAAAAGTGGTTATTCAACATGAGGCCCGATCCAAATGACATTTTGAATCATTTTTGGTAGAGTCCAAAAAATCAATTTTCTGTTAAAAAACGATGACCCCGGACCTGTCGAACGTTCAAAAAAGTGGTCAATATTGATGAAATTTTAACATTGAATCTTTTGACTTTAAATGACTGTTGGATGTGAATTATTACTTTTTCAACTAAAATAAGTGTGTTTAAAGTCATTTCTGTGCCTGAAATTGGTCAAAATTGAAGCTTTTGAGTAAGCGAAAACTCTGTAAAAATGGCAATCTTGGTCACTGTGAGGGTTTAAAAAGTGATTATTCAACATGAGGCCCGATCTAAATGACATTTTGAATCATTTTTGGTAGAGTCCAAAAAATCTATTTTCTGATGAAAAACGATGACCGGACCTGTCGAACGTTCAAAAAAGTGGTCAATATTGATGAAATTTTAACATCTGATCTTTTGACTTTAAATGACTGTTGGATGTGAATTATTACTTTTTCAACTAAAATAAGTGTGTTTAAAGTCATTTCTGTGCCTGAAATTGGTCAAAATTGAAGCTTTTGAGTAAGCGAAACTCTGTAAAAATGGCAATTTTGGTCACTGTGAGGGTTTAAAAAGTGGTTATTCAACATGAGGCCCGATCCAAATGACATTTTGAATAATTTTTGGTAGAGTCCAAAAAATCAATTATCTGTTAAAAAACGATGACCCCGGACCTGTCGAACGTTCAAAAAAGTGGTCAATATTGATGACATTTTAACATTTAATCTTTTGACTTTAAATGACTGTTGGATGTGAATTATTACTTTTTCAACTAAAATAAGTGTGTTTAAAGTCATTTCTGTGCCTGAAATTGGTCAAAATTGAAGCTTTTGAGTAAGCGAAAACTCTGTAAAAATGGCAATCTTGGTCACTGTGAGGGTTTAAAAAGTGATTATTCAACATGAGGCCCGATCTAAATGACATTTTGAATCATTTTTGGTAGAGTCCAAAAAATCAATTTTCTGATGAAAAACGATGACCGGACCTGTCGAACGTTCAAAAAAGTGGTCAATATTGATGAAATTTTAACATCTGATCTTTTGACTTTAAATGACTGTTGGATGTGAATTATTACTTTTTCAACTAAAATAAGTGTGTTTAAAGTCATTTCTGTGCCTGAAATTGGTCAAAATTGAAGCTTTTGAGTAAGCAAAACTCTGTAAAAATGGCAATTTTGGTCACTGTGAGGGTTTAAAAAGTGGTTATTCAACATGAGGCCCGATCCAAATGACATTTTGAGTCATTTTTGGTAGAGTCCAAAAAATCTATTTTCTGATGACAAACGATGACCCCGGACCTGTCGAACGTTCAAAAAAGTTGTCAATATTGATAAAATTTTAACATTTAATCTTTTGACTTTAAATGACGGTTGGATGTGAATTATTACTTTTTCAACTAAAATAAGTGTTGTTTAAATTCATTTCTGTGCCTGAAATTGGTCAAAATTGAAGCTTCTGAGTAAGCAAAACTCTGTAAAAATGGCAATTTTGGTCACTGTGAGGGTCTAAAAAGTGGTTATTTAACATGAGGCCTGATCCAAATGACATTTTGAATCATTTTTGGTAGAGTCCAAAAAATCAATTTTCTGTTAAAAAACGATGACCCCGGACCTGTCGAACGTTCAAAAAAGTGGTCAATATTGATGAAATTTTAACATTTAGGGCCAGATGTAGGTAGGCTTTTACCGGGTGGTAACGGCCGAATTCGGCCGTTACCACCCGGTAAAAGTAATTTGACATGTAGGTCCCTGTAATTTACAGACTCGGTAAATTTACCGATAGGTAAATTTACCGAGTATGTAAAATACCGAGTCGGTATCATTACTGATTCCGGAAAATTGGTATGTAGGTGGGACTCTTCTGAGTCCCACAAGCAGTACCACATCGGTATTTTACCATCAAATACTACTTGATGGTAAAATACCGTTTCTGGTGTGCATGCACATGTGTGCATGCACACCTATGCCATATGACAGGCAGACCTGCCCTTAGGGCAGGTATGCCTGCCACATGGCACCCGAGCCTCTTTTGGGGGTGCCAGAGGGTGTCAAAGTGACACCCCCTGCACCCTTGTGACAGTCGGTATTTTCCGATGTGGTAAATACCGACCGGTATATGCCCAATCAATCCTATGGGCTTCAAAGCCCATAGGAATGCATGGGCATTAACTGGTCGGTATTTACCACATCGGAAATTACCGACTGTTTCCGATTCGGTAATTGCACATCTGCAATTACCTACATCTCGGTATTTTTATTTTCCGACCTCTTAAATACCGAGTCGGTATGACTCGGTATTTAAGAGGTCGGTAAATAAAAATTACCTACATCTGGCCCCTAATCTTTTGACTTTAAATGACTGTTGGATGTGAATTATTACTTTTTCAACTAAAATAAGTGTGTTTAAAGTCATTTCTGTGCCTGAAATTGGTCAAAATTGAAGCTTTTGAGTAAGCGAAAACTCTGTAAAAATGGCAATCTTGGTCACTGTGAGGGTTTAAAAAGTGATTATTCAACATGAGGCCCGATCTAAATGACATTTTGAATCATTTTTGGTAGAGTCCAAAAAATCAATTTTCTGATGAAAAACGATGACCGGACCTGTCGAACGTTCAAAAAAGTGGTCAATATTGATGAAATTTTAACATCTGATCTTTTGACTTTAAATGACTGTTGGATGTGAATTATTACTTTTTCAACTAAAATAAGTGTGTTTAAAGTCATTTCTGTGCCTGAAATTGGTCAAAATTGAAGCTTTTGAGTAAGCGAAACTCTGTAAAAATGGCAATTTTGGTCACTGTGAGGGTTTAAAAAGTGGTTATTCAACATGAGGCCCGATCCAAATGACATTTTGAGTCATTTTTGGTAGAGTCCAAAAAATCAATTTTCTGATGACAAACGATGACCCCGGACCTGTCGAACGTTCAAAAAAGTTGTCAATATTGATAAAATTTTAACATTTATTCTTTTGACTTTAAATGACGGTTGGATGTGAATTATTACTTTTTCAACTAAAATAGGTGTTGTTTAAATTCATTTCTGTGCCTGAAATTGGTCAAAATTGAAGCTTTGAGTAAGCAAAACTCTGTAAAAATGGCAATTTTGGTCACTGTGAGGGTCTAAAAAGTGGTTATTTAACATGAGGCCTGATCCAAATGACATTTTGAATAATTTTTGGTAGAGTCCAAAAAATCAATTGTCTGATGAAAAACGATGACCCCGGACATGTCGAACTTTCAAAAAATGGTCAATATTGATGACAATTTTACATTTAATCTTTTGACTTTAAATGACGGTTGGATGTGAATTATTACTTTTTCAACTAAAATAAGTGTGTTTAAAGTCATTTCTGTGCCTGAAATTGGTCAAAATTGAAGCTTTTGAGTAAGCGAAAACTCTGAAAAAATGGCAATTTTGGTCACTGTGAGGGTTTAAAAAGTGGTTATTCAACATGAGGCCCGATCCAAATGACATTTTGAATCATTTTTGGTAGAGTCCAAAAAATCAATTTTCTGTTAAAAAACGATGACCTGTCGAACGTTCAAAAAAGTGGTCAATATTGATGAAATTTTAACATTTAATCTTTTGACTTTAAATGACTGTTGGATGTGAATTATTACTTTTCCAACTAAAATAAGTGTGTTTAAAGTCATTTCTGTGCCTGAAATTGGTCAAAATTGGAGCTTCTGAGTAAGCAAAACTCTGTGAAAATGGCAATGTTGGTCACTGTAAGGGTTTAAAAAGTAGTTATTCAACATGAGGCCCGATCCAAATGACATTTTGAATCATTTTTGGTAGAGTCCAAAAAATCAATTTTCTGATGAAAAACGATTACCCAGTACCTGTCGAACGTTCAAAAAAGTGGTCAATATTGATGAAATTTTAACATTTAATCTTTTGACTTTAAATGACGGTTGGATGTGAATTATTACTTTTTTAATTAAAATAAGTGTGTTTAAAGTCATTTCTGTGCCTGAAATTGGTCAAAATTGGAGCTTCTGAGTAAGCAAAACTCTGTGAAAATGGCAATGTTGGTCACTGTAAGGGTTTAAAAAGTAGTTATTCAACATGAGGCCCGATCCAAATGACATTTTGAATCATTTTTGGTAGAGTCCAAAAAATCAATTTTCTGATGAAAAACGATTACCCAGTACCTGTCGAACGTTCAAAAAAGTGGTCAATATTGATGAAATTTTAACATTTAATCTTTTGACTTTAAATGACGGTTGGATGTGAATTATTACTTTTTTTATTAAAATAAGTGTGTTTAAAGTCATTTCTGTGCCTGAAATTGGTCAAAATTGGAGCTTCTGAGTAAGCAAAACTCTGTGAAAATGGCAATGTTGGTCACTGTAAGGGTTTAAAAAGTAGTTATTCAACATGAGGCCCGATCCAAATGACATTTTGAATCATTTTTGGTAGAGTCCAAAAAATCAATTTTCTGATGAAAAACGATTACCCAGTACCTGTCGAACGTTCAAAAAAGTGGTCAATATTGATGAAATTTTAACATTTAATCTTTTGACTTTAAATGACGGTTGGATGTGAATTATTACTTTTTTTATTAAAATAAGTGTGTTTAAAGTCATTTCTGTGCCTGAAATTGGTCAAAATTGAAGCTTTTGAGTAAGCAAAACTCTGTAAAAATGGCAATTTTGGTCACTGTGAGGGTTTAAAAAGTGGTTATTCAACATGAGGCCCGATCCAAATGACATTTTGAGTCATTTTTGGTAGAGTCTAAAAAATCTATTTTCTGATGACAAACGATGACCCCGGACCTGTCGAACGTTCAAAAAAGTTGTCAATATTGATAAAATTTTAACATTTAATCTTTTGAATTTAAATGACGGTTTGATGTGAATTATTACTTTTTCAACTAAAATAAGTGTTGTTTAAATTCATTTCTGTGCCTGAAATTGGTCAAAATTGAAGCTTCTGAGTAAGCAAAACTCTGTAAAAATGGCAATTTTGGTCACTGTGAGGGTCTAAAAAGTGGTTATTTAACATGAGGCCTGATCCAAATGACATTTTGAATAATTTTTGGTAGAGTCCAAAAAATCAATTGTCTGATGAAAAACGATGACCCCAGACCTGTCGAACTTTCAAAAAATGGTCAATATTGATGACAATTTTACATTTAATCTTTTGACTTTAAATGACGGTTGGTTGTGAATTATTACTTTTTCAACTAAAATAAGTGTGTTTAAAGTCATTTCTGTGCCTGAAATTGGTCAACATTGAAGCTTTTGAGTAAGCGAAAACTCTGAAAAAATGGCAATTTTGGTCACTGTGAGGGTTTAAAAAGTGGTTATTCAACATGAGGCCCGATCCAAATGACATTTTGAATCATTTTTGGTAGAGTCCAAAAAATCAATTTTCTGTTAAAAAACGATGACCCCGGACCTGTCGAACGTTCAAAAAAGTGGTCAATATTGATGAAATTTTAACATTGAATCTTTTGACTTTAAATGACTGTTGGATGTGAATTATTACTTTTTCAACTAAAATAAGTGTGTTTAAAGTCATTTCTGTGCCTGAAATTGGTCAAAATTGAAGCTTTTGAGTAAGCGAAAACTCTGTAAAAATGGCAATCTTGGTCACTGTGAGGGTTTAAAAAGTGATTATTCAACATGAGGCCCGATCTAAATGACATTTTGAATCATTTTTGGTAGAGTCCAAAAAATCTATTTTCTGATGAAAAACGATGACCGGACCTGTCGAACGTTCAAAAAAGTGGTCAATATTGATGAAATTTTAACATCTGATCTTTTGACTTTAAATGACTGTTGGATGTGAATTATTACTTTTTCAACTAAAATAAGTGTGTTTAAAGTCATTTCTGTGCCTGAAATTGGTCAAAATTGAAGCTTTTGAGTAAGCGAAACTCTGTAAAAATGGCAATTTTGGTCACTGTGAGGGTTTAAAAAGTGGTTATTCAACATGAGGCCCGATCCAAATGACATTTTGAATAATTTTTGGTAGAGTCCAAAAAATCAATTATCTGTTAAAAAACGATGACCCCGGACCTGTCGAACGTTCAAAAAAGTGGTCAATATTGATGACATTTTAACATTTAATCTTTTGACTTTAAATGACTGTTGGATGTGAATTATTACTTTTTCAACTAAAATAAGTGTGTTTAAAGTCATTTCTGTGCCTGAAATTGGTCAAAATTGAAGCTTTTGAGTAAGCGAAAACTCTGTAAAAATGGCAATCTTGGTCACTGTGAGGGTTTAAAAAGTGATTATTCAACATGAGGCCCGATCTAAATGACATTTTGAATCATTTTTGGTAGAGTCCAAAAAATCAATTTTCTGATGAAAAACGATGACCGGACCTGTCGAACGTTCAAAAAAGTGGTCAATATTGATGAAATTTTAACATCTGATCTTTTGACTTTAAATGACTGTTGGATGTGAATTATTACTTTTTCAACTAAAATAAGTGTGTTTAAAGTCATTTCTGTGCCTGAAATTGGTCAAAATTGAAGCTTTTGAGTAAGCAAAACTCTGTAAAAATGGCAATTTTGGTCACTGTGAGGGTTTAAAAAGTGGTTATTCAACATGAGGCCCGATCCAAATGACATTTTGAGTCATTTTTGGTAGAGTCCAAAAAATCTATTTTCTGATGACAAACGATGACCCCGGACCTGTCGAACGTTCAAAAAAGTTGTCAATATTGATAAAATTTTAACATTTAATCTTTTGACTTTAAATGACGGTTGGATGTGAATTATTACTTTTTCAACTAAAATAAGTGTTGTTTAAATTCATTTCTGTGCCTGAAATTGGTCAAAATTGAAGCTTCTGAGTAAGCAAAACTCTGTAAAAATGGCAATTTTGGTCACTGTGAGGGTCTAAAAAGTGGTTATTTAACATGAGGCCTGATCCAAATGACATTTTGAATCATTTTTGGTAGAGTCCAAAAAATCAATTTTCTGTTAAAAAACGATGACCCCGGACCTGTCGAACGTTCAAAAAAGTGGTCAATATTGATGAAATTTTAACATTTAATCTTTTGACTTTAAATGACTGTTGGATGTGAATTATTACTTTTTCAACTAAAATAAGTGTGTTTAAAGTCATTTCTGTGCCTGAAATTGGTCAAAATTGAAGCTTTTGAGTAAGCGAAAACTCTGTAAAAATGGCAATCTTGGTCACTGTGAGGGTTTAAAAAGTGATTATTCAACATGAGGCCCGATCTAAATGACATTTTGAATCATTTTTGGTAGAGTCCAAAAAATCAATTTTCTGATGAAAAACGATGACCGGACCTGTCGAACGTTCAAAAAAGTGGTCAATATTGATGAAATTTTAACATCTGATCTTTTGACTTTAAATGACTGTTGGATGTGAATTATTACTTTTTCAACTAAAATAAGTGTGTTTAAAGTCATTTCTGTGCCTGAAATTGGTCAAAATTGAAGCTTTTGAGTAAGCGAAACTCTGTAAAAATGGCAATTTTGGTCACTGTGAGGGTTTAAAAAGTGGTTATTCAACATGAGGCCCGATCCAAATGACATTTTGAGTCATTTTTGGTAGAGTCCAAAAAATCAATTTTCTGATGACAAACGATGACCCCGGACCTGTCGAACGTTCAAAAAAGTTGTCAATATTGATAAAATTTTAACATTTATTCTTTTGACTTTAAATGACGGTTGGATGTGAATTATTACTTTTTCAACTAAAATAGGTGTTGTTTAAATTCATTTCTGTGCCTGAAATTGGTCAAAATTGAAGCTTTGAGTAAGCAAAACTCTGTAAAAATGGCAATTTTGGTCACTGTGAGGGTCTAAAAAGTGGTTATTTAACATGAGGCCTGATCCAAATGACATTTTGAATAATTTTTGGTAGAGTCCAAAAAATCAATTGTCTGATGAAAAACGATGACCCCGGACATGTCGAACTTTCAAAAAATGGTCAATATTGATGACAATTTTACATTTAATCTTTTGACTTTAAATGACGGTTGGATGTGAATTATTACTTTTTCAACTAAAATAAGTGTGTTTAAAGTCATTTCTGTGCCTGAAATTGGTCAAAATTGAAGCTTTTGAGTAAGCGAAAACTCTGAAAAAATGGCAATTTTGGTCACTGTGAGGGTTTAAAAAGTGGTTATTCAACATGAGGCCCGATCCAAATGACATTTTGAATCATTTTTGGTAGAGTCCAAAAAATCAATTTTCTGTTAAAAAACGATGACCTGTCGAACGTTCAAAAAAGTGGTCAATATTGATGAAATTTTAACATTTAATCTTTTGACTTTAAATGACTGTTGGATGTGAATTATTACTTTTCCAACTAAAATAAGTGTGTTTAAAGTCATTTCTGTGCCTGAAATTGGTCAAAATTGGAGCTTCTGAGTAAGCAAAACTCTGTGAAAATGGCAATGTTGGTCACTGTAAGGGTTTAAAAAGTAGTTATTCAACATGAGGCCCGATCCAAATGACATTTTGAATCATTTTTGGTAGAGTCCAAAAAATCAATTTTCTGATGAAAAACGATTACCCAGTACCTGTCGAACGTTCAAAAAAGTGGTCAATATTGATGAAATTTTAACATTTAATCTTTTGACTTTAAATGACGGTTGGATGTGAATTATTACTTTTTTAATTAAAATAAGTGTGTTTAAAGTCATTTCTGTGCCTGAAATTGGTCAAAATTGGAGCTTCTGAGTAAGCAAAACTCTGTGAAAATGGCAATGTTGGTCACTGTAAGGGTTTAAAAAGTAGTTATTCAACATGAGGCCCGATCCAAATGACATTTTGAATCATTTTTGGTAGAGTCCAAAAAATCAATTTTCTGATGAAAAACGATTACCCAGTACCTGTCGAACGTTCAAAAAAGTGGTCAATATTGATGAAATTTTAACATTTAATCTTTTGACTTTAAATGACGGTTGGATGTGAATTATTACTTTTTTTATTAAAATAAGTGTGTTTAAAGTCATTTCTGTGCCTGAAATTGGTCAAAATTGAAGCTTTTGAGTAAGCAAAACTCTGTAAAAATGGCAATTTTGGTCACTGTGAGGGTTTAAAAAGTGGTTATTCAACATGAGGCCCGATCCAAATGACATTTTGAGTCATTTTTGGTAGAGTCTAAAAAATCTATTTTCTGATGACAAACGATGACCCCGGACCTGTCGAACGTTCAAAAAAGTTGTCAATATTGATAAAATTTTAACATTTAATCTTTTGAATTTAAATGACGGTTTGATGTGAATTATTACTTTTTCAACTAAAATAAGTGTTGTTTAAATTCATTTCTGTGCCTGAAATTGGTCAAAATTGAAGCTTCTGAGTAAGCAAAACTCTGTAAAAATGGCAATTTTGGTCACTGTGAGGGTCTAAAAAGTGGTTATTTAACATGAGGCCTGATCCAAATGACATTTTGAATAATTTTTGGTAGAGTCCAAAAAATCAATTGTCTGATGAAAAACGATGACCCCAGACCTGTCGAACTTTCAAAAAATGGTCAATATTGATGACAATTTTACATTTAATCTTTTGACTTTAAATGACGGTTGGTTGTGAATTATTACTTTTTCAACTAAAATAAGTGTGTTTAAAGTCATTTCTGTGCCTGAAATTGGTCAACATTGAAGCTTTTGAGTAAGCGAAAACTCTGAAAAAATGGCAATTTTGGTCACTGTGAGGGTTTAAAAAGTGGTTATTCAACATGAGGCCCGATCCAAATGACATTTTGAATCATTTTTGGTAGAGTCCAAAAAATCAATTTTCTGTTAAAAAACGATGACCCCGGACCTGTCGAACGTTCAAAAAAGTGGTCAATATTGATGAAATTTTAACATTGAATCTTTTGACTTTAAATGACTGTTGGATGTGAATTATTACTTTTTCAACTAAAATAAGTGTGTTTAAAGTCATTTCTGTGCCTGAAATTGGTCAAAATTGAAGCTTTTGAGTAAGCGAAAACTCTGTAAAAATGGCAATCTTGGTCACTGTGAGGGTTTAAAAAGTGATTATTCAACATGAGGCCCGATCTAAATGACATTTTGAATCATTTTTGGTAGAGTCCAAAAAATCTATTTTCTGATGAAAAACGATGACCGGACCTGTCGAACGTTCAAAAAAGTGGTCAATATTGATGAAATTTTAACATCTGATCTTTTGACTTTAAATGACTGTTGGATGTGAATTATTACTTTTTCAACTAAAATAAGTGTGTTTAAAGTCATTTCTGTGCCTGAAATTGGTCAAAATTGAAGCTTTTGAGTAAGCGAAACTCTGTAAAAATGGCAATTTTGGTCACTGTGAGGGTTTAAAAAGTGGTTATTCAACATGAGGCCCGATCCAAATGACATTTTGAATAATTTTTGGTAGAGTCCAAAAAATCAATTATCTGTTAAAAAACGATGACCCCGGACCTGTCGAACGTTCAAAAAAGTGGTCAATATTGATGAAATTTTAACATTTAATCTTTTGACTTTAAATGACTGTTGGATGTGAATTATTACTTTTTCAACTAAAATAAGTGTGTTTAAAGTCATTTCTGTGCCTGAAATTGGTCAAAATTGAAGCTTTTGAGTAAGCGAAAACTCTGTAAAAATGGCAATCTTGGTCACTGTGAGGGTTTAAAAAGTGATTATTCAACATGAGGCCCGATCTAAATGACATTTTGAATCATTTTTGGTAGAGTCCAAAAAATCAATTTTCTGATGAAAAACGATGACCGGACCTGTCGAACGTTCAAAAAAGTGGTCAATATTGATGAAATTTTAACATCTGATCTTTTGACTTTAAATGACTGTTGGATGTGAATTATTACTTTTTCAACTAAAATAAGTGTGTTTAAAGTCATTTCTGTGCCTGAAATTGGTCAAAATTGAAGCTTTTGAGTAAGCAAAACTCTGTAAAAATGGCAATTTTGGTCACTGTGAGGGTTTAAAAAGTGGTTATTCAACATGAGGCCCGATCCAAATGACATTTTGAGTCATTTTTGGTAGAGTCCAAAAAATCTATTTTCTGATGACAAACGATGACCCCGGACCTGTCGAACGTTCAAAAAAGTTGTCAATATTGATAAAATTTTAACATTTAATCTTTTGACTTTAAATGACGGTTGGATGTGAATTATTACTTTTTCAACTAAAATAAGTGTTGTTTAAATTCATTTCTGTGCCTGAAATTGGTCAAAATTGAAGCTTCTGAGTAAGCAAAACTCTGTAAAAATGGCAATTTTGGTCACTGTGAGGGTCTAAAAAGTGGTTATTTAACATGAGGCCTGATCCAAATGACATTTTGAATCATTTTTGGTAAAGTCCAAAAAATCAATTTTCTGTTAAAAAACGATGACCCCGGACCTGTCGAACGTTCAAAAAAGTGGTCAATATTGATGAAATTTTAACATTTAATCTTTTGACTTTAAATGACTGTTGGATGTGAATTATTACTTTTTCAACTAAAATAAGTGTGTTTAAAGTCATTTCTGTGCCTGAAATTGGTCAAAATTGAAGCTTTTGAGTAAGCGAAAACTCTGTAAAAATGGCAATCTTGGTCACTGTGAGGGTTTAAAAAGTGATTATTCAACATGAGGCCCGATCTAAATGACATTTTGAATCATTTTTGGTAGAGTCCAAAAAATCAATTTTCTGATGAAAAACGATGACCGGACCTGTCGAACGTTCAAAAAAGTGGTCAATATTGATGAAATTTTAACATCTGATCTTTTGACTTTAAATGACTGTTGGATGTGAATTATTACTTTTTCAACTAAAATAAGTGTGTTTAAAGTCATTTCTGTGCCTGAAATTGGTCAAAATTGAAGCTTTTGAGTAAGCGAAACTCTGTAAAAATGGCAATTTTGGTCACTGTGAGGGTTTAAAAAGTGGTTATTCAACATGAGGCCCGATCCAAATGACATTTTGAGTCATTTTTGGTAGAGTCCAAAAAATCAATTTTCTGATGACAAACGATGACCCCGGACCTGTCGAACGTTCAAAAAAGTTGTCAATATTGATAAAATTTTAACATTTATTCTTTTGACTTTAAATGACGGTTGGATGTGAATTATTACTTTTTCAACTAAAATAGGTGTTGTTTAAATTCATTTCTGTGCCTGAAATTGGTCAAAATTGAAGCTTTGAGTAAGCAAAACTCTGTAAAAATGGCAATTTTGGTCACTGTGAGGGTCTAAAAAGTGGTTATTTAACATGAGGCATGATCCAAATGACATTTTGAATAATTTTTGGTAGAGTCCAAAAAATCAATTGTCTGATGAAAAACGATGACCCCGGACATGTCGAACTTTCAAAAAATGGTCAATATTGATGACAATTTTACATTTAATCTTTTGACTTTAAATGACGGTTGGATGTGAATTATTACTTTTTCAACTAAAATAAGTGTGTTTAAAGTCATTTCTGTGCCTGAAATTGGTCAAAATTGAAGCTTTTGAGTAAGCGAAAACTCTGAAAAAATGGCAATTTTGGTCACTGTGAGGGTTTAAAAAGTGGTTATTCAACATGAGGCCCGATCCAAATGACATTTTGAATCATTTTTGGTAGAGTCCAAAAAATCAATTTTCTGTTAAAAAACGATGACCTGTCGAACGTTCAAAAAAGTGGTCAATATTGATGAAATTTTAACATTTAATCTTTTGACTTTAAATGACTGTTGGATGTGAATTATTACTTTTCCAACTAAAATAAGTGTGTTTAAAGTCATTTCTGTGCCTGAAATTGGTCAAAATTGGAGCTTCTGAGTAAGCAAAACTCTGTGAAAATGGCAATGTTGGTCACTGTAAGGGTTTAAAAAGTAGTTATTCAACATGAGGCCCGATCCAAATGACATTTTGAATCATTTTTGGTAGAGTCCAAAAAATCAATTTTCTGATGAAAAACGATTACCCAGTACCTGTCGAACGTTCAAAAAAGTGGTCAATATTGATGAAATTTTAACATTTAATCTTTTGACTTTAAATGACGGTTGGATGTGAATTATTACTTTTTTTATTAAAATAAGTGTGTTTAAAGTCATTTCTGTGCCTGAAATTGGTCAAAATTGGAGCTTCTGAGTAAGCAAAACTCTGTGAAAATGGCAATGTTGGTCACTGTAAGGGTTTAAAAAGTAGTTATTCAACATGAGGCCCGATCCAAATGACATTTTGAATCATTTTTGGTAGAGTCCAAAAAATCAATTTTCTGATGAAAAACGATTACCCAGTACCTGTCGAACGTTCAAAAAAGTGGTCAATATTGATGAAATTTTAACATTTAATCTTTTGACTTTAAATGACGGTTGGATGTGAATTATTACTTTTTTTATTAAAATAAGTGTGTTTAAAGTCATTTCTGTGCCTGAAATTGGTCAAAATTGAAGCTTTTGAGTAAGCAAAACTCTGTAAAAATGGCAATTTTGGTCACTGTGAGGGTTTAAAAAGTGGTTATTCAACATGAGGCCCGATCCAAATGACATTTTGAGTCATTTTTGGTAGAGTCTAAAAAATCTATTTTCTGATGACAAACGATGACCCCGGACCTGTCGAACGTTCAAAAAAGTTGTCAATATTGATAAAATTTTAACATTTAATCTTTTGAATTTAAATGACGGTTTGATGTGAATTATTACTTTTTCAACTAAAATAAGTGTTGTTTAAATTCATTTCTGTGCCTGAAATTGGTCAAAATTGAAGCTTCTGAGTAAGCAAAACTCTGTAAAAATGGCAATTTTGGTCACTGTGAGGGTCTAAAAAGTGGTTATTTAACATGAGGCCTGATCCAAATGACATTTTGAATAATTTTTGGTAGAGTCCAAAAAATCAATTGTCTGATGAAAAACGATGACCCCAGACCTGTCGAACTTTCAAAAAATGGTCAATATTGATGACAATTTTACATTTAATCTTTTGACTTTAAATGACGGTTGGTTGTGAATTATTACTTTTTCAACTAAAATAAGTGTGTTTAAAGTCATTTCTGTGCCTGAAATTGGTCAACATTGAAGCTTTTGAGTAAGCGAAAACTCTGAAAAAATGGCAATTTTGGTCACTGTGAGGGTTTAAAAAGTGGTTATTCAACATGAGGCCCGATCCAAATGACATTTTGAATCATTTTTGGTAGAGTCCAAAAAATCAATTTTCTGTTAAAAAACGATGACCCCGGACCTGTCGAACGTTCAAAAAAGTGGTCAATATTGATGAAATTTTAACATTGAATCTTTTGACTTTAAATGACTGTTGGATGTGAATTATTACTTTTTCAACTAAAATAAGTGTGTTTAAAGTCATTTCTGTGCCTGAAATTGGTCAAAATTGAAGCTTTTGAGTAAGCGAAAACTCTGTAAAAATGGCAATCTTGGTCACTGTGAGGGTTTAAAAAGTGATTATTCAACATGAGGCCCGATCTAAATGACATTTTGAATCATTTTTGGTAGAGTCCAAAAAATCTATTTTCTGATGAAAAACGATGACCGGACCTGTCGAACGTTCAAAAAAGTGGTCAATATTGATGAAATTTTAACATCTGATCTTTTGACTTTAAATGACTGTTGGATGTGAATTATTACTTTTTCAACTAAAATAAGTGTGTTTAAAGTCATTTCTGTGCCTGAAATTGGTCAAAATTGAAGCTTTTGAGTAAGCGAAACTCTGTAAAAATGGCAATTTTGGTCACTGTGAGGGTTTAAAAAGTGGTTATTCAACATGAGGCCCGATCCAAATGACATTTTGAATAATTTTTGGTAGAGTCCAAAAAATCAATTATCTGTTAAAAAACGATGACCCCGGACCTGTCGAACGTTCAAAAAAGTGGTCAATATTGATGAAATTTTAACATTTAATCTTTTGACTTTAAATGACTGTTGGATGTGAATTATTACTTTTTCAACTAAAATAAGTGTGTTTAAAGTCATTTCTGTGCCTGAAATTGGTCAAAATTGAAGCTTTTGAGTAAGCGAAAACTCTGTAAAAATGGCAATCTTGGTCACTGTGAGGGTTTAAAAAGTGATTATTCAACATGAGGCCCGATCTAAATGACATTTTGAATCATTTTTGGTAGAGTCCAAAAAATCAATTTTCTGATGAAAAACGATGACCGGACCTGTCGAACGTTCAAAAAAGTGGTCAATATTGATGAAATTTTAACATCTGATCTTTTGACTTTAAATGACTGTTGGATGTGAATTATTACTTTTTCAACTAAAATAAGTGTGTTTAAAGTCATTTCTGTGCCTGAAATTGGTCAAAATTGAAGCTTTTGAGTAAGCAAAACTCTGTAAAAATGGCAATTTTGGTCACTGTGAGGGTTTAAAAAGTGGTTATTCAACATGAGGCCCGATCCAAATGACATTTTGAGTCATTTTTGGTAGAGTCCAAAAAATCTATTTTCTGATGACAAACGATGACCCCGGACCTGTCGAACGTTCAAAAAAGTTGTCAATATTGATAAAATTTTAACATTTAATCTTTTGACTTTAAATGACGGTTGGATGTGAATTATTACTTTTTCAACTAAAATAAGTGTTGTTTAAATTCATTTCTGTGCCTGAAATTGGTCAAAATTGAAGCTTCTGAGTAAGCAAAACTCTGTAAAAATGGCAATTTTGGTCACTGTGAGGGTCTAAAAAGTGGTTATTTAACATGAGGCCTGATCCAAATGACATTTTGAATCATTTTTGGTAGAGTCCAAAAAATCAATTTTCTGTTAAAAAACGATGACCCCGGACCTGTCGAACGTTCAAAAAAGTGGTCAATATTGATGAAATTTTAACATTTAATCTTTTGACTTTAAATGACTGTTGGATGTGAATTATTACTTTTTCAACTAAAATAAGTGTGTTTAAAGTCATTTCTGTGCCTGAAATTGGTCAAAATTGAAGCTTTTGAGTAAGCGAAAACTCTGTAAAAATGGCAATCTTGGTCACTGTGAGGGTTTAAAAAGTGATTATTCAACATGAGGCCCGATCTAAATGACATTTTGAATCATTTTTGGTAGAGTCCAAAAAATCAATTTTCTGATGAAAAACGATGACCGGACCTGTCGAACGTTCAAAAAAGTGGTCAATATTGATGAAATTTTAACATCTGATCTTTTGACTTTAAATGACTGTTGGATGTGAATTATTACTTTTTCAACTAAAATAAGTGTGTTTAAAGTCATTTCTGTGCCTGAAATTGGTCAAAATTGAAGCTTTTGAGTAAGCGAAACTCTGTAAAAATGGCAATTTTGGTCACTGTGAGGGTTTAAAAAGTGGTTATTCAACATGAGGCCCGATCCAAATGACATTTTGAGTCATTTTTGGTAGAGTCCAAAAAATCAATTTTCTGATGACAAACGATGACCCCGGACCTGTCGAACGTTCAAAAAAGTTGTCAATATTGATAAAATTTTAACATTTATTCTTTTGACTTTAAATGACGGTTGGATGTGAATTATTACTTTTTCAACTAAAATAGGTGTTGTTTAAATTCATTTCTGTGCCTGAAATTGGTCAAAATTGAAGCTTTGAGTAAGCAAAACTCTGTAAAAATGGCAATTTTGGTCACTGTGAGGGTCTAAAAAGTGGTTATTTAACATGAGGCCTGATCCAAATGACATTTTGAATAATTTTTGGTAGAGTCCAAAAAATCAATTGTCTGATGAAAAACGATGACCCCGGACATGTCGAACTTTCAAAAAATGGTCAATATTGATGACAATTTTACATTTAATCTTTTGACTTTAAATGACGGTTGGATGTGAATTATTACTTTTTCAACTAAAATAAGTGTGTTTAAAGTCATTTCTGTGCCTGAAATTGGTCAAAATTGAAGCTTTTGAGTAAGCGAAAACTCTGAAAAAATGGCAATTTTGGTCACTGTGAGGGTTTAAAAAGTGGTTATTCAACATGAGGCCCGATCCAAATGACATTTTGAATCATTTTTGGTAGAGTCCAAAAAATCAATTTTCTGTTAAAAAACGATGACCTGTCGAACGTTCAAAAAAGTGGTCAATATTGATGAAATTTTAACATTTAATCTTTTGACTTTAAATGACTGTTGGATGTGAATTATTACTTTTCCAACTAAAATAAGTGTGTTTAAAGTCATTTCTGTGCCTGAAATTGGTCAAAATTGGAGCTTCTGAGTAAGCAAAACTCTGTGAAAATGGCAATGTTGGTCACTGTAAGGGTTTAAAAAGTAGTTATTCAACATGAGGCCCGATCCAAATGACATTTTGAATCATTTTTGGTAGAGTCCAAAAAATCAATTTTCTGATGAAAAACGATTACCCAGTACCTGTCGAACGTTCAAAAAAGTGGTCAATATTGATGAAATTTTAACATTTAATCTTTTGACTTTAAATGACGGTTGGATGTGAATTATTACTTTTTTTATTAAAATAAGTGTGTTTAAAGTCATTTCTGTGCCTGAAATTGGTCAAAATTGGAGCTTCTGAGTAAGCAAAACTCTGTGAAAATGGCAATGTTGGTCACTGTAAGGGTTTAAAAAGTAGTTATTCAACATGAGGCCCGATCCAAATGACATTTTGAATCATTTTTGGTAGAGTCCAAAAAATCAATTTTCTGATGAAAAACGATTACCCAGTACCTGTCGAACGTTCAAAAAAGTGGTCAATATTGATGAAATTTTAACATTTAATCTTTTGACTTTAAATGACGGTTGGATGTGAATTATTACTTTTTTTATTAAAATAAGTGTGTTTAAAGTCATTTCTGTGCCTGAAATTGGTCAAAATTGAAGCTTTTGAGTAAGCAAAACTCTGTAAAAATGGCAATTTTGGTCACTGTGAGGGTTTAAAAAGTGGTTATTCAACATGAGGCCCGATCCAAATGACATTTTGAGTCATTTTTGGTAGAGTCCAAAAAATCAATTTTCTGATGAAAAACGATGACCGGACCTGTCGAACGTTCAAAAAAGTGGTCAATATTGATGAAATTTTAACATCTGATCTTTTGACTTTAAATGACTGTTGGATGTGAATTATTACTTTTTCAACTAAAATAAGTGTGTTTAAAGTCATTTCTGTGCCTGAAATTGGTCAAAATTGAAGCTTTTGAGTAAGCGAAACTCTGTAAAAATGGCAATTTTGGTCACTGTGAGGGTTTAAAAAGTGGTTATTCAACATGAGGCCCGATCCAAATGACATTTTGAGTCATTTTTGGTAGAGTCCAAAAAATCAATTTTCTGATGACAAACGATGACCCCGGACCTGTCGAACGTTCAAAAAAGTTGTCAATATTGATAAAATTTTAACATTTATTCTTTTGACTTTAAATGACGGTTGGATGTGAATTATTACTTTTTCAACTAAAATAGGTGTTGTTTAAATTCATTTCTGTGCCTGAAATTGGTCAAAATTGAAGCTTTGAGTAAGCAAAACTCTGTAAAAATGGCAATTTTGGTCACTGTGAGGGTCTAAAAAGTGGTTATTTAACATGAGGCCTGATCCAAATGACATTTTGAATAATTTTTGGTAGAGTCCAAAAAATCAATTGTCTGATGAAAAACGATGACCCCGGACATGTCGAACTTTCAAAAAATGGTCAATATTGATGACAATTTTACATTTAATCTTTTGACTTTAAATGACGGTTGGATGTGAATTATTACTTTTTCAACTAAAATAAGTGTGTTTAAAGTCATTTCTGTGCCTGAAATTGGTCAAAATTGAAGCTTTTGAGTAAGCGAAAACTCTGAAAAAATGGCAATTTTGGTCACTGTGAGGGTTTAAAAAGTGGTTATTCAACATGAGGCCCGATCCAAATGACATTTTGAATCATTTTTGGTAGAGTCCAAAAAATCAATTTTCTGTTAAAAAACGATGACCTGTCGAACGTTCAAAAAAGTGGTCAATATTGATGAAATTTTAACATTTAATCTTTTGACTTTAAATGACTGTTGGATGTGAATTATTACTTTTCCAACTAAAATAAGTGTGTTTAAAGTCATTTCTGTGCCTGAAATTGGTCAAAATTGGAGCTTCTGAGTAAGCAAAACTCTGTGAAAATGGCAATGTTGGTCACTGTAAGGGTTTAAAAAGTAGTTATTCAACATGAGGCCCGATCCAAATGACATTTTGAATCATTTTTGGTAGAGTCCAAAAAATCAATTTTCTGATGAAAAACGATTACCCAGTACCTGTCGAACGTTCAAAAAAGTGGTCAATATTGATGAAATTTTAACATTTAATCTTTTGACTTTAAATGACGGTTGGATGTGAATTATTACTTTTTTTATTAAAATAAGTGTGTTTAAAGTCATTTCTGTGCCTGAAATTGGTCAAAATTGGAGCTTCTGAGTAAGCAAAACTCTGTGAAAATGGCAATGTTGGTCACTGTAAGGGTTTAAAAAGTAGTTATTCAACATGAGGCCCGATCCAAATGACATTTTGAATCATTTTTGGTAGAGTCCAAAAAATCAATTTTCTGATGAAAAACGATTACCCTGTACCTGTCGAACGTTCAAAAAAGTGGTCAATATTGATGAAATTTTAACATTTAATCTTTTGACTTTAAATGACGGTTGGATGTGAATTATTACTTTTTTTATTAAAATAAGTGTGTTTAAAGTCATTTCTGTGCCTGAAATTGGTCAAAATTGAAGCTTTTGAGTAAGCAAAACTCTGTAAAAATGGCAATTTTGGTCACTGTGAGGGTTTAAAAAGTGGTTATTCAACATGAGGCCCGATCCAAATGACATTTTGAGTCATTTTTGGTAGAGTCTAAAAAATCTATTTTCTGATGACAAACGATGACCCCGGACCTGTCGAACGTTCAAAAAAGTTGTCAATATTGATAAAATTTTAACATTTAATCTTTTGAATTTAAATGACGGTTTGATGTGAATTATTACTTTTTCAACTAAAATAAGTGTTGTTTAAATTCATTTCTGTGCCTGAAATTGGTCAAAATTGAAGCTTCTGAGTAAGCAAAACTCTGTAAAAATGGCAATTTTGGTCACTGTGAGGGTCTAAAAAGTGGTTATTTAACATGAGGCCTGATCCAAATGACATTTTGAATAATTTTTGGTAGAGTCCAAAAAATCAATTGTCTGATGAAAAACGATGACCCCAGACCTGTCGAACTTTCAAAAAATGGTCAATATTGATGACAATTTTACATTTAATCTTTTGACTTTAAATGACGGTTGGTTGTGAATTATTACTTTTTCAACTAAAATAAGTGTGTTTAAAGTCATTTCTGTGCCTGAAATTGGTCAACATTGAAGCTTTTGAGTAAGCGAAAACTCTGAAAAAATGGCAATTTTGGTCACTGTGAGGGTTTAAAAAGTGGTTATTCAACATGAGGCCCGATCCAAATGACATTTTGAATCATTTTTGGTAGAGTCCAAAAAATCAATTTTCTGTTAAAAAACGATGACCCCGGACCTGTCGAACGTTCAAAAAAGTGGTCAATATTGATGAAATTTTAACATTGAATCTTTTGACTTTAAATGACTGTTGGATGTGAATTATTACTTTTTCAACTAAAATAAGTGTGTTTAAAGTCATTTCTGTGCCTGAAATTGGTCAAAATTGAAGCTTTTGAGTAAGCGAAAACTCTGTAAAAATGGCAATCTTGGTCACTGTGAGGGTTTAAAAAGTGATTATTCAACATGAGGCCCGATCTAAATGACATTTTGAATCATTTTTGGTAGAGTCCAAAAAATCTATTTTCTGATGAAAAACGATGACCGGACCTGTCGAACGTTCAAAAAAGTGGTCAATATTGATGAAATTTTAACATCTGATCTTTTGACTTTAAATGACTGTTGGATGTGAATTATTACTTTTTCAACTAAAATAAGTGTGTTTAAAGTCATTTCTGTGCCTGAAATTGGTCAAAATTGAAGCTTTTGAGTAAGCGAAACTCTGTAAAAATGGCAATTTTGGTCACTGTGAGGGTTTAAAAAGTGGTTATTCAACATGAGGCCCGATCCAAATGACATTTTGAATAATTTTTGGTAGAGTCCAAAAAATCAATTATCTGTTAAAAAACGATGACCCCGGACCTGTCGAACGTTCAAAAAAGTGGTCAATATTGATGAAATTTTAACATTTAATCTTTTGACTTTAAATGACTGTTGGATGTGAATTATTACTTTTTCAACTAAAATAAGTGTGTTTAAAGTCATTTCTGTGCCTGAAATTGGTCAAAATTGAAGCTTTTGAGTAAGCGAAAACTCTGTAAAAATGGCAATCTTGGTCACTGTGAGGGTTTAAAAAGTGATTATTCAACATGAGGCCCGATCTAAATGACATTTTGAATCATTTTTGGTAGAGTCCAAAAAATCAATTTTCTGATGAAAAACGATGACCGGACCTGTCGAACGTTCAAAAAAGTGGTCAATATTGATGAAATTTTAACATCTGATCTTTTGACTTTAAATGACTGTTGGATGTGAATTATTACTTTTTCAACTAAAATAAGTGTGTTTAAAGTCATTTCTGTGCCTGAAATTGGTCAAAATTGAAGCTTTTGAGTAAGCAAAACTCTGTAAAAATGGCAATTTTGGTCACTGTGAGGGTTTAAAAAGTGGTTATTCAACATGAGGCCCGATCCAAATGACATTTTGAGTCATTTTTGGTAGAGTCCAAAAAATCTATTTTCTGATGACAAACGATGACCCCGGACCTGTCGAACGTTCAAAAAAGTTGTCAATATTGATAAAATTTTAACATTTAATCTTTTGACTTTAAATGACGGTTGGATGTGAATTATTACTTTTTCAACTAAAATAAGTGTTGTTTAAATTCATTTCTGTGCCTGAAATTGGTCAAAATTGAAGCTTCTGAGTAAGCAAAACTCTGTAAAAATGGCAATTTTGGTCACTGTGAGGGTCTAAAAAGTGGTTATTTAACATGAGGCCTGATCCAAATGACATTTTGAATCATTTTTGGTAGAGTCCAAAAAATCAATTTTCTGTTAAAAAACGATGACCCCGGACCTGTCGAACGTTCAAAAAAGTGGTCAATATTGATGAAATTTTAACATTTAATCTTTTGACTTTAAATGACTGTTGGATGTGAATTATTACTTTTTCAACTAAAATAAGTGTGTTTAAAGTCATTTCTGTGCCTGAAATTGGTCAAAATTGAAGCTTTTGAGTAAGCGAAAACTCTGTAAAAATGGCAATCTTGGTCACTGTGAGGGTTTAAAAAGTGATTATTCAACATGAGGCCCGATCTAAATGACATTTTGAATCATTTTTGGTAGAGTCCAAAAAATCAATTTTCTGATGAAAAACAATGACCGGACCTGTCGAACGTTCAAAAAAGTGGTCAATATTGATGACATTTTAACATCTGATCTTTTGACTTTAAATGACTGTTGGATGTGAATTATTACTTTTTCAACTAAAATAAGTGTGTTTAAAGTCATTTCTGTGCCTGAAATTGGTCAAAATTGAAGCTTTTGAGTAAGCGAAACTCTGTAAAAATGGCAATTTTGGTCACTGTGAGGGGTTAAAAAGTGGTTATTCAACATGAGGCCCGATCCAAATGACATTTTGAGTCATTTTTGGTAGAGTCCAAAAAATCAATTTTCTGATGACAAACGATGACCCCGGACCTGTCGAACGTTCAAAAAAGTTGTCAATATTGATAAAATTTTAACATTTATTCTTTTGACTTTAAATGACGGTTGGATGTGAATTATTACTTTTTCAACTAAAATAGGTGTTGTTTAAATTCATTTCTGTGCCTGAAATTGGTCAAAATTGAAGCTTTGAGTAAGCAAAACTCTGTAAAAATGGCAATTTTGGTCACTGTGAGGGTCTAAAAAGTGGTTATTTAACATGAGGCCTGATCCAAATGACATTTTGAATAATTTTTGGTAGAGTCCAAAAAATCAATTGTCTGATGAAAAACGATGACCCCGGACATGTCGAACTTTCAAAAAATGGTCAATATTGATGACAATTTTACATTTAATCTTTTGACTTTAAATGACGGTTGGATGTGAATTATTACTTTTTCAACTAAAATAAGTGTGTTTAAAGTCATTTCTGTGCCTGAAATTGGTCAAAATTGAAGCTTTTGAGTAAGCGAAAACTCTGAAAAAATGGCAATTTTGGTCACTGTGAGGGTTTAAAAAGTGGTTATTCAACATGAGGCCCGATCCAAATGACATTTTGAATCATTTTTGGTAGAGTCCAAAAAATCAATTTTCTGTTAAAAAACGATGACCTGTCGAACGTTCAAAAAAGTGGTCAATATTGATGAAATTTTAACATTTAATCTTTTGACTTTAAATGACTGTTGGATGTGAATTATTACTTTTCCAACTAAAATAAGTGTGTTTAAAGTCATTTCTGTGCCTGAAATTGGTCAAAATTGGAGCTTCTGAGTAAGCAAAACTCTGTGAAAATGGCAATGTTGGTCACTGTAAGGGTTTAAAAAGTAGTTATTCAACATGAGGCCCGATCCAAATGACATTTTGAATCATTTTTGGTAGAGTCCAAAAAATCAATTTTCTGATGAAAAACGATTACCCAGTACCTGTCGAACGTTCAAAAAAGTGGTCAATATTGATGAAATTTTAACATTTAATCTTTTGACTTTAAATGACGGTTGGATGTGAATTATTACTTTTTTTATTAAAATAAGTGTGTTTAAAGTCATTTCTGTGCCTGAAATTGGTCAAAATTGAAGCTTTTGAGTAAGCAAAACTCTGTAAAAATGGCAATTTTGGTCACTGTGAGGGTTTAAAAAGTGGTTATTCAACATGAGGCCCGATCCAAATGACATTTTGAGTCATTTTTGGTAGAGTCTAAAAAATCTATTTTCTGATGAAAAACGATGACCCCGGACCTGTCGAACGTTCAAAAAAGTGGTCAATATTGATGAAATTTTAACATTGAATCTTTTGACTTTAAATGACTGTTGGATGTGAATTATTACTTTTTCAACTAAAATAAGTGTGTTTAAAGTCATTTCTGTGCCTGAAATTGGTCAAAATTGAAGCTTTTGAGTAAGCGAAAACTCTGTAAAAATGGCAATCTTGGTCACTGTGAGGGTTTAAAAAGTGATTATTCAACATGAGGCCCGATCTAAATGACATTTTGAATCATTTTTGGTAGAGTCCAAAAAATCTATTTTCTGATGAAAAACGATGACCGGACCTGTCGAACGTTCAAAAAAGTGGTCAATATTGATGAAATTTTAACATCTGATCTTTTGACTTTAAATGACTGTTGGATGTGAATTATTACTTTTTCAACTAAAATAAGTGTGTTTAAAGTCATTTCTGTGCCTGAAATTGGTCAAAATTGAAGCTTTTGAGTAAGCGAAACTCTGTAAAAATGGCAATTTTGGTCACTGTGAGGGTTTAAAAAGTGGTTATTCAACATGAGGCCCGATCCAAATGACATTTTGAATAATTTTTGGTAGAGTCCAAAAAATCAATTATCTGTTAAAAAACGATGACCCCGGACCTGTCGAACGTTCAAAAAAGTGGTCAATATTGATGAAATTTTAACATTTAATCTTTTGACTTTAAATGACTGTTGGATGTGAATTATTACTTTTTCAACTAAAATAAGTGTGTTTAAAGTCATTTCTGTGCCTGAAATTGGTCAAAATTGAAGCTTTTGAGTAAGCGAAAACTCTGTAAAAATGGCAATCTTGGTCACTGTGAGGGTTTAAAAAGTGATTATTCAACATGAGGCCCGATCTAAATGACATTTTGAATCATTTTTGGTAGAGTCCAAAAAATCAATTTTCTGATGAAAAACGATGACCGGACCTGTCGAACGTTCAAAAAAGTGGTCAATATTGATGAAATTTTAACATCTGATCTTTTGACTTTAAATGACTGTTGGATGTGAATTATTACTTTTTCAACTAAAATAAGTGTGTTTAAAGTCATTTCTGTGCCTGAAATTGGTCAAAATTGAAGCTTTTGAGTAAGCAAAACTCTGTAAAAATGGCAATTTTGGTCACTGTGAGGGTTTAAAAAGTGGTTATTCAACATGAGGCCCGATCCAAATGACATTTTGAGTCATTTTTGGTAGAGTCCAAAAAATCTATTTTCTGATGACAAACGATGACCCCGGACCTGTCGAACGTTCAAAAAAGTTGTCAATATTGATAAAATTTTAACATTTAATCTTTTGACTTTAAATGACGGTTGGATGTGAATTATTACTTTTTCAACTAAAATAAGTGTTGTTTAAATTCATTTCTGTGCCTGAAATTGGTCAAAATTGAAGCTTCTGAGTAAGCAAAACTCTGTAAAAATGGCAATTTTGGTCACTGTGAGGGTCTAAAAAGTGGTTATTTAACATGAGGCCTGATCCAAATGACATTTTGAATCATTTTTGGTAGAGTCCAAAAAATCAATTTTCTGTTAAAAAACAATGACCCCGGACCTGTCGAACGTTCAAAAAAGTGGTCAATATTGATGAAATTTTAACATTTAATCTTTTGACTTTAAATGACTGTTGGATGTGAATTATTACTTTTTCAACTAAAATAAGTGTGTTTAAAGTCATTTCTGTGCCTGAAATTGGTCAAAATTGAAGCTTTTGAGTAAGCGAAAACTCTGTAAAAATGGCAATCTTGGTCACTGTGAGGGTTTAAAAAGTGATTATTCAACATGAGGCCCGATCTAAATGACATTTTGAATCATTTTTGGTAGAGTCCAAAAAATCAATTTTCTGATGAAAAACGATGACCGGACCTGTCGAACGTTCAAAAAAGTGGTCAATATTGATGAAATTTTAACATCTGATCTTTTGACTTTAAATGACTGTTGGATGTGAATTATTACTTTTTCAACTAAAATAAGTGTGTTTAAAGTCATTTCTGTGCCTGAAATTGGTCAAAATTGAAGCTTTTGAGTAAGCGAAACTCTGTAAAAATGGCAATTTTGGTCACTGTGAGGGTTTAAAAAGTGGTTATTCAACATGAGGCCCGATCCAAATGACATTTTGAGTCATTTTTGGTAGAGTCCAAAAAATCAATTTTCTGATGACAAACGATGACCCCGGACCTGTCGAACGTTCAAAAAAGTTGTCAATATTGATAAAATTTTAACATTTATTCTTTTGACTTTAAATGACGGTTGGATGTGAATTATTACTTTTTCAACTAAAATAGGTGTTGTTTAAATTCATTTCTGTGCCTGAAATTGGTCAAAATTGAAGCTTTGAGTAAGCAAAACTCTGTAAAAATGGCAATTTTGGTCACTGTGAGGGTCTAAAAAGTGGTTATTTAACATGAGGCCTGATCCAAATGACATTTTGAATAATTTTTGGTAGAGTCCAAAAAATCAATTGTCTGATGAAAAACGATGACCCCAGACCTGTCGAACTTTCAAAAAATGGTCAATATTGATGACAATTTTACATTTAATCTTTTGACTTTAAATGACGGTTGGATGTGAATTATTACTTTTTCAACTAAAATAGGTGTTGTTTAAATTCATTTCTGTGCCTGAAATTGGTCAAAATTGAAGCTTTTGAGTAAGCGAAAACTCTGAAAAAATTGCAATTTTGGTCACTGTGAGGGTTTAAAAAGTGGTTATTCAACATGAGGCCCGATCCAAATGACATTTTGAATCATTTTTGGTAGAGTCCAAAAAATCAATTTTCTGTTAAAAAACGATGACCTGTCGAACGTTCAAAAAAGTGGTCAATATTGATGAAATTTTAACATTTAATCTTTTGACTTTAAATGACTGTTGGATGTGAATTATTACTTTTCCAACTAAAATAAGTGTGTTTAAAGTCATTTCTGTGCCTGAAATTGGTCAAAATTGGAGCTTCTGAGTAAGCAAAACTCTGTGAAAATGGCAATGTTGGTCACTGTAAGGGTTTAAAAAGTAGTTATTCAACATGAGGCCCGATCCAAATGACATTTTGAATCATTTTTGGTAGAGTCCAAAAAATCAATTTTCTGATGAAAAACGATTACCCAGTACCTGTCGAACGTTCAAAAAAGTGGTCAATATTGATGAAATTTTAACATTTAATCTTTTGACTTTAAATGACGGTTGGATGTGAATTATTACTTTTTTTATTAAAATAAGTGTGTTTAAAGTCATTTCTGTGCCTGAAATTGGTCAAAATTGAAGCTTTTGAGTAAGCAAAACTCTGTAAAAATGGCAATTTTGGTCACTGTGAGGGTTTAAAAAGTGGTTATTCAACATGAGGCCCGATCCAAATGACATTTTGAGTCATTTTTGGTAGAGTCTAAAAAATCTATTTTCTGATGAAAAACGATGACCCCGGACCTGTCGAACGTTCAAAAAAGTGGTCAATATTGATGAAATTTTAACATTGAATCTTTTGACTTTAAATGACTGTTGGATGTGAATTATTACTTTTTCAACTAAAATAAGTGTGTTTAAAGTCATTTCTGTGCCTGAAATTGGTCAAAATTGAAGCTTTTGAGTAAGCGAAAACTCTGTAAAAATGGCAATCTTGGTCACTGTGAGGGTTTAAAAAGTGATTATTCAACATGAGGCCCGATCTAAATGACATTTTGAATCATTTTTGGTAGAGTCCAAAAAATCTATTTTCTGATGAAAAACGATGACCGGACCTGTCGAACGTTCAAAAAAGTGGTCAATATTGATGAAATTTTAACATCTGATCTTTTGACTTTAAATGACTGTTGGATGTGAATTATTACTTTTTCAACTAAAATAAGTGTGTTTAAAGTCATTTCTGTGCCTGAAATTGGTCAAAATTGAAGCTTTTGAGTAAGCGAAACTCTGTAAAAATGGCAATTTTGGTCACTGTGAGGGTTTAAAAAGTGGTTATTCAACATGAGGCCCGATCCAAATGACATTTTGAATAATTTTTGGTAGAGTCCAAAAAATCAATTATCTGTTAAAAAACGATGACCCCGGACCTGTCGAACGTTCAAAAAAGTGGTCAATATTGATGAAATTTTAACATTTAATCTTTTGACTTTAAATGACTGTTGGATGTGAATTATTACTTTTTCAACTAAAATAAGTGTGTTTAAAGTCATTTCTGTGCCTGAAATTGGTCAAAATTGAAGCTTTTGAGTAAGCGAAAACTCTGTAAAAATGGCAATCTTGGTCACTGTGAGGGTTTAAAAAGTGATTATTCAACATGAGGCCCGATCTAAATGACATTTTGAATCATTTTTGGTAGAGTCCAAAAAATCAATTTTCTGATGAAAAACGATGACCGGACCTGTCGAACGTTCAAAAAAGTGGTCAATATTGATGAAATTTTAACATCTGATCTTTTGACTTTAAATGACTGTTGGATGTGAATTATTACTTTTTCAACTAAAATAAGTGTGTTTAAAGTCATTTCTGTGCCTGAAATTGGTCAAAATTGAAGCTTTTGAGTAAGCAAAACTCTGTAAAAATGGCAATTTTGGTCACTGTGAGGGTTTAAAAAGTGGTTATTCAACATGAGGCCCGATCCAAATGACATTTTGAGTCATTTTTGGTAGAGTCCAAAAAATCTATTTTCTGATGACAAACGATGACCCCGGACCTGTCGAACGTTCAAAAAAGTTGTCAATATTGATAAAATTTTAACATTTAATCTTTTGACTTTAAATGACGGTTGGATGTGAATTATTACTTTTTCAACTAAAATAAGTGTTGTTTAAATTCATTTCTGTGCCTGAAATTGGTCAAAATTGAAGCTTCTGAGTAAGCAAAACTCTGTAAAAATGGCAATTTTGGTCACTGTGAGGGTCTAAAAAGTGGTTATTTAACATGAGGCCTGATCCAAATGACATTTTGAATCATTTTTGGTAGAGTCCAAAAAATCAATTTTCTGTTAAAAAACAATGACCCCGGACCTGTCGAACGTTCAAAAAAGTGGTCAATATTGATGAAATTTTAACATTTAATCTTTTGACTTTAAATGACTGTTGGATGTGAATTATTACTTTTTCAACTAAAATAAGTGTGTTTAAAGTCATTTCTGTGCCTGAAATTGGTCAAAATTGAAGCTTTTGAGTAAGCGAAAACTCTGTAAAAATGGCAATCTTGGTCACTGTGAGGGTTTAAAAAGTGATTATTCAACATGAGGCCCGATCTAAATGACATTTTGAATCATTTTTGGTAGAGTCCAAAAAATCAATTTTCTGATGAAAAACGATGACCGGACCTGTCGAACGTTCAAAAAAGTGGTCAATATTGATGAAATTTTAACATCTGATCTTTTGACTTTAAATGACTGTTGGATGTGAATTATTACTTTTTCAACTAAAATAAGTGTGTTTAAAGTCATTTCTGTGCCTGAAATTGGTCAAAATTGAAGCTTTTGAGTAAGCGAAACTCTGTAAAAATGGCAATTTTGGTCACTGTGAGGGTTTAAAAAGTGGTTATTCAACATGAGGCCCGATCCAAATGACATTTTGAGTCATTTTTGGTAGAGTCCAAAAAATCAATTTTCTGATGACAAACGATGACCCCGGACCTGTCGAACGTTCAAAAAAGTTGTCAATATTGATAAAATTTTAACATTTATTCTTTTGACTTTAAATGACGGTTGGATGTGAATTATTACTTTTTCAACTAAAATAGGTGTTGTTTAAATTCATTTCTGTGCCTGAAATTGGTCAAAATTGAAGCTTTGAGTAAGCAAAACTCTGTAAAAATGGCAATTTTGGTCACTGTGAGGGTCTAAAAAGTGGTTATTTAACATGAGGCCTGATCCAAATGACATTTTGAATAATTTTTGGTAGAGTCCAAAAAATCAATTGTCTGATGAAAAACGATGACCCCGGACATGTCGAACTTTCAAAAAATGGTCAATATTGATGACAATTTTACATTTAATCTTTTGACTTTAAATGACGGTTGGATGTGAATTATTACTTTTTCAACTAAAATAAGTGTGTTTAAAGTCATTTCTGTGCCTGAAATTGGTCAAAATTGAAGCTTTTGAGTAAGCGAAAACTCTGAAAAAATGGCAATTTTGGTCACTGTGAGGGTTTAAAAAGTGGTTATTCAACATGAGGCCCGATCCAAATGACATTTTGAATCATTTTTGGTAGAGTCCAAAAAATCAATTTTCTGTTAAAAAACGATGACCTGTCGAACGTTCAAAAAAGTGGTCAATATTGATGAAATTTTAACATTTAATCTTTTGACTTTAAATGACTGTTGGATGTGAATTATTACTTTTCCAACTAAAATAAGTGTGTTTAAAGTCATTTCTGTGCCTGAAATTGGTCAAAATTGGAGCTTCTGAGTAAGCAAAACTCTGTGAAAATGGCAATGTTGGTCACTGTAAGGGTTTAAAAAGTAGTTATTCAACATGAGGCCCGATCCAAATGACATTTTGAATCATTTTTGGTAGAGTCCAAAAAATCAATTTTCTGATGAAAAACGATTACCCAGTACCTGTCGAACGTTCAAAAAAGTGGTCAATATTGATGAAATTTTAACATTTAATCTTTTGACTTTAAATGACGGTTGGATGTGAATTATTACTTTTTTTATTAAAATAAGTGTGTTTAAAGTCATTTCTGTGCCTGAAATTGGTCAAAATTGGAGCTTCTGAGTAAGCAAAACTCTGTGAAAATGGCAATGTTGGTCACTGTAAGGGTTTAAAAAGTAGTTATTCAACATGAGGCCCGATCCAAATGACATTTTGAATCATTTTTGGTAGAGTCCAAAAAATCAATTTTCTGATGAAAAACGATTACCCAGTACCTGTCGAACGTTCAAAAAAGTGGTCAATATTGATGAAATTTTAACATTTAATCTTTTGACTTTAAATGACGGTTGGATGTGAATTATTACTTTTTTTATTAAAATAAGTGTGTTTAAAGTCATTTCTGTGCCTGAAATTGGTCAAAATTGAAGCTTTTGAGTAAGCAAAACTCTGTAAAAATGGCAATTTTGGTCACTGTGAGGGTTTAAAAAGTGGTTATTCAACATGAGGCCCGATCCAAATCACATTTTGAGTCATTTTTGGTAGAGTCTAAAAAATCTATTTTCTGATGACAAACGATGACCCCGGACCTGTCGAACGTTCAAAAAAGTTGTCAATATTGATAAAATTTTAACATTTAATCTTTTGAATTTAAATGACGGTTTGATGTGAATTATTACTTTTTCAACTAAAATAAGTGTTGTTTAAATTCATTTCTGTGCCTGAAATTGGTCAAAATTGAAGCTTCTGAGTAAGCAAAACTCTGTAAAAATGGCAATTTTGGTCACTGTGAGGGTCTAAAAAGTGGTTATTTAACATGAGGCCTGATCCAAATGACATTTTGAATAATTTTTGGTAGAGTCCAAAAAATCAATTGTCTGATGAAAAACGATGACCCCAGACCTGTCGAACTTTCAAAAAATGGTCAATATTGATGACAATTTTACATTTAATCTTTTGACTTTAAATGACGGTTGGTTGTGAATTATTACTTTTTCAACTAAAATAAGTGTGTTTAAAGTCATTTCTGTGCCTGAAATTGGTCAACATTGAAGCTTTTGAGTAAGCGAAAACTCTGAAAAAATGGCAATTTTGGTCACTGTGAGGGTTTAAAAAGTGGTTATTCAACATGAGGCCCGATCCAAATGACATTTTGAATCATTTTTGGTAGAGTCCAAAAAATCAATTTTCTGTTAAAAAACGATGACCCCGGACCTGTCGAACGTTCAAAAAAGTGGTCAATATTGATGAAATTTTAACATTGAATCTTTTGACTTTAAATGACTGTTGGATGTGAATTATTACTTTTTCAACTAAAATAAGTGTGTTTAAAGTCATTTCTGTGCCTGAAATTGGTCAAAATTGAAGCTTTTGAGTAAGCGAAAACTCTGTAAAAATGGCAATCTTGGTCACTGTGAGGGTTTAAAAAGTGATTATTCAACATGAGGCCCGATCTAAATGACATTTTGAATCATTTTTGGTAGAGTCCAAAAAATCTATTTTCTGATGAAAAACGATGACCGGACCTGTCGAACGTTCAAAAAAGTGGTCAATATTGATGAAATTTTAACATCTGATCTTTTGACTTTAAATGACTGTTGGATGTGAATTATTACTTTTTCAACTAAAATAAGTGTGTTTAAAGTCATTTCTGTGCCTGAAATTGGTCAAAATTGAAGCTTTTGAGTAAGCGAAACTCTGTAAAAATGGCAATTTTGGTCACTGTGAGGGTTTAAAAAGTGGTTATTCAACATGAGGCCCGATCCAAATGACATTTTGAATAATTTTTGGTAGAGTCCAAAAAATCAATTATCTGTTAAAAAACGATGACCCCGGACCTGTCGAACGTTCAAAAAAGTGGTCAATATTGATGAAATTTTAACATTTAATCTTTTGACTTTAAATGACTGTTGGATGTGAATTATTACTTTTTCAACTAAAATAAGTGTGTTTAAAGTCATTTCTGTGCCTGAAATTGGTCAAAATTGAAGCTTTTGAGTAAGCGAAAACTCTGTAAAAATGGCAATCTTGGTCACTGTGAGGGTTTAAAAAGTGATTATTCAACATGAGGCCCGATCTAAATGACATTTTGAATCATTTTTGGTAGAGTCCAAAAAATCAATTTTCTGATGAAAAACGATGACCGGACCTGTCGAACGTTCAAAAAAGTGGTCAATATTGATGAAATTTTAACATCTGATCTTTTGACTTTAAATGACTGTTGGATGTGAATTATTACTTTTTCAACTAAAATAAGTGTGTTTAAAGTCATTTCTGTGCCTGAAATTGGTCAAAATTGAAGCTTTTGAGTAAGCGAAACTCTGTAAAAATGGCAATTTTGGTCACTGTGAGGGTTTAAAAAGTGGTTATTCAACATGAGGCCCGATCCAAATGACATTTTGAGTCATTTTTGGTAGAGTCCAAAAAATCAATTTTCTGTTAAAAAACGATGACCTGTCGAACGTTCAAAAAAGTGGTCAATATTGATGAAATTTTAACATTTAATCTTTTGACTTTAAATGACTGTTGGATGTGAATTATTACTTTTCCAACTAAAATAAGTGTGTTTAAAGTCATTTCTGTGCCTGAAATTGGTCAAAATTGGAGCTTCTGAGTAAGCAAAACTCTGTGAAAATGGCAATGTTGGTCACTGTAAGGGTTTAAAAAGTAGTTATTCAACATGAGGCCCGATCCAAATGACATTTTGAATCATTTTTGGTAGAGTCCAAAAAATCAATTTTCTGATGAAAAACGATTACCCAGTACCTGTCGAACGTTCAAAAAAGTGGTCAATATTGATGAAATTTTAACATTTAATCTTTTGACTTTAAATGACGGTTGGATGTGAATTATTACTTTTTTTATTAAAATAAGTGTGTTTAAAGTCATTTCTGTGCCTGAAATTGGTCAAAATTGGAGCTTCTGAGTAAGCAAAACTCTGTGAAAATGGCAATGTTGGTCACTGTAAGGGTTTAAAAAGTAGTTATTCAACATGAGGCCCGATCCAAATGACATTTTGAATCATTTTTGGTAGAGTCCAAAAAATCAATTTTCTGATGAAAAACGATTACCCAGTACCTGTCGAACGTTCAAAAAAGTGGTCAATATTGATGAAATTTTAACATTTAATCTTTTGACTTTAAATGACGGTTGGATGTGAATTATTACTTTTTTTATTAAAATAAGTGTGTTTAAAGTCATTTCTGTGCCTGAAATTGGTCAAAATTGAAGCTTTTGAGTAAGCAAAACTCTGTAAAAATGGCAATTTTGGTCACTGTGAGGGTTTAAAAAGTGGTTATTCAACATGAGGCCCGATCCAAATGACATTTTGAGTCATTTTTGGTAGAGTCTAAAAAATCTATTTTCTGATGACAAACGATGACCCCGGACCTGTCGAACGTTCAAAAAAGTTGTCAATATTGATAAAATTTTAACATTTATTCTTTTGACTTTAAATGACGGTTGGATGTGAATTATTACTTTTTCAACTAAAATAGGTGTTGTTTAAATTCATTTCTGTGCCTGAAATTGGTCAAAATTGAAGCTTTGAGTAAGCAAAACTCTGTAAAAATGGCAATTTTGGTCACTGTGAGGGTCTAAAAAGTGGTTATTTAACATGAGGCCTGATCCAAATGACATTTTGAATAATTTTTGGTAGAGTCCAAAAAATCAATTGTCTGATGAAAAACGATGACCCCGGACATGTCGAACTTTCAAAAAATGGTCAATATTGATGACAATTTTACATTTAATCTTTTGACTTTAAATGACGGTTGGATGTGAATTATTACTTTTTCAACTAAAATAAGTGTGTTTAAAGTCATTTCTGTGCCTGAAATTGGTCAAAATTGAAGCTTTTGAGTAAGCGAAAACTCTGAAAAAATGGCAATTTTGGTCACTGTGAGGGTTTAAAAAGTGGTTATTCAACATGAGGCCCGATCCAAATGACATTTTGAATCATTTTTGGTAGAGTCCAAAAAATCAATTTTCTGTTAAAAAACGATGACCTGTCGAACGTTCAAAAAAGTGGTCAATATTGATGAAATTTTAACATTTAATCTTTTGACTTTAAATGACTGTTGGATGTGAATTATTACTTTTCCAACTAAAATAAGTGTGTTTAAAGTCATTTCTGTGCCTGAAATTGGTCAAAATTGGAGCTTCTGAGTAAGCAAAACTCTGTGAAAATGGCAATGTTGGTCACTGTAAGGGTTTAAAAAGTAGTTATTCAACATGAGGCCCGATCCAAATGACATTTTGAATCATTTTTGGTAGAGTCCAAAAAATCAATTTTCTGATGAAAAACGATTACCCAGTACCTGTCGAACGTTCAAAAAAGTGGTCAATATTGATGAAATTTTAACATTTAATCTTTTGACTTTAAATGACGGTTGGATGTGAATTATTACTTTTTTTATTAAAATAAGTGTGTTTAAAGTCATTTCTGTGCCTGAAATTGGTCAAAATTGAAGCTTTTGAGTAAGCAAAACTCTGTAAAAATGGCAATTTTGGTCACTGTGAGGGTTTAAAAAGTGGTTATTCAACATGAGGCCCGATCCAAATGACATTTTGAGTCATTTTTGGTAGAGTCTAAAAAATCTATTTTCTGATGAAAAACGATGACCCCGGACCTGTCGAACGTTCAAAAAAGTGGTCAATATTGATGAAATTTTAACATTGAATCTTTTGACTTTAAATGACTGTTGGATGTGAATTATTACTTTTTCAACTAAAATAAGTGTGTTTAAAGTCATTTCTGTGCCTGAAATTGGTCAAAATTGAAGCTTTTGAGTAAGCGAAAACTCTGTAAAAATGGCAATCTTGGTCACTGTGAGGGTTTAAAAAGTGATTATTCAACATGAGGCCCGATCTAAATGACATTTTGAATCATTTTTGGTAGAGTCCAAAAAATCTATTTTCTGATGAAAAACGATGACCGGACCTGTCGAACGTTCAAAAAAGTGGTCAATATTGATGAAATTTTAACATCTGATCTTTTGACTTTAAATGACTGTTGGATGTGAATTATTACTTTTTCAACTAAAATAAGTGTGTTTAAAGTCATTTCTGTGCCTGAAATTGGTCAAAATTGAAGCTTTTGAGTAAGCGAAACTCTGTAAAAATGGCAATTTTGGTCACTGTGAGGGTTTAAAAAGTGGTTATTCAACATGAGGCCCGATCCAAATGACATTTTGAATAATTTTTGGTAGAGTCCAAAAAATCAATTATCTGTTAAAAAACGATGACCCCGGACCTGTCGAACGTTCAAAAAAGTGGTCAATATTGATGAAATTTTAACATTTAATCTTTTGACTTTAAATGACTGTTGGATGTGAATTATTACTTTTTCAACTAAAATAAGTGTGTTTAAAGTCATTTCTGTGCCTGAAATTGGTCAAAATTGAAGCTTTTGAGTAAGCGAAAACTCTGTAAAAATGGCAATCTTGGTCACTGTGAGGGTTTAAAAAGTGATTATTCAACATGAGGCCCGATCTAAATGACATTTTGAATCATTTTTGGTAGAGTCCAAAAAATCAATTTTCTGATGAAAAACGATGACCGGACCTGTCGAACGTTCAAAAAAGTGGTCAATATTGATGAAATTTTAACATCTGATCTTTTGACTTTAAATGACTGTTGGATGTGAATTATTACTTTTTCAACTAAAATAAGTGTGTTTAAAGTCATTTCTGTGCCTGAAATTGGTCAAAATTGAAGCTTTTGAGTAAGCAAAACTCTGTAAAAATGGCAATTTTGGTCACTGTGAGGGTTTAAAAAGTGGTTATTCAACATGAGGCCCGATCCAAATGACATTTTGAGTCATTTTTGGTAGAGTCCAAAAAATCTATTTTCTGATGACAAACGATGACCCCGGACCTGTCGAACGTTCAAAAAAGTTGTCAATATTGATAAAATTTTAACATTTAATCTTTTGACTTTAAATGACGGTTGGATGTGAATTATTACTTTTTCAACTAAAATAAGTGTTGTTTAAATTCATTTCTGTGCCTGAAATTGGTCAAAATTGAAGCTTCTGAGTAAGCAAAACTCTGTAAAAATGGCAATTTTGGTCACTGTGAGGGTCTAAAAAGTGGTTATTTAACATGAGGCCTGATCCAAATGACATTTTGAATCATTTTTGGTAGAGTCCAAAAAATCAATTTTCTGTTAAAAAACAATGACCCCGGACCTGTCGAACGTTCAAAAAAGTGGTCAATATTGATGAAATTTTAACATTTAATCTTTTGACTTTAAATGACTGTTGGATGTGAATTATTACTTTTTCAACTAAAATAAGTGTGTTTAAAGTCATTTCTGTGCCTGAAATTGGTCAAAATTGAAGCTTTTGAGTAAGCGAAAACTCTGTAAAAATGGCAATCTTGGTCACTGTGAGGGTTTAAAAAGTGATTATTCAACATGAGGCCCGATCTAAATGACATTTTGAATCATTTTTGGTAGAGTCCAAAAAATCAATTTTCTGATGAAAAACGATGACCGGACCTGTCGAACGTTCAAAAAAGTGGTCAATATTGATGAAATTTTAACATCTGATCTTTTGACTTTAAATGACTGTTGGATGTGAATTATTACTTTTTCAACTAAAATAAGTGTGTTTAAAGTCATTTCTGTGCCTGAAATTGGTCAAAATTGAAGCTTTTGAGTAAGCGAAACTCTGTAAAAATGGCAATTTTGGTCACTGTGAGGGTTTAAAAAGTGGTTATTCAACATGAGGCCCGATCCAAATGACATTTTGAGTCATTTTTGGTAGAGTCCAAAAAATCAATTTTCTGATGACAAACGATGACCCCGGACCTGTCGAACGTTCAAAAAAGTTGTCAATATTGATAAAATTTTAACATTTATTCTTTTGACTTTAAATGACGGTTGGATGTGAATTATTACTTTTTCAACTAAAATAGGTGTTGTTTAAATTCATTTCTGTGCCTGAAATTGGTCAAAATTGAAGCTTTGAGTAAGCAAAACTCTGTAAAAATGGCAATTTTGGTCACTGTGAGGGTCTAAAAAGTGGTTATTTAACATGAGGCCTGATCCAAATGACATTTTGAATAATTTTTGGTAGAGTCCAAAAAATCAATTGTCTGATGAAAAACGATGACCCCAGACCTGTCGAACTTTCAAAAAATGGTCAATATTGATGACAATTTTACATTTAATCTTTTGACTTTAAATGACGGTTGGATGTGAATTATTACTTTTTCAACTAAAATAGGTGTTGTTTAAATTCATTTCTGTGCCTGAAATTGGTCAAAATTGAAGCTTTTGAGTAAGCGAAAACTCTGAAAAAATTGCAATTTTGGTCACTGTGAGGGTTTAAAAAGTGGTTATTCAACATGAGGCCCGATCCAAATGACATTTTGAATCATTTTTGGTAGAGTCCAAAAAATCAATTTTCTGTTAAAAAACGATGACCTGTCGAACGTTCAAAAAAGTGGTCAATATTGATGAAATTTTAACATTTAATCTTTTGACTTTAAATGACTGTTGGATGTGAATTATTACTTTTCCAACTAAAATAAGTGTGTTTAAAGTCATTTCTGTGCCTGAAATTGGTCAAAATTGGAGCTTCTGAGTAAGCAAAACTCTGTGAAAATGGCAATGTTGGTCACTGTAAGGGTTTAAAAAGTAGTTATTCAACATGAGGCCCGATCCAAATGACATTTTGAATCATTTTTGGTAGAGTCCAAAAAATCAATTTTCTGATGAAAAACGATTACCCAGTACCTGTCGAACGTTCAAAAAAGTGGTCAATATTGATGAAATTTTAACATTTAATCTTTTGACTTTAAATGACGGTTGGATGTGAATTATTACTTTTTTTATTAAAATAAGTGTGTTTAAAGTCATTTCTGTGCCTGAAATTGGTCAAAATTGAAGCTTTTGAGTAAGCAAAACTCTGTAAAAATGGCAATTTTGGTCACTGTGAGGGTTTAAAAAGTGGTTATTCAACATGAGGCCCGATCCAAATGACATTTTGAGTCATTTTTGGTAGAGTCTAAAAAATCTATTTTCTGATGAAAAACGATGACCCCGGACCTGTCGAACGTTCAAAAAAGTGGTCAATATTGATGAAATTTTAACATTGAATCTTTTGACTTTAAATGACTGTTGGATGTGAATTATTACTTTTTCAACTAAAATAAGTGTGTTTAAAGTCATTTCTGTGCCTGAAATTGGTCAAAATTGAAGCTTTTGAGTAAGCGAAAACTCTGTAAAAATGGCAATCTTGGTCACTGTGAGGGTTTAAAAAGTGATTATTCAACATGAGGCCCGATCTAAATGACATTTTGAATCATTTTTGGTAGAGTCCAAAAAATCTATTTTCTGATGAAAAACGATGACCGGACCTGTCGAACGTTCAAAAAAGTGGTCAATATTGATGAAATTTTAACATCTGATCTTTTGACTTTAAATGACTGTTGGATGTGAATTATTACTTTTTCAACTAAAATAAGTGTGTTTAAAGTCATTTCTGTGCCTGAAATTGGTCAAAATTGAAGCTTTTGAGTAAGCGAAACTCTGTAAAAATGGCAATTTTGGTCACTGTGAGGGTTTAAAAAGTGGTTATTCAACATGAGGCCCGATCCAAATGACATTTTGAATAATTTTTGGTAGAGTCCAAAAAATCAATTATCTGTTAAAAAACGATGACCCCGGACCTGTCGAACGTTCAAAAAAGTGGTCAATATTGATGAAATTTTAACATTTAATCTTTTGACTTTAAATGACTGTTGGATGTGAATTATTACTTTTTCAACTAAAATAAGTGTGTTTAAAGTCATTTCTGTGCCTGAAATTGGTCAAAATTGAAGCTTTTGAGTAAGCGAAAACTCTGTAAAAATGGCAATCTTGGTCACTGTGAGGGTTTAAAAAGTGATTATTCAACATGAGGCCCGATCTAAATGACATTTTGAATCATTTTTGGTAGAGTCCAAAAAATCAATTTTCTGATGAAAAACGATGACCGGACCTGTCGAACGTTCAAAAAAGTGGTCAATATTGATGAAATTTTAACATCTGATCTTTTGACTTTAAATGACTGTTGGATGTGAATTATTACTTTTTCAACTAAAATAAGTGTGTTTAAAGTCATTTCTGTGCCTGAAATTGGTCAAAATTGAAGCTTTTGAGTAAGCAAAACTCTGTAAAAATGGCAATTTTGGTCACTGTGAGGGTTTAAAAAGTGGTTATTCAACATGAGGCCCGATCCAAATGACATTTTGAGTCATTTTTGGTAGAGTCCAAAAAATCTATTTTCTGATGACAAACGATGACCCCGGACCTGTCGAACGTTCAAAAAAGTTGTCAATATTGATAAAATTTTAACATTTAATCTTTTGACTTTAAATGACGGTTGGATGTGAATTATTACTTTTTCAACTAAAATAAGTGTTGTTTAAATTCATTTCTGTGCCTGAAATTGGTCAAAATTGAAGCTTCTGAGTAAGCAAAACTCTGTAAAAATGGCAATTTTGGTCACTGTGAGGGTCTAAAAAGTGGTTATTTAACATGAGGCCTGATCCAAATGACATTTTGAATCATTTTTGGTAGAGTCCAAAAAATCAATTTTCTGTTAAAAAACAATGACCCCGGACCTGTCGAACGTTCAAAAAAGTGGTCAATATTGATGAAATTTTAACATTTAATCTTTTGACTTTAAATGACTGTTGGATGTGAATTATTACTTTTTCAACTAAAATAAGTGTGTTTAAAGTCATTTCTGTGCCTGAAATTGGTCAAAATTGAAGCTTTTGAGTAAGCGAAAACTCTGTAAAAATGGCAATCTTGGTCACTGTGAGGGTTTAAAAAGTGATTATTCAACATGAGGCCCGATCTAAATGACATTTTGAATCATTTTTGGTAGAGTCCAAAAAATCAATTTTCTGATGAAAAACGATGACCGGACCTGTCGAACGTTCAAAAAAGTGGTCAATATTGATGAAATTTTAACATCTGATCTTTTGACTTTAAATGACTGTTGGATGTGAATTATTACTTTTTCAACTAAAATAAGTGTGTTTAAAGTCATTTCTGTGCCTGAAATTGGTCAAAATTGAAGCTTTTGAGTAAGCGAAACTCTGTAAAAATGGCAATTTTGGTCACTGTGAGGGTTTAAAAAGTGGTTATTCAACATGAGGCCCGATCCAAATGACATTTTGAGTCATTTTTGGTAGAGTCCAAAAAATCAATTTTCTGATGACAAACGATGACCCCGGACCTGTCGAACGTTCAAAAAAGTTGTCAATATTGATAAAATTTTAACATTTATTCTTTTGACTTTAAATGACGGTTGGATGTGAATTATTACTTTTTCAACTAAAATAGGTGTTGTTTAAATTCATTTCTGTGCCTGAAATTGGTCAAAATTGAAGCTTTGAGTAAGCAAAACTCTGTAAAAATGGCAATTTTGGTCACTGTGAGGGTCTAAAAAGTGGTTATTTAACATGAGGCCTGATCCAAATGACATTTTGAATAATTTTTGGTAGAGTCCAAAAAATCAATTGTCTGATGAAAAACGATGACCCCGGACATGTCGAACTTTCAAAAAATGGTCAATATTGATGACAATTTTACATTTAATCTTTTGACTTTAAATGACGGTTGGATGTGAATTATTACTTTTTCAACTAAAATAAGTGTGTTTAAAGTCATTTCTGTGCCTGAAATTGGTCAAAATTGAAGCTTTTGAGTAAGCGAAAACTCTGAAAAAATGGCAATTTTGGTCACTGTGAGGGTTTAAAAAGTGGTTATTCAACATGAGGCCCGATCCAAATGACATTTTGAATCATTTTTGGTAGAGTCCAAAAAATCAATTTTCTGTTAAAAAACGATGACCTGTCGAACGTTCAAAAAAGTGGTCAATATTGATGAAATTTTAACATTTAATCTTTTGACTTTAAATGACTGTTGGATGTGAATTATTACTTTTCCAACTAAAATAAGTGTGTTTAAAGTCATTTCTGTGCCTGAAATTGGTCAAAATTGGAGCTTCTGAGTAAGCAAAACTCTGTGAAAATGGCAATGTTGGTCACTGTAAGGGTTTAAAAAGTAGTTATTCAACATGAGGCCCGATCCAAATGACATTTTGAATCATTTTTGGTAGAGTCCAAAAAATCAATTTTCTGATGAAAAACGATTACCCAGTACCTGTCGAACGTTCAAAAAAGTGGTCAATATTGATGAAATTTTAACATTTAATCTTTTGACTTTAAATGACGGTTGGATGTGAATTATTACTTTTTTTATTAAAATAAGTGTGTTTAAAGTCATTTCTGTGCCTGAAATTGGTCAAAATTGGAGCTTCTGAGTAAGCAAAACTCTGTGAAAATGGCAATGTTGGTCACTGTAAGGGTTTAAAAAGTAGTTATTCAACATGAGGCCCGATCCAAATGACATTTTGAATCATTTTTGGTAGAGTCCAAAAAATCAATTTTCTGATGAAAAACGATTACCCAGTACCTGTCGAACGTTCAAAAAAGTGGTCAATATTGATGAAATTTTAACATTTAATCTTTTGACTTTAAATGACGGTTGGATGTGAATTATTACTTTTTTTATTAAAATAAGTGTGTTTAAAGTCATTTCTGTGCCTGAAATTGGTCAAAATTGAAGCTTTTGAGTAAGCAAAACTCTGTAAAAATGGCAATTTTGGTCACTGTGAGGGTTTAAAAAGTGGTTATTCAACATGAGGCCCGATCCAAATCACATTTTGAGTCATTTTTGGTAGAGTCTAAAAAATCTATTTTCTGATGACAAACGATGACCCCGGACCTGTCGAACGTTCAAAAAAGTTGTCAATATTGATAAAATTTTAACATTTAATCTTTTGAATTTAAATGACGGTTTGATGTGAATTATTACTTTTTCAACTAAAATAAGTGTTGTTTAAATTCATTTCTGTGCCTGAAATTGGTCAAAATTGAAGCTTCTGAGTAAGCAAAACTCTGTAAAAATGGCAATTTTGGTCACTGTGAGGGTCTAAAAAGTGGTTATTTAACATGAGGCCTGATCCAAATGACATTTTGAATAATTTTTGGTAGAGTCCAAAAAATCAATTGTCTGATGAAAAACGATGACCCCAGACCTGTCGAACTTTCAAAAAATGGTCAATATTGATGACAATTTTACATTTAATCTTTTGACTTTAAATGACGGTTGGTTGTGAATTATTACTTTTTCAACTAAAATAAGTGTGTTTAAAGTCATTTCTGTGCCTGAAATTGGTCAACATTGAAGCTTTTGAGTAAGCGAAAACTCTGAAAAAATGGCAATTTTGGTCACTGTGAGGGTTTAAAAAGTGGTTATTCAACATGAGGCCCGATCCAAATGACATTTTGAATCATTTTTGGTAGAGTCCAAAAAATCAATTTTCTGTTAAAAAACGATGACCCCGGACCTGTCGAACGTTCAAAAAAGTGGTCAATATTGATGAAATTTTAACATTGAATCTTTTGACTTTAAATGACTGTTGGATGTGAATTATTACTTTTTCAACTAAAATAAGTGTGTTTAAAGTCATTTCTGTGCCTGAAATTGGTCAAAATTGAAGCTTTTGAGTAAGCGAAAACTCTGTAAAAATGGCAATCTTGGTCACTGTGAGGGTTTAAAAAGTGATTATTCAACATGAGGCCCGATCTAAATGACATTTTGAATCATTTTTGGTAGAGTCCAAAAAATCTATTTTCTGATGAAAAACGATGACCGGACCTGTCGAACGTTCAAAAAAGTGGTCAATATTGATGAAATTTTAACATCTGATCTTTTGACTTTAAATGACTGTTGGATGTGAATTATTACTTTTTCAACTAAAATAAGTGTGTTTAAAGTCATTTCTGTGCCTGAAATTGGTCAAAATTGAAGCTTTTGAGTAAGCGAAACTCTGTAAAAATGGCAATTTTGGTCACTGTGAGGGTTTAAAAAGTGGTTATTCAACATGAGGCCCGATCCAAATGACATTTTGAATAATTTTTGGTAGAGTCCAAAAAATCAATTTTCTGATGAAAAACGATGACCGGACCTGTCGAATGTTCAAAAAAGTGGTAAATATTGATGAAATTTTAACATCTAATCTTTTGACTTTAAATGACTGTTGGGTGTGAATTATTACTTTTTCAACTAAAATAAGTGTGTTTAAAGTCATTTCTGTGCCTGAAATTGGTCAAAATTGAAGCTTTTGAGTAAGCGAAAACTCTGTAAAAATGGCAATCTTGGTCACTGTGAGGGTTTAAAAAGTGATTATTCAACATGAGGCCCGATCTAAATGACATTTTGAATCATTTTTGGTAGAGTCCAAAAAATCAATTTTCTGATGAAAAACGATGACCGGACCTGTCGAACGTTCAAAAAAGTGGTCAATATTGATGAAATTTTAACATCTGATCTTTTGACTTTAAATGACTGTTGGATGTGAATTATTACTTTTTCAACTAAAATAAGTGTGTTTAAAGTCATTTCTGTGCCTGAAATTGGTCAAAATTGAAGCTTTTGAGTAAGCAAAACTCTGTAAAAATGGCAATTTTGGTCACTGTGAGGGTTTAAAAAGTGGTTATTCAACATGAGGCCCGATCCAAATGACATTTTGAGTCATTTTTGGTAGAGTCCAAAAAATCTATTTTCTGATGACAAACGATGACCCCGGACCTGTCGAACGTTCAAAAAAGTTGTCAATATTGATAAAATTTTAACATTTAATCTTTTGACTTTAAATGACGGTTGGATGTGAATTATTACTTTTTCAACTAAAATAAGTGTTGTTTAAATTCATTTCTGTGCCTGAAATTGGTCAAAATTGAAGCTTCTGAGTAAGCAAAACTCTGTAAAAATGGCAATTTTGGTCACTGTGAGGGTCTAAAAAGTGGTTATTTAACATGAGGCCTGATCCAAATGACATTTTGAATCATTTTTGGTAGAGTCCAAAAAATCAATTTTCTGTTAAAAAACGATGACCCCGGACCTGTCGAACGTTCAAAAAAGTGGTCAATATTGATGAAATTTTAACATCTGATCTTTTGACTTTAAATGACTGTTGGATGTGAATTATTACTTTTTCAACTAAAATAAGTGTGTTTAAAGTCATTTCTGTGCCTGAAATTGGTCAAAATTGAAGCTTTTGAGTAAGCGAAACTCTGTAAAAATGGCAATTTTGGTCACTGTGAGGGTTTAAAAAGTGGTTATTCAACATGAGGCCCGATCCAAATGACATTTTGAGTCATTTTTGGTAGAGTCCAAAAAATCAATTTTCTGATGACAAACGATGACCCCGGACCTGTCGAACGTTCAAAAAAGTTGTCAATATTGATAAAATTTTAACATTTATTCTTTTGACTTTAAATGACGGTTGGATGTGAATTATTACTTTTTCAACTAAAATAGGTGTTGTTTAAATTCATTTCTGTGCCTGAAATTGGTCAAAATTGAAGCTTTGAGTAAGCAAAACTCTGTAAAAATGGCAATTTTGGTCACTGTGAGGGTCTAAAAAGTGGTTATTTAACATGAGGCCTGATCCAAATGACATTTTGAATAATTTTTGGTAGAGTCCAAAAAATCAATTGTCTGATGAAAAACGATGACCCCGGACATGTCGAACTTTCAAAAAATGGTCAATATTGATGACAATTTTACATTTAATCTTTTGACTTTAAATGACGGTTGGATGTGAATTATTACTTTTTCAACTAAAATAAGTGTGTTTAAAGTCATTTCTGTGCCTGAAATTGGTCAAAATTGAAGCTTTTGAGTAAGCGAAAACTCTGAAAAAATGGCAATTTTGGTCACTGTGAGGGTTTAAAAAGTGGTTATTCAACATGAGGCCCGATCCAAATGACATTTTGAATCATTTTTGGTAGAGTCCAAAAAATCAATTTTCTGTTAAAAAACGATGACCTGTCGAACGTTCAAAAAAGTGGTCAATATTGATGAAATTTTAACATTTAATCTTTTGACTTTAAATGACTGTTGGATGTGAATTATTACTTTTCCAACTAAAATAAGTGTGTTTAAAGTCATTTCTGTGCCTGAAATTGGTCAAAATTGGAGCTTCTGAGTAAGCAAAACTCTGTGAAAATGGCAATGTTGGTCACTGTAAGGGTTTAAAAAGTAGTTATTCAACATGAGGCCCGATCCAAATGACATTTTGAATCATTTTTGGTAGAGTCCAAAAAATCAATTTTCTGATGAAAAACGATTACCCAGTACCTGTCGAACGTTCAAATAAGTGGTCAATATTGATGAAATTTTAACATTTAATCTTTTGACTTTAAATGACGGTTGGATGTGAATTATTACTTTTTTTATTAAAATAAGTGTGTTTAAAGTCATTTCTGTGCCTGAAATTGGTCAAAATTGGAGCTTCTGAGTAAGCAAAACTCTGTGAAAATGGCAATGTTGGTCACTGTAAGGGTTTAAAAAGTAGTTATTCAACATGAGGCCCGATCCAAATGACATTTTGAATCATTTTTGGTAGAGTCCAAAAAATCAATTTTCTGATGAAAAACGATTACCCAGTACCTGTCGAACGTTCAAAAAAGTGGTCAATATTGATGAAATTTTAACATTTAATCTTTTGACTTTAAATGACGGTTGGATGTGAATTATTACTTTTTTTATTAAAATAAGTGTGTTTAAAGTCATTTCTGTGCCTGAAATTGGTCAAAATTGAAGCTTTTGAGTAAGCAAAACTCTGTAAAAATGGCAATTTTGGTCACTGTGAGGGTTTAAAAAGTGGTTATTCAACATGAGGCCCGATCCAAATGACATTTTGAGTCATTTTTGGTAGAGTCTAAAAAATCTATTTTCTGATGACAAACGATGACCCCGGACCTGTCGAACGTTCAAAAAAGTTGTCAATATTGATAAAATTTTAACATTTAATCTTTTGAATTTAAATGACGGTTTGATGTGAATTATTACTTTTTCAACTAAAATAAGTGTTGTTTAAATTCATTTCTGTGCCTGAAATTGGTCAAAATTGAAGCTTCTGAGTAAGCAAAACTCTGTAAAAATGGCAATTTTGGTCACTGTGAGGGTCTAAAAAGTGGTTATTTAACATGAGGCCTGATCCAAATGACATTTTGAATAATTTTTGGTAGAGTCCAAAAAATCAATTGTCTGATGAAAAACGATGACCCCAGACCTGTCGAACTTTCAAAAAATGGTCAATATTGATGACAATTTTACATTTAATCTTTTGACTTTAAATGACGGTTGGTTGTGAATTATTACTTTTTCAACTAAAATAAGTGTGTTTAAAGTCATTTCTGTGCCTGAAATTGGTCAACATTGAAGCTTTTGAGTAAGCGAAAACTCTGAAAAAATGGCAATTTTGGTCACTGTGAGGGTTTAAAAAGTGGTTATTCAACATGAGGCCCGATCCAAATGACATTTTGAATCATTTTTGGTAGAGTCCAAAAAATCAATTTTCTGTTAAAAAACGATGACCTGTCGAACGTTCAAAAAAGTGGTCAATATTGATGAAATTTTAACATTTAATCTTTTGACTTTAAATGACTGTTGGATGTGAATTATTACTTTTCCAACTAAAATAAGTGTGTTTAAAGTCATTTCTGTGCCTGAAATTGGTCAAAATTGGAGCTTCTGAGTAAGCAAAACTCTGTGAAAATGGCAATGTTGGTCACTGTAAGGGTTTAAAAAGTAGTTATTCAACATGAGGCCCGATCCAAATGACATTTTGAATCATTTTTGGTAGAGTCCAAAAAATCAATTTTCTGATGAAAAACGATTACCCAGTACCTGTCGAACGTTCAAAAAAGTGGTCAATATTGATGAAATTTTAACATTTAATCTTTTGACTTTAAATGACTGTTGGATGTGAATTATTACTTTTTCAACTAAAATAAGTGTGTTTAAAGTCATTTCTGTGCCTGAAATTGGTCAAAATTGAAGCTTTTGAGTAAGCGAAACTCTGTAAAAATGGCAATTTTGGTCACTGTGAGGGTTTAAAAAGTGGTTATTCAACATGAGGCCCGATCCAAATGACATTTTGAGTCATTTTTGGTAGAGTCCAAAAAATCAATTTTCTGATGACAAACGATGACCCCGGACCTGTCGAACGTTCAAAAAAGTTGTCAATATTGATAAAATTTTAACATTTATTCTTTTGACTTTAAATGACGGTTGGATGTGAATTATTACTTTTTCAACTAAAATAGGTGTTGTTTAAATTCATTTCTGTGCCTGAAATTGGTCAAAATTGAAGCTTTGAGTAAGCAAAACTCTGTAAAAATGGCAATTTTGGTCACTGTGAGGGTCTAAAAAGTGGTTATTTAACATGAGGCCTGATCCAAATGACATTTTGAATAATTTTTGGTAGAGTCCAAAAAATCAATTGTCTGATGAAAAACGATGACCCCGGACATGTCGAACTTTCAAAAAATGGTCAATATTGATGACAATTTTACATTTAATCTTTTGACTTTAAATGACGGTTGGATGTGAATTATTACTTTTTCAACTAAAATAAGTGTGTTTAAAGTCATTTCTGTGCCTGAAATTGGTCAAAATTGAAGCTTTTGAGTAAGCGAAAACTCTGAAAAAATGGCAATTTTGGTCACTGTGAGGGTTTAAAAAGTGGTTATTCAACATGAGGCCCGATCCAAATGACATTTTGAATCATTTTTGGTAGAGTCCAAAAAATCAATTTTCTGTTAAAAAACGATGACCTGTCGAACGTTCAAAAAAGTGGTCAATATTGATGAAATTTTAACATTTAATCTTTTGACTTTAAATGACTGTTGGATGTGAATTATTACTTTTCCAACTAAAATAAGTGTGTTTAAAGTCATTTCTGTGCCTGAAATTGGTCAAAATTGGAGCTTCTGAGTAAGCAAAACTCTGTGAAAATGGCAATGTTGGTCACTGTAAGGGTTTAAAAAGTAGTTATTCAACATGAGGCCCGATCCAAATGACATTTTGAATCATTTTTGGTAGAGTCCAAAAAATCAATTTTCTGATGAAAAACGATTACCCAGTACCTGTCGAACGTTCAAAAAAGTGGTCAATATTGATGAAATTTTAACATTTAATCTTTTGACTTTAAATGACGGTTGGATGTGAATTATTACTTTTTTTATTAAAATAAGTGTGTTTAAAGTCATTTCTGTGCCTGAAATTGGTCAAAATTGGAGCTTCTGAGTAAGCAAAACTCTGTGAAAATGGCAATGTTGGTCACTGTAAGGGTTTAAAAAGTAGTTATTCAACACGAGGCCCGATCCAAATGACATTTTGAATCATTTTTGGTAGAGTCCAAAAAATCAATTTTCTGATGAAAAACGATTACCCAGTACCTGTCGAACGTTCAAAAAAGTGGTCAATATTGATGAAATTTTAACATTTAATCTTTTGACTTTAAATGACGGTTGGATGTGAATTATTACTTTTTTTATTAAAATAAGTGTGTTTAAAGTCATTTCTGTGCCTGAAATTGGTCAAAATTGAAGCTTTTGAGTAAGCAAAACTCTGTAAAAATGGCAATTTTGGTCACTGTGAGGGTTTAAAAAGTGGTTATTCAACATGAGGCCCGATCCAAATGACATTTTGAGTCATTTTTGGTAGAGTCTAAAAAATCTATTTTCTGATGACAAACGATGACCCCGGACCTGTCGAACGTTCAAAAAAGTTGTCAATATTGATAAAATTTTAACATTTAATCTTTTGAATTTAAATGACGGTTTGATGTGAATTATTACTTTTTCAACTAAAATAAGTGTTGTTTAAATTCATTTCTGTGCCTGAAATTGGTCAAAATTGAAGCTTCTGAGTAAGCAAAACTCTGTAAAAATGGCAATTTTGGTCACTGTGAGGGTCTAAAAAGTGGTTATTTAACATGAGGCCTGATCCAAATGACATTTTGAATAATTTTTGGTAGAGTCCAAAAAATCAATTGTCTGATGAAAAACGATGACCCCAGACCTGTCGAACTTTCAAAAAATGGTCAATATTGATGACAATTTTACATTTAATCTTTTGACTTTAAATGACGGTTGGTTGTGAATTATTACTTTTTCAACTAAAATAAGTGTGTTTAAAGTCATTTCTGTGCCTGAAATTGGTCAACATTGAAGCTTTTGAGTAAGCGAAAACTCTGAAAAAATGGCAATTTTGGTCACTGTGAGGGTTTAAAAAGTGGTTATTCAACATGAGGCCCGATCCAAATGACATTTTGAATCATTTTTGGTAGAGTCCAAAAAATCAATTTTCTGTTAAAAAACGATGACCCCGGACCTGTCGAACGTTCAAAAAAGTGGTCAATATTGATGAAATTTTAACATTGAATCTTTTGACTTTAAATGACTGTTGGATGTGAATTATTACTTTTTCAACTAAAATAAGTGTGTTTAAAGTCATTTCTGTGCCTGAAATTGGTCAAAATTGAAGCTTTTGAGTAAGCGAAAACTCTGTAAAAATGGCAATCTTGGTCACTGTGAGGGTTTAAAAAGTGATTATTCAACATGAGGCCCGATCTAAATGACATTTTGAATCATTTTTGGTAGAGTCCAAAAAATCTATTTTCTGATGAAAAACGATGACCGGACCTGTCGAACGTTCAAAAAAGTGGTCAATATTGATGAAATTTTAACATCTGATCTTTTGACTTTAAATGACTGTTGGATGTGAATTATTACTTTTTCAACTAAAATAAGTGTGTTTAAAGTCATTTCTGTGCCTGAAATTGGTCAAAATTGAAGCTTTTGAGTAAGCGAAACTCTGTAAAAATGGCAATTTTGGTCACTGTGAGGGTTTAAAAAGTGGTTATTCAACATGAGGCCCGATCCAAATGACATTTTGAATAATTTTTGGTAGAGTCCAAAAAATCAATTATCTGTTAAAAAACGATGACCCCGGACCTGTCGAACGTTCAAAAAAGTGGTCAATATTGATGAAATTTTAACATTTAATCTTTTGACTTTAAATGACTGTTGGATGTGAATTATTACTTTTTCAACTAAAATAAGTGTGTTTAAAGTCATTTCTGTGCCTGAAATTGGTCAAAATTGAAGCTTTTGAGTAAGCGAAAACTCTGTAAAAATGGCAATCTTGGTCACTGTGAGGGTTTAAAAAGTGATTATTCAACATGAGGCCCGATCTAAATGACATTTTGAATCATTTTTGGTAGAGTCCAAAAAATCAATTTTCTGATGAAAAACGATGACCGGACCTGTCGAACGTTCAAAAAAGTGGTCAATATTGATGAAATTTTAACATCTGATCTTTTGACTTTAAATGACTGTTGGATGTGAATTATTACTTTTTCAACTAAAATAAGTGTGTTTAAAGTCATTTCTGTGCCTGAAATTGGTCAAAATTGAAGCTTTTGAGTAAGCAAAACTCTGTAAAAATGGCAATTTTGGTCACTGTGAGGGTTTAAAAAGTGGTTATTCAACATGAGGCCCGATCCAAATGACATTTTGAGTCATTTTTGGTAGAGTCCAAAAAATCTATTTTCTGATGACAAACGATGACCCCGGACCTGTCGAACGTTCAAAAAAGTTGTCAATATTGATAAAATTTTAACATTTAATCTTTTGACTTTAAATGACGGTTGGATGTGAATTATTACTTTTTCAACTAAAATAAGTGTTGTTTAAATTCATTTCTGTGCCTGAAATTGGTCAAAATTGAAGCTTCTGAGTAAGCAAAACTCTGTAAAAATGGCAATTTTGGTCACTGTGAGGGTCTAAAAAGTGGTTATTTAACATGAGGCCTGATCCAAATGACATTTTGAATAATTTTTGGTAGAGTCCAAAAAATCAATTGTCTGATGAAAAACGATGACCCCGGACATGTCGAACTTTCAAAAAATGGTCAATATTGATGACAATTTTACATTTAATCTTTTGACTTTAAATGACGGTTGGATGTGAATTATTACTTTTTCAACTAAAATAAGTGTGTTTAAAGTCATTTCTGTGCCTGAAATTGGTCAAAATTGAAGCTTTTGAGTAAGCGAAAACTCTGAAAAAATGGCAATTTTGGTCACTGTGAGGGTTTAAAAAGTGGTTATTCAACATGAGGCCCGATCCAAATGACATTTTGAATCATTTTTGGTAGAGTCCAAAAAATCAATTTTCTGTTAAAAAACGATGACCTGTCGAACGTTCAAAAAAGTGGTCAATATTGATGAAATTTTAACATTTAATCTTTTGACTTTAAATGACTGTTGGATGTGAATTATTACTTTTCCAACTAAAATAAGTGTGTTTAAAGTCATTTCTGTGCCTGAAATTGGTCAAAATTGGAGCTTCTGAGTAAGCAAAACTCTGTGAAAATGGCAATGTTGGTCACTGTAAGGGTTTAAAAAGTAGTTATTCAACATGAGGCCCGATCCAAATGACATTTTGAATCATTTTTGGTAGAGTCCAAAAAATCAATTTTCTGATGAAAAACGATTACCCAGTACCTGTCGAACGTTCAAAAAAGTGGTCAATATTGATGAAATTTTAACATTTAATCTTTTGACTTTAAATGACGGTTGGATGTGAATTATTACTTTTTTTATTAAAATAAGTGTGTTTAAAGTCATTTCTGTGCCTGAAATTGGTCAAAATTGGAGCTTCTGAGTAAGCAAAACTCTGTGAAAATGGCAATGTTGGTCACTGTAAGGGTTTAAAAAGTAGTTATTCAACATGAGGCCCGATCCAAATGACATTTTGAATCATTTTTGGTAGAGTCCAAAAAATCAATTTTCTGATGAAAAACGATTACCCAGTACCTGTCGAACGTTCAAAAAAGTGGTCAATATTGATGAAATTTTAACATTTAATCTTTTGACTTTAAATGACGGTTGGATGTGAATTATTACTTTTTTTATTAAAATAAGTGTGTTTAAAGTCATTTCTGTGCCTGAAATTGGTCAAAATTGAAGCTTTTGAGTAAGCAAAACTCTGTAAAAATGGCAATTTTGGTCACTGTGAGGGTTTAAAAAGTGGTTATTCAACATGAGGCCCGATCCAAATGACATTTTGAGTCATTTTTGGTAGAGTCTATAAAATCTATTTTCTGATGACAAACGATGACCCCGGACCTGTCGAACGTTCAAAAAAGTTGTCAATATTGATAAAATTTTAACATTTAATCTTTTGAATTTAAATGACGGTTTGATGTGAATTATTACTTTTTCAACTAAAATAAGTGTTGTTTAAATTCATTTCTGTGCCTGAAATTGGTCAAAATTGAAGCTTCTGAGTAAGCAAAACTCTGTAAAAATGGCAATTTTGGTCACTGTGAGGGTCTAAAAAGTGGTTATTTAACATGAGGCCTGATCCAAATGACATTTTGAATAATTTTTGGTAGAGTCCAAAAAATCAATTGTCTGATGAAAAACGATGACCCCAGACCTGTCGAACTTTCAAAAAATGGTCAATATTGATGACAATTTTACATTTAATCTTTTGACTTTAAATGACGGTTGGTTGTGAATTATTACTTTTTCAACTAAAATAAGTGTGTTTAAAGTCATTTCTGTGCCTGAAATTGGTCAACATTGAAGCTTTTGAGTAAGCGAAAACTCTGAAAAAATGGCAATTTTGGTCACTGTGAGGGTTTAAAAAGTGGTTATTCAACATGAGGCCCGATCCAAATGACATTTTGAATCATTTTTGGTAGAGTCCAAAAAATCAATTTTCTGTTAAAAAACGATGACCCCGGACCTGTCGAACGTTCAAAAAAGTGGTCAATATTGATGAAATTTTAACATTGAATCTTTTGACTTTAAATGACTGTTGGATGTGAATTATTACTTTTTCAACTAAAATAAGTGTGTTTAAAGTCATTTCTGTGCCTGAAATTGGTCAAAATTGAAGCTTTTGAGTAAGCGAAAACTCTGTAAAAATGGCAATCTTGGTCACTGTGAGGGTTTAAAAAGTGATTATTCAACATGAGGCCCGATCTAAATGACATTTTGAATCATTTTTGGTAGAGTCCAAAAAATCTATTTTCTGATGAAAAACGATGACCGGACCTGTCGAACGTTCAAAAAAGTGGTCAATATTGATGAAATTTTAACATCTGATCTTTTGACTTTAAATGACGGTTGGATGTGAATTATTACTTTTTCAACTAAAATAAGTGTTGTTTAAATTCATTTCTGTGCCTGAAATTGGTCAAAATTGAAGCTTCTGAGTAAGCAAAACTCTGTAAAAATGGCAATTTTGGTCACTGTGAGGGTCTAAAAAGTGGTTATTTAACATGAGGCCTGATCCAAATGACATTTTGAATCATTTTTGGTAGAGTCCAAAAAATCAATTTTCTGTTAAAAAACGATGACCCCGGACCTGTCGAACGTTCAAAAAAGTGGTCAATATTGATGAAATTTTAACATTTAATCTTTTGACTTTAAATGACTGTTGGATGTGAATTATTACTTTTTCAACTAAAATAAGTGTGTTTAAAGTCATTTCTGTGCCTGAAATTGGTCAAAATTGAAGCTTTTGAGTAAGCGAAAACTCTGTAAAAATGGCAATCTTGGTCACTGTGAGGGTTTAAAAAGTGATTATTCAACATGAGGCCCGATCTAAATGACATTTTGAATCATTTTTGGTAGAGTCCAAAAAATCAATTTTCTGATGAAAAACGATGACCGGACCTGTCGAACGTTCAAAAAAGTGGTCAATATTGATGAAATTTTAACATCTGATCTTTTGACTTTAAATGACTGTTGGATGTGAATTATTACTTTTTCAACTAAAATAAGTGTGTTTAAAGTCATTTCTGTGCCTGAAATTGGTCAAAATTGAAGCTTTTGAGTAAGCGAAACTCTGTAAAAATGGCAATTTTGGTCACTGTGAGGGTTTAAAAAGTGGTTATTCAACATGAGGCCCGATCCAAATGACATTTTGAGTCATTTTTGGTAGAGTCCAAAAAATCAATTTTCTGATGACAAACGATGACCCCGGACCTGTCGAACGTTCAAAAAAGTTGTCAATATTGATAAAATTTTAACATTTATTCTTTTGACTTTAAATGACGGTTGGATGTGAATTATTACTTTTTCAACTAAAATAGGTGTTGTTTAAATTCATTTCTGTGCCTGAAATTGGTCAAAATTGAAGCTTTGAGTAAGCAAAACTCTGTAAAAATGGCAATTTTGGTCACTGTGAGGGTCTAAAAAGTGGTTATTTAACATGAGGCCTGATCCAAATGACATTTTGAATAATTTTTGGTAGAGTCCAAAAAATCAATTGTCTGATGAAAAACGATGACCCCAGACCTGTCGAACTTTCAAAAAATGGTCAATATTGATGACAATTTTACATTTAATCTTTTGACTTTAAATGACGGTTGGTTGTTAATTATTACTTTTTCAACTAAAATAAGTGTGTTTAAAGTCATTTCTGTGCCTGAAATTGGTCAACATTGAAGCTTTTGAGTAAGCGAAAACTCTGAAAAAATGGCAATTTTGGTCACTGTGAGGGTTTAAAAAGTGGTTATTCAACATGAGGCCCGATCCAAATGACATTTTGAATCATTTTTGGTAGAGTCCAAAAAATCAATTTTCTGTTAAAAAACGATGACCCCGGACCTGTCGAACGTTCAAAAAAGTGGTCAATATTGATGAAATTTTAACATTGAATCTTTTGACTTTAAATGACTGTTGGATGTGAATTATTACTTTTTCAACTAAAATAAGTGTGTTTAAAGTCATTTCTGTGCCTGAAATTGGTCAAAATTGAAGCTTTTGAGTAAGCGAAAACTCTGTAAAAATGGCAATCTTGGTCACTGTGAGGGTTTAAAAAGTGATTATTCAACATGAGGCCCGATCTAAATGACATTTTGAATCATTTTTGGTAGAGTCCAAAAAATCTATTTTCTGATGAAAAACGCGAACGTTCAAAAAAGTGGTCAATATTGATGAAATTTTAACATCTGATCTTTTGACTTTAAATGACTGTTGGATGTGAATTATTACTTTTTCAACTAAAATAAGTGTGTTTAAAGTCATTTCTGTGCCTGAAATTGGTCAAAATTGAAGCTTTTGAGTAAGCGAAACTCTGTAAAAATGGCAATTTTGGTCACTGTGAGGGTTTAAAAAGTGGTTATTCAACATGAGGCCCGATCCAAATGACATTTTGAATAATTTTTGGTAGAGTCCAAAAAATCAATTATCTGTTAAAAAACGATGACCCCGGACCTGTCGAACGTTCAAAAAAGTGGTCAATATTGATGAAATTTTAACATTTAATCTATTGACTTTAAATGACTGTTGGATGTGAATTATTACTTTTTCAACTAAAATAAGTGTGTTTAAAGTCATTTCTGTGCCTGAAATTGGTCAAAATTGAAGCTTTTGAGTAAGCGAAAACTCTGTAAAAATGGCAATCTTGGTCACTGTGAGGGTTTAAAAAGTGATTATTCAACATGAGGCCCGATCTAAATGACATTTTGAATCATTTTTGGTAGAGTCCAAAAAATCAATTTTCTGATGAAAAACGATGACCGGACCTGTCGAACGTTCAAAAAAGTGGTCAATATTGATGAAATTTTAACATCTGATCTTTTGACTTTAAATGACTGTTGGATGTGAATTATTACTTTTTCAACTAAAATAAGTGTGTTTAAAGTCATTTCTGTGCCTGAAATTGGTCAAAATTGAAGCTTTTGAGTAAGCAAAACTCTGTAAAAATGGCAATTTTGGTCACTGTGAGGGTTTAAAAAGTGGTTATTCAACATGAGGCCCGATCCAAATGACATTTTGAGTCATTTTTGGTAGAGTCCAAAAAATCTATTTTCTGATGACAAACGATGACCCCGGACCTGTCGAACGTTCAAAAAAGTTGTCAATATTGATAAAATTTTAACATTTAATCTTTTGACTTTAAATGACGGTTGGATGTGAATTATTACTTTTTCAACTAAAATAAGTGTTGTTTAAATTCATTTCTGTGCCTGAAATTGGTCAAAATTGAAGCTTCTGAGTAAGCAAAACTCTGTAAAAATGGCAATTTTGGTCACTGTGAGGGTCTAAAAAGTGGTTATTTAACATGAGGCCTGATCCAAATGACATTTTGAATCATTTTTGGTAGAGTCCAAAAAATCAATTTTCTGTTAAAAAACGATGACCCCGGACCTGTCGAACGTTCAAAAAAGTGGTCAATATTGATGAAATTTTAACATTTAATCTTTTGACTTTAAATGACTGTTGGATGTGAATTATTACTTTTTCAACTAAAATAAGTGTGTTTAAAGTCATTTCTGTGCCTGAAATTGGTCAAAATTGAAGCTTCTGAGTAAGCAAAACTCTGTAAAAATGGCAATTTTGGTCACTGTGAGGGTCTAAAAAGTGGTTATTTAACATGAGGCCTGATCCAAATGACATTTTGAATAATTTTTGGTAGAGTCCAAAAAATCAATTGTCTGATGAAAAACGATGACCCCAGACCTGTCGAACTTTCAAAAAATGGTCAATATTGATGACAATTTTACATTTAATCTTTTGACTTTAAATGACGGTTGGTTGTGAATTATTACTTTTTCAACTAAAATAAGTGTGTTTAAAGTCATTTCTGTGCCTGAAATTGGTCAACATTGAAGCTTTTGAGTAAGCGAAAACTCTGAAAAAATGGCAATTTTGGTCACTGTGAGGGTTTAAAAAGTGGTTATTCAACATGAGGCCCGATCCAAATGACATTTTGAATCATTTTTGGTAGAGTCCAAAAAATCAATTTTCTGTTAAAAAACGATGACCCCGGACCTGTCGAACGTTCAAAAAAGTGGTCAATATTGATGAAATTTTAACATTGAATCTTTTGACTTTAAATGACTGTTGGATGTGAATTATTACTTTTTCAACTAAAATAAGTGTGTTTAAAGTCATTTCTGTGCCTGAAATTGGTCAAAATTGAAGCTTTTGAGTAAGCGAAAACTCTGTAAAAATGGCAATCTTGGTCACTGTGAGGGTTTAAAAAGTGATTATTCAACATGAGGCCCGATCTAAATGACATTTTGAATCATTTTTGGTAGAGTCCAAAAAATCTATTTTCTGATGAAAAACGATGACCGGACCTGTCGAACGTTCAAAAAAGTGGTCAATATTGATGAAATTTTAACATCTGATCTTTTGACTTTAAATGACTGTTGGATGTGAATTATTACTTTTTCAACTAAAATAAGTGTGTTTAAAGTCATTTCTGTGCCTGAAATTGGTCAAAATTGAAGCTTTTGAGTAAGCGAAACTCTGTAAAAATGGCAATTTTGGTCACTGTGAGGGTTTAAAAAGTGGTTATTCAACATGAGGCCCGATCCAAATGACATTTTGAATAATTTTTGGTAGAGTCCAAAAAATCAATTTTCTGATGAAAAACGATGACCGGACCTGTCGAATGTTCAAAAAAGTGGTAAATATTGATGAAATTTTAACATCTAATCTTTTGACTTTAAATGACTGTTGGGTGTGAATTATTACTTTTTCAACTAAAATAAGTGTGTTTAAAGTCATTTCTGTGCCTGAAATTGGTCAAAATTGAAGCTTTTGAGTAAGCGAAAACTCTGTAAAAATGGCAATCTTGGTCACTGTGAGGGTTTAAAAAGTGATTATTCAACATGAGGCCCGATCTAAATGACATTTTGAATCATTTTTGGTAGAGTCCAAAAAATCAATTTTCTGATGAAAAACGATGACCGGACCTGTCGAACGTTCAAAAAAGTGGTCAATATTGATGAAATTTTAACATCTGATCTTTTGACTTTAAATGACTGTTGGATGTGAATTATTACTTTTTCAACTAAAATAAGTGTGTTTAAAGTCATTTCTGTGCCTGAAATTGGTCAAAATTGAAGCTTTTGAGTAAGCAAAACTCTGTAAAAATGGCAATTTTGGTCACTGTGAGGGTTTAAAAAGTGGTTATTCAACATGAGGCCCGATCCAAATGACATTTTGAGTCATTTTTGGTAGAGTCCAAAAAATCTATTTTCTGATGACAAACGATGACCCCGGACCTGTCGAACGTTCAAAAAAGTTGTCAATATTGATAAAATTTTAACATTTAATCTTTTGACTTTAAATGACGGTTGGATGTGAATTATTACTTTTTCAACTAAAATAAGTGTTGTTTAAATTCATTTCTGTGCCTGAAATTGGTCAAAATTGAAGCTTCTGAGTAAGCAAAACTCTGTAAAAATGGCAATTTTGGTCACTGTGAGGGTCTAAAAAGTGGTTATTTAACATGAGGCCTGATCCAAATGACATTTTGAATCATTTTTGGTAGAGTCCAAAAAATCAATTTTCTGTTAAAAAACGATGACCCCGGACCTGTCGAACGTTCAAAAAAGTGGTCAATATTGATGAAATTTTAACATCTGATCTTTTGACTTTAAATGACTGTTGGATGTGAATTATTACTTTTTCAACTAAAATAAGTGTGTTTAAAGTCATTTCTGTGCCTGAAATTGGTCAAAATTGAAGCTTTTGAGTAAGCGAAACTCTGTAAAAATGGCAATTTTGGTCACTGTGAGGGTTTAAAAAGTGGTTATTCAACATGAGGCCCGATCCAAATGACATTTTGAGTCATTTTTGGTAGAGTCCAAAAAATCAATTTTCTGATGACAAACGATGACCCCGGACCTGTCGAACGTTCAAAAAAGTTGTCAATATTGATAAAATTTTAACATTTATTCTTTTGACTTTAAATGACGGTTGGATGTGAATTATTACTTTTTCAACTAAAATAGGTGTTGTTTAAATTCATTTCTGTGCCTGAAATTGGTCAAAATTGAAGCTTTGAGTAAGCAAAACTCTGTAAAAATGGCAATTTTGGTCACTGTGAGGGTCTAAAAAGTGGTTATTTAACATGAGGCCTGATCCAAATGACATTTTGAATAATTTTTGGTAGAGTCCAAAAAATCAATTGTCTGATGAAAAACGATGACCCCGGACATGTCGAACTTTCAAAAAATGGTCAATATTGATGACAATTTTACATTTAATCTTTTGACTTTAAATGACGGTTGGATGTGAATTATTACTTTTTCAACTAAAATAAGTGTGTTTAAAGTCATTTCTGTGCCTGAAATTGGTCAAAATTGAAGCTTTTGAGTAAGCGAAAACTCTGAAAAAATGGCAATTTTGGTCACTGTGAGGGTTTAAAAAGTGGTTATTCAACATGAGGCCCGATCCAAATGACATTTTGAATCATTTTTGGTAGAGTCCAAAAAATCAATTTTCTGTTAAAAAACGATGACCTGTCGAACGTTCAAAAAAGTGGTCAATATTGATGAAATTTTAACATTTAATCTTTTGACTTTAAATGACTGTTGGATGTGAATTATTACTTTTCCAACTAAAATAAGTGTGTTTAAAGTCATTTCTGTGCCTGAAATTGGTCAAAATTGGAGCTTCTGAGTAAGCAAAACTCTGTGAAAATGGCAATGTTGGTCACTGTAAGGGTTTAAAAAGTAGTTATTCAACATGAGGCCCGATCCAAATGACATTTTGAATCATTTTTGGTAGAGTCCAAAAAATCAATTTTCTGATGAAAAACGATTACCCAGTACCTGTCGAACGTTCAAATAAGTGGTCAATATTGATGAAATTTTAACATTTAATCTTTTGACTTTAAATGACGGTTGGATGTGAATTATTACTTTTTTTATTAAAATAAGTGTGTTTAAAGTCATTTCTGTGCCTGAAATTGGTCAAAATTGGAGCTTCTGAGTAAGCAAAACTCTGTGAAAATGGCAATGTTGGTCACTGTAAGGGTTTAAAAAGTAGTTATTCAACATGAGGCCCGATCCAAATGACATTTTGAATCATTTTTGGTAGAGTCCAAAAAATCAATTTTCTGATGAAAAACGATTACCCAGTACCTGTCGAACGTTCAAAAAAGTGGTCAATATTGATGAAATTTTAACATTTAATCTTTTGACTTTAAATGACGGTTGGATGTGAATTATTACTTTTTTTATTAAAATAAGTGTGTTTAAAGTCATTTCTGTGCCTGAAATTGGTCAAAATTGAAGCTTTTGAGTAAGCAAAACTCTGTAAAAATGGCAATTTTGGTCACTGTGAGGGTTTAAAAAGTGGTTATTCAACATGAGGCCCGATCCAAATGACATTTTGAGTCATTTTTGGTAGAGTCTAAAAAATCTATTTTCTGATGACAAACGATGACCCCGGACCTGTCGAACGTTCAAAAAAGTTGTCAATATTGATAAAATTTTAACATTTAATCTTTTGAATTTAAATGACGGTTTGATGTGAATTATTACTTTTTCAACTAAAATAAGTGTTGTTTAAATTCATTTCTGTGCCTGAAATTGGTCAAAATTGAAGCTTCTGAGTAAGCAAAACTCTGTAAAAATGGCAATTTTGGTCACTGTGAGGGTCTAAAAAGTGGTTATTTAACATGAGGCCTGATCCAAATGACATTTTGAATAATTTTTGGTAGAGTCCAAAAAATCAATTGTCTGATGAAAAACGATGACCCCAGACCTGTCGAACTTTCAAAAAATGGTCAATATTGATGACAATTTTACATTTAATCTTTTGACTTTAAATGACGGTTGGTTGTGAATTATTACTTTTTCAACTAAAATAAGTGTGTTTAAAGTCATTTCTGTGCCTGAAATTGGTCAACATTGAAGCTTTTGAGTAAGCGAAAACTCTGAAAAAATGGCAATTTTGGTCACTGTGAGGGTTTAAAAAGTGGTTATTCAACATGAGGCCCGATCCAAATGACATTTTGAATCATTTTTGGTAGAGTCCAAAAAATCAATTTTCTGTTAAAAAACGATGACCTGTCGAACGTTCAAAAAAGTGGTCAATATTGATGAAATTTTAACATTTAATCTTTTGACTTTAAATGACTGTTGGATGTGAATTATTACTTTTCCAACTAAAATAAGTGTGTTTAAAGTCATTTCTGTGCCTGAAATTGGTCAAAATTGGAGCTTCTGAGTAAGCAAAACTCTGTGAAAATGGCAATGTTGGTCACTGTAAGGGTTTAAAAAGTAGTTATTCAACATGAGGCCCGATCCAAATGACATTTTGAATCATTTTTGGTAGAGTCCAAAAAATCAATTTTCTGATGAAAAACGATTACCCAGTACCTGTCGAACGTTCAAAAAAGTGGTCAATATTGATGAAATTTTAACATTTAATCTTTTGACTTTAAATGACTGTTGGATGTGAATTATTACTTTTTCAACTAAAATAAGTGTGTTTAAAGTCATTTCTGTGCCTGAAATTGGTCAAAATTGAAGCTTTTGAGTAAGCGAAACTCTGTAAAAATGGCAATTTTGGTCACTGTGAGGGTTTAAAAAGTGGTTATTCAACATGAGGCCCGATCCAAATGACATTTTGAGTCATTTTTGGTAGAGTCCAAAAAATCAATTTTCTGATGACAAACGATGACCCCGGACCTGTCGAACGTTCAAAAAAGTTGTCAATATTGATAAAATTTTAACATTTATTCTTTTGACTTTAAATGACGGTTGGATGTGAATTATTACTTTTTCAACTAAAATAGGTGTTGTTTAAATTCATTTCTGTGCCTGAAATTGGTCAAAATTGAAGCTTTGAGTAAGCAAAACTCTGTAAAAATGGCAATTTTGGTCACTGTGAGGGTCTAAAAAGTGGTTATTTAACATGAGGCCTGATCCAAATGACATTTTGAATAATTTTTGGTAGAGTCCAAAAAATCAATTGTCTGATGAAAAACGATGACCCCGGACATGTCGAACTTTCAAAAAATGGTCAATATTGATGACAATTTTACATTTAATCTTTTGACTTTAAATGACGGTTGGATGTGAATTATTACTTTTTCAACTAAAATAAGTGTGTTTAAAGTCATTTCTGTGCCTGAAATTGGTCAAAATTGAAGCTTTTGAGTAAGCGAAAACTCTGAAAAAATGGCAATTTTGGTCACTGTGAGGGTTTAAAAAGTGGTTATTCAACATGAGGCCCGATCCAAATGACATTTTGAATCATTTTTGGTAGAGTCCAAAAAATCAATTTTCTGTTAAAAAACGATGACCTGTCGAACGTTCAAAAAAGTGGTCAATATTGATGAAATTTTAACATTTAATCTTTTGACTTTAAATGACTGTTGGATGTGAATTATTACTTTTCCAACTAAAATAAGTGTGTTTAAAGTCATTTCTGTGCCTGAAATTGGTCAAAATTGGAGCTTCTGAGTAAGCAAAACTCTGTGAAAATGGCAATGTTGGTCACTGTAAGGGTTTAAAAAGTAGTTATTCAACATGAGGCCCGATCCAAATGACATTTTGAATCATTTTTGGTAGAGTCCAAAAAATCAATTTTCTGATGAAAAACGATTACCCAGTACCTGTCGAACGTTCAAAAAAGTGGTCAATATTGATGAAATTTTAACATTTAATCTTTTGACTTTAAATGACGGTTGGATGTGAATTATTACTTTTTTTATTAAAATAAGTGTGTTTAAAGTCATTTCTGTGCCTGAAATTGGTCAAAATTGGAGCTTCTGAGTAAGCAAAACTCTGTGAAAATGGCAATGTTGGTCACTGTAAGGGTTTAAAAAGTAGTTATTCAACACGAGGCCCGATCCAAATGACATTTTGAATCATTTTTGGTAGAGTCCAAAAAATCAATTTTCTGATGAAAAACGATTACCCAGTACCTGTCGAACGTTCAAAAAAGTGGTCAATATTGATGAAATTTTAACATTTAATCTTTTGACTTTAAATGACGGTTGGATGTGAATTATTACTTTTTTTATTAAAATAAGTGTGTTTAAAGTCATTTCTGTGCCTGAAATTGGTCAAAATTGAAGCTTTTGAGTAAGCAAAACTCTGTAAAAATGGCAATTTTGGTCACTGTGAGGGTTTAAAAAGTGGTTATTCAACATGAGGCCCGATCCAAATGACATTTTGAGTCATTTTTGGTAGAGTCTAAAAAATCTATTTTCTGATGACAAACGATGACCCCGGACCTGTCGAACGTTCAAAAAAGTTGTCAATATTGATAAAATTTTAACATTTAATCTTTTGAATTTAAATGACGGTTTGATGTGAATTATTACTTTTTCAACTAAAATAAGTGTTGTTTAAATTCATTTCTGTGCCTGAAATTGGTCAAAATTGAAGCTTCTGAGTAAGCAAAACTCTGTAAAAATGGCAATTTTGGTCACTGTGAGGGTCTAAAAAGTGGTTATTTAACATGAGGCCTGATCCAAATGACATTTTGAATAATTTTTGGTAGAGTCCAAAAAATCAATTGTCTGATGAAAAACGATGACCCCAGACCTGTCGAACTTTCAAAAAATGGTCAATATTGATGACAATTTTACATTTAATCTTTTGACTTTAAATGACGGTTGGTTGTGAATTATTACTTTTTCAACTAAAATAAGTGTGTTTAAAGTCATTTCTGTGCCTGAAATTGGTCAACATTGAAGCTTTTGAGTAAGCGAAAACTCTGAAAAAATGGCAATTTTGGTCACTGTGAGGGTTTAAAAAGTGGTTATTCAACATGAGGCCCGATCCAAATGACATTTTGAATCATTTTTGGTAGAGTCCAAAAAATCAATTTTCTGTTAAAAAACGATGACCCCGGACCTGTCGAACGTTCAAAAAAGTGGTCAATATTGATGAAATTTTAACATTGAATCTTTTGACTTTAAATGACTGTTGGATGTGAATTATTACTTTTTCAACTAAAATAAGTGTGTTTAAAGTCATTTCTGTGCCTGAAATTGGTCAAAATTGAAGCTTTTGAGTAAGCGAAAACTCTGTAAAAATGGCAATCTTGGTCACTGTGAGGGTTTAAAAAGTGATTATTCAACATGAGGCCCGATCTAAATGACATTTTGAATCATTTTTGGTAGAGTCCAAAAAATCTATTTTCTGATGAAAAACGATGACCGGACCTGTCGAACGTTCAAAAAAGTGGTCAATATTGATGAAATTTTAACATCTGATCTTTTGACTTTAAATGACTGTTGGATGTGAATTATTACTTTTTCAACTAAAATAAGTGTGTTTAAAGTCATTTCTGTGCCTGAAATTGGTCAAAATTGAAGCTTTTGAGTAAGCGAAACTCTGTAAAAATGGCAATTTTGGTCACTGTGAGGGTTTAAAAAGTGGTTATTCAACATGAGGCCCGATCCAAATGACATTTTGAATAATTTTTGGTAGAGTCCAAAAAATCAATTATCTGTTAAAAAACGATGACCCCGGACCTGTCGAACGTTCAAAAAAGTGGTCAATATTGATGAAATTTTAACATTTAATCTTTTGACTTTAAATGACTGTTGGATGTGAATTATTACTTTTTCAACTAAAATAAGTGTGTTTAAAGTCATTTCTGTGCCTGAAATTGGTCAAAATTGAAGCTTTTGAGTAAGCGAAAACTCTGTAAAAATGGCAATCTTGGTCACTGTGAGGGTTTAAAAAGTGATTATTCAACATGAGGCCCGATCTAAATGACATTTTGAATCATTTTTGGTAGAGTCCAAAAAATCAATTTTCTGATGAAAAACGATGACCGGACCTGTCGAACGTTCAAAAAAGTGGTCAATATTGATGAAATTTTAACATCTGATCTTTTGACTTTAAATGACTGTTGGATGTGAATTATTACTTTTTCAACTAAAATAAGTGTGTTTAAAGTCATTTCTGTGCCTGAAATTGGTCAAAATTGAAGCTTTTGAGTAAGCAAAACTCTGTAAAAATGGCAATTTTGGTCACTGTGAGGGTTTAAAAAGTGGTTATTCAACATGAGGCCCGATCCAAATGACATTTTGAGTCATTTTTGGTAGAGTCCAAAAAATCTATTTTCTGATGACAAACGATGACCCCGGACCTGTCGAACGTTCAAAAAAGTTGTCAATATTGATAAAATTTTAACATTTAATCTTTTGACTTTAAATGACGGTTGGATGTGAATTATTACTTTTTCAACTAAAATAAGTGTTGTTTAAATTCATTTCTGTGCCTGAAATTGGTCAAAATTGAAGCTTCTGAGTAAGCAAAACTCTGTAAAAATGGCAATTTTGGTCACTGTGAGGGTCTAAAAAGTGGTTATTTAACATGAGGCCTGATCCAAATGACATTTTGAATAATTTTTGGTAGAGTCCAAAAAATCAATTGTCTGATGAAAAACGATGACCCCGGACATGTCGAACTTTCAAAAAATGGTCAATATTGATGACAATTTTACATTTAATCTTTTGACTTTAAATGACGGTTGGATGTGAATTATTACTTTTTCAACTAAAATAAGTGTGTTTAAAGTCATTTCTGTGCCTGAAATTGGTCAAAATTGAAGCTTTTGAGTAAGCGAAAACTCTGAAAAAATGGCAATTTTGGTCACTGTGAGGGTTTAAAAAGTGGTTATTCAACATGAGGCCCGATCCAAATGACATTTTGAATCATTTTTGGTAGAGTCCAAAAAATCAATTTTCTGTTAAAAAACGATGACCTGTCGAACGTTCAAAAAAGTGGTCAATATTGATGAAATTTTAACATTTAATCTTTTGACTTTAAATGACTGTTGGATGTGAATTATTACTTTTCCAACTAAAATAAGTGTGTTTAAAGTCATTTCTGTGCCTGAAATTGGTCAAAATTGGAGCTTCTGAGTAAGCAAAACTCTGTGAAAATGGCAATGTTGGTCACTGTAAGGGTTTAAAAAGTAGTTATTCAACATGAGGCCCGATCCAAATGACATTTTGAATCATTTTTGGTAGAGTCCAAAAAATCAATTTTCTGATGAAAAACGATTACCCAGTACCTGTCGAACGTTCAAAAAAGTGGTCAATATTGATGAAATTTTAACATTTAATCTTTTGACTTTAAATGACGGTTGGATGTGAATTATTACTTTTTTTATTAAAATAAGTGTGTTTAAAGTCATTTCTGTGCCTGAAATTGGTCAAAATTGGAGCTTCTGAGTAAGCAAAACTCTGTGAAAATGGCAATGTTGGTCACTGTAAGGGTTTAAAAAGTAGTTATTCAACATGAGGCCCGATCCAAATGACATTTTGAATCATTTTTGGTAGAGTCCAAAAAATCAATTTTCTGATGAAAAACGATTACCCAGTACCTGTCGAACGTTCAAAAAAGTGGTCAATATTGATGAAATTTTAACATTTAATCTTTTGACTTTAAATGACGGTTGGATGTGAATTATTACTTTTTTTATTAAAATAAGTGTGTTTAAAGTCATTTCTGTGCCTGAAATTGGTCAAAATTGAAGCTTTTGAGTAAGCAAAACTCTGTAAAAATGGCAATTTTGGTCACTGTGAGGGTTTAAAAAGTGGTTATTCAACATGAGGCCCGATCCAAATGACATTTTGAGTCATTTTTGGTAGAGTCTATAAAATCTATTTTCTGATGACAAACGATGACCCCGGACCTGTCGAACGTTCAAAAAAGTTGTCAATATTGATAAAATTTTAACATTTAATCTTTTGAATTTAAATGACGGTTTGATGTGAATTATTACTTTTTCAACTAAAATAAGTGTTGTTTAAATTCATTTCTGTGCCTGAAATTGGTCAAAATTGAAGCTTCTGAGTAAGCAAAACTCTGTAAAAATGGCAATTTTGGTCACTGTGAGGGTCTAAAAAGTGGTTATTTAACATGAGGCCTGATCCAAATGACATTTTGAATAATTTTTGGTAGAGTCCAAAAAATCAATTGTCTGATGAAAAACGATGACCCCAGACCTGTCGAACTTTCAAAAAATGGTCAATATTGATGACAATTTTACATTTAATCTTTTGACTTTAAATGACGGTTGGTTGTGAATTATTACTTTTTCAACTAAAATAAGTGTGTTTAAAGTCATTTCTGTGCCTGAAATTGGTCAACATTGAAGCTTTTGAGTAAGCGAAAACTCTGAAAAAATGGCAATTTTGGTCACTGTGAGGGTTTAAAAAGTGGTTATTCAACATGAGGCCCGATCCAAATGACATTTTGAATCATTTTTGGTAGAGTCCAAAAAATCAATTTTCTGTTAAAAAACGATGACCCCGGACCTGTCGAACGTTCAAAAAAGTGGTCAATATTGATGAAATTTTAACATTGAATCTTTTGACTTTAAATGACTGTTGGATGTGAATTATTACTTTTTCAACTAAAATAAGTGTGTTTAAAGTCATTTCTGTGCCTGAAATTGGTCAAAATTGAAGCTTTTGAGTAAGCGAAAACTCTGTAAAAATGGCAATCTTGGTCACTGTGAGGGTTTAAAAAGTGATTATTCAACATGAGGCCCGATCTAAATGACATTTTGAATCATTTTTGGTAGAGTCCAAAAAATCTATTTTCTGATGAAAAACGATGACCGGACCTGTCGAACGTTCAAAAAAGTGGTCAATATTGATGAAATTTTAACATCTGATCTTTTGACTTTAAATGACGGTTGGATGTGAATTATTACTTTTTCAACTAAAATAAGTGTTGTTTAAATTCATTTCTGTGCCTGAAATTGGTCAAAATTGAAGCTTCTGAGTAAGCAAAACTCTGTAAAAATGGCAATTTTGGTCACTGTGAGGGTCTAAAAAGTGGTTATTTAACATGAGGCCTGATCCAAATGACATTTTGAATCATTTTTGGTAGAGTCCAAAAAATCAATTTTCTGTTAAAAAACGATGACCCCGGACCTGTCGAACGTTCAAAAAAGTGGTCAATATTGATGAAATTTTAACATTTAATCTTTTGACTTTAAATGACTGTTGGATGTGAATTATTACTTTTTCAACTAAAATAAGTGTGTTTAAAGTCATTTCTGTGCCTGAAATTGGTCAAAATTGAAGCTTTTGAGTAAGCGAAAACTCTGTAAAAATGGCAATCTTGGTCACTGTGAGGGTTTAAAAAGTGATTATTCAACATGAGGCCCGATCTAAATGACATTTTGAATCATTTTTGGTAGAGTCCAAAAAATCAATTTTCTGATGAAAAACGATGACCGGACCTGTCGAACGTTCAAAAAAGTGGTCAATATTGATGAAATTTTAACATCTGATCTTTTGACTTTAAATGACTGTTGGATGTGAATTATTACTTTTTCAACTAAAATAAGTGTGTTTAAAGTCATTTCTGTGCCTGAAATTGGTCAAAATTGAAGCTTTTGAGTAAGCGAAACTCTGTAAAAATGGCAATTTTGGTCACTGTGAGGGTTTAAAAAGTGGTTATTCAACATGAGGCCCGATCCAAATGACATTTTGAGTCATTTTTGGTAGAGTCCAAAAAATCAATTTTCTGATGACAAACGATGACCCCGGACCTGTCGAACGTTCAAAAAAGTTGTCAATATTGATAAAATTTTAACATTTATTCTTTTGACTTTAAATGACGGTTGGATGTGAATTATTACTTTTTCAACTAAAATAGGTGTTGTTTAAATTCATTTCTGTGCCTGAAATTGGTCAAAATTGAAGCTTTGAGTAAGCAAAACTCTGTAAAAATGGCAATTTTGGTCACTGTGAGGGTCTAAAAAGTGGTTATTTAACATGAGGCCTGATCCAAATGACATTTTGAATAATTTTTGGTAGAGTCCAAAAAATCAATTGTCTGATGAAAAACGATGACCCCAGACCTGTCGAACTTTCAAAAAATGGTCAATATTGATGACAATTTTACATTTAATCTTTTGACTTTAAATGACGGTTGGTTGTTAATTATTACTTTTTCAACTAAAATAAGTGTGTTTAAAGTCATTTCTGTGCCTGAAATTGGTCAACATTGAAGCTTTTGAGTAAGCGAAAACTCTGAAAAAATGGCAATTTTGGTCACTGTGAGGGTTTAAAAAGTGGTTATTCAACATGAGGCCCGATCCAAATGACATTTTGAATCATTTTTGGTAGAGTCCAAAAAATCAATTTTCTGTTAAAAAACGATGACCCCGGACCTGTCGAACGTTCAAAAAAGTGGTCAATATTGATGAAATTTTAACATTGAATCTTTTGACTTTAAATGACTGTTGGATGTGAATTATTACTTTTTCAACTAAAATAAGTGTGTTTAAAGTCATTTCTGTGCCTGAAATTGGTCAAAATTGAAGCTTTTGAGTAAGCGAAAACTCTGTAAAAATGGCAATCTTGGTCACTGTGAGGGTTTAAAAAGTGATTATTCAACATGAGGCCCGATCTAAATGACATTTTGAATCATTTTTGGTAGAGTCCAAAAAATCTATTTTCTGATGAAAAACGCGAACGTTCAAAAAAGTGGTCAATATTGATGAAATTTTAACATCTGATCTTTTGACTTTAAATGACTGTTGGATGTGAATTATTACTTTTTCAACTAAAATAAGTGTGTTTAAAGTCATTTCTGTGCCTGAAATTGGTCAAAATTGAAGCTTTTGAGTAAGCGAAACTCTGTAAAAATGGCAATTTTGGTCACTGTGAGGGTTTAAAAAGTGGTTATTCAACATGAGGCCCGATCCAAATGACATTTTGAATAATTTTTGGTAGAGTCCAAAAAATCAATTATCTGTTAAAAAACGATGACCCCGGACCTGTCGAACGTTCAAAAAAGTGGTCAATATTGATGAAATTTTAACATTTAATCTATTGACTTTAAATGACTGTTGGATGTGAATTATTACTTTTTCAACTAAAATAAGTGTGTTTAAAGTCATTTCTGTGCCTGAAATTGGTCAAAATTGAAGCTTTTGAGTAAGCGAAAACTCTGTAAAAATGGCAATCTTGGTCACTGTGAGGGTTTAAAAAGTGATTATTCAACATGAGGCCCGATCTAAATGACATTTTGAATCATTTTTGGTAGAGTCCAAAAAATCAATTTTCTGATGAAAAACGATGACCGGACCTGTCGAACGTTCAAAAAAGTGGTCAATATTGATGAAATTTTAACATCTGATCTTTTGACTTTAAATGACTGTTGGATGTGAATTATTACTTTTTCAACTAAAATAAGTGTGTTTAAAGTCATTTCTGTGCCTGAAATTGGTCAAAATTGAAGCTTTTGAGTAAGCAAAACTCTGTAAAAATGGCAATTTTGGTCACTGTGAGGGTTTAAAAAGTGGTTATTCAACATGAGGCCCGATCCAAATGACATTTTGAGTCATTTTTGGTAGAGTCCAAAAAATCTATTTTCTGATGACAAACGATGACCCCGGACCTGTCGAACGTTCAAAAAAGTTGTCAATATTGATAAAATTTTAACATTTAATCTTTTGACTTTAAATGACGGTTGGATGTGAATTATTACTTTTTCAACTAAAATAAGTGTTGTTTAAATTCATTTCTGTGCCTGAAATTGGTCAAAATTGAAGCTTCTGAGTAAGCAAAACTCTGTAAAAATGGCAATTTTGGTCACTGTGAGGGTCTAAAAAGTGGTTATTTAACATGAGGCCTGATCCAAATGACATTTTGAATCATTTTTGGTAGAGTCCAAAAAATCAATTTTCTGTTAAAAAACGATGACCCCGGACCTGTCGAACGTTCAAAAAAGTGGTCAATATTGATGAAATTTTAACATTTAATCTTTTGACTTTAAATGACTGTTGGATGTGAATTATTACTTTTTCAACTAAAATAAGTGTGTTTAAAGTCATTTCTGTGCCTGAAATTGGTCAAAATTGAAGCTTTTGAGTAAGCGAAAACTCTGTAAAAATGGCAATCTTGGTCCCTGTGAGGGTTTAAAAAGTGATTATTCAACATGAGGCCCGATCTAAATGACATTTTGAATCATTTTTGGTAGAGTCCAAAAAATCAATTTTCTGATGAAAAACGATGACCGGACCTGTCGAACGTTCAAAAAAGTGGTCAATATTGATGAAATTTTAACATCTGATCTTTTGACTTTAAATGACTGTTGGATGTGAATTATTACTTTTTCAACTAAAATAAGTGTGTTTAAAGTCATTTCTGTGCCTGAAATTGGTCAAAATTGAAGCTTTTGAGTAAGCGAAACTCTGTAAAAATGGCCATTTTGGTCACTGTGAGGGTTTAAAAAGTGGTTATTCAACATGAGGCCCGATCCAAATGACATTTTGAGTCATTTTTGGTAGAGTCCAAAAAATCAATTTTCTGATGACAAACGATGACCCCGGACCTGTCGAACGTTCAAAAAAGTTGTCAATATTGATACAATTTTAACATTTATTCTTTTGACTTTAAATGACGGTTGGATGTGAATTATTACTTTTTCAACTAAAATAGGTGTTGTTTAAATTCATTTCTGTGCCTGAAATTGGTCAAAATTGAAGCTTTGAGTAAGCAAAACTCTGTAAAAATGGCAATTTTGGTCACTGTGAGGGTCTAAAAAGTGGTTATTTAACATGAGGCCTGATCCAAATGACATTTTGAATAATTTTTGGTAGAGTCCAAAAAATCAATTGTCTGATGAAAAACGATGACCCCGGACATGTCGAACTTTCAAAAAATGGTCAATATTGATGACAATTTTACATTTAATCTTTTGACTTTAAATGACGGTTGGATGTGAATTATTACTTTTTCAACTAAAATAAGTGTGTTTAAAGTCATTTCTGTGCCTGAAATTGGTCAAAATTGAAGCTTTTGAGTAAGCGAAAACTCTGAAAAAATGGCAATTTTGGTCACTGTGAGGGTTTAAAAAGTGGTTATTCAACATGAGGCCCGATCCAAATGACATTTTGAATCATTTTTGGTAGAGTCCAAAAAATCAATTTTCTGTTAAAAAACGATGACCTGTCGAACGTTCAAAAAAGTGGTCAATATTGATGAAATTTTAACATTTAATCTTTTGACTTTAAATGACTGTTGGATGTGAATTATTACTTTTCCAACTAAAATAAGTGTGTTTAAAGTCATTTCTGTGCCTGAAATTGGTCAAAATTGGAGCTTCTGAGTAAGCAAAACTCTGTGAAAATGGCAATGTTGGTCACTGTAAGGGTTTAAAAAGTAGTTATTCAACATGAGGCCCGATCCAAATGACATTTTGAATCATTTTTGGTAGAGTCCAAAAAATCAATTTTCTGATGAAAAACGATTACCCAGTACCTGTCGAACGTTCAAAAAAGTGGTCAATATTGATGAAATTTTAACATTTAATCTTTTGACTTTAAATGACGGTTGGATGTGAATTATTACTTTTTTTATTAAAATAAGTGTGTTTAAAGTCATTTCTGTGCCTGAAATTGGTCAAAATTGGAGCTTCTGAGTAAGCAAAACTCTGTGAAAATGGCAATGTTGGTCACTGTAAGGGTTTAAAAAGTAGTTATTCAACATGAGGCCCGATCCAAATGACATTTTGAATCATTTTTGGTAGAGTCCAAAAAATCAATTTTCTGATGAAAAACGATTACCCAGTACCTGTCGAACGTTCAAAAAAGTGGTCAATATTGATGAAATTTTAACATTTAATCTTTTGACTTTAAATGACGGTTGGATGTGAATTATTACTTTTTTTATTAAAATAAGTGTGTTTAAAGTCATTTCTGTGCCTGAAATTGGTCAAAATTGAAGCTTTTGAGTAAGCAAAACTCTGTAAAAATGGCAATTTTGGTCACTGTGAGGGTTTAAAAAGTGGTTATTCAACATGAGGCCCGATCCAAATGACATTTTGAGTCATTTTTGGTAGAGTCTAAAAAATCTATTTTCTGATGACAAACGATGACCCCGGACCTGTCGAACGTTCAAAAAAGTTGTCAATATTGATAAAATTTTAACATTTAATCTTTTGAATTTAAATGACGGTTTGATGTGAATTATTACTTTTTCAACTAAAATAAGTGTTGTTTAAATTCATTTCTGTGCCTGAAATTGGTCAAAATTGAAGCTTCTGAGTAAGCAAAACTCTGTAAAAATGGCAATTTTGGTCACTGTGAGGGTCTAAAAAGTGGTTATTTAACATGAGGCCTGATCCAAATGACATTTTGAATAATTTTTGGTAGAGTCCAAAAAATCAATTGTCTGATGAAAAACGATGACCCCAGACCTGTCGAACTTTCAAAAAATGGTCAATATTGATGACAATTTTACATTTAATCTTTTGACTTTAAATGACGGTTGGTTGTGAATTATTACTTTTTCAACTAAAATAAGTGTGTTTAAAGTCATTTCTGTGCCTGAAATTGGTCAACATTGAAGCTTTTGAGTAAGCGAAAACTCTGAAAAAATGGCAATTTTGGTCACTGTGAGGGTTTAAAAAGTGGTTATTCAACATGAGGCCCGATCCAAATGACATTTTGAATCATTTTTGGTAGAGTCCAAAAAATCAATTTTCTGTTAAAAAACGATGACCCCGGACCTGTCGAACGTTCAAAAAAGTGGTCAATATTGATGAAATTTTAACATTGAATCTTTTGACTTTAAATGACTGTTGGATGTGAATTATTACTTTTTCAACTAAAATAAGTGTGTTTAAAGTCATTTCTGTGCCTGAAATTGGTCAAAATTGAAGCTTTTGAGTAAGCGAAAACTCTGTAAAAATGGCAATCTTGGTCACTGTGAGGGTTTAAAAAGTGATTATTCAACATGAGGCCCGATCTAAATGACATTTTGAATCATTTTTGGTAGAGTCCAAAAAATCTATTTTCTGATGAAAAACGCGAACGTTCAAAAAAGTGGTCAATATTGATGAAATTTTAACATCTGATCTTTTGACTTTAAATGACTGTTGGATGTGAATTATTACTTTTTCAACTAAAATAAGTGTGTTTAAAGTCATTTCTGTGCCTGAAATTGGTCAAAATTGAAGCTTTTGAGTAAGCGAAACTCTGTAAAAATGGCAATTTTGGTCACTGTGAGGGTTTAAAAAGTGGTTATTCAACATGAGGCCCGATCCAAATGACATTTTGAATAATTTTTGGTAGAGTCCAAAAAATCAATTATCTGTTAAAAAACGATGACCCCGGACCTGTCGAACGTTCAAAAAAGTGGTCAATATTGATGAAATTTTAACATTTAATCTTTTGACTTTAAATGACTGTTGGATGTGAATTATTACTTTTTCAACTAAAATAAGTGTGTTTAAAGTCATTTCTGTGCCTGAAATTGGTCAAAATTGAAGCTTTTGAGTAAGCGAAAACTCTGTAAAAATGGCAATCTTGGTCACTGTGAGGGTTTAAAAAGTGATTATTCAACATGAGGCCCGATCTAAATGACATTTTGAATCATTTTTGGTAGAGTCCAAAAAATCAATTTTCTGATGAAAAACGATGACCGGACCTGTCGAACGTTCAAAAAAGTGGTCAATATTGATGAAATTTTAACATCTGATCTTTTGACTTTAAATGACTGTTGGATGTGAATTATTACTTTTTCAACTAAAATAAGTGTGTTTAAAGTCATTTCTGTGCCTGAAATTGGTCAAAATTGAAGCTTTTGAGTAAGCGAAACTCTGTAAAAATGGCAATTTTGGTCACTGTGAGGGTTTAAAAAGTGGTTATTCAACATGAGGCCCGATCCAAATGACATTTTGAGTCATTTTTGGTAGAGTCCAAAAAATCAATTTTCTGATGACAAACGATGACCCCGGACCTGTCGAACGTTCAAAAAAGTTGTCAATATTGATAAAATTTTAACATTTATTCTTTTGTCTTTAAATGACGGTTGGATGTGAATTATTACTTTTTCAACTAAAATAGGTGTTGTTTAAATTCATTTCTGTGCCTGAAATTGGTCAAAATTGAAGCTTTGAGTAAGCAAAACTCTGTAAAAATGGCAATTTTGGTCACTGTGAGGGTCTAAAAAGTGGTTATTTAACATGAGGCCTGATCCAAATGACATTTTGAATAATTTTTGGTAGAGTCCAAAAAATCAATTGTCTGATGAAAAACGATGACCCCGGACATGTCGAACTTTCAAAAAATGGTCAATATTGATGACAATTTTACATTTAATCTTTTGACTTTAAATGACGGTTGGATGTGAATTATTACTTTTTCAACTAAAATAAGTGTGTTTAAAGTCATTTCTGTGCCTGAAATTGGTCAAAATTGAAGCTTTTGAGTAAGCGAAAACTCTGAAAAAATGGCAATTTTGGTCACTGTGAGGGTTTAAAAAGTGGTTATTCAACATGAGGCCCGATCCAAATGACATTTTGAATCATTTTTGGTAGAGTCCAAAAAATCAATTTTCTGTTAAAAAACGATGACCTGTCGAACGTTCAAAAAAGTGGTCAATATTGATGAAATTTTAACATTTAATCTTTTGACTTTAAATGACTGTTGGATGTGAATTATTACTTTTCCAACTAAAATAAGTGTGTTTAAAGTCATTTCTGTGCCTGAAATTGGTCAAAATTGGAGCTTCTGAGTAAGCAAAACTCTGTGAAAATGGCAATGTTGGTCACTGTAAGGGTTTAAAAAGTAGTTATTCAACATGAGGCCCGATCCAAATGACATTTTGAATCATTTTTGGTAGAGTCCAAAAAATCAATTTTCTGATGAAAAACGATTACCCAGTACCTGTCGAACGTTCAAAAAAGTGGTCAATATTGATGAAATTTTAACATTTAATCTTTTGACTTTAAATGACGGTTGGATGTGAATTATTACTTTTTTTATTAAAATAAGTGTGTTTAAAGTCATTTCTGTGCCTGAAATTGGTCAAAATTGGAGCTTCTGAGTAAGCAAAACTCTGTGAAAATGGCAATGTTGGTCACTGTAAGGGTTTAAAAAGTAGTTATTCAACATGAGGCCCGATCCAAATGACATTTTGAATCATTTTTGGTAGAGTCCAAAAAATCAATTTTCTGATGAAAAACGATTACCCAGTACCTGTCGAACGTTCAAAAAAGTGGTCAATATTGATGAAATTTTAACATTTAATCTTTTGACTTTAAATGACGGTTGGATGTGAATTATTACTTTTTTTATTAAAATAAGTGTGTTTAAAGTCATTTCTGTGCCTGAAATTGGTCAAAATTGAAGCTTTTGAGTAAGCAAAACTCTGTAAAAATGGCAATTTTGGTCACTGTGAGGGTTTAAAAAGTGGTTATTCAACATGAGGCCCGATCCAAATGACATTTTGAGTCATTTTTGGTAGAGTCTAAAAAATCTATTTTCTGATGACAAACGATGACCCCGGACCTGTCGAACGTTCAAAAAAGTTGTCAATATTGATAAAATTTTAACATTTAATCTTTTGAATTTAAATGACGGTTTGATGTGAATTATTACTTTTTCAACTAAAATAAGTGTTGTTTAAATTCATTTCTGTGCCTGAAATTGGTCAAAATTGAAGCTTCTGAGTAAGCAAAACTCTGTAAAAATGGCAATTTTGGTCACTGTGAGGGTCTAAAAAGTGGTTATTTAACATGAGGCCTGATCCAAATGACATTTTGAATAATTTTTGGTAGAGTCCAAAAAATCAATTGTCTGATGAAAAACGATGACCCCAGACCTGTCGAACTTTCAAAAAATGGTCAATATTGATGACAATTTTACATTTAATCTTTTGACTTTAAATGACGGTTGGTTGTGAATTATTACTTTTTCAACTAAAATAAGTGTGTTTAAAGTCATTTCTGTGCCTGAAATTGGTCAACATTGAAGCTTTTGAGTAAGCGAAAACTCTGAAAAAATGGCAATTTTGGTCACTGTGAGGGTTTAAAAAGTGGTTATTCAACATGAGGCCCGATCCAAATGACATTTTGAATCATTTTTGGTAGAGTCCAAAAAATCAATTTTCTGTTAAAAAACGATGACCCCGGACCTGTCGAACGTTCAAAAAAGTGGTCAATATTGATGAAATTTTAACATTGAATCTTTTGACTTTAAATGACTGTTGGATGTGAATTATTACTTTTTCAACTAAAATAAGTGTGTTTAAAGTCATTTCTGTGCCTGAAATTGGTCAAAATTGAAGCTTTTGAGTAAGCGAAAACTCTGTAAAAATGGCAATCTTGGTCACTGTGAGGGTTTAAAAAGTGATTATTCAACATGAGGCCCGATCTAAATGACATTTTGAATCATTTTTGGTAGAGTCCAAAAAATCTATTTTCTGATGAAAAACGCGAACGTTCAAAAAAGTGGTCAATATTGATGAAATTTTAACATCTGATCTTTTGACTTTAAATGACTGTTGGATGTGAATTATTACTTTTTCAACTAAAATAAGTGTGTTTAAAGTCATTTCTGTGCCTGAAATTGGTCAAAATTGAAGCTTTTGAGTAAGCGAAACTCTGTAAAAATGGCAATTTTGGTCACTGTGAGGGTTTAAAAAGTGGTTATTCAACATGAGGCCCGATCCAAATGACATTTTGAATAATTTTTGGTAGAGTCCAAAAAATCAATTATCTGTTAAAAAACGATGACCCCGGACCTGTCGAACGTTCAAAAAAGTGGTCAATATTGATGAAATTTTAACATTTAATCTTTTGACTTTAAATGACTGTTGGATGTGAATTATTACTTTTTCAACTAAAATAAGTGTGTTTAAAGTCATTTCTGTGCCTGAAATTGGTCAAAATTGAAGCTTTTGAGTAAGCGAAAACTCTGTAAAAATGGCAATCTTGGTCACTGTGAGGGTTTAAAAAGTGATTATTCAACATGAGGCCCGATCTAAATGACATTTTGAATCATTTTTGGTAGAGTCCAAAAAATCAATTTTCTGATGAAAAACGATGACCGGACCTGTCGAACGTTCAAAAAAGTGGTCAATATTGATGAAATTTTAACATCTGATCTTTTGACTTTAAATGACTGTTGGATGTGAATTATTACTTTTTCAACTAAAATAAGTGTGTTTAAAGTCATTTCTGTGCCTGAAATTGGTCAAAATTGAAGCTTTTGAGTAAGCGAAACTCTGTAAAAATGGCAATTTTGGTCACTGTGAGGGTTTAAAAAGTGGTTATTCAACATGAGGCCCGATCCAAATGACATTTTGAGTCATTTTTGGTAGAGTCCAAAAAATCAATTTTCTGATGACAAACGATGACCCCGGACCTGTCGAACGTTCAAAAAAGTTGTCAATATTGATAAAATTTTAACATTTATTCTTTTGACTTTAAATGACGGTTGGATGTGAATTATTACTTTTTCAACTAAAATAGGTGTTGTTTAAATTCATTTCTGTGCCTGAAATTGGTCAAAATTGAAGCTTTGAGTAAGCAAAACTCTGTAAAAATGGCAATTTTGGTCACTGTGAGGGTCTAAAAAGTGGTTATTTAACATGAGGCCTGATCCAAATGACATTTTGAATAATTTTTGGTAGAGTCCAAAAAATCAATTGTCTGATGAAAAACGATGACCCCGGACATGTCGAACTTTCAAAAAATGGTCAATATTGATGACAATTTTACATTTAATCTTTTGACTTTAAATGACGGTTGGATGTGAATTATTACTTTTTCAACTAAAATAAGTGTGTTTAAAGTCATTTCTGTGCCTGAAATTGGTCAAAATTGAAGCTTTTGAGTAAGCGAAAACTCTGAAAAAATGGCAATTTTGGTCACTGTGAGGGTTTAAAAAGTGGTTATTCAACATGAGGCCCGATCCAAATGACATTTTGAATCATTTTTGGTAGAGTCCAAAAAATCAATTTTCTGTTAAAAAACGATGACCTGTCGAACGTTCAAAAAAGTGGTCAATATTGATGAAATTTTAACATTTAATCTTTTGACTTTAAATGACTGTTGGATGTGAATTATTACTTTTCCAACTAAAATAAGTGTGTTTAAAGTCATTTCTGTGCCTGAAATTGGTCAAAATTGGAGCTTCTGAGTAAGCAAAACTCTGTGAAAATGGCAATGTTGGTCACTGTAAGGGTTTAAAAAGTAGTTATTCAACATGAGGCCCGATCCAAATGACATTTTGAATCATTTTTGGTAGAGTCCAAAAAATCAATTTTCTGATGAAAAACGATTACCCAGTACCTGTCGAACGTTCAAAAAAGTGGTCAATATTGATGAAATTTTAACATTTAATCTTTTGACTTTAAATGACGGTTGGATGTGAATTATTACTTTTTTTATTAAAATAAGTGTGTTTAAAGTCATTTCTGTGCCTGAAATTGGTCAAAATTGGAGCTTCTGAGTAAGCAAAACTCTGTGAAAATGGCAATGTTGGTCACTGTAAGGGTTTAAAAAGTAGTTATTCAACATGAGGCCCGATCCAAATGACATTTTGAATCATTTTTGGTAGAGTCCAAAAAATCAATTTTCTGATGAAAAACGATTACCCAGTACCTGTCGAACGTTCAAAAAAGTGGTCAATATTGATGAAATTTTAACATTTAATCTTTTGACTTTAAATGACGGTTGGATGTGAATTATTACTTTTTTTATTAAAATAAGTGTGTTTAAAGTCATTTCTGTGCCTGAAATTGGTCAAAATTGAAGCTTTTGAGTAAGCAAAACTCTGTAAAAATGGCAATTTTGGTCACTGTGAGGGTTTAAAAAGTGGTTATTCAACATGAGGCCCGATCCAAATGACATTTTGAGTCATTTTTGGTAGAGTCTAAAAAATCTATTTTCTGATGACAAACGATGACCCCGGACCTGTCGAACGTTCAAAAAAGTTGTCAATATTGATAAAATTTTAACATTTAATCTTTTGAATTTAAATGACGGTTTGATGTGAATTATTACTTTTTCAACTAAAATAAGTGTTGTTTAAATTCATTTCTGTGCCTGAAATTGGTCAAAATTGAAGCTTCTGAGTAAGCAAAACTCTGTAAAAATGGCAATTTTGGTCACTGTGAGGGTCTAAAAAGTGGTTATTTAACATGAGGCCTGATCCAAATGACATTTTGAATAATTTTTGGTAGAGTCCAAAAAATCAATTGTCTGATGAAAAACGATGACCCCAGACCTGTCGAACTTTCAAAAAATGGTCAATATTGATGACAATTTTACATTTAATCTTTTGACTTTAAATGACGGTTGGTTGTGAATTATTACTTTTTCAACTAAAATAAGTGTGTTTAAAGTCATTTCTGTGCCTGAAATTGGTCAACATTGAAGCTTTTGAGTAAGCGAAAACTCTGAAAAAATGGCAATTTTGGTCACTGTGAGGGTTTAAAAAGTGGTTATTCAACATGAGGCCCGATCCAAATGACATTTTGAATCATTTTTGGTAGAGTCCAAAAAATCAATTTTCTGTTAAAAAACGATGACCCCGGACCTGTCGAACGTTCAAAAAAGTGGTCAATATTGATGAAATTTTAACATTGAATCTTTTGACTTTAAATGACTGTTGGATGTGAATTATTACTTTTTCAACTAAAATAAGTGTGTTTAAAGTCATTTCTGTGCCTGAAATTGGTCAAAATTGAAGCTTTTGAGTAAGCGAAAACTCTGTAAAAATGGCAATCTTGGTCACTGTGAGGGTTTAAAAAGTGATTATTCAACATGAGGCCCGATCTAAATGACATTTTGAATCATTTTTGGTAGAGTCCAAAAAATCTATTTTCTGATGAAAAACGCGAACGTTCAAAAAAGTGGTCAATATTGATGAAATTTTAACATCTGATCTTTTGACTTTAAATGACTGTTGGATGTGAATTATTACTTTTTCAACTAAAATAAGTGTGTTTAAAGTCATTTCTGTGCCTGAAATTGGTCAAAATTGAAGCTTTTGAGTAAGCGAAACTCTGTAAAAATGGCAATTTTGGTCACTGTGAGGGTTTAAAAAGTGGTTATTCAACATGAGGCCCGATCCAAATGACATTTTGAATAATTTTTGGTAGAGTCCAAAAAATCAATTATCTGTTAAAAAACGATGACCCCGGACCTGTCGAACGTTCAAAAAAGTGGTCAATATTGATGAAATTTTAACATTTAATCTTTTGACTTTAAATGACTGTTGGATGTGAATTATTACTTTTTCAACTAAAATAAGTGTGTTTAAAGTCATTTCTGTGCCTGAAATTGGTCAAAATTGAAGCTTTTGAGTAAGCGAAAACTCTGTAAAAATGGCAATCTTGGTCACTGTGAGGGTTTAAAAAGTGATTATTCAACATGAGGCCCGATCTAAATGACATTTTGAATCATTTTTGGTAGAGTCCAAAAAATCAATTTTCTGATGAAAAACGATGACCGGACCTGTCGAACGTTCAAAAAAGTGGTCAATATTGATGAAATTTTAACATCTGATCTTTTGACTTTAAATGACTGTTGGATGTGAATTATTACTTTTTCAACTAAAATAAGTGTGTTTAAAGTCATTTCTGTGCCTGAAATTGGTCAAAATTGAAGCTTTTGAGTAAGCGAAACTCTGTAAAAATGGCAATTTTGGTCACTGTGAGGGTTTAAAAAGTGGTTATTCAACATGAGGCCCGATCCAAATGACATTTTGAGTCATTTTTGGTAGAGTCCAAAAAATCAATTTTCTGATGACAAACGATGACCCCGGACCTGTCGAACGTTCAAAAAAGTTGTCAATATTGATAAAATTTTAACATTTATTCTTTTGACTTTAAATGACGGTTGGATGTGAATTATTACTTTTTCAACTAAAATAGGTGTTGTTTAAATTCATTTCTGTGCCTGAAATTGGTCAAAATTGAAGCTTTGAGTAAGCAAAACTCTGTAAAAATGGCAATTTTGGTCACTGTGAGGGTCTAAAAAGTGGTTATTTAACATGAGGCCTGATCCAAATGACATTTTGAATAATTTTTGGTAGAGTCCAAAAAATCAATTGTCTGATGAAAAACGATGACCCCGGACATGTCGAACTTTCAAAAAATGGTCAATATTGATGACAATTTTACATTTAATCTTTTGACTTTAAATGACGGTTGGATGTGAATTATTACTTTTTCAACTAAAATAAGTGTGTTTAAAGTCATTTCTGTGCCTGAAATTGGTCAAAATTGAAGCTTTTGAGTAAGCGAAAACTCTGAAAAAATGGCAATTTTGGTCACTGTGAGGGTTTAAAAAGTGGTTATTCAACATGAGGCCCGATCCAAATGACATTTTGAATCATTTTTGGTAGAGTCCAAAAAATCAATTTTCTGTTAAAAAACGATGACCTGTCGAACGTTCAAAAAAGTGGTCAATATTGATGAAATTTTAACATTTAATCTTTTGACTTTAAATGACTGTTGGATGTGAATTATTACTTTTCCAACTAAAATAAGTGTGTTTAAAGTCATTTCTGTGCCTGAAATTGGTCAAAATTGGAGCTTCTGAGTAAGCAAAACTCTGTGAAAATGGCAATGTTGGTCACTGTAAGGGTTTAAAAAGTAGTTATTCAACATGAGGCCCGATCCAAATGACATTTTGAATCATTTTTGGTAGAGTCCAAAAAATCAATTTTCTGATGAAAAACGATTACCCAGTACCTGTCGAACGTTCAAAAAAGTGGTCAATATTGATGAAATTTTAACATTTAATCTTTTGACTTTAAATGACGGTTGGATGTGAATTATTACTTTTTTTATTAAAATAAGTGTGTTTAAAGTCATTTCTGTGCCTGAAATTGGTCAAAATTGGAGCTTCTGAGTAAGCAAAACTCTGTGAAAATGGCAATGTTGGTCACTGTAAGGGTTTAAAAAGTAGTTATTCAACATGAGGCCCGATCCAAATGACATTTTGAATCATTTTTGGTAGAGTCCAAAAAATCAATTTTCTGATGAAAAACGATTACCCAGTACCTGTCGAACGTTCAAAAAAGTGGTCAATATTGATGAAATTTTAACATTTAATCTTTTGACTTTAAATGACGGTTGGATGTGAATTATTACTTTTTTTATTAAAATAAGTGTGTTTAAAGTCATTTCTGTGCCTGAAATTGGTCAAAATTGAAGCTTTTGAGTAAGCAAAACTCTGTAAAAATGGCAATTTTGGTCACTGTGAGGGTTTAAAAAGTGGTTATTCAACATGAGGCCCGATCCAAATGACATTTTGAGTCATTTTTGGTAGAGTCTAAAAAATCTATTTTCTGATGACAAACGATGACCCCGGACCTGTCGAACGTTCAAAAAAGTTGTCAATATTGATAAAATTTTAACATTTAATCTTTTGAATTTAAATGACGGTTTGATGTGAATTATTACTTTTTCAACTAAAATAAGTGTTGTTTAAATTCATTTCTGTGCCTGAAATTGGTCAAAATTGAAGCTTCTGAGTAAGCAAAACTCTGTAAAAATGGCAATTTTGGTCACTGTGAGGGTCTAAAAAGTGGTTATTTAACATGAGGCCTGATCCAAATGACATTTTGAATAATTTTTGGTAGAGTCCAAAAAATCAATTGTCTGATGAAAAACGATGACCCCAGACCTGTCGAACTTTCAAAAAATGGTCAATATTGATGACAATTTTACATTTAATCTTTTGACTTTAAATGACGGTTGGTTGTGAATTATTACTTTTTCAACTAAAATAAGTGTGTTTAAAGTCATTTCTGTGCCTGAAATTGGTCAACATTGAAGCTTTTGAGTAAGCGAAAACTCTGAAAAAATGGCAATTTTGGTCACTGTGAGGGTTTAAAAAGTGGTTATTCAACATGAGGCCCGATCCAAATGACATTTTGAATCATTTTTGGTAGAGTCCAAAAAATCAATTTTCTGTTAAAAAACGATGACCCCGGACCTGTCGAACGTTCAAAAAAGTGGTCAATATTGATGAAATTTTAACATTGAATCTTTTGACTTTAAATGACTGTTGGATGTGAATTATTACTTTTTCAACTAAAATAAGTGTGTTTAAAGTCATTTCTGTGCCTGAAATTGGTCAAAATTGAAGCTTTTGAGTAAGCGAAAACTCTGTAAAAATGGCAATCTTGGTCACTGTGAGGGTTTAAAAAGTGATTATTCAACATGAGGCCCGATCTAAATGACATTTTGAATCATTTTTGGTAGAGTCCAAAAAATCTATTTTCTGATGAAAAACGATGACCGGACCTGTCGAACGTTCAAAAAAGTGGTCAATATTGATGAAATTTTAACATCTGATCTTTTGACTTTAAATGACTGTTGGATGTGAATTATTACTTTTTCAACTAAAATAAGTGTGTTTAAAGTCATTTCTGTGCCTGAAATTGGTCAAAATTGAAGCTTTTGAGTAAGCGAAACTCTGTAAAAATGGCAATTTTGGTCACTGTGAGGGTTTAAAAAGTGGTTATTCAACATGAGGCCCGATCCAAATGACATTTTGAATAATTTTTGGTAGAGTCCAAAAAATCAATTATCTGTTAAAAAACGATGACCCCGGACCTGTCGAACGTTCAAAAAAGTGGTCAATATTGATGAAATTTTAACATTTAATCTTTTGACTTTAAATGACTGTTGGATGTGAATTATTACTTTTTCAACTAAAATAAGTGTGTTTAAAGTCATTTCTGTGCCTGAAATTGGTCAAAATTGAAGCTTTTGAGTAAGCGAAAACTCTGTAAAAATGGCAATCTTGGTCACTGTGAGGGTTTAAAAAGTGATTATTCAACATGAGGCCCGATCTAAATGACATTTTGAATCATTTTTGGTAGAGTCCAAAAAATCAATTTTCTGATGAAAAACGATGACCGGACCTGTCGAACGTTCAAAAAAGTGGTCAATATTGATGAAATTTTAACATCTGATCTTTTGACTTTAAATGACTGTTGGATGTGAATTATTACTTTTTCAACTAAAATAAGTGTGTTTAAAGTCATTTCTGTGCCTGAAATTGGTCAAAATTGAAGCTTTTGAGTAAGCAAAACTCTGTAAAAATGGCAATTTTGGTCACTGTGAGGGTTTAAAAAGTGGTTATTCAACATGAGGCCCGATCCAAATGACATTTTGAGTCATTTTTGGTAGAGTCCAAAAAATCTATTTTCTGATGACAAACGATGACCCCGGACCTGTCGAACGTTCAAAAAAGTTGTCAATATTGATAAAATTTTAACATTTAATCTTTTGACTTTAAATGACGGTTGGATGTGAATTATTACTTTTTCAACTAAAATAAGTGTTGTTTAAATTCATTTCTGTGCCTGAAATTGGTCAAAATTGAAGCTTCTGAGTAAGCAAAACTCTGTAAAAATGGCAATTTTGGTCACTGTGAGGGTCTAAAAAGTGGTTATTTAACATGAGGCCTGATCCAAATGACATTTTGAATCATTTTTGGTAGAGTCCAAAAAATCAATTTTCTGTTAAAAAACGATGACCCCGGACCTGTCGAACGTTCAAAAAAGTGGTCAATATTGATGAAATTTTAACATTTAATCTTTTGACTTTAAATGACTGTTGGATGTGAATTATTACTTTTTCAACTAAAATAAGTGTGTTTAAAGTCATTTCTGTGCCTGAAATTGGTCAAAATTGAAGCTTTTGAGTAAGCGAAAACTCTGTAAAAATGGCAATCTTGGTCACTGTGAGGGTTTAAAAAGTGATTATTCAACATGAGGCCCGATCTAAATGACATTTTGAATCATTTTTGGTAGAGTCCAAAAAATCAATTTTCTGATGAAAAACGATGACCGGACCTGTCGAACGTTCAAAAAAGTTGTCAATATTGATAAAATTTTAACATTTATTCTTTTGACTTTAAATGACGGTTGGATGTGAATTATTACTTTTTCAACTAAAATAGGTGTTGTTTAAATTCATTTCTGTGCCTGAAATTGGTCAAAATTGAAGCTTTGAGTAAGCAAAACTCTGTAAAAATGGCAATTTTGGTCACTGTGAGGGTCTAAAAAGTGGTTATTTAACATGAGGCCTGATCCAAATGACATTTTGAATAATTTTTGGTAGAGTCCAAAAAATCAATTGTCTGATGAAAAACGATGACCCCGGACATGTCGAACTTTCAAAAAATGGTCAATATTGATGACAATTTTACATTTAATCTTTTGACTTTAAATGACGGTTGGATGTGAATTATTACTTTTTCAACTAAAATAAGTGTGTTTAAAGTCATTTCTGTGCCTGAAATTGGTCAAAATTGAAGCTTTTGAGTAAGCGAAAACTCTGAAAAAATGGCAATTTTGGTCACTGTGAGGGTTTAAAAAGTGGTTATTCAACATGAGGCCCGATCCAAATGACATTTTGAATCATTTTTGGTAGAGTCCAAAAAATCAATTTTCTGTTAAAAAACGATGACCTGTCGAACGTTCAAAAAAGTGGTCAATATTGATGAAATTTTAACATTTAATCTTTTGACTTTAAATGACTGTTGGATGTGAATTATTACTTTTCCAACTAAAATAAGTGTGTTTAAAGTCATTTCTGTGCCTGAAATTGGTCAAAATTGGAGCTTCTGAGTAAGCAAAACTCTGTGAAAATGGCAATGTTGGTCACTGTAAGGGTTTAAAAAGTAGGTATTCAACATGAGGCCCGATCCAAATGACATTTTGAATCATTTTTGGTAGAGTCCAAAAAATCAATTTTCTGATGAAAAACGATTACCCAGTACCTGTCGAACGTTCAAAAAAGTGGTCAATATTGATGAAATTTTAACATTTAATCTTTTGACTTTAAATGACGGTTGGATGTGAATTATTACTTTTTTTATTAAAATAAGTGTGTTTAAAGTCATTTCTGTGCCTGAAATTGGTCAAAATTGGAGCTTCTGAGTAAGCAAAACTCTGTGAAAATGGCAATGTTGGTCACTGTAAGGGTTTAAAAAGTAGTTATTCAACATGAGGCCCGATCCAAATGACATTTTGAATCATTTTTGGTAGAGTCCAAAAAATCAATTTTCTGATGAAAAACGATTACCCAGTACCTGTCGAACGTTCAAAAAAGTGGTCAATATTGATGAAATTTTAACATTTAATCTTTTGACTTTAAATGACGGTTGGATGTGAATTATTACTTTTTTTATTAAAATAAGTGTGTTTAAAGTCATTTCTGTGCCTGAAATTGGTCAAAATTGAAGCTTTTGAGTAAGCGAAACTCTGTAAAAATGGCAATTTTGGTCACTGTGAGGGTTTAAAAAGTGGTTATTCAACATGAGGCCCGATCCAAATGACATTTTGAATAATTTTTGGTAGAGTCCAAAAAATCAATTATCTGTTAAAAAACGATGACCCCGGACCTGTCGAACGTTCAAAAAAGTGGTCAATATTGATGAAATTTTAACATTTAATCTTTTGACTTTAAATGACTGTTGGATGTGAATTATTACTTTTTCAACTAAAATAAGTGTGTTTAAAGTCATTTCTGTGCCTGAAATTGGTCAAAATTGAAGCTTTTGAGTAAGCGAAAACTCTGTAAAAATGGCAATCTTGGTCACTGTGAGGGTTTAAAAAGTGATTATTCAACATGAGGCCCGATCTAAATGACATTTTGAATCATTTTTGGTAGAGTCCAAAAAATCAATTTTCTGATGAAAAACGATGACCGGACCTGTCGAACGTTCAAAAAAGTGGTCAATATTGATGAAATTTTAACATCTGATCTTTTGACTTTAAATGACTGTTGGATGTGAATTATTACTTTTTCAACTAAAATAAGTGTGTTTAAAGTCATTTCTGTGCCTGAAATTGGTCAAAATTGAAGCTTTTGAGTAAGCAAAACTCTGTAAAAATGGCAATTTTGGTCACTGTGAGGGTTTAAAAAGTGGTTATTCAACATGAGGCCCGATCCAAATGACATTTTGAGTCATTTTTGGTAGAGTCCAAAAAATCTATTTTCTGATGACAAACGATGACCCCGGACCTGTCGAACGTTCAAAAAAGTTGTCAATATTGATAAAATTTTAACATTTAATCTTTTGACTTTAAATGACGGTTGGATGTGAATTATTACTTTTTCAACTAAAATAAGTGTTGTTTAAATTCATTTCTGTGCCTGAAATTGGTCAAAATTGAAGCTTCTGAGTAAGCAAAACTCTGTAAAAATGGCAATTTTGGTCACTGTGAGGGTCTAAAAAGTGGTTATTTAACATGAGGCCTGATCCAAATGACATTTTGAATCATTTTTGGTAGAGTCCAAAAAATCAATTTTCTGTTAAAAAACGATGACCCCGGACCTGTCGAACGTTCAAAAAAGTGGTCAATATTGATGAAATTTTAACATTTAATCTTTTGACTTTAAATGACTGTTGGATGTGAATTATTACTTTTTCAACTAAAATAAGTGTGTTTAAAGTCATTTCTGTGCCTGAAATTGGTCAAAATTGAAGCTTTTGAGTAAGCGAAAACTCTGTAAAAATGGCAATCTTGGTCACTGTGAGGGTTTAAAAAGTGATTATTCAACATGAGGCCCGATCTAAATGACATTTTGAATCATTTTTGGTAGAGTCCAAAAAATCAATTTTCTGATGAAAAACGATGACCGGACCTGTCGAACGTTCAAAAAAGTTGTCAATATTGATAAAATTTTAACATTTATTCTTTTGACTTTAAATGACGGTTGGATGTGAATTATTACTTTTTCAACTAAAATAGGTGTTGTTTAAATTCATTTCTGTGCCTGAAATTGGTCAAAATTGAAGCTTTGAGTAAGCAAAACTCTGTAAAAATGGCAATTTTGGTCACTGTGAGGGTCTAAAAAGTGGTTATTTAACATGAGGCCTGATCCAAATGACATTTTGAATAATTTTTGGTAGAGTCCAAAAAATCAATTGTCTGATGAAAAACGATGACCCCGGACATGTCGAACTTTCAAAAAATGGTCAATATTGATGACAATTTTACATTTAATCTTTTGACTTTAAATGACGGTTGGATGTGAATTATTACTTTTTCAACTAAAATAAGTGTGTTTAAAGTCATTTCTGTGCCTGAAATTGGTCAAAATTGAAGCTTTTGAGTAAGCGAAAACTCTGAAAAAATGGCAATTTTGGTCACTGTGAGGGTTTAAAAAGTGGTTATTCAACATGAGGCCCGATCCAAATGACATTTTGAATCATTTTTGGTAGAGTCCAAAAAATCAATTTTCTGTTAAAAAACGATGACCTGTCGAACGTTCAAAAAAGTGGTCAATATTGATGAAATTTTAACATTTAATCTTTTGACTTTAAATGACTGTTGGATGTGAATTATTACTTTTCCAACTAAAATAAGTGTGTTTAAAGTCATTTCTGTGCCTGAAATTGGTCAAAATTGGAGCTTCTGAGTAAGCAAAACTCTGTGAAAATGGCAATGTTGGTCACTGTAAGGGTTTAAAAAGTAGTTATTCAACATGAGGCCCGATCCAAATGACATTTTGAATCATTTTTGGTAGAGTCCAAAAAATCAATTTTCTGATGAAAAACGATTACCCAGTACCTGTCGAACGTTCAAAAAAGTGGTCAATATTGATGAAATTTTAACATTTAATCTTTTGACTTTAAATGACGGTTGGATGTGAATTATTACTTTTTTTATTAAAATAAGTGTGTTTAAAGTCATTTCTGTGCCTGAAATTGGTCAAAATTGGAGCTTCTGAGTAAGCAAAACTCTGTGAAAATGGCAATGTTGGTCACTGTAAGGGTTTAAAAAGTAGTTATTCAACATGAGGCCCGATCCAAATGACATTTTGAATCATTTTTGGTAGAGTCCAAAAAATCAATTTTCTGATGAAAAACGATTACCCAGTACCTGTCGAACGTTCAAAAAAGTGGTCAATATTGATGAAATTTTAACATTTAATCTTTTGACTTTAAATGACGGTTGGATGTGAATTATTACTTTTTTTATTAAAATAAGTGTGTTTAAAGTCATTTCTGTGCCTGAAATTGGTCAAAATTGAAGCTTTTGAGTAAGCAAAACTCTGTAAAAATGGCAATTTTGGTCACTGTGAGGGTTTAAAAAGTGGTTATTCAACATGAGGCCCGATCCAAATGACATTTTGAGTCATTTTTGGTAGAGTCTAAAAAATCTATTTTCTGATGACAAACGATGACCCCGGACCTGTCGAACGTTCAAAAAAGTTGTCAATATTGATAAAATTTTAACATTTAATCTTTTGAATTTAAATGACGGTTTGATGTGAATTATTACTTTTTCAACTAAAATAAGTGTTGTTTAAATTCATTTCTGTGCCTGAAATTGGTCAAAATTGAAGCTTCTGAGTAAGCAAAACTCTGTAAAAATGGCAATTTTGGTCACTGTGAGGGTCTAAAAAGTGGTTATTTAACATGAGGCCTGATCCAAATGACATTTTGAATAATTTTTGGTAGAGTCCAAAAAATCAATTGTCTGATGAAAAACGATGACCCCAGACCTGTCGAACTTTCAAAAAATGGTCAATATTGATGACAATTTTACATTTAATCTTTTGACTTTAAATGACGGTTGGTTGTGAATTATTACTTTTTCAACTAAAATAAGTGTGTTTAAAGTCATTTCTGTGCCTGAAATTGGTCAACATTGAAGCTTTTGAGTAAGCGAAAACTCTGAAAAAATGGCAATTTTGGTCACTGTGAGGGTTTAAAAAGTGGTTATTCAACATGAGGCCCGATCCAAATGACATTTTGAATCATTTTTGGTAGAGTCCAAAAAATCAATTTTCTGTTAAAAAACGATGACCCCGGACCTGTCGAACGTTCAAAAAAGTGGTCAATATTGATGAAATTTTAACATTGAATCTTTTGACTTTAAATGACTGTTGGATGTGAATTATTACTTTTTCAACTAAAATAAGTGTGTTTAAAGTCATTTCTGTGCCTGAAATTGGTCAAAATTGAAGCTTTTGAGTAAGCGAAAACTCTGTAAAAATGGCAATCTTGGTCACTGTGAGGGTTTAAAAAGTGATTATTCAACATGAGGCCCGATCTAAATGACATTTTGAATCATTTTTGGTAGAGTCCAAAAAATCTATTTTCTGATGAAAAACGATGACCGGACCTGTCGAACGTTCAAAAAAGTGGTCAATATTGATGAAATTTTAACATCTGATCTTTTGACTTTAAATGACTGTTGGATGTGAATTATTACTTTTTCAACTAAAATAAGTGTGTTTAAAGTCATTTCTGTGCCTGAAATTGGTCAAAATTGAAGCTTTTGAGTAAGCGAAACTCTGTAAAAATGGCAATTTTGGTCACTGTGAGGGTTTAAAAAGTGGTTATTCAACATGAGGCCCGATCCAAATGACATTTTGAATAATTTTTGGTAGAGTCCAAAAAATCAATTATCTGTTAAAAAACGATGACCCCGGACCTGTCGAACGTTCAAAAAAGTGGTCAATATTGATGAAATTTTAACATTTAATCTTTTGACTTTAAATGACTGTTGGATGTGAATTATTACTTCTTCAACTAAAATAAGTGTGTTTAAAGTCATTTCTGTGCCTGAAATTGGTCAAAATTGAAGCTTTTGAGTAAGCGAAAACTCTGTAAAAATGGCAATCTTGGTCACTGTGAGGGTTTAAAAAGTGATTATTCAACATGAGGCCCGATCTAAATGACATTTTGAATCATTTTTGGTAGAGTCCAAAAAATCAATTTTCTGATGAAAAACGATGACCGGACCTGTCGAACGTTCAAAAAAGTGGTCAATATTGATGAAATTTTAACATCTGATCTTTTGACTTTAAATGACTGTTGGATGTGAATTATTACTTTTTCAACTAAAATAAGTGTGTTTAAAGTCATTTCTGTGCCTGAAATTGGTCAAAATTGAAGCTTTTGAGTAAGCAAAACTCTGTAAAAATGGCAATTTTGGTCACTGTGAGGGTTTAAAAAGTGGTTATTCAACATGAGGCCCGATCCAAATGACATTTTGAGTCATTTTTGGTAGAGTCCAAAAAATCTATTTTCTGATGACAAACGATGACCCCGGACCTGTCGAACGTTCAAAAAAGTTGTCAATATTGATAAAATTTTAACATTTAATCTTTTGACTTTAAATGACGGTTGGATGTGAATTATTACTTTTTCAACTAAAATAAGTGTTGTTTAAATTCATTTCTGTGCCTGAAATTGGTCAAAATTGAAGCTTCTGAGTAAGCAAAACTCTGTAAAAATGGCAATTTTGGTCACTGTGAGGGTCTAAAAAGTGGTTATTTAACATGAGGCCTGATCCAAATGACATTTTGAATCATTTTTGGTAGAGTCCAAAAAATCAATTTTCTGTTAAAAAACGATGACCCCGGACCTGTCGAACGTTCAAAAAAGTGGTCAATATTGATGAAATTTTAACATTTAATCTTTTGACTTTAAATGACTGTTGGATGTGAATTATTACTTTTTCAACTAAAATAAGTGTGTTTAAAGTCATTTCTGTGCCTGAAATTGGTCAAAATTGAAGCTTTTGAGTAAGCGAAAACTCTGTAAAAATGGCAATCTTGGTCACTGTGAGGGTTTAAAAAGTGATTATTCAACATGAGGCCCGATCTAAATGACATTTTGAATCATTTTTGGTAGAGTCCAAAAAATCAATTTTCTGATGAAAAACGATGACCGGACCTGTCGAACGTTCAAAAAAGTGGTCAATATTGATGAAATTTTAACATCTGATCTTTTGACTTTAAATGACTGTTGGATGTGAATTATTACTTTTTCAACTAAAATAAGTGTGTTTAAAGTCATTTCTGTGCCTGAAATTGGTCAAAATTGAAGCTTTTGAGTAAGCGAAACTCTGTAAAAATGGCAATTTTGGTCACTGTGAGGGTTTAAAAAGTGGTTATTCAACATGAGGCCCGATCCAAATGACATTTTGAGTCATTTTTGGTAGAGTCCAAAAAATCAATTTTCTGATGACAAACGATGACCCCGGACCTGTCGAACGTTCAAAAAAGTTGTCAATATTGATAAAATTTTAACATTTATTCTTTTGACTTTAAATGACGGTTGGATGTGAATTATTACTTTTTCAACTAAAATAGGTGTTGTTTAAATTCATTTCTGTGCCTGAAATTGGTCAAAATTGAAGCTTTGAGTAAGCAAAACTCTGTAAAAATGGCAATTTTGGTCACTGTGAGGGTCTAAAAAGTGGTTATTTAACATGAGGCCTGATCCAAATGACATTTTGAATAATTTTTGGTAGAGTCCAAAAAATCAATTGTCTGATGAAAAACGATGACCCCGGACATGTCGAACTTTCAAAAAATGGTCAATATTGATGACAATTTTACATTTAATCTTTTGACTTTAAATGACGGTTGGATGTGAATTATTACTTTTTCAACTAAAATAAGTGTGTTTAAAGTCATTTCTGTGCCTGAAATTGGTCAAAATTGAAGCTTTTGAGTAAGCGAAAACTCTGAAAAAATGGCAATTTTGGTCACTGTGAGGGTTTAAAAAGTGGTTATTCAACATGAGGCCCGATCCAAATGACATTTTGAATCATTTTTGGTAGAGTCCAAAAAATCAATTTTCTGTTAAAAAACGATGACCTGTCGAACGTTCAAAAAAGTGGTCAATATTGATGAAATTTTAACATTTAATCTTTTGACTTTAAATGACTGTTGGATGTGAATTATTACTTTTCCAACTAAAATAAGTGTGTTTAAAGTCATTTCTGTGCCTGAAATTGGTCAAAATTGGAGCTTCTGAGTAAGCAAAACTCTGTGAAAATGGCAATGTTGGTCACTGTAAGGGTTTAAAAAGTAGTTATTCAACATGAGGCCCGATCCAAATGACATTTTGAATCATTTTTGGTAGAGTCCAAAAAATCAATTTTCTGATGAAAAACGATTACCCAGTACCTGTCGAACGTTCAAAAAAGTGGTCAATATTGATGAAATTTTAACATTTAATCTTTTGACTTTAAATGACGGTTGGATGTGAATTATTACTTTTTTTATTAAAATAAGTGTGTTTAAAGTCATTTCTGTGCCTGAAATTGGTCAAAATTGGAGCTTCTGAGTAAGCAAAACTCTGTGAAAATGGCAATGTTGGTCACTGTAAGGGTTTAAAAAGTAGTTATTCAACATGAGGCCCGATCCAAATGACATTTTGAATCATTTTTGGTAGAGTCCAAAAAATCAATTTTCTGATGAAAAACGATTACCCAGTACCTGTCGAACGTTCAAAAAAGTGGTCAATATTGATGAAATTTTAACATTTAATCTTTTGACTTTAAATGACGGTTGGATGTGAATTATTACTTTTTTTATTAAAATAAGTGTGTTTAAAGTCATTTCTGTGCCTGAAATTGGTCAAAATTGAAGCTTTTGAGTAAGCAAAACTCTGTAAAAATGGCAATTTTGGTCACTGTGAGGGTTTAAAAAGTGGTTATTCAACATGAGGCCCGATCCAAATGACATTTTGAGTCATTTTTGGTAGAGTCTAAAAAATCTATTTTCTGATGACAAACGATGACCCCGGACCTGTCGAACGTTCAAAAAAGTTGTCAATATTGATAAAATTTTAACATTTAATCTTTTGAATTTAAATGACGGTTTGATGTGAATTATTACTTTTTCAACTAAAATAAGTGTTGTTTAAATTCATTTCTGTGCCTGAAATTGGTCAAAATTGAAGCTTCTGAGTAAGCAAAACTCTGTAAAAATGGCAATTTTGGTCACTGTGAGGGTCTAAAAAGTGGTTATTTAACATGAGGCCTGATCCAAATGACATTTTGAATAATTTTTGGTAGAGTCCAAAAAATCAATTGTCTGATGAAAAACGATGACCCCAGACCTGTCGAACTTTCAAAAAATGGTCAATATTGATGACAATTTTACATTTAATCTTTTGACTTTAAATGACGGTTGGTTGTGAATTATTACTTTTTCAACTAAAATAAGTGTGTTTAAAGTCATTTCTGTGCCTGAAATTGGTCAACATTGAAGCTTTTGAGTAAGCGAAAACTCTGAAAAAATGGCAATTTTGGTCACTGTGAGGGTTTAAAAAGTGGTTATTCAACATGAGGCCCGATCCAAATGACATTTTGAATCATTTTTGGTAGAGTCCAAAAAATCAATTTTCTGTTAAAAAACGATGACCCCGGACCTGTCGAACGTTCAAAAAAGTGGTCAATATTGATGAAATTTTAACATTGAATCTTTTGACTTTAAATGACTGTTGGATGTGAATTATTACTTTTTCAACTAAAATAAGTGTGTTTAAAGTCATTTCTGTGCCTGAAATTGGTCAAAATTGAAGCTTTTGAGTAAGCGAAAACTCTGTAAAAATGGCAATCTTGGTCACTGTGAGGGTTTAAAAAGTGATTATTCAACATGAGGCCCGATCTAAATGACATTTTGAATCATTTTTGGTAGAGTCCAAAAAATCTATTTTCTGATGAAAAACGATGACCGGACCTGTCGAACGTTCAAAAAAGTGGTCAATATTGATGAAATTTTAACATCTGATCTTTTGACTTTAAATGACTGTTGGATGTGAATTATTACTTTTTCAACTAAAATAAGTGTGTTTAAAGTCATTTCTGTGCCTGAAATTGGTCAAAATTTAAGCTTTTGAGTAAGCGAAACTCTGTAAAAATGGCAATTTTGGTCACTGTGAGGGTTTAAAAAGTGGTTATTCAACATGAGGCCCGATCCAAATGACATTTTGAATAATTTTTGGTAGAGTCCAAAAAATCAATTTTCTGTTAAAAAACGATGACCCCGGACCTGTCGAACGTTCAAAAAAGTGGTCAATATTGATGAAATTTTAACATTTAATCTTTTGACTTTAAATGACTGTTGGATGTGAATTATTACTTTTTCAACTAAAATAAGTGTGTTTAAAGTCATTTCTGTGCCTGAAATTGGTCAAAATTGAAGCTTTTGAGTAAGCGAAAACTCTGTAAAAATGGCAATCTTGGTCACTGTGAGGGTTTAAAAAGTGATTATTCAACATGAGGCCCGATCTAAATGACATTTTGAATCATTTTTGGTAGAGTCCAAAAAATCAATTTTCTGATGAAAAACGATGACCGGACCTGTCGAACGTTCAAAAAAGTGGTCAATATTGATGAAATTTTAACATCTGATCTTTTGACTTTAAATGACTGTTGGATGTGAATTATTACTTTTTCAACTAAAATAAGTGTGTTTAAAGTCATTTCTGTGCCTGAAATTGGTCAAAATTGAAGCTTTTGAGTAAGCAAAACTCTGTAAAAATGGCAATTTTGGTCACTGTGAGGGTTTAAAAAGTGGTTATTCAACATGAGGCCCGATCCAAATGACATTTTGAGTCATTTTTGGTAGAGTCCAAAAAATCTATTTTCTGATGACAAACGATGACCCCGGACCTGTCGAACGTTCAAAAAAGTTGTCAATATTGATAAAATTTTAACATTTAATCTTTTGACTTTAAATGACGGTTGGATGTGAATTATTACTTTTTCAACTAAAATAAGTGTTGTTTAAATTCATTTCTGTGCCTGAAATTGGTCAAAATTGAAGCTTCTGAGTAAGCAAAACTCTGTAAAAATGGCAATTTTGGTCACTGTGAGGGTCTAAAAAGTGGTTATTTAACATGAGGCCTGATCCAAATGACATTTTGAATCATTTTTGGTAGAGTCCAAAAAATCAATTTTCTGTTAAAAAACGATGACCCCGGACCTGTCGAACGTTCAAAAAAGTGGTCAATATTGATGAAATTTTAACATTTAATCTTTTGACTTTAAATGACTGTTGGATGTGAATTATTACTTTTTCAACTAAAATAAGTGTGTTTAAAGTCATTTCTGTGCCTGAAATTGGTCAAAATTGAAGCTTTTGAGTAAGCGAAAACTCTGTAAAAATGGCAATCTTGGTCACTGTGAGGGTTTAAAAAGTGATTATTCAACATGAGGCCCGATCTAAATGACATTTTGAATCATTTTTGGTAGAGTCCAAAAAATCAATTTTCTGATGAAAAACGATGACCGGACCTGTCGAACGTTCAAAAAAGTGGTCAATATTGATGAAATTTTAACATCTGATCTTTTGACTTTAAATGACTGTTGGATGTGAATTATTACTTTTTCAACTAAAATAAGTGTGTTTAAAGTCATTTCTGTGCCTGAAATTGGTCAAAATTGAAGCTTTTGAGTAAGCGAAACTCTGTAAAAATGGCAATTTTGGTCACTGTGAGGGTTTAAAAAGTGGTTATTCAACATGAGGCCCGATCCAAATGACATTTTGAGTCATTTTTGGTAGAGTCCAAAAAATCAATTTTCTGATGACAAACGATGACCCCGGACCTGTCGAACGTTCAAAAAAGTTGTCAATATTGATAAAATTTTAACATTTAATCTTTTGACTTTAAATGACGGTTGGATGTGAATTATTACTTTTTCAACTAAAATAAGTGTTGTTTAAATTCATTTCTGTGCCTGAAATTGGTCAAAATTGAAGCTTCTGAGTAAGCAAAACTCTGTAAAAATAGCAATTTTGGTCACTGTGAGGGTCTAAAAAGTGGTTATTTAACATGAGGCCTGATCCAAATGACATTTTGAATCATTTTTGGTAGAGTCCAAAAAATCAATTTTCTGTTAAAAAACGATGACCCCGGACCTGTCGAACGTTCAAAAAAGTGGTCAATATTGATGAAATTTTAACATTTAATCTTTTGACTTTAAATGACTGTTGGATGTGAATTATTACTTTTTCAACTAAAATAAGTGTGTTTAAAGTCATTTCTGTGCCTGAAATTGGTCAAAATTGAAGCTTTTGAGTAAGCGAAACTCTGTAAAAATGGCAATTTTGGTCACTGTGAGGGTTTAAAAAGTGGTTATTCAACATGAGGCCCGATCCAAATGACATTTTGAATAATTTTTGGTAGAGTCCAAAAAATCAATTATCTGTTAAAAAACGATGACCCCGGACCTGTCGAACGTTCAAAAAAGTGGTCAATATTGATGAAATTTTAACATTTAATCTTTTGACTTTAAATGACTGTTGGATGTGAATTATTACTTTTTCAACTAAAATAAGTGTGTTTAAAGTCATTTCTGTGCCTGAAATTGGTCAAAATTGAAGCTTTTGAGTAAGCGAAAACTCTGTAAAAATGGCAATCTTGGTCACTGTGAGGGTTTAAAAAGTGATTATTCAACATGAGGCCCGATCTAAATGACATTTTGAATCATTTTTGGTAGAGTCCAAAAAATCAATTTTCTGATGAAAAACGATGACCGGACCTGTCCAACGTTCAAAAAAGTGGTCAATATTGATGAAATTTTAACATCTGATCTTTTGACTTTAAATGACTGTTGGATGTGAATTATTACTTTTTCAACTAAAATAAGTGTGTTTAAAGTCATTTCTGTGCCTGAAATTGGTCAAAATTGAAGCTTTTGAGTAAGCAAAACTCTGTAAAAATGGCAATTTTGGTCACTGTGAGGGTTTAAAAAGTGGTTATTCAACATGAGGCCCGATCCAAATGACATTTTGAGTCATTTTTGGTAGAGTCCAAAAAATCTATTTTCTGATGACAAACGATGACCCCGGACCTGTCGAACGTTCAAAAAAGTTGTCAATATTGATAAAATTTTAACATTTAATCTTTTGACTTTAAATGACGGTTGGATGTGAATTATTACTTTTTCAACTAAAATAAGTGTTGTTTAAATTCATTTCTGTGCCTGAAATTGGTCAAAATTGAAGCTTCTGAGTAAGCAAAACTCTGTAAAAATGGCAATTTTGGTCACTGTGAGGGTCTAAAAAGTGGTTATTTAACATGAGGCCTGATCCAAATGACATTTTGAATCATTTTTGGTAGAGTCCAAAAAATCAATTTTCTGTTAAAAAACGATGACCCCGGACCTGTCGAACGTTCAAAAAAGTGGTCAATATTGATGAAATTTTAACATTTAATCTTTTGACTTTAAATGACTGTTGGATGTGAATTATTACTTTTTCAACTAAAATAAGTGTGTTTAAAGTCATTTCTGTGCCTGAAATTGGTCAAAATTGAAGCTTTTGAGTAAGCGAAAACTCTGTAAAAATGGCAATCTTGGTCACTGTGAGGGTTTAAAAAGTGATTATTCAACATGAGGCCCGATCTAAATGACATTTTGAATCATTTTTGGTAGAGTCCAAAAAATCAATTTTCTGATGAAAAACGATGACCGGACCTGTCGAACGTTCAAAAAAGTGGTCAATATTGATGAAATTTTAACATCTAATCTTTTGACTTTAAATGACTGTTGGATGTGAATTATTACTTTTTCAACTAAAATAAGTGTGTTTAAAGTCATTTCTGTGCCTGAAATTGGTCAAAATTGAAGCTTTTGAGTAAGCGAAACTCTGTAAAAATGGCAATTTTGGTCACTGTGAGGGTTTAAAAAGTGGTTATTCAACATGAGGCCCGATCCAAATGACATTTTGAGTCATTTTTGGTAGAGTCCAAAAAATCAATTTTCTGATGACAAACGATGACCCCGGACCTGTCGAACGTTCAAAAAAGTTGTCAATATTGATAAAATTTTAACATTTATTCTTTTGACTTTAAATGACGGTTGGATGTGAATTATTACTTTTTCAACTAAAATAGGTGTTGTTTAAATTCATTTCTGTGCCTGAAATTGGTCAAAATTGAAGCTTTGAGTAAGCAAAACTCTGTAAAAATGGCAATTTTGGTCACTGTGAGGGTCTAAAAAGTGGTTATTTAACATGAGGCCTGATCCAAATGACATTTTGAATAATTTTTGGTAGAGTCCAAAAAATCAATTGTCTGATGAAAAACGATGACCCCGGACATGTCGAACTTTCAAAAAATGGTCAATATTGATGACAATTTTACATTTAATCTTTTGACTTTAAATGACGGTTGGATGTGAATTATTACTTTTTCAACTAAAATAAGTGTGTTTAAAGTCATTTCTGTGCCTGAAATTGGTCAAAATTGAAGCTTTTGAGTAAGCGAAAACTCTGAAAAAATTGCAATTTTGGTCACTGTGAGGGTTTAAAAAGTGGTTATTCAACATGAGGCCCGATCCAAATGACATTTTGAATCATTTTTGGTAGAGTCCAAAAAATCAATTTTCTGTTAAAAAACGATGACCTGTCGAACGTTCAAAAAAGTGGTCAATATTGATGAAATTTTAACATTTAATCTTTTGACTTTAAATGACTGTTGGATGTGAATTATTACTTTTCCAACTAAAATAAGTGTGTTTAAAGTCATTTCTGTGCCTGAAATTGGTCAAAATTGGAGCTTCTGAGTAAGCAAAACTCTGTGAAAATGGCAATGTTGGTCACTGTAAGGGTTTAAAAAGTAGTTATTCAACATGAGGCCCGATCCAAATGACATTTTGAATCATTTTTGGTAGAGTCCAAAAAATCAATTTTCTGATGAAAAACGATTACCCAGTACCTGTCGAACGTTCAAAAAAGTGGTCAATATTGATGAAATTTTAACATTTAATCTTTTGACTTTAAATGACGGTTGGATGTGAATTATTACTTTTTTTATTAAAATAAGTGTGTTTAAAGTCATTTCTGTGCCTGAAATTGGTCAAAATTGGAGCTTCTGAGTAAGCAAAACTCTGTGAAAATGGCAATGTTGGTCACTGTAAGGGTTTAAAAAGTAGTTATTCAACATGAGGCCCGATCCAAATGACATTTTGAATCATTTTTGGTAGAGTCCAAAAAATCAATTTTCTGATGAAAAACGATTACCCAGTACCTGTCGAACGTTCAAAAAAGTGGTCAATATTGATGAAATTTTAACATTTAATCTTTTGACTTTAAATGACGGTTGGATGTGAATTATTACTTTTTTTATTAAAATAAGTGTGTTTAAAGTCATTTCTGTGCCTGAAATTGGTCAAAATTGAAGCTTTTGAGTAAGCAAAACTCTGTAAAAATGGCAATTTTGGTCACTGTGAGGGTTTAAAAAGTGGTTATTCAACATGAGGCCCGATCCAAATGACATTTTGAGTCATTTTTGGTAGAGTCTAAAAAATCTATTTTCTGATGACAAACGATGACCCCGGACCTGTCGAACGTTCAAAAAAGTTGTCAATATTGATAAAATTTCAACATTTAATCTTTTGAATTTAAATGACGGTTTGATGTGAATTATTACTTTTTCAACTAAAATAAGTGTTGTTTAAATTCATTTCTGTGCCTGAAATTGGTCAAAATTGAAGCTTCTGAGTAAGCAAAACTCTGTAAAAATGGCAATTTTGGTCACTGTGAGGGTCTAAAAAGTGGTTATTTAACATGAGGCCTGATCCAAATGACATTTTGAATAATTTTTGGTAGAGTCCAAAAAATCAATTGTCTGATGAAAAACGATGACCCCAGACCTGTCGAACTTTCAAAAAATGGTCAATATTGATGACAATTTTACATTTAATCTTTTGACTTTAAATGACGGTTGGTTGTGAATTATTACTTTTTCAACTAAAATAAGTGTGTTTAAAGTCATTTCTGTGCCTGAAATTGGTCAACATTGAAGCTTTTGAGTAAGCGAAAACTCTGAAAAAATGGCAATTTTGGTCACTGTGAGGGTTTAAAAAGTGGTTATTCAACATGAGGCCCGATCCAAATGACATTTTGAATCATTTTTGGTAGAGTCCCAAAAATCAATTTTCTGTTAAAAAACGATGACCCCGGACCTGTCGAACGTTCAAAAAAGTGGTCAATATTGATGAAATTTTAACATTGAATCTTTTGACTTTAAATGACTGTTGGATGTGAATTATTACTTTTTCAACTAAAATAAGTGTGTTTAAAGTCATTTCTGTGCCTGAAATTGGTCAAAATTGAAGCTTTTGAGTAAGCGAAAACTCTGTAAAAATGGCAATCTTGGTCACTGTGAGGGTTTAAAAAGTGATTATTCAACATGAGGCCCGATCTAAATGACATTTTGAATCATTTTTGGTAGAGTCCAAAAAATCTATTTTCTGATGAAAAACGATGACCGGACCTGTCGAACGTTCAAAAAAGTGGTCAATATTGATGAAATTTTAACATCTGATCTTTTGACTTTAAATGACTGTTGGATGTGAATTATTACTTTTTCAACTAAAATAAGTGTGTTTAAAGTCATTTCTGTGCCTGAAATTGGTCAAAATTGAAGCTTTTGAGTAAGCGAAACTCTGTAAAAATGGCAATTTTGGTCACTGTGAGGGTTTAAAAAGTGGTTATTCAACATGAGGCCCGATCCAAATGACATTTTGAATAATTTTTGGTAGAGTCCAAAAAATCAATTATCTGTGAAAAAACGATGACCCCGGACCTGTCGAACGTTCAAAAAAGTGGTCAATATTGATGAAATTTTAACATTTAATCTTTTGACTTTAAATGACTGTTGGATGTGAATTATTACTTTTTCAACTAAAATAAGTGTGTTTAAAGTCATTTCTGTGCCTGAAATTGGTCAAAATTGAAGCTTTTGAGTAAGCGAAAACTCTGTAAAAATGGCAATCTTGGTCACTGTGAGGGTTTAAAAAGTGATTATTCAACATGAGGCCCGATCTAAATGACATTTTGAATCATTTTTGGTAGAGTCCAAAAAATCAATTTTCTGATGAAAAACGATGACCGGACCTGTCGAACGTTCAAAAAAGTGGTCAATATTGATGAAATTTTAACATCTGATCTTTTGACTTTAAATGACTGTTGGATGTGAATTATTACTTTTTCAACTAAAATAAGTGTGTTTAAAGTCATTTCTGTGCCTGAAATTGGTCAAAATTGAAGCTTTTGAGTAAGCAAAACTCTGTAAAAATGGCAATTTTGGTCACTGTGAGGGTTTAAAAAGTGGTTATTCAACATGAGGCCCGATCCAAATGACATTTTGAGTCATTTTTGGTAGAGTCCAAAAAATCTATTTTCTGATGACAAACGATGACCCCGGACCTGTCGAACGTTCAAAAAAGTTGTCAATATTGATAAAATTTTAACATTTAATCTTTTGACTTTAAATGACGGTTGGATGTGAATTATTACTTTTTCAACTAAAATAAGTGTTGTTTAAATTCATTTCTGTGCCTGAAATTGGTCAAAATTGAAGCTTCTGAGTAAGCAAAACTCTGTAAAAATGGCAATTTTGGTCACTGTGAGGGTCTAAAAAGTGGTTATTTAACATGAGGCCTGATCCAAATGACATTTTGAATCATTTTTGGTAGAGTCCAAAAAATCAATTTTCTGTTAAAAAACGATGACCCCGGACCTGTCGAACGTTCAAAAAAGTGGTCAATATTGATGAAATTTTAACATTTAATCTTTTGACTTTAAATGACTGTTGGATGTGAATTATTACTTTTTCAACTAAAATAAGTGTGTTTAAAGTCATTTCTGTGCCTGAAATTGGTCAAAATTGAAGCTTTTGAGTAAGCGAAAACTCTGTAAAAATGGCAATCTTGGTCACTGTGAGGGTTTAAAAAGTGATTATTCAACATGAGGCCCGATCTAAATGACATTTTGAATCATTTTTGGTAGAGTCCAAAAAATCAATTTTCTGATGAAAAACGATGACCGGACCTGTCGAACGTTCAAAAAAGTGGTCAATATTGATGAAATTTTAACATCTGATCTTTTGACTTTAAATGACTGTTGGATGTGAATTATTACTTTTTCAACTAAAATAAGTGTGTTTAAAGTCATTTCTGTGCCTGAAATTGGTCAAAATTGAAGCTTTTGAGTAAGCGAAACTCTGTAAAAATGGCAATTTTGGTCACTGTGAGGGTTTAAAAAGTGGTTATTCAACATGAGGCCCGATCCAAATGACATTTTGAGTCATTTTTGGTAGAGTCCAAAAAATCAATTTTCTGATGACAAACGATGACCCCGGACCTGTCGAACGTTCAAAAAAGTTGTCAATATTGATAAAATTTTAACATTTATTCTTTTGACTTTAAATGACGGTTGGATGTGAATTATTACTTTTTCAACTAAAATAGGTGTTGTTTAAATTCATTTCTGTGCCTGAAATTGGTCAAAATTGAAGCTTTGAGTAAGCAAAACTCTGTAAAAATGGCAATTTTGGTCACTGTGAGGGTCTAAAAAGTGGTTATTTAACATGAGGCCTGATCCAAATGACATTTTGAATAATTTTTGGTAGAGTCCAAAAAATCAATTGTCTGATGAAAAACGATGACCCCGGACATGTCGAACTTTCAAAAAATGGTCAATATTGATGACAATTTTACATTTAATCTTTTGACTTTAAATGACGGTTGGATGTGAATTATTACTTTTTCAACTAAAATAAGTGTGTTTAAAGTCATTTCTGTGCCTGAAATTGGTCAAAATTGAAGCTTTTGAGTAAGCGAAAACTCTGAAAAAATGGCAATTTTGGTCACTGTGAGGGTTTAAAAAGTGGTTATTCAACATGAGGCCCGATCCAAATGACATTTTGAATCATTTTTGGTAGAGTCCAAAAAATCAATTTTCTGTTAAAAAACGATGACCTGTCGAACGTTCAAAAAAGTGGTCAATATTGATGAAATTTTAACATTTAATCTTTTGACTTTAAATGACTGTTGGATGTGAATTATTACTTTTCCAACTAAAATAAGTGTGTTTAAAGTCATTTCTGTGCCTGAAATTGGTCAAAATTGGAGCTTCTGAGTAAGCAAAACTCTGTGAAAATGGCAATGTTGGTCACTGTAAGGGTTTAAAAAGTGGTTATTCAACATGAGGCCCGATCCAAATGACATTTTGAATCATTTTTGGTAGAGTCCAAAAAATCAATTTTCTGTTAAAAAACGATGACCTGTCGAACGTTCAAAAAAGTGGTCAATATTGATGAAATTTTAACATTTAATCTTTTGACTTTAAATGACTGTTGGATGTGAATTATTACTTTTCCAACTAAAATAAGTGTGTTTAAAGTCATTTCTGTGCCTGAAATTGGTCAAAATTGGAGCTTCTGAGTAAGCAAAACTCTGTGAAAATGGCAATGTTGGTCACTGTAAGGGTTTAAAAAGTAGTTATTCAACATGAGGCCCGATCCAAATGACATTTTGAATCATTTTTGGTAGAGTCCAAAAAATCAATTTTCTGATGAAAAACGATTACCCAGTACCTGTCGAACGTTCAAAAAAGTGGTCAATATTGATGAAATTTTAACATTTAATCTTTTGACTTTAAATGACGGTTGGATGTGAATTATTACTTTTTTTATTAAAATAAGTGTGTTTAAAGTCATTTCTGTGCCTGAAATTGGTCAAAATTGGAGCTTCTGAGTAAGCAAAACTCTGTGAAAATGGCAATGTTGGTCTCTGTAAGGGTTTAAAAAGTAGTTATTCAACATGAGGCCCGATCCAAATGACATTTTGAATCATTTTTGGTAGAGTCCAAAAAATCAATTTTCTGATGAAAAACGATTACCCAGTACCTGTCGAACGTTCAAAAAAGTGGTCAATATTGATGAAATTTTAACATTTAATCTTTTGACTTTAAATGACGGTTGGATGTGAATTATTACTTTTTTTATTAAAATAAGTGTGTTTAAAGTCATTTCTGTGCCTGAAATTGGTCAAAATTGAAGCTTTTGAGTAAGCAAAACTCTGTAAAAATGGCAATTTTGGTCACTGTGAGGGTTTAAAAAGTGGTTATTCAACATGAGGCCTGATCCAAATGACATTTTGAGTCATTTTTGGTAGAGTCTAAAAAATCTATTTTCTGATGACAAACGATGACCCCGGACCTGTCGAACGTTCAAAAAAGTTGTCAATATTGATAAAATTTTAACATTTAATCTTTTGAATTTAAATGACGGTTTGATGTGAATTATTACTTTTTCAACTAAAATAAGTGTTGTTTAAATTCATTTCTGTGCCTGAAATTGGTCAAAATTGAAGCTTCTGAGTAAGCAAAACTCTGTAAAAATGGCAATTTTGGTCACTGTGAGGGTCTAAAAAGTGGTTATTTAACATGAGGCCTGATCCAAATGACATTTTGAATAATTTTTGGTAGAGTCCAAAAAATCAATTGTCTGATGAAAAACGATGACCCCAGACCTGTCGAACTTTCAAAAAATGGTCAATATTGATGACAATTTTACATTTAATCTTTTGACTTTAAATGACGGTTGGTTGTGAATTATTACTTTTTCAACTAAAATAAGTGTGTTTAAAGTCATTTCTGTGCCTGAAATTGGTCAAAATTGAAGCTTTTGAGTAAGCGAAAACTCTGTAAAAATGGCAATCTTGGTCACTGTGAGGGTTTAAAAAGTGATTATTCAACATGAGGCCCGATCTAAATGACATTTTGAATCATTTTTGGTAGAGTCCAAAAAATCTATTTTCTGATGAAAAACGATGACCGGACCTGTCGAACGTTCAAAAAAGTGGTCAATATTGATGAAATTTTAACATCTGATCTTTTGACTTTAAATGACTGTTGGATGTGAATTATTACTTTTTCAACTAAAATAAGTGTGTTTAAAGTCATTTCTGTGCCTGAAATTGGTCAAAATTGAAGCTTTTGAGTAAGCGAAACTCTGTAAAAATGGCAATTTTGGTCACTGTGAGGGTTTAAAAAGTGGTTATTCAACATGAGGCCCGATCCAAATGACATTTTGAATAATTTTTGGTAGAGTCCAAAAAATCAATTATCTGTTAAAAAACGATGACCCCGGACCTGTCGAACGTTCAAAAAAGTGGTCAATATTGATGAAATTTTAACATTTAATCTTTTGACTTTAAATGACTGTTGGATGTGAATTATTACTTTTTCAACTAAAATAAGTGTGTTTAAAGTCATTTCTGTGCCTGAAATTGGTCAAAATTGAAGCTTTTGAGTAAGCGAAAACTCTGTAAAAATGGCAATCTTGGTCACTGTGAGGGTTTAAAAAGTGATTATTCAACATGAGGCCCGATCTAAATGACATTTTGAATCATTTTTGGTAGAGTCCAAAAAATCAATTTTCTGATGAAAAACGATGACCGGACCTGTCGAACGTTCAAAAAAGTGGTCAATATTGATGAAATTTTAACATCTGATCTTTTGACTTTAAATGACTGTTGGATGTGAATTATTACTTTTTCAACTAAAATAAGTGTGTTTAAAGTCATTTCTGTGCCTGAAATTGGTCAAAATTGAAGCTTTTGAGTAAGCAAAACTCTGTAAAAATGGCAATTTTGGTCACTGTGAGGGTTTAAAAAGTGGTTATTCAACATGAGGCCTGATCCAAATGACATTTTGAATCATTTTTGGTAGAGTCCAAAAAATCAATTTTCTGTTAAAAAACGATGACCCCGGACCTGTCGAACGTTCAAAAAAGTGGTCAATATTGATGAAATTTTAACATTTAATCTTTTGACTTTAAATGACTGTTGGATGTGAATTATTACTTTTTCAACTAAAATAAGTGTGTTTAAAGTCATTTCTGTGCCTGAAATTGGTCAAAATTGAAGCTTTTGAGTAAGCGAAAACTCTGTAAAAATGGCAATCTTGGTCACTGTGAGGGTTTAAAAAGTGATTATTCAACATGAGGCCCGATCTAAATGACATTTTGAATCATTTTTGGTAGAGTCCAAAAAATCAATTTTCTGATGAAAAACGATGACCGGACCTGTCGAACGTTCAAAAAAGTGGTCAATATTGATGAAATTTTAACATCTGATCTTTTGACTTTAAATGACTGTTGGATGTGAATTATTACTTTTTCAACTAAAATAAGTGTGTTTAAAGTCATTTCTGTGCCTGAAATTGGTCAAAATTGAAGCTTTTGAGTAAGCGAAACTCTGTAAAAATGGCAATTTTGGTCACTGTGAGGGTTTAAAAAGTGGTTATTCAACATGAGGCCCGATCCAAATGACATTTTGAGTCATTTTTGGTAGAGTCCAAAAAATCAATTTTCTGATGACAAACGATGACCCCGGACCTGTCGAACGTTCAAAAAAGTTGGCAATATTGATAAAATTTTAACATTTAATCTTTTGACTTTAAATGACGGTTGGATGTGAATTATTACTTTTTCAACTAAAATAAGTGTTGTTTAAATTCATTTCTGTGCCTGAAATTGGTCAAAATTGAAGCTTCTGAGTAAGCAAAACTCTGTAAAAATGGCAATTTTGGTCACTGTGAGGGTCTAAAAAGTGGTTATTTAACATGAGGCCTGATCCAAATGACATTTTGAATCATTTTTGGTAGAGTCCAAAAAATCAATTTTCTGTTAAAAAACGATGACCCCGGACCTGTCGAACGTTCAAAAAAGTGGTCAATATTGATGAAATTTTAACATTTAATCTTTTGACTTTAAATGACTGTTGGATGTGAATTATTACTTTTTCAACTAAAATAAGTGTGTTTAAAGTCATTTCTGTGCCTGAAATTGGTCAAAATTGAAGCTTTTGAGTAAGCGAAAACTCTGTAAAAATGGCAATCTTGGTCACTGTGAGGGTTTAAAAAGTGATTATTCAACATGAGGCCCGATCTAAATGACATTTTGAATCATTTTTGGTAGAGTCCAAAAAATCAATTTTCTGATGAAAAACGATGACCGGACCTGTCGAACTTTCAAAAAATGGTCAATATTGATGACAATTTTACATTTAATCTTTTGACTTTAAATGACGGTTGGATGTGAATTATTACTTTTTCAACTAAAATAAGTGTGTTTAAAGTCATTTCTGTGCCTGAAATTGGTCAAAATTGAAGCTTTTGAGTAAGCGAAAACTCTGAAAAAATGGCAATTTTGGTCACTGTGAGGGTTTAAAAAGTGGTTATTCAACATGAGGCCCGATCCAAATGACATTTTGAATCATTTTTGGTAGAGTCCAAAAAATCAATTTTCTGTTAAAAAACGATGACCTGTCGAACGTTCAAAAAAGTGGTTAATATTGATGAAATTTTAACATTTAATCTTTTGACTTTAAATGACTGTTGGATGTGAATTATTACTTTTCCAACTAAAATAAGTGTGTTTAAAGTCATTTCTGTGCCTGAAATTGGTCAAAATTGGAGCTTCTGAGTAAGCAAAACTCTGTGAAAATGGCAATGTTGGTCACTGTAAGGGTTTAAAAAGTAGTTATTCAACATGAGGCCCGATCCAAATGACATTTTGAATCATTTTTGGTAGAGTCCAAAAAATCAATTTTCTGATGAAAAACGATTACCCAGTACCTGTCGAACGTTCAAAAAAGTGGTCAATATTGATGAAATTTTAACATTTAATCTTTTGACTTTAAATGACGGTTGGATGTGAATTATTACTTTTTTTATTAAAATAAGTGTGTTTAAAGTCATTTCTGTGCCTGAAATTGGTCAAAATTGGAGCTTCTGAGTAAGCAAAACTCTGTGAAAATGGCAATGTTGGTCACTGTAAGGGTTTAAAAAGTAGTTATTCAACATGAGGCCCGATCCAAATGACATTTTGAATCATTTTTGGTAGAGTCCAAAAAATCAATTTTCTGATGAAAAACGATTACCCAGTACCTGTCGAACGTTCAAAAAAGTGGTCAATATTGATGAAATTTTAACATTTAATCTTTTGACTTTAAATGACGGTTGGATGTGAATTATTACTTTTTTTATTAAAATAAGTGTGTTTAAAGTCATTTCTGTGCCTGAAATTGGTCAAAATTGAAGCTTTTGAGTAAGCAAAACTCTGTAAAAATGGCAATTTTGGTCACTGTGAGGGTTTAAAAAGTGGTTATTCAACATGAGGCCCGATCCAAATGACATTTTGAGTCATTTTTGGTAGAGTCTAAAAAATCTATTTTCTGATGACAAACGATGACCCCGGACCTGTCGAACGTTCAAAAAAGTTGTCAATATTGATAAAATTTTAACATTTAATCTTTTGAATTTAAATGACGGTTTGATGTGAATTATTACTTTTTCAACTAAAATAAGTGTTGTTTAAATTCATTTCTGTGCCTGAAATTGGTCAAAATTGAAGCTTCTGAGTAAGCAAAACTCTGTAAAAATGGCAATTTTGGTCACTGTGAGGGTCTAAAAAGTGGTTATTTAACATGAGGCCTGATCCAAATGACATTTTGAATAATTTTTGGTAGAGTCCAAAAAATCAATTGTCTGATGAAAAACGATGACCCCAGACCTGTCGAACTTTCAAAAAATGGTCAATATTGATGACAATTTTACATTTAATCTTTTGACTTTAAATGACGGTTGGTTGTGAATTATTACTTTTTCAACTAAAATAAGTGTGTTTGAAGTCATTTCTGTGCCTGAAATTGGTCAACATTGAAGCTTTTGAGTAAGCGAAAACTCTGAAAAAATGGCAATTTTGGTCACTGTGAGGGTTTAAAAAGTGGTTATTCAACATGAGGCCCGATCCAAATGACATTTTGAATCATTTTTGGTAGAGTCCAAAAAATCAATTTTCTGTTAAAAAACGATGACCCCGGACCTGTCGAACGTTCAAAAAAGTGGTCAATATTGATGAAATTTTAACATTGAATCTTTTGACTTTAAATGACTGTTGGATGTGAATTATTACTTTTTCAACTAAAATAAGTGTGTTTAAAGTCATTTCTGTGCCTGAAATTGGTCAAAATTGAAGCTTTTGAGTAAGCGAAAACTCTGTAAAAATGGCAATCTTGGTCACTGTGAGGGTTTAAAAAGTGATTATTCAACATGAGGCCCGATCTAAATGACATTTTGAATCATTTTTGGTAGAGTCCAAAAAATCTATTTTCTGATGAAAAACGATGACCGGACCTGTCGAACGTTCAAAAAAGTGGTCAATATTGATGAAATTTTAACATCTGATCTTTTGACTTTAAATGACTGTTGGATGTGAATTATTACTTTTTCAACTAAAATAAGTGTGTTTAAAGTCATTTCTGTGCCTGAAATTGGTCAAAATTGAAGCTTTTGAGTAAGCGAAACTCTGTAAAAATGGCAATTTTGGTCACTGTGAGGGTTTAAAAAGTGGTTATTCAACATGAGGCCCGATCCAAATGACATTTTGAATAATTTTTGGTAGAGTCCAAAAAATCAATTATCTGTTAAAAAACGATGACCCCGGACCTGTCGAACGTTCAAAAAAGTGGTCAATATTGATGAAATTTTAACATTTAATCTTTTGACTTTAAATGACTGTTGGATGTGAATTATTACTTTTTCAACTAAAATAAGTGTGTTTAAAGTCATTTCTGTGCCTGAAATTGGTCAAAATTGAAGCTTTTGAGTAAGCGAAAACTCTGTAAAAATGGCAATCTTGGTCACTGTGAGGGTTTAAAAAGTGATTATTCAACATGAGGCCCGATCTAAATGACATTTTGAATCATTTTTGGTAGAGTCCAAAAAATCAATTTTCTGATGAAAAACGATGACCGGACCTGTCGAACGTTCAAAAAAGTGGTCAATATTGATGAAATTTTAACATCTGATCTTTTGACTTTAAATGACTGTTGGATGTGAATTATTACTTTTTCAACTAAAATAAGTGTGTTTAAAGTCATTTCTGTGCCTGAAATTGGTCAAAATTGAAGCTTTTGAGTAAGCAAAACTCTGTAAAAATGGCAATTTTGGTCACTGTGAGGGTTTAAAAAGTGGTTATTCAACATGAGGCCCGATCCAAATGACATTTTGAGTCATTTTTGGTAGAGTCCAAAAAATCTATTTTCTGATGACAAACGATGACCCCGGACCTGTCGAACGTTCAAAAAAGTTGTCAATATTGATAAAATTTTAACATTTAATCTTTTGACTTTAAATGACGGTTGGATGTGAATTATTACTTTTTCAACTAAAATAAGTGTTGTTTAAATTCATTTCTGTGCCTGAAATTGGTCAAAATTGAAGCTTCTGAGTAAGCAAAACTCTGTAAAAATGGCAATTTTGGTCACTGTGAGGGTCTAAAAAGTGGTTATTTAACATGAGGCCTGATCCAAATGACATTTTGAATCATTTTTGGTAGAGTCCAAAAAATCAATTTTCTGTTAAAAAACGATGACCCCGGACCTGTCGAACGTTCAAAAAAGTGGTCAATATTGATGAAATTTTAACATTTAATCTTTTGACTTTAAATGACTGTTGGATGTGAATTATTACTTTTTCAACTAAAATAAGTGTGTTTAAAGTCATTTCTGTGCCTGAAATTGGTCAAAATTGAAGCTTTTGAGTAAGCGAAAACTCTGTAAAAATGGCAATCTTGGTCACTGTGAGGGTTTAAAAAGTGATTATTCAACATGAGGCCCGATCTAAATGACATTTTGAATCATTTTTGGTAGAGTCCAAAAAATCAATTTTCTGATGAAAAACGATGACCGGACCTGTCGAACGTTCAAAAAAGTGGTCAATATTGATGAAATTTTAACATCTGATCTTTTGACTTTAAATGACTGTTGGATGTGAATTATTACTTTTTCAACTAAAATAAGTGTGTTTAAAGTCATTTCTGTGCCTGAAATTGGTCAAAATTGAAGCTTTTGAGTAAGCGAAACTCTGTAAAAATGGCAATTTTGGTCACTGTGAGGGTTTAAAAAGTGGTTATTCAACATGAGGCCCGATCCAAATGACATTTTGAGTCATTTTTGGTAGAGTCCAAAAAATCAATTTTCTGATGACAAACGATGACCCCGGACCTGTCGAACGTTCAAAAAAGTTGTCAATATTGATAAAATTTTAACATTTATTCTTTTGACTTTAAATGACGGTTGGATGTGAATTATTACTTTTTCAACTAAAATAGGTGTTGTTTAAATTCATTTCTGTGCCTGAAATTGGTCAAAATTGAAGCTTTGAGTAAGCAAAACTCTGTAAAAATGGCAATTTTGGTCACTGTGAGGGTCTAAAAAGTGGTTATTTAACATGAGGCCTGATCCAAATGACATTTTGAATAATTTTTGGTAGAGTCCAAAAAATCAATTGTCTGATGAAAAACGATGACCCCGGACATGTCGAACTTTCAAAAAATGGTCAATATTGATGACAATTTTACATTTAATCTTTTGACTTTAAATGACGGTTGGATGTGAATTATTACTTTTTCAACTAAAATAAGTGTGTTTAAAGTCATTTCTGTGCCTGAAATTGGTCAAAATTGAAGCTTTTGAGTAAGCGAAAACTCTGAAAAAATGGCAATTTTGGTCACTGTGAGGGTTTAAAAAGTGGTTATTCAACATGAGGCCCGATCCAAATGACATTTTGAATCATTTTTGGTAGAGTCCAAAAAATCAATTTTCTGTTAAAAAACGATGACCTGTCGAACGTTCAAAAAAGTGGTCAATATTGATGAAATTTTAACATTTAATCTTTTGACTTTAAATGACTGTTGGATGTGAATTATTACTTTTCCAACTAAAATAAGTGTGTTTAAAGTCATTTCTGTGCCTGAAATTGGTCAAAATTGGAGCTTCTGAGTAAGCAAAACTCTGTGAAAATGGCAATGTTGGTCACTGTAAGGGTTTAAAAAGTAGTTATTCAACATGAGGCCCGATCCAAATGACATTTTGAATCATTTTTGGTAGAGTCCAAAAAATCAATTTTCTGATGAAAAACGATTACCCAGTACCTGTCGAACGTTCAAAAAAGTGGTCAATATTGATGAAATTTTAACATTTAATCTTTTGACTTTAAATGACGGTTGGATGTGAATTATTACTTTTTTTATTAAAATAAGTGTGTTTAAAGTCATTTCTGTGCCTGAAATTGGTCAAAATTGGAGCTTCTGAGTAAGCAAAACTCTGTGAAAATGGCAATGTTGGTCACTGTAAGGGTTTAAAAAGTAGTTATTCAACATGAGGCCCGATCCAAATGACATTTTGAATCATTTTTGGTAGAGTCCAAAAAATCAATTTTCTGATGAAAAACGATTACCCAGTACCTGTCGAACGTTCAAAAAAGTGGTCAATATTGATGAAATTTTAACATTTAATCTTTTGACTTTAAATGACGGTTGGATGTGAATTATTACTTTTTTTATTAAAATAAGTGTGTTTAAAGTCATTTCTGTGCCTGAAATTGGTCAAAATTGAAGCTTTTGAGTAAGCAAAACTCTGTAAAAATGGCAATTTTGGTCACTGTGAGGGTTTAAAAAGTGGTTATTCAACATGAGGCCCGATCCAAATGACATTTTGAGTCATTTTTGGTAGAGTCTAAAAAATCTATTTTCTGATGACAAACGATGACCCCGGACCTGTCGAACGTTCAAAAAAGTTGTCAATATTGATAAAATTTTAACATTTAATCTTTTGAATTTAAATGACGGTTTGATGTGAATTATTACTTTTTCAACTAAAATAAGTGTTGTTTAAATTCATTTCTGTGCCTGAAATTGGTCAAAATTGAAGCTTCTGAGTAAGCAAAACTCTGTAAAAATGGCAATTTTGGTCACTGTGAGGGTCTAAAAAGTGGTTATTTAACATGAGGCCTGATCCAAATGACATTTTGAATAATTTTTGGTAGAGTCCAAAAAATCAATTGTCTGATGAAAAACGATGACCCCAGACCTGTCGAACTTTCAAAAAATGGTCAATATTGATGACAATTTTACATTTAATCTTTTGACTTTAAATGACGGTTGGTTGTGAATTATTACTTTTTCAACTAAAATAAGTGTGTTTAAAGTCATTTCTGTGCCTGAAATTGGTCAACATTGAAGCTTTTGAGTAAGCGAAAACTCTGAAAAAATGGCAATTTTGGTCACTGTGAGGGTTTAAAAAGTGGTTATTCAACATGAGGCCCGATCCAAATGACATTTTGAATCATTTTTGGTAGAGTCCAAAAAATCAATTTTCTGTTAAAAAACGATGACCCCGGACCTGTCGAACGTTCAAAAAAGTGGTCAATATTGATGAAATTTTAACATTGAATCTTTTGACTTTAAATGACTGTTGGATGTGAATTATTACTTTTTCAACTAAAATAAGTGTGTTTAAAGTCATTTCTGTGCCTGAAATTGGTCAAAATTGAAGCTTTTGAGTAAGCGAAAACTCTGTAAAAATGGCAATCTTGGTCACTGTGAGGGTTTAAAAAGTGATTATTCAACATGAGGCCCGATCTAAATGACATTTTGAATCATTTTTGGTAGAGTCCAAAAAATCTATTTTCTGATGAAAAACGATGACCGGACCTGTCGAACGTTCAAAAAAGTGGTCAATATTGATGAAATTTTAACATCTGATCTTTTGACTTTAAATGACTGTTGGATGTGAATTATTACTTTTTCAACTAAAATAAGTGTGTTTAAAGTCATTTCTGTGCCTGAAATTGGTCAAAATTGAAGCTTTTGAGTAAGCGAAAACTCTGTAAAAATGGCAATCTTGGTCACTGTGAGGGTTTAAAAAGTGATTATTCAACATGAGGCCCGATCTAAATGACATTTTGAATCATTTTTGGTAGAGTCCAAAAAATCAATTTTCTGATGAAAAACGATGACCGGACCTGTCGAACGTTCAAAAAAGTGGTCAATATTGATGAAATTTTAACATCTGATCTTTTGACTTTAAATGACTGTTGGATGTGAATTATTACTTTTTCAACTAAAATAAGTGTGTTTAAAGTCATTTCTGTGCCTGAAATTGGTCAAAATTGAAGCTTTTGAGTAAGCAAAACTCTGTAAAAATGGCAATTTTGGTCACTGTGAGGGTTTAAAAAGTGGTTATTCAACATGAGGCCCGATCCAAATGACATTTTGAGTCATTTTTGGTAGAGTCCAAAAAATCTATTTTCTGATGACAAACGATGACCCCGGACCTGTCGAACGTTCAAAAAAGTTGTCAATATTGATAAAATTTTAACATTTAATCTTTTGACTTTAAATGACGGTTGGATGTGAATTATTACTTTTTCAACTAAAATAAGTGTTGTTTAAATTCATTTCTGTGCCTGAAATTGGTCAAAATTGAAGCTTCTGAGTAAGCAAAACTCTGTAAAAATGGCAATTTTGGTCACTGTGAGGGTCTAAAAAGTGGTTATTTAACATGAGGCCTGATCCAAATGACATTTTGAATCATTTTTGGTAGAGTCCAAAAAATCAATTTTCTGTTAAAAAACGATGACCCCGGACCTGTCGAACGTTCAAAAAAGTGGTCAATATTGATGAAATTTTAACATTTAATCTTTTGACTTTAAATGACTGTTGGATGTGAATTATTACTTTTTCAACTAAAATAAGTGTGTTTAAAGTCATTTCTGTGCCTGAAATTGGTCAAAATTGAAGCTTTTGAGTAAGCGAAAACTCTGTAAAAATGGCAATCTTGGTCACTGTGAGGGTTTAAAAAGTGATTATTCAACATGAGGCCTGATCCAAATGACATTTTGAATCATTTTTGGTAGAGTCCAAAAAATCAATTTTCTGTTAAAAAACGATGACCCCGGACCTGTCGAACGTTCAAAAAAGTGGTCAATATTGATGAAATTTTAACATTTAATCTTTTGACTTTAAATGACTGTTGGATGTGAATTATTACTTTTTCAACTAAAATAAGTGTGTTTAAAGTCATTTCTGTGCCTGAAATTGGTCAAAATTGAAGCTTTTGAGTAAGCGAAAACTCTGTAAAAATGGCAATCTTGGTCACTGTGAGGGTTTAAAAAGTGATTATTCAACATGAGGCCCGATCTAAATGACATTTTGAATCATTTTTGGTAGAGTCCAAAAAATCAATTTTCTGATGAAAAACGATGACCGGACCTGTCGAACGTTCAAAAAAGTGGTCAATATTGATGAAATTTTAACATCTGATCTTTTGACTTTAAATGACTGTTGGATGTGAATTATTACTTTTTCAACTAAAATAAGTGTGTTTAAAGTCATTTCTGTGCCTGAAATTGGTCAAAATTGAAGCTTTTGAGTAAGCGAAACTCTGTAAAAATGGCAATTTTGGTCACTGTGAGGGTTTAAAAAGTGGTTATTCAACATGAGGCCCGATCCAAATGACATTTTGAGTCATTTTTGGTAGAGTCCAAAAAATCAATTTTCTGATGACAAACGATGACCCCGGACCTGTCGAACGTTCAAAAAAGTTGTCAATATTGATAAAATTTTAACATTTATTCTTTTGACTTTAAATGACGGTTGGATGTGAATTATTACTTTTTCAACTAAAATAGGTGTTGTTTAAATTCATTTCTGTGCCTGAAATTGGTCAAAATTGAAGCTTTGAGTAAGCAAAACTCTGTAAAAATGGCAATTTTGGTCACTGTGAGGGTCTAAAAAGTGGTTATTTAACATGAGGCCTGATCCAAATGACATTTTGAATAATTTTTGGTAGAGTCCAAAAAATCAATTGTCTGATGAAAAACGATGACCCCGGACATGTCGAACTTTCAAAAAATGGTCAATATTGATGACAATTTTACATTTAATCTTTTGACTTTAAATGACGGTTGGATGTGAATTATTACTTTTTCAACTAAAATAAGTGTGTTTAAAGTCATTTCTGTGCCTGAAATTGGTCAAAATTGAAGCTTTTGAGTAAGCGAAAACTCTGAAAAAATGGCAATTTTGGTCACTGTGAGGGTTTAAAAAGTGGTTATTCAACATGAGGCCCGATCCAAATGACATTTTGAATCATTTTTGGTAGAGTCCAAAAAATCAATTTTCTGTTAAAAAACGATGACCTGTCGAACGTTCAAAAAAGTGGTCAATATTGATGAAATTTTAACATTTAATCTTTTGACTTTAAATGACTGTTGGATGTGAATTATTACTTTTCCAACTAAAATAAGTGTGTTTAAAGTCATTTCTGTGCCTGAAATTGGTCAAAATTGGAGCTTCTGAGTAAGCAAAACTCTGTGAAAATGGCAATGTTGGTCACTGTAAGGGTTTAAAAAGTAGTTATTCAACATGAGGCCCGATCCAAATGACATTTTGAATCATTTTTGGTAGAGTCCAAAAAATCAATTTTCTGATGAAAAACGATTACCCAGTACCTGTCGAACGTTCAAAAAAGTGGTCAATATTGATGAAATTTTAACATTTAATCTTTTGACTTTAAATGACGGTTGGATGTGAATTATTACTTTTTTTATTAAAATAAGTGTGTTTAAAGTCATTTCTGTGCCTGAAATTGGTCAAAATTGGAGCTTCTGAGTAAGCAAAACTCTGTGAAAATGGCAATGTTGGTCACTGTAAGGGTTTAAAAAGTAGTTATTCAACATGAGGCCCGATCCAAATGACATTTTGAATCATTTTTGGTAGAGTCCAAAAAATCAATTTTCTGATGAAAAACGATTACCCAGTACCTGTCGAACGTTCAAAAAAGTGGTCAATATTGATGAAATTTTAACATTTAATCTTTTGACTTTAAATGACGGTTGGATGTGAATTATTACTTTTTTTATTAAAATAAGTGTGTTTAAAGTCATTTCTGTGCCTGAAATTGGTCAAAATTGAAGCTTTTGAGTAAGCAAAACTCTGTAAAAATGGCAATTTTGGTCACTGTGAGGGTTTAAAAAGTGGTTATTCAACATGAGGCCCGATCCAAATGACATTTTGAGTCATTTTTGGTAGAGTCTAAAAAATCTATTTTCTGATGACAAACGATGACCCCGGACCTGTCGAACGTTCAAAAAAGTTGTCAATATTGATAAAATTTTAACATTTAATCTTTTGAATTTAAATGACGGTTTGATGTGAATTATTACTTTTTCAACTAAAATAAGTGTTGTTTAAATTCATTTCTGTGCCTGAAATTGGTCAAAATTGAAGCTTCTGAGTAAGCAAAACTCTGTAAAAATGGCAATTTTGGTCACTGTGAGGGTCTAAAAAGTGGTTATTTAACATGAGGCCTGATCCAAATGACATTTTGAATAATTTTTGGTAGAGTCCAAAAAATCAATTGTCTGATGAAAAACGATGACCCCAGACCTGTCGAACTTTCAAAAAATGGTCAATATTGATGACAATTTTACATTTAATCTTTTGACTTTAAATGACGGTTGGTTGTGAATTATTACTTTTTCAACTAAAATAAGTGTGTTTAAAGTCATTTCTGTGCCTGAAATTGGTCAACATTGAAGCTTTTGAGTAAGCGAAAACTCTGAAAAAATGGCAATTTTGGTCACTGTGAGGGTTTAAAAAGTGGTTATTCAACATGAGGCCCGATCCAAATGACATTTTGAATCATTTTTGGTAGAGTCCAAAAAATCAATTTTCTGTTAAAAAACGATGACCCCGGACCTGTCGAACGTTCAAAAAAGTGGTCAATATTGATGAAATTTTAACATTGAATCTTTTGACTTTAAATGACTGTTGGATGTGAATTATTACTTTTTCAACTAAAATAAGTGTGTTTAAAGTCATTTCTGTGCCTGAAATTGGTCAAAATTGAAGCTTTTGAGTAAGCGAAAACTCTGTAAAAATGGCAATCTTGGTCACTGTGAGGGTTTAAAAAGTGATTATTCAACATGAGGCCCGATCTAAATGACATTTTGAATCATTTTTGGTAGAGTCCAAAAAATCAATTGTCTGATGAAAAACGATGACCCCAGACCTGTCGAACTTTCAAAAAATGGTCAATATTGATGACAATTTTAACATCTGATCTTTTGACTTTAAATGACTGTTGGATGTGAATTATTACTTTTTCAACTAAAATAAGTGTGTTTAAAGTCATTTCTGTGCCTGAAATTGGTCAACATTGAAGCTTTTGAGTAAGCGAAAACTCTGAAAAAATGGCAATTTTGGTCACTGTGAGGGTTTAAAAAGTGGTTATTCAACATGAGGCCCGATCCAAATGACATTTTGAATCATTTTTGGTAGAGTCCAAAAAATCAATTTTCTGATGAAAAACGATGACCGGACCTGTCGAACGTTCAAAAAAGTGGTCAATATTGATGAAATTTTAACATCTGATCTTTTGACTTTAAATGACTGTTGGATGTGAATTATTACTTTTTCAACTAAAATAAGTGTGTTTAAAGTCATTTCTGTGCCTGAAATTGGTCAAAATTGAAGCTTTTGAGTAAGCAAAACTCTGTAAAAATGGCAATTTTGGTCACTGTGAGGGTTTAAAAAGTGGTTATTCAACATGAGGCCCGATCCAAATGACATTTTGAGTCATTTTTGGTAGAGTCCAAAAAATCTATTTTCTGATGACAAACGATGACCCCGGACCTGTCGAACGTTCAAAAAAGTTGTCAATATTGATAAAATTTTAACATTTAATCTTTTGACTTTAAATGACGGTTGGATGTGAATTATTACTTTTTCAACTAAAATAAGTGTTGTTTAAATTCATTTCTGTGCCTGAAATTGGTCAAAATTGAAGCTTCTGAGTAAGCAAAACTCTGTAAAAATGGCAATTTTGGTCACTGTGAGGGTCTAAAAAGTGGTTATTTAACATGAGGCCTGATCCAAATGACATTTTGAATCATTTTTGGTAGAGTCCAAAAAATCAATTTTCTGTTAAAAAACGATGACCCCGGACCTGTCGAACGTTCAAAAAAGTGGTCAATATTGATGAAATTTTAACATTTAATCTTTTGACTTTAAATGACTGTTGGATGTGAATTATTACTTTTTCAACTAAAATAAGTGTGTTTAAAGTCATTTCTGTGCCTGAAATTGGTCAAAATTGAAGCTTTTGAGTAAGCGAAAACTCTGTAAAAATGGCAATCTTGGTCACTGTGAGGGTTTAAAAAGTGATTATTCAACATGAGGCCCGATCTAAATGACATTTTGAATCATTTTTGGTAGAGTCCAAAAAATCAATTTTCTGATGAAAAACGATGACCGGACCTGTCGAACGTTCAAAAAAGTGGTCAATATTGATGAAATTTTAACATCTGATCTTTTGACTTTAAATGACTGTTGGATGTGAATTATTACTTTTTCAACTAAAATAAGTGTGTTTAAAGTCATTTCTGTGCCTGAAATTGGTCAAAATTGAAGCTTTTGAGTAAGCGAAACTCTGTAAAAATGGCAATTTTGGTCACTGTGAGGGTTTAAAAAGTGGTTATTCAACATGAGGCCCGATCCAAATGACATTTTGAGTCATTTTTGGTAGAGTCCAAAAAATCAATTTTCTGATGACAAACGATGACCCCGGACCTGTCGAACGTTCAAAAAAGTTGTCAATATTGATAAAATTTTAACATTTATTCTTTTGACTTTAAATGACGGTTGGATGTGAATTATTACTTTTTCAACTAAAATAGGTGTTGTTTAAATTCATTTCTGTGCCTGAAATTGGTCAAAATTGAAGCTTTGAGTAAGCAAAACTCTGTAAAAATGGCAATTTTGGTCACTGTGAGGGTCTAAAAAGTGGTTATTTAACATGAGGCCTGATCCAAATGACATTTTGAATAATTTTTGGTAGAGTCCAAAAAATCAATTGTCTGATGAAAAACGATGACCCCGGACATGTCGAACTTTCAAAAAATGGTCAATATTGATGACAATTTTACATTTAATCTTTTGACTTTAAATGACGGTTGGATGTGAATTATTACTTTTTCAACTAAAATAAGTGTGTTTAAAGTCATTTCTGTGCCTGAAATTGGTCAAAATTGAAGCTTTTGAGTAAGCGAAAACTCTGAAAAAATGGCAATTTTGGTCACTGTGAGGGTTTAAAAAGTGGTTATTCAACATGAGGCCCGATCCAAATGACATTTTGAATCATTTTTGGTAGAGTCCAAAAAATCAATTTTCTGTTAAAAAACGATGACCTGTCGAACGTTCAAAAAAGTGGTCAATATTGATGAAATTTTAACATTTAATCTTTTGACTTTAAATGACTGTTGGATGTGAATTATTACTTTTCCAACTAAAATAAGTGTGTTTAAAGTCATTTCTGTGCCTGAAATTGGTCAAAATTGGAGCTTCTGAGTAAGCAAAACTCTGTGAAAATGGCAATGTTGGTCACTGTAAGGGTTTAAAAAGTAGTTATTCAACATGAGGCCCGATCCAAATGACATTTTGAATCATTTTTGGTAGAGTCCAAAAAATCAATTTTCTGATGAAAAACGATTACCCAGTACCTGTCGAACGTTCAAAAAAGTGGTCAATATTGATGAAATTTTAACATTTAATCTTTTGACTTTAAATGACGGTTGGATGTGAATTATTACTTTTTTTATTAAAATAAGTGTGTTTAAAGTCATTTCTGTGCCTGAAATTGGTCAAAATTGGAGCTTCAGAGTAAGCAAAACTCTGTGAAAATGGCAATGTTGGTCACTGTAAGGGTTTAAAAAGTAGTTATTCAACATGAGGCCCGATCCAAATGACATTTTGAATCATTTTTGGTAGAGTCCAAAAAATCAATTTTCTGATGAAAAACGATTACCCAGTACCTGTCGAATGTTCAAAAAAGTGGTCAATATTGATGAAATTTTAACATTTAATCTTTTGACTTTAAATGACGGTTGGATGTGAATTATTACTTTTTTTATTAAAATAAGTGTGTTTAAAGTCATTTCTGTGCCTGAAATTGGTCAAAATTGAAGCTTTTGAGTAAGCAAAACTCTGTAAAAATGGCAATTTTGGTCACTGTGAGGGTTTAAAAAGTGGTTATTCAACATGAGGCCCGATCCAAATGACATTTTGAGTCATTTTTGGTAGAGTCTAAAAAATCTATTTTCTGATGACAAACGATGACCCCGGACCTGTCGAACGTTCAAAAAAGTTGTCAATATTGATAAAATTTTAACATTTAATCTTTTGAATTTAAATGACGGTTTGATGTGAATTATTACTTTTTCAACTAAAATAAGTGTTGTTTAAATTCATTTCTGTGCCTGAAATTGGTCAAAATTGAAGCTTCTGAGTAAGCAAAACTCTGTAAAAATGGCAATTTTGGTCACTGTGAGGGTCTAAAAAGTGGTTATTTAACATGAGGCCTGATCCAAATGACATTTTGAATAATTTTTGGTAGAGTCCAAAAAATCAATTGTCTGATGAAAAACGATGACCCCAGACCTGTCGAACTTTCAAAAAATGGTCAATATTGATGACAATTTTACATTTAATCTTTTGACTTTAAATGACGGTTGGTTGTGAATTATTACTTTTTCAACTAAAATAAGTGTGTTTAAAGTCATTTCTGTGCCTGAAATTGGTCAACATTGAAGCTTTTGAGTAAGCGAAAACTCTGAAAAAATGGCAATTTTGGTCACTGTGAGGGTTTAAAAAGTGGTTATTCAACATGAGGCCCGATCCAAATGACATTTTGAATCATTTTTGGTAGAGTCCAAAAAATCAATTTTCTGTTAAAAAACGATGACCCCGGACCTGTCGAACGTTCAAAAAAGTGGTCAATATTGATGAAATTTTAACATTTAATCTTTTGACTTTAAATGACTGTTGGATGTGAATTATTACTTTTTCAACTAAAATAAGTGTGTTTAAAGTCATTTCTGTGCCTGAAATTGGTCAAAATTGAAGCTTTTGAGTAAGCGAAAACTCTGTAAAAATGGCAATCTTGGTCACTGTGAGGGTTTAAAAAGTGATTATTCAACATGAGGCCCGATCTAAATGACATTTTGAATCATTTTTGGTAGAGTCCAAAAAATCAATTTTCTGATGAAAAACGATGACCGGACCTGTCGAACGTTCAAAAAAGTGGTCAATATTGATGAAATTTTAACATCTGATCTTTTGACTTTAAATGACTGTTGGATGTGAATTATTACTTTTTCAACTAAAATAAGTGTGTTTAAAGTCATTTCTGTGCCTGAAATTGGTCAAAATTGAAGCTTTTGAGTAAGCAAAACTCTGTAAAAATGGCAATTTTGGTCACTGTGAGGGTTTAAAAAGTGGTTATTCAACATGAGGCCCGATCCAAATGACATTTTGAGTCATTTTTGGTAGAGTCCAAAAAATCTATTTTCTGATGACAAACGATGACCCCGGACCTGTCGAACGTTCAAAAAAGTTGTCAATATTGATAAAATTTTAACATTTAATCTTTTGACTTTAAATGACGGTTGGATGTGAATTATTACTTTTTCAACTAAAATAAGTGTTGTTTAAATTCATTTCTGTGCCTGAAATTGGTCAAAATTGAAGCTTCTGAGTAAGCAAAACTCTGTAAAAATGGCAATTTTGGTCACTGTGAGGGTCTAAAAAGTGGTTATTTAACATGAGGCCTGATCCAAATGACATTTTGAATCATTTTTGGTAGAGTCCAAAAAATCAATTTTCTGTTAAAAAACGATGACCCCGGACCTGTCGAACGTTCAAAAAAGTGGTCAATATTGATGAAATTTTAACATTTAATCTTTTGACTTTAAATGACTGTTGGATGTGAATTATTACTTTTTCAACTAAAATAAGTGTGTTTAAAGTCATTTCTGTGCCTGAAATTGGTCAAAATTGAAGCTTTTGAGTAAGCGAAAACTCTGTAAAAATGGCAATCTTGGTCACTGTGAGGGTTTAAAAAGTGATTATTCAACATGAGGCCCGATCTAAATGACATTTTGAATCATTTTTGGTAGAGTCCAAAAAATCAATTTTCTGATGAAAAACGATGACCGGACCTGTCGAACGTTCAAAAAAGTGGTCAATATTGATGAAATTTTAACATCTGATCTTTTGACTTTAAATGACTGTTGGATGTGAATTATTACTTTTTCAACTAAAATAAGTGTGTTTAAAGTCATTTCTGTGCCTGAAATTGGTCAAAATTGAAGCTTTTGAGTAAGCGAAACTCTGTAAAAATGGCAATTTTGGTCACTGTGAGGGTTTAAAAAGTGGTTATTCAACATGAGGCCCGATCCAAATGACATTTTGAGTCATTTTTGGTAGAGTCCAAAAAATCAATTTTCTGATGACAAACGATGACCCCGGACCTGTCGAACGTTCAAAAAAGTTGTCAATATTGATAAAATTTTAACATTTATTCTTTTGACTTTAAATGACGGTTGGATGTGAATTATTACTTTTTCAACTAAAATAGGTGTTGTTTAAATTCATTTCTGTGCCTGAAATTGGTCAAAATTGAAGCTTTGAGTAAGCAAAACTCTGTAAAAATGGCAATTTTGGTCACTGTGAGGGTCTAAAAAGTGGTTATTTAACATGAGGCCTGATCCAAATGACATTTTGAATAATTTTTGGTAGAGTCCAAAAAATCAATTGTCTGATGAAAAACGATGACCCCGGACATGTCGAACTTTCAAAAAATGGTCAATATTGATGACAATTTTACATTTAATCTTTTGACTTTAAATGACGGTTGGATGTGAATTATTACTTTTTCAACTAAAATAAGTGTGTTTAAAGTCATTTCTGTGCCTGAAATTGGTCAAAATTGAAGCTTTTGAGTAAGCGAAAACTCTGAAAAAATGGCAATTTTGGTCACTGTGAGGGTTTAAAAAGTGGTTATTCAACATGAGGCCCGATCCAAATGACATTTTGAATCATTTTTGGTAGAGTCCAAAAAATCAATTTTCTGTTAAAAAACGATGACCTGTCGAACGTTCAAAAAAGTGGTCAATATTGATGAAATTTTAACATTTAATCTTTTGACTTTAAATGACTGTTGGATGTGAATTATTACTTTTCCAACTAAAATAAGTGTGTTTAAAGTCATTTCTGTGCCTGAAATTGGTCAAAATTGGAGCTTCTGAGTAAGCAAAACTCTGTGAAAATGGCAATGTTGGTCACTGTAAGGGTTTAAAAAGTAGTTATTCAACATGAGGCCCGATCCAAATGACATTTTGAATCATTTTTGGTAGAGTCCAAAAAATCAATTTTCTGATGAAAAACGATTACCCAGTACCTGTCGAACGTTCAAAAAAGTGGTCAATATTGATGAAATTTTAACATTTAATCTTTTGACTTTAAATGACGGTTGGATGTGAATTATTACTTTTTTTATTAAAATAAGTGTGTTTAAAGTCATTTCTGTGCCTGAAATTGGTCAAAATTGGAGCTTCTGAGTAAGCAAAACTCTGTGAAAATGGCAATGTTGGTCACTGTAAGGGTTTAAAAAGTAGTTATTCAACATGAGGCCCGATCCAAATGACATTTTGAATCATTTTTGGTAGAGTCCAAAAAATCAATTTTCTGATGAAAAACGATTACCCAGTACCTGTCGAACGTTCAAAAAAGTGGTCAATATTGATGAAATTTTAACATTTAATCTTTTGACTTTAAATGACGGTTGGATGTGAATTATTACTTTTTTTATTAAAATAAGTGTGTTTAAAGTCATTTCTGTGCCTGAAATTGGTCAAAATTGAAGCTTTTGAGTAAGCAAAACTCTGTAAAAATGGCAATTTTGGTCACTGTGAGGGTTTAAAAAGTGGTTATTCAACATGAGGCCCGATCCAAATGACATTTTGAGTCATTTTTGGTAGAGTCTAAAAAATCTATTTTCTGATGACAAACGATGACCCCGGACCTGTCGAACGTTCAAAAAAGTTGTCAATATTGATAAAATTTTAACATTTAATCTTTTGAATTTAAATGACGGTTTGATGTGAATTATTACCTTTTCAACTAAAATAAGTGTTGTTTAAATTCATTTCTGTGCCTGAAATTGGTCAAAATTGAAGCTTCTGAGTAAGCAAAACTCTGTAAAAATGGCAATTTTGGTCACTGTGAGGGTCTAAAAAGTGGTTATTTAACATGAGGCCTGATCCAAATGACATTTTGAATAATTTTTGGTAGAGTCCAAAAAATCAATTGTCTGATGAAAAACGATGACCCCAGACCTGTCGAACTTTCAAAAAATGGTCAATATTGATGACAATTTTACATTTAATCTTTTGACTTTAAATGACGGTTGGTTGTGAATTATTACTTTTTCAACTAAAATAAGTGTGTTTAAAGTCATTTCTGTGCCTGAAATTGGTCAACATTGAAGCTTTTGAGTAAGCGAAAACTCTGAAAAAATGGCAATTTTGGTCACTGTGAGGGTTTAAAAAGTGGTTATTCAACATGAGGCCCGATCCAAATGACATTTTGAATCATTTTTGGTAGAGTCCAAAAAATCAATTTTCTGTTAAAAAACGATGACCCCGGACCTGTCGAACGTTCAAAAAAGTGGTCAATATTGATGAAATTTTAACATTGAATCTTTTGACTTTAAATGACTGTTGGATGTGAATTATTACTTTTTCAACTAAAATAAGTGTGTTTAAAGTCATTTCTGTGCCTGAAATTGGTCAAAATTGAAGCTTTTGAGTAAGCGAAAACTCTGTAAAAATGGCAATCTTGGTCACTGTGAGGGTTTAAAAAGTGATTATTCAACATGAGGCCCGATCTAAATGACATTTTGAATCATTTTTGGTAGAGTCCAAAAAATCTATTTTCTGATGAAAAACGATGACCGGACCTGTCGAACGTTCAAAAAAGTGGTCAATATTGATGAAATTTTAACATCTGATCTTTTGACTTTAAATGACTGTTGGATGTGAATTATTACTTTTTCAACTAAAATAAGTGTGTTTAAAGTCATTTCTGTGCCTGAAATTGGTCAAAATTGAAGCTTTTGAGTAAGCGAAACTCTGTAAAAATGGCAATTTTGGTCACTGTGAGGGTTTAAAAAGTGGTTATTCAACATGAGGCCCGATCCAAATGACATTTTGAATAATTTTTGGTAGAGTCCAAAAAATCAATTATCTGTTAAAAAACGATGACCCCGGACCTGTCGAATGTTCAAAAAAGTGGTCAATATTGATGAAATTTTAACATTTAATCTTTTGACTTTAAATGACTGTTGGATGTGAATTATTACTTTTTCAACTAAAATAAGTGTGTTTAAAGTCATTTCTGTGCCTGAAATTGGTCAAAATTGAAGCTTTTGAGTAAGCGAAAACTCTGTAAAAATGGCAATCTTGGTCACTGTGAGGGTTTAAAAAGTGATTATTCAACATGAGGCCCGATCTAAATGACATTTTGAATCATTTTTGGTAGAGTCCAAAAAATCAATTTTCTGATGAAAAACGATGACCGGACCTGTCGAACGTTCAAAAAAGTGGTCAATATTGATGAAATTTTAACATCTGATCTTTTGACTTTAAATGACTGTTGGATGTGAATTATTACTTTTTCAACTAAAATAAGTGTGTTTAAAGTCATTTCTGTGCCTGAAATTGGTCAAAATTGAAGCTTTTGAGTAAGCAAAACTCTGTAAAAATGGCAATTTTGGTCACTGTGAGGGTTTAAAAAGTGGTTATTCAACATGAGGCCCGATCCAAATGACATTTTGAGTCATTTTTGGTAGAGTCCAAAAAATCTATTTTCTGATGACAAACGATGACCCCGGACCTGTCGAACGTTCAAAAAAGTTGTCAATATTGATAAAATTTTAACATTTAATCTTTTGACTTTAAATGACGGTTGGATGTGAATTATTACTTTTTCAACTAAAATAAGTGTTGTTTAAATTCATTTCTGTGCCTGAAATTGGTCAAAATTGAAGCTTCTGAGTAAGCAAAACTCTGTAAAAATGGCAATTTTGGTCACTGTGAGGGTCTAAAAAGTGGTTATTTAACATGAGGCCTGATCCAAATGACATTTTGAATCATTTTTGGTAGAGTCCAAAAAATCAATTTTCTGTTAAAAAACGATGACCCCGGACCTGTCGAACGTTCAAAAAAGTGGTCAATATTGATGAAATTTTAACATTTAATCTTTTGACTTTAAATGACTGTTGGATGTGAATTATTACTTTTTCAACTAAAATAAGTGTGTTTAAAGTCATTTCTGTGCCTGAAATTGGTCAAAATTGAAGCTTTTGAGTAAGCGAAAACTCTGTAAAAATGGCAATCTTGGTCACTGTGAGGGTTTAAAAAGTGATTATTCAACATGAGGCCCGATCTAAATGACATTTTGAATCATTTTTGGTAGAGTCCAAAAAATCAATTTTCTGATGAAAAACGATGACCGGACCTGTCGAACGTTCAAAAAAGTGGTCAATATTGATGAAATTTTAACATCTGATCTTTTGACTTTAAATGACTGTTGGATGTGAATTATTACTTTTTCAACTAAAATAAGTGTGTTTAAAGTCATTTCTGTGCCTGAAATTGGTCAAAATTGAAGCTTTTGAGTAAGCGAAACTCTGTAAAAATGGCAATTTTGGTCACTGTGAGGGTTTAAAAAGTGGTTATTCAACATGAGGCCCGATCCAAATGACATTTTGAGTCATTTTTGGTAGAGTCCAAAAAATCAATTTTCTGATGACAAACGATGACCCCGGACCTGTCGAACGTTCAAAAAAGTTGTCAATATTGATAAAATTTTAACATTTATTCTTTTGACTTTAAATGACGGTTGGATGTGAATTATTACTTTTTCAACTAAAATAGGTGTTGTTTAAATTCATTTCTGTGCCTGAAATTGGTCAAAATTGAAGCTTTGAGTAAGCAAAACTCTGTAAAAATGGCAATTTTGGTCACTGTGAGGGTCTAAAAAGTGGTTATTTAACATGAGGCCTGATCCAAATGACATTTTGAATAATTTTTGGTAGAGTCCAAAAAATCAATTGTCTGATGAAAAACGATGACCCCGGACATGTCGAACTTTCAAAAAATGGTCAATATTGATGACAATTTTACATTTAATCTTTTGACTTTAAATGACGGTTGGATGTGAATTATTACTTTTTCAACTAAAATAAGTGTGTTTAAAGTCATTTCTGTGCCTGAAATTGGTCAAAATTGAAGCTTTTGAGTAAGCGAAAACTCTGAAAAAATGGCAATTTTGGTCACTGTGAGGGTTTAAAAAGTGGTTATTCAACATGAGGCCCGATCCAAATGACATTTTGAATCATTTTTGGTAGAGTCCAAAAAATCAATTTTCTGTTAAAAAACGATGACCTGTCGAACGTTCAAAAAAGTGGTCAATATTGATGAAATTTTAACATTTAATCTTTTGACTTTAAATGACTGTTGGATGTGAATTATTACTTTTCCAACTAAAATAAGTGTGTTTAAAGTCATTTCTGTGCCTGAAATTGGTCAAAATTGGAGCTTCTGAGTAAGCAAAACTCTGTGAAAATGGCAATGTTGGTCACTGTAAGGGTTTAAAAAGTAGTTATTCAACATGAGGCCCGATCCAAATGACATTTTGAATCATTTTTGGTAGAGTCCAAAAAATCAATTTTCTGATGAAAAACGATTACCCAGTACCTGTCGAACGTTCAAAAAAGTGGTCAATATTGATGAAATTTTAACATTTAATCTTTTGACTTTAAATGACGGTTGGATGTGAATTATTACTTTTTTTATTAAAATAAGTGTGTTTAAAGTCATTTCTGTGCCTGAAATTGGTCAAAATTGGAGCTTCTGAGTAAGCAAAACTCTGTGAAAATGGCAATGTTGGTCACTGTAAGGGTTTAAAAAGTAGTTATTCAACATGAGGCCCGATCCAAATGACATTTTGAATCATTTTTGGTAGAGTCCAAAAAATCAATTTTCTGATGAAAAACGATTACCCAGTACCTGTCGAACGTTCAAAAAAGTGGTCAATATTGATGAAATTTTAACATTTAATCTTTTGACTTTAAATGACGGTTGGATGTGAATTATTACTTTTTTTATTAAAATAAGTGTGTTTAAAGTCATTTCTGTGCCTGAAATTGGTCAAAATTGAAGCTTTTGAGTAAGCAAAACTCTGTAAAAATGGCAATTTTGGTCACTGTGAGGGTTTAAAAAGTGGTTATTCAACATGAGGCCCGATCCAAATGACATTTTGAGTCATTTTTGGTAGAGTCTAAAAAATCTATTTTCTGATGACAAACGATGACCCCGGACCTGTCGAACGTTCAAAAAAGTTGTCAATATTGATAAAATTTTAACATTTAATCTTTTGAATTTAAATGACGGTTTGATGTGAATTATTACTTTTTCAACTAAAATAAGTGTTGTTTAAATTCATTTCTGTGCCTGAAATTGGTCAAAATTGAAGCTTCTGAGTAAGCAAAACTCTGTAAAAATGGCAATTTTGGTCACTGTGAGGGTCTAAAAAGTGGTTATTTAACATGAGGCCTGATCCAAATGACATTTTGAATAATTTTTGGTAGAGTCCAAAAAATCAATTGTCTGATGAAAAACGATGACCCCAGACCTGTCGAACTTTCAAAAAATGGTCAATATTGATGACAATTTTACATTTAATCTTTTGACTTTAAATGACGGTTGGTTGTGAATTATTACTTTTTCAACTAAAATAAGTGTGTTTAAAGTCATTTCTGTGCCTGAAATTGGTCAACATTGAAGCTTTTGAGTAAGCGAAAACTCTGAAAAAATGGCAATTTTGGTCACTGTGAGGGTTTAAAAAGTGGTTATTCAACATGAGGCCCGATCCAAATGACATTTTGAATCATTTTTGGTAGAGTCCAAAAAATCAATTTTCTGTTAAAAAACGATGACCCCGGACCTGTCGAACGTTCAAAAAAGTGGTCAATATTGATGAAATTTTAACATTGAATCTTTTGACTTTAAATGACTGTTGGATGTGAATTATTACTTTTTCAACTAAAATAAGTGTGTTTAAAGTCATTTCTGTGCCTGAAATTGGTCAAAATTGAAGCTTTTGAGTAAGCGAAAACTCTGTAAAAATGGCAATCTTGGTCACTGTGAGGGTTTAAAAAGTGATTATTCAACATGAGGCCCGATCTAAATGACATTTTGAATCATTTTTGGTAGAGTCCAAAAAATCAATTGTCTGATGAAAAACGATGACCCCAGACCTGTCGAACTTTCAAAAAATGGTCAATATTGATGACAATTTTAACATCTGATCTTTTGACTTTAAATGACTGTTGGATGTGAATTATTACTTTTTCAACTAAAATAAGTGTGTTTAAAGTCATTTCTGTGCCTGAAATTGGTCAACATTGAAGCTTTTGAGTAAGCGAAAACTCTGAAAAAATGGCAATTTTGGTCACTGTGAGGGTTTAAAAAGTGGTTATTCAACATGAGGCCCGATCCAAATGACATTTTGAATCATTTTTGGTAGAGTCCAAAAAATCAATTATCTGTTAAAAAACGATGACCCCGGACCTGTCGAACGTTCAAAAAAGTGGTCAATATTGATGAAATTTTAACATTGAATCTTTTGACTTTAAATGACTGTTGGATGTGAATTATTACTTTTTCAACTAAAATAAGTGTGTTTAAAGTCATTTCTGTGCCTGAAATTGGTCAAAATTGAAGCTTTTGAGTAAGCGAAAACTCTGTAAAAATGGCAATCTTGGTCACTGTGAGGGTTTAAAAAGTGATTATTCAACATGAGGCCCGATCTAAATGACATTTTGAATCATTTTTGGTAGAGTCCAAAAAATCTATTTTCTGATGAAAAACGATGACCGGACCTGTCGAACGTTCAAAAAAGTGGTCAATATTGATGAAATTTTAACATCTGATCTTTTGACTTTAAATGACTGTTGGATGTGAATTATTACTTTTTCAACTAAAATAAGTGTGTTTAAAGTCATTTCTGTGCCTGAAATTGGTCAAAATTGAAGCTTTTGAGTAAGCGAAACTCTGTAAAAATGGCAATTTTGGTCACTGTGAGGGTTTAAAAAGTGGTTATTCAACATGAGGCCCGATCCAAATGACATTTTGAATAATTTTTGGTAGAGTCCAAAAAATCAATTATCTGTTAAAAAACGATGACCCCGGACCTGTCGAACGTTCAAAAAAGTGGTCAATATTGATGAAATTTTAACATTTAATCTTTTGACTTTAAATGACTGTTGGATGTGAATTATTACTTTTTCAACTAAAATAAGTGTGTTTAAAGTCATTTCTGTGCCTGAAATTGGTCAAAATTGAAGCTTTTGAGTAAGCGAAAACTCTGTAAAAATGGCAATCTTGGTCACTGTGAGGGTTTAAAAAGTGATTATTCAACATGAGGCCCGATCTAAATGACATTTTGAATCATTTTTGGTAGAGTCCAAAAAATCAATTTTCTGATGAAAAACGATGACCGGACCTGTCGAACGTTCAAAAAAGTGGTCAATATTGATGAAATTTTAACATCTGATCTTTTGACTTTAAATGACTGTTGGATGTGAATTATTACTTTTTCAACTAAAATAAGTGTGTTTAAAGTCATTTCTGTGCCTGAAATTGGTCAAAATTGAAGCTTTTGAGTAAGCAAAACTCTGTAAAAATGGCAATTTTGGTCACTGTGAGGGTTTAAAAAGTGGTTATTCAACATGAGGCCCGATCCAAATGACATTTTGAGTCATTTTTGGTAGAGTCCAAAAAATCTATTTTCTGATGACAAACGATGACCCCGGACCTGTCGAACGTTCAAAAAAGTTGTCAATATTGATAAAATTTTAACATTTAATCTTTTGACTTTAAATGACGGTTGGATGTGAATTATTACTTTTTCAACTAAAATAAGTGTTGTTTAAATTCATTTCTGTGCCTGAAATTGGTCAAAATTGAAGCTTCTGAGTAAGCAAAACTCTGTAAAAATGGCAATTTTGGTCACTGTGAGGGTCTAAAAAGTGGTTATTTAACATGAGGCCTGATCCAAATGACATTTTGAATCATTTTTGGTAGAGTCCAAAAAATCAATTTTCTGTTAAAAAACGATGACCCCGGACCTGTCGAACGTTCAAAAAAGTGGTCAATATTGATGAAATTTTAACATTTAATCTTTTGACTTTAAATGACTGTTGGATGTGAATTATTACTTTTTCAACTAAAATAAGTGTGTTTAAAGTCATTTCTGTGCCTGAAATTGGTCAAAATTGAAGCTTTTGAGTAAGCGAAAACTCTGTAAAAATGGCAATCTTGGTCACTGTGAGGGTTTAAAAAGTGATTATTCAACATGAGGCCCGATCTAAATGACATTTTGAATCATTTTTGGTAGAGTCCAAAAAATCAATTTTCTGATGAAAAACGATGACCGGACCTGTCGAACGTTCAAAAAAGTGGTCAATATTGATGAAATTTTAACATCTGATCTTTTGACTTTAAATGACTGTTGGATGTGAATTATTACTTTTTCAACTAAAATAAGTGTGTTTAAAGTCATTTCTGTGCCTGAAATTGGTCAAAATTGAAGCTTTTGAGTAAGCGAAACTCTGTAAAAATGGCAATTTTGGTCACTGTGAGGGTTTAAAAAGTGGTTATTCAACATGAGGCCCGATCCAAATGACATTTTGAGTCATTTTTGGTAGAGTCCAAAAAATCAATTTTCTGATGACAAACGATGACCCCGGACCTGTCGAACGTTCAAAAAAGTTGTCAATATTGATAAAATTTTAACATTTATTCTTTTGACTTTAAATGACGGTTGGATGTGAATTATTACTTTTTCAACTAAAATAGGTGTTGTTTAAATTCATTTCTGTGCCTGAAATTGGTCAAAATTGAAGCTTTGAGTAAGCAAAACTCTGTAAAAATGGCAATTTTGGTCACTGTGAGGGTCTAAAAAGTGGTTATTTAACATGAGGCCTGATCCAAATGACATTTTGAATAATTTTTGGTAGAGTCCAAAAAATCAATTGTCTGATGAAAAACGATGACCCCGGACATGTCGAACTTTCAAAAAATGGTCAATATTGATGACAATTTTACATTTAATCTTTTGACTTTAAATGACGGTTGGATGTGAATTATTACTTTTTCAACTAAAATAAGTGTGTTTAAAGTCATTTCTGTGCCTGAAATTGGTCAAAATTGAAGCTTTTGAGTAAGCGAAAACTCTGAAAAAATGGCAATTTTGGTCACTGTGAGGGTTTAAAAAGTGGTTATTCAACATGAGGCCCGATCCAAATGACATTTTGAATCATTTTTGGTAGAGTCCAAAAAATCAATTTTCTGTTAAAAAACGATGACCTGTCGAACGTTCAAAAAAGTGGTCAATATTGATGAAATTTTAACATTTAATCTTTTGACTTTAAATGACTGTTGGATGTGAATTATTACTTTTCCAACTAAAATAAGTGTGTTTAAAGTCATTTCTGTGCCTGAAATTGGTCAAAATTGGAGCTTCTGAGTAAGCAAAACTCTGTGAAAATGGCAATGTTGGTCACTGTAAGGGTTTAAAAAGTAGTTATTCAACATGAGGCCCGATCCAAATGACATTTTGAATCATTTTTGGTAGAGTCCAAAAAATCAATTTTCTGATGAAAAACGATTACCCAGTACCTGTCGAACGTTCAAAAAAGTGGTCAATATTGATGAAATTTTAACATTTAATCTTTTGACTTTAAATGACGGTTGGATGTGAATTATTACTTTTTTTATTAAAATAAGTGTGTTTAAAGTCATTTCTGTGCCTGAAATTGGTCAAAATTGGAGCTTCTGAGTAAGCAAAACTCTGTGAAAATGGCAATGTTGGTCACTGTAAGGGTTTAAAAAGTAGTTATTCAACATGAGGCCCGATCCAAATGACATTTTGAATCATTTTTGGTAGAGTCCAAAAAATCAATTTTCTGATGAAAAACGATTACCCAGTACCTGTCGAACGTTCAAAAAAGTGGTCAATATTGATGAAATTTTAACATTTAATCTTTTGACTTTAAATGACGGTTGGATGTGAATTATTACTTTTTTTATTAAAATAAGTGTGTTTAAAGTCATTTCTGTGCCTGAAATTGGTCAAAATTGAAGCTTTTGAGTAAGCAAAACTCTGTAAAAATGGCAATTTTGGTCACTGTGAGGGTTTAAAAAGTGGTTATTCAACATGAGGCCCGATCCAAATGACATTTTGAGTCATTTTTGGTAGAGTCTAAAAAATCTATTTTCTGATGACAAACGATGACCCCGGACCTGTCGAACGTTCAAAAAAGTTGTCAATATTGATAAAATTTTAACATTTAATCTTTTGAATTTAAATGACGGTTTGATGTGAATTATTACTTTTTCAACTAAAATAAGTGTTGTTTAAATTCATTTCTGTGCCTGAAATTGGTCAAAATTGAAGCTTCTGAGTAAGCAAAACTCTGTAAAAATGGCAATTTTGGTCACTGTGAGGGTCTAAAAAGTGGTTATTTAACATGAGGCCTGATCCAAATGACATTTTGAATAATTTTTGGTAGAGTCCAAAAAATCAATTGTCTGATGAAAAACGATGACCCCAGACCTGTCGAACTTTCAAAAAATGGTCAATATTGATGACAATTTTACATTTAATCTTTTGACTTTAAATGACGGTTGGTTGTGAATTATTACTTTTTCAACTAAAATAAGTGTGTTTAAAGTCATTTCTGTGCCTGAAATTGGTCAACATTGAAGCTTTTGAGTAAGCGAAAACTCTGAAAAAATTGCAATTTTGGTCACTGTGAGGGTTTAAAAAGTGGTTATTCAACATGAGGCCCGATCCAAATGACATTTTGAATCATTTTTGGTAGAGTCCAAAAAATCAATTTTCTGTTAAAAAACGATGACCCCGGACCTGTCGAACGTTCAAAAAAGTGGTCAATATTGATGAAATTTTAACATTGAATCTTTTGACTTTAAATGACTGTTGGATGTGAATTATTACTTTTTCAACTAAAATAAGTGTGTTTAAAGTCATTTCTGTGCCTGAAATTGGTCAAAATTGAAGCTTTTGAGTAAGCGAAAACTCTGTAAAAATGGCAATCTTGGTCACTGTGAGGGTTTAAAAAGTGATTATTCAACATGAGGCCCGATCTAAATGACATTTTGAATCATTTTTGGTAGAGTCCAAAAAATCTATTTTCTGATGAAAAACGATGACCGGACCTGTCGAACGTTCAAAAAAGTGGTCAATATTGATGAAATTTTAACATCTGATCTTTTGACTTTAAATGACTGTTGGATGTGAATTATTACTTTTTCAACTAAAATAAGTGTGTTTAAAGTCATTTCTGTGCCTGAAATTGGTCAAAATTGAAGCTTTTGAGTAAGCGAAACTCTGTAAAAATGGCAATTTTGGTCACTGTGAGGGTTTAAAAAGTGGTTATTCAACATGAGGCCCGATCCAAATGACATTTTGAATAATTTTTGGTAGAGTCCAAAAAATCAATTATCTGTTAAAAAACGATGACCCCGGACCTGTCGAACGTTCAAAAAAGTGGTCAATATTGATGAAATTTTAACATTTAATCTTTTGACTTTAAATGACTGTTGGATGTGAATTATTACTTTTTCAACTAAAATAAGTGTGTTTAAAGTCATTTCTGTGCCTGAAATTGGTCAAAATTGAAGCTTTTGAGTAAGCGAAAACTCTGTAAAAATGGCAATCTTGGTCACTGTGAGGGTTTAAAAAGTGATTATTCAACATGAGGCCCGATCTAAATGACATTTTGAATCATTTTTGGTAGAGTCCAAAAAATCAATTTTCTGATGAAAAACGATGACCGGACCTGTCGAACGTTCAAAAAAGTGGTCAATATTGATGAAATTTTAACATCTGATCTTTTGACTTTAAATGACTGTTGGATGTGAATTATTACTTTTTCAACTAAAATAAGTGTGTTTAAAGTCATTTCTGTGCCTGAAATTGGTCAAAATTGAAGCTTTTGAGTAAGCAAAACTCTGTAAAAATGGCAATTTTGGTCACTGTGAGGGTTTAAAAAGTGGTTATTCAACATGAGGCCCGATCCAAATGACATTTTGAGTCATTTTTGGTAGAGTCCAAAAAATCTATTTTCTGATGACAAACGATGACCCCGGACCTGTCGAACGTTCAAAAAAGTTGTCAATATTGATAAAATTTTAACATTTAATCTTTTGACTTTAAATGACGGTTGGATGTGAATTATTACTTTTTCAACTAAAATAAGTGTTGTTTAAATTCATTTCTGTGCCTGAAATTGGTCAAAATTGAAGCTTCTGAGTAAGCAAAACTCTGTAAAAATGGCAATTTTGGTCACTGTGAGGGTCTAAAAAGTGGTTATTTAACATGAGGCCTGATCCAAATGACATTTTGAATCATTTTTGGTAGAGTCCAAAAAATCAATTTTCTGTTAAAAAACGATGACCCCGGACCTGTCGAACGTTCAAAAAAGTGGTCAATATTGATGAAATTTTAACATTTAATCTTTTGACTTTAAATGACTGTTGGATGTGAATTATTACTTTTTCAACTAAAATAAGTGTGTTTAAAGTCATTTCTGTGCCTGAAATTGGTCAAAATTGAAGCTTTTGAGTAAGCGAAAACTCTGTAAAAATGGCAATCTTGGTCACTGTGAGGGTTTAAAAAGTGATTATTCAACATGAGGCCCGATCTAAATGACATTTTGAATCATTTTTGGTAGAGTCCAAAAAATCAATTTTCTGATGAAAAACGATGACCGGACCTGTCGAACGTTCAAAAAAGTGGTCAATATTGATGAAATTTTAACATCTGATCTTTTGACTTTAAATGACTGTTGGATGTGAATTATTACTTTTTCAACTAAAATAAGTGTGTTTAAAGTCATTTCTGTGCCTGAAATTGGTCAAAATTGAAGCTTTTGAGTAAGCGAAACTCTGTAAAAATGGCAATTTTGGTCACTGTGAGGGTTTAAAAAGTGGTTATTCAACATGAGGCCCGATCCAAATGACATTTTGAGTCATTTTTGGTAGAGTCCAAAAAATCAATTTTCTGATGACAAACGATGACCCCGGACCTGTCGAACGTTCAAAAAAGTTGTCAATATTGATAAAATTTTAACATTTATTCTTTTGACTTTAAATGACGGTTGGATGTGAATTATTACTTTTTCAACTAAAATAGGTGTTGTTTAAATTCATTTCTGTGCCTGAAATTGGTCAAAATTGAAGCTTTGAGTAAGCAAAACTCTGTAAAAATGGCAATTTTGGTCACTGTGAGGGTCTAAAAAGTGGTTATTTAACATGAGGCCTGATCCAAATGACATTTTGAATAATTTTTGGTAGAGTCCAAAAAATCAATTGTCTGATGAAAAACGATGACCCCGGACATGTCGAACTTTAAAAAAATGGTCAATATTGATGACAATTTTACATTTAATCTTTTGAATTTAAATGACGGTTGGATGTGAATTATTACTTTTTCAACTAAAATAAGTGTGTTTAAAGTCATTTCTGTGCCTGAAATTGGTCAAAATTGAAGCTTTTGAGTAAGCGAAAACTCTGAAAAAATGGCAATTTTGGTCACTGTGAGGGTTTAAAAAGTGGTTATTCAACATGAGGCCCGATCCAAATGACATTTTGAATCATTTTTGGTAGAGTCCAAAAAATCAATTTTCTGTTAAAAAACGATGACCTGTCGAACGTTCAAAAAAGTGGTCAATATTGATGAAATTTTAACATTTAATCTTTTGACTTTAAATGACTGTTGGATGTGAATTATTACTTTTCCAACTAAAATAAGTGTGTTTAAAGTCATTTCTGTGCCTGAAATTGGTCAAAATTGGAGCTTCTGAGTAAGCAAAACTCTGTGAAAATGGCAATGTTGGTCACTGTAAGGGTTTAAAAAGTAGTTATTCAACATGAGGCCCGATCCAAATGACATTTTGAATCATTTTTGGTAGAGTCCAAAAAATCAATTTTCTGATGAAAAACGATTACCCAGTACCTGTCGAACGTTCAAAAAAGTGGTCAATATTGATGAAATTTTAACATTTAATCTTTTGACTTTAAATGACGGTTGGATGTGAATTATTACTTTTTTTATTAAAATAAGTGTGTTTAAAGTCATTTCTGTGCCTGAAATTGGTCAAAATTGGAGCTTCTGAGTAAGCAAAACTCTGTGAAAATGGCAATGTTGGTCACTGTAAGGGTTTAAAAAGTAGTTATTCAACATGAGGCCCGATCCAAATGACATTTTGAATCATTTTTGGTAGAGTCCAAAAAATCAATTTTCTGATGAAAAACGATTACCCAGTACCTGTCGAACGTTCAAAAAAGTGGTCAATATTGATGAAATTTTAACATTTAATCTTTTGACTTTAAATGACGGTTGGATGTGAATTATTACTTTTTTTATTAAAATAAGTGTGTTTAAAGTCATTTCTGTGCCTGAAATTGGTCAAAATTGAAGCTTTTGAGTAAGCAAAACTCTGTAAAAATGGCAATTTTGGTCACTGTGAGGGTTTAAAAAGTGGTTATTCAACATGAGGCCCGATCCAAATGACATTTTGAGTCATTTTTGGTAGAGTCTAAAAAATCTATTTTCTGATGACAAACGATGACCCCGGACCTGTCGAACGTTCAAAAAAGTTGTCAATATTGATAAAATTTTAACATTTAATCTTTTGAATTTAAATGACGGTTTGATGTGAATTATTACTTTTTCAACTAAAATAAGTGTTGTTTAAATTCATTTCTGTGCCTGAAATTGGTCAAAATTGAAGCTTCTGAGTAAGCAAAACTCTGTAAAAATGGCAATTTTGGTCACTGTGAGGGTCTAAAAAGTGGTTATTTAACATGAGGCCTGATCCAAATGACATTTTGAATAATTTTTGGTAGAGTCCAAAAAATCAATTGTCTGATGAAAAACGATGACCCCAGACCTGTCGAACTTTCAAAAAATGGTCAATATTGATGACAATTTTACATTTAATCTTTTGACTTTAAATGACGGTTGGTTGTGAATTATTACTTTTTCAACTAAAATAAGTGTGTTTAAAGTCATTTCTGTGCCTGAAATTGGTCAACATTGAAGCTTTTGAGTAAGCGAAAACTCTGAAAAAATGGCAATTTTGGTCACTGTGAGGGTTTAAAAAGTGGTTATTCAACATGAGGCCCGATCCAAATGACATTTTGAATCATTTTTGGTAGAGTCCAAAAAATCAATTTTCTGTTAAAAAACGATGACCCCGGACCTGTCGAACGTTCAAAAAAGTGGTCAATATTGATGAAATTTTAACATTGAATCTTTTGACTTTAAATGACTGTTGGATGTGAATTATTACTTTTTCAACTAAAATAAGTGTGTTTAAAGTCATTTCTGTGCCTGAAATTGGTCAAAATTGAAGCTTTTGAGTAAGCGAAAACTCTGTAAAAATGGCAATCTTGGTCACTGTGAGGGTTTAAAAAGTGATTATTCAACATGAGGCCCGATCTAAATGACATTTTGAATCATTTTTGGTAGAGTCCAAAAAATCTATTTTCTGATGAAAAACGATGACCGGACCTGTCGAACGTTCAAAAAAGTGGTCAATATTGATGAAATTTTAACATCTGATCTTTTGACTTTAAATGACTGTTGGATGTGAATTATTACTTTTTCAACTAAAATAAGTGTGTTTAAAGTCATTTCTGTGCCTGAAATTGGTCAAAATTGAAGCTTTTGAGTAAGCGAAACTCTGTAAAAATGGCAATTTTGGTCACTGTGAGGGTTTAAAAAGTGGTTATTCAACATGAGGCCCGATCCAAATGACATTTTGAATAATTTTTGGTAGAGTCCAAAAAATCAATTATCTGTTAAAAAACGATGACCCCGGACCTGTCGAACGTTCAAAAAAGTGGTCAATATTGATGAAATTTTAACATTTAATCTTTTGACTTTAAATGACTGTTGGATGTGAATTATTACTTTTTCAACTAAAATAAGTGTGTTTAAAGTCATTTCTGTGCCTGAAATTGGTCAAAATTGAAGCTTTTGAGTAAGCGAAAATTCTGTAAAAATGGCAATTTTGGTCACTGTGAGGGTTTAAAAAGTGGTTATTCAACATGAGGCCCGATCCAAATGACATTTTGAGTCATTTTTGGTAGAGTCCAAAAAATCAATTGTCTGATGAAAAACGATGACCCCGGACCTGTCGAACGTTCAAAAAAGTTGTCAATATTGATAAAATTTTAACATTTAATCTTTTGACTTTAAATGACGGTTGGATGTGAATTATTACTTTTTCAACTAAAATAAGTGTTGTTTAAATTCATTTCTGTGCCTGAAATTGGTCAAAATTGAAGCTTCTGAGTAAGCAAAACTCTGTAAAAATGGCAATTTTGGTCACTGTGAGGGTCTAAAAAGTGGTTATTTAACATGAGGCCTGATCCAAATGACATTTTGAATCATTTTTGGTAGAGTCCAAAAAATCAATTTTCTGTTAAAAAACGATGACCCCGGACCTGTCGAACGTTCAAAAAAGTGGTCAATATTGATGAAATTTTAACATTTAATCTTTTGACTTTAAATGACTGTTGGATGTGAATTATTACTTTTTCAACTAAAATAAGTGTGTTTAAAGTCATTTCTGTGCCTGAAATTGGTCAAAATTGAAGCTTTTGAGTAAGCGAAAACTCTGTAAAAATGGCAATCTTGGTCACTGTGAGGGTTTAAAAAGTGATTATTCAACATGAGGCCCGATCTAAATGACATTTTGAATCATTTTTGGTAGAGTCCAAAAAATCAATTTTCTGATGAAAAACGATGACCGGACCTGTCGAACGTTCAAAAAAGTGGTCAATATTGATGAAATTTTAACATCTGATCTTTTGACTTTAAATGACTGTTGGATGTGAATTATTACTTTTTCAACTAAAATAAGTGTGTTTAAAGTCATTTCTGTGCCTGAAATTGGTCAAAATTGAAGCTTTTGAGTAAGCGAAACTCTGTAAAAATGGCAATTTTGGTCACTGTGAGGGTTTAAAAAGTGGTTATTCAACATGAGGCCCGATCCAAATGACATTTTGAGTCATTTTTGGTAGAGTCCAAAAAATCAATTTTCTGATGACAAACGATGACCCCGGACCTGTCGAACGTTCAAAAAAGTTGTCAATATTGATAAAATTTTAACATTTATTCTTTTGACTTTAAATGACGGTTGGATGTGAATTATTACTTTTTCAACTAAAATAGGTGTTGTTTAAATTCATTTCTGTGCCTGAAATTGGTCAAAATTGAAGCTTTGAGTAAGCAAAACTCTGTAAAAATGGCAATTTTGGTCACTGTGAGGGTCTAAAAAGTGGTTATTTAACATGAGGCCTGATCCAAATGACATTTTGAATAATTTTTGGTAGAGTCCAAAAAATCAATTGTCTGATGAAAAACGATGACCCCGGACATGTCGAACTTTCAAAAAATGGTCAATATTGATGACAATTTTACATTTAATCTTTTGACTTTAAATGACGGTTGGATGTGAATTATTACTTTTTCAACTAAAATAAGTGTGTTTAAAGTCATTTCTGTGCCTGAAATTGGTCAAAATTGAAGCTTTTGAGTAAGCGAAAACTCTGAAAAAATGGCAATTTTGGTCACTGTGAGGGTTTAAAAAGTGGTTATTCAACATGAGGCCCGATCCAAATGACATTTTGAATCATTTTTGGTAGAGTCCAAAAAATCAATTTTCTGTTAAAAAACGATGACCTGTCGAACGTTCAAAAAAGTGGTCAATATTGATGAAATTTTAACATTTAATCTTTTGACTTTAAATGACTGTTGGATGTGAATTATTACTTTTCCAACTAAAATAAGTGTGTTTAAAGTCATTTCTGTGCCTGAAATTGGTCAAAATTGGAGCTTCTGAGTAAGCAAAACTCTGTGAAAATGGCAATGTTGGTCACTGTAAGGGTTTAAAAAGTAGTTATTCAACATGAGGCCCGATCCAAATGACATTTTGAATCATTTTTGGTAGAGTCCAAAAAATCAATTTTCTGATGAAAAACGATTACCCAGTACCTGTCGAACGTTCAAAAAAGTGGTCAATATTGATGAAATTTTAACATTTAATCTTTTGACTTTAAATGACGGTTGGATGTGAATTATTACTTTTTTTATTAAAATAAGTGTGTTTAAAGTCATTTCTGTGCCTGAAATTGGTCAAAATTGGAGCTTCTGAGTAAGCAAAACTCTGTGAAAATGGCAATGTTGGTCACTGTAAGGGTTTAAAAAGTAGTTATTCAACATGAGGCCCGATCCAAATGACATTTTGAATCATTTTTGGTAGAGTCCAAAAAATCAATTTTCTGATGAAAAACGATTACCCAGTACCTGTCGAACGTTCAAAAAAGTGGTCAATATTGATGAAATTTTAACATTTAATCTTTTGACTTTAAATGACGGTTGGATGTGAATTATTACTTTTTTTATTAAAATAAGTGTGTTTAAAGTCATTTCTGTGCCTGAAATTGGTCAAAATTGAAGCTTTTGAGTAAGCAAAACTCTGTAAAAATGGCAATTTTGGTCACTGTGAGGGTTTAAAAAGTGGTTATTCAACATGAGGCCCGATCCAAATGACATTTTGAGTCATTTTTGGTAGAGTCTAAAAAATCTATTTTCTGATGACAAACGATGACCCCGGACCTGTCGAACGTTCAAAAAAGTTGTCAATATTGATAAAATTTTAACATTTAATCTTTTGAATTTAAATGACGGTTTGATGTGAATTATTACTTTTTCAACTAAAATAAGTGTTGTTTAAATTCATTTCTGTGCCTGAAATTGGTCAAAATTGAAGCTTCTGAGTAAGCAAAACTCTGTAAAAATGGCAATTTTGGTCACTGTGAGGGTCTAAAAAGTGGTTATTTAACATGAGGCCTGATCCAAATGACATTTTGAATAATTTTTGGTAGAGTCCAAAAAATCAATTGTCTGATGAAAAACGATGACCCCAGACCTGTCGAACTTTCAAAAAATGGTCAATATTGATGACAATTTTACATTTAATCTTTTGACTTTAAATGACGGTTGGTTGTGAATTATTACTTTTTCAACTAAAATAAGTGTGTTTAAAGTCATTTCTGTGCCTGAAATTGGTCAACATTGAAGCTTTTGAGTAAGCGAAAACTCTGAAAAAATGGCAATTTTGGTCACTGTGAGGGTTTAAAAAGTGGTTATTCAACATGAGGCCCGATCCAAATGACATTTTGAATCATTTTTGGTAGAGTCCAAAAAATCAATTTTCTGTTAAAAAACGATGACCCCGGACCTGTCGAACGTTCAAAAAAGTGGTCAATATTGATGAAATTTTAACATTGAATCTTTTGACTTTAAATGACTGTTGGATGTGAATTATTACTTTTTCAACTAAAATAAGTGTGTTTAAAGTCATTTCTGTGCCTGAAATTGGTCAAAATTGAAGCTTTTGAGTAAGCGAAAACTCTGTAAAAATGGCAATCTTGGTCACTGTGAGGGTTTAAAAAGTGATTATTCAACATGAGGCCCGATCTAAATGACATTTTGAATCATTTTTGGTAGAGTCCAAAAAATCTATTTTCTGATGAAAAACGATGACCGGACCTGTCGAACGTTCAAAAAAGTGGTCAATATTGATGAAATTTTAACATCTGATCTTTTGACTTTAAATGACTGTTGGATGTGAATTATTACTTTTTCAACTAAAATAAGTGTGTTTAAAGTCATTTCTGTGCCTGAAATTGGTCAAAATTGAAGCTTTTGAGTAAGCGAAACTCTGTAAAAATGGCAATTTTGGTCACTGTGAGGGTTTAAAAAGTGGTTATTCAACATGAGGCCCGATCCAAATGACATTTTGAATAATTTTTGGTAGAGTCCAAAAAATCAATTATCTGTTAAAAAACGATGACCCCGGACCTGTCGAACGTTCAAAAAAGTGGTCAATATTGATGAAATTTTAACATTTAATCTTTTGACTTTAAATGACTGTTGGATGTGAATTATTACTTTTTCAACTAAAATAAGTGTGTTTAAAGTCATTTCTGTGCCTGAAATTGGTCAAAATTGAAGCTTTTGAGTAAGCGAAAACTCTGTAAAAATGGCAATCTTGGTCACTGTGAGGGTTTAAAAAGTGATTATTCAACATGAGGCCCGATCTAAATGACATTTTGAATCATTTTTGGTAGAGTCCAAAAAATCAATTTTCTGATGAAAAACGATGACCGGACCTGTCGAACGTTCAAAAAAGTGGTCAATATTGATGAAATTTTAACATCTGATCTTTTGACTTTAAATGACTGTTGGATGTGAATTATTACTTTTTCAACTAAAATAAGTGTGTTTAAAGTCATTTCTGTGCCTGAAATTGGTCAAAATTGAAGCTTTTGAGTAAGCAAAACTCTGTAAAAATGGCAATTTTGGTCACTGTGAGGGTTTAAAAAGTGGTTATTCAACATGAGGCCCGATCCAAATGACATTTTGAGTCATTTTTGGTAGAGTCCAAAAAATCTATTTTCTGATGACAAACGATGACCCCGGACCTGTCGAACGTTCAAAAAAGTTGTCAATATTGATAAAATTTTAACATTTAATCTTTTGACTTTAAATGACGGTTGGATGTGAATTATTACTTTTTCAACTAAAATAAGTGTTGTTTAAATTCATTTCTGTGCCTGAAATTGGTCAAAATTGAAGCTTCTGAGTAAGCAAAACTCTGTAAAAATGGCAATTTTGGTCACTGTGAGGGTCTAAAAAGTGGTTATTTAACATGAGGCCTGATCCAAATGACATTTTGAATCATTTTTGGTAGAGTCCAAAAAATCAATTTTCTGTTAAAAAACGATGACCCCGGACCTGTCGAACGTTCAAAAAAGTGGTCAATATTGATGAAATTTTAACATTTAATCTTTTGACTTTAAATGACTGTTGGATGTGAATTATTACTTTTTCAACTAAAATAAGTGTGTTTAAAGTCATTTCTGTGCCTGAAATTGGTCAAAATTGAAGCTTTTGAGTAAGCGAAAACTCTGTAAAAATGGCAATCTTGGTCACTGTGAGGGTTTAAAAAGTGATTATTCAACATGAGGCCCGATCTAAATGACATTTTGAATCATTTTTGGTAGAGTCCAAAAAATCAATTTTCTGATGAAAAACGATGACCGGACCTGTCGAACGTTCAAAAAAGTGGTCAATATTGATGAAATTTTAACATCTGATCTTTTGACTTTAAATGACTGTTGGATGTGAATTATTACTTTTTCAACTAAAATAAGTGTGTTTAAAGTCATTTCTGTGCCTGAAATTGGTCAAAATTGAAGCTTTTGAGTAAGCGAAACTCTGTAAAAATGGCAATTTTGGTCACTGTGAGGGTTTAAAAAGTGGTTATTCAACATGAGGCCCGATCCAAATGACATTTTGAGTCATTTTTGGTAGAGTCCAAAAAATCAATTTTCTGATGACAAACGATGACCCCGGACCTGTCGAACGTTCAAAAAAGTTGTCAATATTGATAAAATTTTAACATTTATTCTTTTGACTTTAAATGACGGTTGGATGTGAATTATTACTTTTTCAACTAAAATAGGTGTTGTTTAAATTCATTTCTGTGCCTGAAATTGGTCAAAATTGAAGCTTTGAGTAAGCAAAACTCTGTAAAAATGGCAATTTTGGTCACTGTGAGGGTCTAAAAAGTGGTTATTTAACATGAGGCCTGATCCAAATGACATTTTGAATAATTTTTGGTAGAGTCCAAAAAATCAATTGTCTGATGAAAAACGATGACCCCGGACATGTCGAACTTTCAAAAAATGGTCAATATTGATGACAATTTTACATTTAATCTTTTGACTTTAAATGACGGTTGGATGTGAATTATTACTTTTTCAACTAAAATAAGTGTGTTTAAAGTCATTTCTGTGCCTGAAATTGGTCAAAATTGAAGCTTTTGAGTAAGCGAAAACTCTGAAAAAATGGCAATTTTGGTCACTGTGAGGGTTTAAAAAGTGGTTATTCAACATGAGGCCCGATCCAAATGACATTTTGAATCATTTTTGGTAGAGTCCAAAAAATCAATTTTCTGTTAAAAAACGATGACCTGTCGAACGTTCAAAAAAGTGGTCAATATTGATGAAATTTTAACATTTAATCTTTTGACTTTAAATGACTGTTGGATGTGAATTATTACTTTTCCAACTAAAATAAGTGTGTTTAAAGTCATTTCTGTGCCTGAAATTGGTCAAAATTGGAGCTTCTGAGTAAGCAAAACTCTGTGAAAATGGCAATGTTGGTCACTGTAAGGGTTTAAAAAGTAGTTATTCAACATGAGGCCCGATCCAAATGACATTTTGAATCATTTTTGGTAGAGTCCAAAAAATCAATTTTCTGATGAAAAACGATTACCCAGTACCTGTCGAACGTTCAAAAAAGTGGTCAATATTGATGAAATTTTAACATTTAATCTTTTGACTTTAAATGACGGTTGGATGTGAATTATTACTTTTTTAATTAAAATAAGTGTGTTTAAAGTCATTTCTGTGCCTGAAATTGGTCAAAATTGGAGCTTCTGAGTAAGCAAAACTCTGTGAAAATGGCAATGTTGGTCACTGTAAGGGTTTAAAAAGTAGTTATTCAACATGAGGCCCGATCCAAATGACATTTTGAATCATTTTTGGTAGAGTCCAAAAAATCAATTTTCTGATGAAAAACGATTACCCAGTACCTGTCGAACGTTCAAAAAAGTGGTCAATATTGATGAAATTTTAACATTTAATCTTTTGACTTTAAATGACGGTTGGATGTGAATTATTACTTTTTTTATTAAAATAAGTGTGTTTAAAGTCATTTCTGTGCCTGAAATTGGTCAAAATTGAAGCTTTTGAGTAAGCAAAACTCTGTAAAAATGGCAATTTTGGTCACTGTGAGGGTTTAAAAAGTGGTTATTCAACATGAGGCCCGATCCAAATGACATTTTGAGTCATTTTTGGTAGAGTCTAAAAAATCTATTTTCTGATGACAAACGATGACCCCGGACCTGTCGAACGTTCAAAAAAGTTGTCAATATTGATAAAATTTTAACATTTAATCTTTTGAATTTAAATGACGGTTTGATGTGAATTATTACTTTTTCAACTAAAATAAGTGTTGTTTAAATTCATTTCTGTGCCTGAAATTGGTCAAAATTGAAGCTTCTGAGTAAGCAAAACTCTGTAAAAATGGCAATTTTGGTCACTGTGAGGGTCTAAAAAGTGGTTATTTAACATGAGGCCTGATCCAAATGACATTTTGAATAATTTTTGGTAGAGTCCAAAAAATCAATTGTCTGATGAAAAACGATGACCCCAGACCTGTCGAACTTTCAAAAAATGGTCAATATTGATGACAATTTTACATTTAATCTTTTGACTTTAAATGACGGTTGGTTGTGAATTATTACTTTTTCAACTAAAATAAGTGTGTTTAAAGTCATTTCTGTGCCTGAAATTGGTCAACATTGAAGCTTTTGAGTAAGCGAAAACTCTGAAAAAATGGCAATTTTGGTCACTGTGAGGGTTTAAAAAGTGGTTATTCAACATGAGGCCCGATCCAAATGACATTTTGAATCATTTTTGGTAGAGTCCAAAAAATCAATTTTCTGTTAAAAAACGATGACCCCGGACCTGTCGAACGTTCAAAAAAGTGGTCAATATTGATGAAATTTTAACATTGAATCTTTTGACTTTAAATGACTGTTGGATGTGAATTATTACTTTTTCAACTAAAATAAGTGTGTTTAAAGTCATTTCTGTGCCTGAAATTGGTCAAAATTGAAGCTTTTGAGTAAGCGAAAACTCTGTAAAAATGGCAATCTTGGTCACTGTGAGGGTTTAAAAAGTGATTATTCAACATGAGGCCCGATCTAAATGACATTTTGAATCATTTTTGGTAGAGTCCAAAAAATCTATTTTCTGATGAAAAACGATGACCGGACCTGTCGAACGTTCAAAAAAGTGGTCAATATTGATGAAATTTTAACATCTGATCTTTTGACTTTAAATGACTGTTGGATGTGAATTATTACTTTTTCAACTAAAATAAGTGTGTTTAAAGTCATTTCTGTGCCTGAAATTGGTCAAAATTGAAGCTTTTGAGTAAGCGAAACTCTGTAAAAATGGCAATTTTGGTCACTGTGAGGGTTTAAAAAGTGGTTATTCAACATGAGGCCCGATCCAAATGACATTTTGAATAATTTTTGGTAGAGTCCAAAAAATCAATTATCTGTTAAAAAACGATGACCCCGGACCTGTCGAACGTTCAAAAAAGTGGTCAATATTGATGAAATTTTAACATTTAATCTTTTGACTTTAAATGACTGTTGGATGTGAATTATTACTTTTTCAACTAAAATAAGTGTGTTTAAAGTCATTTCTGTGCCTGAAATTGGTCAAAATCGAAGCTTTTGAGTAAGCGAAAACTCTGTAAAAATGGCAATCTTGGTCACTGTGAGGGTTTAAAAAGTGATTATTCAACATGAGGCCCGATCTAAATGACATTTTGAATCATTTTTGGTAGAGTCCAAAAAATCAATTTTCTGATGAAAAACGATGACCGGACCTGTCGAACGTTCAAAAAAGTGGTCAATATTGATGAAATTTTAACATCTGATCTTTTGACTTTAAATGACTGTTGGATGTGAATTATTACTTTTTCAACTAAAATAAGTGTGTTTAAAGTCATTTCTGTGCCTGAAATTGGTCAAAATTGAAGCTTTTGAGTAAGCGAAACTCTGTAAAAATGGCAATTTTGGTCACTGTGAGGGTTTAAAAAGTGGTTATTCAACATGAGGCCCGATCCAAATGACATTTTGAATAATTTTTGGTAGAGTCCAAAAAATCAATTATCTGTTAAAAAACGATGACCCCGGACCTGTCGAACGTTCAAAAAAGTGGTCAATATTGATGAAATTTTAACATTTAATCTTTTGACTTTAAATGACTGTTGGATGTGAATTATTACTTTTTCAACTAAAATAAGTGTGTTTAAAGTCATTTCTGTGCCTGAAATTGGTCAAAATTGAAGCTTTTGAGTAAGCGAAAACTCTGTAAAAATGGCAATCTTGGTCACTGTGAGGGTTTAAAAAGTGATTATTCAACATGAGGCCCGATCTAAATGACATTTTGAATCATTTTTGGTAGAGTCCAAAAAATCAATTTTCTGATGAAAAACGATGACCGGACCTGTCGAACGTTCAAAAAAGTGGTCAATATTGATGAAATTTTAACATCTGATCTTTTGACTTTAAATGACTGTTGGATGTGAATTATTACTTTTTCAACTAAAATAAGTGTGTTTAAAGTCATTTCTGTGCCTGAAATTGGTCAAAATTGAAGCTTTTGAGTAAGCAAAACTCTGTAAAAATGGCAATTTTGGTCACTGTGAGGGTTTAAAAAGTGGTTATTCAACATGAGGCCCGATCCAAATGACATTTTGAGTCATTTTTGGTAGAGTCCAAAAAATCTATTTTCTGATGACAAACGATGACCCCGGACCTGTCGAACGTTCAAAAAAGTTGTCAATATTGATAAAATTTTAACATTTAATCTTTTGACTTTAAATGACGGTTGGATGTGAATTATTACTTTTTCAACTAAAATAAGTGTTGTTTAAATTCATTTCTGTGCCTGAAATTGGTCAAAATTGAAGCTTCTGAGTAAGCAAAACTCTGTAAAAATGGCAATTTTGGTCACTGTGAGGGTCTAAAAAGTGGTTATTTAACATGAGGCCTGATCCAAATGACATTTTGAATCATTTTTGGTAGAGTCCAAAAAATCAATTTTCTGTTAAAAAACGATGACCCCGGACCTGTCGAACGTTCAAAAAAGTGGTCAATATTGATGAAATTTTAACATTTAATCTTTTGACTTTAAATGACTGTTGGATGTGAATTATTACTTTTTCAACTAAAATAAGTGTGTTTAAAGTCATTTCTGTGCCTGAAATTGGTCAAAATTGAAGCTTTTGAGTAAGCGAAAACTCTGTAAAAATGGCAATCTTGGTCACTGTGAGGGTTTAAAAAGTGATTATTCAACATGAGGCCCGATCTAAATGACATTTTGAATCATTTTTGGTAGAGTCCAAAAAATCAATTTTCTGATGAAAAACGATGACCGGACCTGTCGAACGTTCAAAAAAGTGGTCAATATTGATGAAATTTTAACATCTGATCTTTTGACTTTAAATGACTGTTGGATGTGAATTATTACTTTTTCAACTAAAATAAGTGTGTTTAAAGTCATTTCTGTGCCTGAAATTGGTCAAAATTGAAGCTTTTGAGTAAGCGAAACTCTGTAAAAATGGCAATTTTGGTCACTGTGAGGGTTTAAAAAGTGGTTATTCAACATGAGGCCCGATCCAAATGACATTTTGAGTCATTTTTGGTAGAGTCCAAAAAATCAATTTTCTGATGACAAACGATGACCCCGGACCTGTCGAACGTTCAAAAAAGTTGTCAATATTGATAAAATTTTAACATTTATTCTTTTGACTTTAAATGACGGTTGGATGTGAATTATTACTTTTTCAACTAAAATAGGTGTTGTTTAAATTCATTTCTGTGCCTGAAATTGGTCAAAATTGAAGCTTTGAGTAAGCAAAACTCTGTAAAAATGGCAATTTTGGTCACTGTGAGGGTCTAAAAAGTGGTTATTTAACATGAGGCCTGATCCAAATGACATTTTGAATAATTTTTGGTAGAGTCCAAAAAATCAATTGTCTGATGAAAAACGATGACCCCGGACATGTCGAACTTTCAAAAAATGGTCAATATTGATGACAATTTTACATTTAATCTTTTGACTTTAAATGACGGTTGGATGTGAATTATTACTTTTTCAACTAAAATAAGTGTGTTTAAAGTCATTTCTGTGCCTGAAATTGGTCAAAATTGAAGCTTTTGAGTAAGCGAAAACTCTGAAAAAATGGCAATTTTGGTCACTGTGAGGGTTTAAAAAGTGGTTATTCAACATGAGGCCCGATCCAAATGACATTTTGAATCATTTTTGGTAGAGTCCAAAAAATCAATTTTCTGTTAAAAAACGATGACCTGTCGAACGTTCAAAAAAGTGGTCAATATTGATGAAATTTTAACATTTAATCTTTTGACTTTAAATGACTGTTGGATGTGAATTATTACTTTTCCAACTAAAATAAGTGTGTTTAAAGTCATTTCTGTGCCTGAAATTGGTCAAAATTGGAGCTTCTGAGTAAGCAAAACTCTGTGAAAATGGCAATGTTGGTCACTGTAAGGGTTTAAAAAGTAGTTATTCAACATGAGGCCCGATCCAAATGACATTTTGAATCATTTTTGGTAGAGTCCAAAAAATCAATTTTCTGATGAAAAACGATTACCCAGTACCTGTCGAACGTTCAAAAAAGTGGTCAATATTGATGAAATTTTAACATTTAATCTTTTGACTTTAAATGACGGTTGGATGTGAATTATTACTTTTTTTATTAAAATAAGTGTGTTTAAAGTCATTTCTGTGCCTGAAATTGGTCAAAATTGGAGCTTCTGAGTAAGCAAAACTCTGTGAAAATGGCAATGTTGGTCACTGTAAGGGTTTAAAAAGTAGTTATTCAACATGAGGCCCGATCCAAATGACATTTTGAATCATTTTTGGTAGAGTCCAAAAAATCAATTTTCTGATGAAAAATGATTACCCAGTACCTGTCGAACGTTCAAAAAAGTGGTCAATATTGATGAAATTTTAACATTTAATCTTTTGACTTTAAATGACGGTTGGATGTGAATTATTACTTTTTTTATTAAAATAAGTGTGTTTAAAGTCATTTCTGTGCCTGAAATTGGTCAAAATTGAAGCTTTTGAGTAAGCAAAACTCTGTAAAAATGGCAATTTTGGTCACTGTGAGGGTTTAAAAAGTGGTTATTCAACATGAGGCCCGATCCAAATGACATTTTGAGTCATTTTTGGTAGAGTCTAAAAAATCTATTTTCTGATGACAAACGATGACCCCGGACCTGTCGAACGTTCAAAAAAGTTGTCAATATTGATAAAATTTTAACATTTAATCTTTTGAATTTAAATGACGGTTTGATGTGAATTATTACTTTTTCAACTAAAATAAGTGTTGTTTAAATTCATTTCTGTGCCTGAAATTGGTCAAAATTGAAGCTTCTGAGTAAGCAAAACTCTGTAAAAATGGCAATTTTGGTCACTGTGAGGGTCTAAAAAGTGGTTATTTAACATGAGGCCTGATCCAAATGACATTTTGAATAATTTTTGGTAGAGTCCAAAAAATCAATTGTCTGATGAAAAACGATGACCCCGGACATGTCGAACTTTCAAAAAATGGTCAATATTGATGACAATTTTACATTTAATCTTTTGACTTTAAATGACGGTTGGATGTGAATTATTACTTTTTCAACTAAAATAAGTGTGTTTAAAGTCATTTCTGTGCCTGAAATTGGTCAAAATTGAAGCTTTTGAGTAAGCGAAAACTCTGAAAAAATGGCAATTTTGGTCACTGTGAGGGTTTAAAAAGTGGTTATTCAACATGAGGCCCGATCCAAATGACATTTTGAATCATTTTTGGTAGAGTCCAAAAATAAATTTTCTGTTAAAAAACGATGACCTGTCGAACGTTCAAAAAAGTGGTCAATATTGATGAAATTTTAACATTTAATCTTTTGACTTTAAATGACTGTTGGATGTGAATTATTACTTTTCCAACTAAAATAAGTGTGTTTAAAGTCATTTCTGTGCCTGAAATTGGTCAAAATTGGAGCTTCTGAGTAAGCAAAACTCTGTGAAAATGGCAATGTTGGTCACTGTAAGGGTTTAAAAAGTAGTTATTCAACATGAGGCCCGATCCAAATGACATTTTGAATCATTTTTGGTAGAGTCCAAAAAATCAATTTTCTGATGAAAAACGATTACCCAGTACCTGTCGAACGTTCAAAAAAGTGGTCAATATTGATGAAATTTTAACATTTAATCTTTTGACTTTAAATGACGGTTGGATGTGAATTATTACTTTTTTTATTAAAATAAGTGTGTTTAAAGTCATTTCTGTGCCTGAAATTGGTCAAAATTGGAGCTTCTGAGTAAGCAAAACTCTGTGAAAATGGCAATGTTGGTCACTGTAAGGGTTTAAAAAGTAGTTATTCAACATGAGGCCCGATCCAAATGACATTTTGAATCATTTTTGGTACAGTCCAAAAAATCAATTTTCTGATGAAAAACGATTACCCAGTACCTGTCGAACGTTCAAAAAAGTGGTCAATATTGATGAAATTTTAACATTTAATCTTTTGACTTTAAATGACGGTTGGATGTGAATTATTACTTTTTTTATTAAAATAAGTGTGTTTAAAGTCATTTCTGTGCCTGAAATTGGTCAAAATTGAAGCTTTTGAGTAAGCAAAACTCTGTAAAAATGGCAATTTTGGTCACTGTGAGGGTTTAAAAAGTGGTTATTCAACATGAGGCCCGATCCAAATGACATTTTGAGTCATTTTTGGTAGAGTCCAAAAAATCTATTTTCTGATGACAAACGATGACCCCGGACCTGTCGAACGTTCAAAAAAGTTGTCAATATTGATAAAATTTTAACATTTAATCTTTTGAATTTAAATGACGGTTTGATGTGAATTATTACTTTTTCAACTAAAATAAGTGTTGTTTAAATTCATTTCTGTGCCTGAAATTGGTCAAAATTGAAGCTTCTGAGTAAGCAAAACTCTGTAAAAATGGCAATTTTGGTCACTGTGAGGGTCTAAAAAGTGGCTATTTAACATGAGGCCTGATCCAAATGACATTTTGAATAATTTTTGGTAGAGTCCAAAAAATCAATTGTCTGATGAAAAACGATGACCCCAGACCTGTCGAACTTTCAAAAAATGGTCAATATTGATGACAATTTTACATTTAATCTTTTGACTTTAAATGACGGTTGGTTGTGAATTATTACTTTTTCAACTAAAATAAGTGTGTTTAAAGTCATTTCTGTGCCTGAAATTGGTCAACATTGAAGCTTTTGAGTAAGCGAAAACTCTGAAAAAATGGCAATTTAGGTCACTGTGAGGGTTTAAAAAGTGGTTATTCAACATGAGGCCCGATCCAAATGACATTTTGAGTCATTTTTGGTAGAGTCCAAAAAATCAATTTTCTGATGACAAACGATGACCCCGGACCTGTCGAACGTTCAAAAAAGTTGTCAATATTGATAAAATTTTAACATTTAATCTTTTGACTTTAAATGACGGTTGGATGTGAATTATTACTTTTTCAACTAAAATAGGTGTTGTTTAAATTCATTTCTGTGCCTGAAATTGGTCAAAATTGAAGCTTCTGAGTAAGCAAAACTATGTAAAAATGACAATTTTGGTCACTGTGAGGGTCTAAAAAGTGGTTATTTACCATGAGGCCTGATCCAAATGACATTTTGAATAATTTTTGGTAGAGTCCAAAAAATCAATTGTCTGATGAAAAACGATGACCCCGGACATGTCGAACTTTCAAAAAATTGTCAATATTGATGACAATTTTACATTTAATCTTTTGACTTTAAATGACGGTTGGATGTGAATTATTACTTTTTCAACTAAAATAAGTGTGTTTAAAGTCATTTCTGTGCCTGAAATTGGTCAAAATTGAAGCTTTTGAGTAAGCGAAAACTCTGAAAAAATGGCAATTTTGGTCACTGTGAGGGTTTAAAAAGTGGTTATTCAACATGAGGCCCGATCCAAATGACATTTTGAATCATTTTTGGTAGAGTCCAAAAAATCAATTTTCTGTTAAAAAACGATGACCTGTCGAACGTTCAAAAAAGTGGTCAATATTGATGAAATTTTAACATTTAATCTTTTGACTTTAAATGACTGTTGGATGTGAATTATTACTTTTTCAACTAAAATAAGTGTGTTTAAAGTCATTTCTGTGCCTGAAATTGGTCAAAATTGGAGCTTCTGAGTAAGCAAAACTCTGTGAAAATGGCAATGTTGGTCACTGTAAGTGTTTAAAAAGTAGTTATTCAACATGAGGCCCGATCCAAATGACATTTTGAATCATTTTTGGTAGAGTCCAAAAAATCAATTTTCTGATGAAAAACGATTACCCAGTACCTGTCGAACGTTCAAAAAAGTGGTCAATATTGATGAAATTTTAACATTTAATCTTTTGACTTTAAATGACGGTTGGATGTGAATTATTACTTTTTTTATTAAAATAAGTGTGTTTAAAGTCATTTCTGTGCCTGAAATTGGTCAAAATTGAAGCTTCTGAGTAAGCAAAACTCTGTAAAAATGGCAATTTTGGTCACTGTGAGGGTTTAAAAAGTGATTATTCAACATGAGGCCCGATCCAAATGACATTTTGAATCATTTTTGGTAGAGTCCAAAATATCAATTTTGTGATAAAAAAACGATGACCCCGGACCTGTCGAACGTTAATAAAAGTGGTCAATATTGATGAAATTTTAACATTTAATCTTTTGACTTTAAATGACGGTTGGATGTGAATTATTACTTTTTCAACTAAAATAAGTGTGTTTAAAGTCATTTCTGTGCCTGAAATTGGTCAAAATTGAAGCTTTTGAGTAAGAAAAACTCTATAAAAATGGCAATTTTGGTCACTGTGAGGGTTTAAAAGGTGGTTATTCAACATGAGGCCCGATCCAAATAACATTTTGAATCATTTTTTGTAGAGTCCAAAAAATCAATTTTCTGATGAAAAACGATGACCGGACCTGTCGAATGTTCAAAAAAGTGGTAAATATTGATGAAATTTTAACATCTAATCTTTTGACTTTAAATGACGGTTGGATGTGAATTATTACTTTTTCCACTAAAATAAGTGTGTTTAAAGTCATTTCTGTGCCTGAAATTGGTCAAAATTGAAGCTTTTGAGTAAGCGAAAACTCTGTAAAAATGGCAATCTTGGTCACTGTGAGGGTTTAAAAAGTGATTATTCAACATGAGGCCCGATCTAAATGAAATTTTGAATCATTTTTGGTAGAGTCCAAAAAATCAATTTTCTGATGAAAAACGATGACCGGACCTGTCGAACGTTAAAAAAAGTGGTCAATATTGATGAAATTTTAACATCTGATCTTTTGACTTTAAATGACTGTTGGATGTGAATTATTACTTTTTCAACTAAAATAAGTGTGTTTAAAGTCATTTCTGTGCCTGAAATTGGTCAAAATTGAAGCTTTTGAGTAAGCAAAACTCTGTAAAAATGGCAATTTTGGTCACTGTGAGGGTTTAAAAAGTGGTTATTCAACATGAGGCCCGATCCAAATGACATTTTGAGTCATTTTTGGTAGAGTCCAAAAAATCAATTTTCTGATGACAAACGATGACCCCGGACCTGTCGAACGTTCAAAAAAGTTGTCAATATTGATAAAATTTTAACATTTAATCTTTTGACTTTAAATGACGGTTGGATGTGAATTATTACTTTTTCAACTAAAATAGGTGTTGTTTAAATTCATTTCTGTGCCTGAAATTGGTCAAAATTGAAGCTTCTAAGTAAGCAAAACTCTGCAAAAATGGCAATTTTGGTCACTGTGAGGGTCTAAAAAGTGAATATTTAACATGAGGCCTGATCCAAATGACATTTTGAATAATTTTTGGTAGAGTCCAAAAAATCAATTGTCTGATGAAAAACGATTACCCAGTACCTGTCGAACGTTCAAAAAAGTGGTCAATATTGATGAAATTGTAACATTTAATCTTTTGACTTTAAATGACGGTTGGATGTGAATTATTACTTTTTCAACTAAAATAGGTGTGTTTAAAGTCATTTCTGTGCCTGAAATTGGTCAAAATTGAAGCTTTTGAGTAAGGGAAAACTCTGTAAAAATGGCAATTTTGGTCACTGTGAGGGTTTAAAAAGTGGTTATTCAACATGAGGCCCGATCCAAATGATATTTTGAATCATTTTTGGTAGAGTCCAAAAAATCAATTGTCTGATGAAAAACGATGACCCCGGACCTGTCGAACTTTCAAAAAATGGTCAATATTGATGACAATTTTACATTTAATCTTTTGACTTTAAATGACGGTTGGATGTGAATTATTACATTTTCAACTAAAATAAGTGTGTTTAAAGTCATTTCTGTGCCTGAAATTGGTCAAAATTGAAGCTTTTGAGTAAGCGAAAACTCTGAAAAAATAGCAATTTTGGTCACTGTGAGGGTTTAAAAAGTGGTTATTCAACATGAGGCCTGATCCAAATGACATTTTGAATCATTTTTGGTAGAGTCCAAAAAATCAATTTTCTGATGAAAAACGATGACCCCGGACCTGTCGAATGTTAAAAAAAGTGGTCAATATTGATGAAATTTTAACATTTAATCTTTTGACTTTAAATGACGGTTGGATGTGAATTATTACTTTTTCAACTAAAATAAGTGTGTTTAAAGTCATTTCTGTGCCTGAAATTGGTCAAAATTGAAGCTTTTGAGTAGGCAAAACTTTGTAAAAATGGCAATTTTGGTCACTGTGAGGGTTTAAAAAGTGGTTATTCAACATGAGGCCCGATCCAAATGACATTTTGAATCATTTTTGGTATAGTCCAAAAAATCAATTTTATGATGAAAAACAATGACCCCGGACCTGTCGAACGTTCAAAAAAGTGGTCAATATTGATGACATTTTTACATTTAATCTTTTGACTTTAAATGACGGTTGGATGTGAATTATTACTTTTTCAACTAAAATAAGTGTGTTTAAAGTAATTTCTGTTCCTGAAATTGGTCAAAATTGAAGCTTTTGAGTAAGCAAAACTCTGTAAAAATGGCAATTTTGGTCACTGTGAGGGTCTAAAAAGTGGTTATTTAACATGAGGCCTGATCCAAATGCCATTTTGAATAATTTTTGGTAGAGTCCAAAAAATCAATTGTCTGATGAAAAACGATGACCCCGGACCTGTCGAACTTTCAAAAAATGGTCAATATTGATGACAATTTTACATTTAATCTTTTGACTTTAAATGACGGTTGGATGTGAATTATTACTTTTTCAACTAAAATAAGTGTGTTTAAAGTCATTTCTGTGCCTGAAATTGGTCAAAATTGAAGCTTTTGAGTAAGCGAAAACTCTGAAAAAATGGCAATTTTGGTCACTGTGAGGGTTTAAAAAGTGGTTATTCAACATGAGGCCCGATCCAAATGACATTTTGAATCATTTTTGGTAGAGTCCAAAAAATCAATTTTATGATGAAAAACAATGACCCCGGACCTGTCGAACGTTCAAAAAAGTGGTCAATATTGATGAAATTTTAACATTTAATCTTTTGACTTTAAATGACTGTTGGATGTGAATTATTACTTTTTCAACTAAAATAAGTGTGTTTAAAGTCATTTCTGTGCCTGAAATTGGTCAAAGTTGGAGCTTCTGAGTAAGCAAAACTCTGTGAAAATGGCAATGTTGGTCACTGTAAGGGTTTAAAAAGTAGTTATTCAACATGAGGCCCGATCCAAATGACATTTTGAATCATTTTTGGTAGAGTCCAAAAAATCAATTATCTGATGAAAAACGATTACCCAGTACCTGTCGAACGTTCAAAAAAGTGGTCAATATTGATGAAATTGTAACATTTAATCTTTTGACTTTAAATGACGGTTGGATGTGAATTATTACTTTTTCAACTAAAATAGGTGTGTTTAAAGTCATTTCTGTGCCTGAAATTGGTCAAAATTGAAGCTTTTGAGTAAGGGAAAACTCTGTAAAAATGGCAATTTTGGTCACTGTGAGGGTTTAAAAAGTGGTTATTCAACATGAGGCCTGATCCAAATGACCTTTTGAATCATTTTTGGTAGAGTCCAAAAAAATCAATTTTCTGATGAAAAACGGTGACCCCGGACCTGTCGTACGTTCATAAAAGTGGTCAATATGGATGAAATTTTAACATTTAATCTTTTGACTTTAAATGACGGTTGGATGTGAATTATTACTTTTTCAACTAAAATAAGTGTGTTTAAAGTAATTTCTGTGCCTGAAATTGGTCAAAATTGAAGCTTTTGAGTAAGAAAAACTCTATAAAAATGGCAATTTTGGTCACTGTGAGGGTTTAAAAGGTGGTTATTCAACATGAGGCCCGATCCAAATAACATTTTGAATCATTTTTTGTAGAGTCCAAAAAATCAATTTTATGATGAAAAACAATGACCCCGGAACGGTCGAACGTTCAAAAAAGTGGTCAATATTGATGAAATTTTAACATTTAATCTTTTGCCTTTAAATGACTGTTGGATGTGAATTATTACTTTCTCAACTAAAATAAGTGTGTTTAAAGTCATTTCTGTGCCTGAAATTGGTCAAAATGGAAGCTTTTGAGTAAGCGAAAACTCTGTAAAAATGGCAATCTTGGTCACTGTGAGGGTTTAAAAAGTGATTATTCAACATGAGGCCCGATCTAAATGACATTTTGAATCATTTTTGGTAGAGTCCAAAAAATCAATTTTCTGATGAAAAACGATGACCAGACCTGTCGAATGTTCAAAAAAGTGGTAAATATTGATGAAATTTTAACATCTAATCTTTTGACTTTAAATGACTGTTGGATGTGAATTATTACTTTTTCAACTAAAATAAGTGTGTTTAAAGTCATTTCTGTGCCTGAAATTGGTCAAAATTGAAGCTTTTGAGTAAGCAAACCTCTGTAAAAATGGCAATTTTGGTCACTGTGAGGGTTTAAAAAGTGGTTATTCAACATGAGGCCCGATCCAAATGACATTTTGAATCATTTTTGGTAGAGTCCAAAAAATCAATTTTCTGATTAAAAACGATGACCCCCGGGCCTGTCGAACGTTCAAAAAACGTGGTCAATATTGATGAAATTTTAACATTTAATCTTTTGATTTTAACTGACTGTTGGATGTGAATTATTACTTTTTCAACTAAAATAAGTGTGTTTAAAGTCATTTCTGTGCCTGAAATTGGTCAAAATTGAAGCTTTTGAGTAAGCGAAAATTCTGTAAAAATGGCAATTTTGGTCACTGTGAGGGTTTAAAAAGTGGTTATTCAACATGAGGCCCGATCCAAATGACATTTTGAGTCATTTTTGGTAGAGTCCAAAAAATCAATTGTCTGATGAAAAACGATGACCCCGGACCTGTCGAACTTTCAAAAAAGTGGTCAATATTGATAAAATTTTAACATTTAATCTTTTGACTTTAAATGACGGTTGGATGTGAATTATTACTTTTTCAACTAAAATAAGTGTGTTTAAAGTCATTTCTGTGCCTGAAATTGGTCAAAATTGAAGCTGTTGAGTAAGCGAAAACTCTGTAAAAATGGCAATCTTGGTCACTGTGAGGGTTTAAAAAGTGATTATTCAACATGAGGCCCGATCTAAATGACATTTTGAATCATTTTTGGTAGAGTCCAAAAAATCAATTGTCTGATGAAAAACGATGACCCCGGACCTGTCGAACTTTCAAAAAATGGTCATTATTGATGACAATTTTACATTTAATCTTTTGACTTTAAATGACGGTTGGATGTGAATTATTACTTTTTCAACTAAAATAAGTGTGTTTAAAGTCATTTCTGTGCCTGAAATTGGTCAAAATTGAAGCTTTTGAGTAAGCGAAAACTCTGTAAAAATGGCAATTTTGGTCACTGTGAGGGTTTAAAAAGTGGTTATTCAACATGAGGCCCGATCCAAATGACATTTTCAATCATTTTTGGTAGATTCCAAAAAATCAATTTTCTGATGAAAAACGATGACCCCGGACCTGTCGAACGTTCAAAAAAGTGGTCAATATTGATGAAATTTTAACATTTAATCTTTTGACTTTAAATGACTGTTGGATGTGAATTATTACTTTTTCAACTAAAATAAGTGTGTTTAAAGTCATTTCTGTGCCTGAAATTGGTCAAAATTGAAGCTTTTGAGTAAGCGAAAACTCTGTAAAAATGGCAATCTTGGTCACTGTGAGGGTTTAAAAAGTGATTATTCAACATGAGGCCCGATCTAAATGAAATTTTGAATCATTTTTGGTAGAGTCCAAAAAATCAATTTTCTGATGAAAAACGATGACCGGACCTGTCGAACGTTAAAAAAAGTGGTCAATATTGATGAAATTTTAACATCTGATCTTTTGACTTTAAATGACTGTTGGATGTGAATTATTACTTTTTCAACTAAAATAAGTGTGTTTAAAGTCATTTCTGTGCCTGAAATTGGTCAAAATTGAAGCTTTTGAGTAAGCAAAACTCTGTAAAAATGGCAATTTTGGTCACTGTGAGGGTTTAAAAAGTGGTTATTCAACATGAGGCCCGATCCAAATGACATTTTGAGTCATTTTTGGTAGAGTCCAAAAAATCAATTTTCTGATGACAAACGATGACCCCGGACCTGTCGAACGTTCAAAAAAGTTGTCAATATTGATAAAATTTTAACATTTAATCTTTTGACTTTAAATGACGGTTGGATGTGAATTATTACTTTTTCAACTAAAATAGGTGTTGTTTAAATTCATTTCTGTGCCTGAAATTGGTCAAAATTGAAGCTTCTAAGTAAGCAAAACTCTGCAAAAATGGCAATTTTGGTCACTGTGAGGGTCTAAAAAGTGAATATTTAACATGAGGCCTGATCCAAATGACATTTTGAATAATTTTTGGTAGAGTCCAAAAAATCAATTGTCTGATGAAAAACGATTACCCAGTACCTGTCGAACGTTCAAAAAAGTGGTCAATATTGATGAAATTGTAACATTTAATCTTTTGACTTTAAATGACGGTTGGATGTGAATTATTACTTTTTCAACTAAAATAGGTGTGTTTAAAGTCATTTCTGTGCCTGAAATTGGTCAAAATTGAAGCTTTTGAGTAAGGGAAAACTCTGTAAAAATGGCAATTTTGGTCACTGTGAGGGTTTAAAAAGTGGTTATTCAACATGAGGCCCGATCCAAATGATATTTTGAATCATTTTTGGTAGAGTCCAAAAAATCAATTGTCTGATGAAAAACGATGACCCCGGACCTGTCGAACTTTCAAAAAATGGTCAATATTGATGACAATTTTACATTTAATCTTTTGACTTTAAATGACGGTTGGATGTGAATTATTACATTTTCAACTAAAATAAGTGTGTTTAAAGTCATTTCTGTGCCTGAAATTGGTCAAAATTGAAGCTTTTGAGTAAGCGAAAACTCTGAAAAAATAGCAATTTTGGTCACTGTGAGGGTTTAAAAAGTGGTTATTCAACATGAGGCCTGATCCAAATGACATTTTGAATCATTTTTGGTAGAGTCCAAAAAATCAATTTTCTGATGAAAAACGATGACCCCGGACCTGTCGAATGTTAAAAAAAGTGGTCAATATTGATGAAATTTTAACATTTAATCTTTTGACTTTAAATGACGGTTGGATGTGAATTATTACTTTTTCAACTAAAATAAGTGTGTTTAAAGTCATTTCTGTGCCTGAAATTGGTCAAAATTGAAGCTTTTGAGTAGGCAAAACTTTGTAAAAATGGCAATTTTGGTCACTGTGAGGGTTTAAAAAGTGGTTATTCAACATGAGGCCCGATCCAAATGACATTTTGAATCATTTTTGGTATAGTCCAAAAAATCAATTTTATGATGAAAAACAATGACCCCGGACCTGTCGAACGTTCAAAAAAGTGGTCAATATTGATGACATTTTTACATTTAATCTTTTGACTTTAAATGACGGTTGGATGTGAATTATTACTTTTTCAACTAAAATAAGTGTGTTTAAAGTAATTTCTGTTCCTGAAATTGGTCAAAATTGAAGCTTTTGAGTAAGCAAAACTCTGTAAAAATGGCAATTTTGGTCACTGTGAGGGTCTAAAAAGTGGTTATTTAACATGAGGCCTGATCCAAATGCCATTTTGAATAATTTTTGGTAGAGTCCAAAAAATCAATTGTCTGATGAAAAACGATGACCCCGGACCTGTCGAACTTTCAAAAAATGGTCAATATTGATGACAATTTTACATTTAATCTTTTGACTTTAAATGACGGTTGGATGTGAATTATTACTTTTTCAACTAAAATAAGTGTGTTTAAAGTCATTTCTGTGCCTGAAATTGGTCAAAATTGAAGCTTTTGAGTAAGCGAAAACTCTGAAAAAATGGCAATTTTGGTCACTGTGAGGGTTTAAAAAGTGGTTATTCAACATGAGGCCCGATCCAAATGACATTTTGAATCATTTTTGGTAGAGTCCAAAAAATCAATTTTATGATGAAAAACAATGACCCCGGACCTGTCGAACGTTCAAAAAAGTGGTCAATATTGATGAAATTTTAACATTTAATCTTTTGACTTTAAATGACTGTTGGATGTGAATTATTACTTTTTCAACTAAAATAAGTGTGTTTAAAGTCATTTCTGTGCCTGAAATTGGTCAAAGTTGGAGCTTCTGAGTAAGCAAAACTCTGTGAAAATGGCAATGTTGGTCACTGTAAGGGTTTAAAAAGTAGTTATTCAACATGAGGCCCGATCCAAATGACATTTTGAATCATTTTTGGTAGAGTCCAAAAAATCAATTATCTGATGAAAAACGATTACCCAGTACCTGTCGAACGTTCAAAAAAGTGGTCAATATTGATGAAATTGTAACATTTAATCTTTTGACTTTAAATGACGGTTGGATGTGAATTATTACTTTTTCAACTAAAATAGGTGTGTTTAAAGTCATTTCTGTGCCTGAAATTGGTCAAAATTGAAGCTTTTGAGTAAGGGAAAACTCTGTAAAAATGGCAATTTTGGTCACTGTGAGGGTTTAAAAAGTGGTTATTCAACATGAGGCCTGATCCAAATGACCTTTTGAATCATTTTTGGTAGAGTCCAAAAAAATCAATTTTCTGATGAAAAACGGTGACCCCGGACCTGTCGTACGTTCATAAAAGTGGTCAATATGGATGAAATTTTAACATTTAATCTTTTGACTTTAAATGACGGTTGGATGTGAATTATTACTTTTTCAACTAAAATAAGTGTGTTTAAAGTAATTTCTGTGCCTGAAATTGGTCAAAATTGAAGCTTTTGAGTAAGAAAAACTCTATAAAAATGGCAATTTTGGTCACTGTGAGGGTTTAAAAGGTGGTTATTCAACATGAGGCCCGATCCAAATAACATTTTGAATCATTTTTTGTAGAGTCCAAAAAATCAATTTTATGATGAAAAACAATGACCCCGGAACGGTCGAACGTTCAAAAAAGTGGTCAATATTGATGAAATTTTAACATTTAATCTTTTGCCTTTAAATGACTGTTGGATGTGAATTATTACTTTCTCAACTAAAATAAGTGTGTTTAAAGTCATTTCTGTGCCTGAAATTGGTCAAAATGGAAGCTTTTGAGTAAGCGAAAACTCTGTAAAAATGGCAATCTTGGTCACTGTGAGGGTTTAAAAAGTGATTATTCAACATGAGGCCCGATCTAAATGACATTTTGAATCATTTTTGGTAGAGTCCAAAAAATCAATTTTCTGATGAAAAACGATGACCGGACCTGTCGAATGTTCAAAAAAGTGGTAAATATTGATGAAATTTTAACATCTAATCTTTTGACTTTAAATGACTGTTGGATGTGAATTATTACTTTTTCAACTAAAATAAGTGTGTTTAAAGTCATTTCTGTGCCTGAAATTGGTCAAAATTGAAGCTTTTGAGTAAGCAAACCTCTGTAAAAATGGCAATTTTGGTCACTGTGAGGGTTTAAAAAGTGGTTATTCAACATGAGGCCCGATCCAAATGACATTTTGAATCATTTTTGGTAGAGTCCAAAAAATCAATTTTCTGATTAAAAACGATGACCCCCGGGCCTGTCGAACGTTCAAAAAACGTGGTCAATATTGATGAAATTTTAACATTTAATCTTTTGATTTTAACTGACTGTTGGATGTGAATTATTACTTTTTCAACTAAAATAAGTGTGTTTAAAGTCATTTCTGTGCCTGAAATTGGTCAAAATTGAAGCTTTTGAGTAAGCGAAAATTCTGTAAAAATGGCAATTTTGGTCACTGTGAGGGTTTAAAAAGTGGTTATTCAACATGAGGCCCGATCCAAATGACATTTTGAGTCATTTTTGGTAGAGTCCAAAAAATCAATTGTCTGATGAAAAACGATGACCCCGGACCTGTCGAACTTTCAAAAAAGTGGTCAATATTGATAAAATTTTAACATTTAATCTTTTGACTTTAAATGACGGTTGGATGTGAATTATTACTTTTTCAACTAAAATAAGTGTGTTTAAAGTCATTTCTGTGCCTGAAATTGGTCAAAATTGAAGCTGTTGAGTAAGCGAAAACTCTGTAAAAATGGCAATCTTGGTCACTGTGAGGGTTTAAAAAGTGATTATTCAACATGAGGCCCGATCTAAATGACATTTTGAATCATTTTTGGTAGAGTCCAAAAAATCAATTGTCTGATGAAAAACGATGACCCCGGACCTGTCGAACTTTCAAAAAATGGTCATTATTGATGACAATTTTACATTTAATCTTTTGACTTTAAATGACGGTTGGATGTGAATTATTACTTTTTCAACTAAAATAAGTGTGTTTAAAGTCATTTCTGTGCCTGAAATTGGTCAAAATTGAAGCTTTTGAGTAAGCGAAAACTCTGTAAAAATGGCAATTTTGGTCACTGTGAGGGTTTAAAAAGTGGTTATTCAACATGAGGCCCGATCCAAATGACATTTTCAATCATTTTTGGTAGATTCCAAAAAATCAATTTTCTGATGAAAAACGATGACCCCGGACCTGTCGAACGTTCAAAAAAGTGGTCAATATTGATGAAATTTTAACATTTAATCTTTTGACTTTAAATGACTGTTGGGTGTGAATTATTACTTTTTCAACTAAAATAAGTGTGTTTAAAGTCATTTCTGTGCCTGAAATTGGTCAAAATTGAAGCTTTTGAGTAAGCGAAAAATCTGTAAAAATGGCAATTTTGGTCACTGGGAGGGTCTAAAAAGTGGGTATTCAACATGAGACCCGATCCAAATGATATTTTGAATCATTTTTGGTAGTGTCCAAAAAATCCATTTTCTGACGAACGTTCAAAAAAGTGGTCAATATTGATGAAATTTTAACATTTAATCTTTTGACTTTAAATGACGGTTGGATGTGAATTATTACTTTTTCAACTAAAATAAGTGTGTTTAAAGTCATTTCTGTGCCTGAAATTGGTCAAAATTGAAGCTTTTGAGTAAGCGAAAACTCTGTAAAAATGGCTATTTTGGTCACTGTGAGGGTTTAAAAAGTTGTTATTCAACATGAGGCCCGATCCAAATGACATTTTGAATCATTTTTGGTAGAGTCCAAAAAATCAATTTTATGATGAAGAACAATGACCCGGACCTTTCGAACGTTCAAAAAATTGGTCAATATTGATGAAATTTTAACATTTAATCTTTTGACTTTAAATGACGGTTGGATGTGAATTATTACTTTTTCAACTAAAATAAGTGTGTTTAAAGTAATTTCTGTGCCTGAAATTGGTCAAAATTGAAGCTTTTGAGTAAGAAAAACTCTATAAAAATGGCAATTTTGGTCACTGTGAGGGTTTAAAAGGTGGTTATTCAACATGAGGCCCGATCCAAATAACATTTTGAATCATTTTTTGTAGAGTCCAAAAAATCAATTTTATGATGAAAAACAATGACCCCGGAACGGTCGAACGTTCAAAAAAGTGGTCAATATTGATGAAATTTTAACATTTAATCTTTTGCCTTTAAATGACTGTTGGATGTGAATTATTACTTTCTCAACTAAAATAAGTGTGTTTAAAGTCATTTCTGTGCCTGAAATTGGTCAAAATGGAAGCTTTTGAGTAAGCGAAAACTCTGTAAAAATGGCAATCTTGGTCACTGTGAGGGTTTAAAAAGTTGTTATTCAACATGAGGCCCGATCCAAATGACATTTTGAATCATTTTTGGTAGAGTCCAAAAAATCAATTTTCTGATGAAAAACGATGACCGGACCTGTCGAATGTTCAAAAAAGTGGTAAATATTGATGAAATTTTAACATCTAATCTTTTGACTTTAAATGACTGTTGGATGTGAATTATTACTTTTTCAACTAAAATAAGTGTGTTTAAAGTCATTTCTGTGCCTGAAATTGGTCAAAATTGAAGCTTTTGAGTAAGCAAACCTCTGTAAAAATGGCAATTTTGGTCACTGTGAGGGTTTAAAAAGTGGTTATTCAACATGAGGCCCGATCCAAATGACATTTTGAATCATTTTTGGTAGAGTCCAAAAAATCAATTTTCTGATGAAAAACGATGACCCCGGACCTGTCGAACTTTCAAAAAATGGTCAATATTGATGACAATTTTACATTTAATCTTTTGACTTTAAATGACAGTTGGATGTGAATTATTACTTTTTCAACTAAAATAAGTGTGTTTAAAGTCATTTCTGTGCCTGAAATTGGTCAAAATTGAAGCTTTTGAGTAAGAGAAAACTCTGTAAAAATAGCAATTTTGGTCACTGTGAGGGTTTAAAAAGTGGTTATTCAACATGAGGCCCGATCCAAATGACATTTTGAATCATTTTTGGTAGAGTCCAAAAAATCAATTTTCTGATGAAAAACGATGACCCCGGAACTGTCGAACGTTCAAAAAAGTGGTCAATATTGATGAAATTTTAACATTTAATCTTTTGACTTTAAATGACGGTTGGATGTGAATTATTACTTTTTCAACTAAAATAAGTGTGTTTAAAGTCATTTCTGTGCCTGAAATTGGTCAAAATTGAAGCTTTTGAGTAGGCAAAACTTTGTAAAAATGGCAATTTTGGTCACTGTGAGGGTTTAAAAAGTAGTTATTCAACATGAGGCCCGATCCAAATGACATTTTGAATCATTTTTGGTAGAGTCCAAAAAATCACTTTTCTGATGAAAAACGATGACCCCGGACCTGTCGAACGTTCAAAAAATGGTCAATATTAATGAAAATGTAACATTTAATCTTTTGACTTTAAATGACGGTTGGATGTGAATTATTACTTTTTCAACTAAAATAGGTGAGTTTAAAGTCATTTCTGGGCCTGAAATTGGTCAAAATTGAAGCTTTTGAGTAAGCGAAAACTCTGTAAAAATGGCAATTTTGGTCACTGTGAGGGTTTAAAAAGTGGTTATTCAACATGAGGCCCGATCCAAATGACATTTTCAATCATTTTTGGTAGATTCCAAAAAATCAATTTTCTGATGAAAAACGATGACCCCGGACCTGTCGAACGTTCAAAAAAGTGGTCAATATTGATGAAATTTTAACATTTAATCTTTTGACTTTAAATGACTGTTGGATGTGAATTATTACTTTTTCAACTAAAATAAGTGTGTTTAAAGTCATTTCTGTGCCTGAAATTGGTAAAAATTGAAGCTTCTGTGTAAGCAAAACTCTGTAAAAATGGCAATTTTGGTCACTGTGAGGGTTTAAAAAGTTGTTATTCAACATGAGGCCCGATCCAAATGACATTTTGAATCATTTTTGGTAGAGTCCAAAAAATCAATTTTATGATGAAGAACAATGACCCGGACCTTTCGAACGTTCAAAAAATTGGTCAATATTGATGAAATTTTAACATTTAAACTTTTGACTTTAAATGACGGTTGGATGTGAATTATTACTTTTTCAACTAAAATAAGTGTGTTTAAAGTCATTTCTGTGCCTGAAATTGGTCAAAATTGAAGCTTTTGAGTAAGCGAAAACTCTGTAAAAATGGCAATTTTGGTCACTGTGAGGGTTCAAAAAGTAGTTATTCAACGTGAGGCCTGATCCAAATGAAATGGTGGACTTAGGAAGGGGGCCAATGAGGTCCATGCCAAATCGATCAAAGAGTTTGCTAATTATGGGAAGAGGGGTCAGAGGTACTATAGTAAGGCCTGAACCTGGTTGTGTTTCCTGTTATGTTAGCATAAGCTTATTAGAATTTTAAATGCCATTTTGCCTCTTTGCCGCTTTTGCACACAACACTACATATAATTGTTGATTTAAGTTAGGCTGCTTGAAATGCTTTACATGAGAAAGTCTTGTTTTAGACATCCCTAGACTTACATCGTGGCCTTAGTCTGCACAGTGAGTGCTGAAGCCGTCAAGATTATCATAACATAGAAACTGTTGTTCGTACTGATCCGCTAACGGTCTTAGACACAACAAATGGCAGCTGTAGGCCAGCCGAGATCCTGGCACCTTTATTATCACACTGCAGTCAGGGATTTTACACACTTGGAAGATTTTCGGTTTCCAGAGATGCAGAGAGCATTGGCTGATCTCGATGTGATACACACTTGCTGAGCTAAGAGGTAATGGGGTCCCACAAGCAAGCCCATGAGACCTTCTTTAGTTTATAAAACATAGTTCCCATCTAGGGAGGGTGATTCACTAGGCGCTATTGTACCTGTTTTCACCATCATTGTAATATGATTTCTCCTTTTGTGTTTTATGGAATTGTAACAATGCTGCTCACATTATTCCTAATAATATGTCTGCTTATGTTAGCAAAGATACTGCATCTTAGAGCACGTCGTTAAAATAAATATTTTAACTATATCCGTGTCTCTTTTTTACTTCTATAGTGGACTGGTATGAGAGTATAACGAAAGAGTGTTTTCACTTTCCACCATTCCTGAGTTTATCCTAGGTCACATGTTCTGGGTTGTCTAATCATTGATTGCTTTGCTATAGGACGAAGAGCTAATGTGACACTGATGCTAGCTGGTTGGGGTTTTCTAGCCACTAAGGTTAGTTTTTGGTACACCACAATTCACTGAGTTCCTGGGTCTCTGTGCACAGCTCTGTGTAGGAGCAGAATCCTTGGGACATGGCACACCTAACGTTATGGTCTTATTGTGAGACTCTCGAGTAGTGCTTGTATCAGTCCATGACCCCCTCACTATTGTTTCTGGTTGACAGTGGTGACGGATAAACCTACCTATAGTTACATAGGTTTATTCAAGCTTGATCATATAAAACAGTTTCCTATTGAATTACTACCCAGTTGTGCTATTTTACATTGCATTCTTCTTTTTTCTTTCTGTGTTGTTATGGCTCCCGTTGATATCCCGCAACACAGTTGTTTGTATGTACGCAATCGTTTGCAGGGGTTCAACTTTGCCTTGAAAGGCATGGCGGTGGTTTTTGTTGTGGAGGCAGACACAGCACACCCATTTGAGGTTTGCTACTGATGGGTTACGTTTCCTGCGGTTAATGCAGACAGTAATGTGTTTCATTCTTACACTCCCACTGCCCTGCCTGCGGAGTACAGGAGGTTCTGATTTCTGTTTGACAGCACCTCGTTTTGTTTGATGGTGCCCTTCCCCACCCACTTACACCAATTAGATTGGGTCCTTTGTCCATTCCAGGTGCTTCATGGCATGTTTTGGCTGGCTTTACCCCACACCCACGTGCAGGGGAATGTCCCTTACTTGAATTGAGGCCCCTTTATACCTCTCCAGTAGCGGTTATTAGGGTGCTGGTTCATTACATTTCCCAAAACATACCAGGTGGGGGTCCTGGAGTTGTGGCGCATCCAGTTGGGCCGAACGGGTTGAAGCTTAGTCCCGTTATGGTTATTGTGGTTATGGGCAAGCATCCCCAAGATAAGGATGAAATGCCTTTCTGGCTTGCCGAGAAATTTGACCAACTGGAGGCAGTATTTCCCAATACGACTCCTGTGGAGGAACACAGGATTCTAACAATTAGTTTGCAGGAAGACTTAGTACCTGAAGTGACTGACCGTACCACATGGGGTATGATTTTTGCGGCAGTCTATACGAGATGCTGTGGCACCCCGTCAATGTCTGTCCTACCCTCCGTCATTAAGCGTGTTCAGGATGAGCACGGGTCGGAGGCGGCTGTTGAATTGGGAATGAGACTCGTTGAAGTGTTTGACGTAGTTTCCGAACTTGTCCTTGCTAACGTTAAGGAAGATGCAGTAAGCTTCCAGGTGTCAAATGCTTTGCGCAATAACCCCGATGCAGAGAAACCCCGTCTGTTACCGAGAATTAGCACAGCGGCTTATAAAACCGTGGGCCGTAATAGTTGAGGTGTTAAGCCTTTTGCCAAGACAGCGCAATAGCAAACGCAGGCAGCGAAGTCTGACAAAGATCAACGCCCACAGGGTCTTAAACAGACTTGGACCAAAAATTAAAAATGGAAAAAAGCAACAGAAACAGGTGTCCCGTTCCTCTTTGCCAGTACCTGTGTCTACTGAGAGCACTTATGAATTGCGCAACCGCACTACGATTAAGTCACCTGATTGCTTTCAGGTTCCTGATCAACGTTCTCCTCTCCTCGCTCTTTACAGGAAACATCGGTCTCAACAACCGGTGGAGGAGGTGTACCCAGCAGAGCCATGAGCAGCCTCGCAAGGCTGACAGTAAAGGCAAGCAGGACGATTCTTCACGTCCGAGACACCAGTTTCAGAAGAAGAAGGTTGCTGCTGTAACAGCGAGATATGCCACGGATAGTGAGAACGCAGCTTCGGAATCTGACATGGTTCTGACGCTGTTGGACAGCGCAGGGGAGATTACCATTATACGAGAGGCCCAGCGTCCACTACTGAAGGTGACAGCGACTGACAAATTTGTTGTAGTTGAGACTGCTGATGCTAGAGTAGCTCCCCCTGAAAGACTATTTGAAATTGTCTTTTTAATTGAAGGTGACATACAACATACCATAAAAGGGGTATTTTGGGAAAATCTAACTACTACATATGACATTTTGTTAGCAGAGATCGACTGACCCCCACCATTTGTTTTGGCAGCTCTGCAAGGGGAGGAGGTAATCCTCCCGGCTTTCGCGCACACAGTGCCAAAGGAGCAGGCAATGCATTTTGCAGAAGATTGGGTTCATGCGCTTGCGCCGGCTTTGTACCGTACTCATTGTGGTTCGGACAAATTATCCCCAAGTCATGAGATACCCTTACGGTTGATGCCACAGCCTCAACCCCAATTCCGCATGCGATGTGAAGCGAAAGCTCCCGTGGCTGAAAATCCTTGAGCAATTGGAATATCAAGGTGTGATTGAAACATGTGTGTCTGCGATGAATAACCCCCTTTTTACTGTGACCAAGCCAGATGTCTCGTACCGCTTGGTATTGGATTACCGCCACCTAAATTCACATTGTCATACATGTGCGGTGCAGAATGCTCACAGTTCTGCTCTCATGGATAGTCTTGTGCGTAAAAGGTTTAAAACCACACTTGACATATCCAGTGGCTTTTTTGCCCACAATCTGTCCTCTATTAGTAGTCAATGGACAGCTTTTACCAGTGGTGGCAAACATCGCTACTTCCGTCGTTTGGCTATGGGTTATAAAAATAGTCCAGGCGTGTTTGCCGCCCGCATAGTCTCTCTTTTGGAGAGGCTCGATGCAGATGCATGTTCGTATGTGGATGACATTTATCTCACAGACAACGAATTATGGCCACATCTGTTCCGAGTTGACCGCATAATTTTCAATTTTGCAGATTTTGGCTATAAATTCAACTTTGCGAAATCTCACATTGCAGAGTACACAGTGTTGTTCCTGGGCTATGGGCTCAACAATAAAGGTCGAGGTTTGGCTCCTCACTTCTTGGAGAAATGGACACACCTGCGCGCTACCACAACACTGAAAAAACTACAGTCTTTACTGGGCTTTTTGAATTTCGGGCATACTTATAGTCCCGATTATGCCCAGCGTATCAAGCCTCTTTACGCTTTGGTACAACCTACTTTCTCCAAATTGTGCTGGCTGCATGAATTTTCAGCCATCTTACAATCTTTGCAGGCTGATCTTCTAGAATCTAAATTCTTGTTGCCTCATGATAACCACACCACCATGGTGATAAGAATCGTACCAGGGGCGAGGGGCTTCACGTACCTCACTTTTAATGAGGGTGATACAGTGGCTGAGTTGCGGTTTTCCACTGTGGAAAAAGTTGCTGGCACTGTTGCAGGGAAAAAGCATTTTGGTTGTTACTCCGTATCCTGCCTTGGAGGCAGTGATGAAAGCCAGTGTACCTAATTCGAAGGCTTTGCACCCGCGGTGGATACAGTAGTTGTATGACATTACAAAATGGGCTTTTACCCCGCGTGCCATTACGACGCTGTTTTTACAACGCAAGTCGTTACAACGACTTGCGCTGTAAGCGCTGGATAGTGGAATAGTTAAATTTTCTATTCCAACTCCAGCCCACGTTATAGTAGGGAAGGTGTTGGAATAGAAAATGAAACTATTCCTTTTCCAACAGCGCCCTCCAGCGCAAGTCGTTGAAGCGACTTACGTTGTAAAAGCAGCGTCGTAATAGCAGCGCGTGGTAATGCCCGCGTTGTGATGGCTGCTCACCAGATACAGTAGGCTAGGTCCTTGACGTCTCCGGATGTCTCGTTCATTTTTGATTCCTCTCTGCAGACTCAGGAGTTTTTGCAGTATGAATTTGTTCATCCTGCTCCTCTGACTATGCGGCCTTTAGAGGATTTCCTTTTTTTTTAAACCATTTTTATTGTCAAAAAAAGAAAGGAAAGAGGAATACATACAGTTTCAGAAAAATGCAGAACAAAAATAAAGACTAGCTAACAACGATAATAGTAATGATGTCGGAAGAACATACGCAGCACAACTCATAAAGCAGATATAGATAATATATTCGCTTCTGAACCTTTTCCACAGTTATTAATAAAGACCAGCAGTTATTACGGTAGACCAGCAGTAAATAGTTTCAGACCGCTTCCAGGGCCTCCCAAATAGATCTATATTTCTGCAATGCTCTAGCCCCTCTAGCTTTGGCCAGAGCCCTTTCCCTTTCGCCGGTTTCCCTAAGAATTATCCACCATTCTATCTGATTAGGAGGTTTTGGGAAATCCAAGCTCTAGCTATTGCTAAACAGGCAGCAACTAACAATATTGTCAATATTGAGCCTTTCCCATCCCCTTCTTCTTTGTATCCCAGCATCTTTTCAGTCCCCGTGAATATAATATTCATATTTAGTTTATTTTGAATTATACCTTGAACTCTATCCCAGAATTTCTCCAATGATGGACATGTAGCAAACATGTGAGCAATACCTGCCGCGTGTAGCCTGCACTTAGGGCATTTCTGGCGTGTCCCATCCTGTGTCCTCCCCATGTGTAACTGCCATTAGACCACTGAGTGATCCTCTCAGGTGTATAATATAGTAAGCAGAGTGTACGAAATTGCTGCAGCCGTAGACTAACCGAATGCACTGTTCTTGTAACAGCATCAAAGGCTGCCCGCATATTATCAGCTGTAATATTTTCACCCAGCGTCTCACTCCATCTAATTGCTAATTTATCACGTCCTTCTGTTCGCTGTTGACAAAATATTCTATATGCCTTGCTGATAGTACCACCTTGTTTTATAGTATAGATGAAATCCCACATAACAGAGTCAGCTACATTGCGGAGTTCCAGAGTTCTAAGCAAATGATCTCGGACCTGCAAGTATTTAAAAAACATGCTTTGGGGAATATCGTGAGTTACCCGGAGGTTCTCAAAAGACTTAATGCCACTGCAATCATAAAGTTGTCCCAATTAATATACCCCATATCTAGCCCATCGCAGAGCAGTGCTATCCTGAAAGACACCAGGCAGCATTGGATTTCCCCAAAGCGGAAATCTCATATGCAGTGAGGGGAGGGAAAATCAGGACTGAATGCCTTTCCATATATATACACAATCCCTAATTGTCTTGAAACGCACTTGATTAAAATAGTTGGGGTCATTGATTCAGTAAAGAAACATCTGACTGTCTGCCCCCAAGGCCAGCCACTGCCAAAAATTGGTTAGTTCCGGAATAAGAAGGCTCCTTAAACGGCCAACAAAAGTAGACAAAAAGTAAAGTTTAAAGTCAGGGAAATCTAGGCCACCCAAAGTATATGGGAATTTCATTGCTGCTATTGACCGCCTAGCTTTTTAATAGCCCCATATAAAACTACTGAGGGCTCCATCTAATTTCTTAAAGAAAACATTTGAGATGCGTAGCGGTATTGATCTAAAAAGATATAGAAATTTCAGAAGTATCTTCATTTTAATGACATTGCATCCTCCTAAAATACTAAGTGGGAGTTTATGCCATCTTTTTAACTGCTTAGTAACTTTAGCTAATAAAAAATCGTAATTCAGAGCAAGTACAAATTCTATTTTGGAAGAAATTTGTACCCCCAGATATGTGGCACTCTCAAACACCCAATCTATCACATCCTCCGGTGGAAAATTAAGTACAATTTGGGTTTTATTCCTACTCAATTTATATCCAGAGAAGCTGCCAAATAGTTTAGACTCTCGGTCAATCGCTTCTATAGCCTCCTTTGGATTTTCTGAAAAAATGGCTATAACATCGCATATGCCGTTAATTTTAAGAAACGCTGCTTTATTTCGAAGGGACAAATCAAATTATTATCCAAAAGTGCTCGAATTATTGGCGCCATATAAAGGGCAAATAAAAGAGAGAAGAGGAGACATCCCTACCTAGTCCCTCATTGAATAAGATAAGGAGAAGTTTGAGTATTTAAATACAGTAGCTTAGCCATCGGCTTCTGGTAAACTGCCATTATAAGTTTGCAGAAATTTTCTTTAATACCAAATAGTGTGAGAGTTGTCCAGAGATAGTGCCCAGCCACCCGGTCGAATGCTTTTTCTGCATCCAATAATACCATGCCCAGTCTCTTCTTCAACTTCCCAGCAACATCAAAAGCGGCGATTGCTGTATTTACATGAGTGGTGGTATCTCTTCCATAGATAAACCCATGTTGCTGGGGAGAAACTAAGGCAGGCATCATTGGAGCTAACCGGGTGGCCAATATCTTAGCAAATACTTTTGCATCAAAGTTAATTCATGATATTGGGCGATAAGAAGTCCTTTCCTCTGGAGGTTTCCTTTTCTTTAAAAAAAACCTATATTTGCCATGTTCCAGGAGTCAGGTACGCCTCCTATATTTCCAATTTGAGAAATCACCTCTAGCAATACCGGAGCAAGAATACTTTTACAGCATTTGGTATAGCTCTGCAGGGAGGGCGTCCTCCCCTGCCGCCTTCCCTGATGGTAATGCCCCAATTGCCTCCAGTACTTCCTCTAATGTAACATTTTGTTCCAACAGAGATGAATCTTCATCTGTTAGAATCTGCAATCTACACCTTTCTAAATAGCTAGACATATTAGTTATGTCCGGCTGAGCCTCCGGGGAATACAACTGCTTATAGAAGATAGAAAATTGATTGGCTTTCTCTTGAGGACACCTATAAAGTACCCCTCCCTTACCCTTTATAACATTGATTCTAGTTTTAAGCTGTTTATCCATAAGTTGATATGCAAGGACTTTGCCAATTCTATCACCATATTTGTATTGTAATGTCTTGTGTTTAGTATAACACAATGCTACTTTCTCCCTTAAAGCCCTAGTTAACATCGCTTTTTGTTCTGATAGCAAAATATATAGGGAGTCTTGATTAGTATGCTTAAATGGAATAGCCTCAGCATGTTAAAATTCCAAAATAGCCAATTTTTGATGAGCATCCCTAGTTTGTCTCTCTTGTTCTCCATTCCTCTGATATATATACTGCTGAGTGGCTCCCTGACATATGCTTTCAGAGCATCGCAGACCACAAAGATTGAGGCAGAGCCAATGTTATCTTTAAGGTAATTAGTAATTTTTTCCCTAATGAAGCTCACAAATTCTGCATCGTTAATCAGATTTTTAGGAAATGTGAATAGTCTGGGACTTTTGCCGACAGTTTTAGCTAGAAAAGAAAATACTATAGGGCTGTGGTCGGATGTAATCCTGGGGCAAGTTTCCATTTTAGCCGTCGATAAAATAGAACGTGAAGCCCAGGCCATATCAATTCTTGAATATTGACCATGAGGTGCAGAATAATACGTATACCCAGGCTTATTTACATGCAAAGTCCGCCAAGCATCCTGTAAGGAGTGAATTTGAGCTAATTCCAAGATAGAAGCTCACACCTTCTTCATTCTTGAAATATGTGGCGGGCTAGTAGAGTCTATAGCGTAATTCATTACACAATTAAAATTCCCCATAACAAGCAACTGGCCCTGCCACCGACTAGTTCTAGACAAATATCGTCAAATAGAGTGGAATCATCGCAGTTAGGCCCATACAGGACGCAAAGTACATATTTAGCTAAATTAATCTCCATCTGGGCAATTGCCCATCTCCCCTTTTGATCCGCAGCTACTGTAAGTATTTGACACTCAAATGTATTTGAAATTAGAATAGCAGCCCCTCTAATAGACACATTCTGAGAAGTACAAACAACATTCTGAAAACCCAATTGCTCAAGAAATCGCCGGTCCTTATATGCTAGATGTGTTTCAGTTAATAGCACTATCTGAGGCTTATACACCTTCAGCTCTTCTCTAACTAACTGCCTCTTAGATGCTCTATTCAGCCCGGACACATTCCAAGCTAAGCTTTTTTTTGCTGCCATAACTGTTTAATATTGTAAAAAAAAGCAAGCACATTAGTATCCCTGAATATTCTTCCACAAAAATAAAGCTGTAAACCCCCTTTTTTTTTAACCTTTTAGCCCATTTAATACCCCTTCCCCCCCTCATCCCACCCCTCCTCAGCCTGAGCCCGCCGGCTCATCTTTCCTGTCTCCCAAGAAAAACAAGTAACAGAGAAAAATTCAAGCAGTCTGCCATCTTAATAATGCAGTTTTGGCTTCCGCCTCCGAGACAAAACACACCTGCTTGCCATCCTTGATAACTTTCAGTCTCGCAGGTTCTTGTAGAAACACCTGAGTACCTGTTGCCTTAACTGGATCTATGAGTTGCTTAAATTTCCATCTTCTTTCCATAGTTCCACGACTTAGATCAGATCTAGAAAATATAGACTAAGATTTTCACCCAGCGTCTCACTCCATCTAATTGCTAATTTATCACGTCCTTCTGTTCGCTGTTGACAAAATATTCTATATGCCTTGCTGATAGTACCACCTTGTTTTATAGTATAGATGAAATCCCACATAACAGAGTCAGCTACATTGCGGAGTTCCAGAGTTCTAAGCAAATGATCTCGGACCTGCAAGTATTTAAAAAACATGCTTTGGGGAATATCGTGAGTTACCCGGAGGTTCTCAAAAGACTTAATGCCACTGCAATCATAAAGTTGTCCCAATTAATATACCCCATATCTAGCCCATCGCAGAGCAGTGCTATCCTGAAAGACACCAGGCAGCATTGGATTTCCCCAAAGCGGAAATCTCATATGCAGTGAGGGGAGGGAAAATCAGGACTGAATGCCTTTCCATATATATACACAATCCCTAATTGTCTTGAAACGCACTTGATTAAAATAGTTGGGGTCATTGATTCAGTAAAGAAACATCTGACTGTCTGCCCCCAAGGCCAGCCACTGCCAAAAATTGGTTAGTTCCGGAATAAGAAGGCTCCTTAAACGGCCAACAAAAGTAGACAAAAAGTAAAGTTTAAAGTCAGGGAAATCTAGGCCACCCTAAGTATATGGGAATTTCATTGCTGCTATTGACCGCCTAGCTTTTTAATAGCCCCATATAAAACTACTGAGGGCTCCATCTAATTTCTTAAAGAAAACATTTGAGATGCGTAGCGGTATTGATCTAAAAAGATATAGAAATTTCAGAAGTATCTTCATTTTAATGACATTGCATCCTCCTAAAATACTAAGTGGGAGTTTATGCCATCTTTTTAACTGCTTAGTAACTTTAGCTAATAAAACATCGTAATTCAGAGCAAGTACAAATTCTATTTTGGAAGAAATTTGTACCCCCAGATATGTGGCACTCTCACACACCCAATCTATCACATCCTCCGGTGGAAAATTAAGTACAATTTGGGTTTTATTTCTACTCAATTTATATCCAGAGAAGCTGCCAAATAGTTTAGACTCTCGGTCAATCGCTTCTATAGCCTCCTTTGGATTTTCTGAAAAAATGGCTATAACATCGCATATGCCGTTAATTTTAAGAAACGCTGCTTTATTTCGAAGGGACAAATCAAATTATTATCCAAAAGTGCTCGAATTATTGGCGCCATATAAAGGGCAAATAAAAGAGAGAAGAGGAGACATCCCTACCTAGTCCCTCATTGAATAAGATAAGGAGAAGTTTGAGTATTTAAATACAGTAGCTTAGCCATCGGCTTCTGGTAAACTGCCATTATAAGTTTGCAGAAATTTTCTTTAATACCAAATAGTGTGAGAGTTGTCCAGAGATAGTGCCCAGCCACCCGGTCGAATGCTTTTTCTGCATCCAATAATACCATGCCCAGTCTCTTCTTCAAATTCCCAGCAACATCAAAAGCGGCGATTGCTGTATTTACATGAGTGGTGGTATCTCTTCCATAGATAAACCCATGTTGCTGGGGAGAAACTAAAGCAGGCATCATTGGAGCTAACCGGGTGGCCAATATCTTAGCAAATACTTTTGCATCAAAGTTAATTCATGATATTGGGCGATAAGAAGCCCTTTCCTCTGGAGGTTTCCTTTTCTTTAAAAAAAACCCTATATTTGCCATGTTCCAGGAGTCAGGTACGCCTCCTATATTTCCAATTTGAGAAATCACCTCTAGCAATACCGGAGCAAGAATACTTTTACAGCATTTGGTATAGCTCTGCAGGGAGGGCGTCCTCCCCTGCCGCCTTCCCTGATGGTAATGCCCCAATTGCCTCCAGTACTTCCTCTAATGTAACATTTTGTTCCAACAGAGATGAATCTTCATCTGTTAGAATCTGCAATCTACACCTTTCTAAATAGCTAGACATATTAGTTATGTCCTGCTGAGCCTCCAGGGAATACAACTGCTTATAGAAGATAGAAAATTGATTGGCTTTCTCTTGAGGACACCTATAAAGTACCCCTCCCTTACCCTTTATAACATTGATTCTAGTTTTAAGCTGTTTATCCATAAGTTGATATGCAAGGACTTTGCCAATTCTATCACCATATTTGTATTGTAATGTCTTGTGTTTAGTATAACACAATGCTACTTTCTCCCTTAAAGCCCTAGTTAACATCGCTTTTTGTTCTGATAGCAAAATATATAGGGAGTCTTGATTAGTATGCTTAAATGGAATAGCCTCAGCATGTTAAAATTCCAAAATAGCCAATTTTTGATGAGCATCCCTAGTTTGTCTCTCTTGTTCTCCATTCCTCTGATATATATACTGCTGAGTGGCTCCCTGACATACGCTTTCATAGCATCGCAGACCACAAAGATTGAGGCAGAGCCAATGTTATCTTTAAGGTAATTAGTAATTTTTTCCCTAATGAAGCTCACAAATTCTGCATCGTTAATCAGATTTTTAGGAAATGTGAATAGTCTGGGACTTTTGCCGACAGTTTTAGCTAGAAAAGAAAATACTATAGGGCTGTGGTCGGATGTAATCCTGGGGCAAGTTTCCATTTTAGCCGTCGATAAAATAGAACGTGAAGCCCAGGCCATATCAATTCTTGAATATTGACCATGAGGTGCAGAATAATACGTATACCCAGGCTTATTTACATGCAAAGTCCGCCAAGCATCCTGTAAGGAGTGAATTTGAGCTAATTCCAAGATAGAAGCTCACACCTTCTTCATTCTTGAAATATGTGGCGGGCTAGTAGAGTCTATAGCGTAATTCATTACACAATTAAAATTCCCCATAACAAGCAACTGGCCCTGCCACCGACTAGTTCTAGACAAATATCGTCAAATAGAGTGGAATCATCGCAGTTAGGCCCATACAGGACGCAAAATACATATTTAGCTAAATTAATCTCCATCTGGGCAATTGCCCATCTCCCCTTTTGATCCGCAGCTACTTTAAGTATTTGACACTCAAATGTATTTGAAATTAGAATAGCAGCCCCTCTAATAGATACATTCTGAGAAGTACAAACAACATTCTGAAAACCCAATTGCTCAAGAAATCGCCGGTCCTTATATGCTAGATGTGTTTCAGTTAATAGCACTATCTGAGGCTTATACACCTTCAGCTCTTCTCTAACTAACTGCCTCTTAGATGCTCTATTCAGCCCGGACACATTCCAAGCTAAGCTTTTTTTTGCTGCCATAACTGTTTAATATTGTAAAAAAAAGCAAGCACATTAGTATCCCTGAATATTCTTCCACAAAAATAAAGCTGTAAACCCCCTTTTTTTTTTAACCTTTTAGCCCATTTAATACCCCTTCCCCCCCTCATCCCACCCCTCCTCAGCCTGAGCCCGCCGGCTCATCTTTCCTGTCTCCCAAGAAAAACAAGTAACAGAGAAAAATTCAAGCAGTCTGCCATCTTAATAATGCAGTTTTGGCTTCCGCCTCCGAGACAAAACACACCGGCTTGCCATCCTTGATAACTTTCAGTCTCGCAGGTTCTTGTAGAAACACCTGAGTACCTGTTGCCTTAACTGGATCTATGAGTTGCTTAAATTTCCATCTTCTTTCCATAGTTCCACGACTTAGATCAGATCTAGAAAATATAGACTAAGAATCCACCGATACTGGTGAATTAGGAAGTGCCTTAAATGATAATGCTTGTCGTAATAGATAATTCCCAAAGAAAAAGAGTATAGGTCGAGGATAACGAACATTGCTTCTTTGTATCTTTGTACTTGGCAGTCCCAATCCCAATCCGATAAATCAGGAAAAGCTTTCTGTAATAGTTGTAGCACATAAGCTCGAGGATCTGTATTTTCCTTGCCTTCCGGTACCCCAAAAAATCTTAAGTTATTTCGTCTCTGTCTATTTTCCAACTCATCAATCTTGGCATGGCAAGCTTGAAGCTGCTCCTCATGCACTTGAACAGTCTGCATAACTGCAGTAACAGTCTCTTCCGTTTCCGCCACCCTGCTTTGCAGTTCTGTCACCTCTTTTGTTATACTAGCAGCTGTGCTCATTGCTTAATCAAGTGCCCCCTTAATACTTTGGTAGTCCGCCCTAATCTGTCCATGGTGAGCAAGGGCCTCAGCCCGCTGGTCTTGCAATACTTGTAATATTAGCGAAAGGGAAGACTCCTCCCTTGTGTCAGCTATCTGATCCCTTTCAACATTTTGTAGACTCAGCGTGTTATTGTCCCGTTCCCCATCCCCATTAGATGGACTATCCACACTGTTCATTGAGGAAAGCTGAGGGATATCTCGTCCAAGACCAGCCTCTGAGTTTTGGCCCAAAGTCGCCCCATCTGCATTTTGATTTTTAGCCGGATTAGTGGCAGATAGTCGTGAAATCATAGCTCTGACCTCTCCCTTAGCCTGTACCCATTTCCGTAATAGGCTATTCTCAACTTCTCGGCGGGAGCCCGTAGCGGTGTAAATACTGCCAGGTTGAGGGTTCCGGCTAGACAATTTAGAGCCTTTCCCTTCCCTTCTTTCGGCATGTTTCCGGGGTTTTATGAATGTTTTGTGAGGCAACTCGCTGAATGTTAGTGGCTGTAGTCTACCCAGAATTACTCTGCTCCATTTGAATAGCTGTTTCCTGGCCTTTATCATATCCCTTTGGCTCATCTTGTTTAGTCCCTGTGTCTTTATTAGCCTGTTCGGCTACGGGGCTAAAGACCTCTGAGTTAGGGGAGAAAGCAGAAGAATTATCTATCCCATTGTCACTTCAGCTGCTAGTCTGTACCTCCAAAGTCTCAGTTGCATCATTTATCGTTTGTAAATTAGAGCAGCTTACTCACTTTAATGGTACACCAATATCTTCAAAAGCATTCTCAATAATTTTAGTTGTTACAGCTTCATTTACTTCATTTACCACAGGACTGCAAAGTAGAGAAGACAGAGCAATTGAATCAGCTGTAGCAGCACGGAGCTCTCCCTCCATAATCAGCTCTGCTGCCTTCCCTGCTTCTATGAGCCTTGAGGCTGACTTGCCCGATTTCATTCCCGTGTCATTTCCATCGTTCTTCACATTATCTTCAACTTGCACATTTAACTGCAGTCCTTCAAGACGAGCTGCCCTGGCTTCTTTCGGTTTGTTTTTTGCAGGAGCCATAATTGCAAATGACTGATTCTCCTTTGAAGCAAAACCGGAGCAGTATACACCCCAAACCGCTAGATGATGCAGAGGACCGGTCGAGAGCCCCGCCAGCAAGCCTGCCTCGAGACTCGCCAGTGTATACCACAGCAGGCCAGAAGCATCTGTAATCGCCGGTATCATAAGGAAAGTCTCAGCCGTTACTTAGTAGAGAAGTAATTGAATTTCAGCCCGTCTGCCCCGTTCCGCAGTTAATCCTTCGTGTTAAACATTAGAAAACAGTTCTTCGCCAGCACGAGCGCGAGTCGATAGCCTGCGGGCCCGTGAGATGCAGTGGCGGCGTCTAGTCTGCCATCTTCCTTCTCCGACCCCTGAGGCATCCGCCTTTAGAGGATTTCCATTGTATCATTTACACTGATGGTTCTGCGCAAAAAGCTACGGATTCAAGGCACGCATATGTTTCGGCCTGCGCAAATGTGGTCGGTACCATGGTGAACGGTGAGTTCAAGTCTGATGTCGTGCATGCACAGATATTAGAGGACTGTACTGCTCAATTGGCTTGCATTGGAGTACGCAGATCCTAGTGTGACTACTCTTATCGTAAGTGACTCTTAATACTGTGTTCAATCATACAATGACAATTTATCCTTTTGGACTCAAATCGGCTATCGTGACTCCATTGGTCGCACAATAAAACATAAAATGATCTGGGTTCCAGTGGCTAAACTTAAAGAGAGGCTCCCACTCGTGTTTGTAATTCATACTCTTGGTCATCAGCGTTTCGGAGTTCACGCTGTTGGTAACAATCTTGCGGATGAGGCCGCCAAGACAGCAGTTGCTACATATTCAGTAGCAGCAGTTACATGTTCCAAAAGTAAGATTGATGATGACATCTTGGCGGCTATTGCTGCAACAGAGAAGGGAGGTAATTACCGAAAAGATTTCCCTTCTAAGTACTCTTGTAATTTAAGTCCTGATAACATTCCTTATGTGAGAATTAAAATGACGTTGGTGACAGGTTAATACCCAACTTGGACCGCAGGCAGTCTTTGATTACAGCAGTCCACGAGGGTATGGTGTCTGCGCATGCCGGCGTGTCGGCTACTGTTTCTCTTCTGCAATTGGTGGCGGGGACTGTATAAACAAACACATGACTATGTCCTTCATTGTGACATTTGCCATCAGATTAAACCTTCTTCTGCTATACGCCCGCCACAGACACAGGTGTACATTTCTAATAAAACACTTGCGTGTGTTTATTTGGATCACTGCGGTCCTTTCTCTTCTGATAAAGCGTATAAGTACATCTTAGTAGCAGTTGATTTGTGGACACGCTTTTTGTGGTTGTGGCCACAAAGGAGTGCTGATTCTTGAACTGTCATAAGGGAATTGCATGTCTTTGTGGGAATTTTTGCATGTGGAACTTTACACTCAGACCACGGTCCAGCGTTTGCCTCTAAGGCATACAAGCATGCCATGAGTTCATTGGGGGTCTAGGTCAAATTTTCGTCTCCATATCGGCCTGAGGGCCATAGTATTGTGGAGAGGATGAAACGTGACTTAAAGCAATCCTTGACAGCTAGAGTTTTAGGTACAGGCCGGAACTGGCTAGCCCACCTCCATAGCGTACAGCGTGCACTTAATAATCTCCCAAGAAGGTCTCTGGGTGGGGGCACCCATACGAAATGCTCTGCCATACTTTATAATTGTACTGTAAATGTATTGAAAAATGCCAATAAAACATTTATAAAAAACTAATGTACAATCTAGGTTTGCTACTTTCCACCCCTTCCGGGACCCCCAAAAAGCGCAAGTTGTTTCTACGCTGTCTGTTCTCCTGCTCCTCCAGTTTGAGCATAACATCCAATAGAGCCTCTCCCTGGCCAGTGGTCTACACTTTCAGGGATTACATCTCAACTTCAAGAGTTTCAGGCTGTGTCTCCACAGATTTCAATCTCTCTATAATATCTCCACATTTTTTGTTTATTTTACGGATTCCAGCTTGTACTTTTTTGTTTGCCACTCTGGCTCTGCGCCAATCCAACCTCACTTCCTCTTGCATCTGTTTGATAGATCAAAAAATTGTGGCGAGTGTAGGTTCTCTTTATTGTGAATCCATTTTTTTCTCTTCATTTGGATATTCCTCTGGTCCTTCAACTTGGTGTGCAGGCCGCGTTTCGGAGTAATCCCACTTTAGCTGCTTGCCGACATACCACTTCTGACTATTTCTCTTTTTTCTGCCCTCTGCCAGCTTCTTCCTCTGTGTCGTTTGAGTTTGTCTTCTGATAAGGAACCATCCGATTCCAAGAAACCCTCACTGCTAGATAAAGTATCCTGCCCAGAGGGGTCCGACTCATCAGTCAGTGAGAAGAAACGCTCTCCTACTACATCAGGCGAAAGCTCTCCTCTACGCCGTTAAGCTACATATGGGGGCCCACCCCCTACCGAATCTGCCACGGGTTGCTGTTGTACTACGGAGCTTGGAGCATTTATGTTAGCAGCTTATCAAGGTCTTCACACACGCTCTTCGATAACATTATTATATAATTGAAATTACCGCCCTGGCTACCAATGTGACTCACTTTAAAGCCCGTGATGTATACCTTCATCTTTGTCCTGTTACAGTAACTTGATACTGGAGATCATTCGAAATATTACCTTCTTGATTATTGATGAGTTTTACTTTAAAGCCTGTGACGCTGTTTTCATCTTTTGTTCTGATACAAGAATCTCGATATTGGAACCTCTTGCTGCTGTATTTGACCAGTCGTCGTGCCTACGCTATTGCGCCGTATCAGGATTAACCAAGATCTTTGCCCTGACGAAGCTCCCAAGGTTGGGGAGCGAAACGCGTTGGCTGTCTTAAAAATGAAAAAATAAAGAAAAATACAATTTTTGATACAACGTGGTTCTGTCTTACTTCAAATCTGGTGCTGCCTCCATTCTCTTCCCAGAGTTTCATTTCCTGCCTGCCCGGTATCATCTTTACCCTAGCTTGGTGTCTCACTTCTCAGGCTCGGTGTTTTAGCCCTCTCTATGCTCAGCATTCCTTCTTCCTTTTCCCCTTCCTTTAAAGTCTCTGGACAAAGGGGTAATGGTTCTGGAGGGCTAACAGATTCTGTTGGTCTCTCGCCGGGTTCTGTGTCCCCTGCCCCCCAAGCTTCAAGGTTTCATCGATCCTGGGTGGGGGGAGTACTTTAGATCTACTTGTTTGCAGGTCAGAGGCAGAGAGATTAGGGAACATTGACATAACGGTGGACTGCGCTGAATACCCCTCTGCCTGCCTTGCTGGCTTCTATACTGTTTTCTTTATACCAGCCTCTCTCTTTCCTTTTCCTCCTGTGCTGGTGCATTGTTTTATTTTGGCCAAAGTGCCATTAACCCCCATCAGATTAGAACCCCCCGGGATAATTGTACCGCCTCCCGTGGATCCCGTGGCTTGTGTTTTCCCCGTCTTGCCTCCCCTCGCTGTCATCCATGGAATTCCATATATCCGCCGGCATACCAAACTCAGCAGTCTCGGTCTTTCGGATTACACCATCGAACATGTCCCATGAGCTGCCACAAAATCACCAGCAGCAAGACGTCCTGCACCCATCTCACTGCATCAGGCATCAGACCATACAGTCGCTTGTCACAGCATCGATCCATCAAGGGAGATGGTAGGCACGCTGCAGTTACTTACACGCCATCTTTGCCTAGGTGAAAATACTTATTAATCTGGGCCTGGGGGAGGTATGCCCAGTGCAGTGTGAAAAATGGAATCTGCTTGAATGAGTGATTATGAGGTACGTACATTAGACCCTCCAAAGCAGTCACCCATTCCTTGTCCGCGAGTGCGCGTACCAGATCGTCTTGCCAGTGCTGTCTCAGGGGGGTCAGGACAATTATTGTGTGCTGTCATAATGATGACGTAAACCAATGAGTCAGTTGTCCCCCGTCTCCCATCACGTGTTGGTATTAAATCGTGTGGTGCATGGACGGCTCCGAGGTCAGATTACCCCACTTGGAAGACAGAGAGGCTATGAGTACTCGATGTAGTAGGAATCGCCCAGGCTGCATATTTTCATCAGATATAAGCTCTGAGTACGGGATGGGGGAGTGATCAAGAAAAAGGTCTATGGTGTCTTGAATACTTGCTGAGTGCCAGCTATGCAGTTCAGTTGCTGTGGTGTATGGGCTTCCTCATGGCGTCCCCAGTAAAGGGATGGCTGGGGCGTATGGTATAGTGCCTTTAGTGAGAAAGATGCATCTGCAGTAGTATTTATATGCTATGTTGGATAATAGTGACCCAAGGTCCCCAGGTTTTGTACATGGATGAAATGCACTAAGTAGGGCGTGGTGTGATACAGGAGGTTGCAAAGAGGCTTTATCTGTCATGTGTCGGGAAGATAGCCATTTGGCTATCCAGTGCAGTTGTGCGGCTAGATAATAGTGTTTAAAATTGGGTACTGCTGGCCCTCCCTGCCCTGTTGGCAAATATAGTTTCCTCAGAGAGACTCTATGTCTCGACACCCCCAAATGAAATCCCAGATTGTCTTTTCCCACTTACAAAAGTATGAGGGGGAATGAAAATAGGTAAGGTAGTGAAGTAGTAAAGGAGGTGAGGGAGGATCACCATCTTTGTCAGGGCCACTCTACAGGAGACTGCTAATGGGAGGGTCTTCCAGAAACCCATTTGGGACTGAATGGCAGAGGTGGCTCTGATAATGTTGCCTTCAAAGAGGTATTCTCTGTCACGGTACACAAGCACCCCCAGATATCTAAATGCTCCAAAGCACCATGGCACTGAGACCTCCCTGAGGGTGTAAGCCGGGTCTACTCTTGTCCTCAAGAAAGGAAAGAGAATTGACTTTGCTGCATTTACGTGCAGTCCTGAGGCTTAGACGAACATTGTTAGTGCCAGGTTTAGTGATGGCGGAGTAGCATGTAGATCTCTCACATACAGTAGCAAGTCGTCCGCATATAACGAGATTGTATGTGTGCCATCTCCTAGAGGGATACTCATGTCAACATGGGCCCGGATGTAAGCCGCCAGTGGCTCTACTGCAAGCAAGAAGAGAAGAGGGGACAACAGGCAGCCCTGTCTAGTCCCACACACCACTTTTATAGGATCTGAGATATAAGGTCCCATCTTGACCCAGACCTTCAGGCCTTTGTATAGTAGCCATACCATGTTAAGAGAGTAAGGCCCTATGACAAATCTAGTCAAGGATGTAAAGAGCTACACCCACTCCAGAGAATCAAAAGCTCTCCCGAGGTCAAGCATCAGTCAGCCCAAGAGAGGTCAATTCCAAGGGGAGTACTCTGCCACCCTAAAATAGCAACAGATATTGAGGGCAGTGTTACGAGCAGGAACAAACCCGTTCTGGTCTGAGTGCACTAGGGCGGGGATACACGCGCCAACCTGTTTGCTAGGATCTTTGCTGATATATTATAATCTGTATTTAAAATTGCTAGAGGTCTATACGATCCAGGGGACGACGGGTCCTTGCCCGGCTTTAGCAATGAGACTACATTAGCTGTGAACATTGATGGTGGTCGGGTCATATTACCTATTGCTGAGGTATATAAGTCATGCAGTCGGGTCACCAGGGTTTCCGCATATGTCTTGAAGAATTCAGTTGAGAGCCCGTTTGTTCCCAGGGTTTTCCCGGACACCAGCGACGTTTGCACCTCCCGGACATCGTCTACTGTTAATGGGGAGTCTAATTCTAGGTGCTGTTTAATAGTCAATGTAGGCAATTCGATAGAGTCTAAAGATGTCCTGATGTGTTGATCATCCCCACGCGAGCCAGATGTGTATAGTTTAACATAATGCTTCGTCATTATTGCGTGAATGTCCCTCTGAGTGCATTTCGTTTGCCCTGACCTATCCAATAACAGCTGTATGGGTCGATGTGGGTGTTCCTGCCGAATTAAATAGATGAGTAATTTGCCTGCTTTTTCTGCTGTCGAGTGAGTGTGAGCTGAGTGAGCCAGGTAGTTGTGACAGCGCATCTTTCTAGTAATTCTGCACGTTCAGTATGAATGACGTCCAGTAGTGTTTTTGCTTCAGGTTTGGTGATGGCTAATGTCTCTAGTCGGAGGAGTTGCCACTCGACTGCAGACAGGGATGTGTCTAGTTGCAGTGGCGTCACTAGGGGGGTGCGGGGGGTGCGGACCGCACCGGGTGTCACCCCATCATGGGGTGACACCAATCTGGTGGTTACGCTGGCTGGCTCGCTGTGTAACACAAACACAGCTCTGCACTGCAGTGCACTGTGCAGCCTCACCTCTGCTCTCTGCTGCTTTAATATAGGGCACGGACGGTGCACAGCGCACGCACCTGCTTAAAAATTAAAATATTGCAGTCAGTGCCGTCGCCACGCACGCACGCACCACCTACTATAGAGGTGATGTGATGATGGTGCGATGTGCGGCGGCGTGCCCAGTGTGTGGGTCCCAGGGCCGTCAATCTTTAGCACTACCAATGACGGCCCTGGGACAGCCCCCGCGCTCTGTGTTCCTCTAACGCCAGCACCACGTCTATGGAGAGACAGTCAGGGAGTGCGTGCGCACTGCTAGAATAAGAATTTTCTGTCGGTGTTTGACATCGCACGGGCGCCGTCGTCTCCCTCCCCTTCCTCCGGTAATTGTGGAGGCCGAGGTGAGAAATATAATTTATATTATTAGGAAGTTTACGTGTCACACACCCTTTCCCTCGCTGGGCCGGCCCTTAATATATGCAGATTGAGGGCGGCAGGGGGCCTGAGCTGAAGTCGTCTCAATTTTATTCGTATGTGTATTCATTTTACAAGGCTTTAAGGTTGCAAATGGCACTTTCTAATTCCCTATGGTGTTATTGTGTTCGTTGTTTAGGGTTTCCTAACTGTGTCCTTAATGTCAGATATTACCGAAGCCTGTGAGCAGATGCAATTGAATGAATCTTTTGTACTAGTGATTTGCTTCATGACTGGGTAGCAATAAATACGTTCCTGAAGTTTGCTAGGATCTTACTTTACGCAATACACAGCGATGGTGGCATGAACACATTTTGGAACTGATTCATAAAGGTTTAAATTAAATAAAAGGGGCAAACCCCGGAAGCAGAACTCCATTCAGCAAAGGCAATCAGCCTACCTGGTTAAAAAGAGGCCATCATGTTGAAACGGACAAAGATGTTTTCAAACAAAAGAATTTCTATTGTGTAATAAGTCTACATCTCGTGATGGTTAGCCGAGCATCTCTGTAGTCGTGGGGCAGAAGTTAGATTTATTTTTCAGTCCTTTTATGCTGTTTTCCTCCAGGCATTTTTTTTTATCTAAGTGAAAATAAGAAAACATTCCTCTGTTAGAGACCCCCGCCCCCGTCTTTTCATAAAACTAAGCCGAAGCAGTGTTTTGCGTAAAGGCAATCCGCTAATGTGGGCAACTTTTTTGTAGCGTGCTTGCGCCTATTTTCAACCGCACTGCAACTCTGGTATTTACAGAATGCATTTTATTATCAGCAGTACGAGCATGTATGGCCGTTCACTCTGGGCCCACACTGAAGTTTTTGAGCTCTCTAAACGACAGTCTGCTGCTTTTAAACCGAGTGGCAAGCTCTGGGCTGGAGACCAAGGATTTCACATTTGTTAAATGAACAGTAGTTTTACGCAGAGGCATATTTGAAATATTCCTAGTGGATTAAACATTTTCAAAAGAAAGCCATTCATTTTGGACAACTTGTATTTTACTCTATATTCAGCAGTCCTTTAAATTGGGATGAAAAAGGTGGGGTGGGGTGTCTGTAAAAGGTAGTAACCAAGGAAGCATAACTAGAAGTCCTTTTCAAGAGACCTATGTGGCACACAACAATCAGATCGCAATCGCATTAGACTCCTAGTCCCCAAGGCCGGCCCAAGACAGTCACAGTGCTATAAAAAAGGAAGCTTTAAAGACCTGTCAAGGAGCGATCTAATGATTTCAGAGCTGGTGCTCGCTATCGCTTCATTATTTATGTGCGTTGCTGTCTTTCTACTCTTTGGGGGTCGGGTTTGGTACTGAAGGTCACTGCACATCCGATCCCTTTTAAATATAACCAGGCGGCACCACCATGTCCAGGCACTAAATGTGTGCCACCAAATTCAAAACCCACATTGAAATAGCAGCACCTGCACCACGATGCCGTGAGAGGAGCTGGCCGGTGTCAGGGCCTGGGTGCTCCGGTATCTGTAGCCGGCAGGAGCCAGACAAGCTTGTAGCTTGAAGGAAACTTCTGGTTGTTTCGACAATTTGGATGCTGAAATACCTGCGCGCGTGCCATCATTTTCGCTTTTTTTTTCCAAACAGGAAGCTTTTTTTCAAGGGCCAACAAGAATTAGAAGAACGATTTGAGCGGGAAGCTAGGGCTGATGGCGAGTGTAACAATGTGTGTGAATTATATGAGAATGAGTGCACAAACCATAGATTGCTTAAAAACAACAACAATAAAATGGCGCCTTGTTAGAACACTGCTGGCATAGTTCCTTCGCCAAAACACATAACATTTCAGAGCCAACTAGATTAGGTCTTTTTTGTGGGGGTGGGTGGGGGGGGGGTTGGAATCAGAGCAGATTTTTTTGTAAGGACAAAAGGCTTCCTATCTTGGATCTCACTGGACGTGCTCCTTGTTGTGTTTGAAGCCAGCTGGGGTATTGGTACAGAGCCCCCTCACCAGTCTAAGGGAGACAGGCAGCTAGCTGGTGGCAGCTATGCATAGTGAGTGGAACAGAGGGGGCTTATTTACAAGCCCCTTGCGCTACCAGTGCGTCACTTTTAATATGGGAAGAAGTGGCGCACCGGCGACGCAAGGGGCTTGTAAATAAAATAAGCCCCAGGGTTTTTACTGGTATCCTTGGTATCTTCAGGAGAGGAGTCTATTGACAGCCACTCTGTAAAATGTGCTAGACTCTCCCTTAACTAGTGATTCCCCCTTAACTAGTGTGTTGTTTTGTGGTGTTAGCCGGTGAGTGCAATATAAGTTGGAGTTTATCTCCAGGTTGCCTTCTGATTTTGCCTTCCCCCACACAGAGTCCCTCTACAGTGCCCTGACCCCCATCTTGGAGAATCCACACTCATTCCTAGCCAGGCGTGAGTCCTTCCAGAGGACACAGTACCTAAACCTGTTTATGCTTGTTACAGACCTGTCTGTAGCTTTGCAGAACTTTGATCAACTGATGGTGGATGTTACTGTTCTGTCTTCCCTTAAACCCACGTTATGTGGCCTGGCCATCTTTGGTCCTGCAATGACAACTGTCTTGAAATTGCAGTGATCCCATATAATAGGACTACGCCCTCCTATTGAAATACAAGTTCAGTTCTTCATGTCTGCAGCCACTCTTTCTATGTGGTGAAGTGCTAGGAACCTGTGCCTTTTGGTGGTTGACCTGAGAATATGATTTTGTACACATGGCACCTTTTGCCATGCCCTGACATCCACCAAACCCTGATACTGATCCCTTTGCCAAAAGATTATATTTCATCTGGACAGGGCTTTGTGTGCTTGTTCTTTTTTTTTTGGCGAATGCCTATTGTGACCTGGCCAGTAAGAGGATGAAGCCATACAGCAAAGCGTGGAGATGAGATGGGCTCTGTCCAGGAGGACAAGAAGCGAGCAAAGTAGTAGGAAGCACGCATCAAGGTTGCTTTGAATAGGTGAGCCGTTCAGGTATTGAGCGATAACCATCGAAAAGTACCTGCATCATGAGAAAAACCCATCAAATTATGTATAGGATAGGTTGTGTGCATTATGTTACGTGAATTTGTAGAGCTTGGCTAATCACCTGATTGAAGTATCACAAGCCCAAGGGATGTCTCCTACCTCGACATATATGTGAGGTATTAACGTGAAGGAGTTGGGGAAGTAAGAGTTAAGAAGGATTTGTGTGAGTTATCATTTTAGAAGATGCAAGACAGAGTATAATCCGGAATGTAGGTGGGATAGAATTCCAGACTCTATGTGCACAGCTTGAGAAGGTCTATATCGAGTTTTAGTTTTTTGAAGACCGCTGTGTCAAGATGAAGTGTCAGAGCTGGTGAGCTGTAGAGAGTCCTCTTCCCCTGCAGTTCCGATGTTTGGATCAGGAACATACTGCCATTATTGGCTGCTACAACACAATTACTACCCTGCTGGTGCCTTCCCCTACCAAGAAATAGCAGTGAAGTGGAAAATGCCAGTAGTCAGCAACACTCCTTGGTGCTGCCCACGATTCCTACAGATAGTTGGAAAAATGCTGGTCGAGGTTTGTGTTTCACATTACCACATACTTCAGGAAGCTTAGTCAAGAACCTGGATGGCTTGCAGGGCACAGTCAATCAGTAGATTGTAACCTGATCAGTGGGACTAAGAGCTGCAAACTGCACTGACAGTTCTTCAGTACCCCCCCAATCAGGGAGGAATGGCTAACGAGCTCAAGGTGCACATGGGGGCAGCTAAGCTCAGATGTGGAGTCACAAGGACGCTTAGGGTCACCACAGTTCTTTAAGAACTGGTCCTGTCCCGGGGGCTTGCTGTGCTGGTGTTTCACAGATGATCCAAGTGTAACCTTCCTCTGGTTAGCTTCATCTCTTCCAGGCAGCTGAGTTGGGATCCCATTCAGCCAGTTTTCTTTCTACAGAGGCATATCGAGTGCTTCTCTTCCCAGAAGCAAGGGCACATTCCTTTCCTTTGGGAGATCTTCGATGCTTCCAGGAGGATTCCTCACTCTTCAGGTTATGTTCCCTAAACTGGCAGTGAAACAGGCTGTCATGAGCACCAATTCTGGATCTGAGACGTTGGCTGTAAATAACTCCTCCAGACCCCAGGACCTTTCTTTCTGTCTTATTTCATTACACTGAGACCGTTAGTGCTCATGCTTGATGGCCATAGGTGCTGAGATGCAACTAAAAAGCATCCGCAGACTTGGTACATGTCATGAGTAAATCAGGGCAGGTGTGCACATACTACAAAACGATGCAGCGGACATTCCCCTCTCAGCATCTCCCCCATCAGCCATAATTCTGAGCATTAGCCTTAGCCCCCCCATTATCATTAACTTGCCCCATTAGCTTTCTTATTAGTCATAATTTGATACAATAGTTGTATCTCCTTTCATTAGTCCAAATGTTCATTTAACCTTATTGCTCCATCATGCTGGTATTCATTCTCACTGATAAATATAACTCTCAGAACTAGCCTTAATTCAAACTGATAATTTTAACTCTCCATTGTAGCCTTAACTCTCCTAGTTTGCTCCATCTCTGCAAGTTAACTTGAACATTCCAGTTAAATTAACTCTACCATTTAACTCAACTCTTGACGTCCTCCTCGCCCTTGTTGACCAAAGTTCTTGTGTGATTAGCTTTCTCGTTCCCTGTTCACCGACCTTATCTTCATTCTTAGGTAAAACTTAGTGATTTCATACCAGTGTTGGCTTAAACTTGCCTCATTTGTTTTAACTCTTCATATTAGACTTAACTCTATCCATTGCCATCTTTAACTCTTGCTGTTAGTTTTAACTCTCAGCCTGAGATTTATCTATCCCATTAACCATAACTCATCCATTTATCCTAACCCCTCTCTGTTATCCTTAACTCTTTCCTTTAATCTTGCTCTCAATATTAGCAGACCCTTAAATTAGCCTTACCTTGCCCTTCAGCCTTAGATTTTCCAGTAGGCATATGCCATTTTTACCCCATTGCTGTACAACACATTGCTGAGAAAAACCATCACTTGAACTACTGACACACGTCAACCACTCCACCCCAATCAAAGCAAAACCTTCTCAAGAGTGGTAACAAAGCAGCCACAATTTACGGTGAGGAAACGGCTTGGGTCTAGATTAAGGACTTTCAGAGAGACATACTCTGTCCGTTTCAGGTAGGTGAAGAAGCAAGAACGTATTGCATCTGGGGTGAAGCTTCTTGTCACGAGGCGTCAGTTTTATGTGGGTGTTTTTGGAAAAACATCTATGGTAAACTGAAAGACCATATCTGGGCATTTACTCTTTCCACGCAGACATGTATTTTCTGGAGCAAATACATGTATTCCACCAGAAAGCATAATTGTGGCACTGCTTTTTAGTAAATATAACTTTCTTTTTTGAATCAGTTATTCTGAGCTCGCAGTTTCCCAGGATACAAGCGTGAGGGGGTGACACCATGAGTCACCCGCACCGGGTGACACCAACCCTAGTGACGCCACTGTCTAGTTGCTTGTGGATGCTCCATGTGTGGCCTAAACAGTACCCTCTGGTTACGACCTTGAAGGCCTCCCACTCCATCAAGGGTGAGTCAGTGGTGCCCACAATATATTCAAAGTAGTCAATCACTGCCGCCCCCAGGAATCCCTGAAACACCTGATCCTCCAATGCTGGTATTTGTGGCTGCCATGCAGGGACTGGAGGGGGTCCTGCCCCCTAGCCCAGATGCATTATCTGGGATTATGATCGGAATGTGTTCGATCCAGATATTCTGTGTTTCGGATTAGGGGAATCAGGGCTGCCGAGGACAGTATGCAATCTAATCTTACATATAGGTTATGGACCGGTGAGAAAAAGAAGTAAATCTGCATGTCAGGGTTACGTTCGCGTCAGACATCTGCCAAGGACCAGTGCCCCGTCCAGGAGCGTAGGAACTGCGCATTAGAAGAGACTGTAGTGTGGCTGGGAGGGGGGAGGAACGATCAAGTGAGACATCCAATACCGAATTGAATCTCCTTCCACGAGCCAAGGAACATCTTTCCAGCGGGTCAGGAGTGCCAAAAGTCCACTAAGGAAGGACATTTGTTCTGTGTTAGATGCATAAATAGATCCCAATAGAATAGGTTGCCCGGTGAGCCGCCCCCTGAGGACTAAGTAACGCCCGTTTGATCTGTCACCACCTCCTCTTCATTCCATGGGACCCCCACCTTCACCCATATCAAAACCCCTCCCGCTAGAGATGAATAGTTAGTGATGTACACGTGCCCGTGCCAGCGACGGTGAAGTTGGGTGGTCTCTGAGCTTGTCAGGTGTGTTTCCTGTAATAGAGTAATGCTAGTTGCTCTACGTTGTAAGTAGGCATATATAGAATACCTCCTAGAGGGAGTGTGTATACTCCTGACATTCCAGGTTATGACATTTAGGTTAGTGATAAGGGAGCTGTGGAACTACCAATCTCAGCTTACACAGCTGTCTGACACTACAGGTGTGTGTGGGATGGCAATAGGTCTCTGAACAAGGAATTAACTCTGCGGGTAAAATCAACATTGAAACCAAGATGACATGTAACTTCATAAGGGCGGACCTCAAACGGGGGATCGACTCAAACGATTGTGCCCAAGTGAGACGAATAACTTGCGGTCATAGAATGACTTCCAGATGGGAGTGTAGGATCGGAAAAAGCCTGTGTGGCCCATCTCCCGTACAATTAACAATAGAGGAGTATATTACATAGAAACATCGCCAGTGTATGTCGCTACAGTATTGTGAAACAAGAGGAGCCAGGAGCGGGCATAAGGAATGAATAAGTGATATTACTACTTTACAGGTATTCTGGCTATGAAAGGGTCAGCTCACGCAGTAGTGTCAAATAATTTCGTCTGAGCAGTGCTTAATTTGTAAAATATTAAGTGCAGGTGCTCCCAAGTTTTTTAGGAGGCCACACCCACTCCCCTGGCTCCTCCCACGTCCTCCAGTGGCTCCACCCACTTCACTTTTTGGCCCCACCCACACCCATAAGCCTCAACATTTCAGAGCTACCTCCTCACTTCTTGAGTTCCGCAAGTAGCTGAAGCCCTGGCTCTTCACATAGGCACCCAAATGGCCTTGCACATGCATACCTGCCCAAGCACCTGGATACCCCCTTGAGTGATTAGTTCACTATACAAATCAATATTACATAACTTAATATAACATATAGGAAGCCTATGACAACAACTTAAAAATGAACTCAAACTATAGAATTCATGTAAATCTCAAAATGCAGCTTTAGGAAAGGACATTTGAGGACTTGAAGCAGTTTTGCAAACTAAAGAAAACGTGCTTGCACTGCGCTTTTCAAAAGAAAGGAAGGGATGAATGAAGGAATTCATTAAAGAAGGCAGCAACAACTGCAGGCGTGAAGAAGAGTACTGGAGTGAGGAAACAAATAAGTAATGAATGAAAGAAGGAGAAAATAAGAAAGTGAAAGGAAGAAATTAAGTAATAGTGCGATAAAAGAAGTGAATAATGTGTAATGGGTGACTACAAAAAAGAAAGAAAAGGAGGAAGAACAGCAGAAGGAAGAGTTGAAGATAAGAAAGGAAGAAATTAAAGAAGGAGTAGGTGAAAAAAAGAAAGTATGGAATAAACGGATGAAAAAATGCACCAAGAGAAGAAGGATGGGGAATGAATGAAGATATATGGAAGCAAGAATGGAAAGAAAAAGGAGGTATGGCTGAAGGTGCGGAGGATGAGAAAAAGGAAAAATATGGGATGAAGGAAAAAAAGGAGGTCAAGGGAATGGATGCGAGTTTGAAAGGTACTGGATGAAGCAATGACAGAGGGAATGATGACAGTGTAATATTGCAAAGAAATTGGAAAACAAAAGATTAAAATAAATGTCTGTGTCCTTAACATGCCATGTATGTTTGTAAAGCACTTATTCAGCAGAGGGGGCCTTGACACCAAATTAAAAATGTTGCTATCCAGCTCAATGGCTCTCAATTAATCGACCCCAGAAAGATGAAAAACTGAGTGGCCACACCAAGATTTAAATGTATGACCTTGAAATCAAACACAGATTCCTGGAGTGGATATAAAGATATGTACAAGAAGGAAAAGCATAAAAGGGAAAGGGAGGAAGAAGGAGAAGTCTGAAGGCAAGGATAGATGCAAATATACAAAGGTAGGCAAAGAATGTGAAGAGAAGTGGGGAAAACAGAGATTGGGAGTGCAAGATTGGGATTGGAGTGAAACATGATGAGAATGGAAAGTGGAAAGAGGAGAAAGGGAAGGGAAGAAGAGCAGACAGCGTGGAGCGCATGAAATGAGTGTGGAAATGAAAGATAAAAAATTAAAAGCAGATAATGAGGGGAGGAGGCGATTAAGAGGAAACGCGGATGTAGGGCAGAAAGTGAAGGAAGAATGGAGAGAAGCAAAGGAGTGAGGTGTGAATGGGGGAAGAAAAGCATACACAGAGGGAGATCCCTCTTTCCCCTGCCCCCTCCACAGTTCTGGTGTAGCTTTCCTGTGACTCTGCTCCGATCACTAGGAGTGGACTAAGTGGATATGGAGTAATGTGCTTCTCCATTTTTGCACTGCATCTAAAGGAAGGAGCGCGGAGAGGCTGATCTTTATAGTTAGTTGCTTTACTTACTTCCTTTCCTCCAGAAATCCAGAGAGTTCTAATTATCACCAAACCAATTGGGTGGGGGCAGATACCAAACCCTGCAGGGTAAAAGATGGAAGCGCTGTAAGCTTTCCCTTTCAGGGTGTATCTTCCTGTGTTCCACAAATATTTTGATAAGAAGGGGGGACCTGGGTTGGCTCTACCGAACTAGAGACCCATGGCTTTCTTGTGGGACACCACCGGAACATATTAAGCACTCAGACGGATGCAAGTAAGTTGGCAGGGCTCTTGGGAGGGGCAGACACAAGACGGAAAAGGAAAACCATTGAATAAGAAGCAGGCAAACGAGAATGTCAGGAAAGCCAACCAATGGAAATCAATGGGTTCCTGTATGTTCTTAGCAGGCCCACAATATGCCTCACAACAGCGTGTGCACTGTTTGGATGCTCTACCTACATTGGACAAGGACACAGACCTGGAGGAATAGAAACATACAATAAAACTGAAGCGTGGCCTTATAGATAAGAAGACAGGTTAACACATATACGGAGAGGCCACTGGATGAACGGAGAGCTAATATGGGCCCTTAATGATTTGTACTTTGGAATTTATTATTTTAAAGCAACCACTAAAAGAATGACAGGCTAGCCAACTTAGTCAAGAGTGTGAAGGAATTCAATTACAGACATCTTGACTTCACAGTTATAAACCATGGTCTTTTTGGCAACCTCTGCTCTCCTTATTTAAGTGAAATGCATGAATTTAGTGTTTCTTGCTGAATCTCTAAAAAGCGTATTCTCTCTGATGTGCCACGCTAGAAAAGATCTCATATGCAATTGCCTGGTGATGCCATACATTTTTTGTCTTTGTTTGTTATGGCTGATCAGATATTTGAAAAGTAGATTAGATTAGATTACAATATTTATAAAGCGCATGGCTGCCTCGGCAAAGAGGCATCCCAGTGCTGAGACCAGACCAAGCAGGGAGTAGAACAGAGGAAAACTTCCAGGGGCAGGACCGGAACAGGATGGACGAGGAGGATCAGGCCTGGGAGAAGAGCCATGTCTTCACAAGACGTCTGAAGGCTTGATGGTCAGGATTGCTACGGATATGAAGGGGGAGAGAGTTCCAGAGAGTAGGGGCCAGGCGTCTGAAGGAGCGACCGCCGGATCTCGCTCTGCGAATGTGAGGGATACAGGCAAGACTCTGGTTTACCAAACGTAGGGCACGTGAGGGAGTGTACCGAGTGCAAAGGCCACTTAGAATATCAGGTGCACTGCCTGTTAGTATCTTATGCGTGATACAAAGCATCTTAAAGTGAATACGCTGTGCCAGCGGAAGCCAGTGTAGACGTCGGAGGAGATTAGACGCATGGCTGAATTTAGGAAGGACAAAAATAATACGTGCTGCCGCATTCTGGACCCTCTGCAGTCTACTGAGCACTGATTTGTTAGAGCCAAGCAGAAGCACATTGCAGTAGTCCAGGCAGGCCAGTATAGAGGCTTCGATAATCAGTTGGTGTGGTTGGGCATCAAAGAGGCCCAGGATTGGTCGTAGGCCGCGCAGTAGTCCAAAGCATTCCCGGCTACTGACTTAGCATGTGTTTTAAAATTGAGATTTGTTTCCATTAGAAAGCCTAGGTTTTTCACCGCAGGTTTGGGATCGGGGGGGTCACCTTGTGCTCGAGGCCACCAATCATTCGTCCAGAGAGGGGACTCTTTGCCAACCAGAAGAATCTCTGATTTGGTGGAATTTAATTGCCGGAAATTTACTGTCATCCATTCTGCAAATGCCGTGATATCTTCTTTAACTTTTTAATTTATCCTGCTCTTGGTCATTGGACAAAGCAATCACCAGCTGGGTGTCATCAGCGTATGACACCAGGGATATTCCTCGTGCTTTGGCCATCTGTGCCAGGGGGCTCATATATATATTAAAGAGTGTAGGGCTCAATGCAGAACCTTGAGGGATCCCACAGCGAAGAGAATGGGCTTGGGATGGGAAAGGAGGAGAGGTCACTTGGAAGGTCCGGTCGCTCAGAAAGGAGGAAAACAATTCTAAGGCTTCATTCCCATACCTGCTTCTTCCAAACGAAGGAGCAGGATTTCATGAGACACCGTGTCAAATGCCGCGCTTAGATCCAGCAGCACCAATGCAGATGTGCTGCCAGCATCTAGTGCAGATTTGAGTTGTTCGACCACAGCCAATAGGGCTGACTCTGTGCTATATCTTGGTCGAAACCCATTTTGGGAGCTGTCCAGTATATGATTTGAGTCTAGAAACTGTGTTAAGATGGAATTCACATGTGCTTCCAGAATTTTCGAGAGTAGACTTTAAAACATATGTACATCGCAAAGGAAAAGAGCTCATCAGAGAACATTTGGCATTTAATAGATTCATTGTCCCCGCTTATCTCTTCACCAGAGTGGCATTTAATTACAACATTGTCATATCATGCATTGCATTGTGCTCTGTCTGGGCTTTCTGATTGTGACACAGTACTGTTAATGGACGCATAATGCATGAGGCTGATTATGAATGGAGACCCACATGTTACATATGCAGACTCCAGGACTCAGATGATGACACCAATGATTCCCTCATATCTGCCTAGCCTCCATAGACCGCACCATTATAATTGCATTAATGTAATTGTATGCAAGTGTACACAAATTACTTTGCAACATTTTTTCGAATGCTTACACAAAATATGGCATTTGACTCCGTGCTAATCACTGTTGTTTATATTCCTACCATAAATAAGCCCCAGCAGCAATCTGCACATTTGTTAGCAAACAAGTTTTCATGTGTCACCTTGGGGAAAACTGAAGATGTATATCATTTTAACATGTTCCCTGTTTTACAAAGAAGACTGATCATCAGATGTTTTTAAGTCTGCGAGTGTATCCATTTTCTGGTACTAACATTGCCATAGCTGCAAAGGTTTTAGATTGCTGTGTGACATTTTCATAATTTCTGTGTAATTATGAGTGACATTTGAACAACTATGAGTGACACTTTTCCGCAAGCAAAATCAAGCAGTGAAGATTAAGGAAACATATGAATATCAGAAATTATATCAATTTGAGCAACAAGAAACTCTAAGAAGGTCTTAAAATTGCTGCAATTGACATATAGCTTTGCTGTTACTCAATAGTTGTGACTGCTGTAACTTCTACTTTAATGGTCTTTGTGTATCGTAAATGGCTGAACACCATTGTGTAGTATCATTTACATGCCTTATATCATGTATTTCTTTTTTCGAAGCACTCTTACATCTTTCAGTTCCTCTCTCACAAACAGTTTGTTTGTTATATAGTGCTGCTCATACCAGTGCAGGGTGTCAGCACTTTGAATCACACAAAACACACATTATAGAGACAGAACAATTCATTCATGGAAAATCCAGTCTTGCAAATGTAAATCATGGCACATTTCCACTGACAACAGCTAAAGTGTTTTCATAAAAGGTAGTGAGTGCATCCATCCAGCGATAGTGTGAGTTGAAACTGAAGCGCTTAGAGGTGTTCACAACCATTCTGCCTGGTGGTCTGTAAGAACTCCAGCAGAAATATGAAATAAGCAACTGGTGGCCCAGGCAGCAGGATAATTGAAGTTATAAACATTCCACAGTGTCACTTTACCGTACTAAGAAACACCAGCAGGCTGCAGCTCCCTGATCGTGCGCTGTCATTCATTATAATGTTAACTTGAAGCTCACAGAGGCTGATACTTACTTGGGCCGGGGCTGGCCGCAGAGTCCCAAGGAGCGTTGCGATGACTGCTCTTAATTACTAAATCAGCGTCTCTCTGCATGGCAGTGGCTGCAGGCTCAATTAGGCCCTGAGCCACCGCAGGCCACCGTAATTCGGGTTCGCCGGTCGCTTCAGTGATAGTAGCTCTCTAGGCTGGCTCCGGTCCAGTGAGTCCCAGGCTCGGCAGCCAGTGGCGTAGCTAGGAGGGAGCGGGGAGGCAACACCATTTTTGAGGCGGCCGCACAGGCCGGCACTGGTGGCCTGTTGCGGCCGCGGCGGCCTCTGTGACACAGTGTGACGTGAGGTGACCTGACCAGTATGACCTAGCTTCGGTAACTGCAGGCAGCAGGCTGCCGCTGCATGCAGTGCACACAAACGCGAGACTTCGTTTTGGCAATTTAAAGTCCTGCGTTTGAACTGTGCGGCTGTGCCTGCTGCAGTAGTTACTGTAGGAGCACGAGGAGTGCATCAGTGCAGGCCAGGCTGCAGTGCAGCACGGCCGCCGGCCGCGTGACTTCCTCCGACCGTTGTTGGGCCCCCCCTCTTCCAACCTCGCTCACACTAGTCCTCCAGGGCCGTCAATCAGTTGTAGCGTGCGCGGCGCATGCGAGCGCAACCAATGACGGCCCTGTAAGGACACGATGGTAGCAGTGACGGTGACGTGTTACGCGCTCACCCCGCCCCTACGCTTGCCTGAGGACGGAGTCGGACTGGAGACCATTTTTCTTGCCTGCAGTGCTTTAATTATACAAGTTCAAGTTCAAATTTGCTTTATTCGAGGTTAACTCATAAAAGCATTTACAAACAATGATGAAACCGTTAAAAAACATTTGTGTTTAAAAATAAGGCTAAACGTTAATAAAAATACAACAATTGCATTGTCGGGTAAGATTTTACAGATAAAATACAATACTAACACTCTGACAATACCTCATCTGTAATCATCTGTCTAGGAACTTTTGTATGATGGACCATGACCAGCCGAGAAATTTAGCAGTGGCTGTTACTATAGGCAGTGCAGGACTGGTACGTATAATTCTTAAGGCCACCGCACTGCTAGTCGTACCTAGGTTCTTACACATAGGGGTAAGCCAGATGCGTCTGGGCTCTGCATAGGACTTACATGCAAATAAAAAATGTCCAACTGTTTCATCATGCGCTCCACAGGATGGGCAAGAACTATTCGATGGGCCACCCCACCTGCCTGTCAGAGATCTGAGGGGAAGAGCACCTGCTCTAATCTGGAAAAGCAACTTCATATCCCCCTGGCTAGTGATGACATCCCAGTAAAGTTCGAGGGTGGGGAGGAACTTCACTTCCAGGAATCTTAATTATACAGTATAAATAAATTAAATTATACTGTCTTGCAGCCAGGCACGCACCTTTTCATAGTGACTAAGACTGATTAATTCATAAGAGGTGAGAGAGAGAATTTAGAACCGTCCATCCTAAAAGATGCCCAAATCGAATATTTTACATGTTCTAAGCCTAAGCCAAATTATTTGAATTTGATCCAAAATTAAAACATTATTGGCAGCATGAAAATGTAAAATATTTTGAATTATTTAAATTCACACTGCGGAATGTAAATTTCAGACGTTCGAGCCACTCATTGTGGTATGATGTAATGTTTTACATAGCATTGATAATATAAAGCAAAGCTTCTGTTTTTTTACTTCAATCGCAGTCACGAGAAAGTAACGTTGTCTTGGGAAACAAATGAGATGTAGGGTTTGACCATGTCATGTATGTGCATGTAACTTGCATGATCGAGGTAACTATTAGCTGCAATACTACGTGTCTCTCGGACATCTTTCAAGTGCTCACCGTCCTTTTCCCCCCCCCCCCTATCCCCCCCCCAAGGGGCAGCAATCTAAGGGATAGTCCCGGGCGCCACAAGCTCTAGCGGGCCCAGCTGCCTCGTCGTCACAAAGGTTCTCGGAGCAATCCATGCCGCCCGGGCATACACAGTAACATTGACATCACAGGAAATCTCCAAACGCAGCATTCCCACCCTCCCGGCGCTCCAGTCTGTCACAGCCAGGCAGCCCTGTGCCAGTTTAGAGCCGAACTAAAGCCGCTCAGAGGCTAAAAGTGACCCATTACTGGCATAAACCTCTGCCATACTAACTCCGATACCCCTCCAGGCAACGGGGGCTTCTACGTCATGTGTAATGCCCCAGCTCATATTTTCACATATATTTTATCTTCAGAATTTAAATATTGGCAATCTCATTATTCACTGCTATCATTATGTCATTGTTGATGATTCTTCTGATATTAATTAAAAATTAGTGTAAAGAATTGTTTTAGGAGTCCGCACAGAGAGGCACCTGAACATTAATCTATTGGCAGGATGAGCCCAGCACTAAAATCTAGAAATCTAGTTCATGTCTTTTGGAAAACACATGTGGATGCGCAGACCACGCCTCCTGTATAGTTCCTGTGTATGCTTCTGTGGCCACACCCCTTTCAGAGACCCTCCCCCACTGCTTCAGAGTGAAAGTGAATGCAGAAAGTACTCAGGAAGGACCCAAAAGAAGAGTGGTGTAACATAAATGATGCCCCCCCTCCACCCTTCGCAGAAAGTAAATAGGAGGCCCTGAGTCACACACGCATCGGATATATATATATATATATATATATATATATATATTCACTGAAAAAACCATAGGTTATAGACCATATATAGTTAGGAATTAGCATTTAAAAAACCTTATTTTACTCACACAAAACCATTGAAATTCCATATATAGTTAGTTGCACTAACTATATATTGCGCACCCGCAATCCACTGCTGATCATGTCACATATTACATCATTCATGACATGGTCAGTGACATCACTGATGACATCACTGATGACATCTCAAATGACATCACTAATGACATCACTGATGACAACATCCAGTGACTGTATGTTTCTGTAAAGTTAAAATATGTCTTACATATTGAAGAATGAGTGGATGTATAAGTGTCTGGACGAAGGATTTAGTAGGTGCATGACTGAATGTATGAGTGAGTGATTAAATGTGTCTCACTGAGTGCATGGGTTAGTGACTAAACTGTCTTAATTTGTGCATCATTATGTCTGTTGTTCTGTAAACTGCTGCATGTGTTGATCAGTAGCTATATGAGTAACTATATGGGTTATTGATTGATTGCCCAAGTATTTGCATGGGAGACTGAGTGTGTGTGTGGCTGGATGGGAGGTGTGTGACTCTGTACAGATCAATGTGTACTTGTATCAATGATTGTATAAGAGAGTAAGTATGTGTTAGTATATGGTTGAAAACGTAAGGTGCTCTATGTTTAACTGTATAGAGTAGAAAATGGAAGTGTGATTGATTCTTTACAGGACTGACTAGGTGTGTGAGTAACTCCATGGATGAGTGGCAGAGTGTGAGTGTCTGTATAGGTGTATGAGTGCATATGATTGTGTTGTAAACATGAGTGATTGTATGTATGAATGATTGTATGGGTGAATGAGTGAATGTGTGTGTAGACGTAGGAATCAGTGAGTACGTATGTAGTAACTAGTATTGGTGTGTCAATGGTTTCAAAAATTATACTCTGTTTTTAACACTGGGTGAAACAGAGGTTATATTAAAATGTGAAGAGATGCATTGTATTGTCACATGAATAATATCATCAGTGATGTGGTCATTGATGTCAAATGAGATGTCATCAGTGATGTCATCAGTGATGTCATTTGAGATGTCATCAGTGATGTCATCAGTGATGTCACTGACCATGTCATGAATGATGTAATATGTGACATGATCAGCAGTGGATTGCGGGTGCGCAATATATAGTTAGTGCAACTAACTATATATGGAATTTCAATGGTTTTGTGTGAGTAAAATAAGTTTTTTTAAATGCTAATTCCTAACTATATATGGTCTATAACCTATGGTTTTTTCAGTGAATTTTCAAGGTTTTGTAAATGCTAATTCCTAACTATATATGGTCTATAACCTATGGTTTTTTCAGTGAATTTCAATGGTTTTTTAATAGCAAATATCATAAGCTGTCGAATGTCAAGTACGTGGTAAGTGAAAACATTTTCGTGTTTATGCACACTGATCTGCTTTGAATGGTGCCCCCCCCCCTCATTTCTATTAGGAGTACTCTCTCTTTGCAGATAGTGAAAGGTAGTTAACGCAGGCCTTTGCCCCCGTTGTAATCCGTCGTGCCTGCTTCTCTCTCCATTTGATTGATTGTTATCCAAGTATTTACTGTTTTAGAATTAGTTCTCTTTGGTTCATTCTCTATTTACAAACAAACACAGAGTCGCAATACTCTGTTTAGTCTTTGCAGATAACGAAAAATCGTGTAAAAAAAAGAAAAGGAATCGAGCAAAATCAGTAGGCCACTAATGGGATCTCTTTTTGACCTCGCTAAAATAGAAACATTAGGAACAACCCCTCATGACAAATACAAAACTAGTGAGATGAACTGAACTCCACACAATGATGGCTGCAAAACAGCTCGGCTCCGCCACCCACCCCGCCCAAAATAACGATAAAGAGCGGCTGCCATGATTGGTTGCGGAATGGCCACGACGGAGCTACGAAATGATGCTGCTCTCATGCTAACCCCAGCTTCAGTCTGAAACATCCAGAAACACTGTAGACTACCAATTCGATCAGTTCCGGTAGCGCCCCAATGTAACCCGGTAGAGAAGAACTAGCCCTCCCCTCTTTGACTGATGGTTCTTGTTGCCTGTCCCTTCTGTTGTCATTTAACAGAACTATTTAGCCTGCTGAAAGGGGTTGTGTTCCGACCGCTGGTTGGTGGAGACATTTTGACTATATTCTGGACCTGCGTTGTCGCGTAATGCGTCATATGACGCGCCGCGTTAGCGCATCCGGAAGTCATCCGGGGCGCGCAGCGCGTAACGTAAGCATAACAAGTCATGTGACTTGTTAATAAAACTTTTCATTGGTTCATTTTACTTTTCTTATTGTAATGATGAAAGGCTTGGTCATATGACCTAAAAATTACGCTTTTCATTACTTCCGAACATTATTTTTTCTTAAATATATGTTATAATGTTCCAGACTAATGTACTTTCCCGGAAATTTTACAACTGTCCTGCAAGTAAAATATATTCTTTTTTCGAGAAAAAGAGCGTTTCTTCGTCCCATGATGGAGCCGTTGAGCAAAAGAGGGTCGACCTGCTGTCTTAGTCGCCGATACGCCTGAATATGAGATTCTTATCGATCACTTTATGTTGCAGGAATAGAAAACACAACAGCCCTTGACCATTTATCTTTACTGCGTTCCTTCGTATTATACCTTTTACCCTTCATGTAATTGGTCTGCTTTATTTCACTTGCCTTTTAATGATTCTAAAACAGTGACTATTATTACAAACTTTACCAATGTATATACTACTACCATGTTTTCTTTTAAAAACCTTTATTGTGAAAATGTCATTATACAAATACGAGCCTATAACCACGTGGGCCTGCCACGGAGCAAACTGTAATCGTATGTGATGAGTAGACATTTACACTGTAGAGGAACGTAACGGGCGGGCCATTAGGTTGCAAGAACTAAGGTGTCTAACAGTTACGGAATCGGTGGACGTACATTTTATAATTAAAATACGACAGGGCCAGTTACAATAAAATTATCTAGATATACATTTGCGGGCAAGTACCATGGGTGACGTTAATTCGAACTTTCAACAGTACAGTAATCAATAACACATCAGAACTTAATATCAATAGGGATGTCGAAATATTCAATCAATTCTCGTCCCCGCCCGCCATGTGCTTCAAAACTGCATACGTATCTCGTGATTTCAAGGTTCTGCAACCAGTACACAACAAGGAGTTACGAGTCCCATTTATTCCGGCGCCATTTTGGGCGAGGACGGGCAGGTCCAGGATATAGTCAAAATGTCTCTACCAACCATCGACTATGATGATGTTCATATGCTGTATTTATTAGAGTAACACTCATCTGTCCACATGAAATTAATTTGCCACAATCTAAACATGTCATTTTAATCTTTCCAAAGTTCTTCTAAAAATTTGGGACCGTTTCCCTTGCCTCTGAAGCTCTCAGTGCCACTTCTTTGATGAATGTACTAGCAGGTCAGGGGTTCTCCTCCAAATCTCTCTTTTATGCAGCACTATAATTAATTGGTGCCACCTCTCCATATGACGATGCATGGTATAGTTACCACAACTATATTTTTTTTCGGTTCCTCTGGAGAGTTCATCGTGGCAGATGAAGCGTGTAACGTACCGGGCATTTACCTTTTTTTGCATGTACAGGAAAGGAAAAAAAAATCGAGCGTCCGAGTTCTAATGTGTCCCAGGGCCATTTTAGTGGAGGACATGATACAGCGATAATGCCCTGGATAAGGACACTTCCTTCGGGCACCCCACGCCGTCTTTCGGCGCAGCATTGTAGGATGGCCACACCAGTGCGGCAACTTGCTAGACACCACCTCGGTGCCATCCGGATCTCGGCGCCCCACTGCAGATGAACTGCCTCCACATGGAGAAGCGGGAGAGGCTCGTTTGCGCCGCCCCCCCCCCTTCGGGCACCCCACGCCGACTTTCGGCGCAGCATTGTAGGATGGCCACACCAGTGCGGCAACTTGCTGGACACCACCTCGGTGCCAACCGAATCTCAGCGCCTTGTGTAGTCTTCCATTCCGAAAATATTGTTGGCAGCATTTTGAAAGGAAAGACAAACAGCCGTTTGTGGCCCTCACTACACCGTTCTCCTAGTGAGTCTCACATTGTTACATTTAGGAAGAATGTTGAAGAGTAGTATGTTGAAAATCTGAAGCCATTGTTATAAAAACTCTCAACCAGCCTTGGATGGAAAAATCCTGAAGAATGTACAAACTGAAAACCAGTTTTTCTCTGTATAGCATCAGCAGCAACGCTTGAGTCAGCTTTGTGTGAAGCCGCCATTTTGATTCAATCAATAGCGTCCCCCTGCACACATTCAGGGACCTGGTCGTGTCTTCAGGTCAAACGGATTGTGGGACAAGATGCACAAAGGAAAAGGAAAAAAGTTCCGCCGGACCCCGGGAGGTGGCCGCCTATGTCATGGGCGATCTTAGGCCACACCAGGGCAATAGTGAAGCTGCAGCAGGTGCAAATAAGCTTCAGACAGTGTTACAAGCGCTGCTCAGAACTCTCAACTATGACACCACCTCGGTGCCATCCGGATCTTGGCGCCTTGTGCTGGTTCCGGCCTATTCACACATCGGTCCGCTACTGACGCCACCTCACAGGCCAACGGGGCACCCCACGCCGACTTTCGGCGCAGCATTGTAGGATGGCCACACCAGTGCGGCAAATTGCTGGACACCACCTCGGTGCCATCCAGATCTCGGCGCGTTGTGCTGCCTTCGGCCTATTCGCCACAAGTGCGCACGCAACTCAGCTGCATAGCGAGTGAAACACCAAGGGGCGCCCCACTGCAGCCGAGGAACCTCCATCTTGGGGGCGACGCACAGCATCACATTGCTTTCCAATGCAGTCAGATCCTCAAACAGCCCCCACTGACTGACGCGAACTCACAGGCCAACGGGGCGCCCCACGCCGACTTTCGGCGCAGCATTGTAGGATGGCCACACCAGTGCGGCAAGTTGCTGGACACCACCTCGGTGCCATCCGGATCTTGGCGCGTTGTGCTGCCTTTGGCCCCATTCGCACATCAGTCCACTACTGACGCCATCTCACAGGCTAATGGGGCGCCCCACGCCGACTTTCAGCATTGTAGGATGACCACACCAGTACAGCAACTTGCTAGACATCACCTCGGTGCCATCCGGATCTCGGCGCCCCACTGCAGATGAAGTGCCTCTCAACTATGAAACCACCACTGTGACATCCGGATCTTGGCGCGTTGTGCTGCCTTCGGCCTATTCGCACATCGGTCCGCTACTGACGCCATCTCACAGGCTAATGGGGCGACCCACGCCGAGTTTCAGCATTGTAGGATGACCACACCAGTGCAGCAACTTGCTAGACATCACCTCGGTGCCATCCGAATCTTGGCATCTCAACGCCTAGTGGTATCTTCCATACAGAAAATATTGTTACGCTACCTTTGGCCCCATTCGCACATCAGTCCGCAACTTAGACATCACCTCGGTGCCATCCGGATCTTGGCATCTCAGCGCCTTGTGGTGTCAGTCAGAAAATATTGTTGCGCTGCCTTTGGCCCCATTCGCACATCAGTCCGCTACTGACACCATCTCACAGGCCAACAGGGCGCCCCACGCCGACTTTCAGCATTGTAGGATGGCCACACCAGTGCGGCAACTTACTAGACACCACCTCGGTGCCATCCGGATCTTGGCGCGTTGTGCTGCCTTCGGCCTATTCGCACATCGGTCCGCTACTGACGCAAACTCACAGGCCAACGGGGCGCCCCACGCCGACTTTCAACATTGTAGGATGGCCACACCAGTGCTGCAACTTGCTGGACACCACCTCGGTGCCATCCGGATCTTGGCGCGCTGTGTTGCCTTCGGCCTATTCGCACATCGGTCCGCTACTGACGCCGCCTCACGTGCCAACGTATTTTCTCCGCATTTTATACCCTATGCCGCATAACAGGTCATGTGACTTGTTTATAAAACTTTTCATTGGTTCATTTTACTTTTGGTTTCCTAATGATGGAAGGCTTGATCATATGACCTAAAAACAACACTTTTCATTGGATGAAAACTTTTTTTTTTTCCAAACGATGAAAGCCCCACCTTGTTTCTGGATGTTTCAGACTGAAGCTGGCGTCAGCATGAGAGCACCACCATCTCGTAGCTCCGTCGTAGTCATTCCGCGAGCAATCATGGCAGCCGCTCCCCACCAGAAGCCTGCAGGAGTCGGGGCCCCCAAAACTTTCGATGAATTCTCAAGGCGGAGGGGACGCTTTCGAGAATGGGGTCCAAGACCTAGCAGACAAGCGTCCGATTTCCAAGGTGTCCCAGGGCCATTTCAGTGGACCAGGCCCAAAAAGGAAAGAGCCTGCCGCCATTTTGAGAGTCCTGTGACAGCCGCCTATCGCTGCACCGCAAGAGTGGGCGCAACTCAGCTGAATTGCGGCTTTTGACACAGTGGACCAAAAACGGACGGAATGGCAACTGAAACGGTAAAGGGGCGCCCCACTACAACAGATGACACTCCACCTGGAGAGGCCCGTTCACGCCGCCTCCCCCGGGGCGCCCCACGCCGTTATTCGGAGCAGCATTGTAGGATACCAAAACCAGTGCGGCAACTTACTGGACATCACCTTGGTGCCATCGTTCTGCTGCCTTGGAACTATTCGCACAACAGTTTGCTACTGAAGACCCACCCCCCGCGACGCCCCACGCCGTTATTTGCTGGGTGGCAACTTACTAGACATCACTTTCGTGTCATCTAGATTTCAGCGCGTTCTGCTGCCTTGGAACTATTCGCACAACAGTTTGCTACTGATGACCCGCCCCACGCCGGAAATCTGGACGTTGTGCTGCGTTGGGACTATTCGCACAGCCGACCGCTACTTCGTTGTTTTTCCCTAAAAATGTTTATATGTTATTACTATTTTTGTTTTCTTGTATATATTTATAAATTATTAAAGTTTTATAATCTTACTACTTTGTCGGAGTGCTATATATTTTTAATGTGACACATAATTGTAAAAACTTTGATGTACAAAGAGTCATCCCTGGAATCTTCCGCTTCACGCTCGGTCCCCTCCCCAATCACAATACAGGATGGTTTTCAGATAATAGCAACGCTTCTGCTGTGACGGATCTCATCGAGTGTGGGCCTTGATCTACTATAACTCCTTTGAAGAGGGGTGAATCTTTACAGCTGTGGCCATAAACTACATCTGCAGGGCTAGCTGATACCCTAGGACCAGCCTGGACAATCGGACACAGAGGAAAAGGAGTGTCAGAGGGTGCAGTAGTGAATAGGGCGAAAGGGAGGTGTCGGGCGGGCACAGGGTGTGATTCTCAGGAAAGAGCAGCGCAGATGGGGGGAGGTTTATTACCCATGCATAAGACAGAGAGCGGGGGTGACCACTGCCTGGGGGAGATGCTTGCGAGGGTGGGGAGCCATGCTAAGGATCGACAGCGTGCACAGAGTGGGTCTGGTCAAGGCATCTAAAATGGCTGCCGTGCACGACAAAAGTGTGGCATTTGAAAAAAGACAAGATGGCGCAGACAATGTTTTTCAACACTTCCTGATTTCCTTCGAATCGAACGTTAACAGACGTTGGGGCATATTACCAAAGTTAAGCGATATTTATCCCTAACGATGCATTGCAAAGATTTTTTTACCGTCAGAAATTATCGCAGATAAACCTTGCTATTATCAAAGTTTATCGCAAATACGATAAAAACCGACCGCAATGCATTAATATCGCTGAAAACTCAGCGATATTCATGCATTACCGAGCTAATCCTCTTAGCCATGTTATCCACCTCCCATAGGATAACATGGCTAAGAACTGCTCAGGGCAGCTGTTACTTTTTGGAGATATTCGCGCTTATCTCGAATATTTCCAAAAGTTGATAATAGGAGATAGCGATGTTAGCGACTGTTTCCAGTCGCTAACATCTTGGCATGCCCACTTTGCATGTCATTAGTGATAAATATCACTCACATGCAAAGTGGGGCCCAAGATGGTCGCTATCTCCTACTAGCCGTCGCTAACTGGTGTTAGCAACAGCTAGGTAATACAGATATAATTTTATCTCCGCGAAGCGGAGCGCTGTTACAGATATATATCTTGTTTTTGAACGTTAATTTCTCAAAATGCACTGAAGCACATATATTGAGACCTAGCAAAGGCACATCGGGCTACCAGTCCCTAATATTTTACCAAGTTTCGTACAAATCCATTCAGCCGTTCGATTATTATTATTATTATTTATTTTTTTTGCCCCGCGGGGCCCTTTTAAAACCTCCACATCAAACCTAGGGGATCAGCGAGGATCTACTATGCCCCCTTATGGTCATTTGCCCCTTCGCTTTGGCCTCCTCTTGTCTCTCGATCCTACCGAGAGACAAGATGGCGGCCGCTACGGACTGTTTGGAATGTTTACAGACACCGGAGAGCCAATCAGCTTCGCTTCGCAAAGCTCCGTAACGCGAAAAGTACGCGAAGCGGTGCGCTGTTACAGATATATATCTTTTTTTGAACGTTAATTTCTCAAAATCCACTGAAGCACATATATTGAGACCTAGCAAAGGCACATCGGGCTACCAGTCCCTACAATTTTGCCAAGTTTCGTGCAAATCCATTCAGCCGTAAGATTATTATTATAATTTTTTTTTTTTGCCCCGCGGGGCCCTTTTAAAACCTCCACATCAAACCTAGGGGGTCAGCGAGGATCTACTATTCCCCCTTATGGTCATTTGCCCCTTCGCTTTGGCCTCCTCTTGTCTCTCGATCCTACCGAGAGACAAGATGGCGGCCACTACGGACTGTTTGCGGCCACTACGGACTGTTTGGAATGTTGACAGACGCCGGAGAACCAATCAGCTTCGCTTCACAAAGCTCTGTTGCGCGAAAAGTACGCGTCCTAGGCCGCTGCCCGGTCCGCGCTTACAGATATATATCTTTTTTTAAACGTTAATTTCTCAAAATCCACTGGAGCACATATATTGAGACCTACAAAAGGCACATCGGGCTACCAGTCCCTACAATTTTGCCAAGTTTCGTGCAAATCCATTCAGCCGTTCGGGCTAAAAGTGAGGCCAACCGCCCTATGGAAATTAACATGGGAAAAACGCGTTTTGGGACCCCCCTTTTTTCTCGGCCCCCCCTTGACGAACCCCCCCCAAATTTTCAAAGGCTGCTCAGAAACAAAATGTGCCATTTTCCTGAAAATTTCAGCCAATTCCGTCCACAAACGGCAAAGTTATTAGACATAGAATTTTCAAAAATCCCATAGAGAAAAAATCCTAACTATATATACCTACTGGCGACCGCCAGTAGGTAATATATATATATATATGTTGACCTCAAAGGTTGTGGGCACGCTTCACACCCAGGGGAGGGCAGGAGCAGGTGAAGTGCAAGGACTCCAGGAGATGCTAGGACAGAATGAAAGGAGTGACAGCAGGGAGTGCTGAGAGAGAAGCCCCAGGCAATGGAGAAAATGCAGAGGGCAGTGGGTGAAGGGGACAGAACTGCTGACAAAGGAGGAAACAAGAGGAATCCTAAGAGCAGGCAGTACCCAGCACATAGCGACCATTGGTTCGGCGGGTGCAGTGGCACCGGGATCAGGAGCCCTGAGGGGCCACTGAGCCCACCTTGATACTGTTTGGTTTTACTCCCACAATAGCTGTCAAAGGGCCGTTTTCCTCGCTTGCACCAGGGCCCATCCTTACCAGACGTCCCCTGGATGGAGAGAGAGAGCGCTGCAGCCAGGACCACGAGTAAGGCTGAGGTGAACGTTCCCTTGTGTTCCGCCCCGGGCTTCATGACTAACCAGGGAAGGCAGCGCGCATGGAAAATTCCTCCTGGGAGAGATGACCTGTTTAATCACCCACACAACCCTGCAATGCAAATGAAAGGGGGGCATCTGTGGAGCACAGCAGCGTGGAAGAACCAGGCACAGAGCAGGGTAATCAGGAACAATTACAGGGGAGGGACAGAACCAGGAACAACAAAAAGGAGGAGCATACAGGAGAACCAGGCATAGAGCAGGGGAGCCAGGAACAATTACAGGGGGGGGGCGAGGAGTGGCCTGCGTTTGTGCTAGATAGATGACCTATTGCTTGTCTGAAATCTCTCACCTCCGCTCTAAGTGCCCTGACCTTTTACACAGCGCTCGTTTGCTCACAGGAGGTTTAGGGGATTCAGGACGGTTTCCTCTGCCACTTGCTCTGCTTGCTTTGTGTCCTCTTGTGGAACTCATCTGCTCCTTCTGTATTCGGAAAGATTCCTTTGCGCCACGCCGGGGACTTGGATGGGGACACCCAATCAGCTCTCATGCTGCCTGGAGTGCCCCGGAAATTAATTCGCACCAAGGCCTGCCTGTTCAATTCAATTCAATTTTGTTTTTATTTATGTTGTTAAGAAACTCCTACGGAGGTCCACAAAAATACACCAGTACAGTAAAAAAAACATACTATAAATACTTTTTCTTTTTTTTTTTAAATACACCAGTAAAAAAACAGAGAAAAAAAAAACGAGAAACATACTTTATAACGAATACAAAATTCTACATTGGCCAACCAGCAAACATTACACATACCAACTAAACTCTTTTGAAAAATTCCTAATAAATGGCCAGGAATGTTTTAAAAAATTGAAATATTCTATGGCATACCATTTCATTTGGTAGGGACAAGATAAAGGATCGGGCCTCCTGAACAGAATGAATATTAAATTTGATAAATGAGGGTCGTAAAAACATGTACCTTGCCCTTAAAAGTTCTGGACACACAAATAGCACGTGATTAAGATCCTGTATTTGGGAACAGCACAATTCACAAATTCTCTCCTCTCTAGGAGTTTTTTTCCCAAATGCCCGTCACTTCTCTCAAGGGCAACAGGGTGGTTCTTAAAAGTAGTACTAACCTTCTAATTCCATGAGGGACATTCCATGACAGATAGGGCTGAGGTCTATTCCCCATCGCACCCACCCAGATCACCTCACTCATTACAGGCTTTAGGTTGACTTAAGGTTGTGTCTCTTACTGCGCTAATCGTGCTTACTGACTTCTTTAGGAATAACTCCAGTACAGGCTTAGACATAGGTGAATCACAATTTAAACTAAGCCCAAATTAGTGGTTTGCATGGGCAAATGATCTGAAAAAAGCTGATTTATCTTTGAATTTAGCAAAGATTTCCATCTTCAAGGCGGCCCTTAGGGTGCCCTCATCCCCCCAGAAGAGGCCTGCCTGTTCCATCCGCACCAAGGCCTGCCTCACCCTACAGAGCCTTGAATCTGCCTCCGACCACAGCCCTGCTCACCACTTCACTCCTTTCTCTGCAGCTGACCAACTCCGATCGAGGCCCAAGCAACTAAAGAAATTCCATCATTTAAAAGTCTGCACCTGCAACACTAGCATACCCATGGCTCTCAATTCTCTAGACCTGGCCCTGAGAGATAAGTGCCAACAGTGCTTAGCACCAGGAAGCACCGGCACAAATTAAGCACTGCGTATGAGGTATAATGTCCAGCAAGTGGATGAGCTAGCGTCCATCGACCAATCCAGAACAGAGTCAGAGTCTTCCCGCGACTTTGTTGGGGAATCCGCTGGGCCAGTTGGTGGCGATGGTTTCGTTGGATGAAAGGCAGGTGCCACCTGTAATGCATCTTGGCTTTTTGACCTAACCTGCTCAGGGTACGGGAGGTTACAGTAGATATCTTCTGCCACATATCTCTGCCTCTACCTCTCAGGCAGTTACTACGGTCCCTCTTTTGTATCTGTAATTCATCAGGGGGCCTGGGCATGGTCGCTAGTCCATTTCCTCCAGCCAATCTTAGGCCTCCGTTGGAGTGTCGAAGTATCTGGTATTGCCTTTCCGGATGACCCCGTAGACGATCTGGAAAGAGTAGGGAGTACAGGAGGTCAAGAGCTCTTAGCTGACATTTGACTGCTGCAAAGATGGGGTATCTCTTCTGCACCTGGGCGGTGTAGGCAGGAAAGTAGGCGACTGTAACATTCTGTACTCTAGGGCCAGGGTGTTTCCCCCTTCCCTTAATATCGCATTCCGGAAGTTCAGCAGGCGAAACAAAAAAGGGCGTGGGTTGACTCTCTGTGGAGGCTTAGGAGGGGGGATCCCCCAGCTAGGGAGACGCAGGTCTCTTGTTGCAGCGGAAGTAATGTAAAAGTCTAAGAGTAACTCCCTTTGGGATTTCCTTTTAGCATACCAGTCTTGCATACAACATCCAAACTTCAAACATACCCTATTGCATTCAATCCACAGTGGGTCAGTTTGATCAGTTACCAGAAAAATACTGTCATTTATATATAAAAAATATATTACCTTAAACATTATTCTTTATTATTATTAGATTGGTTTGAATCAGATGCAATTATATCATATTACACTTTTTTTTACACATAAGTAAAACATTAAAACATTAAAATAAAAATCACAGATTGTAACACAGCAAAACATACATTAATCCAACATAAATGTCATAGGCAATACAACACATAATACATTTCATCGGAACATGTTTACAAGACGTAGGACAAAGAGCGACGCGTTTCGGAGGATTAACACTGGTCCAACCTCCTTCTTCAGGCTTGCTATAAGTCTTTTCCAACAATCTATGTGTAAAAATTTATATATACAAAAGCATTTGTTAGAATCGATGTAACAACAAGCAAAACCAATCTATCTGCTATACAAGCTTAATAGTGTCATCACTCATTACAAAATATGTTGTTATTTTGCTTCTACCATAGCACCTTAAGTTTTAAATACATAACTTTCCTACATAAATATCCTTGCACTGTTTATCTAATGGCCCAACATACCCTACAATCTTATAAAAAAACTCATTCAAGTCTTAAAAAACACCTATTCATAACCCATTACATTCACATATAACAATATTCCACACAAGAATAGGATGAGACAATACTATCCCTTCTTAGTCAGATGATTTAAATGTGTCTATGAATAGACACAACTTTTTTCTGCGGCCTTGAATGGGCTATAGAGAAAATATGTTGTACTAAAGTATTAATACCACATTCATAAATCTCAGGAGTAACCAATTCGGTACCCACAGTAGTTTGCACAGGTGAATAGACTTATTTTGGGAATCTCTTGATGTCTTCTCGATGCCCAATCACATAGAGAACCACAGACAACTGCCATTTGTGGATTTAAACGGATGGCACTATTTATATTACCGCATATCCTAAAAATTATAAATCTGAGTCATTTCATCTATTTATTTAAAAATGTACGATGGATATCTCGCTGTTTATTTTAAAACCATTTAATTGTATTTATTCTTGTTCTAATCTGACCAAAGAGGCTACATTTTAATCAGAAAAATGCAAACGTACCAGATCAGATTATGAGTCTGGTGATATTCCAACAGTCGTTCCACTTTCCCCAGAGTGCAAATTAAAAAAATCCTAAAGGGAAGAGACAAAATCAGAAGGAACACCCCACTATTATTAGGGTAAACCGCACATCTTTGAAAAACACTATTGAAGACAGATTTCTATGTAATAGTTACCTTGTTATTTATAGAATAGTTCACAGTTCTTTTCTTTCCTTTCTCTTTATCGTGGTTATATTTGTGGCATTAATGGCAAGGCCTACAAAGTAATATGAAAGAAAATGTTTCAATTCCTAGCTCTATGCTAAGTAATCTACATACTTATTATCCTCTTTGTTAGGAAGGTAAACATGCCATATTATACTGTACTCATCATACCTTCCCTATAAGTATATGGAGTTTAATATTCGCATAGAACAATTATCTCAAATAAATCGATATCTTATTTTTTAACCCTCTGCACTAAATCTAAATGCTTGCCTTACAATATTGTTGTCCTATCTTGATTACAAAGATATATCCGACCAATTTATCTTACATTCGTGCTAAATTTATGGTATATATAACCGAATAGGGATTTGAAAATTTAAGGAAAATATTAACAATTTATAAAAAACCAGCGCAAAATATAAAAGGATGCCTTTTTTAAGCAGTTCACTAACCAGCACGGCACATTGATGTTTCCCGGTATAATTAGGAAACCCAATTTTTATCTTCTAATGCCGTACCATTAAAAAAAATTGAACTAACGCCATATGAGCAACAATCCTGACTAGATGTCTAACTAAATCCCCTTGTGCTAGCGTATTAAAAGAGGACATCAAGATAACTTAATATGGGCAGCGATTTAAACTAAATGTATACATAAACCCCCCTCTCTACTATCGTATTGTGAACAGCAATCAAGGCTCCTTACCGGGATTGAAGAATCTCCTGCCAGGTGTACCGCAATCGAGGGATACGGACTGCCGTATATTTAGTCCTTTTTATCCCGATCTTAATTGATTAACCATCGTGCCAAAAACTCAACAAATGCAGGCGAAATAAAAACAGGACTTTAAGTTTCAGTATCATATTCACCACCAACTTAGAATGGTCTATTATGTTGGTCTCTTATTTGTATCCCCAGTGAGTCCGTCGATAGTCTGAGTTTACTCATTCGCCGCCATCTTTGAGTGGTATATCCTAACGGTCTCATATAATTAACCCTAGCCGATCTACTAATGTCATACAAGGATGCAAGATATTTATGAAATGTATGTAGTTAAATGTCAAAAAATACTTACATTCGGAACTACTTATATTCTTGGGTTTTTTTTCATTTTTATTTTTATTTTTACCTACCATCTTTGAATGGCTCGTGCTGCACTGATTTGTTACACCTAAGTAAAGAAAAAAGTTAAAAATCGTCTATAGGCAAATATATTGCACTTGACAACTGCTTTTTTTATAAATTTAAATTTAAATATAAATTGCCTTTGCTGAATACCCATAACTATTTATTTAATTTGTTAGGTCACTATTAATGGCCAAATGGGCTTTACATATCCCAGATATTACTGAAAATGGGGTTAACATATCCCTGATATCTGTCAGGATCTGTTAAAGACTGAATGTATTTTCTATTTCACTATTTGATGAACTTCTATTTATACTCATTTATTCTATATGAAGCCAGCTACTACTAACTGTGGCTGCTAAATCCAAGCACGTCATATGTTAAAAATAATCAACATGAATCCAAACCATTACAAAATAATGATAATGATCTTAAATGTCCTGGATTCATGATGAACATCTTCATATTCTGCCTCATTCAACTTAATGATACATTATATTACAGAGAATTCCTAATCTATTGAAACTGGGAGTAATATGATCAATTAAATAAGTTTCTCCCATTCTTCTCGTGAATTCAAACCTGACCTTACGGTGTTCAAGATAGATATGTACCACTGTTCTCGCATTTTACGTTTCTCTTCCATATTTCCTCCCCTTTTGTTCATGACCACCTTCTCTAGAATAAACCAATTAAAATGTGTTTCTTTGTGTTTCTTTTCCTGAAAATGGGACACTAACCGGGTAGTCAGTTTTCTTCTCTTAATTGCTGATTTAAGTTCATATTACATCCGCCTCAGGGACCTGAACTTCCACCTCGAGAACAACAACGACGCCAACTCCACCGCCCTGATCGACAATCTCGCCAACCTCGGACTCAAACAGCTTGTGATGACACCCACCCACGCCGCTGGACACACGCTGGATCCCATCTTCTCCGCCAGCCCCCACGTCTCCTTCAACCACACCACCGAACCCCACTGGACTGACCACAGATGCGTACACTTCACCTTCAAGAAACCCACCACACACCACCGCACCCAACAGTTGCCACGCCGCTGCTGGGGCAAGGTCACCAAGGACCAACTGACTACCACCCTCGACCTGAGACCACCTGCCGACCCCATCGACCCCGACACCGCCGCGACCAACCTCAAACAGTGGATCAACGACTGCGCCAACACCCTCGCCCCTCTCAAGATCTCCACAACCAACCACACCAACAAGAAAGTCGCCTGGTTCACCGAAAACCTCCGGACCTCCAAGCGCACTTGCCGGAAGCTGGAAAAGAAATGGCTCCACGACCGAACACCAGACAGCCACACAGCCCACAAGAACGCCACTCGCAGCACCACCAACTCATCAGGACCGCCAAGAGGACCACCTTCAAGGACCGCCTAGACAACAACGCACACAACACCAAAGAGATCTTCAGCATAGTGAAATAACTCTCCAACCCCAGCTCCAACACCAACGACATTCCACCATCACAGGACCTGTGCGACTCCCTGGCCACCTTCTTTCACCGCAAGATCACCAACATCCACGACAGCTTCAACTCCGATACCCCCGCACCCACCGCAGAGACCACCACCCCTGCGACCTCCACACGCACCAGTCGCCTGACCGCCTGGTCCACCATTAGCGACGAAGACACCATCAAAACCATGAACTCCATCCACTCTGGATCCCCATACGACCCTTGCCCTCAGCACTGTTTCAACAAAGCCAGCACAACCATCGCGCCTCACCTCCGGAAAACTATCAACATCTCCTTTGAGACCGCAACCTTCCCGGATAGCTGGAAGCACGCCCAAATCAACGCCCTACTGAAGAAACCCAAGGCAGACCCCAAGGACCTCAAGAACTTCTAGCCCATCTCCCTGCTCCCGTTCCCAGCAAAAGTGACAGAGAAGATTGTCAACAAACAGCTAACCCGCTACCTCGAAAACAAAAACATCCTGGACCCTTCCCAATCTGGTTTCCACAGCAACCACAGCATCAAGACCGCCCTCATCGCCGCCAACGACGACATCAGGATCCTGATGGACAAAGGAGAAACAGCCACCCTCATCCTCCTGGACCTATCAGCAGACTTCGACACGGTCTGCCTCCGCACCTTATCAGTATGCCTCCATGATGCCGGAATACAACAGAAGGCCCTGGCCTGGACCACATCCTTTCTCTCTGGCAGAACCCAGAGCGTCCGCTTCCCACCCTTCTGCTCAAAATCCCCCAAGATCATCTGCGGCGTCCCACAGGGATCCTCCCTCAGCCTGACGCTGTTCAATATCTACATGGCACCGCTCACCCACGTCGCACGACAACATAACCTCAACATCATCTTCTATGCCGACGACACCCAGCTGATAATATCCCTCACCAAAGACCCCCACACCGCCAAAGCCAACCTCCACAGAGGAATGAAGGCCGTCGCCGACTGGATAAAGGACAGCAGACTGAAGCTGAATTCAGACAAGACGGAGGTCCTCATCCTCGGACCCACCCCATCCACCTGGGAAGACTCCTGGTGGCCCACATCGCTAGGCACAGCCCCAGAACCCACCGACCACGCACGAAACCTGGGGTTCATCCTCGACTCCGCCCTCTCCATGACCAAGCAAGTCAACGATGTCTCTGCGTCCTGCTTCAGGACCCTCCGAATGCTCCGCAGGATCTTCAAATGGATCCCTCCCGACACGAGAAAGACCGTCACCCAGACCCTCATCACCAGCAGACTCGACTACTGGAACGCCCTCTACTCAGGCACAACAACCAAGCTCCTGAGACGACTACAACAAATCCAGAACGCTTCGGCATGACTGATCCTCGACATCCCCTGATGCAGCCCCATCACACCCCACCTGAGAGGCCTACACTGGCTCCCCGTCAACAAGAGGATCCCCTTCAAACTCCTCATCCACGCACACAAAGCACTACACAACACCGGACCTACATACCTCAATGACCGACCCAGCTTCCACACCCCCACCCGCAGCCTCCACTCTGCCAACCTCACCCTCGCCACAGTTCCTCGTATCCGGAAAACCACCGCCGGCGGCAGATCCTTCTCCTACCTCACCGCCACGACCTGGAACGCTCTCCCTACCAGCCTACGACAGACCCAGGACCTGCTGGTCTTCAGAAGACTTCTCAAGACCTGGCTCTTCGATCAGTAGCAGCCTCCCCCCCAGCACTTTGAGACTCTCACGGGTATGTAGCGTGTAGTAAAGGAAGATGCACAGTCCAACTGTGTAAGATAAGATCCTTTATTGTAAGTTCCTTCCAAGTAAGGTAGATAGGTCAAGATAATAAGTATAGAAGTAAAACCCCACCAGGAGCCAGCTGTTAACAGTTCAGCCTGAGTTGACCAACTGCCACAGTCAGATAGAGAGAGACACTGTGAGCCAGAGAGTCACCCAGGCATTCTATGAGGTCACAAATGTCATAGTACAGTCTATCTAGTGAAGAACAGTAGAGAGGACATTTACTACACATCCTCTTCCCTTATGGAATAGGAACAGAACAGAGAACACAATAGGCAAAATACCTCAAATGCAACATCAGCAGAAAAGTACAAGATTGAGCCAAATGAGATGTTCAGAGATAACATTAGCATGAGGTATCATTAGCAGAAATGTGAACAAAGAAAACTAAATGTAATTCTATATGCCTCATCCCCCTCCCTTAACGAACAAAAGCAGCTAAGCTAAGTGGTCACACTCATAATCTCCCCACACATGGGTACACCACAGGGTAAACACCCTAGAACAAAAGTGAGTGTAGACGGAGACGCTAGAGAGAGACACAAAGGGGTAAAATTCACTCAAGAAAACCCTAAGAGAGCAAAACCCTTTCACAAAAATTCACCAAAGAAAAACAATCTTTGCAAAGAACTAGAGCTTCCCCTGATAAAGACGTGCTGACACTAAAGATATGATAAATTCACAGCACAAAGTCTTACCAACATGAAACCCTGGCCAGGAGTTACAAGAAGGTAGACTTAGACCAGAACATAGTGCACAAACAGTCTCCACCAAAAGCAGGGGACAGCGCAGAGTATGAAGAATGGACAACCCGCAAACACCAACCTCCCCTGGAAAGAGTACACCACAGGACAGAGGTCCTGGGAACAAAAATGGGGCATGGACTACCCGCAAATACCCAACCTCCCCTGAAAAGGGTACACCACAGGGTAAGGACAATAACCCTGGGAATAAAAATGGGGCGTGGACTACCCGCAAACACCAACCTCCCCAGAAAGGGGACACCGCAGGACAGTAATCCTGGGAACCAAAAATGGGGTAAGAACTACCCGCAAACACTCAACCTCCCCTGAGAAGGGTACACCGCAGGACAGTGGTCCTGGGAACAAAAATGGGGCATGGACTACCCGCAAATATCCAACCTCACCTGAAAAGGGTACACCACAGGCTAAGAACAATAACCCTGGGAATAAAAATGGGGCGTGGACTACCCGCAAACACCAACCTCCCCTGAAAGTGTACACCGCAGGACAGTAATCCTGGGAACCAAAAATGGGGAATGGACTACCCTCACACACCACTCCTTGACAAAGGAAACAAAAATGAGGACAGCTATGATGTAAGGGTACTGACCCTTAAAACACCACCTTGTCTGACGACAGATTCAGAGCACTAGGTCACTAACTACCCTCGCAAATGTCAACAAGAAAGTGCCCCCACACTTAACACACAAATGAAATGAATGTAGACATTGCAGTCAAATATTAATTGTAAGGCCCCACTCAAACTTTCTCCTCATATACACAAGGCTTAATGCTGCTGCCAGCTAACAACAAAGTATTGGAGATCTTTCCATGAGCAATCGCTGAACAACGTTTTTTTTTAATGAAGAGTCACAACGTTTAGAAGTTCATCCAGGATCTCACATCTGTTCTGTAGTCAAAAGTATGTTACCTCTTCATGACGTCCTCCTCTTTACCTACAACACCAGCCATTAAGACTTGGAGAGCCGAGTCTGTCCACATAGGAAGAAAACGTGTTGCTGTGATTGCCAAGATGAAGGAGCACGTCTGATAGTCTGATGCGTTGTCTGGGAAATAGTATGAATCAGAGCCAAATACAAAATGGCAGCACGCAAATTCGACGTTGTGCAGGAAGGCTCGCAGCAGAAGCGTGCGCCAAAGCGTCAAGCACAGTGAAGAACTCACAGGGAAGACAAACGTCACAGAAGAGAGTCTGCAGGCACCCTGAAACTGGTAATGCTGCGGGTGTGGAGTGAATGCACGCGATGTGGTGTCATGGGCTATTTGAAAGTGAGCTGCCAAACTGCCACAAAGGCGGGACAACATGTTGAACTGTAAAATTGGTAAAATTAATATGTCCCACCGTGGTTCTAACACGACTCTGATTTCAGTTTGATCCCACATGCTTGTCCGGACACCACTCGCAGCACACAGTCACTAAAAATAACTTGCCCAAAACAACGTATGAGCTCACCAACGGCGCCGCCTCTGTGAACACTCTCCTGAGTCTCCCACGACGCCTCCACAAACACTCTCTTGTGTCCCTTGCAACGCTGTGGATGCTCTCCAGAGGGGCTAAACTCCTTCTCCAGTATACGGGAAAACTTTGCCAGATACCGATTTAAGATCCATAACAGAGATAGTGGATGAAATCATTGACGCTTCCCTCACAGGACGAAGGCCATATGAAATAAACACACACCACAGGCCTCAGGGAAGTGTCGCTTGATAAACATTTCAAAGGCAGGAGTGGGGTGACAGCAGGCACTTTAAAAGCAGTCAGAAAGCAGTGAATAATCACTCATTACCAAGGTGTTTTCTGCGCAGACAGTTGAAAACATCCAGTAGGCAAACAGTCCACAAGACTCATTGGTGCACCAGAACACTTCACACGCAGGCTAACAACAGACATCAAAGTGTAACACACGCCCTGGGTGCAGGCTGTCCAGGTGGAACAGGACACTGGTGGGGTCAGCAGGGCGTTACTTTTAGTCTGAATTTGAAGTCTCTTTAAAATTCTTGATTTCTTAAGTTCCTTCCTTTTACTTGCTTAGTTCCTTAAGTAGTCTTTCTCCTTAGTTCAGGCGTAGGTTCATACTTTTGAGAATCGTCGCCAAACTGTAGTAAAGGAAGATGCACAGTCCAACTGTGTAAGATAAGATCCTTTTTTGTAAGTCCCTTCCAAGTAAGGTAGATAGGTCAAGATAATAAGTATAGAAGTAAAACCCCACCAGGAGCCAGCTGTTAACAGCTCAGCCTGAGTTGACCAACTGCCACAGTCAGGTAGAGAGAGACACTGTGATCCAGAGAGTCACCCAGGCATTCTATGATGTCACAAATGTCATAGTACAGTCTATCCAGTGAAGAACAGTGGAGAGGACATTTACTAAATAGCGCGCTTTAGAAATGCAGTGATTGATTCACATGGAGGACTCCACGATAAGGTAGTGAGGACCTTCAGATGTTGTGAACTTCTTTTAATCCCAAATGAGTTGACTTGAATCTGAGTATCACTTACCTAATAATTTGTTAAAATTATGCAGTATGCTTGAAGAGTTCTCTTTGTTGTTTGTTCTCAGGAATGCACAGAAATACTGTTGTGCAACACTGCTAATACTGGTCATTCAGTATATTCTGCAGATGGAAAAGTCCACTGTTAGTGCATTTACCATTATTAGGACTTGAACATTTTCAAACTAGTGCAATACAACAAAAACTGATTTTTCTAAACCATTAACAGATCAGTAATATGGGGTCTGTACTATTGTGAAAATGTGGGTGTACTTGTAAAGCACACTGCGACTCCATGGAGTATCCTGGCGCTGAAGACCGCTGGGGAACCCGTCCTGGTTTTCCCTGTGAGATGGTCCCTTTCTGGATATCTCCAAGGTGAAACCAGGCATCCCCGGCGTCTGTGGGGGGCCGTTGTAGAGATGAGGCAAGCTTAATGCCCAGAGTTGCCGAGTGTGTTCCCTGGTTAGAGTAGGCACCGAGGCGAGAATTATCGAGTCCGTTTTCACCCTGGTCCACGACCCTGCCGCGTCGGGAATTGAACCCTGGTCCCGGGCTGTTCTCTGCTTATGGGTCTGTCGCCTCTAACCAGTGAGCCACACCACTCCATAGCTCATTAAAAATTCAAAACTCAATTTGTGTTTTCAACCTAGCATACCATTCTCAATCTATGCCTCATTTGCTACCACTCTCTAGGCAACTGTAGCACCTCTATTAGGAGATATATAAAATGATCTTGTTGCCAGCCAAGTGGCAGCTTACCTTTCTCTCTGAATTTGTTTTAGGTTATGGTACACCAGTAGCAATTAAGTCAGCTGATAAGTTGAGAGAGGAAGGTTTACGCTACAGTTAGTGGGGCTCATACAAATTAGGAATAACACATTATAATATCTTTATTTTTGCTAATTCCTAGCACTTTCTCAATTTTGAAGTTGAGAATCTTATGATCAACCACATGTTCATACAATTTTATGTCTCACATAATGTTCTAATTTCTTTCATCCTACCATCCTAGTGTTCAGTTGAGCATCCCATCCATCCTGCTACCCAATTCAATACCAAGATAAATGTATCCTATTGCATGGTAGCTACTTGATTTGGTCGTCGTATCAGATGACATGCTGCTGTAGCTTTATGATGTCAGGGCACCACTGGAACAATTGTCATGGGTGAAGATGACACTCAGGAGCCTGAGATATCAGCAATTATGTACTAGGTTACTATCTGTAATTATGACTGCAAGGCAACTTGGAGGTGCAATGGGAAAGTACTCTGAACCATTCAAAGCATTGGTGCTATTTTGAAAGTGGGATGGAGTTACAAAATCACAGATTATCCTCAACAATAATCCATCTTGAGTATCAGAGTCCCACACACAAAGTGAAGGGGATGCTGGTAATTGATTTGGCCCTCATGTCAGATGACATGCTGCCGTTAGCTTTATGATGTCAGGGCGCCACTGGACAATTGTCCTTGGTGAAGTTGACACACAGAAGCCTGAGATATCAGCAATTATGCACCAGGTTACTATCTATAATTATGACTTCAAGGCAACTAGGAAGTGCAATGGGAAAATACTTTGTTCCATTTAAAGCATTGGGGCCATTTTAAAAGTGGGATGGAATTACAAAAACACAATTTATTTTCAACAACAATGCATCTTGAGTATAAGAGTCCCACACAGAGAGTGAAGGGGAAAAGGTTGACTGAACGTCCTTCAACTAAAAAGTAAGACTAATCACTCTAATGCAAGATGATACATTCCAGCTGCAAAGGCAGCAATTTGCTTGGATGGTATATTGCTAGCACTAGTATCTAAAGTAGGCTTTGTCAGCCTTGGAGGCAGTCAAAGTCATTCATTAACTCATCACCACCACAATGGAATCCATATTACTTCCATTTTCACAGAAATTATATTCACATGGAGGACTCCACTATATGGTATTGAGGACCTTCAGATGTTATGAACTTCTTTTAATTCCAAATGAATTGATTGAACCAGAGTATCACCTACCATATAAATTGGTAAAGTTATGCAGTATGCTTGAGAAATTCTTTTTTTTTTCTTTAGTCTCAGCAATGCAGTAAAAATACTGTTGTGCAACACTGCCACTACTGGTCACTCAGTATATTCTGAAGATGGAAATTATTAGGACTTGAACATTTTCAAACTAATGCAATACAACAAAATCTGATATTTATAAAGCGTTAACAGATCATTACTGCATGTCCACCAGTCAAATAATTTCATATTTCACTATACTAATTCACCACTAATCCTTCATGGGTTCTGGAGTAGCATGCTACTAGCCGAAAAAGCACTTCAACGCCCCATCAGGGGTAGCAAGTGCTATACAAATGCAAACCTTTTTACCTCTTCTACCCTTTCGCTATCCCTCTTAATCAAAATAACTGACTAACATATCCACCACTGAAATTACTTTCAGATTTCACTATAGTAATTCACCGCTAAGGCTATATGGGTTCCAGAGTAGTGTGCTACTCGCTGAAAAACGCTCTTCAACCCCGTTCAGGGGTAGCAAGCGCTGCTCCCTTCTCTATTCCACCACTATCCTTCTCAATCCAAATAACTGAATAACATAATTACCATGAAGCTACGAAAATTTACTCCAACTGACCTGACGATGGTCAATCAAATTGCACTTAAATGGGCAGACGTGAAGAACGAAGTGTAAGGGAAATTGTGTAACTTCACCAACAGGTGAGCAAGGAAGCAATTCCTTTTTGTTTAGTTACCCTCACACATCCTAGTGGTGTCATGCGTCATCATCGGGTCACCCCGACGCCTATAAGTCGGGGTGGGCTCAATTACAGTGTTGGGAGCTCTTTGTAGTTATAGAAGACATGGGGAACTATAAAGATAAAAAGCCTCCGACAGATCCCCGGTTTCCCTTTATTCTTGGGCCTGTCAGGGTTATTAAAAACTCTTACAAAACGGGTCAGAGTGGGAGTGTTATGGTCCTAAGACCCTAGTGCCAACATGTTTCAGTCCATATTTGACCATGAAGGTCCAGGACATTCTTCAGGGCAATAGTCAACCTCCCTGGGGTACAAATAAGGGGGGTCCCTATCCTGTCAGTGAATGAAAGGCAGAGTTGCAAGAAGACCACGTAGAGGTGGCTACAACCAGAGGTACGGACACCAACAGATGTACCCACGGCCGGGCCCATAAGGCCCAATACCATTCCAAGGTCCTCCCCAATTTCCTACTGGTCCATACTACCAACCTGACTACAACCAGCATTTTTTAGGACAGGGCGGAAGACGAGGAAAACGAGGAAGACGCAGGAACAAGAGAATTCATTGGGAAGAAGACGGGAATCTGACGAACACACGGAGCAACACCAGAGGCCAGCAACAACCAGGCACGCGCAACATGAGGGACTAGTGGTGAACATGACTGATGTCACACTCACTACAGATGAGCTTACGGTCCTGGAGAAAGAACTGGGCTTTGTCCCCACCACCTACCTAGACAAATTCCATCTATGCTGCGAATTGGGAGAGTTCTTCAGGAAAATTTGGTTAAAGCCTTTTTTCAGGGAGAAAGAGAGACCCATAGACGATGGCACCCATACAAACCTGAGACCAAAATCTACTTTTTCCCCCCCTCTAATATGATGCCCCCTGATGTCTTGTCCTTTGAGGAAGCAGTGATCAAAGAAGTTGAAGAGTTACAACCTAAAAAAGAAGGGTTCAACAACCTGAGTACCAAAGAACACATAGCCCTTCAATCTCTTAAATCTAGAACGGAAATAGTAATAAAGCCGGCGGACGAAGGAGGGGCCACGGTGATTCAGAGTACGAACGCATACAGGACTGCGTGTTTGAATCTACGCGCAGATACAAGGTATTACAAGAAGATCAACAACGATCAACAACGATCCGACACAACGTATAAAGACAACCATCTGTACACTCACAGCGGATGCCCTAGAGAGAGAATGGATCACCAAAAAGAAACACGATTTCTTGAACCAAGAAGATCCAGTACCCCACTACTCTATTCGATCCCCAAGATTCATAAAGGCAAAACTCCGCCTCCAGGTAGGCCCATTGTCTCCGGCATTGGATCACTCCTGGAGCCACTGTCAAAGTATGCAGACAGGTTCTTACGCCCCCTGGTGACACAAATTAAATTGTATGTACAAGACACCAAACACCTCTTCAACCTTTTAATGGATGTAGAATACAACCCTGAAGAGAACATCCTGGTCTGTCTTGACATGTAGGCACTGTACACTAATATACCGCAAGAAGAGAACATCAGAGTAGTGGAAGAAATGTAAAACTAGATGAGTGGATGTGGGCAACTCCAATAGAGTGGATCATCACTCTCATACACCTGGCACTCACAGAAAACTTTTTGTAAGTTTGAAAATCAACTGTACCTCCAAGTGCATGGTGCTTCAATGGGCAGCATATTCGCCCCAAGCTTAGCCTGTGTGTATGTGAGCTATTTTGAAGACCAGCACATCTGGACTCGGAACCCATACACAACGAATATCTGCAAATGGTTTAGGTACATTGACAATATCCTTATGATGTGGAAAGGAGATATGGAGAGTCTTAATGAATTTAAGAACTGGGTTGATAATCTGAATCCCCACCTTCATTTCACCATGACCACGCACAAAATGCAAATCTCGTTCCAAGATGTCACTTTCACAGCTGCAGGGGGTACATTAGTCAGCTCCCTTTACATGAAACCTACCGACGAAAACAGCTTGTTAAGGTTCGACAGTGTACACCCACGCTCCCTCAGAGAAAATCTGCCCGTAGGCCAGTTTTTAAGGGTGTGCAGGAATTGCTCTGATCTTCAAACCTACAAGAAGGAGGCAGCGACCCTCATAACTAAATTACAATATAAGGAAATATCCTAATAAGATCATAGAGAAAGCAAACAAAAGAGTGCGCAATACACCAAGAGAGGCCCTTTTGGAGACACATGTGAAAACACAGCCAGACCAACGTATAAGTGTCACCACATACAACTCATCGTCTAATGTCATGTCATGAAAAAATAATCAACAGAAAATGGCCCATCCTGACGTCCAGCAAACAAACTTATGAGAAATCTATGTTCCCATTTAAGAGAAACACAAGCTTAAGGGACTCATTGGTACATACTGATACACTAACGCCCACGACCACGAGTCAATTAACACTTTGGAACACTCCATCAATGTGGGACGTGTCTTGCATACCCATTTACAGAGCACACAAAAAACCTGGATCTAGGGTTAAATTCACCCTGGGAACAGAGATCACATACCAACTGCAATTCTGAGGCAGTGGTATACCTAATCAAGTGTCCATGTGATTCGACATATTTCGGAAGGACCAGCCGCAAAGTTAAGATTCGCATTAGCGAACACAGAAGCTCAATACGTTGTGCTATATCAGCGACTAAACTCACTGCACATTACAAGGAAAAGGGGCACAAAGACACAGAGATCAAATGGACCATCATAGAGAAGGTCAAAGGCACTGGAAATTTGCAGCGCAGACTCCTTGAGCGAGAACAAGGGTGGGTGTACCGTTTAAAGACTCATGAAGTGGGTCTGAATGATTGTTTTCCTTGGAGTCAATTAAATAGATGAACATTCCCCACCAGCGAGAATCCTTTCCAGTTGAGACATGTACTGACCATCATATAACCACGGTCATCCCCCAAGGGTCAAGTACTCACGCCCAAATATCATCCCAAGATAGGAGTGTAGTAACCATATACACCTTTACACACAAAAACCACCAATAAATAATGATGCCGCCTGTTTTGCAAAAGGGAGCATATTTAGGGTTGTTCCACCAATATAGTGAGGTTTAATACCACAACTCTCCACATACACATCAGAACAGTGCCAAACCATTTTCTAAGCACCAGTATGAAATATGAAGTTGCAGATGTGAATTGAGACTTAGATCCTTCTCTTTAATTACGAAGATAAAACGTGTGTCCGTGCCATGGTGTTTACTGACACTGTGCTCTATACAAAACCGACTGTATTTGCGAGGCCCGTCTTTTGCTACATTTCCCAAGATCCTTGTAACCACGTATGCAACGTCACGCACACGCAATGACGTCACGCACTGGGCGGTTGCTGCTTTATACTAGACAGACTGTAGTTGCGAGGCCCGCCCTTGACTACATTTCCCAAGATCCTTGTAACCACGTACGCAACGTCACGCACACGCGATGATGTCACACGGTATCGGCAATCAACGCCGTCTCCCGCGCTACATGGACACACAACTATGCCGTTCCCCGATAACAACTCACACAAGCCAGGAACCGGGACCAAGCAGATTAGAAGACGGGGCAGGACTCTTGATGAAGTAAGTGATCGTGAATGCGGAGGGAAGCAGGATCACAAGGGTCCCCTCTCTCCTTGCACCGCAGAGTGAGATTCCCCGCTCCAAGCGCTTTTCTGTTACATTAGACCCTGACACTGCCAATTTTCTCCCACTTGTGGCACACCACAGGTTTGACTACAGAGCTACCCCTAGAAGGCCACACGGTCCCTTGAGAAACGGAGACTCTCCAAAATTTGGGTAAGACTGTTTGCATGTTTGTGTGTGTGTATATTTCTGAGATAATGAGCAGTATGGCTATTGCAACTTAACAAAAGGTTTTTAACTATGGACACAGCACAAGTGATATGTGAGACTTGAATATTGTGATTGATACCTTGATAACACGCACAGTCTGGCATGCAGGTAATGTCAGTATGCGAGTATGCGAGCAACTTCGCCACCACACTATGGGGCCGATTAGGATGGAGGATTTTCCGCCTCCTCCGGGCCGGCGGAAGCCACCTCCGGCCCGGAGGAGGCGGAAAATCCTCTGCGGAGTCACCAAAGACCCACCGCCGCATTACGATGGCTGGTGGGTCTTGGTTTCTGTCCGCTGCTTTTCTGCCGCGGTCGGATTACAACCGCGGCGGAAAAGCTCTCATTTGGCTGGCAGTGTCTATCAGCCACCGCCAGCCAAATTAGGATGCATTTGTAAACATGCTTTTCCGCGGTGGTTTTTCCGCCGTGGAAAAGCATGTGTACTTTTGATTTTGGGGGCCCGTTGCGGGCCCCCAGGGTGTAGGCGGGTGGGGGGTGCACATGGGGGGTACCTATGGTACCCCCCAGTATTTACATGCACAAAGCGGCAGGCACCGCGCAGTGCCTGCCGCTTTGTGCATGTAAATGTTAAACATGCACTTTTAACATTGCGGCGGAGGGACCGCCGCAGCCCATGCGGACGGTCCCTCCACCTCTGGGATGGCAGACGGACGCAAGTCCGTCCGCCATCCTAATCGGCCCGTTTATTCTGTCACTTAGCAATGTCATGTACAGATTTTGATGCGAGTGGCACAAGATTGGAAGAGATTGAACACTACTAAGTTGCACAGCCCTTGGGCACTGGTGGGCTTGTTCTCTTTCAATTAGCATGTATTTGGGAAACACGAACGTGGAAATACCCCTTTTACACTCAAACAATGCTGTATGTTTCTTCCCTCTTCTTTGTTTGATATCTTAAAGATGGAGACCCACACGTGACAGATAACTTATTTGTCACACACACAAGGAGCAGCTACTCTGCCCTTCATTCACTGACAGGTTAGGGACCCCCCTTATTTGTACCCCAGGGAGGACGACTATTGCCCTGAAGAAAGTCCTGGACCTTCATGGCCACATATGGACTGAAATTTGTTGGCACTAGGGTCTTAGGACCATAACACTCCTACTCTGACCAGTTTTTTAAGAGTTTTTAATAACCCTGACAGACCCAAGAATAAAGTGAAACCGGGGATCTGTCGGAGGTTTTTTATCTTTATAGTCCCCCTGGACTTCTATAACTACAAAAAGCTCCCAACACTGTGGTTGAGCCCACCCCGACTTATAGGCGTCGAGGTGACCCGATGATGAAGCATGACACCACTAGGGTGTGTGAGGGTAACTAAACAAAAAGGAATTGCTTCCTTGCTCACCTGTTGGTGAAATTACACAATTTCCCTTACACTTCATTCTTCATGTCCGCCCATTTAAGCAATTTGATTGACCATCGTCAGGTCAGTTGGAGTAGATTTTCGTGGCTTTATGACTTTATGTGGGAGGTTTCACTCCGACCCAGTATCCTCTCTGCCCTCCAGGCATTGAAAAAGTTTTTCATGAGCCTTCATGTGTATACATAAAATATCCACAACTCAAATTACTTTCCTATTTTCAGTCTACTAATTCACCACTAATCCTTTCAGGGTTCTGAAGTAGTGTGCTACTCGCTGAAAAAGCACTTTGACGCCTCGTCAGGGGTAGTAAGCTCTGCATAAATGCAATCACACTACAATACTATGGGGTCTGTACTTTTGTGAAAATCCACAGCTCATTAAAAATTCAAGTCTCTATTTCTGTTTTCAACCTTGCATATTGTTCTCAATCCCATGCCTCATTTGCTACCACTCTCTAAAGAACTGTAGCAACCATATCAGGAGATATAGAAAAAGATCTTATTTCCAGTCAAGTGACAACAAAACGGTTACCACTGCATTTGTTTTTAGTGTATGTAACACCAGTAGCAATTAATTCAGCTGATACATTGAGAGGGGAAGGTTTATGCTACAGTTAGTGGGAATAATAAAAATAATGAATAACACATTTTATCATCTTTTTTGACAATTCTTAGCTCTTAAGCAACAAAGAAGTTGAGAATATTATGATCAACCACACGTTCATAAAAAAATGTAAGTCTCAAATAATGCCCTAATTTCTTTGATCTTACAATCCTAGTGTTCAGCTGGACACCCTATCTACCCTGCTACCCAATTCAATAGAAAGATAACTCTATCCTATTGCTTGCAAGGCAATTGATTGGGCCCCATGTCAGATGACATTCTATTGTAGATTTATGATATCAGGGCACCACTGGAACAATTGTCCTGCGTGAAGATGGAACACAGGAGGATGATGTATCAGCCATTATGCACTAGTGTACTATCTGTAATTATGACTACAAGGCAAGTAGGAGGTGGAATAGTAAACTACTCAGAACCATTCAAAGCATTGAAGCGTATTTGAAAGTGGGATGGAGTTAAAAAAAACACTTTATCCTACACAACAATGTATCTTGACTAACATAGTCCCACATACAGAGTGCAGGGGAACAGGTTTAATGAGCTTCCTTCGTGAGAAAGTAAGACCACCCTGCATTCCACTAAGTCTCCAGATAACAAATGGTACCTCACTTGTGTGGGTGTGCCAAGTACCTGTGACAAGCAAGGGCCAAAAACTTATAGTGGAGACATCAAAGTTATTGATCACAAAACGACCTAGTTTTGCAAGGTGGCACAAACGTTGTTGGTCACGGGTTTGGCGGCCATCTAGAGAAACCTACCAAACCGATATATTTATAAAAACTAGATACTCTGGAGAGTCCAAAGAGGTGTGGCTTACGTGGATCCCCCAATGTTTTCGTACCCAGAATCCCCTGCAACCTCAAATTTAGATAAAAGAAAAATAAAATGTTCCTTACATTTCTAAATGGGATCACTGCACCGGTACAAATATCCTATGAACCAGAGTTCCCCTCGTTCTCACGATAAAAATGATACCTCACTTGTGTGGGTGTCTGTTAGACCTGGCATCCTTGGCGTGATTTCCCTCTATTTTTTTGCCTCTGCCTCCTGTATTTTTGATGCTGTGCTGGATTTCGTTTTTGCTGGTTTAGATGCTTTGGGCACTTTGCCACTGCTGATCAGTGTCAAAGTGCAAGTGCTCCCTGTGTAAATTGTGATTGTAATTGGTTATCCATGATTGGCATATTTGTATCACCAAGAAGTCCCTAGTAAAGCACACTGAGTGTGCCAGGGCTGGTGATACAAATGCTACTAGTGGGCCTGCAGCACTGATTGTGCCACCCACACGAGTAGCCCTAAAATGGTGTCTCAGGCCTGCCACCGCAGTGCCTGTGTGCAGTCTGTGAACTGCCATGTCCTCCTGGTCAGTGTCCCCACTGACCAGGCCTAACCCTTCCCTTTTTGTGCACATTAGTCACCCCTATGGAAGGCAAAGGTACCCCCCTGGGCAAGGTGCAGTGTATTTGAAAGGTAGGGCGTGTACTAGTGCAGGTGACATGCTCTGGTAGTGAATGGCAGCCATTTTCGTTTTTCACCACTATTGTAAGGCTACCTTGCCCATAGGCTGTCATGGGAAATACTGGCTACAGTGGCTACCAGCATATCTTCCCATAGGAGCAAGGTAGGACATAAAAGTCTGGTATAAGAATTTAATAACACATCTTTTAGGAAGGGTGGTTTTTAAATCCTGTGTTTGAGAACAGCACTTTTAGAAAGTTGCTGTTCTCTTGTCTGACCTTTCTGTGTGCCTTGGCCTGTTTGTAAATTGACTGTCTGGTTTGAGAGTGACAGGGGCTGGGGAGCCCCCAGGAGGCTGGCTGAGTCAACCCTAGGCTGAATGACTGCATCTGCATCTTGAGTGGTGGAAGGGGATAGCACCTGGGCCTGAATAGGGCTGTGCCTGCCTTCCACAATACTGGCTCCACCTCCTGCTGGGCGGCTGACGACCCTGCCCCTCACTCTGAAAGGAAAGGAGAAGCCAGGAAAACAAAGTGCTCAAGGAACACCTAGAACTGGTTCAGACCGGGCTCAGAGCCCTCCTGCACAAAGAGAACAAATACTTTTAGGGGTATAAGTACAGGACCCCTGCCTACAGAAAATTAGATCATCCTGGAATCAAGAAGGAACCTCTGCCAATGAGAAAGCTGAAACTGAAGAAGGAAGACTGTCCTGCTGTTGCTCTGCTGGACTGACCTGCTGTTGCTTTGCTACCAAGGAGAGGGGAAGGACTTTGCTTTGTGCTGTGTCCCCTTGCTTGAAGGAATCTCCAAGGGCCTGAGAAGAGCTGGCTCCCTGTTATGAAGTCACAGGAACAAAAGGACGTCACCCCCTGCTTCCCTGAACTCTACTGAGAGAGTTCTGTCCTTCCTGGAGTGCTTGGCCCATGTGTGGTGCTTCTGGAAGTTGTACCTGAGTTGGGAAGCTGAAAACCAAGATTTGACAGACTTTGCTACTGAAAATGTATCGCAATCCCAGCCGAGCGAGAAAATTCCCGCCGCTACGAAGACCGAGATCGTCACAGCGCCTGTCGCCGGTCTTCGTTAGCGGGAAGATTTCCGTTGCTGCGAACATCGTCGCAGAGCCTGTCCCCACTGGGTGAGATCACCGCATCATGTCGCTGCAAGAATAGTCGCAGAGCCTTTGGGGAGCTGCAAGAGGAAGATCGCCGCTGGACCGCGCATTGTCGCCCCGGAGATCGTCGCAGCCCCCCCGAGATCATCGCACCGTGCCTTTGCGAGAGAAAACTTCCTACGCAACCTACGGACCGGAATCCATACAAGTCATCGCCTTCCTCCCCATACAGACCGGATTTGTCGCAACACATCCGCTGCTGCAGTGGGGCTGTTGCTAACGCCTTCCCAGGGTCTCAGGAGTAACGCATCGCTTGTTTTCTACCGCTACAGCTTCTGTGCTTGGAACTTTTTATCGCAAACAAAGGTACTGTGGCTAAAATGTGACGTAACTGGGGATTATTTTATTGCTAACCTTAAGAACACTTTTGCAACCATATTCTTGAACTGTGCATGTTGGATTTTTGTTGTTTTGGTCTTGTGTAGTTTAGATTAAATACCTTTATTTTTCTAAACTGTTGTGGAGTCAGTTTGTGGTGTTTTCACTGTGTTACTGTGAGTTTTGGTACAAATACTTTACACATTGCCTTTGATAAGCCTTGACTGCTCGTGCAAAGCTACCAAGGGGGTGAGCAGGGGTTATCTCAGAGTTTCGCATTCATTAACGCTCATCAGCAGGGATTAGGCGTGTGCACGGGGTTGCTGAGTGGGCTGCCGAAAATATTCGTAGGTCCAGATACATCTTAAGGCGCGCAGGTGCGTTATCTCGAGGTCATCACCGGCTCAAGGGAGCCTGTATAAATAGTATGTCCGAATTAGGTCGCACACTGCTCGTCCCATCAGTGTGTGACCCCGGAGCATGATGGTCGATGTAGTCGGTATCAGCAGGTGCGCTTCTACCCGAGTGTTGACTCTTGAGGGCGTTCACTGGTGTGCTTGCCATCCCTGGACACGTGTTTCGCGTTCATTAACGCTCATCAGCAGGGATTAGGAGTGTGCACGGGGTTGCTGAGTGGGCTGCCGAAAATATTCGTAGGTCCAGATACCTCTTAAGGCGCGCAGGTGCGTTATCTCGAGGTCATCACCTCCACCGGCTCAAGGGAGCCTGTATAAATAGTATGTCCGAATGAGGTCGCACACTGCTCGTCCCATCAGCGTGTGACCCCGGAGCATGATGGTCGATGTAGTCGGTATCAGCGGGTGCGCTTCTACCCGAGTGTTGAGTCTTGAGGGTTTTCACTGGTGTGCTTGCCATCCCTGGACACGTGTTTTGCGTTCATTAACGCTCATCAGCAGGGATTAGGCGTGTGCCCGGGGTTGCTGAGTGGGCTGCCGAAAATATTCGTAGGTCCAGATATCTCTTAAGGCGCGCAGGTGCGTTATCTCTAGGTCGTCACCTCCACCGGCTCAAGGGAGCCTGTATAAATAGTATGTCCGAATGAGGTCGCACACTGCTCGTCCCATCAGCGTGTGACCCCGGAGCATGATGGTCGATGTAGTCGGTATCAGCGGGTGCGCTTCTACCCGAGTGTTGAGTCTTGAGGGTGTTCACTGGTGTGCTTCCCATCCCTGGACACGTGTTTTGCGTTCATTAACGCTCATCAGCAGGGATTAGGCGTGTGCACGTGGTTGCTGAGTGGGCTGCCGAAAATATTCGTAGGTCCAGATACCTCTTAAGGCGCGCAGGTGCGTTATCTCGAGGTCGTCACCTCCACCGGTTCAAGGGAGCCTGTATAAATAGTATGTCCGAATGAGGTCGCACACTGCTCGTCCCATCAGCGTGTGACCCCAGAGCATAATGGTCGATGTAGTCAGTATCAGCGGGTGCGCTTCTACCCGAGTGTTGAGTCTTGAGGGTGTTCACTGGTGTGCTTGCCATCCCTGGACACGTGTTTCGCGTTCATTAACGCTCATCAGCAGGGATTAGGCGTGTGCACGGGGTTGCTGAGTGGGCTGCCGAAAATATTCGTAGGTCCAGATACCTCTTAAGGCGCGAAGGTGCGTTATCTCGAGGTCGTCACCTCCACCGGCTCAAGGGAGCCTGTATAAATAGTATGTCCGAATGAGGTCGCACACTGCTCGTCCCATCAGCGTGTGACCCCGGAGCATGATGGTCGATGTAGTCGGTATCAGCGGGTGCGCTTCTACCCGAGTGTTGAGTCTTGAGGGTGTTCACTGGTGTGCTTGCCATCCCTGGAGACGTGTTTCGCGTTCATTAACGCTCATCAGCAGGGATTAGGCGTGTGCACGGGGTTGCTGAGTGGGCTGCCGAAAATATTCATAGGTCCAGATACCTCTTAAGGCGCGCAGGTGTGTTATCTCGAGGTCATCTCCTCCACCGGCTCAAGGGAGCCTGTATATATAGTATGTCCGAATGAGGTCGCACACTGCTCGTCCCATCAGCGTGTGACCCCGGAGCATGATGGTCGATGTAGTCGGTATCAGCGGGTGCGCTTCTACCCGAGTGTTGAGTCTTGAGGGTGTTCACTGGTGTGCTTGCCATCCCTGGACACGTGTTTCGCATTCATTACCGCTCAACAGCAGGGATTAGGCGTGTGCACAGGGTTGCTGAGTGGGCTGCCGAAAATATTCTGTTATATTCTGGTCATCTCTTTCCCTGCTGCTCAGCCTGTGTGTGTGATGTCATTAGAATGTTCGTGTATGCATGGTTTGAATGTGTGGTCAGTTTGTATGAGTGGGGCTGAGCAGCTGGATGCTGCTCCCGGTGGGGCCTTCCTATTTACCAATTTTTAACTAATAAACATCTACTTAAGAACATCTACGGCTACTGGATCTACTTACATTACAAAGTACCTTTTATCATTGTAACAATGGCGACGAGGGAGAAGGAACTACGTGTGCAGGAACTACATTTGGAACATGGAACTACAAAGATGAGAAGTAAAGCTTTTAAAAGAAGACTAGCAACGCTTTTGATGCCCCACCGGTATCATATCACATCTGACAGCCTACTGAAAACATCCATAAAGGTATGTTTCAAGCGTTGGACTTTGAGTGGCTTATTGAGTTTTAAAAAAAGCAGATTTATTAACGAGGCCATCGAAATTTCAAAGTTAAGACTGAACGTCAGAGTGAAGCAGTGGAAACCTTTAATGCCTTTTGTGCTACGATGTTCAAGTCCCAACTTAAAATTACTATTTATATTATCAGAGGCAAAGATCAGAACCCATATTAAATTAAGAAAAGATGAACCTTTCAGCAGCTTATATGAGGCGGCAAACATTGCATATGTTAATTGCTGTTATCGGGGGGTTAACATCGAGCCCCGGAGTATTAATTACTGGCTTAGTGAAAATTTTGACCCTGCACTCTGTTACCATATATAAAATACTGTATTTTACTCACCGTATTTCCAACGGTCATTCTCATCAGCTGAAGATCTGTTTCTTGGCCGGCTGGATGCTAAATGATGACGCAACAGAATACTGCCACAGTATTGGTGATTCTGTAGAACGTGCCGTCATCTATGAACGTGCATCAGCGTCATGAAGGGTCAAGTTCACGCAGTGTTTATGCGCACGTACGTGCATCATTGGCAACAACTGTCATGGCAAGGTCAAGGAGCGTCGAGATTACGAATGACTGACTGCCTAAATTCTTTCATTATGCTCCTGTCTCCTCAATAACATTGAGCGCATTTTCAAAGTGTTCTTCATGAGAAAGGTACTGTTAATAGACATTTTGACTGAAATTGATTTTGAAACTGCCACAGATTGCTCACCGGAGCTATTTTCTTTGGAAATTTCCAACATTATGTACTGCATACATTAATTCTGTTCCATCTGCGCCATCTAGTGTCCATTTTTCATTATGGCACGACTACAAGAAAATATTATCCAGTCGATTTAGACACTTTGGATTCAATTCTGTGAATGTCATTTACCTGCCTTGCTGAAGAAGTGGAACTGTATAACATGACAACGGTGACTACTTTTATTGTTTTAGTTTCTTGTTTTGAATTATTTGCTAATCACATATGTACTTGTGATTATATATTTACGCTAGTTTACATGTTATGTTCAGAGAGTCTGATTTGATTTACTGTTACTATATGAACTTTTTATATGCTGAGACCTTTGTTAATGTGCTCCTTTACTGTCAATTTAATTGGTTAATTTACGCTTACTGAATTTAGCCACTTATGTATTGAATTTTTAGTGGTCTTGTTTTACTATGCAAAGTCGTGAAAGTGCTAAATTTTTATTTTATGGAAATGAACCACATTTGTGCTCAATTTATTTGAGGAGTTCATTCTTTGTAGTATTGGCTTTAATTGGTTAAGCCATAGGAGTGCGTTATTTGAGTTGGGATGCTCAATTTTAATTAATTCTAGTGATTCTTACTAGGAGCGTTTGGAACTACTATTGGTAGATGTTGACATTTATTTTGGTGTATGTTTTTGATTAACCACTTTTTCTTAGTGCTCTATTCTAATAGAGGAGTTCACAAAACTTTTTACTGTGAGGAGTTGTGTAGGTGCTACATTTTCTTCTATTGCATTGAACCACTTTTAGTGCTCAAAATATTTTGAGGTGTTCAATCCTAGTGTGAATTTTCTGAAGATTAGTTTTTCAAGTTTGGATTTTTAGTATGTATCTTTTGCAGAGCCACATAGGTGCTCATTGATTGAGGTGGTCCATCTATTTCAGGTTAAATTATATGGGGCTGCAGAGTCCTCAGTTCTGTTCATTCATGATTTATATTGTTGAACCACACAAGTGCTCTATTCAGTTACAGGTGTTCAGTTTTACAGAAAGCCGCTGAGGAGTCATGTACCTCGTGCGAAATGTTATAATTTTACATTAACTTGGGGTGTCATGTACCTCATGCACTAGGAGTTATGCGCCTTGTGCTGTGTGTTTAATTGTAAGTATGTTTCGGGTAGCGTGTGGGTACTTCTGCGTCCTATTTTGTTATTCTATTGGGACGCCGTTTTATCTAGTTTGGTTCCCTGTCTATTGCTTTTTGTGACAGTCTGGCCAACTGGCATGATCTGTGATATTTAGGGTTTTAGTTTGTGATGGGAGATGATAGTTATGTGAGGTCTAAAATGTCAGATTGTATTGTTATGAGATATCTTTTGCATTCGTTTTAAGCGAAGTGATATTATGCCTCTTTTCATGTTTTGTACAAGTATTCCCATATTATGACTGCTTACTTGAAATCCTGACCTTATCATCGTCAGGGCATACTGTATTTATTTTCTCTTGCTTTCTTTTGTATTCATTGTTTTAAAAGAGGGAGATGTGTTATATTCTGGTGATCTCTTTCCCTGCTGCTCAGCCTGTGTGTGTGATGTCATTAGAAGGTTCGTGTATGCATGGTTTGAATGTGTGGTCAGTTTGTATGAGTGGGGCTGAGCAGCTGGATGCTGCTCCCGGTGGGGCCTTCCTATTTACCAATTTTTAACTAATAAACATCTACTTAAGAACATCTACGGCTACTGGATCTACTTACATTACAAAGTACCTTTTATCATTGTAACATATTTGTAGGTCCAGATACCTCTTAAGGCGTGCAGGTGCGTTATCTCGAGGTCGTCACCTCCACCGGCTCAAGGGAGCCTGTATAAATAGTATGTCCGAATGAGGTTGTACACTGCTCGTCCCATCAGCATGTGACCCCGGAGCATGATGGTCGATGTAGTCGGTATCAGCGGGTGCGCTTCTACCCGAGTGTTGAGTCTTGAGGGTGTTCACTGGTGTGCTTGCCATCCCTGGACACGTGTTTCGCGTTCGTTAACGCTCATCAGCAGGGATTAGGCGGGTGCACAGGGTTGCTGAGTGGGCTGCCGAAACTATTCGTAGGTCCAGATACCTCTTAAGGTGCGCAGGTGCGTTATCTCGAGGTCGTCACCTCCACCGGCTCAAGGGAGCCTGTATAAATAGTATGTCCGAATGAGGTTGCACACTGCTTGTCCCATCAGCATGTGACCCCGGAGCATGATGGTCGATGTAGTCGGTATCAGCTGGTGCGCTTCTACCCGAGTGTTGAGTCTTGAGGGTGTTCACTGGTGTGCTTGCCATCCCTGGACACGTGTTTCGCGTATATTAACGGTCATCAGCAGGGATTAGGTGTGTGCACGGGGTTGCTGAGTGGGCTGCCGAAAATATTCGTAGGTCCAGATACCTCTTAAGGCGTGCAGGTGCGTTACCTCGAGGTCTTCACCTCCACCGGCTCAAGGGAGCCTGTATAAATAGTATGTCCGAATGAGGTCGCACACTGCTCGTCCCATCAGCGTGTGACCCCGGAGCATGATGGTCGATGTAGTCGGTATCAGCGGGTGCGCTTCTACCTGAGTGTTGAGTCTTGAGGGTGTTCACTGGTGTGCTTGCCATCCCTGGACACGTGTTTCGCGTTCATTACCGCTCATTAGCAGGGATTAGGCGTGTGCACGGGGTTGCTGAGTGGGCTGCCGAAAATATTCGTAGGTCCAGATACCTCTTAAGGCGCGCAGGTGCGTTATCTCGAGGCAGTCACCTCCACAGCTCAAGGGAGCCTGTATAAATAGTATGTCCTTATTGAGGTCGCACACTGCTCGTCCCATCAGCGTGTGACCCCGGAGCATGATGGTCGATGTAGTCAGTATCAGCGGGTGCACTTCTACCCGAGTGTTGAGTCTTGAGGGTGTTCACTGGTGTGCTTGCCATCCATGGACACGTGTTTCGTGTTCATTAACGCTCATCAGCAGGGATTAGGCGTGTGCACGGGGTTGCTGAGTGGGCTGCCGAAAATGTTCGTAGGTCCAGATACCTCTTAAGGCGCGCAGGTGCGTTATCTCGAGGTCGTCACCTCCACCTCTACTGATGAGGGAAGTTATCCCGAAACCCGAGCCATGTCTCGGGCGATATCCAAAAACCCGGGACATGTATCGGGTCTAGAGATCATCAGTCCAACAAATACCTACTTGCACCCACATGGGCGAACCACTCAAGAACTTCATGTACCAGAGTCCCTAGGGGCTATCCGGAGGAGGGCCTAGCGGTGTGCGGTCCATTGCGATGGTTTCTACAAATTGGCTCCCTTGAGCTTTGAGCCGACGGGCTCCTGGACGACGCACCTGTGTGCCGGTTCGTGCATCGAGGCCATTGACGGTTGTTGGGCGGCCTTCTCTTCCACCCCTAACTATTTTCTCTACTGATGAGGGAAGTTATCCCGAAACCCGAGCCATGTCTCGGGCGATATCCAAAAACCCGGGACATGTATCGGGTCTAGAGATCATCAGTCCAACAAGTACCTACTTGCACCCACATGAGTGAACCACTCAAGAACTCCATGTACCAGAGTCCCTAGGGGCGATCCGGAGGAGGGGCTAGCGGTGTGCGGTCCATTGCGATGGTTTCAACAAATTGGCTCCCTTGAGCTTTGAGCCGACGGGCTCCTGGACGACGCACCTTCGTGCCGGTTCGGGCATCGAGGCCATTAACGGTTGTTTGGCGGCTTTCTCTTCCACCCCTAGCTATTTTCTCTACTGATGAGGGAAGTTATCCCGAAACCCGAGCCATGTCTTGGGCAATATCCAAAAACCCGGGACATGTATCGGGTCTAGAGATCATCAGTCCAACAAGTACCTACTTGCACCCACATGGGCGAACCACTCAAGAACTTCATGTACCAGAGTCCCTAGGGGCGATCCGGAGGAGGGCCTAGCGGTGTGCGGTCCATTGCGATGGTTTCTACAAATTGGCTCCCATGAGCTTTGAGCCGACGGGCTCCTGGACGACGCACCTGTGTGCCCGTTCGGGCATCGAGGCCATTGACGATTGTTGGGCGGCCTTCTCTTCCACCCCTAACTATTTTCTCTACTGATGAGGGAAGTTATCCCGAAACCCGAGCCATGTCTTGGGCGATATCCAAAAACCCGGGATATGTATCGGGTCTAGAGATCATCAGTCCAACAAGTACCTACTTGCACCCACAGGGGTGAACCACTCAAGAACTCCATGTACCAGAGTCCCTAGGGGCGATCCGGAGGAGGGGCTAGCGGTGTGCGGTCCATTGCGATGGTTTCTACAAATTGGCTCCCTTGAGCTTTGAGCCGACGGGCTGCTGGACGACGCACCTGCGTGCCGGTACGGGCATCGAGGCCATTGACGGTTGTTTGGTGGCCTTCTCTTCCACCCCTAACTATTTTCTCTACTGATGAGGGAAGTTATCCCGAAACCCGAGCCATGTCTCGGGCGATATCCAAAAACCCGGGACATGTATCGGGTCTAGAGATCATCAGTCCAACAAGTACCTACTTGCACCCGCATGGGTGAACCACTCAAGAACTCCATGTACCAGAGTCCCTAGGGGCGATCCGGAGGAGGGGCTAGCGGTGTGCGGTCCGTTGCGATGGTTTCTGCAAATTGGCTTCCTTGAGCTTTGAGCCGACGGGCTCCTGGACGACGCACCTGCGTGCCGGTTCGGGCATCGAGGCCATTAACGGTTGTTTGGCGGCTTTCTCTTCCACCCCTAACTATTTTCTCTACTGATGAGGGAAGTTATCCCGAAACCCGAGCCATGTCTCGGGCGATATCCAAAAACCCAGGACATGTATCGGGTCTAGAGATCATCAGTCCAACAAGTACCTACTTGCACCCACATGGGTGAACCACTCAAGAACTCCATGTACCAGAGTCCCTAGGGGCGATCCGGAGGAGGGGCTAGCGGTGTGCGGTCCATTGCGATGGTTTCTACAAATTGGCTCCCTTGAGCATTGAGCCGATGGGCTCCTGGATGACGCATCTGCGTGCCAGTTTGGGCATCGGGGCCATTGACGGTTGTTTGGCGGCCTTCTCTTCCACCCCTAACTATTTTCCCTACTGATGAGGGAAGTCATCCCGAAACCTGAGCCATATCTCGGGCGATATCCAAAAACCCGGGACATGTATCGGGTCTAGAGATCATCAGTCCAACAAGTACCTACTTGCACCTACATGGGTGAACCACTCAAGAACTCCATGTACCGGAGTCCCTAGGGGCGATCCGGAGGAGGGGCTAGTGGTGTGCGGTCTATTGCGATGGTTTCTACAAATTGGCTCCCTTGAGCTTTGAGCCGACGGGCTCCTGGACGACGCACCTGCGTGCCGGTTCGGGCATCGAGGCCATTGACAGCTGTTTGGCGGCCTTCTCTTCCACCCCTAACTATTTTCTCTACTGATGAGGGAAGTTATCCCGAAACCCGAGCCATGTCTCGGGCGATATCCAAAAACCCGGGACATGTATCGGGTCTAGAGATCATCAGTCCAACAAGTACCTACTTGCACCCACATGAGTGAACCACTCAAGAACTCCATGTACCAGAGTCCCTAGGGGCGATCCGGAGGAGGGGCTAGCGGTGTGCGGTCCATTGCGATGGTTTCAACAAATTGGCTCCCTTGAGCTTTGAGCCGACGGGCTCCTGGACGACGCACCTGCGTGCCGGTTCGGGCATCGAGGCCATTAACGGTTGTTTGGCGGCTTTCTCTTCCACCCCTAGCTATTTTCTCTACTGATGAGGGAAGTTATCCTGAAACCCGAGCCATGTCTCGGGCAATATCCAAAAACCCGGGACATGTATCGGGTCTAGAGATCATCAGTCCAACAAGTACCTACTTGCACCCACATGGGCGAACCACTCAAGAACTTCATGTACCAGAGTCCCTAGGGGCGATCCGGAGGAGGGCCTAGCGGTGTGCGGTCCATTGCGATGGTTTCTACAAATTGGCTCCCATGAGCTTTGAGCCGACGGGCTCCTGGACGACGCACCTGTGTGCCCGTTCGGGCATCGAGGCCATTGACGATTGTTGGGCGGCCTTCTCTTCCACCCCTAACTATTTTCTCTACTGATGAGGGAAGTTATCCCGAAACCCGAGCCATGTCTTGGGCGTATATCCAAAAACCCGGGACATGTATCGGGTCTAGAGATCATCAGTCCAACAAGTACCTACTTGCACCCACATGGGTGAACCACTCAAGAACTCCATGTACCAGAGTCCCTAGGGGCGATCCGGAGGAGGGGCTAGCGGTGTGCGGTCCGTTGCGATGGTTTCTGCAAATTGGCTTCCTTGAGCTTTGAGCCGACGGGCTCCTGGACGACGCACCTGCGTGCCGGTTCGGGCATCGAGGCCATTAACGGTTGTTTGGCGGCTTTCTCTTCCACCCCTAACTATTTTCTCTACTGATGAGGGAAGTTATCCCGAAACCCGAGCCATGTCTCGGGCGATATCCAAAAACCCAGGACATGTATCGGGTCTAGAGATCATCAGTCCAACAAGTACCTACTTGCACCCACATGGGTGAACCACTCAAGAACTCCATGTACCAGAGTCCCTAGGGGCGATCCGGAGGAGGGGCTAGCGGTGTGCGGTCCATTGCGATGGTTTCTACAAATTGGCTCCCTTGAGCATTGAGCCGATGGGCTCCTGGATGACGCATCTGCGTGCCAGTTTGGGCATCGGGGCCATTGACGGTTGTTTGGCGGCCTTCTCTTCCACCCCTAACTATTTTCCCTACTGATGAGGGAAGTCATCCCGAAACCTGAGCCATATCTCGGGCGATATCCAAAAACCCGGGACATGTATCGGGTCTAGAGATCATCAGTCCAACAAGTACCTACTTGCACCTACATGGGTGAACCACTCAAGAACTCCATGTACCGGAGTCCCTAGGGGCGATCCGGAGGAGGGGCTAGTGGTGTGCGGTCTATTGCGATGGTTTCTACAAATTGGCTCCCTTGAGCTTTGAGCCGACGGGCTCCTGGACGACGCACCTGCGTGCCGGTTCGGGCATCGAGGCCATTGACAGCTGTTTGGCGGCCTTCTCTTCCACCCCTAACTATTTTCTCTACTGATGAGGGAAGTTATCCCGAAACCCGAGCCATGTCTCGTGCGATATCCAAAAACCCGGGACATGTATCGGGTCTAGAGATCATCAGTCCAACAAGTACCTACTTGCACCCACATGGGTGAACCACTCAAGAACTCCATGTACCATAGTCCCTAGGGGCGATCCGGAGGAGGGGCTAGCGGTGTGCAGTCCATTGCGATGGTTTCTAACCCCATTTTTAACATTTCCAGCCAGAGAAACGAAAAAAGTATATTTTTTCTATTAGACAGGACATTTTTAATCTTTGCACTAACTATCACATTCCCCACCACTCCCACTACCCTCACCACACATAGCCTATTACAAATAATCCAGTGCTCCCGTGTATTCACAGGTCGAAGCACGCCCCGCCCCATAGAGGGACGGGAAGACCCCAATGATGAAGCATGACACTATGGGATTCATAGTGTGTGAGGGATATTTTAAAAACACATAGTGCTTGTCTAGGGGAACTCCTAGATCAGCAGTTTATTTCACACGAATCACTAATAAACAAAAAAATATAAAATTATACAGGATAGAATCTTTTTGGTTATAAAAGACTATACTGGAGGTGGATTCTATCCATAAGACCTCTGCACTCTCCCCCTCCCCCCTTATTATTTTTGTTATATATACATATACATACACACAAACTGCACAAAGAAAAGATAGACCTATATATATAGTCACTGAAAATAACCATAGGTTTCAGACATGTTATAGTTAGGAATTAGCATTTAAAAAACCTTTGAAATTCACTGAAAAAAACATAGGTTTCAGACATGTTATAGTTAGGAATTAGCATTTAAAAAACGTAGAAATTCACTGAAAAAAAACATAGGTTTTAGGGGTGTTATAGTTAGTTGGACATTTCACTCGTACAAACCATTGAATTTCCCCCGTTATAGTAAGTTGTACTAACTATAACTCTTGCGCCCGCAATCCACTGCTGATGATGTCCCATAATACATAATTTATGACATGGTCAGTGACATCACTGATGACAACTCAAATGACATCACTGATTTCATCATCCAGTGAATGTGGTTTGGTTCAATATTTTAATAAGTATTATCTATATATATATATATATATATATATATAGCAATATGCCTTGAAGACTGAGTGGATGTATAAGTGTCTGAATGGAGGATTTAGTAGCAATGTGATTGTCAAAATATCTCCACTCTTGTGCCAGCATGCGCGCTCTTACCTGTCACCACGGACTCCTGAAGTTCCTTCATAGTTTCTCCTGTGACGTTCTGGCATTGTTGAATCCCTCTGACTGCCGACAGACGCTATGCTGCAAAAGGGTGCCATGAGCCACTCGACGCTGTGTTAAAAGCGTGCTGCCATTTTGTGGTTGATTGTGGTTCAGTCTGCAGGTTGGTGCAAGTCTTCAGTTTGCCAACCAGGTTCATTGCGTGCGTTTTCCTTTGGCAACTTCGGTTCGTGGATTTTTGCGGTGGTGAGGTGACGACTTCGTGGAGACAGCTTTGGGTTCGGGTGAGAGGTCGCTCACCATATCTTCTTCTTCAGTGTAGACTCGGTCATGTTTACAATCTTCTTGCAGTTGGTGACAGTCTCCATATGGAAAAGATTACTGGCGTTTTCAGAAAGCTGCCTCCGAAAGTCAGACAACGGTGACTACATTTATTAATATTTTATTTGTTATGTTTAAAATATTGGTAATTGCATCTTGCTTTTCAATAAATTTACGAACTGGGCGTTTGGTCTGACAGTATATTGTAATTTATTACCTGTTATATGATACTTTATGCAAGCCATTTTATGCAGGTTTGTTCATAATTTTTAATTTGAAGCTCAGGATGGCTCAGAGCTGGGCATCCTAATCTTTTTGTGGGGTGCCATTTTTGTGCTCAATATATTTATTGAGGTGCACTATCCCGTTTATTGTGCAGTTGTTTAGTTTACTTGTCCTGGACCTCGTTAGGGCTCTAATGTGGGGCGCGCCGAGCTCTGCACTGACTGCCATGAGGGAAACGGCTCCATCCTGCACACCACACTTTTTGCCCAGACCTTACCTGACTTCCTGAGAGTCCAGCACCCCGCCACATAACACTGCTGTAAAGGAAACGGCGAGGCGGGTGCAGCTACTGACTTCAACTACCAGCAGGCACTGCGGGGGCACACACCGAGGACGTCATCAGAGGGCACCAGAGGCCCTCTTATGCAGCACGGCCCTCCCACAGCATGATTTAAATTTAAATTTAAAGTTGGATCATTATAACAAAGAACTCCAAGAAGGCAAAACCAGAAAGTATCGGCGTGATACTATCGATTACAAGTTAAATGAGTTGTACACCTGGGCTGAGATTTATGCCAAAAAAACGCTTCACTACCACCACCCATAAGACGAATACATCTAGTGAAGAGAGTATCACCACAGATCAGGACATTTTGGCCACACGACCACCAGTCACTAAAATTGGGTCCACCCCAATGATTCAATCAACGGTTGTGACACAGATCAATGAAACAATAGGAGCTATCACATCGACCACAGGGCTTCTTTTTTGTCACAGGTTCCAATGTCAGGGCAGCCACCCCCACAACAGAAACAGCAGTTAGCACCAGAACAGGCAAGCGTCCCAAAAGGAGAGGACAATGGAAGAACACTACGCAGTGGAAAGAATGTAGCTTGATCATCAATATCTCTTCAACGTTACTAACCAAGCAACAACTCATGACTTTAAATAAAGGTATGACCTTTGTGCCTACAAATGACACCACATTGTTGGAAACAAATGTGGCCTTTTACAAATTTATACGTAAATTGAGACTACGTCATTATTTTTGTAATGTGATGGAACAACCGCAAGATGAACAAAGTGACACTGCAGACACCATTTTTAGACCGAAAAGTAAATATCAGGCACCCATTTCTTACAAGATAATTGACTTCTTTGAGGAGACAGTGAAACGTGATTTGATGAAGATCCAGTACAAATCAACTAAAAAAACAAATTTCACAAAACACGATTACAGAACCATTCATTCTATAATTCAGAATGAGAATTTGACTTTGAAACCAGCTGACAAGGGCGGAGCCCTTGTGATCATGGATACAGATTACTACACACGTAAAGTGAATGAACATGTCCTGATACAAACACGTACATAATGCTTGACATTGACCCCACGACGACTTTACAAGAAATTCTTCATGGATATTTACAGAAAGCTATGTCTGAGGGAATTATTTCTGATGATCAAAAGGCTTATCTCACAACGGATAACCCGAAAAGACCCAAACTGTACATGACACCAAAAATACACAAGCATCCAACAGATCCTCCTTTCCGCCCCATAGTGGCAGGGTGTGGGTCTATATTTGATCCTCTCAGGAAATATCTTGATTACTACTTACAAAAGTTCGTCCAATCGTGGTGTACCTACATAAAGGATACAACACATTTTCTCAATAAGATTGAGACCATTCAAGAGATGTATAGCCAAAACTGGGTGCTGTGCACCATCGACGTAACAGTGTTGTATACATCTATAAATCATGAACAGGGTTTGGAAGCCACGGAATGGGCATTACTTCAACTTGAACTAGAACAGAAAAAAAGCATATTCATTCTTAAATTACTGCATTTTTGCCTGAATAACAGTTATTTTAAATGGAAGGATGACTTTTATGGACAAATGACTGGGACAAGTATGGGATTTTCTGGGGCACCAGCATATGCAAACATCTTTATGTCTAAATTTGAGCATGAATATATATTGACTGATGAGAAATGGAATTCAGGTCTGGTACAATATTGTCGTTTCATAGACGACATATTTTTGATTTGGGCTAAGGAACAGAGGGACATATTACCAAGCAATAGCGATAATTATCGCTATTGCTTGGTTAGAGAGAAAATGTTACCGCTAAGCTGTGGCGATTTTTACCGCAGATAAACCTTGGTATTACCAAGGTTTATCGCAAATGCGATAAAAAACGGCCGCAATGCATGAATATCGCTGAAAAGTCAGCGATATTCATGCATTACCGAGCTAATGCTCTTAGCCATGTTATCCACCTCCCATTGGATAACATGGCTAAGAACTGCTCAGGGGCAGGTGTTAGCTTTTGGAGATATTCGCGCTTAGCGCGAATATCTTCAAAAGTTGGTAATAGGAGATAGCGATGTTAGCGACTGTTTCCAGTCGCTAACATCTTGGCACGCCCACTTTGCATGTCATTAGTGATAAATATCACTGACATGCAAAGTGGGTCCCAAGATGGTCGCTATCTCCTACTAGCTGTCGCTAACTGGTGTAATAGGGAGATAATTTTATCTCCGCTTTCTTGGCTTTTAAAGCCAAAAAAGCGGAGATAAACCCCCTTGATAATATGCCCCAGAGTGACTTGGAAAAACTGATAACACAGTTAAATGAGAAGAACCCCAGAATCCAGTTTACGCATTCGATAAGTAACAGTGAAGTGTCTTATCTTGATGTTAACACCTTCAATGCTAAGGCAATTCCCGCTGGGTGCTGAACATCATGAAGTCCCATTGTTCATGACAAGGTCAGCTCGTCATAAACACAGCTCCAGTGCACTGCATGACGAGCTGACCTTGTCATGAGCATGGAAGAGGTTAAAATCACAAAAGACACTGTGTTGAACAAATTAATCACAGATATCCATACCAAACCCACTGACTGCAACAGCACCCTGTTATTTACCAGTTTCCATCCAAAGAGTCTCATTACCAATTTACCGTATTCCCATTTTTTAAGGATTAAAAGGATTTGTGCAAATGACGAGATATTTCACAAACAGTTGCAGACACATCGCACAAGATTTGAGCAGAGAGGGTACCCCACTGAGATTATAGATCAAAGCATTGACAGACTTGAAATTAGGGACAGACAATCATTACTGACTCCTACTTCTAGGCGGCAGAAAAAGGGATTCACCTTTGTATCCAAGTATTCAACAGCATCTAATAAGATTAAAAGCATCATCTTGAATAGATGGAAGTTACTTCAAAATGAAAAAGATTTTAGGGGTATATTCATGGATAGACCCATATTTGCATATACCAGAGGGAGAAACCTAATTGATATAGTCAGAACTCCCTGTAAATCTTTTGAACCACAACTACATAAGAGAACTATGAGATGTCAAAACCGTGTTCACTGTAACAACATAATAACGGGCAATACTCTCGTACACCCGACTTCGGGTAAAAAAATAGCGTTGAAACATTCAGCTGATTGTAACACAACTAACATAGTGTATTGTTTAAAATGCCCGTGTGGGAAGTTGTATATAGGGAAAACTGAACGCAAGCTTAAAACCAGGCTTACAGAACATTAAAGCAACTTTCGGTGCAAAAGTAGAACAACATCTATTGCGAATCATTGGTTAGATGAAAAATACAACATTGCACAATTGAGAGCACAAATTATAGAGGTTGTTGCAAGAAAAGAGGGACTAGACAACAGTGCTAAATTACTCCAAAGGGAAGCTTTTTGGATAGAATATTTATGCACACTGGTACCACGACGACGTAACGAGAGATTAGATTTAAGTTGTTTTCTATAAGTGAGGATTGGCATACACCACATTATCCATTATCTACAACACTATTAATACACACTATTAGTGAACCGTTGAACTTTGAGTACATTCATTATGGTTTTGCATGGAACCTCATTATATAGTCATTATGTATTGTATATGATTGTATATCACTTAATTTATTTCTATTTTGTTTCTATTCCCAACATTATTGTCTGAAATATGGTATCAATGTAGGCTATATATATGTATAGGATGAGCATTAATACAGGATCATGGGAATCTTTACAAGATACACAGATTAATAACAACATTAGATATGTCTAGCCATGTATTATATATATATTAATTGCATGAATGTACACATATGTGGCTCATTGTACTGTGTATATATTGTATAACACCAGATATACCTAGTAATGAAATAGGTATACATTTACTTTGTGTGTGTTCAAATATGATTTTCATTGTATAATATGCATGTTATTGGAGAGGGACAATCTTGGTTGTGTACATTATGTGAGCATTGGAATACATTTATACTCATTATTAGATGTAAGTTTATGTAATTTGAGACATGTCATCAGTTGATATGATGGACTTCATCTATGTTCCCAGTCCATGCACGTAGTGAGTAAAATATTCATTTAGTGATACTAGTGGTTTTATCTTTGGTCTCACCATCCACTTTATATATAAGTAAGGCTGACAAAGGAGTATAGTATAGAGAATAAGTATCACGCCTAAATGACGACAGTCACCGACGTTGTTTTTAAGCCTTTGTTTGATTACATGCAAAGTGTGTTTAGGTTAGCGACCGAGATTATGACAGGTACTGACGGCGCATGATTCACTTTGCAGCATTTTTTTAATGTTGCCGATGTGGTAGATAACAGTATATTCATATGAGGAGGATCCGCAGAGATATATAGTTTCTGCAGGAGTCCACGCTGCAATATCACTTGATACTGTTATTTATAAAGTATCAGTATATGTCCGGGCAGGTCTCGATATACATGTGATGAATGTTCAGAACTTTTAGATTAGCATTTGCAATCATGGGTATAGACATTCGGGGTTACAGTACTTATTCACACATTCGCGGTACTATGACTGCAAGATTAGCATTAAATAACTACATGTCCCATAAGCTTGAAGGTAATCATGTGACAACACTGGACAGGAACTTTTTAAAACCTGTATGGTATCCGTCCGCGGCTCCTTTGGGAGAATCGCGGGATAAACACATAAGGAGCAAGTTCATGACTCGATGGTAAGCTTGCCAAACATTCTCTGGATTATGTAGGATTATTAGCAGTAGGGACTCACCGCTTAGGTTGAAAGCACATGGCATTTAATGAGGTATATTTGTCCATTTCAGAATAATAACTGGGCTTTCTAAACTTTCGAAACCGACATTCAGAGAGGATTTCACCGTTTTATCCGTGATAAAAGGTATGAGCAGGAGTATTAATTTATTTATATAGGAATTCAGTATAGGGAGTGAGAAACACAGTATATTCATGATGATACATGTGTTTATTACAGAAATTAACTTCCGTACCGAGAATAAACACACAGAAACCAAGAGACGGTTTTACGCTTGAATTTTTGCTAATAGGTATGTAAACACATCTTTAAGTTTGATAGAGATAGAGTACCTCACTGTTGAGTGCAGGCGCAGTTAACAGGATCTCCTGTAATGTGTTCATTTCGTGCAGATAACTTCCAAAGAAGAGAGTTTCCCAGATAAACCAGAAAGGACTGGGTATATGTAATGTGAAAAAAGAGGGATTTCCTTTCTGTGTTCTTCAGTTAAATCTAGATAATTTGGCAAATAGCAGATAAACTCAATCGATTTTCACATGACATGATAGAAATGTAAGATACAAAAAAACTCTATAGGTTCCTAATTTCTCCCAAATTTATTTTTAGAAAAAACCTGATTAAAATTCCAATACACAAATTAAAAACAATGTAAAAACAATATGCAATCAATTGCTCAAATCAAAGATTTTCCTATTTTATACACTTCTAATTTAATCTATGAATCTTTGTTGGCAGGTGTTACATAAATTTAACATACAGCATGAAAATTAATACAATTTTATACAATGTAAATAAAAATCATTTGTAGTCCTTGTGTCGACGCGTTTCGGCGCTTTTTTTAGTTTGGATCGAATAAACACCTTCCTCAGGACTGAACTTTGATAAAAACCAGGTATATTCTTTCTAGAAAGGAGAATACATACAATTAGTCTCAAATGTATTTTAAATGAGAGAATTGGTCCCTACTCTAACATGTCATGTGTCTATCTGCTTGTGTTACATCCTTTTGCATTGACCAATATATTAAGCTTACTTTTATTGCGTGTTCATCATTATTTTCACGGAATACTGGACCATCATTTTAACTTTCCAGTTCCTCTTATAGGTTCTGATTCATGTGTATCAGTCACGAAACCTATACAGAATGGATGAGCGAATTGTCAATAATAATTTTCATGAATTAACCAAAAGAGCTTTAGTTGTTTTATGAAAAACTTGATCAATCTTACTTACTTCCCAGTAGGTACTACAGTCATGTCATCTGCAGCTCCCTTAAACTTGATACTGTAGTTTATGCTACTGTGTTATTAGTGCCGGTTTAAAATCATGGCGTCACCTCTGAAGTCTGCAGAATTAGAAGAATATAATAACATTGTTGGTATCCCTAGGTGCTCTAAATTATAAAGAGAACATTTTTTCTTTAGTCCTCCTTCTACTTACTTAGAGACCTTCCTGCTGCATAAAGCTACGGCGATGTCGACTTTATCGTTGTGTTACTTGATAAGTACACGGGGATTATTTCTTTATCTCCCTCTTGTCCTGGCCGGCTCTGCTTTGTATTTTACAGGAGGTCCACCTATCGGCGGAAGAAATTAAGGTTTTAAGGTCTTTTAAACCAGATATTACAAGTAAACTATTACTATTTTGAAAGCAGTGCAAACATATTGCGGGCATGGTCTCTTGACATCTCTAGATGCCACGGTTTTTGCACCTTACGCCTAGCCCTTCACATATTAAAGCGGGGATCTTGACATCTCTAGATTCCGCGGTTGTTGCACCTTGCGCCGAGCCCTTCGCATTTTAAAGCGGGGATCATGACATATATAGTTGCCGCGGTATTTGTACTTTACGCCCAGCCCTTAACATGTTAAAGCGGCGATACTCACTGGGCCTTTGTAATTTGAGTCTAACCCACAGTTCCCTAACTCTTCAATGCCACCGAAGTCTAACTAAATGTGAGAACCTAATAGTTTGTGCGGCCTCTTACCTATGCGGGCGCCTTCGTTGCGGGGTCACGTCCTCTCCCGGTTCAATCAGCTGCGAGGGTGTGTGGAAAGGGCCTGCTTTTTATAGTGCGCTCTCACCTGATTTAATTAAATGATTGTCAATTGCATTCACCTAATTAAATTACTCTCTCGGCTGGTGTCCGCCATTTTTGTAGTTTTTGGATTCCCTTCACCTCTAGTTCCCTTATGGTACCTAGTATATGTATGGACTACTGTTCCTAATTCCCGGAAAAAACATGGCCCACTATCTTAAAGATTGATTATCGTGTCCTGTGTTTAATACTTGTTCTCACTCCTCGTGTATGTTTATCTATTAAGACTACACAGTATCCTTCTACTGTAGCGGATTTATTTTCTACCGCTGCCATTTTAGTAGTTTTTACATGCCGGTTTTGTAGTCCACATCCATTCAGGCTTGATTACCTTCACCCTGTATGTTCGGACAACCTGTCACTTTTTACATATTTTTCAATTGCCCATAGCTACTTAGTACAATTCTAAAAGGTTTTGATCACACTCACGTAATACTTAATTGCGCGGTAGTTTCAATAAAAATATTTATGGGAAGGACACATTTTCTTCCTTTCTTTAAAACAGTCGTGCCCCAAAATTCTTAGTGGTGTGCTAGTTTCTACAAAACAGGAAAATCAAGCCTTATAGGTGGAACCAGTTTCTCATTTATATTATTGTACCCAAAGTTCCTTGCTCGGTTATACATATATACAATACTGGGCCATTGACATCGTTAGTAACAACAAATTAATAATTCTACCCTCAAATTCCTGTATTTTAACAAATCCCATCTGGTAACAGTCTAATGTTCACAATATTCACTATGATAATGAGCTGTCTTCCTCAAATGTCATTGCGCATCATATACTTCTTGTTTGGTGTACATAATGTTATACAACCTATGCCTATCGCAATGGTCGGGACACCCTAGATTGAAGGCAATATACTTTAATATTTATTAATTACAGTTTATTGATGGTACAGAACCAACAATAACTCGGGTATAGATTAAAAAATTATTAAATTAAAAAGGGGGAGTGAGGCACCAAATAGTCCCATATAATGCTCAATGACTTACAGTTTCATTCTGACCATTATTCTTTTCGTATATATGCCTGTAACTTAAACAATATCTACATGGGATTAACAATTTCTTTATATCCTTTGTCTATACTGGCAATATTACAGTTTCACTGCTGTTATTCGTCTTGAGATTTACTACTACTACCTCACCATTCTCTCCCATTCTTCCCTTCCATTTAGTCCCAGATAGTAACTTTTAAATTTAGACATAAAGAATTGTTCTCTTTGTTTTCGTCTCTTGTCTATGTCCCCTCCTCTGACTGATGGTTTCATTTTTTCGAGGATGAACCACTTAAGGTCATCCTGTCATGTTTTTCGGCAATCCAATGCTCTACTAATGGGGCATTCTTTTTGTGATTTTTGAGTGCCGATCGGTGTTCTGTTAGACGTAGCCTCATCTCACGTCCAGTCTCTCCTATATAACATTTTTGGCAAGGACAAACAAGCAGATACACTACATTGATTGTCCTACAGTTCACATGGTCATTCATCCAATGAGAAATCCCATTAATTTCTATCTTATCTGTTTTTATGATATTTTTGCAATGTGAGCAAGTTCCACATGGCAAATTGCCTCTGATAGTGGTGTTCCCTGTTATACTCATCTTATGTCCTCTGTTGGGCTCTCTAAAGGTTTGTACCAGTTGATTTCTGATGGTTCTATTTCGTTTGTAAGCATAGATGGGCTTTTCTAATCTAATCTGACCAGGTTTGTTGAGTAACGCCCAATTTTTATTAATCAGATTTTTTACTTTGTAACTGAATCCATTATAGTCAGAAACCATTACTAAATCTGGTTTTGGTTTTTTGATGTCATCTTTGGGCTCAAACAGACAATCACGATTAAAATATTTAGCACGTTTGTACGCCTCTTTTATTACTCTTTTTGGGTATCCGCGCTGTGTCCGTTTCTTTTTTAAAGTCTCAGCGTGGACCTCAAATGTACGCCTATCACTAAACCTTTTAGAATTGTACTAAGTAGCTATGGGCAATTGAAAAATGTGTAAAAAGTGACAGGTTGTCCGAACATACAGGGTGAAGGTAATCAAGCCTGAATAGACGTGGACTACAAAACCGGCATGTAAAAACTACTAAAATGGCGGCGGTAGAAAATAAATCTGCTACAGTAGAAGGATACTGTGTAGTCTTAATAGATAAACATACACGAAGAGTGAGAAGAAGTATTAAACACAGGACACGATAATCAATCTTTAAGATAGTGGGCCATGTATTTTCCGGGAATCAGGAACCGTAGTCCATACATATACTAGGTACCATAAGGGAACTAGAGGTGAAGGGAATCCAAAAACTACCAAAATGGCGGACACCAGCCGAGAGAGTAATTTAATTAGGCGAATGCAATTGTCAATCATTTTATTAAATCAGGTGATATCGGACTATAAAAAGCGGGCCCTTTCCACACACCCTCGCAGCTGATTGAACCGCGAGAGTACGTGACCCCGCAACGAAGGCGCCCGCATAGGTAAGAGGCCGCACAAACTATTAGGTCCTCACATTTAGTTAGACTTCGGTGGCATTGAAGAGTTAGGGAACTGTAGGTTAGACTCAAATTACAAAGGCCCAGTGAGTATCGCCGCTTTAACATGTTAAGGGCTGGGCGTAAAGAACAAATACCGCGGCAACTATATATGTCATGATCCCCGCTTTAAAATGCGAACGGCTGGGCGCAAGGTGCAACAACCGCGGCATCTAGAGATGTCAAGATCCCCGCTTTAATATGTGAAGGGCTGGGCGTAAGGTGCAAAAACCGCGGCATCTAGAGATGTCAAGAGACCAAGCCCGCAATATGTTTGCACTGCTTTCAAAATAGTAATAGTTTACTTGTAATATCTGGTTTAAAAGACCTTAAAACCTTAATTTCTTCCGCCGATAGGTGGACCTCATGTAAAATACAAAGCAGAGCCGGCCAGGACAAGAGGGAGATAAAGAAATAATCCCCGTGTACTCAAGTAACACAACGATAAAGTCGACATCGCCGTAGCTTTATGCAGCAGGAAGGTCTCTAAGTAAGTAGAAGGAGGACTAAAGAAAAAAAAATTCTCTTTATAATTTAGAGCACCTAGGGATACCAACAATGTTATTATATTCTTCTAATTCCTCAGACTTCAGAGGTGACGCCATGATTTTAAACCGGCACTAATAACACAGTAGCATAAACTACAGTATCAAATTTAAGGGAGCTGCAGATGACATGACTGTAGTACCTACTGGAAAGTGAGTAAGATTCATCAAGTTTTTCATAAAACAACTAAAGCTCTTTTGGTTAATTCATGAAAATTATTATTGGCAATCGCTCATCCATTCTGTATAGGTTTCGTGACTGATACACATGAATCAGAACCTATAAGAGGACCTGGAAAGTTAAATTGATGGTCCAGTATTCCGTGAAATTAATGATGAACACGCAATAAAAGTAAGCTTAATATATTGGTCAATGCAAAAGGATGTAACACAAGCAGATAGACACATGACATGTTAGAGTAGGGACCAATTCTCTCATTTAAAAAAAATTTGAGACTAATTGTATGTATTCTCTTTTCTAGAAAGAATATACCTGGTTTTTATCAAAGTTCAGTCCTGAGGAAGGTGTTTATTCGATCCAAACTAAAAGCGCCGAAACGCGTCGACATAAGGACTCCAAATGATTTTTATTTACATTGTATAAAATTGTATTAATTTGCATGCTGTATGTTAAATTTATGTAACACCTGCCAACAAAAATTCATAGATTAAATTAGAAGTGTATAGAATAAGAAAATCTTTGATTGGAGCAATTGATTGCAAATTGTTTTTACATTGTTTTTAATTCGTGTATTGTAATTTTAATCAGGTTTTTTCTAAAAATACATTTGTGAGAAATGAGGAACCTATAGAGTTTTTTTGTATCTTATATTTCTATCATGTCATGTGAAAATCGATTGAGTTTATCTGCTATTTGCCAAATGATCTAGATTTAACTGAAGAACACAGAAAGGAAATCCCCCTTTTTTTCACATTTCATGCAGATACCTTCATTTGTTATCACGTAAATGGATCAGTACTTGCCAGTGAGATTCATTGAGAGCTGCAGGTCAGTGTTACATCGTAGGGGACATGTTTTGTTTTAACTCTTTAACAGTATGCTGTAATGTTGGTATGTATATATAGCAGACAATAATATTAATCGCAGTAAATACACAGTTCAAGGCATAGCGCTTTAACTTTTGGTTTGAGTTACAGGGATATATATACTGCAACTTTGTTGTGAGTCTATAATGAATAGCCATTGAAACGTGTAAAGTCAGTAAAAACTGACACATACAAAACCGAGGAGAATGTTTATATATTTGAATAAGTTACAGCTACGCACTAATTAATTGTCACTGAACAATGTATGTTGTTGTATTTCGATGTGTGTTGCATATCAGATGAGCGATATTCTCATGTTCTATGACAATATACCATAATGATAGGTCTTATGTTTCCAGTTCTTTACTTCTAAAAACAGTAGGTCATTTTGAGCGTCATATAGGATCTGACCCCCCTGTGTCTATTTATTACTCCCATTTTGTATATTAAGCATATAGGTTAGTTGGTTATTTCATGTCACTTTTCTGTATTTTTTAGGTATTTACCCCTGAAGAAGGGAACGTCGGTTCCCGAAATGCATTGGGCGGCGCTTTTCCAAAATTGATTTTGATATATACAAAAGAAATAGGATGTGATACAGATCATGTTGCAGATAATGTACAGAATATATTTCAATGTTGACAGTATTTTGTCATGATTTCTAATGAATAGCGATATACGCATTTGTTGATTGTATAGTGAACAGTTATTATGGTGAATATAATTGAACTGTGATATTTGAATAATTATGTTTACTACAAAAAAAGATTTTGAATCCACAGAAGAATAGTTTGTTCATTTGTTTTTTATTCAACCAATAGGATCATAGTTGAAATTAGTGAGAATGTATTCTCTTGGAACAGTGCACACTGCATGTAAGCCTCTGTCTACATTCCAGTATCGTCATAAGAGGGCGCCAGAGGCCCTCTTAGGTAGCACGGCCCTACTGCAGCCCGGGACGTGTCGAACTCTGGACTGACCGCCGTGAGGGAAACGTCTCCATCCTGCGCACGCACATTTTGCCCAGACCTTACCTGACTTCCTAAGAGTCTAGCACCCCGCCGCATAACACCGCACTGCTGTAAGGGAAATGGCGAGGCTGGTGCGGCCACAGACTTCAACTACCAGCAGGCACTGCGGGGCACACACTGAGGACTTCATCAGAAGGCGCCACAGGCCTTCTTAGGCAGCACGGCCATCCCGCAGCGCGGGATGCGCCGAACTCTGCACTGACCACCGTGAGGGAAACGCCTCCATCCTGCACACCGCACTTTTTGCCAAGACCTTACCTGACTTCCTGAGAGTCCAGCACCCCGCCGCATAACACCGCACCGCCGTAAGGAAACAGCGAGGCGGGTGCGGCCACTGACTTCAACTACCAGCAGGCAGTGCGGGGGCACACACCGAGGACGCCATCAGAGGGCACCAGAGGCCCTCTTATGCAGCACGGCCCTCCCACAGCATGGGATGCGCGCGGGCGCTGCCCGAGCCAGGCCCGGGCCAAGTGCGGGCCCGTCCGCACCCATCAGAGGCCGGAAGAGGCCCGGCTGGGCAACCCCTCTGACATTCGCGACTTGGGAATTGAAAGGTACTGTGGCAGTGGCCAAATTCATATCTTGACACTTACGGAAGCACTTTAAAATAACTGCAGTTTGCACACAACGACCTTCCTTGCTGCTATTTTGCTTTGGATTCCTGAACACAGCACATTGCACATTGTACCGTGGCATCTTGTGGTATTCTCCAAGAGTTCACGCCTGGTCTAGTTTGATTCCAACTGTATTCTATCTCGTCTCTAGGACCGGTAGTATTTCTGGATATTGTTAAAAAAGGGTTTTAAAGGTCTAAGGATTTTTGATAAGAGAGAGTGCACTATTGTTTAGTTAGGCTAAAAGGGCTGTACATTGTGACGCTAAGGTCCTGCTAGCTATTGGAGGGAGAAACATGGGAAAAAGGAAGCAGACTGCGAGCCAGATATCCAAAGCGCCTAGTAAACATAGAAAGATAAACATGACACTTTTAAATTATTTAACTGGGGCTGTTGGAGATATCGAGCGACAGATTACCAGCGTAGAGGAAACAATAAATAATGAATCTGTAATTCCCCACCCCCCCCCCCCCAATTTCAAGATCAGGCTAGCGGATTGAGTAGCGATGCCAACAACACTCCACTGGTAGGGAAAGAGTCATTGATTTATGCTTCCCATACACAATCCAATAATGGATGTGTACAGGAAATCGCTGATAATATCCTAAACGATTCTCAAGGAAGTAATAAAATACCTCCTCAGAAGAAAAGTTGTAATTCCCCAAAATCCCTGGCTGCTAATAACCCCAGTAGAGAAACTGCAATAGTACATTAGGCTCCGGCACATACCCCCAGATTTTCCAAGACCCAGATATAAAGGACGATTGGGATCGGACTGGGGGGCAGGAGCAACACACAAAGGAACCTGGCACCCTTGAAGGGTAAGAAAGTGTCAACTGATACACATAATGAATTAGTAGAGGTCTGTAACGCCATAAAAGATCTAAAGTAATATATGATGCAATCCATCAATACCCTCGGTCTAAAATTGGAAAAAATTGAACTTAGCATAGGGACCTTGTTGGGGGGAAATCATAACTACATACCATGCCAAGATGTGGCAAGCCCGCACCCCCCGGCCGGACATTCCCACTCAGCCAGGACCGACACAGAATCTATCTCAGTTGTAAAAAAAAAAAACCCAGGAGGGTAGTGGGCGGGGCGTGTGCCAGGATCAGATAACCAATGCTTTTAATCCCTCTGACAAAAGATATATCCAGCGCGAAGCACATGCAGGACCATATGTACCAGACAGAGAGATCGAGAAGTCAAGGGCAGAACAAAGGGGTGACGCCAACTGTAACAAGGGGGGCAAAAATGGTTACAGAGAAAAACTTAATGTTCACATTTTAAACCTCCCTCCAGCAGCGACACCTTATACTATTGTTTTAGTTAGTGCCCCACAACTCCCTACTGCAACTGTGGAAAACTGGCCTGCACTAAGAAATAAGACTATTAATTGGTTAGGAAATAGAACAGGTCTTACAAACGCCCTTTTCAAAGAATTTAAGATGGTGGGGAGGGTGGCGTGGGTGGGCAATAGCACCAAATCATACGAAGGAGACTGTATAGTCTTATCCTTAGGCTCACCACAATTAGTCAGGGAAGTCCTGTTAAGAATGCATAATCCAAATGTACCTAATCCCGGCATTCAAGTGCGACCGCTGGGGTTCTTCTATAAACCACACTTTGTTAATAACCCAGGGCACTATGACGAACCGGGACGGAATCAAGAGGGTCATGTTCTAGAGTGGCCGTGTCAAACAGTTTCGCCCCCCTCACTTCTCTTGACGAGAATGATTGACCTCCAACTGACGGGGGTCAATATTCATATGATAACACTCTTAATGCGGATATCGCGGCAGATACCACTCTACAGAATTTAGCTTCAGAGGTACGGATCAAAGAAAATATAGGTACCCCCAGTAATTTTAACATCCATGGAGGTGGTAATATGACTCCAACTGAAAATCAAACAGGTTTATGCAGAGTTATTTTCAGGAATGTGGCGGGCCTAAGAAACAAGGTTAATGACGAAGCTTGGCTGACTTTTATTAATAACTTTGACATCCTGTGTCTCCAAGAGACCTGGGCGACAGAAAGTATCCATATAAATGGGTATAAGACTTTTCATACCCCTGCCATTCAATCATCTAGTGGTAGGCCCAAAGGAGGGCTATGTGTGTATATATCTAATCTATTAGTCACACATAGGAGCAAGATGGTTAGCTCAGAAATATTTTTTCAGACTGTTTTTCTCCAGTTGGATTGTAATTACGCCCTGTTTTTTGTTACTTTTTATAATAACACTGAAATGGCCAATTTGGGAGTTATATCAGAGAAGTTAAGTAAAGATATTGCCTATTCGGGTCCAAAGTCAAATTTAGAAATTATACCTATTTGGGGAGAGGATTTTAACACAAATTTGTGCCAAGCGGCAGGAACTGAGAAATGTGGTTTAACCTTGGATGGTGATGACTCATCATTCCTTTTCCATCATTCTATCAAGGGTGAGCTCCTAAACGAAGTCATGTTTAAGAATGACTTGGGATTTTCAAATCGCCTGTGCACGCCCGTTGTGGATTTTGGATATACCTTCATAGGGAGAGGCGCCAATACCACTATAGATTTTATTATTATCCCAAATCGATTTGCAGGCCTCGGGAAAGCCCATGTCACCCACCCTAACGAGATGAGTGACCACTTGGCCCAGCTTTTGAACATAATAGTCCCTAGTTGGGCGGCAAAGAAAAATGGCAATAAATTAGCATGGTTACAGGACATTACACTGGGAAGGAAGAACGGGTGTGCTGTCCGTTGGGGTAGCAGGGACCCGAAGAAGTTAAGCACTGAAATAGTGGTTAAGGCGTTAGATCCCATTTTGATATGCCTAAGTGATAGTCCCACGCACAATGATGTTTTAACCGCTTTTAACAGTATCACATGAATTGTTAGAGACATCCTGTTCAAAAAATCAAAAGGGTCGCGCAGTAAAACAAAAGGTTGGTTCGATAAGAATTGCACACTTAACTATAAAAATCTTAAAACTGCCTTACAGTGTGAGGTGAGAGATACGTTTAAGATAAGAGCATATAGGAAAACATATAAAGAAGCTAGGAAACATAGGATCATAGAACTGAAAGATAAGGCTTGGAAGGATTTAACAGAAGCCGCAGAGTCCAAGGACAGTGCCAAATTCTGGGCTGCAGTAAAGGCTCCCTTTCTTGTGAACACAATGGATGTACCAACCATCGAGTTAGCGATTAGTGAATAGATTTGGATTCATTTTTTCACTAGTGTATACGCAAAACAGAAATCCAATGAGGGCATTCAAGAGAGGTTAGAGTCATTGAATACCGACCAATCATTCGTCCCTATTAAACTTGATATCTTGTTGCAGGACGTTAATGCCGCAGTTAAAGCCAGTAAGAGTGGAAAGGCGGCCGGTCCCGACCGGATACCGATCGACCTCTACAAGTCAAACTTGGAGGTCTGGGGTCCCATTTTAACTAGAGTATTGCAAGGATGTTGTGAGAGAGGATTCATTAAAACATAGTCCAAATCAATAATAGTCCCCATTTTTAAAAAGGGCGATCGAAACGATCCTGCCTGCTACCGTCCGATATCTTTGTTGGACTCTCTGATGAAGGTTCCAGGCAGGATCATCTTAGATCGTTTGCAGGGATGGACCGAAGAAAAAGAGATCTTAAGCGACATCCAAATATGGTTTTAGGGCAAGTTTAGGTACAAACGAGCAGATTTGAAATTTAAGTATTTAAATTGGTAAATATACTTAGGCAAAGTCTGAGCAGTTTTATTTGGCCTTTGTAGACCTCTCTGCAGCTTTTGACTGCGTAGTCCACGAAATATTTTGGGGGGTGCTAAAGGAACTAAAAGTTGATCCTGTTTTAATTCAATTTTTAAAGTATCTTTACACTGGAGCCACGGCAAAGGTCCACTATGGAAGTATGGGAGAGTGCACTGCCCCATTTAAAATTGAACAAGGCGTAAGGCAGGGAAGTGTGTTGGCACCACTCCTGTTCTCTTTATATACCAACGCCTTGGAGCAGGAGTTGGTGTCACACAAAAGGGACCAGCCATATGTAAATTCCCAGCCCATCGCATCCCTCCTGTATGCCGATGATGCTGTGCTTATGGCCCGTAGCCAAGTTGGCCTACAGAGGGTGCTCTCTTTTTATTCTATCTTTATGGATAGGCTTGGCCTGAGATTGAATGCCAAGAAAAGCTTTTAATGTCCTGCGGAACAACTAAAATATTTTAAGAACATTTCATGCGGGGGAAGCGAAGTTGAAACTACCCATTCATTTAGTTATTTGGGTGTGCTTTTTGACAGGACAGGTTCCTGGGCACCAGGGGTTAAGGCAAGGAATCATTTATACATCTACAGCGGCCCTTTTTAACTTTTTTAAAAAGCTGGGGAAAAGGCCTTTGGAAATCATGCTGAGGATTTACCGCACTAAATGTGTAAGTATAGCCCTTTACGGGGCAGGAATCTGGGGATTCCAAGACTGTACCCTAATCTAGCGTACCGAAAATGCTTTTTTGAGGTCCCTATTGAGCGTTCCAATTAGCGCATCGGTTTATAATTGTCATTCTGAGCTGGGAGTCACACACATCTCTGACCAGATTAGGGCCCAGCCAGCCCTTTTATGGCATAGAATTTGTACTACGGAGAGTGCTACCCTGAATAGGGATATAATGAGGGATGCCATGAAACTAGATAATACCCGCAAATTTCTATGGCTAAAGTATGTGGAAGATCTTATGCATGATATCGGCCACCCCGAATATTTTTCCATGCCTGATAGCTTGAATGTCATTAAAAGTAGGGAGTTCAAAGGAATCATTATGGCCCACCTAGAAGATAATAGGCTAGCTCTAACAAACCAACAGTGATCAATCATCAGCTGATTAAAACCACGTGTAGCATTCAACCATACTTTCAATACGTACAGAGCAGATACGAAAGATATCTCTTGACCAGATTTAGATTTGGAATTTTCCACCATCTGATTTCATACCCAAACATCAATGACTGGTCAAGAAACTTATGTCATTGCCTGTGTGACAACGTATCACAACAAAGTACGATCCACGTGGTTTTATTTTGTACGTTTTACTTTACCGAAAGGTAAAGATGGTTAAAACCATTAATAAAAAAGGGAGGGTGAAGGCAATGTCGTCCTGCTTTTATTTATCTGCAGATGTTGGACAGTTTTTATTGTATTGGCTCTATGGCGGGATTCTTAAAGAATGTAATAAGGATCAGGAAAGTAAACAATCTGTGAACTCCAGGGAGAGTTCATTTGATAATCTTTCCAAAAGATGAATTATATGTCTGAAAGTATAGTATGAAATTACTAATGTAATCTAGCGGATTGTTGTACATAGATGTATCTAGATCGTGTATTAGATGATGAACTTATTTTTATATGCATGTATGCTTTTATGATTTTACTACTTGAAATCCAATAAAGCTTGTTTGATTGATTGATGATTGACTGTCTAAGTGACAAATTTAAAGTGGCTCACTAAATATATGGGATATTGACAAAACTGTGTGAATACCTGTATCATTTTATCTCTTGTTGTGTAAACTACTACATAAGTTGGTTACTAGCTTTGTGAAAGTCTATATTAGTTATTAATTAGTTAAGTGAGTATTTGTATGGGATAGTGAATGGATGTGTGTGTGGTTGGGTGGGAGATGTGTGACTGTCCAAAGATGTGTAAATAGTTGATTTAGTAGGTATATGAGGCTAAGACTGTATGTGGAAACAGTTGTTTGGGTGACGAATCTCTTTATGGGTGTGGGGATGAGTAAATATATTTCTCAATGATACATGTCCAACAAACTAGAAATATAAAAGGCAGTATATGCAACAGTTGTTGTATATAAATAAGTATACATAAGTGATTGTATGAGTGACGTATGGATAACTGTATACTTGTAATAGTGATTTTATAACACACTAAGTATGAGTTACTATCTATATGAATAAATAAAGTGGTGTTTGTGTAAGTGTGTAGCTTAGTAAATATAAGTATGATCAATTGTTTGCATAAGTGAGTAGGATGTCTGCATAAGTGAAAAGGATGTGTGCTGGTGTGTAATGTTGATGTAGGGGTATAGTATATTTAATAGTGTTCTATTGATCTCTGTTTAGCATGTATGAGTGAATCTATAGGTAAGGGTTTAGATGTGTGTGTAGATGTAGGAATCACTGAGTGGGTTTTTAGAAACTTGTATTGGTATGTCAATGCTTTCAAATATGGTACTCCCTATTTTATAATGAGTATTGAAAGGTTATAGTAGTGTATGATAAGATGTATCAGATTGTCATGTCGATGATGTCAACAGTGATGTCAACAGTGATGTCATTTGAGATGTCATCAGTGATGTCACTGACCATGTCATGAATGATGTAATATGTGACATCATCAGCAGTGGATTGCGGGCGCATGAGTTATAGTTAGTACAACTAACTATAACGGGGGAATTTCAATGTTTTTGTACGAGTGAACTGTCCAACTAACTATAACACTCCTCAAACCTATGTTTTTTTCTGTGAATTTCTATGTTTTTTAAAAAAAATGCTAATTCCTAACTATAACATTTCTGAATCCTATGGTTGTTTCAGTGAATTTCAAAGGTTTTTTAAATGCTAATTCCTAACTATAACATGCCTGACACCTATGTTTTTTTCAGTGAATTTCAAAGGTTTTGTAAATGACAATTTTTAAATGTATTAATTCTTGTATTTATTTATTTTATACTGATTTACTAAAAAAATTTAAACTATTTATTTTTAGATCTTTTATTTTTTAAATGACATTATAAATACATTATACATAGGGCTCCCGGTTTTATGGTATTTATTTTTTTGCCATTTCCGTCTGTATTTATCAATATTTATTTTTGGGGCATTTTTTCTGTATTTATCCACGCTTATTTTTGCCACAAGCAAAAGACGACGCTACAGCTAGTATTTTCCACATTTATTTAAATTGACAATGCACACATGCGCTCACTTAAACTAGTGATTTGTTGTGGCTTTAGTAGTGCTTTAAATGGTCCAATACTGAGTAATTTGAAAAGGAGAGTACCTGTGCTTCTCAGTTCTGCTATAAAAACACTTTAGCATAGTGAATAGGTCAAAATATGTGTAGAATGACGTGTTAAGAAAACAAAGTAACATTAATACCAACGTGTGTGTATCGAAGTGGCAAGGGGAGGTTGGGATTAAGAAGGAGTTCTGTGGTTTCTAAATATTCCATCCCTGAAGATCATCCTTTGGTAAACTAATAACTGCTGCTCGATATTCAGTGGATCGAGTCAGTCTTGGATAGGATGGCTGTGGCCATGAGAGTGGCCTTAGCCTCTTATGTAGGAAAAATAACCCAGTTGGGTGGTCTGTATCTGTGAAAGCGTAAAGGAACCCGATGAGACTGGCCCTCTGATGGTTGTTAAGAATAAAGTCAGTCAGAGTATCCATTTTTTTTAATATCCCCATTTTAGGATGTGAGCCGGATAGAGTGGAATAATTTGTATAAACAACACGAAAAAGAAAGTGACAGGCTCGTAAATCCTGAACAGTGTCCACGTCTCCCAGAGTAGCGCACCTTTGCAATAAAACAAAGGGCTCAGCAGTTGTTCGAAATAAAATCAGCCAGAGTCGTCACATTCCCGTTTTATAATATGGCACAAATAGGAGTCTAATCATTTGTACTGACAGCTCGAGGAAGACGGTGGCAAATCCATAAATACTGACCTGCGCCTCTACCTCCAAGAATATGCACACCTGTGCTATAAACTCAGGACCCCAATTCTGCTTCCCAGTTTTACCACCTCATAACTCGTTTACAGTCTGTTAAGTGTACAAATGCTCACCTAGGCAAAAGCCATTAAAACCACCTTGAAATTTTGTCTGAAGTAATGCGCCACCGGCAACAGAGGGAGCGCTCTACACAAAAGACCCCGCGGCAGCCCTACACAAGCCATTGGTGACCCGCGTGCAGCATGAACCTGTGACTTATTGCTCCGTGTTTGAAAACGATCCTTCTGCCTTCCTTGCTCCAGCAGGGATCTCTCAGACTGCGTCACCGCTCCGTCACACCCCTGCAATCGGATTTGAATGCTCTCGAGTGGCTTTCGAGGGCAGAGCTTTGTGTGCCTCACGCAGCAGTCTTGTTAATTTCCATGTGAAAATTGGCTTGTCATGAAAGTCCTTACTGGAAATAACATACCATTCAGTGGAGGCTGGTGACATTTCAAAGTGGTGAGGCACAGGAGTTGGGGATTAATTTGTGTGTTGCGGGCGACATAAGGGAGTTCAACGCAAGCATCATTCACTGAATCATTCCCCCAGTAATTCATCCATGTTTCCATCATCTACTGACTGCATACATCTGTTCATGCATACATACATACATACATACATCCTTCTAGACTCTCCCATTCAGGCATCCACCCTTCTATCCATCTATGTATCCATTCACTAGAAAATCATTGATTCATTTGTTCATCATATGGAGAATTCATCCATTCATGTATACATTCACTCATTCTTTCGGACTTACTCTCCTGTAACTCTTTGCCCTCCCATCCATTTATGTATCCTTTCACCATTGGTGAATCACCAGAACATCCAACCATCCATCCATCTTGATAAAAATGCATTTGCTTGACTGTATTTGAATGACGATTTCTGTTCACATAATGTTTTGGAGGTGAGTCATTAACAGTAATTCCGTCTCCGTCTACATCAAGGCTGGATCGACATGCCTTTCTTAACATAAAGTAATTCAGATTAACAAGGGGCATATTAAATTGTTTTCTGTTCTTTCACACAGAATAGGTTAAACTTTGCAAGAGAAAGATTGACTGTGATTGAATGCAGACTGCAAATGGTGAGCCTAACGCGGCCCTGTTATTAATTCCGATTTGCAATTAACTGATGACAGATATTTCCTAATCTTCTAAAAAAAAGTTTGCCCATCCAATTTCTCAGAAACAAGCTAACTCGAGTATTCTTAATATTTAACATATAAAGGGGCCTATTTCAAGTTTTATTTTTCAGGTGCTTAGCACCTGAATCAAAAGGCTCATTACGCAACCCTGCTCCCTCTAGCTCCCTTCCTCTGTATTTCCGAATGATCACACTTGCCTCCTGGGATATTTGCTGCCAGCCATCCTTCTAATCACGTTTGCTTCACCTTGGCATGGAGGAGAGGTCAAGTGAATTTTGAGACTGTGGCTTGGTCTGTGCTCTGTGCCTTCCGTTTCACCTCCGCACCCCTGCTCCACACCCTGGACTCCGCAGCCGCCATTTCGCATTTAATAACAGTATGTATGCAGTGTTGAGCTTCTGTGCAAGATAAATGTGGCCATACATTTTAACGCTGGGTATGTTTTAAAAGTGTTTGGCCTGGCATCTTGCATGGCGCACTGTGCTGCACATTTGTCTGCATGTTGTTATATAATGCCATTGAGCACTAAATGAATGAGGTACCTGTTTGTGACTGAAACGGAAGATATTAATCACCTTCCATCCTGCCTGTCTGCAAGTGGAACAGCCCTGGTAATATGCTTTAATGAGGACATCCACGGGATCTCCTTGTTGGTAGGTGTCGGTTTCCAAGACTACTATCATTCACACCACTTGAGAATTTCCTCAAGGAAATTAAAGAAACGAAAATTAAGAAAACAGTTGCAGGACGATCTCCGACAGCAGACAAGAAACCGTGAAGAAATAAACTTCCACATTTGTATGCACATATGGAGGCCACGCACGGCATCTCTTAGGAGGAGGTTTTTCAGTATAAAAAAGGGCATTTTTTCCTAACGGAGCTTCTCTTTCATTTCAACAAAGAAAGACAAATGTACGTTTATTTTACGTGACATTGATAAATCCACGAGTCCAAATCCATGAGTGCGAAGCACTTCATTTCCCTCTTTGCTCAGTAGAAATACAATGTCACTTTTCTATTTTTGTTATACAGACTAAATAGTCTGAATGGAAACAAAACGCTATATGACATATAAATACCCCAAAAGGCATCAGTGGGCAGAGCTGAGCAACTGTATGGGGCCTGGGACAGGAGGTATCAGGGGCGCTGGAGGAGGCTATGTCACGGGGGTGAAAGAACAATAAGCCTCTTTAACAAGTAAATGGTCTTTCAAAAGACCTGTGAAGTACTTGGGTCTGCTGTGTGTGTGCCCAGGAAGGAAATTCCAGCAGCAGGAAGGGGGCGTGGGGAGATAACTCTGTATTCGAGATGGCAGTGCGGCAACATTTGCTAGTATTTTGCCGTTTTACATATAAAAACAGATAAAGGAAAAATTGTTTTCCGTCTGTATTTATATGTAAAAATCCATTTAAACGGAAAACCGGGAGCCCTAATTATACATTGCATTACAAAATATACTTCCACAGAATGAATTACTTTAGTTTAAATACTTTGCAAATAGGCAATAGAGTTTAAAGTACAGTAGTTACAGTTGTTGCAATGGGCAACACAATGTCAAACACAATGCAACATTGAGCTGAATGGGAATTTCCAGTTAAATGCAATTAGTTACTTTATGGATTACTTTTCTAACCACAGGACTGGATCCTAGATTCAGTCCTGGGACATCTCCTGTAAATAGTTGAGTAAAAGCGTTTTGGTTACAGTAGTGATTTTTAAGGAATATTATTGTATTTTAAAAGTTGACACTTAGAAACTTTTTCGCATAGAATCACCAATGTTATCCTAATGGAGGAAATTCACTTAGCAAGTAAGTAGTGTTATCGTTACTTTTTCTTACTCAGTAGTGGATCCTGGATCCAGCACTGGTGCATCTCCTGTAAACAGTTGAAAGAATGCATTTAAGTCATACAGGCGATTTTTAAGGAATATTTGTAGTTTGAGAAAATAGACAGAAACTTTTCTGGTGACATCCAGACAATGGATTCCTATGAAAGGAAATACAAGTTATTTGTAAGTATGGTTAGAATTACGTTTCAGGGACAGTGCTGGGCTAAAAGATGCAGCACTGAGTTCTCTCCTGATAACAGGTGAGTAAATCGGAATTCGTTTTTCAGATGATTTTAGGTGAATATTTTAAAGTTCCAAAACTCCACACTTAGAAGAATTTCCCAGTGAAACCAGTCAATGTTAGCCTGTGGAAGGAAATTCAAGTTACTGGTAAGTATGGTTAGAATTACAGAATTACTTTTAAGGATCAGTAATGGGCTCAAAGATGCAACACTGAGGTCTCTCCTGATAACAGGTGAGTAAATCGGAACTCGTGGTTCGGCTGATTTTACGTGAATATATTAAAGTTCCAAAACTCAACACTTAGAAGAATTTCCAAGTGAAACCAGTCAATGTTACCCTATGGAAGGAAATTCACTTAGCAGGCAAGTAGTGTTATTGTTACTTTTTCTTACTCAGTGGTGGATCCTGGATCCAGCACTGGTGCATCTCCTGTAAACAGTTGAAAGAATGCGTTTAAGTAATACAGGCGATTTTTCAGGAATACTTGTAGTTTGTGAAAATAGACACTTTGAAACTTTTCTGGTGAAAACCAAACAATGGATTCCTATGGAAGGAAATGCAAGGTACTGGTAATTATGGTTAGAATTACTTTTCAGGGTCAGTGCTGAGCTAAAAGATGCAGCACTGGGTTATCTCCTGATAACAGGTGAGTAAATCGGAATTCCTTGTTTGACTGATTTTAGGTGAATATTTAAAAGTTGCAAAACTCCACACTTAGAAGAATTTCCAAGTGAAACCAGTCAATGTTAGCCTATGGAAGGAAATTCAAGTTACTGGTAAGTATGGTTAGAATTACTTTTCAGGATCAGTACTGGGCTCAAAGATGCTGCACTGAGGTCTCTCCTGATAACAGGTGAGTAAATTGAAATTTGTAGTACATCCAGTAAGCGCCACAGAGCTGCGTAGCAGAAAGATGTAACAAGCATTTGCAATGCAATAGGTCTCGCATTTACGCAAGTTTGAGCTATTGACATTGCAAATGACAAAGCATTTTTGTTTTAGTTTTTAAAACAGAAATAAAAGGCATTGTCATTTACAATGAATTCAAGGGGGCTTAGGGAGATTTAAGGACCAGCATGAGCCAACTCCCCACTCTTACATCAGAACACTGCAAAAAGTCACGGGTCCAAAATATTACAGAGAGGTCGAGAATAAGAGCTGCGCCCACTTGCCCCCAGGTATTGGGCAAGTGGACATTGCTCTTATTCTTTACCTCTCTGTAATGTTTTGGACCCGTGACTTTTTTCAGTGTTATGATTATCATTTACAATGCCAATAGCTTAAACTTGCATAAATGCGAGACCTATTACATTGCAAATGCTTGTTTATATAATGCAGAACTAGTGTGGGCTCTCGAGCAGAGAACGGTTGCCAAAGTGCACTGCCAGTTCAGATAGGCTATGCTCTTAAGGTATTACTGCAGATTTGCTTTCAGCCGTGCACTATTATTATGCCATCATGTTGAAGAGACCCCTTGATACCTAACTTTCCACTACAGCAGATGCAAGGACGCACTCCTCCTATGCAATTCAGATTAGACGGCACGTGAAAATCAGGAAATTGCTTGTTGCAGCGTTTGTAGCTCTGTTGGTATGACGGAGAGGTCATACAGACCTTTGTTTAAACTACCATCTTCACTACAGGTTTAATTATGTATATTATTTCAAACGTAGGTTTTAACTCCTTACTAAAAGGAAAACGCGGCCAGCATTTACACAATTATTGGAGATTCATACTTGTTTTAAACAGCGCCTAATACCGCACTTCTACAGTTTTCGGTACTTTAAAATGACAGGTTCTACAAATACTAACTTTAATGCTACCGACCTCGGAATCAGTCTTGCCGGACCTCAAACTGAAGGCCTACAGATCGCTGCACTTCCATCCTGCCACCTTGGAAACAGATGTGTGCAAAGCCAGCAGATGTATGCACTAAAGTGGGTCAATACAAGTTTGCTCCATACAGCTATTTGGAATGAATAAAGTACGGGGAACGGAGCATGCGACGTGTACTAACAGAACACCCATCTCGCTAACACTGGCAAGTACATTTAGTGCACACGCACTTCCTTTACCTCAGAGAGACTATTCCCCTCCCCTCCCACCTACCACACACAGCAGCACAACATTGTCATTTTCACTCTTTGAAATGTAGTGCTGGAAACCCTAGCGCCTCAGGTTGGAGAAACAGAGGGAGAAGTTCGGGGACAGCGAGAGAGGCCCGGAGGAAATGAAGGAAGTAACAAGAGTGATCAGGGCATAGAGGCTGATGGAGCCAGAGTGTGGGGAGCAGGAGTGAAGGTGGATGGTAGGAAGCACGGAGCAAGGGTGGGAGGGCAAGGGAGGGCAGAAGTAATTATGGACGGAAAAGGACGAACTAGAAGGAAAAAGGAGGGAGTTATTTTTCAATCAGTGGATAATATGCTGAAGTTAAAATCGCTCTTAAAAAGAAGGAGTGAATGACGTCATTTGTGGGCCAATGCGCCAAGAAAACCTGGAAGCTGGTGGGGAGTACAGGTGAATCAGTGTTTCAAACCCCTGCCGGTTCGCACTGCCGGGCTGCCTGTGTGTTTTATCCTTCCGTGTAATCTGCTCGGTGAGCAAAGAAGCATTGGCAGGGACCTTTTTGTTCGACACCAAGCACAATGCAAAGTAGCAGCGCCTTAAAGCAACACAAGCGAGGCACTTTTCATTAACAAGAAGATATTAACCATATGACTGCCGCAATAAATAAACTGTCAATTACATCACTGTGCAGCTAAAAAAATAACAAGCACGAATCACGTGGTGTCCAGTTAACCAATAGGGTGTAGGGTCTCGAGGGCGGAGTGAAACGGCGCTTGGTCGGTCCGGCGGTAATCGGTGACGTCAGGAGAGTACGAGAGAGTGGAGTTTCGGTGTCTGCGAACCTTGGAGCACAGCCAGCAATGACCCGTGAGTACATAGAATGGGGGTCTTGTGTGCGTGTGTGTGTGTGTGTGTGTATGCAGTGTGTGTGTGTGTGTGCCTGTGTGTGTGCCTGCCTGCCTGCGTGTGAACCTGCCTGCCTGTGTGTGTGCCTGCCTGCATGTGTGTGTGTGTGTGCCTGCCTGCCTGCGTGTGTGTGTGTGCCTGCATGCCTGCGTGTGTGTGTGTGTGTGCCTGCCTGCCTGTGTATGTGTGTGCATGCGTAGTGTGGCTGTGTGTGTGTATGTGTTAGTCACTTGCTGGGAATGTGCAACAGGAGATGTGCACGGCGCAGGGCTGGGCGTGCGCGCCCACGAGGTGAAATCGCCGAGGGCTTGCGCGTGCACATCCCCTGTCTCACATTCCCGGCAAGCCGGCAGCAATAGGTCTTTTGCTGGACAGCGAGACCTAATTAGAGACGTGGAAGTCATTAGGTGCGATCACAACAACAGATCTGCAGCGCCCTGGAGAGTCAAGCGCGTGAAACTTGCCTAAAAAAAATGCGAGGCATGGAAGTCATTAGGCACGATCACAACAACAGATCTGCAGCGCAGATCTGCAGTGCCCTGGAGAGTCAAGCGCGTGCAACTTGCCTGCAAAAAAAAAAGCACGTGCAACTTGCCTAAAAAAAAATGAAACACGGAAGTCATTAGGGGCGATCGCAAAAACAGATCTGCAGCGCCCTGGAGAGTCTGCACACGTGATGCAAGCCCGACTGCAGAAGCGCGTCCTCGAGATGAAATCGCCGAGGTGAAACATGTAACCACCCCCTGTGCCCCATTCCCGGCAAACCCACAACAATAGGTCTTTTGCTGGGGCAGCGCTTCGCGCTGCTAACACCAGCGAGACCTAAAAAGGGGCACGGCCTGCACCACCTCTCTGCAACTCAGCGCAGTGGCACTTCCTGGAAGCACCTGGTGGGCTACTTGGACCCCATGGTCCCTCAGGTTTGAAGTGGAATTTTTCCCCCAACTTAAAACGCGCCACAGGTCGTGTTTGCACACATCACGTCAGGCCCCTCCCTTCACCACTGTGTAAATGCGCCCTGTCACCGTTCTAAGTTGAGAGATTAAGTCCCCTTCAATCCTAAGGGTCCCTAGGGTCAAACTAGCCCACTAGGTACCTCCAGTAAGTGCCACAGAGCTGCGTTGCAACGAGGCCTAAAAAGGGGCGTGGCCTCTGAACACCTGTCTGCAACGGAGCTCCCTGGCGCATACTGGAGATACCTGTTGGTCTATTTGGCCCTCAGGGACCCTCAGTATTGAAAGAGAATTAATTCCCCAACTTAAAACGCGCCACAGGGTGCGTTTGCACAGTGGTGAAGGAAGGAGGCATGGCCTAATGTGATATGTCTGCAAGCACACCCTGTGATGCGTTTTAAGTTAGAGAATTAATTCTTCCTCAATCCTGTGGATCCCTGGGGGCCAACTAGCCCACCAGGTCCCTCCATTATGTGCCAGGAGGCTGCGTTGCAGAGAGGTGTTCAGAGGCCACGCCCCTTTTTACAACACTCTGCAACGCAGCTCTGTGGCGCTTACTAGAGGTACCTGGTGGGCTAGTTGGCCCTCAGGGACCCTCAGTATTGACAAGGAATTAATTCCCCAACTTAAACCGCGCCACAGGGCGTGTTTGCACACATGTGAACTCAGGCCCCGCCCCCTCCTTTCACCACTGTGCAAACGCGCCCTGTGGCGCGTTTTAAGTTGGGGAATTAAGTCCCTTTGAATCCTGGGGGTCCATAGGGTCCAACTAGCCCACCAGGTACCTCCAGTAAGTGCCACAAGGCTGCATTGCAGAGAGGTGTAAAAAGGGGCGTGGCCTGGAGCACCTCTCTGCAACGCAGCCCTGTGGCACTTACTGGAGGTACCTGGTAGGCTAGTTGGCCCCAAGGGACCCCCAGTATTGAAGGGGAATTAACTCCCCAATTTAAAACGCGCCACAGGGTGCGTTTGCAGAGTGTGTTTGTGAGGGGGCGGGGCCCAGGGATGATCGCGTTTTTAAAAAAAGAAATTGAAAGGGGGGATGTGTGTCCCCCCCCCCTTCCTTTTACTTGTTTTGGGCCCTGGGGTCCCCATCCCCCAGGGCCTGACCCCCAAATATAAAAAAAAATTACGGGTAGGGGGCCACGTGGCCCCCCTCCCATGGTCCATTCTGGACCCTGGGGACCCCATCCCCCAGGGCATAGCCAATTAATTTTATTTTTTTAGGGAGGGGGTCTGCATAGCCTCCCGCCTCAGGCCACTTCAAGGCCCCGGGCACCCCATTCCCTGGGGCCGGCCTTTTTAGAAAAATATATTTTTTATTTGGTAATGGGGAGGAGGGCCACGTGGCCCCCCTCCCGGGCCACTGGTATCCCCGGGGACCACATCTCCTGGGGCTGGCCCTCACCATTGGGGACCGTGTGGGGGTACCCAATCCCCCCACGGTCCCACCAGCTCCCCGCTTCCTGCGAGAACCGGCATTGCTTTTCCATATGGGGAGCAGCTAACATGCTGCTCCCCATATGGAAAAGCAATGTGCTTTGCTTCATTGAAGTGAGAGCAGGTTTCCCTGCTCTCACTTCAATGAAGCAAAGCAGTTTGCAGTGGCAGGGTGGGAGCCGCGAGGCTCCAGCCCTGCCATTGCAAACAGCAGTGTCCCGGGGGTAGGCACCCCGGGACACTGCAGGAGCCAGCCCTGGAGGGTGGCGGTCCCCAGGGCCTAGACAAGGCTACAGGAGGGGGGGTCGCACGGCCCCCCCTCCCACATTTTTCAGAAGCCCCAGGGGGTGGCAGTCCCAGGGGCTGGGGGGCCTGAGAGCCCCCCCACCCATTTCAAACAAGCCCTGGGGAAGGCGTTCCCTGGGGCTGCAGGGGGGCCCCGTGAGCCCCCCGCATACATTACATTAGAGCCCCAGGGGTGGCTGTCCCCAGGGCTGGGGGGCCCCAGAGCCCCCCCAGTTAATGTTTTAAAGCCCCAGGGGGTGGCGGTCCCCGGGGCTGGGGGGCCTGAGAGCCCCCCCCACCCATTTTAAACAAGCCCCGCGGGGTGGCGGTCCCTGGGCTCTGGGGGGGATTCCTGTGAGCCCCCCGCATATATTAAGTAAGAGCCCAGGGGGGTGGCGGTCCCCGGGGTAGTGTGGGGGGATTGGGACCCCCACACTATTTTTTTAATAATGCCCCTGGGATTTGGCCCCCCAGGGGGCAAATTACCATATTTAGCACGGGAGACAGCGTTTCTTCTTTTTTTTTATCAGTAGGATGCGCGGATTCTTCGCGCATCCCGTGATTTAAAAAAAAAAAGAAATATATTTTGGGCCCTGGGGTTCCTTGTGGGACCCCCTGAGCAGGCCTAGGGGGTCAGGGTGTGTCTACCCTGCCCCCTTTTCCCGTTTTGCGGCATTTGTTTTGGGTTTCTTTTGCATAGCATTGTGGCTGTGAACCAAGGCCAAGAAAACCTTTCATGAAGGCCTCGTTTGAAAGGGTAGACTCTCCCTGAAGATGGGGAGGCCATTTTCGGCCTGTTTTCCCCATCAGAGTCAAGCGCTGCCTTACCTGCAGCTGTCTTCAGCTCCAGATGGGAGGACAGGGAGGGACAAGGAAAGCCTTCCGCGTCTCCCTAGGAAAGAAAAAAGAAAGAAAACTCTGGTGCTTTAAGGGGCCCTCCCTGGTGTTGGCAAATCGATGTGCACCACACCAGGGAGGTAGTGAGTGTGTCAGCCATTGGCCAATGGACACAGCAAACAGGCTAAATGTGAATGGGGGAATTGCTGTAGTGGGGGCGAGTATGATACCTCTCCCGAGGAACAAAAAGAATCCGCTACATTACCACCTGCTCAAAGCAGCTGGTTTATGCCTGTAGATTTGGGCCAGTTTTCTTTGTAAGGGGGAAAAATGCACAATTGGACCAGTTATTCTAAAATCTGTGTTACTGTCCATTTTGTGAAGAATAACTTGTAACCCCGTAAATTCACAGGGGGCTACCAGGTGGCATCTTAAATTTCAGCTCTAGAAAACACATACACGTGGAATATGCTAGTAATTATGATTGTTTAGCATGGGAAGCAACTATGACTCACAAGAGACAAAGCCTCAACTGGGAAGACATGCTCCTCCAGACACTCAACAATGGTTATAAATAGTATATTCTAGTCTGTGCATTTACACTCATGGATTATGACATGGTGTTTTTCATACATATTTGTTTTAAAACCAGAATGCAAGAGATTAAGGGCCATATGTATCAAGCCTTTTTCCTTTTTGCAAACGGGCAGATTCTCAGAATCAGCAAGTTTGTGAATTGGAAAAAGCCTTTTGGGATGTAGCATCCCAAAAGGTCATTGCAAAATAGAGAATTGCAAAATTTGCGATTCTCTATTTTGCGTATGCAATTAAGGAACTGCAAATTGCGATTCCTTAAATGCAATTCTGGAAGCACCCGAAATTTACTATTTGGCTTAAGGAATTACAAATTACCATCAACTTCGAGTTGGTGGTAATTTATGATTTTCTTTATAAAAGCATTTTTTTTTTAATTTTTAAAAGTGCCATATGTTGCACATACAAATGTGCACATATGCATATTTCAGGGGTGCAACAGGGTGTACTTTTGGCACCCTTGCAACCTTGAAATTGCATTCTTAATCTGCGCTTCTCTAATTGGTAATCGCAAATAGAGAATGTCTTTCCATTCATTCCTATAGGCCTCCTAGCTCATAGGAGTGAGTGGGAAGGTATTCCTTATTTGCTAATCTCAATTTGCAATTCGCAAATAAGGAATGTGTAGGATTCGCAAAAGTTTTAGCAAATCCTACATACATTGCATTTTGCGATTCTCTAATTATGATTCGATAAAAATTGCAATTTGAGAATCACAAAACACTTTTTTGATACATATGGCCCTAAATCGGTACAGTAAGGGAAGATCATATACAAAACACTTGACTATTTTCAGAGTTGTTTTCATATGCAAGGTCACTGCAACGTGAAACTGTGAAACAGTAGGCAGCGTTTTTCTAACGTCAATTTTGTTGAACTGTGAAAGTTACACGGAATTTTATATATGCACTAGTGCTTTAAATGGGCCTGTACTCACAGGTACTGAGTACCCGCACTTCTTGTTTTTACTAAGCAGAGTACCGGCACTTTTCCAGTGCTAAGGAGAGTACCGGTACTCTGATCAGATACTGGGCAGGTGCCTGAGGGCCAGCTGTGGCCTGTTTATTTGGCAGCATGTTTTCCGTTTTGGCGCCAGCTGGAGGCCTGCCGCAAGGGTAAGAGGGCCTCTGCTACTGAAGCTCTCATTGTCCTCAACCGCCCCCTGCCGGGCCTCCGTGCTGGGTCGAATTGTTGTTACTGTATTAAACAACGGCTGCCAGGGGCACAGTGATGTGTGCAGCCTGAATGGGTGGGAGGTGACGTGTCATTAAAAGCTTGGCCTCCCACTGAGGCCTGACGCACTTGCTCCTGCAATTGCACCCCTGTCAACCTGACTGGAGGGTATTTACTGAGGAGGTGGCTGGGCTGCACCGGATAAGACTGTACCCCTATAGTCCCAACTGCAAAAGTTAAACCCTTTAATACCTAAAATGGAAGAATACACACGTCTAGCAGTTTCAAAATGGCATGAATTTTTATTTGCTCCTTTTTTCTTTTTTTTACAAGTAAATAGCCATGTTTAGCTTGATATCATCACTGCACTTACCTAAATCTTCAGCTTGGTTTGCTCAACTGACATTAAAAGCAAGGCCACTAGGTCAGTTTTATCGCATTGTGGAGCACAGATTTTTCGCCTGTGTACGTTTGTAAATTTATTATGTAAAACATGCCGGAGTGATAGACAGCATGAGAAACAGAGTGTGTCTGCTAAACTAAGGGAGAGAAATAGTAGATGCGAAAATGAAGTAGAGCTGCATGAAAGAGAGAAGGAAGAGTTTGAGGGAGGTTATGGCCTCAGAGTCAGGAGGAAGAGATGTCTGATAAGGATTAATGAGGTAAAGTTGGATTTAAGAGAGGGTGTCTGTAGGCAAAGTTTTGTGAGGTGCTGATGGGAGAATGTCAGTGTAGAGTGTGGGTGAGACAGACAGCAAGTTAATAAGAGAAGATGTGATTACAGGAGAAAATTAGAAGGGGGTGAATAGCAGTAAAAAAAGATGTGGAAAATTAATTTTAAGAAAGTTTTGAGAAAAGTCTGAAGGTGACGATAGTGAGAAAGGGAGTCAGTCATGCGTATGCTGTGAAGTGGAGGAAGGAAGAAAGAGGGTGTCAAAAAATGGAGAAAGATGGGGTGTGAGAAGTTGGCCTGGTATATGATGTCCACAGTTCTGTGGGCACCTTGTATCAGTCCAAACAATCCCTTATGGTGATGGTTGTAAGTCAACCTTATAGACAAGCTATCCTAGGGGTAGCATGGACTAAGCAGCCTTAAAGGCTTAACTCAAGAGGGCATGTGAAGCCAGCTGTTTTACCATATGCAATCCTGTAATACCAAATGAAAGGACACCACACAAGTTATATATTATAAAAATATATGTATTTATTCTCAGAATAATCCCCACTACTCTTTATGAGCAATTAAGCACAAGCGTTTAAACAAAAGCACAATATAACATATACAAGTTGCACGTTTTTGGATGAGGCCGGTGGCCACTCAAACCATATATCAAAAAAGTGGTATAACAATCACTAATCGATCGGGGGTAAGGCCTAGGGCCTTGGGAATCGCTTGGACTACAGTGGACTAATAGCAGTCCAAACAATCCCTTATGGTGATGGTTGTAAGTCAACCTTATAGACAAGCTATCCTAGGGGTAGCATGGACTAAGCAGCCTTAAAGGCTTAACTCAAGAGGGCATGTGAAGCCAGCTGTTTTACCATACAATCCTGTAATACCAAATGAAAGAACACCACACAAGTTATATATTATAAAAATATATGTATTTATTCTCAGAATAATCCCCACTACTCTTTATGAGCAATGAAGCACAAGCGTTTAAACAAAAGCACAATATAACATATACAAGTTGCACGTTTTAGGATGAGGCCGGTGGCCACTCAAACCATATATCAAAAAAGTGGTATAACAATCACTAATCGATCGGGGGTAAGGCCTAGGGCCTTGGGAATCGCTTGGACTACAGTGGACTAACAGCAGTTAGGACGAGAGTAGCCCGCGGGATTCGGGTGCAGTGCAGAAAGCACAAGCATGCACCAATGTAAAGTCAATGGTGCGTAAAAGTTATTGTTTTACAGATTAAAGAGTCTTCCGACTGGACTAGGACTACCAAACTTTAGAGTTAGGCACTAGAGGTGTGTACCAGTGTAAGCACACCGGCGTTAGTAAGTTACCTCACCCACAGGAAGCGGGTGCATAGGTGCCAAAGTGTGTCGGGTTTCGTCACGCAGTTCGATGGTGCCTGAAGATGAAGATGCAGCAGGCGTCCAGAAGAGAAGTGTCCGGTGCGATCCAAGGGTGGATCGAAGCTGGAGGGTACCTGAAAGCAGAGGGGACAGAGTCTGGGTCACTGGGCAGTGACCAGGAAGGAACCAGGCAATGTCAGGCGCAATCAGGTCGATGTTGGGTGCCTTGTCTCCGCTGCCACGTGGACTCTGGGGCACTGAGGATGTCCTGGAGTGGATCACGAGCTATCCCACAAAGGCTCTCGCTGTCGGCGGTGTCGGCTTCACGATCGGAGTCAACAAGCCTTGGCAAAGGCAACCCACGCAGGATTCGAAGAAGGCTTAACACTCGGACCAGCAAGGTCTGAGCGGGTGCTCCTTTTCAGGGGAGCGAGTGCCAGTCTGGAGCAACCAGACCAGCTGTTCAAGTTTGAAGGTTCGTCGGTTCTGGGGCCACTAGCCAACAGGCAAGCGACCGGACCAATGTGTCGAGCAGGAAAATGCAAAAGGGCCCCACGCAGCACTCATCGAGTGTAGAGGGGTGAGCTTCGGTGCACATGCTGCTTGGGGCTAAGGCTTCTAAAACTCCAATGCACAGCATCGAGGAAGCCTTGGGTGCTGCACGGTCAGCGCTTCGTGGTTTATTCAAGATGGCCGCTCCCACGCTTCAGGTCGCCTCCATGGGTCCCAGCTCTGTATGGACTGTGGATCAGGCTGTTGGAAGTCAGGATAGCTGGCTCTTGTCAGTCTCTGTTGCTCGAGTTCCGGCGGGAACTGCAACAAAGCAAACGTTGAGGTGCTGGATGGTCCCTGTTGGCACAGGGTGGTCACTCCTTGACCACAAGGGAGATTCTTCAGTCTTCCACGTCGAGTGGGATGTCGAAGGGTCCAGAGTTTCGTTTCATAAGTTTCAGTCAGGATAATCTGATGTGCATTGGCACTGCTCCCACCTATATTCCAAATCTGGGGGCTGGATTACCTGCCAGGTCCCTCCTATTGGTGGGACCCAGGAAGGGGGCGGTTACACCCCTTTCCTTTGTCCAGTTTGCCGCCAAGACTAGGGCTGGAGTGCCCCAGAACCCGTTTGACTGGAATCTGCCCAGGGACACCTTGTGCGCCCCAGGCAGTGTCTACTTTCATTCAACCCTCCCTGCTACAATCCACTATCTCCTGTCTGGGGTGGTGTGACACCTCCCTGTGACAGGAAACCCTTTGTCCAAGCCTCCACTGCCAAGTTTCGGTCAGCAGCAGGAGGTCAGACATGTGTTTGTGGCAGCAGCATCCATTTTGTGATGCTGGGGCTCTGGTTAGGATTAACCGCATTTGCAGTAAGTAACATGTCTTCCCCTCCTGGAGGGGTGGGACGCTGCCCCCATCGTCAGAATCGTCGAGGGGGTAGCATTCCATGTTGTATGACACCAAACACGACAGATTATAATGCACTTAAGAGTATATGGTATGGCAGTATCACTGGAACAGCTATAGGGACATGGTCCCGCAAGCTGCAGACAGGCTCAGCTCATGCCAGAGCACTATCGCACATAAAACCAAGCACTCTGCCTCCAGGAGTGTTAAGGCCTGCTATAGGAGTGGCTGATAGGTATATATGTGTCCAGATATAGGTTTAGACATAGGTATACTATATCTAAGCAAGGGGTGATTACACCACCTTGCCCCAGCTGAGTGATCAGCCAGTTGTGTCAATTTAAGAACCAGCCAGGGGTGGCAAAAGCTATGCTTCAGCCCCTGGTAGGCCTTGGATGCCCCTATGCCGTGGGCACCTATAGTGCACTGTACAGGGGCTGACAAGGAGTCCAGTACCAATTTGGTTATGTACCTATAGTACATGTCTGTGAATTTAGAGAGAGAACAGCAGGCTGTGGGTCTGATTCGGAGGCCCACAGCCACATTAAGTCAAAAACCAGTGAAGCAAAAAGCAAAAATTGGGGTGACCATAGGATAGCAGACCCTGCTCTCCTACACAACCCCCCCCCCCCCCCAAACGCAGGGACATTAAACTTAACCTTGACCAGATAAGTCTTCATGTTCTAAGTGGAAATACCTGGAGAGACCATCTGCATTGCCATGGTCAGTCCCTGGTCTGTGCTCCACTGTAAAGTCCATCCCCTGTAGGGAAATGGACCACCTGAGCAGTTTGGGATTTTCACCCTTCATCTGATTGAGCCACAAGAGGGGCTTATTGTCTGTCTGAATTAGGAAGTGAGTGCCAAACAAGTATGGTCTCAACTTCTTCAGGGCCCAAACCACAGCAAAGGCCTCCCTCTCAATGGCTGACCAACGTTTCTCTCTAGGGGTCAGCCTTCTGCTAATAAAAGCAATGGGCTGGTCTTGACCATCTACATTGATTTGTGAAAGCACAGCTCCCACCCCCAACTCAGAAGCATCTGTTTGAACAATGAACTGTTTGGAGTATTTAGGACTCTTCAGGATAGGTGCAGAGCACATGGCCTTCTTCAGGTCATCAAATGCCTTTTGACAGCTAACTGTCCACTGAACCTTTTTGGGCATCTTCTTGGATGTCAAATCATTTAATGGTGTCACAATGGACCCATAGTTCTTTACAAACTTCCTGTAATACCCAGTCAGGCCCAAGAAGGCTCTGACTTGTGTCTGGGTAGTTGGAGGAGCCCAGTCCTGGATGGCCTGGATCTTGCTCTCCAATGGTTGAACTTGACCCCCACCTACTAGGTGGCCCAAGTACACAACCTTGCTCTGCCCTATCTGGCACTTAGTAGCCTTGATAGTCAGGCCTGCCTTTTGCAGGGCCTCCAGAACCTTCTTCAGGTGGATCAGGTGATCGTCCCAGGTAGAGCTAAAGACAGCAATATCATCTAGATATGCTGCACAAAAGTCATTAAACCCAGAAAGGACTTGATTCACCAACCTTTGGAAGGTGGCATCACCACAAACTGATAATGCCCACTGGGGGTAGAGAATGCTGTCTTGGCCTTTGACTCCTCAGCTAACCTGATTTGCCAATAGCCAGCTGTCAGATCAAATGTGCTCAGAAACTTGGCAGAAGCCAATTTGTCAATGAGCTCATCTGCCCTTGGAATGGGATGAGCATCTGTCCTAGTGACAGCATTGAGACCTCTATAGTCCACACAAAATCTAATTTCTCTCTTTCCATCTTGGGTATGAGGTTTTGGCACAAGGACTACTGGGCTGGCCCAAGGGCTCTCTGATGGCTCAATCACTCCAAGTTCTAACATTTTCTGCACCTCAGCCTTGATACAATCTCTGACATGGTCAGGTTGCCTGTAAATGTTATTCTTCACAGGTAGACTATCACCAGTGTCCACCACATGGGTGCACCAGGTAGTCTGACTGGGTGTGAGTGAAAACATGTGTCTATGGGCTTGCAAAACTTGTCTGCAGTCCATCTGTTGCTGGTCAGTGAGGCTGCCTGCCAAGGCTACTCCATCAACTGAGCCATCATCAGGGTTTTGGGAAAGCAGGTCTGGGAGAGGGACACTCTCTTCCTCCTGTTCCCCATCTGTATCCATGAGCAAGCCCATGCTTTCCCTGTCAACAAATGCTTTCAGTCTGTTCACATGGATCACCCTGTGGGGGTTCCTAGGGGTTTCAAAGTTCACCATGTAGGTGACCTCCCCTTTCTTTTCCATTATGGTGTAGGGTCCAGACCATTTGTCCTGGAGTGCTGCTGGGGCCACTGGCTCCAACACCCACACCTTCTGTCCTGCCTGGTACTCAGTCAGAACATCCTTTAGGTCATGCCAAGCTTTCTGTAATTCTTGGCTGGCCTCCAGGTTTTTGGATGCTTTCTCCATGTACTCAGCCATCCTGGAGCGGAGACCAAGTACATAGTCCACTATGTCAAGTTTAGGCTTTTTGAGAGGTAACTCCCATCCTTCCCTCACAAGACACAATGGACCCCTCACAGGGTGGCCAAACAAAAGTTCAAAAGGGCTGTAGCCAACCCCCTTCTGTGGGACCTCTCTGTAAGCAAAGAGTAAGCAGGGTAAAAGGATGTCCCATCTACGCCTGAGCTTTTCAGGTAATCCTTTTATCATTCCCTTCAGGGTCTTGTTGAACCTTTCAACAAGCCCATTGCACTGTGGGTGATAGGGTGTGGTGAACTTGTAGTTCACTCCACACTCCTTCCACATTGCCTTTAAGTATCCAGACATGAAGTGTGTACCTCTGTCTGAAAGTACCTCCTTTGGAAAGCCCACTCTGGAGAAAACTCCAAGTAGGGCCCTTGCCACAACAGGAGCTGTTGTGGTCCTCAGGGGAATTGCCTCTGGGTACCTGGTGGTATGATCCACTACCACCAGGATAAATCTGTGCCCAGATGCTGTTTGGGGATCCATTGGTCCAACAATGTCAATCCCTACTCTTTCAAAGGGCACCCCCACCACTGGAAGAGGTATAAGGGGGGCCTTTGTGGTGCCACCTGATTTGCCACTGGCTTGGCAGGTGACACAGGAACGACAAAACTCCTTTGTATCCTCTGACATATGAGGCCAGTGAAAGTGAGGGACAAGCCTGTCCCAAGTCTTGTTCTGGCCTAAGTGTCCTGCAAGGGGAATATCATGGGCCAAGGTTAGAAGGAAGCCCCTAAATTGCAAAGGTATGACCAACCTCCTGGTTGTACCAGGCTTGGGGTCTCTAGCCTCTGAATAAAGGAGCCCATCATCCCAATACACTGAATGGGTACCTTGAGCATTCCCTGCAGCCTCAGCAGCAGCTTGCTGTCTGAGGGGTTCAAGTGAAGGGCAAGTCAATTGAGCCTGCCCCAGGTCTGCCCTTGAGGGTCCCCCTGTCCCCTGAAACTCAACCTGATCAGGTTCAAGCTCTTCAGAGACAGTCTCCTCTTGGATCACAGAATCACCCTCCTGTGAGGTCTGATCCTCAACCTGGGGCAAGTGGGAAGGCTCTGTCTTCAACCTCTTGCTCCTCCTCTTGGGTTGTGGTTGGTCTATTGTTTCAAGATCCACCACAGGTTCAGGTAGGCACTTCTTGGCCTGGGACCTGGTTACAGCAAGGACATGGGCTGAAATCCCTAGAATTTCTGCATGAGTCCTGTACTCCACTTCTGACCATACTGATTCCTCCAGATCATTGCCCAACAAACAGTCAACTGGGAGGTCTGCACTAACAACAACTGTTTTGAGGCCAGTTACCCCTCCCCAGGAGAAATTAACAACAGCCACACTATGTGTAGTAGTGGTGTTGCTAGCATTGGTCACTAGGTAATTCTCACCTAGTATCATCTGTTCAGGGTCCACAAAGTTAGGTGTCACCATAGTGACACTGGCACAAGTGTCCCTGTAGGCCTGGGCCAGTTTCTCATTAATTAGAGGCGTCTGCCTGTACTTGCCCAGGTTACTAGGACTCACAGTAGAGGACATAGCTATGTCCCCCTCACAGATCAGAACTGCCTGAGTAGGGATCCTGACTAAGCCAGTCTCCATCTCAGTACCCAGGGTTAACCCCACTATAGCCTTGGGTTGTGTACTACTACTGCTAACTGTACTAGGGGGTGCAGGTGTCTTAGGGACTGCAGTAGTAGCAACTGGATTTCTCTTAGTGCATTCACTTCCCCAATGAGAAGAGGACTTGCAAAAGTTGCACCAAGGTTTCTTTGGGCCATCATTCTTCTTTTTCTTGTTTCCATTTTGGGAACCACCCTCCTTATTACTATTTTGGGGGCCTGTAGAAGACTTCTGGTCTTTATCTTTCTGATTACCACCCTTCTGGTCTGCTTTCTTCTGATCACCTCCTTGGTTCTGGGGTTTCTGCTTAACACTTGTTCTGACCCATTTGTCTGCCTTCTTTCCCAATTCTTGGGGGGAGGCCAGATCAGAGTCTACAAGGTGTTGATGCAATAGCTGGTTCTGACAGTTATTAAGGATCTGCTCTCTCATTATAAGATTGTACAATCCTGTATAGTCTGAGACTTTACTTCCCTGCAACCAACCCTCCAGAGCCTTAGTGGCACAATCAACAAAATCAGTCCAGTCTTGAGTCTGTGCTGTTTGGGTGTCTCTGAACAACAACCTGTATTGCTCAGTGGTTAGGCCAAACCCTTCAATAAGAGCACTCTTCAAGACAGAGTAGTTTTTAGCATCCTCAGGCCTAACTGTGAGGAGCTTATCTCTCCCTTTCTCAGAAAAGGAGAGCCACAAGATTGCTGCCCACTGATCTGAAGGAACCTGCTGTACCATGCAGGCCCTCTCCAGAGCAGTTATCCATTTGTGGATGTCATCCCCATCTCTGTAGGGGGGCACAATCTTACTCAGGTTTCTATTATCATAGGACCTGTCCTTATCTCTTGGGATAATGCTGCCACCAGTGGGAGTCTCCCCACTTAACTTTTGCTCTCTTGCAAGAGCTAGTCTAGCTTGGGCCAGGGCTAATTCCTCTCTTTCTATTTGGAGATTAACTGCTCTCATCCTGGCCCTATGCTCTTTTCTTTGAGGGGAAGTCATTCCTCTCTGTGATTCTCTTGAGGCACTAGAAATGTGAGAATCCCTGGAAGGGCTTCTCTCTCTCCTATTGCCTGGGAGAATCCTGTTATGTACTCTAGGGAGGTTCTGGCCCTCTCCATTTCCATGTAGGTCCAAGTTGGCTTGGCTAAGCCTTCCAACTGGTAACTGGCTAACCCCTTGATCCACATCTGAATCTTCACCATTTGAATCTGGGTTCACCTCCTCATCTTCTACATCTGGGGGGGGGGGGTTCTCAGTATCTGGGGGGTTCACTCCTTCTCCTGATCCTGAGGGAACTACTATAACTCTCCCAAGGTCATCCTTCTCCAGGATGGCTATCATGATAGGAATGGTAGGGCTGTGACCCTTTCTCAGCTTCCTTGCAGTGCTCAAGGCACTCACGTTTTTGTAGCTGAATTTTTTCATAGCTGGAGGTTGCCTGTGGAGGGTCAACCTTCACAGGTAGAGAGCCTGTAGCTTTACCTGTGCCAGACATGACTCTAGTGTGGTGTAAGTGATGCACCTACCTACACTAAGTGTTTTCCTACTGTACCTTACTAGTGAGTTGTAGTCAGGGTGTGCTAATCCCTTTTCTCTACAACTACTAAGTTCAGTAGAACTTAATATGCTAAGATTTGTTTATATGTACCTAGGTACTTAATGTGATCTTTCAATTTGATATAAAGATTGAAATGGTAAAACAACAGCAAGCTCAAATCCGCACCGCTGCTCACCAATGTGAGAAGTTGGCCTGGTATATGATGTCCACAGTTCTGTGGGCACCTTGTATCAGTCCAAACAATCCTTTATGGTGATGGTTGTAAGTCAACCTTATAGACAAGCTATCCTAGGGGTAGCATGGACTAAGCAGCCTTAAAGGCTTAACTCAAGAGGGCATGTGAAGCCAGCTGTTTTACCATATGCAATCCTGTAATACCAAATGAAAGGACACCACACAAGTTATATATTATAAAAATATATGTATTTATTCTCAGAATAATCCCCACTACTCTTTATGAGCAATGAAGCACAAGCGTTTAAACAAAAGCACATTATAACATATACAAGTTGCGCCTTTTTGGATGAGGCCGGTGGCCACTCAAACCATATATCAAAAAAGTGGTATAACAATCACTAATCGATCGGGAGTAAGGCCTAGGGCCTTGGGAATCGCTTGGACTACAGTGGACTAACAGCAGTTAGGACGGGAGTAGCCCGCGGGATTCGGTGCAGTGCAGAAAGCACAAGCATGCACCAATGTAAAGTCAATGGTGCGTAAAAGTTATCATTTTACAGATTAAAGAGTCTTCCGACTGGACTAGGACTACCAAACTTTAGATTTAGGCACTAGAGGTGTGTACCAGTGTAAGAACACCGGCGCTAGTAAGGTACCTCACCCACAGGAAGCGGGTGCATAGGTGCCAAAGTGTGTCGGGTTTCGTCACGCAGTTCGATGGTGCCTGAAGATGAAGATGCAGCAGGCGTCCAGAAGAGAAGTGTCCGGTGTGATCCAAGGGTGGATCGAAGCTGAAGGGTACCTGAAAGCAGAGGGGACAGAGTCTGGGTCACTGGGCAGTGACCAGGAAGGAACCAGGAAGGAACCAGGCAATGTCAGGCGCAATCAGGTCGATGTTGGGTGTCTTGTCTCCGCTGCCACGTAGACTCTGGGGCACCGAGGATGTCCTGGAGTGGATCACGAGCTGTCCCACAAAGTTTCTCGCTGTCGGCGGTGTCGGTTTCACGATCAGAGTCAACAAGCCTTGGCAAAGGCAACCCACACAGGATTCGAAGAAGGCTTAACACTCGGACCAGCAAGGTCTGAGCGGGTGCTCCTTTTCAGGGGAGCGAGTGCCAGTCTGGAGCAACCAGACCAGCTGTTCAAGTTTGAAGGTTCGTTGGTTCTGGGGCCACTAGCCAATAGGCAAGCGACCGGACCAACGCGTCAAGCAGGAAGATGCAAAAGGGCCTCACGCAGCACTCGTCAAGTGTGGAGGGGTGAGCTTCGGTGCACAAGCTGCTTCGGGCTGGAGCTTCTCAAACTCCAATGCACAGCATCAAGGAAGCCTCGGGTGCTGCACGGTCAGCGCTTCGTGGTTTATTCAAGATGGCCGCTCCCAAACTTCAGGTCACCTCCACGGGTCCCAGCTCTGCATGGACTGTGGATCGGGCTGTTGGATGTCAGGATAGCTGGCTCTTGTCAGTCTCTGTTGCTCGGGTTCCGCCGGGAACTGCAACAAAAAAAATGTTGAGGTGCTGGATGGTGCCTGTTGGCACAGGGTGGTCACTCCTTGACCACAAGGGAGATTCTTCAGTCTTCCACGTCGAGTGGGATGTCGAAGGGTCCAGAGTTTCGTTTCATAAGTTTCAGTCAGGATAATCTGATGTGCATTGGCACTGCTCCCACCTATATTCCAAATCTGGGGGCTGGATTACCTGCTAGGTCCCTCCTATGGGTAGGACCCAGGAAGGGGGCGGTTACACCCCTTTCCTTTGTCCAGTTTGCCGAAAAGACTGGGGCTGGAGTGCCCCAGAACTGGTTTGACTGGAATCTGCCCAGGGACACCTTGTGCGCCCCAGGCAGTGTCTAGTTTCATTCAACCCTCCCTGCTACAATCCACTATCTCCTGTCTGGGGTGGTGTGACACCTCCCTGTGGCAGGAAACCCTTTGTCCAAGCCTCCACTGCCACGTTTCGGTCAGCAGCAGGAGGTCAGACATGTGTCTGTGGCAGCAGCATCCATTTTGTTATGCTGGGGCTCTGGTTAGGATTAACCTCATTTGCAGTAAGTAACATGTCTTCCCCTCCTGGAGGGGTGCGACGCTGCCCCCATCGTCAGAATCGTCGAGGGGGTAGCATTCAACGTTGTATGACACCAAACACAACATGTTTTGATAACGCCAAACCGGAGTTGGAATAACCGTAAGGATTATAATACACTTAAAAGTATATGGTATGGCAGTATCACTGGAACAGCTATAGGGAAATGGTCCCGCAAGCTGCAGACAGGCTCAGCTCATGCCAGAGCACTATCTCACATAAAACCAAGCACTCTGCCTCCAGGAGTGTTAAGGCCTGCTATAGGAGTGGCTGATAGGTATATATGTGTCCAGATATAGGTTTAGACATAGGTATACTATATATAAGCCAGGGGTGATTACACCACCTTGCCCCAGCTGAGTGATCAGCCAGTTGTGTCAATTTAAGAACCAGCCAGGGGTGGCAAAAGCTATGCTTCAGCCCCTGGTAGGCCTTGGATGCCCCTATGCCATGGGCACCTATAGTGCACTGTACAGGGGCTGACAAGGAGTCCAGTACCAATTTGGTTATGTATAGTACATGTCTGTGAATTTAGAGAGAGAACAGCAGGCTGTGGGTCTGATTAGCAGGCCCACAGACACATTAAGTCGAAAACCAGTGAAGCAAAAAGCAAAAATTGGGTTGACCATAGGATAGCAGACCCTACTCTGCTACATGGGGTGTGTGAGAAAAAAAATAGATGTACGGGTAAGCGGAGAATATGTAAAACAGAGAAAAGGATGAGGAGGGTGAGAAAAGTGAGGGTGTGGCAGCCTATTTAGGGAGTGTGGTAAATCAATGCTGTTGGAGAGGAGATGTGGGAAAAGAGAGAATGTTGTGTGACAAAGAGAAGAGGGGAAGGACATTTTTTGGGCCAATAGGCAATTTCACCCTCACCCCTGCCCACCTGCTGGGACATTGACAGAGGTGAGGTAATGGAGATGGCCTAGCGGCCTGTCTGGAGCCCAGGTGAGGTGGGAGGAGGTCTACTAACTTGCCCATCAGAGGCCAGTATTGTTCTTCCCCTGACCTCTGCCCTACTGGACTCTGCACATGCTCACGACCCTGCAGTGCACACTGTCTGCCACTGCAATTCATCCTGCCGTGTGGCCTTCTGCCGAGGGAAGAGGAAGGAGACTTGGTTGAAAGAAGGTAAAGAGTGAGGGGCCAGAGATAGAAGGAGCAGAGGAGAGTTTAAAGGGGAAAAAAAAGACAGAAGGGGTAAGTGCAGACAGAGATGGGGAAGAGATCGAGACGGCTATGGAAAGAGTAACAGAGGCACGGAGATGGCAGATTAGAAATAGAAAGAGTGATAATAGAAAATTATAGGATACCTTAGGGGTAAAGAGAACGGGCAGCAAGAGAAATCAATATAAATGGGAGAGAAGTGAGTGGGGGAGGGACCGAGAGATTAGAGATGTGAAGATTGACAGAGAGTATTTGTCTGCTTGTTTGTGTGCGTTTGCCTGGTTGTGTGTATGTTTGTGTCTGAGATAGAAACTAAATCAGATAGGGAAGGAATCAGGACACCCAGGAGGTATTTGAAAAGAAATTCGTCTAATACTTGTTAATAATGATGCTATGCCAGTCTCTCTCGTCCTGGTGCACATCAATTCTTAGCCTGGAAGGGCTAAAAGTACTGTTGATGGCTTGGCTGATTCAGGGTTTAGAAGCTCCTTGCATTGCTCCCAGAAGTACTTCAGACCACCGTTTATTAGCATATGTACCTGTTAATCTGCACATATGGAACGTTTGAGACAACTATCAAGGGCAAAATGAATACTCAATAGAAGTGTTTCTATCATCATGTCTCACCCCGCCTCTAACCCCGCCCACTAGACCCACTAGCCACGCCCCTAACTCAATTTAATGAGTACCTGCACTTATGTTTTTCCATTTAAAGCACTGTATGCACTCTAGTAAGAAACGTGTGAAATTGTGTTTGTAAGTACAGTTGCTCTAAGTAACGTGCTGCAGGGCCACATTATTTTCTTCTGTTATGTTATAACTAAATTTAAGGAGATAAATGTTGGTGGTCGCATGCTTTGCGTTTAGGCTACCCCGTGGTGCTTGCAAAGTTATAGTAAGATGACAGCAATAAATTGGACACAGAAATCTTTACATCAAGTATCACCAAGTAGACAAAATAAGTAAAGGGATTACAACAACCCATTTAAAAATTATATTTCAGGACAGGGGGAAGGAGTATGCTATCTTCCTTACTTTATTTTACATTTCCAAAACTAAGGCCATTAGAAAGCAAACACCAAAAAACAAAATTAACCAGAAACATAACATCTTCCAATCAGGAACCAGGGGCCTTATTTATGAAGGCCTTGCGCCACCGGTGCGTCACTTTTTCCCATGTTAAAAGTGACGCACCGGCGGCACAAGGCCTTCATAAATAAGGCCCCAGGAGTCCACATAAAGCCTTATGCCACTTTAATTGCTCCCTCTTGTTCACTGCTCCTGCAGCCCCTGATAAGTGCATCATACCTTCTATTCGATTTCATTGCTGTTATTTGCTTGTTATCTAGAAATGCCAGGTTTTGGGTTCTGGCGTCACTAGGGTTGGTGTCACCCGGTGCGGAATGAGAGGGGAAGCAAGGCACCGGGCGGTCATTTTCCAGTTCCTTGTTCTCTCGTCAGTGAATAAATGACCGAAAGAAAGGCCTTTCGCATTACTAATGGACAATACAACGTGCTCCTGTATACCCTGCCTCCGGTACCTCCTGGTACGAATATACACAACACCACGTACCCGTGAAACACAAGCACAGGCATCACGGAGCACTCAACCGACGACAAAGCACAATATTAGTAACACTCCAAAATACATCACACATAAAAAGACACAATACACATACAGAACCGTGAGTGCACACGCGGAACACACTCACAATGTATCAGCAAAACACACAATGAAACAATACTTTCGCATAACACAAAATGTATATAAAGAACACACAATACATATATTGACCACTTATTGGTATAGGCAGAACATAAAATACATAAACGGGCACACTCTACAATAGTAATATGCAAGTATCGCAGCCTATAAAATAGGCAAACCACCATCAAATATTAAAAATGTAAGCCTTTTCGTTAGGGCCCATTGCAGAATGACAGACTGCTGTGTTTGTGAGTCTCGGAGTGAGGGAGAACGATGCAAACTCCAGGGCCAGCAGCATGGTACTCTTTTCTGTGTATGTGTGAGTATGTGAGAGGGCATGTTTACGCGTGCGTGTCTGCTTGTGTACCATTATGACCTTCGGCAGGCCAGTGCCACATTTGCATGCTTTTACATGGAAATTATATGATATTTCGGTTCTTACAAATAATTAGATATTTCTTTGTGAGCAGATGCAGACGCATGCTCATGCCGTCCGCCTGTTCGCGAGTGCAGACAGACACGGAAACGTTCTATACCACTGCACACATCAGCGGCGTGTGCCTTTGCCCTTACACACAAGCATATGTTTTCAGTGTGTGTGCAACCCAGACCTCCAGCTCTGCATACACTGTCTGCATACACTGTCCCAGCGAGCGTAGCCAGATTGGTGTCACGGCCACCCCCCGGTGCGACCCCCACCCATCCCCAGTGACGCCACTGCCACTGTGTTTGGGCTAAGGGGGCTGCTGGAACGTATTCTGCACTCCTTATGTGTTATATGGCATATATATAGGCCACCAGGTGGCGCTGCAGGCTACAAAGTCTGCTCACCTTTGCTGCTCTGCTCAGCATGCGTCTTTCAATCGGCAGAGCGAGATTGAAGGCCAGCACCGCCTGGCACTTAGATAGGCTGAACAGGCGTCCTTGATTTGCCCGGACAGTCCCGGGTTTTCGCCTGCTCTCCCGGCACATCTCAGGAAATTAAGCTCATACCCCTGTTTTCTGAGAGGGTCTGCTGAAAACGGTGGGAGGTATCTTTTTTATGATTTTGCAAAGCAGGGGTAGATAGCAGCTGTTGTAAGAAAGGACATTAATTAACAGGCATGCTACTGACTTAAAAAATTTCATTTGTATGTATGTTCTGACTGCCTCTTCTGTAATTCTCTGCTAAGGAGCTCTGTCATTCTGTGCTCTGGGTTGAAGTAAAATTGTAGTCCTACTATTTTGGGGAAATTTCCCGGTTTTTGTTTTTAAATTTCTGTTCACCCTATACTTAGAGCCTTGTCTCGCAATGCTGGAGACCTACCCCCCTCCGAAGGAAGTCTGTATTGTTTGCCTCAGCTAGAAACACCCCATGGGGTGTGTATCTCATGTGGGCCTGCGGGGTATGTACTTCTTAACAGCCACACCGGTCTCTATGGGGACATTGTCCCAGGCAAGTTCACCCCTTGAAATTCGTGAATGTTATGCCCCAGGGCTTGCGCCCTAATCTGTGACCTGTTGAGGAGGCGGTTTACTTCCATCCCTGGGATGATGAGTTTTACGAGGTGGTAGATACTTCCGTTTACAAGAAAGTCCTTCATTTAGTGTTCTATACTTTTTTTAATGCAATGTACATATGAGCCATGGCCAGACTACTTCCATGCCTACGTAAACGTTTAGGAAAGCGGGTTTCTTCAATCACTTGTGCGCACCAATAATTGAAGTGGCTCAGATTCATAAAAAGCTCCCTCGCTCAATGCCTTCAGTTGCTATGAAGTGTGATATGTGCACATCTTTCAACTATTATACTTCTCTTTCATTCTTTTTGTACAATAAACTGGAAATAATCACTGCTTTAACCCGTTGTGTCCTAGGCATGTGTTTTCTCTTCCTTGTGCATTTGAATATTCCTAGACAATGAGCTGCAAGCTCAGGATTAATATCAACATAACTTTGCATGCATATATTGCCTGCAAGAAGAAGCTTCCTTATGGATACTGCAGGTTCCAGTTGTAAGCCTACTCACCTGAGAGAGTTTCTAATCTGGCCTATTTTAGTGGCTCGGATGCAACATATTTTTTTTGACATTTTTGCTGTAAGTACATAAATAGTATAATGCAGACGATACATCACAATGCCATTTGTATACATATCAGAGGTACAAAAGTAAGGAATTAGAATAGTACAGCATTGTAAACTATGACAGTTAATTCAGGTAGTCCTGCTACGTGTGGACGATAAACAGAAAATTCTGTGATATCAACGGCAAGGAGGACGGCTATCATCTGTACAAAATATCATGGATGGCGGTACAATGTAGCAACAAGGATGCCAACAAATATAGAAAGGGAAAAAACACTTCTGAAGCAATGTAACCTATAATAACGGGGAAAACAAAAACAGTGGGTGTACTCGTTTATGATGAAGGATAATGCAACACAGACGTCATTAAGCCGGTAAGGGCTAGCAGGGGCTGGTAGCGCAAACACCAAATAGGGCCGGTCTTGTGGAGGGGGTGGGGGGTGGGGGGTAGAAGTAGAAAGTTGTTTTCTGTACATGTGGCCAAGGAGTGGACTGAGTGAGTGGCCGTAGTCCCCACGCTGAACTTTTCTAGAAGGGTGTCCCAGAGCTCTGGGATCGGTTATGAAGACGCTTTCCCTCTTCCCTGTGCAGCAATGCACTCTCGGCCATGCCCATACCAGCATGGAGAGTACCCATGCAGAGACCACTGAATGGTTCGCCACCTTCCATTTTCGAGTGATTAGGGGGCATATTACCAACGATTAGCGATATTTATCGCTAACGATGCTTAGCAACGAATTTTTTAATGCTAAGCATCGCCGGAAATTATCGCAGAGATAACTTGCTATTAGCAAGGTTTATCTCAGAAGTGATAAAAATCCTCGCGCTAACTGCCAAATGAGAGATTATCACTGGAAAACCAACGATAATCTCTCGAAGTTTGGCGTTAGCTTGATGATAGGGGCTCACAAACTTAGCCATGATATCCACCTTCCATAGGATATCATGGCTAAGTCAGGAAAATACCAGGTGTAAAAAAAGCAGTGCTAACCGCGGTTAGCGCTGCTTTTTTTAATCACTAACAGGGTTAGCGAAATCATTGATAATAGGAGAAATGTCGCTTAACAACATTTCTCCTATTATTTTTCTCTGGAACGCCCCCTTTGCATCTCATTAGAGATGCAAGGGGAAGCGTAGAGAAAAAGGGTGCTAACATGCAAATTTGCGTGTTAGCACCCTGTTGCTGATAGGGAGATCATTTTATCTCCACTTTCTTGGCTTTTAAAGCCAAAAAAACGGCGATAAATCCCTTGATAATATGCCCCTAGATGTTTCGCCAATAGGAGGGCCAGGTCAGCGAATCTTATCACAGCTTAGTACTTGTTGCCGTGCCGATAGAGCCCTAGAATACATACTACCCAAGCAGGGCTGGCTTTAGGGCAGTGCGACTGGTGCGACTGCACTGGGCGCTGACCTGTGATGGGGGTGCTATGACCTCAGGGGGGCGCTGTGTTTAGCAATATCTTACGATAGGAGGGATGAGGGGCACTTTTGCAGGTGGTAGGGAGAGAATCCGAGGAGACGGTAATGAGACACCACAAGCGCTAAAGCCGGCCCTGTACCCAAGTATAAGGGAGGCTAGTACCTGCTAATGCGTTGTAACATCCCTCCATTAGATGGCCAATGTGGGGCTGGACAGAGCATGTGCACTATTCCTATGAGAACATATCCCATTATGCAAATGTTTCTTTCCTTCCAATGGATTCACATTTCTTACATTTTCTGACCTTCTAATGCAAAATAAGTTATCTCTTCAGTAAATGTTTGATGTGAATATTCTGGAGTCAATAAACAAAGTCATTTAAGAGCACTTGAAGTAGTATTACAGGAGTACTACCTAACATACTCATACATGTCTTTGTGAATTGGCCCCAACATGTCCAATTGGGTATTAGTAAAAGTGCAAAGAGGGCACATTCCTATCTATTTGTATTACATGTATATGAATATTAATATGTTGTTCCAATTGTAGATGTTTTAGACAAATTCACAAAGGCATTTAAGAGAAAGTTAAATGGCACCCAGGAGTGCTACCTTATAAAAGCCCTTGTGAATCTGCCCCATTCTGTGTTCAGATTGTATGTGGGGTCTCTGATAAACCCAGAGCCCTATGAGAAAGAGATTGTCCACAATCTATTGCTCCACTTAAACGAGTGTATTTATTTATTGACAAATTCATGTCTGGCTTTGTCAATAAATGTTAAAATCATCTTAGACGGGTATTAACATGAAGGCTTATAAATTAGTTTGAAGAGAACCCTTATTTTGACTAATATTATCAAAGAACTATTTTCTCTTTTCTGAGCACAAGTTTATTAGAATCTTGCCCCAGAAGTTTTTATTCCACTTGTCATGCTTCTGGTTAACCTCCATTGTGCTGCAGCCTGGGAAAGGGAAAAACTTTTTACACAGAAAATAATCGAGTGTATTGATGGAGATCACCAGACATGGCATAAGCATCGTGATTATGCCGCAGGACTAGTCTGCAAACCAAAATCATCCTGGCAAAAATATCCAAACCACCGCCACGGCCAGAGACCGTGTCTAGATGGGGCATTTAATCAAAGTGAGTGGGATTGCACACTAGCTACCAAGCCCCAGGCTGTGCTTGAACATGCAAGCAACCATGTATCTAGAATAAACAACCATTAGGAATGCATTAGGGCTCGGGTTTGTTTGAGTTAGAGATAATGGCATTGTAAATGGCAATGTGTTTTAGGCATGTGTTTTGGAGTGGAAGCATGTGGTGTGTGTTGGAGATATGTGTGTTGGATTGGAATGTTATCAATGGTGGCATGCTGCACTTTAACGCATTATCTTTAAAAGGTAAAGTGCAGCATAGTGCGATAGGTACAATATTAATTGGTGGATGCGTTATCAATTGGTGTGTGCATTGATGGGTGGTGGATGTGTGTGCCTGTAGGAATTGTGCAGTGATGGCTGTTGGTGTGTGTGTTTGGTGGAAGCGTGTAGTGGTGGTTTGAGGTGTGTATGACTGGTGGTAGCGTGCAGTAAGAGCTGTTACTGAGTGTGGATGTCAAGCGTACAGAGGTGGATGGTAATGCGTGTGGTTGGTGAAAGGGTGCACTGACAGCTGTTGATGATTGTGCCAATTGAAAGAGTGGCTGGTGCACTGTCAGCTGTTGGTGTGTGTGTGTGTTTGGTGAAAGTTGCACTGACATTGTTTGTTGTGTGCGTGGGTGTTTAGCGGCACTGATGCATGGTCGTGTTTGTTTTTGGTGAAAGCGTACATTGATGGTTGTTGGTGTTTGTGCCTGGTGAAAGCATTCATTGACGGCTGGGGGTGTGTTGTTGTGTGTGTTGTTTTGTGTGTAGTGGTGAGTGTGTGGTGGTGAGTCTGTGGGGGTGAGCCTGGGGGGGTGAGTGTGTGGCGGTGAGTGTGTTGTGGTGAGTGGTGACGAGTGTGTGGTGTTGAGAGAGTGAGGTGTGTGTGGTTTGTGTGTGTGTTATGTGTGTGTGGTGTATGTGTGTGTGGTGTGTGTATGGTGTGTGTGTGTGGTGTGTGTGTGGTGTATGTGTGTGTGGTGTGTGTATGGTGTGTGCGGTCTTATGTGTGTGGTGTTATGTATGTGTATGGTGAACTTAGTTTGAGTGTTCGTTTCCTGCACACTCACACACTGCCCCTACACATTCACACACTGCTCACCCTGCACACTCACACTGTTCACCCTGCATAGTCACACACTGTTCATCCTGCACACTCACACACTGTGGCCCTGCACACTTACACACTGTTCACCCTGCACACTCACACTGTTTACCCTGCACACTCACACTGTTTACCCTGCACACTCACACACTGCAGTCACTGTCACTCTGCAGTCACTGTTACTCTGCAGTCACACTCACTCTGCAGTCAGTCTGCACTCACTTTGCACTCACTGTCACTCTCGCACTCACTCCTCACTCACTGTCACTCTCGCACTCACTCTGCACTCACACTCACTCTCGCACTCACTCTGCACTCACTATGCACTGTTCACCCTGCACACTCACACTGTTTACCCTGCACACTCACACACTGCAGTCACTGTCACTCTGCACTCACTGTCACTCTACACTCACTGTCACTCTGCACTCACTGTCACTCTCGCACTCACTTTGCACTCACTGTCACTCTCGCACTCACTCTGCACTCACTGTCACTCTCGCACTCACTCTGCACTCACTGTCACTCTCGCACTCACTCTGCACTCACAGTAACTCTCGCACTCACTCTGCACTCACTACACACTGTTCACCCTGCACACTCACACTGTTTACCCTGCACACTCACACACTGCAGTCACTGTGACCTGTGCCTATGTGTGCGAGCAGTGCCGGTGTGTGTGAGCAGACTGTGTGTGTATGTAGTGCCTGTGTGTGTGAACAGTGCCTGTGTGTGTTCAGTGCGCCTGTGTGAGTGTGCAGTGCCGGTGTGTGTATGTAGTGCCTGTGTGTGTCAACAGTGCCTATGTGTGCGCGCAGTGCCGGTGTGTGTGAGCAGCCTGTGTGTGTATGTACTGCCTGTGTGTGTGAACAGTGCCTATGTGTGCGCACAGTGCCGGTGTCTGGGAGAAGTGCCTGTGTGTGTGAGCAGTGTCCGTGTGTGTCAACAGTGTTTGTGTGTGTGAGCAGTGCCTGTGTATCCCTGCACCTAAAATCAACCTACTTGTCATGAGGCCCAAGATTACACACACAAGCACAACTGTTGCAACACGGCTGCTCGGTCCCTCCATGCAGAAACACATTCCTGCTCTCGGAGGTTTTTGTTTTTTTGCTGAACAAGACATGAGCCCCTTTGATGAGATGAGGAGAATGCGGCAAAATGTGGGATTGTTCGTAAGCCAGTGAAAAGAAATCTGTTTCGTACCTGGACGTTACTGTCTCCAATTCAAACGCACTTACATACTTTGTGGGGTAATGAAGACTGTGTGTCTCATTGTCGGCGCACGACCAAGCCAGCTCTTCAAAGGCCAACACTTTCACATGAAAGGATGCATACGAACGCGCGCCCACCAAACTCACTGCAGACTGGTGAACGCGCCCCGAACATCTGGGTTCAATTACCTCGGCACCCTGACAGCTCGTAATTGACAATTTATTGCACTCCCCTGCACGTAACCGCACAGAATATGCAGGAAGTGCACCAACTAAAATCCATATGGCCTATGCGTGAAGGCTACTAGAAACACAGCACTGCGAGGACCAATTAGCATGCAGATGCCAAAATAAACTACGGAAAAATCTCGCGCAGTGAGGAATTTTTACTTCACTATTCTGAGCCCCGTAACAATACGGCTCGGAGCTCCGCCCCACTTCTGACGAAGTGGTGACGTAGGCTTGTCATGAGGCCCAAGGTTAGACACACAAGCACAACTGTTGCAACACAGCTGCTCGGACCCTCCATGCAGAAACACATTCCTGCTCTTGGAGGTTTTTTTTTGTTGCTGAACAAGACATGAGCCCCTTTGATGAGATGAGGAGAATGCGGCAAAATATGGGACTGTTCGTAAGCCAGTGAAAAGAATTCCGTTTCGTACCTGCACGTTACTGTCTCCAATACAAACGCACTTACATACTTTGTGGGGTAATGAAGACTGTGTGTCTCATTGTCGGCGCACGACCAAGCCAGCTCTTCAAAGGCCAACACTTACACATGAAAGGATGCAGACGAACGCGCGCCCACCAAACTCACTGCAGACTGGTGAACGCGCCCTGAACATCTTGGTTCAATTACCTCGGCACCCTGACAGCTCGTAATTGACAATTTATTGCACTCGCCTGCGCGTAACTGCACAGAATATGCAGGAAGTGCACAAACTAAAATCCATATGGCCTATTGCGTGAAGGCTACTAGAAACACAGCACTGCGAGGACCAATTAGCATGCAGATGCCAAAATAAACTACGGAAAAATTTCGCGCAGTGAAGAATTTTTACTTCACTATTCTGAGCCCCGTAACAATACGGTTCAGAGCTCCGCCCCACTTCTGACGAATTGGTGACGTAGGCCGAGCCCTAAAAAGATTGTTTCTCACTACATGTACCATCATGCATTTGGGGAAAACTGGTACAGTTGAGCCAGTCAGGGTGCCAATCCATCAAATGCGATCTAGATGGGGGCATGTTTGGAAAATGGCAGCCCATCCAGCTCTGAAAAAACCCTCTAGCCTGCAGAAAATTGAGGAAGCCCCAGATTGTCAGAATGAACAGTCCAATCCTTTTAAGCGTAAAGGGGAGAAAAATCACATAGAGTGATGGGTTTTTATTTTATTTCCTGCAGATGGTATGTTTCTATGGCAACGTTTAAAACCTCAATTTAAGATATATTTTTGACACTGCCTTTGATGGTTGATCATCGCAGTGCTCATCCAGACGATAGGATGTGCTGCAGTGTAGTTGGATAGTGTCCATAGGGCGTAGTGCAGTGTGATGTGTTATCCCCCCATGGTGCAATGTGGTATTTCAGTGTTTCTAGGATATAGTGTTTATGATGGCTTAGTATCACAAGGATCCAGAGCAGTGTGGTGGTTAGTGTCTACAGGATGCAGTGCAATGTGGAGGGTAGTGCCCCTGGGAAGAAGTGCAGTGGATGAAGTGCAGTATGATGGCTTAGTATTACTAGGGTCCAGTGCAGTGTGGTGGTTAGTGTCTCTAGGATGCAGTGCGATGTGGTGTTAGTGTCCTTGTGATGAAGTGCAGTGTGATGGCATAGTATTACTAGGATGCAGTGTGGGTTGGTGTCTCTAGGATGCAGTGCAGTGTGGAGGGTTGGTGTACCTGGGATGAAGTGCAGTGTGATGGCTTAATATTACTAGGATCCAATGCAGTGTGGGGTTAGTGTCTCTAGGATTCAGTACAATGTGGAGGGATAGTGCCCCTGGGAGGAAATGCAGTGTGATGGCTTAGTATTACGAGGATCCAGTACAGTGTGGTGGTTAGTGTCTCTAGGATGCAGTGCAGTGTGGGGGGTCGGTGTCCCTGGGATGAAGTGCAGTGTGATGGCTTAATATTACTAGGATCCAATGCAGTGTGGGGTTAGTGTCTCTAGGATTCAGTGCAATGTGGAGGGATAGTGCCCCTGGGAGGAAATGCAGTGTGATGGCTTAGTATTACGAGGATCCAGTACAGTGTGGTGGTTAGTGTCTCTAGGGTGCAGTGCAGTGTGGGGGGTTGTGTCCCTGGGATGAAGTGCAGTGTGATGGCTTAGTGTTACTAGGATCGAATGCAGTGTGGGGTTAGTGTCTCTGGGATTCAGTGCAATGTGAAGGGATAGTGTCCCTATGAGGAAGTGCAGTGTGATAGCTTGGAATTTCTAGGATCCAGTGCAGTGTGGTGGTTAGTGTCTCTAGGGTGCAGTTCAATGTGATGTTAGTGTCACTGGGATGAAGTGCAGGAGTATGACTTAATATTACTAGGATCCAGTGCAGTGTGGGGTTAGTGTCTCCAGGATTCAGTGCAGTGTGGAGGGTTAGTGTCTCAGGGAATGAAGTGCAGTTTGGTGGCTTAGTATTACTAGGCTGAAGTACAGCGTAGGGTTAGTGTCTCTAGGATTCAGTGCAATGTGGAGGGATAGTGCCCCTGGGATGAAGTGCAGTGTGATGGCTTAGTATTACTAGGATGCAGTGTGGGTTGGTGTCTCTAGGATGCAGTGCAGTGTGGAGGGTTGGTGTCCCTGGGATGAAGTGCAGTGTGATGGCTTAATATTACTAGGATCCAATGCAGTGTGGTGTTAGTGTCTCTAGGATTCAGTGCAATGAGGATGGATTGTGCCCCTGGGAGGAAATGCAGTGTGATGGCTTAGTATTACGAGGATCCAGTACAGTGTGGTGGTTAGTGTCTCTAGGATGCAGTGCAGTGTGGGGGGTTGGTGTCCCTGGGATGAAGTGCAGTGTGATGGCTTAGTATTACTAGGATCGAATGCAGTGTGGGGTTAGTGTCTCTAGGAGTCTGTGCAATTTGAAGGGATAGTGTCCCTATGAGGAAGTGCAGTGTGATAGCTTGGTATTTCTAGGATCCAGTGCAGTGTGGTGGTTAGTGTCTCTAGGGTGCAGTTCAATGTGATGTTAGGGTCACTGGGATGAAGTGCAGGATTATGACTTATTATTACTAGGATCCAGTGCAGTGTGGGGTTAGTGTCTCCAGGATTCAGTGCAGTGTGGAGGGTTAGTGTCTCAGGGGATGAAGTGCAGTTTGGTGGCTTAGTATTACTAGGCTGAAGTACAGCGTGGGGTTAGTGTCTCTAGGATGCTTCAGTGCAATGTGGAGGGTTAGTGTCTCTGGGATGAAGTGCAGTTCGGTGGCTTAGTATTATCAGGCTGAAGTACAGCGTGGGGTTAGTGTATTTCGGATTTACTGCAGTGTGGAGGGTTAGTGTCTCTGGGATGAAGTGCAGTTTGGTGGTTTAGTATTACTAGGATCCAGTGCAGTGTGGGGTTAATGTCTCTAGGATTCAGTGCGGTGTGGAGGGTTAGTGTCTCTGTATTGAAGTGCAGTTTGGTGGCTTAGTATTATAAGATCCAGTGCCATGTGGAGTTAGTATCTCTAGGATTCAGTGGAATGTGGAGGGTTATTGTCTCTGGGATGAAGTGCAGTTTGGTGGCTTAGTATTACTAGGCTGAAGTACAGCGTGGAGTTAGTGTCTTTAGGATTCAATGCAGTATGAAGGGTTAGTGTCTCTGGGATGAAGTGCAGTTTGGTGGCTTAGTTTTACTAGGCTGAAGTACAGCATGGGGTTAGTGTCTTTCGGCTTCAGTGCAATGTGGAGGGTTAGTGCCTCAGGGATGAAGTGCAGTTTGGTGGCTTAGTATACTAGGATCCAGCTCAATCTGGAGTTAGTGTCTCTAGGATTCAGGGCAATGTGGAATGTTAGTGTCTCTGGGATGAAGTGCAGTTTGGTGGCTTAGTATTACTAGGCTGAAGTACAGAATGAGGTTAGTGTATTTCGGATTCAGTGCAATGTGGAGGGTTAGTGCCTCAGGGATTAAGTGCAGTTTGGTGGCTTAGTATTACTAGGATCCAGTGCAATGTGGGGTTAGTGTCTCTAGGATTCAGTGCAATGTGGAGGGTTAGTGTCTCTGGGATGAAGTGCAGTTTGGTGGCTTAGTATTACTGGGATCCAGTGCAGTGTGGGGTTAGTGTCTCTGGGATTCAGTGCAGTGTGGAGGGTTAGTGTCTCTGGGATGAAGTGCACTGTGATGGCTTAGTATTACTTGGATCCCATGCAGTGTGAGGTTAGTGTCTCTAGGATTCAGTGCAATGTGGAAGGATAGTGTCCCTGGGAGGAAGTGCAGTGTGATAGCTTGGTATTTTTAGGATCCAGTGCAGTGGGGTGGTTATTGTCTATGCGATGCAGTTCAATGTGATGTTAGTGTTGCTGGGATGAAGTGCAGGATGATGGCTTAGTATTACTAGGATTCAGTGCAGTGTGGAGGGTTAGTGTCTCTGGGGATGAAGTGCAGTTTAGTGGCTTAGTATTACTATGCTAAAGTACAGCATGGTTAGTGTTTTTAGGATTCACTGCAGTGTGGGGGGTTGGTGTCCCTGGGATGAAGTGCAGTGTGATGGCTTAATATTACTAGGATCCAATGCAGTGTGGGGTTAGTGTCTCTAGGATTCAGTGCAATGTGGAGGGATAGTGCCCCTGGGAGGAAATGCAGTGTGAAGGCTTAGTATTACGAGGATCCAGTACATTGTGGTGGTTAGTGTCTCTAGGATGCAGTGCAGTGTGGGGGGTTGGTGTTCCTGGGATGAAGTGCAGTGTGATGGCTTAGTATTACTAGGATCGAACGCAGTGTGGGGTTAGTGTCTCTAGGATTCAGTGCAATGTGAAGGGATAGTGTTCCTATGAGGAAGTGCAGTGTGATAGCTTGGTATTTCTAGGATCCAGTGCAGTGTGGTGGTTAGTGTCTCTAGGGTGCAGTTCAATGTGATGTTAGTGTCACTGGGATGAAGTGCAGGATTATGACTTATTATTACTAGGATCCAGTGCAGTGTGAGGTTAGTGTCTCCAGGATTCAGTGCAGTGTGGAGGGTTAGTGTCTCAGGGGATGAAGTGCAGTTTGGTGGCTTAGTATTACTAGGCTGAAGTACAGCGTGGGGTTAGTGTCTCTAGGATTCCGTGCAATGTGGAGGGTTAATGTCTCTGGGATGAAGTGCAGTTTGGTGGCTTAGTATTACTAGGCTGAAGTACAGCGGGGGTAAGTGTATTTCGGATTTACTGCAGTGTGGAGGGTTAGTGTCTCTGGGATGAAGTGCAATTTGGTGGCTTAGTATTACTAGGATCCAGTGTAGTGTGAGGTTAGTGTCTCTAGGATTCAGTGCAATATGGAGGGTTAGTGTCTCTGGGATGAAGTGCAGTTTGGTGGCTTAGTATTACTAGGCTGAAGTACAGAATGGGGTTAGTGTCTTTCGGATTCAGTGCAATGTGGAGGGTTAGTGCCTCAGGGATTAAGTGCAGTTTGGTGGCTTAGTATTACTAGGATCCAGTGCAATGTGGGGTTAGTGTCTCTAGGATTCAGTGCAATGTGGAGGGTTAGTGTCTCTGGGATGAAGGGCACTGTTGATGGCTTAGTATTACTAGGATCCCATGCAGTGTGGGGTTAGTGTCTCTAGGATTCAGTGCAATGTGGAACGATAGTGTCCCTGGGAGGAAGTGCAGTGGGATAGCTTGGTGTTTCTAGGATCCAGTGCAGTGGGTGGTTATTGTCTATAGGATGCAGTTCAATGTGATGTTAGTGTCGCTGGGATGAAGTGCAGGATGATGGCTTAGTATTTCTAGGATTCAGTGCAGTGTGGAGGGTTAGTGTCTCTGGGATGAAGTGCAGTTTAGTGGCTTAGTATTACTAGGCTAAAGTACAGCATGGTTAGTGTTTTTAGGATTCACTGCAGTGTGGAGGGTTAGTGTCTCTGAGAAGAAGTGCAGTTTGGTGGCTTAGTATTACTAGGATCCAGTGCAGTGTGGGGTTAGTGTCTCTAGGATTCAGCGTTATGTGGAGAGATAGTGTCCCAGGGAGGGAGTGCAGTGTGATAGCTTAGCATTACTAGGATCCAGTGCAGTGTGGTGGTTAGTGTCTCTAGGATTCAGTGCAGTGTGGAGAGATAGTGTCTCTGGGATGAAGTGCAGTTTGGTGGCTTGGTATTACTAGGCTGAAGTACAGCGTGGGGTTAGTGGCTCTAGGATTCAGTGCAGTGTGGAGGGTTAGTGTCTCTGGGATGAAGTGCAGTTTGGTGGCTTAGTATTACTAGGATCTAGTGCATTGTAGGGTTAGAGTCTCTAGGATTCAGTGCAATGTGAAGGGCTAGTGTCTCTGGGATGAAGTGCAGTTTAGTGGCTTAGGTATTACTTGGCTGAAGTACAGTATAGTGGTAATGTTTCTTAGAGTGCACTTCAGGGTAAAGGGCTTCTATCTATGTGATGTAATGCAATGTGATTGTTTAGTTTTGCTAGAATCTGCACACATATGTCGTCACTGAGAGTCACTTCCCAGGGATTATTACATACTGCTCTCTATATTGCATCGTAAGGGCAACTTCTCAATTTCCACGTTAGAAAATGATATCTTAAATATAAAAATAGTTTTGATAGTCTATTTTAATGTTTTAAAAGTTTGCCAGAATCCCCTGCGGTTGGTCATTAAGAGACCAACACTCAGTGGCGTAACAATAGCCACGGAAAGGGGGGGGGGGGGTGAAGCTGCTTCACTCTGTGGCTCATGACTGGGTCTGGAGCGTGGGGGTTAACTTGAGGTACTTTGTTGGGGACCCCCCAAGTTTTGTTACGCCACTGTCAACGCTGTTCAGTCTTTTCATTTTCCGACTGTCGAGCTATCGGTTATGTGACGTCCTGCTGCCTTTTTAAAGCTTTGCGGTTTGCCTCCTCGTGTCATATGAGATGAGGTGCTTGCTTTGCACAGGAGCAGCAGCTGCCGGGATTCCTTGGCAGCGCGCGCGCGGGGAGGAGGCGGGAGCGCGAGCGTGTGGTTTACAGCGTGGGTCTGCTTTGAGGGTAGTCTCTCTGGGAGCCCTGGCGAACTTGTCAGAGAAAAGGTATGGGAAAAACAGCATCTGTTGAAAGAGAAGAGCTGAAGTTTTAGAGTTTACCGCTTGACGGGAAGACCAAAAGGGTAGGGCACCGCGCCTCCATCGACCCACTGCACACTAATGCGTTCAAGCGTTCTCTACTGTATTACCTGTTGTCTGTCCCATAGAGCGTCTTCGCCCCTTCACAGTTCCGTGGCAGAGACAGGGAGAGATAGAAAAACGAAAAAAGGAAATGGGAAAGGGAGAGCGAGAGCGAGAGAGAAGAGGGGGAGAGAGAGGGGGAGAAAAAGATAGTGCGCCACACCATTTTCTGTCTGTCAAAGCTATTTGAATTAGATACTTTAATATCCTTTGCAAAAGGATTAAGTTAATGTTTCGGTGATATTCTTTGATTCACGACTCTTCTGAATGAGCCCACGGTTACTCCGTCCCCATTCGCTTGTGAAAGCAAGGGGCTGGGTGGAGCATTATGTGGTATTATGGTTAAGTGGCTGTTTCAAGCGTTAGCACTGTTTCAGTTACAAACATTTCATAGCCCCCCTCCCCCCCCCGTCATATCTAAAGAGCAATCTGAAACCAGAGTGCAAGTGCGTCACCCATACACCAGGAAAGGCGCGAATTTTGAACGCCTCACTCGTTGTACAGTACCTGGCGGCAAGGTATAAGTTTCTGAAGGATTATAGGTTATTTCATTTGTATTATTAGTTGCGCGTTTCTCTGAGAGAAAAGTGTTTTTCCTTTTTTTTAAAGCACAACTCAATATGTTTATGACCTACAGTGGCGTCAGTGTGTTCACTGCTCGGTTTCGGGCCATTATTTTTGTGGTGTATATTCACCACTCATTGTGGGGCGTGTCAGCATTCTGTTTTAGCCTTCTGTAGATAATTTCTTTTTAATAAAGTCCCTTGTAATAATTCAAAGCACTGTCCATATTAAGAAAACCTGTATTTACTAGCCAGTTATTTTCCTGCATGCAATATCATCATTTTGAAATGTAGTGAGGCTAATTTTACAAACACCTTTTCACTTCTACATTTCACAACAAAAACATCAGTTTAATAAGTTGTATTATAAGCATTTGTTAGGAGTGATATATGGGGTTTAATTCTCAAAGGTACATTTAATCATATAGATGTACTCGTGTGAAAACCTACTCCAGATGTAAGAGTAACTTTACACTTTTGTGCTACTTAGCATTTCCGAGTGTAAAGTTACTCCTAGGTACAGACTTACATGCCTTCACCCTTGGCAGAGCCCTACAAAACAGGATTTACTAGTGTAAAGTTACCACTTGTAACGTTTCACACATAGGCGGAGGTATCCAGCAACAGTTCAAAGATCTCCCTATGGTAAAGTACAGGAAAATGTATTTAATTGTTTATTACAATTTTTTATGATAAATTCTCAATAGGAATTTATTCAATTCATTTACTTAAATATATAATTAACAAAACAACGTACATATAAAAAAATAATTATTTTAAATATATTTATTTAATGTAAAAATCATATCTCTAAAGAATTAAAAAAATGTACATCAAATGTGTACTTATATGTATTAACAATTATTAAAAAGCATGTATAGAATTCATTTTAAATTAGAAAACGTATTTAACAAAAACATAATAATTTTTTATTTTAAATAAAAAAATAAAATACCTGTTATTACATTGATAACTAATATCTAATTATTTATAATAATCAATATGGCAACATTTAATAGTATGTCGTCAGTTCCATGCATTTTTTGCACTGAGCACAGCCATTTCCGCGCATTTACCACTTTAAATACCCTCCTTTATGTCAGCAACATGTCATGTGATCAAGCTTCGTGGAAGAAGCGAAACGCGTCATGGCGGATTTGTTGGGCGAGTATTCAGCACAATAAAGCACTTAAAAATTGGCACCAGTAAGCGGGTCTGCTCATCGTCATTTTACCTGTGAGAGGTGGTTTGGTGTGGCGAGGACTCTTCTATTTTGGATGTACCTAGAGGCTTCAGTGGTACGAGTGGAACCCCTCCTCTGGCCTGGGCTTGGCGGCAGGAAGCTGTTGGTTCTGTGACCGGCATGGAGTGAGCTGCGGGAAGCCCCTGGGAGCTGCGCTTGGTTTTACCTGTATTGATGGAGTCAGCACCAACCGAGTCGGCTGGCCGGAGGGAGCGATGACAGCCCTGTCCAGGTAGGACGTATGCAGAATTTTCAGTGAGGAGTGTGCCCAGAGCAAGCACGGACATTAATCTTAGCGCTAGCATCCGGTTTTCAGTGTAGTGTGAAATTGCCAAAAAAAGCACCAAACATGTCCGCAGACGTGTTGCGGCATAGGGAAGAGGCTGCCAAATCTATGTTCATTGACTCCCCGGCGGGGGAGCCAACTTCTTCGAGGCACATTGCTGTGGCCGTAGGCAATCCCACTACAAGGGAAATGTTTAGAAAATTGGAAAAGCTGATTTGCAAAGAACAAGCCAAGTGGTGGGAATATAAATCATTGTCCCGCTATTTGCAAGTGGGAAGAGTACCAAGAGGTCTCCGCAAAACTTTGGCACCACACTACGACAATCCTGATCCGGCCATGTTGGCCGAGTGGGCAGAAACAAACTTGGAATCTACGAGTAGGCTTATGGCAATTTTGGTCAAATATGCGGAAAGCGATCGCGTTAACTTCCAATTAGAAATTGACCAATTGGAAACAGAGATTATCAAGATGGAGAAAAATGAGCAATTGACAAAGATGAGAGATGACATGATGATTAGGTGGGGAAAGGATGAAGAAGTAATAAAGAAAAGGAAAGCGTTTACATTTGAGCGTGATCGGATTGATTACCAAAATGGACAGGTTTTTACCTTTGCACGCAGATATGACACCGTCAAAGCACGAGTAGGGAGATCAGGACAATGTACAAATGATGAGATCTCTATCTCGACTTCATCCACAGATCTGAGCTCTGCTGCTGAAAGTGACCCTGAAGGAGACCCTGCGAGTGCACAGAAGGTGGGGTTTACAAAGCTGTCCCTGGTGCAGGAGGTAAGCTGCCTTTGCCAAGATCGCCGGGACACGCTGAGACCCTGAGTGCAAAGAGGCAGCAAATCAAATATCAGAGGGCCAACTACAAGCGAAACCAAAGACGCAAATGCTGCAAAAGAAAAGAAAAGCGGAGAAAAGAAAGCGTCTAGGGGAAGATGGAACAGATTCCAAAATCGAACCCCGGTCCAATCCTCCGCCCCAACACAGTAATCAATCTCACAGATATAAAGTTGACACAGAATGACGAAGCAGTCCTAGGATTAGGACTGACTTATTGTCCGCTGTGCAACTTCAATTATGCCAATGCTTGTATGGACACATACAGATTTGTGAGTAAATTGAAGCTCAGCAAATTCCATCATCTGCAACCTTATAGAAAGACTCTAACTGAGAATCCAAGTAGCCCATCCCTGTTAACGGCAGGAGACCGTGTGATTTTTGAGGACATTTGGTCACTTCAAAATGAACAGAATAAGTCTACAGACATGACAATCCTAACATCAGTGGAAGACCTAGGGATTTGTAGGACTCCCTTTAAACCAAAATCAGTTTTCCAACCTGTCATGCTACATGATAATCTGGATGTTTATCAAGAACTGATTTCTCAAGATCTAAAAAAATTGTATATTGCCACAAACGAAAAGCATTTTACAATCAACAAACAGAACCAATGCTACAAACGAATGATCAAAAATCTTGAATCTGACCGTAACATTAGTGTCAGGCAGGCAGACAAAGGTGGTAATATCGTTTTATGGCCACGCCAAATGAATGTAAAGGAAGCAGAATCACAGTTGGAGGATCCACTATGCTACAGAAAGAGTAACATCCTGGCAATAAAATCAGCATGGAATGATCAAAATTAAAAGTTGGTAGCATGGAGAAGTGGCAACTTAATCTCAGATGAGGAATTTCGTTTCCGTAAGATAGAACATCCGGTAATTCCAACATTTTACTTAATACCAAAAGTCCACAAATATATGGATAAACCACTGGGTAGGCCGATTATCTCAGCCATAAACAGCTCAACAGAAAATATTTCAAAGTACTTTGATTATTTTTTACAGGACTGGGTAAAAGGATTGACCTCCTATGTACAGGACACCACAGGTTTTATTCGTAAATTAGAGGAATGAGACTTGGGATTCAGAATGTTTGTTAATGACTTTGGACATTACTTCACTATATACGTCAATCAGACATTGCGATGGACTAAAAGCTGTGGAACACTACTTAAACAAACGCCCAATGAATTTTTCATCGCATAACAAAATTATATTGACTATGGTACATACTTGTTTAGAGCAGAACTTTTTCCTCTTTAACAACCAGGTATTCCAGCAAATAAGGGGTGTTGCAATGGAGGCCTGCTTCTCCCCCAGCTTTGCATGTTTGCACATGGGCCTGTGGGAGGAGCAGGTCCTTATGGGGAGACATCGAGCTGATACGAAGGAACATGCAGTATTGTACCTAAGATACATCGATGATTTATTTATGATTTGGAAGGGCTCACACAGTAGTGCGCAAGCATTTGTTGATGGATTGAACGATAATCATTTAAATCTTCAATTCACTTTAACGATCCATGCAAAGTCCATCTGTTCTCTTGACGTAGAGGTATATGTGGAAAATACCAACCTAGCCACTAAATTGCACAGAAAACCAACCACGGGCAATACTGTGCTACATACGGCAAGCCAACATCCACATCATCTGATACGCAGTATCCCTTATGGGGAGATGCTGCGCATCAGAAGAATCTGTAGTTCAGACATAGAATGTATTAAAGCACAGGAAGCCAGTAAATTGCAGTTTTTGGAGAGAGGATACTCTGAGGAGGTTCTGAATAAGGCATTAAGCGCACAAAATCTGTGACAAGACGTCAGTCGCTAATTCCTAAATCCAAGCAGGCTAAGGCTGAAAACACAGAACCTAAACAATCACGAATCATTTTAACGTTCAATCGACAACATGCAGAAATCAGAAAGATTTTCTATAAAAATTGGAATCTGGTAAAAGGGGATCCTGTCATAGGTAGCCTGATTGCCAATAAGCCTGAACTAACATTCAGAAAATCTTCCTCCATTGGAAGTGCTTTGGTGAGCAACAGCCCCAAAGTTTCTTAACCAAGTACATGGATGGCGCTAAGCAAGGGATTGAGAAAATGCCCAACCTGTAAAGCTTGCCAATATGGGTGTAATAAGACTCATTTTACCAGTCCATTTAAAACTGAACCTGTGCCCATCACTAAGAGGTTAACCTGTAAGACTGACTTTGCGGTCTATGTGCTGCAGTGTCCATGTGGGTTGAGGTACGTGGGAAGTACCCAACTGCCGGCCCATAAACGAATACTGCAGCATTTCAGGGCTATCACAGGGAAAGACCAAGCTTACCCAGTGGCACGGCACTTTGAGCTGAGGCAGGAGAGTGACTCCAAGCATCTGCAATATTTTTTAATTGACACAGTACCGCCTCTGAAACGTGGAGGAGACAAAGAAGCTAGATTAAGCCTCCTTGAGAAACGCTATATATTGGAACTTGATAGCATGCACCCTGGGGGATTGAATGCCAGCGAGGATATGTATACCTGTTTGTAGCTCCTGTTTTCATCTAGGGGAACAATATGAGGGTCGGTGCAGGATTGCAAACTACCACATTGATGTGCCTAGAATGAATGTCGTCACAATAATGAATAACATTTAGGATAAGGTTAAAACGTTTATTCCCTGATTTTAAAATGTGCACATTAGTAATTTTATTTATAACGGATAAAGCACCTTTGGTTATTGTTTTAAATGTATAAGCACTGTTTTTTGCACTTTAAGGATGGTAATTAATATGTTCCTATTTAGGATTCAGTTTGAATGGCAAAATGTGCATGTTGGGCCACATGGGCTTTATTTCAGTGGAAACTTGATCAACTTGCATTACATCCTGGGTAAATTTAATGACAGGTTTTCCAATTCGAAAGTAATTTTTATAACATTGTATCTTAGTATAAATATTTATATTGGTATTTATATATTTATATATTTATTCTTAAAATGTTCCGCATATTTAAAATAATGTATATAGAGTTTTTTTATCTATTTTGAATATTTATACTATGTGTGACCATTGATTTTAGACACTATGGGCCAGATGTAGGTAGTAATGTAAGTAATGATACCTGCAAACCTGCTGACACCTGCTTTTGACATTAGTATAATGATCAGTATGGCAGACACTGCAACACACTCCCTTCGAAAACAATGAAGAAGGGACTTAAAATAGCATCTTTTAGGAATTAATGTTAAAATAATAAAATAAATAACATTATTTCAACTTTTTACATAAAAATGTAAATTTTGTTGAAAGTTTTATATACACATATAAATACACACATGTATATATATATATATATATATATATATATATATATATATATATATATACATGTGTGTATTTATATGTGTATATAAAACTTTCAACAACATTTAAATTTTTATGTAAAAAGTTGAAATAATGTTATTTATTTTATTATTTTAACATTAATTCCTAAAAGATGCTATTTTAAGTCCCTTCTTCATTGTTTTCGAAGGGAGTGTGTTGCAGTGTCTGCCATACTGATCATTATACTAATGTCAAAAGCAGGTGTCAGCAGGTTTGATGACTTAGGATAAATTAAGTATCATTCATGTACATGAATCAATGTAATGCCATGAGCTTGGTGAAGTTTCATTACGAGTCTAAAACAAAAATAAAAGTTAATGAAAAGAGCAATTATTTTCCTATTTAAAAAATAAATCATCATTCAATGTAGCAACTCTAGCAGACTGTTTTGTAGATTGTAAAACGGATGCAATCTAATCCAATGCCAACTCCCTGAATCCAGCATCCACCAAGCTTTGGAGGAATTAGGAATTGATAACAGAATCAGAATCAGAACCAGCTTTATTCGATTTTATACAAGTAAAATCACAAAAGCAAAAACACAGATAAAAACAGTTCATCTTGCAAAAGAACTTGATTATGAACATGCAACACAAATAAAAAGAAATCGCTTTTAAAACAATATTTCACAAAATTAAGTCCATCATAGAGTATCAAAAACCCATGCCCTTGAAAGATTTAAATAGAAATAGTCTTTCTGTTTCTCAATATACTTTTTAAAAAACAAGCAATTGCTTCAGTAAAACATTTGTTATCTAAAAATTGCAGAAATAAAATGCTGGTCGACATTGGGTCCACGCCCCTAACCTTAAAATTGGCAGAATTCTCCTCGTTGTCTGTTTTTTATAAATGTTGCTAAATAAAACCACACGCAATGATGATTGCAAAGACTGATTATCGCATGGACAATGGCATAGCTCTTTTGAACAGTGATTAATCTTGGGAAAACTTATCAGACGATTAAAGTTCCCAAATCTAAGTCGGGTCAAAACATATCTATCATACCCACTTAGATTATACAATATATTCAGCCATATAGTATGAGTAGTTAAAATCAATTGGTGCCGTTGTACTGTTGGCTTATTAGCTTCTAGGATAAATCTATTTGCCTCCAGGTGGATCATACAAATTCTTTTAAACTCCTTCCTGGAGACAGAGTTTATGGATTCAGGGGAATTGTAATATTAAGGGTGCTCAAGGTCGTACATGACGTTTTTTACGTATTTCAACCAGGCGATCTTCATGGCCTGGTCCAACTTCATGCTGTGTTTAATGATATCTTGGTTAAGACCAGTTATGGTAGAAGTCCAAATCCTATGCCATAATGGAGCAGGCTGAGCTTTAAACACATCTGCAATATATGGAATGCCTAGCTCACTATGGCAATTGTAAACAGAAGTACTAGCTGAGACCGCCAGGGGAAACTTTAAAAAGGCATTTTCAACACTCTGAATGGGTTGGGAGTCTTGAAATCCCTCACGCCCGCCCGTAGGTAGCCATAGTCACACATTTAGCCTGATAAATCTGAAGGAGCAGCGCTGGAGGCCTTTTACCTAATTGTTTTTGCAAAATAGACCACAGCTGCCGTCGATTTCATGAAAAGTAGAATCCTACTTTTGACAGTCTGAAGCCAGGATCCATTAGAATCAAACAAGATACCGAAATATGAAAATGTCTTGGTAGATTCTACTCTGCTGCCCCCTATGGACATGCTCCTACATTTCTGGCTTCCCTTCTCACATGTCATTATGTAGGTTGTTGTGGCATTCAATTTTAGGCCAAGATTGTCCATAAATGCAGTATAGGTGGAAAGTCCCTTTCGTAGGCCTATCTGTGTGTGGGCCATCAACACTGCACCATACGCATACAGAAGGGTAGCTATCGGGCGTTTGTTAATATATGGCAAATCCTTTACCTTTTTCACCATCACTTGTTCCTAAGGCATTTGTATATAAAGTGAACAAGAACGGTGCCAGGACGCAGCCCTGTTTAACCCCCCTTTCCACCTTAAACAGTGCAGTACATTCTCCCCTAGTTCCATACCGGACCTTGGCCGTAGCCCCGCTATACAACGGTCTAGAAACAGGACCAGTGAGGGTCCGCCTCCATATCAGTTAAACTTACCCATAGTTCACTGTGTATAACACAGTCAAAAGTGGCTGTGAGGTCAACGAATGCTAAGTAAATCTCCCTGTTTTAGCCTGAGTGTATTTCCCTGTTAAAATACTAAGATTAAGAGCTTGCTCCATAGTGGCCAGCCCCTGCCTGAAACCATATTGTACATCTGATAAAATATTTTTTTCTTCTGCACAATCTTGGAGTCGGTTTAAAACAATCCGCCCTGCTACCTTCACCAAAGAGTCCAATAAAGATATTGGACGATAGCATGCTGGGTTTTGCCAGTTGCCTTTCTTAAAAATGGGTACTATAATAAACTCATATCAGGTCTTAATGAAACCCTCCGAGCAACAAGCATGCTGTACCCGTGTCAATAAAGGAGCCCAGAGGGGCAGATTTGATTTAAACAGGTCAATTAGCACACCATCTGTGCCAGAAGCCTTGCCGTCCTTACTCTAGTTGATTGCACCAATGACCTCATCGTGTGTAAAATAAAGGTCCAAAGGAGGTATTTCATGGGAACTGGCTCCCCGTTTACTACAGGGGGACATTAAACTTACTTTATCTGTGTAAGAATGATAGACCTTACAAAAGAAGTCCACCCATTGCCTTTCATCAATCACAACCTCTATCAACGGTTTATAAGGGGCAGTAAAAAAAGGAGCATTCACCGCCAGCCAAAAGGCGGCACAATCTATGTTCCATAAGACTTCATAAATGGTGGACCAGGCATTCTCTTTTAACTGCTTTTTGCATATTTTTAGTGCTTGGTTATATTCCCTCCTGCACTCACGAATTTCCACACTGTCCCTTACAGATTTATGAAGAGCCGCCTTTAGTTTAGTATAGGCTTTCATGCATTTTTAAACAAGCCAGCCCTGGCTGCGTTTTAGTGCACCTTTACACTCCACCCTAAGTAGATTTTGTATTTCCAATGTAAGCTGAGCAAAGGCTTCTAGTTTAGTATTGTGGGGACTGGATTCCTCCAAACAAGGTAAAATAGACTTACAGCACTTGGTCACGATTTGTTTGGTGAACTCTATAGGGTCACAACTGGACCAGCGCAAAGTATAGCAGTTAGTCTTCCCCAACGATAAATTCTGGGCCCAAGGTACTTGACTACTATATTGGTTCTGCCTGCTGGTTGGGAGTGCTAGACTTAAACTCAGTGGGAGATGGTCGCCTATTACGTTCTTATGGGTTTTATAATTTAAGATGCATGAAGCATATCGACTAGGTAAAATAATAAAGTCGATTGTTGATTTCAAACCTCTCACAATAAAAGTATGCTCAAAATTGACTGGGTGAGAACACAAGCTGTTGGCAAACCCCAAGTCATGTGAGAATAAAATCTCATTTAATAGGACTCCAGGATAGGAATTCAGAAAATTAGGATGAGAATCATCTTCTTCTAGTGATTAACCACAATTGCTATCCCCACTTAAAAGGGCATAACCCAGTATTAAAATCACCTCCCCAGATAAAAATCACCTAATGATCTCTGTCTTCCTGTAGTTTAAACAGGCCGTTGTTTATCTTCTTCAAGACGACCCTTATCTGATCTTTTGGGGAATTGATGTCAGTGATAAATACTGATGATAAATGAGACAAAATCAGGGACCTATTTCAGTCAAACTCCATACGGGAACCATACAGTACAGATAATACTACTGACTGTGCTAACGTCTTAATAATAGCAGTTATATTAAATATACTGTGTCCCCCCTGTCATTTGTGGTATTCTGTGCTGCTCTCATTTAATTACTTTTAAACTCATTATATATATAAAATAAGTGATAAATACAAGCTATGAATATACAATATCAGTACATAATCATGGACATTAATTTATCAAAAATCTTGAAGCCTACAAAAAGTAGTGATTTAAAGCTAGAAATAGCTGTATAGTTTTGGGATCTTCTTTCTTACCACAACTTTGATTTTTGCTAAACATCAAATGTGGGTGTTTAAAATTCCTTACCCATATTTTAAACGAGGCCCACTGACACCAGAAATGGTTAATCTAGAGAACTATGTAGAAGTAGTTTCGGATTTTACCAGGACCTATAGAATTAGATGTATTATTACATGGTTGAAAATTCTGTAAGAAGTTCTTGCGATTTCTCTTCTCAGCATTTACCATTCATAGAAGCGTTGCATTGAAATCTTCACACAAAATTTTGATGAGAATCTCAGTTTCTCACTGATTGGGAGCTCTAAAATTTGTGATTGAAATCAACACATTTTTCATGGATCTTGTCATCTGAGGAAGATATTGTCTCTGAGGTTAGAGACTTAATTATTTTATCAATGTCTTGATTCACCCCAGACTTCACCTGCCAGGAGAACTAATATTTGCTTTGTCCAAAGCTAGAGCTCTGGTGTTCTTCTGTTTTCCTTTAGGATCGTAATTGTATCAAATTGACAAACTTTTATATAAACATTATTCTCTTTAGCTAGTTAGCCCTACGATCACCCATTTCTACTGCTAGCTGCAATTTATCGCATGTTTGGGGCCCACGTTGTGATGCTTTACAAGTATGAATAGGCAGCATATCACTGTCTGCGTGCCAATAGCAGAAAAAGTCATTTTAATGTTTGCAGCAGTGGATATAGGCAGTTAAATTTGGACCATGAAGGCCCTGTACTTTTATATCAATCTACTGCTGCCTTTTAGATCACATTTTGGCACTAAAATAAAGTGATTGATAATTTGATTTCGAATTGTGGTCAAGCAGTTGCCAGCATTTGGTACTGAGGCAGAGGATGGCGAATAGCACAGATAGTCGTCAGAGTGTGTTCCATGCCCAGCAAAACTAAAATGCGGATATAAAACTTGCTGGAACTGATGTGCTACTATTGTTGCACAGTGGCAAAGCTTTATTTAAAATGGGTCCTCCATCTTGCAGGAAAGTGCCCTTTTTTGTATTATCACCTCCACAATTTTTGCCCCAATGCTGGTGGTTATGACTATGAACGTGCACTGGAGCCTGCTAACCAGGCCAACCAGGCCCCAGTGCCAGGATTCTCTCTCTAAACCTGATACATGTGAATTGATAGCCCCAATTATCAAGAACTTAAACCCCTTTATAAGTCCCTGGTAAAGCATACAAGTGGTACCCAGGGCATGGGAATTAAAAGGGCCACCAGGAAAGCACTGATGGTGCCACCCTGAGTGACTAAAGTAAACAGATGAGTGTGGTCATACCATTGCAGACTGCATGAGCAGTGGAAACTGCTCAAAGACAACTTTGCCCTCACCATGCGTGGCAAGATGAAAGCACTGTTAATGATATGTCAGTCACACCTAAGGTAGGCCTCCTGAGCCCAGGAGGCAGGGTGCATGGTTTTGAAGGTGTGGACATATAAGTGCAAGCTTTTATGTCCCTATAGTAGCCTCTTTCCAGTAAGAGCTACTTTATTACTAGTATTATGGGGTCCATAGGATAACATTGACTGGCACCAGGACAGTCCGAGGTTGCCAGCTCTATTATGGTCCCACTGAAAATGGTTATGTTTGGTATCAAACAACTTTTCTTATCAAACCTGACACGATTCCTATGTCAAATATGATGTGACATGCACCCAGGTGGCTACCTTAGAGTTTCCCCACCTGGTTGCCCCAGCCATTCCTGCACCCTGGCTGACAGCCTGCAGCTGCTGCTGCCAAGACTGAAATCTGACCCTCTGCCAGGAGGTGTGAAAACTCCCAGGTGTCAGAAGCAAAGGCCTGCTTGGGAAGAAAGTGACACCTGACGTGATGGCTAGTGAAGTGGCACATCAAGGAGGTGATCTTCAAAGCTTGCACTGCCTCTGATATGCATCCAGGTTGCCTGCCAAATGAGGAAACAGCCAACTCCTTGCCCCCAGGCACATTTGCTCTTGGGCAGGTGAGAAAATTAGGTAGTCAGGTGGTGTACAGCCCAAGAAGGCTAGCCACATCACCAGGGTGTGCCACATGGCCTATACAGCCAAGGAAGGTTTCTGCCATTTCTCAAAGTGGCCGAATAGAGGGTTCTGGGTCAAAAAGGTGGCAAACACCCCCGGGTTTCTCACCTCAGGGACAGATTAGCTGCTGGGGCTAGCAGCCCATTGGCTACTTACACCCAATCCTCTAACACCCATAAATCTAGGTTTTATCGGGGCATCCCTGGCACCAGAATCTCAGATCTGATTTGACTTGCAACCAAGGACAAAGAAGAGACCCAAGTCTGTGACTTCAAGACCTACCTAAAACAAAGGTGTGATACTCTGCATGTGTGGCAACCACCCTGCAACTGCACAACTGTGACTCATCCCTGGCCAGAGGCTAGTTCCTCCCTCATGAAGAACCCCCCTGAGAGCCAAAGGCAACCCCATAATTCCCCTGGACTAGTGGCACTAGTATCCTTCAGCCCGCAGTAAAAACACACAACCAGAACCAAGGAATCACTGGCCATAGGGCCTGCTGAGGGATTGCCCAAAAATAAATGGTACAATGCATTGTGTGAAACAAAGTCCTGACCTCCAACAAATTTCAGGTTGATACAATTTTCCCCTAGATGTTGAAGTATCTCCAAGCTGAGCTTGCTGCTGCCAAGGCTTGTTGGAGGCCCGTCTGGCTACCACTACCTTTGTTTGACGCAGGTCATCGAGGGAGCTCCACAGCATCTTTAACCCACCACCTCAATGGCTCTGTTGTCGAGTTTTTGCATCTGTTTCCTCACCAGCAGCACCAAAGCAGTAAAACTAGCATCCACATATCCTGCTTCAGCACCAGGGACAGCCAGGACAATTCTGCATCTGGGCTCTATGAGCAAACTTAAAACCAAATGACTGTTGTGGTCTGGTCCTGGGACCACATCACCCTACCCTCCACAGGTTTCCAATTTGGACTCAACCTGCAAGTGACCAATTGCCACTAGTGTTTTTCTCCAAAGACTGAAGCTTTAAAATTCTGCAGTAGTGACTAACATTGATTTATTCTTCTTTCTAAAATTCATAACTCTGGTTATACTCATTTGATTGCGTTCACTTTGTATTTATAAATTGGTGATTTCTTTCATGTCAATTGCTTATCATGCATGTTGGTACTCTGAAATGCTTAACATGTTCCTCTAGTAAATCCTGGCTGCTCTCTGCCACTGTACCTTGACTAAGCTAAGGATTTAGTAATGTGAATCCAAAAGACCTATTTTGGGATGTTATGAGAATATTGTACAGTGAATACTAACCAGCCTCACTACATTAGAATCCACGTTCCTACACATCTTGTACTGGTAAACCTGTAGCAGAATGAAAGCCACATATATCTGTCAAAAATGTCAGTGGTGCCAATCAAAGACAAGAGTCTTTTTAGGTGTACCAGAGTTATTATAGGTGTACTCCCTGTTTAAACAGACATATACTACAAGACAAAATCCTTTGTCCTGTATTGCAAGACTAGCAGGCATGCCCAACATTTAAATCTGGACAGATCATGTTACTACAACATCTGGCTTAAAGGCAATCAATTTTGTTGAGATTACAGACTTTCCTGAAGGACCCCCATATTCGCAGCATCTGTGAAATTTCAAAAATTTGATGAGTTTTGTGAAATGTTAGTTTTGCAGCAGACAAGTGGGAGACTGCCAGTCATATCAGGAATTGTAATGAAATTATGATGTCTTTAGTGGAGAAATGAAATAAGATCAATAGCGCATAAAAGTTGATCTCCACAAAACGCAGGAAGTCTCATGTACTCCTGTCTTTCAAACAGGCGATTACTGAGGGGTACTGAGTGGCAGGAAAAACAGGAAGAATATACATTATCTTTTCATCAATAAGTTTAAAATAAGTGTTATTAGATTACAGCATTAAATATAAAGTATGAACAACCTTAATTTTTCATAGACATTGCAGTACAGCTGTTGCTTCAGTTTTAGAACTCAACTGCCTTCCGCATAGAGTTCCTTGATGAATCTTCTTGCAACATTTGCAACTGTCGCTACAATTCTTTGGCCGCTAGCATTGATTTTGATCTCATCTTTACAGGCATTATTTTATACTTCGCAATATTCTATTCCTGATTTTTGTTTTTCCAGGATTGTGTAATTCCACAATGGAAACAACAACATCACATTGTAGCCTGCCACGTGAACTATCAGGAAAGCAAGACCAAGCAAGTGGGTTCATTTTCTATTTTATTGCCTGCATTCCTTAATGATCAACTGTACCATATTGCTGCATGTATTATTTGGTCAAAGCCTATCAGACAGCACACTTGTCTGGTTGCAAAGATCTATTGGGGACATGCTGAAAGCTTTCCAAGAAATGCCTACACCCATTGCTTATCATTGGCTTTGGTCACAGACAGTAATGCTTGCTTTTCTATTCTCTGACTTTATTTGTTTTAGGCTGTCTAGCTTGTGTTAATCACTCCTGTGGAGCACAGCCTGTGTACCACCTCTCTGATTGGCTGCTCTATTTTTCCACAGTTAATCTCTTTTTGGAACTCTTTTTTCATTTTTGTGAAGCACTCTATAAGAGAGCATGTTTTCCAGCTATTTCCCCTTGTTTGCGTCTCTTACCCCCACCTCCTCCGCTGCTTTCAGTCTTCGTCTGTCTCATCTATGTGCTTCTTCCCATTTGTTTTATATTGAATTAAAATGGGGTATTGTTTCTAAGAGTATTTAGCCAATTTACTTTCTTCAAGCTGCTTATTATTTGTAGATTCTGTAAGGCGCTTTGTGGATTCTGAGGTCCCATTACCAGAAGCTGTTTTGTTTCTTGCCTCAATTTTTGAGGCATATTTTTGTGCATGGAAGTGTATGCTTTGTTTAGCTGCCTGACTGAGCCATGTACTGTTCTGCAACTCCTCATGTTCTCAACTCTTCGGTTTCCATAGAATCCTGTTCATGACAAAAGAAATGAAACTGCACATCATTACCTTTTCTACCTATGCCGCAATACCATATACAACTGTTGTATTCATTTCTCCTAAAAATAAAGCAGGAATTTTCACATAGTAGAGCCTCCTAACTAAACTTCACATTGTTGAGAGGTGTACTGATTACATCCTTAAATGACGAAAGGCGCTTTGCCACACTTTCTTTGATAAACAAGGTACAGAGTGTCCCTCGAAATTTGTGTGCTTTCTAACCTTGCAAGGATCCAATCCTTGTAAAGTTCGTATTTTGTGTTTTAAACTTCGCCTCGGAAAGATATGTACAATTGTTCTTCACATATCAATGTATTGCTGTCAAATACTATAACCACTACTACGATACCATGTATATACAGGGCCTGACTACACCTTCACTGGACCTCTTCTGCAATAACTTTCTATACATTTCTAGACACCTCTTTTGCTAAATGATTGCTATTCTTCATTTCATAACACTGTCCTCTTTCATCAGTAGCATGAACTAATGTGTTTTCCTTCAGACAGCATTTTTTCATTAAAGAAAGGCCCTTTAGTAGAAGTATGTATCCATTCTCCACTAAACCTTTTCTTCTGGTTTTGTACAACAATATTTTGTCAAGAGTCTTCATTCTATTTATAATCAAAATGAAAAGATTCCTCTTCAAAGCAAAGGCCTTATGAACTACTCCCTCAAATTGTTCATCCTGTATCATTGCCTCTCTCCTTCTGCTGTAGTTTTTTTTAACAATCTTCATTGGCATTTTAGATATTAGTCCAACATGGTGTTTCACATATTATATATACTAATAGCATTATTCCAGTCTTATCTGAATCCAAGTCTCAGAATAACACAATGCATTTCAAACTAGATCCTAACTCCTGCCTCCCCCTCCCATTCCCTTTGTGTCTTGAGTCCATTCCGTTATCCTTCTTTTAAGCTCCATAATCTTCATTAGAATGCAATACATGTAATCTATCTTAAGCCTCTCCTATCCCTGTTTCGTCAGTACCCAGGGTTTGTTGTGCATTTCCTCCCACTTCCACGTCCTCACCTCGGGGGTCTATCAGGTCTGCAATCATTGCAGGCTGCACCTGAGTATCATCTTCGAATTTTTCATCACTTCAAATTTTTTAATACAGGCCAATTCAGCCATCGCTCATTCATTGAAATCTCCTAATCAATTAATCAGAAGTGGAGGGGTCAGGCTTATCCATGAAATTACCACTATTCTTTTTGAAAGATCTAACCCCAGGAGTACAAATTTCTGGCAAGTTTTTTCTGTTTTGGACTGGGTATTAGGTCTAGTAGGACTGAGCGTATTGTCCTAGGAAGGGCCCACCCCTTTGCCTTGTGTATGTTTTACAGCTCTCCCTCCCAGACGGTATTCAAGCTCTGGCATGTCCAAATCATATGTACAAAGCAAGCTACTTCCTCACCTCATCTAGGGCAAGCAGCCGAACGTTCCGGATACATTTTACTTAATCTATGCAGGGTTAAATACACTTGGTGAACTATGTATATTGAATTAATTTAAATTGTGCATTTGAACTTACTTCCTGCAGCCCCTCATGTACCCTTGGCCAGTCCCATTCTGTAATGGGTTCCTCTGATTCCCCCTCCCACCTTATTTGTACCGGAAGGGCTGTGGTCCTTCTTCTATAGTTATTCACATTTCTCAATACATTTACAACCACTCTACTTCAAAACATATTGGCTCTGATTTCCTTAAACTACTTCTGTCCCCTGGATAAGGTTTGTCCATCTTTGTTACTTTCTTTGCTGTTCTTCTAATATAGATTGGATCCACTCTTATTGTTTCTCATAGTAGTTTTTATTCACATTATTTTCAAATCTTTGCAGGTGTCCAGATATATTTTTGAGAAATTACTTTGTCCTCTTACCAGTAGCTCTTTTCTCTTTCATCACTTTTTTCTGCATTTTTCCCCTTCCATGTCTCCTTTCTGCAGAGATACTGTAGTTGCTTCTGTTGTCTTTTCCTCCAAATGTTTCTAGGCTTCTAACTGTCTGTAGTTATGTACATATTGTTCTGTAAAAAAAAGTATATTTAAATGTTTACTCTTGCCAATATACCAACTATATTACTACTGACTTACACAGGATACAAAAACAGTTTTATGTTATGTTGCAGTCTTAAATCTACAGATGAACGTAGCTATATAAATACATACACTTACTTCAATATACCAAACCCAGAGCAAAACACATAAACATTTATTTGTTAAATGCCTTTTAACATTATAGCATCCTCCCCTACAACACAGCTGCAAAATATCTCAGTTCTCAGTTATACATGGTGAAATACCAGTGTATCCCTTCTTTTGTAAATTTTTAAATGAACATCAATGAACGTTTAGACATACATACAGTGCCTCAACACTGTAAATCCAAAAACACAACATAAGAGCCATTTGTGTGCCTCTCTACCACCGTGCTGCTGGTCCCAGGATGCTTGTTTCCGGTCTAGGGAAGACATGGCTTTGGCAGTTCGGGCTAGACTGTTTCCATGAGGCACAGGGTCAGACTGATTTGCATATGGCCATGTCTGAACTGGGGTGGCGGAGTGAGCTAAAGAATGGTGATGGATTAAACCCAGATCAGTTGACTGGGGGTGAGTGTTTGATTTGCTCAAACACTCTGTCCATCATCCCCTTTTGTATCGCTTTGTTCGCCCTAAGTTGGCAGGGTATGCTCAGACGTGAGTCCCTTGCTCACTTTGCCACTGGATTCAAGCTAGCCTGGCAGATGATGGCTGTAATGCCAGAAACTGGTCCCAGGATACTTGTTTCCGGTCCAGGGAAGACATGGCTTTGGCAGTTCGGGCTGGACTGTTCCCATGAGGCACAGGGTCAGACTGATTTGCATATGGCCATGTCTGAACTGGTGTGGCGGAGTGAGCTAAAGAATGGTGATGGATTAAACCCAGATCAGTTGACTGGGGGTGAGTGTTTGATTTGCTCAAACGCTCCGTCCATCATCCCCTTTCGTATTGCTTTGTTCGCCCTAAGTTGGCAGGGTATTCTCAGATGTGAGTCCCTTGCTAACTTTGCCACTGGATTCTAGCTAGCCTGGCTGATGACGACTGTAACGCCAGAAACTGGTCCCAGGATGCTTGTTTCCAGTCCAGGGAAGACATGGCTTTGGCAGTTCGGGCTGGACTGTTCCCATGAGGCACAGGGTCAGACTGATTTGCAAATGATTCAGCTGACTGGGGGTGAGTGTTTGATTTGCTCAAACGCTCCGTCCATCACCCCCTTTTGTATCGGTGCATTTAGTGTCTCAGTACGTTTCTACTTAAATGTACCACATTGAAATTTTGGGAAATGATGCATATACAAATCTGCATAATAATCTATATCAAAGCATATAGCTCACTAATTGTTCTGAGTACATGCAAACAGTGTGTGACAGGTTGCATATATAATACACCAGATAGTTCTAAAAGACTACATACTCCCCACTAAAACATGTAAACAAAATGTGTTTGTGGTTGAATATATCAATACTCCCTCGATGAATGAGTACATAAAAAAAGTCCCTAGGTGATTACCTGAGGATACAGATAGTGGCTGGATGATTCACTGAGTATGTGGGAACTTAATCGGTCATTCCATATCGGCGTAGTTACTGACTGCATGTTTACATGAGTATAGCACTACTATCTTGGTGTTGGAATGAGTGCATGAGTTGTGCCTGAATGATTAGATAAGTACATGACTAATGCCTCAATAATTCAATACATGCATAGATTGTGGTTGGATGTTTAAATGAGTGCAATTCTAGTCCCTGGATGATTGCAGATAGTGTATGCTTAGTATATAGGTGATTTATAGAGTGCATGAATAGTGCATGCGTGATAGCTAAAGTACATACGTAGCACCTAGATTGGATGAGTGCATGAGTAGTGTTTCAGTGATTGGATGAGTATATACCTGCAGGTGATGTGTTTTAAGTTGAATAAAACGGGTAGTGCCTGAGTGCTTAGATAAGTACATGGGTAGTGCCTGGATAATTGAATGAGTGCATCAGTAGTGCCTGGCTGATTAGGTGAGTTCATGACTAGTCTGGATGATTGCATGAGTCCATTCTTAAAGTTTTTGTGATTGCATGAAAGCAAGTGTACTCCTGGGGTCATTATATTAGTGCAACAGTATTGCCTCAGTAATTGAATGAGTGCATAGGTACTGGATGGTAGGTACACTGCATGGTACTGCCTGCGTAATTGGATGAGTGCATAGGTTGTTCCTTAGTATTTCGATGAGGGCATAGGTTGTAAGTGGGTGTTTGAATGACTGCATAGCTACAGTCTTGGTGATTGTATAAGCAAATGGTTAGTGCCTGGGTGAATGGATGAATGCATGGGTAGTGCCTGCATAGTTAAATGACTACATAAATAGGGCCTGCATGATTGCAAGAGTGCATATATAGTGCCTGGATAATAGAATATATGCGTAGACAGTGCATGAGTGATTCGAAGAATGCCCTAGTAGTGACCATTGCTGTTAGATGCATAACAGTTGTGACTATATCTATGACTAATTGTTTATGTCCTCCTATCAGTTGAAACTACCTGTTTTGTATATCTATCCTTTTAACTGTGCAATGTGTGAGTGAAGTCTAGATACTATACTTGATATATAATTGAATACATGACTCTCTAGGAGCACACATTGCTCTATTACTCAATGTGCGCACGTATCAGTAAGTTTATAACACTGAAAACAACAACTCTCACTTTTTCAAAGTACAAAACCTTTTCTTAATGGCATACCTACATTATTTTTCAAATATTTCTTGTGTATTTCAAACATATATGAAGTATTTCTCACCACCACAAGAACTCTCAAGAGATATTCTGTACTATTAAATTCCTCAATTTTAAACAGAGCATGTTTAAAGAAATGCACCACCCTCACCATATACATAGAATTTTGAACAGCCTTAAAGAACATAGATCACCATGTAAACATATAAGTGATTTCATGATAGAAATACACCGTCAGGCCATCTTTCCAAAAATATATAGTTCTCTAAATCTTGAAGTAAACTCAAGAGTCTCATCATACATATAGCTATCTGCAACTAGAAAAACCATATCTCACCATCTAAACATATGCAAACCAGTCATATAAGTTAAAAACCTAATTGACAAACACTCCCAAATACATACCTAACAAGTATTACTACTTTATATTTCATATACAGGCACATCACGTTGTTTTATTCATGACTACACTACTACTGTTTAATAATGTGACTAAAAGTACCACAGTTAACAGAATGGCAATAATGTGGATCTGTCTGTTCTGCACATGATACTTAGACATTTAAAACATTGTCATTTTTAAAGGCATTGCTCATGGAAACTTTCAACAGTACTAATATCTTAAACACATACCCTCTGCCAGATACGGTTCATCTGATATATTTTTTTTCACATAACTGTGATACCCTTTTTTTTTATCAAACTCCCATAAACATCTTCATTTCTAATGTAAATTTAGTACATAACTAAAAAGTTATTTACATACCAGTGAATTGAGTTTGTAGATTATATTGTTGTTTTAGTTCTTTCTAGAAAGTTTTGACATTGTTAAAATTTGTAAAAAACTAAACACAAGAATGGTGCACCACTCTCATAGAAGGCAACTATAAAATGGCAACCTCTTCAATTTCCCAATCTATGATCATGAGAAAGGCAGCAAATGAAATCATGTCTTTCATTTAGACTACTGTATCTCCACTTCTGAATGGTTAGCATCTGTTAGCCCTTACCCTCTCTTTCAAAACGAGGTTCCTTTCCCTGCGCTTTTGCGATGTTTTTGTGATCATCACGGAGTAATCGTGAAAAAAAGCAGGAGTCCAAACCGATATTTAGCTTCATTTTTGTAAAATTTAAATACTACACAACAGTTTATTACATAGTCCTGATTTAGAAATTAAAGTTTACTATTACTTAAATTGTGTCATAACACCTCAACTTTAAAAAAAATGTTCTGTCTCTTTAACACCTGTTAGAAATGGGATTTCTAGTTGGCTAAGGCTGGCGCCAAAGCCAGGCAGAAACCACCACTCTAGTCAGAGCAAGGGAGTTACATGCCAAAGATAACCCCTGCTCACCCCCTTGGTAGCTTGGCACGAGCAGTCAGGCTTATCCCAGAGGCAATGTGTAAAGCATTTGCGCACACACACAGCAAAAACATCCCAGGCACACTACAAAAGGAACTCCACACAAGGTTATATAAAAATAGCTTTTGTATTCTCATAACACACCAGATAGTAATCACATCATATACATTGTGCCAACTGGCACGGGCAAGATTTACAAGGGATTATTTAGACATGATAGGGCCACGTGGGCCATTGTCAGAATTAGCACTTGGTAAAGAAAAAGTACAAGTAAAATAGATCATAAACCTACAACCAGTAACCACTGGTAATCATTGTACTCCACCTCAACCTGTAACATAACCCACATCATGCACAGTCACATCAGGCGCAAATTACATCCTGCTCCAACCTCACCAGCATAAACACATAATGCAATCTCTCACTAGTCTAAACACCTTAGACCCTACCTCCTAAGTATAACTCACATTAGGGGCGTGAATCACCGAGTGAAACATCATCTCACTAGCATAACCACATGAAATGCAAAATAACCTCATCATCATAAACCATACGTAGAGGTATCAAACAGGGTGCGTAAAACATACTAAATGCATTACATTTCCTAGCACCACATTGCATGAGCACATCAATCACATTAGGGCCTTGCGCCCTATACATCTACCAGTCCCTCTGGCCAACTGGCCATCTCCAAAGGGGCTCACATGCCCTGTGTCCAGAATGTCAGGGCGTGCTGCCTAGGTAGCGCCAGTCAGAGGTGCCCCATCTGCACAAACCTAAACGTTCTAGCTGCCCACTACTTGCTGGGCAGCTGAGAATCATAACAGGGGGCCTAAAAACTGCAGGTGGCACTAAGTGCTGCGCAGCTGTGTCAGGGGCAAAGGAGTGCAACTCACTCCTAACTCAGGCATGCCCCCAAAGTCAAGAATTGCGACCTAAACGGTGCAGCTTCCCACTACTTGCTGTGCAGCTGTGTCTCTCAAAGATGAGGCCTGGCACCACTGTGCCCTCTTACACCAATGTGCCCCAACAAATAAAAACCTGGGCCCTTCTGGACTCACTGTGCCCCCGGCAGAAATGCGCCAAACGTTGGAGCCGCACAGGCTCTGGAAATATTGGGCCCAATCAAGAAAGAACTTGCCCCCAACACTGAAGCATCCCACGGGTATCAGCAGGGACCCTCTGGGGCCTTTCAAATAAACATGGCCCCACTATTGGACTCCTGCTCGGGGGACTTGAAAACGGCAACTGGGGACCATCGCTAGAGTCTCACGGGCTCTTAAGATAATTAATGCCCCCGTTGGTGGAGGCACGCACGAGCTCTGAAAATAATCATATGCCCACTAAAATACTTTGCTGAAAACATGCCCCCTGTTGGAGCGGCCCACTGGACACATGGGCCGCTCTGACTCTGTGCCCTCACTGGCACCACTTATTGCGCACACGGAGCCCCCCCTCAGAACGCTACTCACCGGCTGCTCTTTCCTGGTGGGGGGCTCCTCTTCACCCGGTGCGGCTTCTCCTCTGGGTGCGGCAGGGGGGCAGGCACCGGCAGTGTGCCTCTCGCCTCCCCTCTGCAGGAAATAGATGGCGGCGCTTGCGGGGCTCTCTCTTCTCATGAGAGCCCACCTTCCTCATGCGCCCTCCTTCACTCGGTCCCCCATCTCTGGACTGGGGCTTCAATACCCACCATGGAGCCAGCGGGGCTCCAGGCTGCCTCCTTCCTCTTCCGTCGACGGGCGCGGGACTTCCTTTGGAAACCGGAAGTCCCGCCTGCCATCAGGCTCTACGGTGCCTGACTTCCTGTTTGCCCGCGGCTGCGGTGGTGAGTCTCGTGGTGGCAAGAGGGGTAGACTCCCTCCATAATTAACATATAAAGCAGGGTGGACTCCTGCTATAACCACCACACCAAAGTCGCGGGGTGGGCACCCGCACATCCACAGAGAAAATACTCGGCCATAATGTAGGGTGGGCACCTGTGATCCATAGCGGTAGGGAGGGGGATCCCCACATCGGGATTCCCTCCCACAAGTTGCAGCCCATCACTGCCATGGCCGGCATACGCGCTCCCAAAGCGCAATAAAGGCTGCACAGGTCCTGGAATAAAGGAATGGAGCAACCAGCTCCTCATCAAAGAGACAGTCCTCCAGGTATCCAGGGGCAGGGCAGGTCCCAGGGAGGCAAGCCTTCACCTGGGCCCTAGCAGCAGCACACCCCTGGTAGTTTCAAGTATTAGAAGAAGAACCAAATCATGGGGTCACAGCCCCTCTTTTGTATTACATTTTCTTTTGTTAACAAGGTGCAGGCAATGGGAGAACCGGCTACAGCCGGTTCAGGGGAACGCCTGAGCATTTTGTTTTGCTCAGCCCCTCTCTCCCTTTCACTGGACAGGCTAAGGACATCAGACTCACCACAGGGGGTGGAGCCAGCATTGTGTAGGGAAGGCACAGCCCTGTTCAGGTCCCAAGTGCAACTCCTCCCTTCCATCAACATGCAGATCTCCCCATTCACCACTGGGCAGACCCATCCTGGCTCCTGGAGCTAAGCACACCAGCTAGCCCCTGTCACTCACAAGCCAGACAGTTAATTCACATTCCCTGCACACAGAAATGCCAACTTCTGAAAGTGGCACTTCTACACTAGACACAATAAATCTGCGCACACCGCCGCGCAGCATTTAATCTCATGGGTTAGCACATGCCAAACTCGCCCCTGCACTCCCCACACATCAGGAACTACCATGGACACACATATCCCCATGCATTCCTATCGGAGGGCAGGCCACTCTCACCACACATACACAGAGACTGGACCACAGTGAAAAAGTGCGCAGAGGCCTAAAATCACCAACACCAGGTTACAGAAACAGGCTAGGAAAATGCAAAAAGTTTCGGGGTGAACCTGCCAAAAGGGCAAAGTCCAACAACACCCTTCCCCAATACACTCTTAGCTGAGTGTACCTAGCAACCCAGTGAAACTGGTAGGTCACAGGTTTAAAGCATATTCTAGAAGGAACACGCTACTTCAAAATGAGGTGCAGCAGGTCTGATTTACTCCACAGATTCAAAAGCATATCCATGTCTGTATTACATTTCTTTTTTAAACAGCCAATAATAGGACTTCTAGCTATTGCATCCAATACACTACCTAATTTTATTCACTTATGTGCTGACAGCATCTAATGAAATGTATATAAAAAAAAAAAGAAAATACCTCCATTTTACCTGCTTTTCATTTTGAAAACTACCTCATTCAGCTCCTGGCTTCTCCGGACTGCTGTTGCTCCTTACATTCAAAATGCTTAGAGTGTGGATTGTTGGCCACAGCTATTTCTATTGGGCTGCTGAGGCCTGCAAGAAAGAGAAGTATTAACAGGGACTTAGGTTTGACTAATGTGAACATTACTTGGATTGGACAGACAGGATTAAAGTTTCATCAATTACTACCTTTAAATAAAAGCATTGTGAATTCACCCACCCCAGACCTCACGATTGTGCAATGTGGTGTCAATGACCTAGGGACATTACCTGGAGTAAGACTGGAAATCATAATGAAGGATACCTTTCCTAAGCTGATGATGCTTTGGGAAACATCCTTTACAACGCAACTTTTACAACGCACTACCATTACGACGCAACTTTTACAACGCAAGCCATTACAACGCATTGCGCTGGAGGGCGCTCTAGGATAGAGAATAGTTTAATTACTATCCAACACCTTCCCTACTATCCACAGGGACTGGAGTTGGAATAGTAAATTAAACTATTCATTATCCAGCGCCCCCAATGCAAGTTGTTGTAACGACTTGCGTTGTAAAAGTTGCGTCGTAATGGCATGCGTTGTAAAAGCATGCGTTGTAACGACATACATCCAATGCTTTTCCCTCACACTGTCTTGGTGTACTTTAACATATGCAAAGACAGAAATGGAAGTAGTCTAATCAATTCTGTCCACAGATTTACAAAGAAAGGAAACATGTTAATAAAACTGTTTATGCTTTACTAACTGGCCATAACATGGGCTCTATCTACAACAACAACCTGCTTTTTAACATGCATGGAATTCATAGATGTGATGGAGTTCACTTTACAAACGAAGGGGACAGGGTGTTTCCAAGCAACCTGAAACTCTGCATACAGTCTTATCTGTAGCTGTCTTATACACATTCTTGACACAAAGCCTCTTGTCAGAGACACCCAAGAGCCCAAAATGTTATTCACACATGAGAAAGTCTCAGTTTCCCAGAAACTGCATAAAACACGTTTGCAAAAGAATAAACTGTCCTCTGGAATTTTTTCCGCAAGAATTCACAAATAACCAAGATTTGTCCTGACACCCTTTTGGATTGCTCTTATCACCAATGTTAAGGGCAAATACCTCACCTATATTCAACTCAATAATATGGTTAATAAGGGATTGGGACCTTTTTTCCCCCTTTTCCCTCTGTGATGCCCAAGATTGACTGGACTCCATTCCCATTATAGACCCTCAGACTCACGCCAACCCAATTAAGGAGCCTGTGACTGTGACTCAAGATTCCATTAAGGTCATCACTTGGTCCCCAGTAAACTATCTGATGGCGATTGGCTGGGCACGTTGAAGAACTTTGGTCTGATCTGTCTACAGGAAACATGGGACTCCAAGGGTTGCTTCTATCTTGATGGTTACTCCTCCCACTCAGTGTTAGCAACCCGCTCCTCTAGTGGACATGCTAGTGGTGGCCTTACGACCTGAATTAAATTAGACTATAACTGTAAAGTTAAGGTGATACATTCTAAATGTAAAATAATCTTGGACACCCTTTTAATATTCCCTAACAAATGCAGACTGCTCCTTATTCATGTTTATAACGCAGTATCCCCGAAAGATGAGATGGAAGCAATGGCTAGTCTTGAATGTTTTATGGATGATTTCTTTATGTCAGATCCCCCTTATACCTTAATTATGTTGGTGTGAGATTTTGACCTGCACCCGTGCCGCTCCTGTTTTATCTACAAGGTATCTGATTTTGAGGAGCCATTTGCAACCCTGGCACATTTTAAACACACACTCCAAAGAGAAGCAGCAAACAGCCTTACCTCTGAGTTTAATTCGGTAAACTTATTGGTTAGCAAACAGGATCCTGTGGAGGCTTCCACGCATACCTGTAAGGGGGGGGGGCATTGTACTGTGATTGATTATATATTTGTCTCTGGTTGTCTGCTCGCCACACTTTTAGATTTTGAGGTTTCACAACATCATCTGAGCAACCATAACCCATTAATGGCATCATTTTATTGGGATAATAAAGTGGTGGGCTCTACACCTGCTTACAAGGCACCCACTGGCTGATCAGGTCAGAAGGATAAAGTGGGTCAGCATTGTTCCATCGGCCTTTGTTCAAAACTTGATTGTCGTGTGTCATACCCGATCGATAAAATGGCGGTCGCAACTTTTTGTTCAGGTTGTGTCCAGCCAATCACAGCATTCCCGCTGGTGTGCTTTCACGGCTTTCCTCAAACACGTTACGATTTAACAGCGATCACCGTAAAACCACTGCAACTTTCTATTCAGGTTGCATCCAGACAATTAGAGCATCCCTGCTGGCGCACGCTTTTGCGATTTACATCAAGCACATCGTGAGTTCACAGCGAAACCATCGCAAAATATCCGCGGCCAGAGATATCACTAAATTGTTTGGATTTAATCTCACAAAAACTACTGAACGGATTTGCACCAAAAAAACAAAAAGCACAATCTGTGTGACAACATCCACCTTTCTGCCAAATTTGGTGTAATTCCATCCAGCCGTTTGGGCTGTAGCTTCGACAAGGTTGAAGTACCGAAAAAATAATTACAGTCATATAGAGCTATACTTACTAATAGCCCCAATACCAATTACCATTAATCAGTCAGTTGGCAGTGTAGAAGGTTCAATCGTTTATTAAACAAACAACTCTGCCAGAGGAGCCTCTCGCGACCTAACCCCTCGAGGTCCGCCGAGAAGACTGCTGGCACATTATCAACGAATCACATATATACTGTTACATTTCAAAACCGTTACCTAAGAAGGAAAAATACAAGTTGGTACAGGTTGGTGCAAAGGAAAGACCATATATGGGACACAAAGCATCCTTAGTTTAGCTCAGCTCGTTATAGCAAAGTCGAGGAGGGTGACTCCCTTCTGCCAGCTCTAGGAGAGTCCGCACAGCACCTCATGGAATGTGCTTAACCATCCTACCCCCACCAACAACCTTGACAAGCCTAACGGGCAGAAGCAGCAGTTGGATACATTTGTCAGACTATTTCTCGAGAGAACGACTCTTGCTAAATGTAATAGTAGGTTTCCACTAATGCGGTAAGCAGACTAGGCCACAAAATGGCGCTGGTCAGGTTAATTTATATTGCTCGCGAAAAGGCAAATAACTAAAACAAGGCATATATTAATCCCCCAACTATTACATGTATGAGGTTATTAACACTCGAACACCTCCACTAGACTAATAGATGCATCACGCTAATTTCTAACTGTTGCTACATGTTTTGTCGGGCCTAATTCAGATTTCAGTTCCTCAAGGTGTCCCTATTTCTCGGTCTCTACTGCACGGATCACCCCCAAACTTTCCATGAAATACAGAATCAATGACGCCAAAGTTGCAGGCAACTCAAAAAATGCTGTTCCTATGGAAGCTAGATGCTAACTATAACTACCTACTGGCAACCGCCAGTAGGTAATATATCTATATATTTATATTGGATGGTATTTTACCAATCCAAAAATCCAAAGCTGTATTAATGTGCCCGGAGTAAGGCGCGGCATGGAATGGCAGTGTGCTAACTCTATGCTTAAAGACTTTGCTGTAGAAATGGCAAAAATCTGTCCCTTTCTTTCTCAGCATGAATTACCCTGTGCTAATCCTATGCTTAAAAACATTGATAGAAAAGATCACATTTGAGGTTAGCAAATTTAGTGTCGCTGGTGTTGTAGGGTGCTCCATGCAAGACCTACTCTCTGCCTAAACTTGGGAACCACCCAGAGTTCTCTGCTTCTTTTTTGCATAATTTATGCGGTACTCTATGCCTGAAAGGGTATTGTTTTGACTTATACTGGGTGCTACCTTGTGTCTGGACAAAGCTAAACCTCTCTGAAGAGCTATAATGATAGCAAAACACATGGCAGGTGTTGCCTTTATTCATTCCAGGTTGACTTGGATGGTATTTTACCAATGCAGACTGTAATACTGTGCCTGGAGTGGTGAAAGGTTTTTGTAATTTTACAGCTTAGCGTGGATGGCACTGTGCTAATCATATGCTTAAAGACTTTCCAGTAGAAATGGCAAAATACTTTGCCCCTTTCTATCTCAGCATGGCTGGCATTGTGCTAATCCTATCACAATAGTGATCATTAGTGTATCCATACAGGGAAAACCTTGATAAACACAAAATTTACACCAATGGTTATTTAATTCCCAAAGTTTTACTCAAATGTAAATTACAAAACTGGCAACAGACATACTACTGATATTTCACATACCAGTAGGTAGTTATATTTAGGACTTATTTTCCATTGGAAATCCGCAACATTCTATTCCCAATAACTTTGGCGCTGGTTGATGAATCTTCACAAAATGTTCAAAACTTGTGGGGCGCTCCGGTCCGCTCCTATCCTAAAAGTCCTGGGGTGATTCGTCTAGTGGGGGCTGAGAAAACAGGGGGATCCCAAAACATGTTTTCCCCATGCAATTTTCCATAGGAACTTTTAGTCGCAGCTACAGCCCGAACTGCTGAACGGAATTACACCAAATTTGGCAAAAAGTTAGCTCTTAGTTCTGAGTCATGCCTTTTTGTTAAATTGTGTAAATCCGTTCAGCAGTTGCTGAGAAAATCGAAAGTAAAATCAAATATATCTCTATGGCTGCGGAGGATCCGCGCACCCTTGGCACAGCCTGCCGAGACACTTGTTCTTGTGTTGCACTCTCTCTCTAGCCTGTGTGGTTCCTGCCCCTTCCACTCTATGTTGCTTTCATTTGTCATATGCTTCAGCCCCCCCTCACGTCATGTAGATCTCCTTTTCCATTGTTTTCTCCCTCTTGTTTCTTCTTTCCACCCACTGTGTTGCTTCACGCCTCAGCCGCTCATTCATTATTTAAATTTTGTCAACCTCTTTCGAGCTCTGTTTTAAAACAGTGCTTTTGCGCTACCATTTTGTATTTACGAATCCATCTCAAATTGGTAAATATAAAAATAAAGCAGTGTCCTTTACAGGCAAGTGGGTGTGTTTGAACAAATCCATGTGCCTACAAAATGGTCCTATCATCACATCATCAGTTTTTTTGTAGCTATATTGCACAGCAGCAGCAGCAGCAGCCATGAATGCTGTGCAATGTGGCTAATACACTAGCAAAGGTCATATAGGCAAGATCTATTGGCTTTGACAATACTTGTTTTAAATTTTGCCCTAGAAACAGTTTTATCTGACTCTCCAACCGCGTGTAATAAATAAAAAAACATAAATAAAAAATGCCTAAAATATATGTCCACAGAGGAAGCTCTCAGTCAGCCCTATTTTTCGTTGGTCTGTTCAACTGCCATTTACATTGTGCTTCCAACCACCAAAGCTTACAACGTTATGCAGTGGGTCAACCCACTTCTGCCATTGGCATTCTGGCCATGTGAGTTACTTCATTTTGCTTGACCACATGTGCACATCCGCCTAAATAAATGCACATCAGTGCCAGGGTTGATGGTCCAATTTTTTTCCTTTGCTAATGTTTTTTCTTTCCATTCTTGATCCTTTCTTATTTTTTAGTCATCCTTGTGTGTTAAAACTATGTCTTCTGGTTACACTAATTCAAAGTTCATAGAACGTTTTCTCTGCACCAATAAGGTCTGTATTTTAAGATGATGTGAATTAAAATTAAAAGAGGCCCTACATAGGAGGCAATGGGTTGGTTAAGTCAGACTTTCCACTGTAAAATAAGAGTGTCTACAAGGCTGTTTGCTACTGCCAATTTGTCCCCTGTTGATTACCATTGAAGGTTGTTTATTCTGCATAAAGTAATTTGTCCTGAGGATGGTCTAATGGGCTGAAGCCACAAAGACCGAAACATCGACAGTCCCGTCAACTCCAAGAAAAACTGTTTTCTGAAGCAACAATTATTGATGTTTGGATAATATTTGCTTTGTGATCTAGAGGAGCTGACGCATGTTATGTACTGTGTGTTCAAATTTATTTGTACATCTTTGTCATAACTTTTTTGCTGATATTAACTTTATTCAACTGTACCCTTCTTAATTTTAAAACAAACTAAAATCAGATAAGTTCATTTTCTACAACTAGGACCTCTCGTGTGCTTTTCTGTCCTTTGGTGTTTTGTTAATTATATTTAGCTTGGTTGTCTTAGCGGGACACCTAGGAGTCGGATTGGATGTAACTGACTCACAAATAATTGTGAATTTACATGACTGTGAAAACAAGTGAAATCCCTTGTAGACACTCTTACTTTGATTCATTTTATTGCCCAAGCCTAAAAGGGTTGACTGGGTCCACCATTTTTCTTAAACCTTTCCACTGTAAAGGCACTTTTTGTTGCTAATAACCTATGTGCTGATCAACAAATCTGCCCAAATCTTTCCCCAAAAAAGTAAATGCACCTTGAGGTGTTGCTGGCAAGTTTCGTGCAGATCCGTCTAGTAGGGGCCAAAGAATGGGGGGCCTTAAAAGCAACATTTCCCATTTTAAATTCCTATAGAATTGTTTGCTCCACAACACACATACAAAACAAATGACTGAATGGAATTACAAAAACACTTGGCATAAAAGTAGAATTTTACCCAAGTAAGTGTTTTTACTTTGTGTAAATCCATCAAGTAGTTTTTTTTAACTTGCATTCAAAAAGAGTCTTGAGATGGTCATTAAGAGGTTACATTTTAGATCTAGCAGGACTGTTAACTCAAGAGTTCAGCAAACCGGATTTTGTGGAGCTCTGCAAATCCCAAAAATTTTTTACAAATTGAAGCTGATTTGTCAGGACAGCTTTGTCCCTCGTCAGCCATTCTAGGTTTGTGGATCAGCAAAATGATCTGTAAAAGTGAAATGATTTGATTTGCTGCCTGCAGCCTCAACGCTCAAGAAAAATGCTGTAAATGTAAATGTATTTGAGCTTGTAAAGCACACTGCTACCCGTCCGTAGGTTTCCTTGCGCTGTATAACTCTGGGGAACCCGTCCTGGCTTTCCCTGTGGGATGGTCCCTGCTGGGAGTCCCCAAGGTGGAGCCAGGCATCCCTGGAATTGATGGGGCCATTGTGGAGATTAGGCAAGCTAATGCCCAGAGTTGCCGAGTGGAACCCCTGATTAGAGTAAGCACCGAAGCGAGAATTATCGAGTCCGCTGACCCAAGTCCACGACCCTGCCGCGTCGGGAATTGAACCCTGGTCCCAGGCCGACTTCTGCTCCCGGGTCTGCCACCTCTAACCAGTGAGCCACACTACTATCACAATAGCACATGGGGACTCAGTGTCTGCCTTCCGAAAATAACATTGTGAAGCTACAATGGTGGTGGAGGGGTGTTCCTTGAACTCCAGACCCATCTGGTAGGGGCTCAAACATTCACCCATGTTTAAATGTATTTAAAAAAAACAATTTTGCTGCTGCATTCACCAATCCCAGGCCAGATTTATGGTCCTCAGTGCAGCTTCACAGGCATATGACAGTAAAACTTCAAGAAGCTTCAAGGATCCATGTTGGCCGATTGGCGGGGACCCCTGATCTTCAACTGAATCCATGGACTCATCAGTTCAATATGGGTTCACAGACCTGCGAATCCTTGACAAGGTCCACAAATCCTGGAATTTAAATTAAAAAAACAGATGTAGTGGTAAATTGCACCCCTCTGGCACATAGGACACGGCCTCCTGACCTTTCACTCACTTTCAGTCTGACTCATATAAAAAATATTTACTATGAGGGATATTATCAAGAACGTGTGATAATCACCGCAAAATAAGCATAACCCAACATTGCACATCGCAGTCTATCGCGGGAAAACAACACAGTGTAAACGGCGTGTTCACAACATGGTCGTACCATGTGATAGGCCCACAATAACGTGTCAAATGTCCGCGTTAAAACCAACACAACGCCAAAAAAATGCGAAACACAATTGCGAAAATAGTAGTGATGAGGCCAATCGTGATACAAACATCAGCAATAACCAGCGACAGGCCTGCGATTCCCACGTGTCATGCGGGAAAATGCTCCACAAAAGCAGAGTAAAAAAATGGTGAGATGACAACTTACGAGCACAACCCCACAGCCCTGACGTTGAACAAATGACTATTGACCCACATCAGATAGGCATCACCTCACAAACAGCCACAATGTACATTGACATGCATTCTGTATGTTAACTGCGCCAATGCGGAAACATACATGGAACACACTGTGAAACCGCATCTCGTCCTCACATTGCAGAAGCACTATCAACACTCCCGCACACAGACGTGCCATGTCCATGATAAACAATAATGAAAGCATGGACTAATGTAGGGGCAGTGACTCCCCCTTATGTACATGTTGCCCATGTCATAGGACTTAAGTCACAGGGTGCATCCCTGCATCATGGTGGCACATATCAGAGCCCAAAAGAAGCCCTGTTGTCACTTGTAGGCCACAAATGACAGCCAAAATGGAATGAATTGGGACACAGGTGAAACGCCGAAGAGTAGGATACCGTACCAACTTTGACACACAGAGCTGACAGTTCGAATAATCTGACACCCTAAACAGCCTCACTGCACAGTGGTGACACACCCACCATCCATTAGCAAATACCAAAATTGCTTGCACTACATGTCGCACCCACACTTGTCTGAGTGAAGTGCCTGTACAGATGAGTGACATGCACAGAGGGAATGTATCTTGGATTGCATTTATTTGCACATGATGTGCCTGTTGTAATCCATCGTACTGTCCCATGATTGCTAAGGACTGTCACAATGTGACGTCAACATGAGAAGAAATTCTCAATTATGGTGTCCCTACAGGCTATTCCTGCTGCAGTGGGGTGTGGTCCACCTGCCTCATCTTCATCTTCATTGTCCGTGCATCTGGCACTCGTATCCATGGAGCATTGCTGCGTACACATATGTTGTGCAACACACAACATGCAACGATCATCTTGCACACGATATCTGGGCTGTACAGGAGCCTTCTACCTGTGATGTCCAGGCACCTGAAACGTGACTTCAACACACCCCACAATGCCCCTCGTGCGTTTGTGGGCCAAATTGTACTGCCTCTGGGCCTGTGTGTTCTGGGCTCAGAGGTGTGTCATCATCCAAGCGCAGAGTGCATATCCTTGGTCACCTGTGACAGTGCACAGAGACATGAGTCAAGACTATGTACTGCGTGCTGTGTTGGCAGGCTCACTGGTGCATTGGTGTGTGATATGTGTGACTTGGTGATTCCTGTATGACATGAACTTCTTGTTGCAAACAAGCAGCATCAATGTATATTACGTAGCCTCACTGCTGCTCCTCCCTCCCCCGAGCATAGTCACTAGTGTGCGCAGCGCTTTTGCATCACTTGCACCCCTACAGCACACCATTGTCATACCTTTCTGCGCATGTCCACAAGCCTGACTACTACACAGTGATGATGTGTGCTGAAGGTGGCCGGCCACGTGTGTGTAGGCCCATTATAAGGACAGGGCTGACACAGATGTAGAGCACCTGCCTGGCTGAACTAGCCATGCGGTTTAGGGTATACATTTGGTGCATCCGGAGCTAATAGCGACACACACAACAGTTGGCATGTGTGATCCCTGACCCAGAGTGGGCTTGCCCTCCGTCATGTACCCCTTCGGCCGAGCCCGCACTCCGGGGGCATGCCGCATATTAACATTGTCCATTACCAGACAGGTGGCGCAGACACTACAACAGAGACACACACATTAGTCACTTCCTTGGGAAGGCCTAAACTTAACCACACCCAAATCCACCTGATGAAGAGCCACACCCCTACGCTGTACAGTCGTACGGCTGTCAACTCCGCTTACGCTCATGGCTACATGTCCCAGGTCTTCCCCACTGCCTGCGGTAACATGGTTCCCCCGCTGTACACAGCACAATGTAATGTGGTATGGCCCGGGGCCCTCATGCATACATAATGACCACACGGACACACTGAGCGAGTTTGTGGAACTGGCTACCGGTGTGTGGGCCCGGCCCCTTTTATTGCCAGGGTCACATGTCCAGTGACACCTGTGCTGGATGGGTGTTGGGTAGTGTAAAGCACCCCTCAGGGGATGGTTGGTGCTGGCAGTGATCAGACAATCAGCAGTACAAGGTTCAAACAGCAAGCGTCCATGACTTGAGCTGCACAGAGTTAGTGGTTCGGGATGCACTGCAGCCGGCACAGGCACACCGCCACGGGACGGTGACTTGTGCTGCACTGAGGTAGGACCACATGAGCTGAGCGGGTCCTCGTCGATGTCCAAGAGGAATGTCGGTGAGGGTTGCGGGGGACAGTGGAAAGTGTCCTTCCAGGGCATGATGCAGAGGGCAGAAGCAGGCAGAAACAGGCAAATGGCGGCTACAAACTCCTCTTTACCACCATGTCAGTATCAGCTACATGATGATGAAGACCACCCACAGCCCATGGACTCAGACGTCACCAAAGTTTAACAAGAGAGTGCCCATGAATTTCGGCGCACATACTTAGTGGCACCAGAGCTGAAAGAGGATGCAGTCTGCAATGAGGCCTGTACAATGACATATACTCTGCCATGAAGAGGGCAAGACTCAGTTCCAATTGTGTGACCTACTCGACCGCAGTGTGTGACGGCGGCGGCGGTCAGCAGTGGCCCACAGCCACGTGTCATTGGCTTGCGAAGTACAGAGTTAGTGGCATCAGGGCAGTTGTTGATAGTGTCCCATCACCTCTGCAACGGAGTGCCTTTTCCCCTCTGGACTGAAGCGCGTCTTCCTCTTACCCCTCTCCTTGCGTACTGTGACATGAACACTGCCATGAAGAAAGCAAGACTTAGTTCCAAATGTGTGACCTAGTTGACCGCAGTGTAGGCCAAAGGCAGCGGTCAGCGCAGGTCAACCGCTGTCCAGCCATCTACTCCTGGATCTCTAACACACGACGTTGGAATGGCTTGTGGAGAAGATTTGTGGCTGACCGAGTTAGTGGCACCAAAGCTGACCGGGTGTGCATCCTGCGACAATGCCGTGTCCTGTCTGATACAGACTGCATTGGATTGGTGTGAGGCCTGCAGGACCGCAGTGTAGGCCGTAGGCCGAAGGCCGAATTCAGCAAGGGCCCACATACACGTGTGGTTGGAATGCTATGCACAGAGTTGGTGGCACCACATTGAAGGGAGTTTATGGATATAAACTTTACCATGAATAATGTTCTCTGCCATAGTGTAATCAAGACTCAGTTCCAAATGTGTGACGTACTAGCCCACAGTGTTAGCCGGTGAAGTACGTCAACGAGACAGGAGTACTGCCGGCCTATGTTGCGGAGGCCGTGATGGTCTGAGGAGGCTGCCAAGGTCGGGGGCCTCGGGCTTGGAGCTTGCAGGGGCACGTGGTGGGCCCTCCGTGACACACGCCAGTGTCGGCAGGTGAGCAGTGAGGTCTGGGTGCGCAGGAGCGGACAAGACGGGTCTGGGGAGCAGCGGACCGGGGTGCAGCAGGTGCACAGGATCGCAGGCAACACCGCTCACGGAGTCAGCCTCGTGGCGGGGTGAGAGGCGCCACCCTGGCAAGGACATTGGCCATTCTGGAAGAGAACCACGCCACGGCTACGTGCTTTTTATTCACAACCCTACGCTAGCCTGGCATACTCCGGGCCAGCCCACTCCACATACGCTTACAAGAGGGATGTAACAAGCTACATTTCTGTGATCTCCCCCACTGGCTGGGGTGATATGGTTGTGTCTACTGTCCACTACACTCCATACACCAGCGGTGTATGTTGACATGGATATATCTGTGGTCTGCATACTGCAGTCTGTCCAGCACATCCACGCCACACTTGTCATTGTGTACATTCTCATTCATTGGTCACTTGCCTCCTTCGCACATGACTGGTTCCCACCTCTCCCCTCATTCTGCTAATGTGTGGCTGAGGTGCCATGCCATTGATGGCTTGAGTACATGGCTAGCCCAGGTTCTCACAGTAAGTTGTGCTGTTGTGTCTGGTCGGTGTGCATGTTTTTTGGCATGTTGTATGTGAGTTTGTGACGTGTGCAATCCCAGAGTTCTGATTTGGCGACGACGATGGTGAAGAGCCCCCGGTGGTCCACTATTGCCTACACATTGATGGAATTCGTATACTTTCTGTTGCAGTAATTGTGTGCAGTGTCGGCAGGGGGGCACAAGTAGGACATGTGTGCAGTCAATTTCCCCCAACAAGTGCGGGAAGCCATCTATGGTGTAGAAGCCTTGCTTGGTCTCCAGCTGTTCCTGCTCAGTATGGGGGAAGTATAGGTACTGGAGTACCAAGCTGATAATGGCATCCAGAACAGGTTTGAGGAACTTTGATAGGGCTGGCTGTGAGACTCCTCCGACTCTAGCGGTTGTTGGTTGGAAGGTACCAGAGGCCAACAGGTGCAGCACAGCCAGCAGCTTTGTCTAAGGTGGGATGTTGGTTGTCCGCTCGGTTGGTAATGTCAACCCGTGGGCAATGATGTTCAGGATGCGGAAGGTGGTTGTCCTTTTGAGCCTGTAGTGGGCAATGACATACTCTAGTGTTAAGTCTGTGAGACTGGTGCGTTTTCTGAAGGTCCGCTGTCTGTGTCTGCGCTGCCTCTGTGGTAGTCTGGGGGGGCGTGCGGGATCCGGGGTTGGCGGACCTGGGGGTGGTGGCGGTGGGTGTTGTGGCCCTGTTGGGCCTCCGAGCTGCATGATCAGTAGCTCCATGGCTTCTGTTTGTCGTCAGGTGTGGCTCTGGGCTCCCTTTTCTGGTGCAGGCTGTCGTCTGACTTTACACCAGGTCAGAGCAGGTGTAAAATCCCTGCTGCTAACGATCCTTATTGCATGTTTTGTGATCTTATCGCCGATCTTGCTGGTCATTGAGAATGTTGCGAAGTGTTGTTGTCGCGGCTCTTTCTACGGTAATGGCTACTCTGCATATCATTAGCAATAGTTGCCGGGGTCATCTGTGGCGATGTTTTTTTGCAGCTGTTATTGCAGGTAAACTGGTGATATCAGCTGTTAGCACCAGCTTGTGAATAGGGTAATACATGTATCGCCACTCTGGCTGCGATAAAGTGCTGATAACTGGGCGATAAGTCCTTGAGAATATACCCCTATATATTTTATACAAATTGAAGACAAATACCACGTTTTAAAAAAAAATGTATACAAATAAAGTTGGTTTTGAAAAGAACTACTTTCAGGATAGCCTACCAGAGCACGCTGTCTGGCTGCAAAGGACCTCTTGTGGGCTTAATAAGAACTTACAACCCACTCATTGCTTACTATTGGTTGGCCTTTTTCTAATTTTTTTGCTTCTTATTCAATGGCTTTCCTTGCCCCAGCATGTCTATCTCATGTTTGTCCCTCTCCTGGAGCATAGACTCTTTACCATTTCTCTGACTCTCACTGGCTTCTGTCTTTTAACTACTTACTTTTAGGGAACAACTGATTTGCATACACATTTTGATTTGAATAAAGAACCATCCTGAACAGTTAATTTGTTGTTTGAGTGTCAGTCCCACCCCAAGTGGTGGAGAATGCAGGCAGAATAAAACACCATTGATAAAAATGGAAAATATCATTCAACAATTAATTCAGGGCCATTGCAAATTGGAATGGGATCTAGAGAGACAAATGTCCTCTGCGAAATCAGACCAAGAGATCCTTAAAGAGTCTATGAAAGCACAAGTGGAAAGCCTACTTAAAGTGACAGAGGGACAGTTTCAGCTAACTTCTAGCCTTTCCAGCTCTTGCACCACTTTTTCTTTAGGGCCCCAAAAGCTTCATAAAAATACGGACGATCCTGATGCCTTCTTACTAAACTTTGAACGTGCTACAAAGGCCTGCGCCTCACACAAAAAAAGGACCTTTCTTCCTGGCCCCTTTATTAATCAGCTAGACTCAGTCTGCTTACCAGGTGGCTAATCCGTATGGAAATACGCCATACAGAGAACTAAAAGTCATCATTTTGGACCACTTAGGGATGGGCGCTGAATCATACTGGTTGGAATTGAGGAGACAAAGGGGTGTTCCTGGACATAATCCAAAAGCACTTTAAAAAAAAAAAAGCTGGCTGCTAATAAATGGCTCAAACCTCAAGAACACACAACGGAGGAAATCATGAACCAAATATATATAGAACAATATCTAGAAGCCCTATCAGTACCACCCAGAAATGGCAGTAATAACATACAAGCTGTATATATAGAACAACCAGAAGAAATAGCCACAACTTATGATTGGGCCCAGCCTAGATCCCTTTCTTCAGAGGCCGAGAAAACTTCTAGAGGCACCAAAGTAGGACCAACTAGGATAGGTAGGAGATCCATTAGAATTCTGTTAGAAATTGTTTTTTTATATTTGGCAAGGGTTTGCACCTTTGTCCAAGTAGGGACCCTTCCTTCTAGTCAGGATAAGGGAGTAGCACTCCTAGAATAACCACAGCTCATCCCCTTGGTAGCTTGGCACGAACAGTCAGGCTTATCTTAGAGGCAGTGTGTAAAGCCTTCACACATACAAACAGTAACACAGTGAATACAGTACAAAAGGACACCACACCAGTTTAGAAAAAATATCCAATATTTTGATATACTCCAAACAAGACCAAAAATGATAACAATCCACTATACAGGTATCAGGGAACTTCACTAATCAAAATAGACTTACAATACAGTCTCTTGAAGTCGATAGCTCCGTCTCGGGCTATCACAGCTTCATGAACAACAAATCCAAACAGTTCCAGCTGACCTGGGCATTGCAGGGCAGCTACCGTGTCGGGAAGACCCGCAAAACAGTACCTTTAGAAATGTAGGGCATCAGAGACCTCTTAAGGAGCCCCGAAGGGCTGGCATCCGCAGGCGTTAGTTCTGGAGGACGGTGAGGGAGTCGTCGGGCCCTTGAAGTCACATGCGTTGCAGATCGAAGTCCTCGCGGTTGAAGTCGGGAGCGCCGGCAGGAGCCGGGGCTGCGGTGCGAAGTGCAGTACCCTCAAGTCGCGGTGCAAGCAGCGGCTCGTGACAGTCGTCCAGTGGCGTCAGTGAGACCGGGACTGGTGTGTGAAGCCATGCGGTGCTCGTTGCGGTGCTGGCAAGGTCACGGTGCAAGCAGCGTTGTTGCTTAAGTGCTGTTGTCAGCTGGCGAACTGGAGTTGATGGCGTCAGTTGGCCAGCGCTGCGCTGTGGGATGATGACAGTGCGTTGTGTAACTTATGAGTGGTGCCCTCGAACCAGGGTGCAAGGAGTGGCGTCGATGTTGGCATGGAGCGGTGGCGTTGGGGATACCAGGGCGACGGCGTGAAGCGAGGTGGTATGGAGTGCGGTGCCCACAGGTCACGGTGCAAGCAAACAGTGGCTTGGTAGAGAAGTCAGGTGGCATCGTCGATGAGACAAGGGTTACGGTGCAAAGTGTGGCGGTGCCCTCTGCGGTGCCTTCAAGACACTGATTTGGCAGTGGCGTGGTTGACGGCATCGGGTTGCTTTTTCTTCTGTTAGAGCACAAAGCACACCGTCCATAGTGCTGATGGCAGAAGAACTTGAAGTATTTGCTGTACCTGAGACTTCTTAAATTGGGGGTAAGCTCTACCTCACGCCCTTGGAGAAACTCAAAAAAGGGAAGATGCAGAAAGTTCAGCCCAGTCCTTTCACTGCCCAAGACAGAAGCAGCCACTGCAGGCCAACACAGCACAGCACACAGCAAAGTGGCAGTCCATCATCATAGCTTCTCCAGCTCTTTCTCTTTTCAGTCTTCTTGGTTCCAAAAGAGTTCCAAAGTTCTGGGGTCTGGGCCCCAATATTTATACTCTAAATTCCTTTGTCCTCTCAGGCAGAGAGTGTCTGTGCTTAGTCCAAACCAGTTTGGTCCACTCTGGCCCAGCTTCCCAGCAGGAGGTAAGACAGCATTGTCCAAGGCAGACAGGGCCTATTCAGGTGCTAGGGAAATCTCCTGCCACCACTCTAATTGCAGACCAGGCCTATTCAGGTGCTAGTGAGAACTCCTCCCACTACTCTGAATGCAGCTCAGGTCTATTCAGCCCAACCCTGACTCATCCAAACTCTCTGGATCCACTGCACCCCCCCACCCCCTGTCACTCCAAAGCTAGGCAGTCAATACACTTCCTAGCAGAAGCACACAGGATGGGTATGCAAGAAAATACCTACTTTCTGAAAGTGGTATTTTCAAACACAGAAGGTATAAATCACCTTTACTAAAAGATGCATCATTAGATTCTGAGGTCAGGCATACTAAACTTTATTTTACTATCTGGTCCCAAGGGTCAGTTATATCTATAAGATGTTATAAATTAACTCCCATGCTTTCCTATGGGCAGATAGCCTTACCTTAGTGAAAAACCAAATTGGCAGTATTTCACTATCAGGACACAGGACATGCCACACACCTCAGGGCATGTCCTACCTTTCACATACACTGCACCCTGCCAAAGGGGTACCTTGGGTCTACCTTAGGGATGACTCACATGTAAGAAAAGGGAAGGGAAGGGCCTGCAAGTGGGTGCACTTCCCAAGTCAACATGGCAGTTACAAACTGAGCGCAGACTCTGTAGTGGCAGGTCTGAGTTATCTTTTCAGGGCTACTCATGTGGGTGGCACAATCAGAGCTGCAGGCCCACTAGTAGCATTTGATTTACAAGCCCTGACACACTCAGTGTACTTTACTAGGGGCTTATCAGTAAATTAAATATGCCAATCATGGGAACATCAATCCATAATACAAATTTCACAGTGAGCATATGCACTTTAGTGCTGAATAGCAGTAGTAAAGTGCCCTGAGTCATAAAACCAACAATAGCAGGTCAGGAAAAAATAGGAAGAGGAAGCAAAAAGTTTGGGGATGACCTTGCAGAAAGGGCCATTTCCAACAAATTTATACAGAGACCCTTAATTCTAGGTCCCAGAAGATGGACCCCCCTACCTTTAAGGGACCCCAGTGCTTAGGGGTCATACATCCTGTTATTGTCCCAACAAAACGACATCAGAGGAACCTATGGATGCTATCTGTGTACCTCACTCCATCCTTTATACTCAAGAACTGGGGCATTGTTTCTTTTTAAGTCGTTTGCTTAATAACCAGTGAGTCACAGCTATATTAGACCCCTGATGTCGACAGTCAGTCATACAAAGTGAGATACTACGACTGTCTCAATTCCTTCCCAAGAGGGTGGTCAATATCAGATGTGTACATGGAGACGTAAAAACCTACCCAGGAGCCCACCTAACACTTACTATACCAAGAGGGTAGAAGATAAATGTAGTTACGAGTCTTACCTAATCTACCAGATAAGGTAATATTGAGCACTTTTAATCCTGAGTTTTTAGCAATGATATTCAGACAACTCCGTTTCTTGAATCTCCACTCGAAAGAAAATAGAATACCACCTTGTCATAATACCCAAATTAATTCAGAACCCTGGCAATTTGACCAAGATTTTCACCACGCTCAAAGGAAAGATGGGAATTTACAGAATGCCTGGATGGAGGCTAAAGTTAATCAAACAAAGGTTCCCTCTTCTTTTCCTCAATTCCTTATAAGAAAAGGCTCCTTTAGAGAGTAGGGAAACGGGGTGATGATCCTTAACTATTAATTCCAAAAGATTTTCGCCAACAGATCCTTTTTTTGTCCATTCCCACTTTTTGTCTAGTCACACAGGAGCTCAGAAAACCTCCCAAATGGTACTGAGATATTTCTATTGGCCCGATATGTTGGCTGATATACAAAATATTGTAAAGGGTATGACGTTTGCCAATGAAAAAATCCCTACAAACGAGCCCCTGTTCCTCTTTAACCCTTACCCATAATTGGTAAATCTTTTGAATGCATTGGTATAAACTTAATTGGTTCATTACACAAATCCAGGAGAGGCAACTCCTACATCCGGGTAATAGTTGACTTCACAACAAGATTTCCCGAAGCTATTCCTCTCTAAAGTGCTATCATCAAAAATGAAGCACAAATTCTTATAGAGTAATCTCTAGGCTAGGGTTCCTTAAAGAGATCATTACTGATCAGGGAACCCCTTTTGTCTCCAAATTAATGAAAGAGATATGTGCCACTCTAAACCTTTCTCATTTTAAAACCTCTGTATACCATCCACAAGTGGATGGTCTGGTAGAACGATATAACAGTACTCTTAAACTCACACACCTGAAGATGCTGGCAGGAGAAGGGAAACATAGGGATCTTCTTCTTCCTCTGGCCCTTTTCGTCTTTCGAGGACAAGTTCAAAACAGTTTGGGGTGTTCTTCTTTTGAACTCTTGCGTGGGTGATAGCCTAGAACTTTACTTGAAATGACAAAGGAACTCTAGGAGAAGGATACTGGTACCAAAGCTCAGGATCTTCTAGAATATGTCCAAAATTTAAGATCCCGTTGGCAAGTTAAGAGAACTAGCACACACCCAACTTGAGAAAAGCTATATTAGACAAAAACATTTCTATGCCAGAGGCAAAAAGTAGAGAGAATATCAGGTGGGAGATTGAGTCCTGGTTCTACTGCCCTCCTCTAACAAAAATATGAAAATGGAGTGGAAGGGTCCCTATCAAATTCCAGAAAGAATAGGAAAGAGAACTTATAAAGTGGAAATTACCTCCTCTGAGCACCAGAACTATCACATAAATCTTCTTTAAAATGGTTAGAAGCCCTACAGTGTAAAGTTCATCTACTTCAAAAAGAAATCACTTAGACCAATACAATTGGAGAATTAGTCATCAATGACGAATTAAAGAGTGAACAAAAAAATTCCCATTCACAAATCTTACAGTCCTTTTCAATGATCTTCTCAGATTCTCTTGGTAGTACCACTTTAACAGAACATACCATACCCACAGAAAAAGGAGTAGTTGTAAAACAAAAACCATATAGGATACCCACAGCGAGAAGGGCAGCGATAAGACAAGAGATAGCCTCCATGTTACGAATGGGAGTGATTCGTCCTTCTAAAAGGAACTGGTCCACCCTCAATAGTACTCGTTTCCAAACCTGATGGGTCAATTTGATCGTGTATTGATTTCAGGGCAGTTAATCGGGTCTCCAAACGTGATGCCTATACCCTTCCCAGGGTAGATGAATTAATAGAGAAATTAGGTGAAGCCAAATACATCACAACATTGGATTTAGCAAAGGGATATTGGCAAGTACCCCCAAATGGGAAAATCAGGAGAAAACAGCTTTTTCTACACCTGATGGTCATTTTAAAATTACCAGAGGTTCAAGAGACTTTTCAGGCTTTAAAAAAGGCCATTACATCTAGCCCCATTCTTACTTCTCCTGACTTCTCTAGACCCTTTATTCGTCAAATCAATGCCTGAGACGTTGGTATTGGTACTGTCCTGTCTCAAGTCATTGACGAGGGTCTAAAGGTACCTGTCCTGTGTATTAGGCATAAACTCTTTCTCCGCAAACAGAAATACCCGATAATCAAAAAGGAGGGCCTTGCCATAAAATGGGCTGTTGATATGCTATGGTATTCTCTGGAGGGAACTCCTTTCATCCTTTATATCGATCTGGATGAGCCGCAGTAGGGGTAATAACCCTAGAGTTCTCCGATGGTTTTTATCATTACAACCCTTCCGCTTTGAGATGCATCATCGGAGCGGGAAGGAAAATGCTAATGCAGACTTTCTTTCCCAGTTACCTCTTTTCCCCGAGCAGAAAATCTTAGACAGTGGATGTGTAAGGTGGACCCCATGCAACCCCCACTAACTGTAGATAATGATGACATAACTTGGTATGTCGTGTTGAATGAACCCTTAATAGAGCAATGGTTTTTCTCCCTACAGCCTCTCAGTAGCTCTCCCAAACAAGCAGGCATCTCTGTCACATCCTTATGATTTACCTACGGAGTACATCACTTGCAAGAATGGGAACCAATCAAAGAGCCGCGTGTCCCCTTTAAGACCTACGATATGGAAGTAATAGGGCAAAAGACATAGGTGAAAGGTAAAGACGACATAGACAAAATAGATCAGCAAACTACGGAGAGAAGAACGGAGCCAAAACCAAACTGGTTTTAAACCTGGGAGTTCAGGAGCAGAAAGACAGGCTCGGGTCCCACCCCTTCTCATCACAGCGGATCGGCATAACACTCAAAGACTCCAGGCGACAACCCAGAAGACACCACAGATACGTTGGAGTCAGTACCATTGTTGTGGTCCCAGGACGGGAGTCTTAAGTAAAGCCACAGCAGAGCCTAACATCCATCTTCGTTTCTGGAGAAATGTGGTTCAGCCAGGTACAGGACCGATTGTTGGGTTGGCGGTAGGTGGGTGGTTCTTCACCAGGATGTGGAAGGAAACAGGGTTCTCTTTAAACAAGGACAGGTTCTCTACTTTACTTAAACAGGGTCAGGATAAGTAACGTTCTAACTTCCCAAACTCTAACTAGATGGGCTCCATTATTTACATTTTTCTGTGAGACACTTAATTGTAAACAGGCTTCTTGTCTTTATTGGAGCAAGGCCACCATAATTGAAATACTAACCTTCAGAGAATTAGTACGAATAGAGATACTGGTTTCATGTTTATACTTTCTGATGATATCTCTCCCCTTGGGACCTTTTCTTTTCATTAAACCATTGGTGTGGCTGTCTATTGTGTGATCCTTTAAAGATTTCCTGTCTGTTTGTTTAAAATACGTAACGAAGCAGAAGACACGAAAGGACACAACTCTGATCTTTTCTTGTGTTTGAGGGTGTATTCCTGCTGGGCAGCTGGAGGGCGAGAAATCAAGAATTCCGGAATTAAGAAGGAAAATAAGAGAAGACTATGCCATTCGATTTGAATAAACAACCGTCCTTAACATTTAATTTGTTGTTTGAGTCTCGGCACCGCCTAAAACCTGATATATCCACAACAACTTTGACCCTAAACTGAACCCCAACTGCCTCATCTCCAGCCTACCCACAAAGAGCTCATTAAATTCCTTGAGTACCAGGGAAAAAACAGCCAACATCCTGAGAACCATCCACTCTGGGTCCCCCACAGACCCTTGCCCCCTCCACATCTACAACATGTGTGCCTCCCTGATTACCAAAGAACTCGCCAACATCCTGAACACCTCAATTGCCACTACCAACTTCCTTGAAGCCTGGAAACATGCAGCGGTTAGCGCACTACAAAAAAAAGCAAGTCAAATCCCACCTAGCTAGGAAACTACAGCCTGATCTCCCTACTGTGTACTCAGCCAAGGTCATGGAAAAAGCAATCAGCAAGCGACTCAAGACCACCTATACCGACACCAGTTCCGGGACACCACCCGGTCAGGTTTTAGATCCAATCACAGCACCTAGACAGCCCTTTGCCCTCATCCTAACCTGCAGATTTCCATACAATCTCCCACTCTAACCTGTTCAAAAAACTTCAAGAGACAGAAATCCAAGGCCCCAACCTCTACTGGATCAGCTCTTTCTTAACTGGAAGAACCCAGAAAGTCATCAAGCAGCCCTTCTAGTCAGAAGTCTGGAGCCTCATCTGTGGAGCCCCAAAGGATCATCTCTAAGCCCCATATTATTCAACATCTATATGATTCCACTGGCAAAATGGAATTACAAATATGCCACTGCAGCCTGTGTAAGTTAGTGCATGCACCACTTACATTAGATGTAGGTTTACTATATCTAAGGGTCACTGCACTTAAAACCTATCAGTCGCCCCTATATCAGCCTTTACAATCCTGAATGCAGGGTGCTTGGTTCTAAGTGAGAGGGTGCCACTGCATGAGCAGGACACCCCTGCAGCCTACGGAGTCCATTATACCGGGTTGCATATAGAGGGGCATTACGCGACCGCGTGATGACCAACTCTAAAATGGCTGAGACAAGCCCGATTGTGTTTGGTATCAAACATGGTGGAATCATATCCCCACACCAGTAACCTGTGAAGGAGGTATGATTCCACCACTCAGAAGCGAGCTATGTGGGGTCCCTGGTGTTCCCGGTACCAGCCTTCTAGTCCCGGACAGCCCAAAATGTTTGCTGATGATCAGACACACATTTCTGCCCTCCTGCTGCTGAGCCAAGCTCGGGCAGGGGAAGGCAGAGCAATCGGCATCCTGTTACAGGGAAGTGTGTGACCACCTTCCAGACCGTATTTAGTGTATTAGGGCTGGGTGGGTACGCTTGCCAGCGACTGTAAGTCTGCATGAGGGGCACATTTGGTATCCCTGTGCATAGTCCAGTTCATACCAGTCCTGGGAGCCGCTGGCTCCCGCTCTGGTGAAAAACTGGACAAAGGACATGGGAGTAACCTCCCCACTGTCCAGACCCTCCCTGGGAGGGTCCTCTGAATCTTGCCAACCATCTTCCATGGGTACTTAAAGGCTTACATGACTGTAATACCTTATATTCAATGTGGACAGAATTCTGAACAAGAAACCACTGTACTTCGACCGTCTGGACACTCTGGACTTCACTGTACTTCGTTTGCGCCCAACTTCATCTCCCTCTCAGTCTGAAGCCTCGTCTGTGCCCATGCACCATACAGGATCTGTGTAGGACCTGTGAAGCATCAAGGACACCTGAAGATAATCTATCTTAGAGTGAAGGAGTCACTCCCCTGCATTTCCAGGCACCTCAACACTGCTGACCGTTCTGCTGGTCCCAAGCTCCTAATGTCTCCGAAGGGTCCAGCAACACAGGAGGTAGGTTTTTATGTTCCATTAGGTCTAAGCTCCCCTCTAACAGAGTTTGAGGCCAGTTTCCCTGGTGGGGGCTGCAATACCCATACCCCTGTGCACTGTGTATATTTGCAAGTGCATGTGCTTTTTTTGCAATTCCTGAACAAGTGCTTTGGGCTCCAAGTAGCCCCAACTTCTGGCACCATTTTCTACCAAGAACTTTGACCTAATCGCACTGAGTGCTCCGTGGGCTGTTGTTTGGTGAAATCGCTCAAGGTCCTCTCGTGACTCCTGTGCCGCCTGCCTATGGGTCAGATTGAGGGTCTCCTTTGCTTTTCCTGGGCTCCCCTGGTTGCTCCAGGCTTGCCCTGACTTCCCTGTGTGTGGTGATTCTCCTGGGTCCTGCTGGTCCGATTCGTAAACTGCCTTGACCTTTTGCGTGGGTTGCCATTGCCAAGGCTTGTTGGTGCTCCCGCTGGACACCAACCTCTCAGCACTCAACATCTTTTGTGGGACCACTCGCATCTGGTGCCTGGTTGTCCTCCATGTCTCCTGGTCCCCGCAGGTGCAGATTCAAGGACTACGTCAACCAACCTGAAGCACCCGACATCTGTGGGCATTCGTCTACCGAGTCTCTGGTCACTCCCAAGTCAATCAATCAATCAATCACAAAACTTTGTATAGCGCGCTACTCACCTGTAAGGGTCTCAAGGCGCTTGAGGGGGGGGGGGGTCGCTACTGCTCGAACAGCCAGGTCTTGAGTTGTTTCCTGAAGGCGAGATGGTCCGTGGTCAGCCGTAGGCGAGTGGGGAGGGAGTTCCATGTCTTGGCTGCCAGGTAGGAGAAGGATCTTCCTCTGACGGTGGATTTCCGGAATCGTGGGACGGCACCGAGGGCGAGGCTGGCGGATCGGAGCTGGCGGGTGGGTGTGTAGAAAGTGAGGCGGCTGTTGAGGTACTTCGGGCCCGCGTCGTGTAGATCCTTGTGTGCGTGGGTGAGGAGTCTGAACGTGATCCTCTTGCTAACGGGGAGCCAGTGCAGGTCTTTCAGGTGGGCAGAGATGTGGCTGTGGCGAGGGATGTCCAGGATGAGTCGTGCTGAGGCGTTCTGAATGCGCTGGAGTCTTTTCTGGAGTTTGGCTGTGGTTCCAGCATAGAGGGTGTTCCCGTAGTCCAGACGGCTGGTGACGAGGGCCTGGGTGACCGACTTCCTGGTTTCGGTGGGGATCCATCGGAAGATCTTTCGGAGCATGCGCAGGGTGTTGAAGCAGGTGGACGAGACGGCGTTGACTTGCTTGGTCATCGTGAGGGAGGAGTCCAGGATGAAGTTCAGGTTGCGTGCGTGGTCCGTTGGCTTGGGTGCGGTGCCCAGGGCAGGGGCCACCAGGAGTCATCCCAGGCAGAAGGAGATGGTCCAAGGATGAGGACTTCCGTCTTGTCTGAGTTCAGTTTCAGGCGGCTGATCTTCATCCATTCTGCGACGTCTTTCATTCCTTCCTGGAGGCTGGCTTTGGCGGTGGCGGGGTTGTTGATGAGGGAGAGGATCTGCTGGGTGTCGTCGGCGTAGGAGATCATGTTGAGGTTGTGTTGGCGAGTGATGGCTGCGAGAGGGCTCATGTAGACGTTGAAGAGGGTGGGGCTGAGCGAGGATCCTTGTGGAACGCCGCAGATGACTTCGGTGGCCGCTGATCGGAACGGGGGAGGCGGACTCTCTGGGTTCTTCCGGCGAGGAACGAGATGATCCACTCCAGTGCCGCTCCTTGGATTCCGGTGTTGCTGAGGCGCTGTATCAGGGTGCGGTGGCATACGGTGTCGAAGGCTGCTGAGAGGTCCAGGAGGATGAGGGCAGCAGTTTCCCCATTGTCGAGCAGGGACCTGATGTCGTCGGTGGCTGCGATGAGGGCGGTCTCGGTGCTGTGGTTTGCTCGGAAACCGGACTGTGAGGGGTCGAGGGATCCGTTGGTCTTGAGGAAGGCGGAGAGTTGTCTGTTGACGGCCTTCTCGATGACTTTGGCTGGAAAGGGTAGGAGCGAGATGGGGCGGAAGTTCTTGAGGTCCGGGGGGTCCGCGGTGGGTTTCTTCAGGAGGGCGTTCAGCTCGGCATGTTTCCAGCTCTCCGGGAAGGTGGCGGATGCGAAGGAGCTGTTGATGATGTTCCGGAGTTGTGGTGCGATAATGGAGTCGGCTTTGTTGAAGATGTGGTGAGGGCAGGGGTCGGCAGGGGATCTGGAGTGGATAGTGTTCATCAGGCGGGTGGTGTCTTCGGTGCTGACAGGGGTCCAGGTGCAGATGATGGGGGCGGCGCTGGTTCGGTGGTTGGGTGCGTGGTTTGTGCGCCGAAGCTGTTGTGTATGTCGGCGATCTTTCGGTGAAAGAACAAGGCGAGTGAGTCGCAGAGGTCTTGCGAGGGTGTGATGTCGTTGTTGCAGGCGCTGGGGTGACCCAGACTCTGTCACCTCTGCTTTCAGGTACTTCTCGACAAGAATCCACCTTTGGATTCCAATGACACTTTTCTTACTTTCAGGAGTGGCTCTTCATCGAAGTCCTCTATTGGTTTCAACAGCGGTTTCCGACGCCACTTCAGACCTATGCACCTGGCTTCCCTGGGATAGGTAACTTGGGTACCTCGGTCTCCACGGGTTGGGTGGCTCTCCAACCTTCTTTCTTCCACAGGGTTTCTTCAAAGTCCACTGGGAACGGTCCTTAAATTCTAAAACTTCAACCGCGACTTCCCCATAGACTTGTACGGAGCATGCGGTTGAGTTCCCACTTCACACACACTCCGTGGGGTCCCTACCAACTTACCTTCTGTGGTTCATTGGGGTCCCAGCAATTCTACGTCCTCTCAACACTGTCTTGACTCGAGTCGTGGGTCTTATACCACTTGCTTAGTATACGGTTTGATTCCCCAACATAAGAATCAGTTTAAATGGTGAATTGCTTATCTTTTGCACAGCTCTAAGTTCAACTGACAGCAGTGGTAGTAGTATGGATGACAGAACATTGCATTCCAGCACCCTCTTGTCCAAGCACACTATTCCACATCAGCATTTACCAAACCTGATAACGTTTGTTTACATTCTTCCTTTCAATTTTGTTACAATGCGCAACACTTCTGATTGCATAGTATACTGTGTCCACAAAATCTTACAGTCTTCAATATTGTCAGCTTTGTAACCTATTTAAAGTTGTGCAAACAGAAGTAACAAAGAAAAACATAAAAATGTCTGCAACCATCTCCCCTTCATCTTCCCTTCAGGAGGCCAAACCCCATTAAAAGCCCTACAGTCACATCCTAATCTTTAACTAATACCTTTATCTAGTTTATTGTTCTTGTTCTTTGCCTCATTTGTCTGATTTCTGTTTTCATCAGTGTTTTTTTAGGTTTCGCCTCACAGAGCGCATGCACCGTTGTTGTGAGGGGTATTGTACACAGTAAAGGGCTAGGAGCCCGTCCATTACTTACCATTTTCTAGCTTAATTATCATTTGTTTTAGTTACCTCCCAATTGGCCACCATATGCATCATGTCACTTCCTTTTATTTCTCTGGAGTATGGACTGGATTGATTTCATTTGATTAGTGTCCTTCTGCTGTACTTCTGCTGCTCTTGCTTAGATTTAGGGTAGATTCTTTGATTGTTCTGTCCATCATTTCTACTTCCATGCTACACCTATGGGCTTCTTTTAACTTCCGTCCTACAGGTTTTGTTTGTTGTTACTGTAAATTGCTTTGGAATTTGGCACTTTATTTACAGCACCTAACTAATAGCACAGACTATTAACCGCATCCATGCGGTGCATTTTCCCGCTGTGCGCTGGAAAATTCAAAAAAACGCAGTTCATGACGAGCTCAGATCGTCATGAGTGTACAAGAGGTGTACTTCATGACGAGCTGAGCTCGTCATGAGCGTGGAAGGGGTTAAGGTAGTTGCTGACTTTGATTTACAGTTCAATGCTTCCTTTACAGCACCAAACAAATGGCACAGAACATTAAAGCAGTTTATGTGACTGCTTTAATATTCTGTGCCAATGTTTGTAGGCTGCACCTTTTCTCTACACATACTAGTCTGAAACCGGACTTCCATAGTCTTTCTAGACTAGTAGTTCAATCACATGCTTCAGGTTAGGCTGCCACTAAGCAATATAAACATTGTGGACATCTCTGTGCCTTTTCAAACACAAAGTAAGCAGCTTTTTTTAAATTCCTCAATTTTGGGCAGTGCTGCTGTTAATCCACTTCTCCTTAAAACGAGTGTCCTCAGTTTCATATGTATTCCACCTCTTCTCTGCGCATACAAAGTAATTGTCTGTTTAAATTGCTTAAGTTATGGGCAGGGCAGCAACTGCTCCATTTCTCCTTAAAATCTGTGCCTTAGTCCTCATTCTTATATATATTCACCAAGAGAACTTTCAGACACCATATATTCATATGCACTTATGTGCAAGAAATGTAGCCTACTGAACTTCAATCAATCCCACTCCAATCCACTCTACCCCACTCCACTCCCGTCCAATCAATCCCAATCTACCCCATTTCATTTCCAATCTACCCTGCTCTATTTCAATCCACTCCAATCAATCCCAATCTGCCCCAACCCACTCCACTCCATGCTGACTACCCCAGTCTATCCCACTCCAATTCATTCTACCCAATTTAACCTACACCACTCCAATCCACCCCACTCCACTACAATCTACCCCACTCCACTACAATCTACCTCACTCCACTCCACTCCAGTCTACCCCACTCTGCTCCATTTCAATCTACTCCACTGCTTTCCACTCTAAATCTACTCCAGTCTGCCCCACTCCACTCCAACCTACATCACTCCACTCCGATCTACCCACTCCACTCGAATCTACCCACTCCACATCAATCCACTTTACTCCAATCTACCCCACTCCACTCCAATCTGCCACACTCCACTTCACTCTAGTACACCCCACTCTAATCTATCCCACTCCCATCAACTCCACTCCATTCTATCTACCCCACATCACATCACTCCACTCCAACCTACCACACTCAAATCTACCTACCTCCATGCCAATCTACCTCACTCTACCCCAGTCTACCCCACTCAAATCTACCACACTTCTCTCCACTCCAATATCCACTCCACTCCGCCCACATCTACCGACTTGTCTCTACAGCAATCAATCCCACTCCAATCTACCAAATCTAAAAGTCTCCAATCTACCCATCTCCACTCCAATCTTCCCCAATCTAGCCCACTCCACTTTACTCTAATCTACCCTACTCCAGTCCATTCTTCACCAATCTCCCCACTTCACTACAATCTACCAACTCCACTCAGTCTACCCCACTCCACTTCAATCTACCCAACACCACTCCAGCGAACCCCACTCCACCCCAGTCTATGCCCACCCACCCTAATCTACCCCACTGCCCCCTAACCTACCCCAGCCCACCTGACTCCAACTCACTCCAATCTACACCACTCCACTCCATCCTAACCCAATATTTCCCACTCCAGCCTACCCCTCTACGTCCAATATACCCCACTTTAATTTACCCCACTCTCCCATTCCCCTCCAGTCTACTCCTATCTACTTTTGGAGTAGTGTGGCTCACTGGTTAGAGGCGGCAGGCCCAAGAGCAGAAGTCGGCCCAGGACCAGGGTTCAATTCCCGATGCGGCAGGGTCGTGGACCTCGGTCAGCGGACTCGATAATTCTCGCTTCGGTGCTTACTCTAATCAGGGGTTCCACTCGGCAACTCTGGGCATTAGCTTGCCTAATCTCCACAACGGCCCCACCAATTCTGGGGATGCCTGGCTCCACTTTGGGGACTCCCAGCAAGAGACCATCACACAGGGAAAGCCAGGACGGGTTCCCCAGAGTTATACAGCGCCAGGAGACCTATGGACGGGTAGCAGTGCGCTTTACAAGCTCAAAAACATTTACATTTACATTTACATTTACATTTACCACACTCCACTGCAATCTACCCCTATCTACTCCATTCCACTGAACTTCAATCTACCGCCTCCACTCTACCCCAATCCACCTCAGTCTGCTCCAATCTACCCCACTCCAATCTACACCACTCAACTTCAATCTACCCCAATCTAGCCCACTCCACTCCAGTCTACCCCATTTCAATATGCCCCACTCCATCCCAATCTACCAGACTCTACCTCAATGCCCCCCTCCACTTCAATCTACCCCATCTACCTCACTCCACTCCAATCTACCCTACTCCATTCTGCTCTACCCCAATTTACTCCACTCAAGTCTACCCCACTCCACTCTTCACCAGTCCACCCACTCCAATCTACCCCAACTCACTCCAATCAACTCCAATCTTCACCACTCCAGGCTATCCCACTCCGCCCCAATCTATCCAAATCCACCACAATCCATCTCACTCCTTCCACTCCAACCTACCTCACCCCACTCTACCCCACTCCCCAATCTACTCACCCCACCCTACCCTACTCCAATCTACCTCACTTCAATCTACCTCTCTCCAGTATGCCCCAATCTACCCTACCCCATTCAATCTACCCCACTCCAATCTGCCACACACTCCAAGTTATCCCACTCCACTGTAACTCAATCTATCCCTCCACTGCTACGTTCCGCAGTGCACCCCAACCTATCCCCATCTACCCCAATCTATCCACTCCACTCCAATATACCAACTCCACTCCAGTCTACCCCACTCCACTGCACTCCACTCTACCCCAATCTACCACACTCCATTCTGCTCAGTCTCCCCTACTCAATTCCACTCTACCCTAATCCACCCACTCCACTCCAATCTACCCCAATCTACCCCACTGCAATCTACCCCACTGCACTCTAATCTACCCCAATCTACCCTAGTCTACCCTACTCACCTGCAATCTACCCTAGGCTTCCCCACTTCATCCCACTCTACCCCACTCCAATCTAACCCACTCCACTCCACCCCACTCCACCCTTGTCTATCCTCTCCAATCTATTCCTCTCCATTCCACTACTATCTACCTTATTCTACCCAAGGTCAGTCTACTCCACTCTACCCTAATCTACCCCATTCCAATCTACTCCACTCTACCCTAATCTACCCCATTCCACTCTACACAATTTACCCCACTTGAAACTACCCTTTCTACCCCTCTCAAATCTACCTCAATATCCCCACTTCACCCCACCCCAGAACGTTGGAAACACATGAAATAATAAAAGAAATAAGATGCTTAAAAACAATACACGTACACAGATTAGTACAAAATGTATTGCCCACTATTCACATATAATGGCTCAGTGTAGCAGGTTGATGAGTTATGATGGATGACTTCAATTTAAGTCCATTTATTGATTACACACCTTCATAGTACCAAACAAGACTCTGGTTTAGAATGAAAAAAATCCTTCTGCAGAAAACTGAAATGCCTTGCCATGCCATCCTAATAGCAGATCATGTGCTCTGCAAGTACCATTTAATAATAGAAGTAACAATAACAGTAAGTATTTTGTGCATTTCCTTTTGGTTTATCTAATTTCTGTATTTTAATAGTTTTTCTTCCAACTAAGCCTACATTCAAGAATTGGCAGCCATCTTGTGCCTGGTGTGATCTCTCATTTTGCTGGAGATAGTGGGAGGATATTTGTAGAGTTCTTTGACTAATTTATTCAGCAATCAATGAATTAAAATATTTCAAACATCCTCTCAAAATTCATAATTTTCTGGAAAGATTTTGACTACATAAATTTTTATTCTGAAAAACAGTCAAGGTGTGTTTCGCAAAATTGCTTCAACATTGCTGTACATATAAAATTTCAATACTTAGGGGTCTATTACAATGGCGGGTGGACCGTGAGGGCAAAAGGGACTGCCCGCCATATGTGCGGCGGTCCCGTGCAGCAGATTAGGATGCGCCTGACACACAGGCGGACGCATCCAGCCTTTTTTACATTGCGGAGGGCAGTGCTTTCGTTAGCACCTGCTGCAATGTAAAAAAGATAGAATGAACAGACAATATCCCAACAGATGTTATTATAGAGGCAATTAAACATGTATGCTAAAAGTATTACTAGTAGGGAAATAAGGAGACTCAAATCATTTTAGATCGTGCTCAGTGCATTGTATAGTTTAAGCAAAGATAGGGCATACAGTTAAAGCAGCACTGTACAAAAATGAATCAATAAACAACCCGAATTGCACTTGGTGCTCGGTATGTGCAAGTGACATAAGTGGCGACGCAAGTGACAATTGTGGACAGGGTGAACGGCGCAAGGTGTGAGAGTGTAATAATCTAAACAGTGTGTAAGATGAACAATGTGGCTCCAAACTAAATTACAATGCAATATTATTTGATTTAGAGGTAACAATTCAGGTGAGCCACTGTGGGAGCTGCGCCATTTATTGCGCTGTGTAGTCGACGACGTTTCGATCCTCGTGACTCGGGATCGTCTTCAGGACCGGGTTGCACTGTGTTGGTGGTGCTGGGGGAGGGAAGGGGAAAGGTAAGGTTGGGAGGGGTATGGTCAAAACACGCTGGATAATTGCTGGTGCTGGCAATTAGGGTCGGGAGTGGGCAGGGCCCATCTAGAAGTAGGGCGCAAAGAGAGGAAGGAGGGGAGCGCTGCCAAGGTTGAGACAATTCCCGATGGTAAGAGACAATGAGTCAGGTGTGTAAGGCCAGCATAGCTCAATAAGGTTCCAAAGGCTAGGAGGCTGGGCCGGTAGGAAAGATGTCAGAAAGCCACTGTCAGACCGTAGCAGGCGCGGGGGCCCATCTAGAATTAGGGCGCAAAGAGAGGAAGTAGGGGAGCACTGCCAAGGTTGAGACAATTCCCGATGGTAAGAGAGAAAGAGTCAGGTGTGTAAGGCCAGCATAGCTCAATAAAGGTCAAAAGGCTGGGAGGCTGGGCAGGTAGAAGAGACATCAGAAAGCCACTGTCAGGACGTAGCGGGCGCGGGAAAACATAGCGTAGTAGGAATTACCTTCTGTATGGACCAAGCAGTGGTTAAGTCATTCTAGAGAGTCCACGGTCAGTTGGGCGGAACAACGTCCGCGTATGATCTACGGGGCAGGAAGGGAAAAGTAAGGGGAGGGGTCTGTAAGTGGCTGGCACTGGGGTAAGAACCGCAAGGTAGCTCGAGTATACCTGTTGTGTGGATGGAGGCGCCTCTGGCAGAAGAAATCTTCAAATGCGGGACACCTGTCACACCGGGGAGCTCAGCGGAGGGGTTCAAGGTGTAGGAGCCTAGATGGGTAAACGAGGGAGTCAGAACATGTGGGCATCAGAACTGGGGTAAGCGGTTCTAGATATCGTAAAAGGCGCATGTTACCTGAGTTAATCAGTGCGGACTCGTCCAAAATCGGGTCCGAGGGGTCGTGCTGGATCCAGTAATGTGAAAAGACGATGTGAACGGTTCCGAGACGTATCCCGGAAGGGTCGTGTCACGTGGTGCAGTGGCGTGGTGCCAGTATGGCCATTAGGAACGGGCGGGGGGCGGGAGCAGGTGAGGGGGCGCGAGAAGGGAGGAGGGAGAACGGTGAGAGCGAAACCCTTTCTCACATCGGCGATTGCCGAGAAACAATAAAGTTTTGGAACAAACAATGGTTAGTATAAACAATAATTGGTATGAAGTAAGAAAGAGCAAAACATGTACACGGACAAGGTCATGTGGCAATAAAATTAAGCAAGTGACTTGTATATCAGTAACCGGTCACAAAATATTAACGGTTGGCTAGGCAGGGATATTTGACAACAATGTGGCATGTCATCATAATAAAAGCAGTTGGAATTATGAAATGAGTTAACAGTTCGGTGTGAATACCTGCTAGAGAAGGAGTAAGTCTATACGTGAAGGTGACATATATATTACATGACTATCACGTATGAAAAACTAGAGTAGATAAAAGAAGTGGTACTGCACATTCAGATGAAAGGACATGTATATAGTGTATGGTAACAGGCATGTAATAAACAGAATCAGGTACAGCAGAATTTGAGACAGAGGCGTGTTTTAGGGAGGAAGGTTAAATGAGGTATGTTGGTCTTGAGGACCGACTGATTGGTAGTGACCTCTCAATGTCTATAGTGTAGTTAAACAGAAATGGTACTGTTCCATTCATCAATAGTATTTAATCCTTGGTTAACTGAGTTGCAGAGTCATCCATTTGCATTCAGCCCTATTGAGGAGGGTCTTGATGTCACCGCCCCTCGTGGGTAGAGATGGTTTGTTGATCACCTGCCATGAAATGTCCGTATCGAGGTGATTCTTTTCAAGGAAGTGTGTGCAATTGATTCTGCTTTTGTGTTGTATGATGCGTTGCTTGACCATCTGTGTGGTTTGCCCGATATAGGTCAAGTCACATGGGCAGCGGATAGCATAGATTACGTTTTGAGATCTGCAGTTGGTGTGTTTCTTTAGTTTGTATGTTTTTCCACTGTGAGTGAATTACTTGGTATTGATAGTAAGTTCACAGACACTGCAATTTTGACACTTGTAATGTTCAGTGATGGTTTCCAGTCCCCAAGCTGCTGTTATGGCGTGTCTGCCTGCCTTTTTTTCAGGCCAGGTGATGGCGTGAACAAGATGACTTGCTAGATTATCGCCACGTTGGTAAGAGAAGAGTAGTGGTTCTTGGAATGGTTTGTACGGACGCAACAGTGACCAGTTTTTCTTTATAATCTTAGAGATTTCGTTACTTCCTGGGCTGAATTTCGATACAAAAGGTATTCTAGTAGTGGATTTTTTTGCTTGTGGTGTGAGAAGGTGGTCTCGATGGCAGTACCATGCCCTCTTACGCACTCTGGTCACCAGACATCTAGGATTGCCTCTGTTGATTAGTTTATTGGTCAGGATTTCAGCTTCACGAAAGTAGTCTTTGCGCCACTTGCAGTTACGCCTGATGTGTAAAAATTGGCCGTAGGGCAGGCCGTCTCGCAGTCCTCGTGAGTGATAGCTCGAGTATTGAAGCAGAGTATTTCTTTCTGTTGGCTTGCGGTATAGGCATGTACCTAGTTTACCTTTTTCGGTGTGAATAGTGACATCCAGAAATGGTAAATCATTGTTTTTGCAGTCACTGGTGAATTTGAGGTGATTCTGTGAATGGTTAAGCCAGTCAATGATGGGGTTTCAATGGTGCCATTCTAGAGGAGTAAAATATTGTCAATGTATCAACGCCAAAGATCGATTTTGTCAAGGAAGGGATTATTTGTTGAGAAGATGAGTGTTTTTTCCATATGGTGTACAAACAGGATGGCAAAGTTTGGGGCAAAACAGGCCCCCACGGAGACACCCTTAACTTGGAGGTAGTAGGTATCTTGATACAAGAAGTAATTATTCTCAAGGGCAATGCGTAGGAGGTCCATTATGAATTCTGTGGGGATCTGTGAAGGTTGGGTCTTGTTTGTAGGAGTGACTTGATGACTTGAAGACCTTCACAATGCGGAATGTTTGTGTTTAATGATTCTATGTCCAAACCAACCATCAATTGTGTGTTCATATCGAAGGGTCTTTCTTCGATGATGTTGATAAGATCCACGTGTCTGTGATGGGCTCGAATTCTTTGATGATGGCATATAAGTACTTTCCCAGGGGTTCCAGAATCGAACCGCACCCGAGACGATTGGACGACAGGGAGGGTTTATGCTGTCTTTATGGACCTTGGGAAGTACATAGAGTACTGGTGTCCGTGGGTGTGGGTTGTTCAGAAACTCGTATTCCTTCTTGGAAATGATGTTCAAGTCTCTGGCTTGACTGGTTACATATTGTATTTTGGTTCTGAAGTCCATTAATGGGTCTTTGTTAAGTGGGAGGTAGTGGTTAGGATTCGAGAGTTGTCGATTGATCTCCTGGTCATATTTGTCTATTCCCATTACTACTATTCCACCCCCTTTGTCTGCCAGTTTTATAACAATTTAGGGGTTATTCTTTAAGGTAAGTAAGGCTTGTTTTTCAACCAGGGGAAGATTGTAGGGCACATATTGGAACTGTGATTTTGGTTCTGTGGCATTCTGCATAACCAAACGTTCAAAGGCCAGGATTTCCGGAGGCACATATTGGAAGGGGGGTTGAAGGTGGAGGCTGGGTGGAACTGCGATCGGGGAGATAGAGTGGACTCTGGTTTGTCGGCGAAAAATTGTTTGAGTCTAATCCGTTCGAAGAATCTCAGGAGGCTTGATTGAAGTTTGAGATAGTTGGTCCGTTCAATGGGAACAAAGCTCATGCCACGTGATAGAAGTGTGGTCTCGTCGTGAGTGAGCAGGTGGTCTGAGAGGTTGAATATGGGTATAGATCGGTCATCAGGGGTGGGCCTGGACTGGAGTGTGAGAGGCGTTACCAGGTTGTCATCGGTGTTCATTGTGATGGGCCCCATTGGTAATATCGGTTGCGGGTTTGTTGTTCGCCTGCAAATTGTGGTTGGTATTGGCGACCTCTGGTTGAGCGAGTTTGAGGAGGGCCGCGTCCATGGCCTCGTCCTAAAAAACCGGGTGGGAGTAAGGGTTGTGGTCTGTTAGTGGCTCCTGATGTACCCGGACCGTCACCTAAGTCGGTTTCCTCAATTGAGGTATTAGAGGAGTCTGAAAAAGTGATTCTTTGGTTGTTGCGGTACCGACCCCAGTTACGTGTTCTTGTTGGGATGTAGGGGGTGTTATAGAATTAATCGCAGAGGTAGGGATAGGTATGTTCAACCTTGTAATATTTAATGTCTTTTTGGATCTTGGTGATCTTTTTGTTAAATTCGAATGTGTTGAAGGTAGAGATAGTAGTATTGATCTTCTCCAAGAGAATTTTTTGCATCCGTGATTGAAGGGTCTGCCAAAATCAATTTCTCTAGTTCAGCAATTTCCTCGAGTTCCTTGCGACTGTGTTCGATTGCTGTGTCGATTCCTAGAACCATCCAGTGACGAGAGCAGGTAGTGGCTAGATGACTGAAGCCAGTTCGATATTTGGGGCCCTGTGTAAAGATGGCGGGTGTATTGCGGATTTGCAGGCCAACCGGGATGACGCTAGCAAATCTGCAATACACCCGCCATCTTTTCACAGGACCCCAAATTTCGAACTGGCTTCATTCATCTAGCCACTACCTGCTCCCTTCACTGGATGGTTCTAGGAATCGTCCAGCAATCGAACACATTCACAAGGAACTTGAGGAAATTGCTGAACTAGAGAAATTGATTTTGTCACACCCTTCAATCACGGATGTAAAAAATCTCTTGGAGAAGATCAATACTACTATCTCTACCTTCAACACATTCGAATTGAACAAAAAGATCACCAAGATCCAAAAAGACATTAAATATTACAAGGTTGAACATACCTATCCCTACCTCTGCGACAAATTCTATAACACCCCCTACATCCCACCAAGAACACGTAACTGGGGTCGGTACCGCAACAACCAAAGAATCACTTTTTCAGACTCTTCTAAAACCTCAATTGAGGAAACCGACTTAGGTGACGTTCCGGGTACATCAGGAGCCACTAACAGACCACAACCCTTACTGTAGTATTCTCAGTTAGAACATTTCTATTAGAATGTTATGGTTTCTCTGGGGTGGACGTTCTGTAAGTGGGAGTTGGGCAGAGGGAGATTGTACTTCATGAACTGTGTATATATAAGCTGTCTGCTGTGATTAAACTTCTTTTCTTCATGAACCTGACTACTGAATACTTCACAATTTGGCGACGATCGGGATTTTCAGCAGAAGAATTTAAACTGACAGCGTTCACTTATTTCCGAGGTACTTTGTTTGTATTTCTATTTAGTGTTTTGATTGCACCTGCGGCAGTTCCACTATGTTTGTGCTTTGATTGCACCAGCGGCTGGTTATTTTACGGGGATAATCTTCTCCATATTAAGTGATTTGGATTTTTACGCTGTTTCTACGCTTACGTGTATGTTCATTTCACCAGGAGTGGAGTATTCGTTTTACATAAGAAAAACCCTTGTTATTGATGAAGAAATTCTGAGTGAATGTGTTTATTTTGGGATTGATATCGCTACCTTCATTTTGAACGTACTCCGGAGAAAAGGTCAGTTTCAAGAGTGGAGAGACTGATTTTTGAAGGTTTTTTAATAATCAATACTCATTGAGGCGAGTGTTATTTTTCAAACCAAGATTGCATTTCTTACCGGTGAATTCTATGCGACGTCATCCAGCCGAGGAGCGAGACCATTATTTTGCCGGTGCCTCGAACGCGCTGCAGTTCCATACCTGAAGCATGAGTGGAATCAGCCCTATTGCAGTTCCAATTGCTGACATTTCTTCTTCCAGCCGGATATGTGATGCAAGCACGCTACGTACGTGACCACGTAATCACGCGGTGATGTCTGGCAGACATTTTTTTGGGATGTTTCCATGGTAACAATCTACAAAGCCTTCTCACAGTGAAAACTTCGGTTTTTTTTTCTTCAGTTCCTGTAGTTCGTATTTGTTTATTTTCTACCGACAAGTTCATTGGATGAGAAGATTTCAAGGCCTTTATTTCCAAAGTACTTTCTGTGGAGTTACTTCAATGACATCTGAAAGAGAAAGTAACATTTGACTTTGACATCATATTGAGACATTTGTTGTTATTTTTAGTTTATTATTTTGTAATCATAACTTGTTTTTTTTCAGGTTCAAGATGTGTATTTCGAACAAATTCAGTTGAGTTTCACTGATGTTTAACAATTTGTTTTTATGAGATTGTTGCTTTCTGCCTATTCAATATGTCTAACATTATTGCTACCCCACATTTTTTACCAGCAGCAGGGGAACCCAAAATGGAATGGAATCTATGGTACCCAATGTTTTTAGCATATGTGGATGTGTTAGAGGAGGATGGTTGCTCTGCCAAGAGAAAACTTGCACTTTTAAAGAACTGTTTGGGAGGAGCAGGCTTGAAAGAATTAGCAAATTTACCTCCCATAGAAGGTTCTGAGGATACTAATGTTTTTGAAGTTACCGTTAAACAAATGAGCATTAGGTTTGGCAGAAAGATCAATACAGTTATGGAGAGATTTAAATTGTATTTGCGTGCTCAAAAGGAGAATGAATCCATTGAGGATTATGTAGCTGCGTTATGTACATTAGCTGGATCTGGTGCTTTTGAAACTATCAATTTTGAACAAGTGTTAAGAGATCAGATTATGATGAAAACTAAGAGTAAGAAGATTCAAGAACGTTTATGGATGGGTACGGATTCTTCTCCGAGTGCTGTATTAAATATTGCTAAAGGGATTGAACAGTCTGAAAAGTTTGTTAGTGAAATTAGGGGTCAAGTGGTTGAAAGTAAGGAAATTGTTCCAGAGGTATCATTAGTAAAGGATCATTCCAATTCTAAAAAATTCTCTTCCTTTCCTACCAAGAAAGAAAATGTGGGAAAAGACAACAGGTTTTTGGGGAAAAAATCACAAGTGGTTTGTTACAGGTGTGGTGGTTTTGACCATGTAGGACGTTACAAAGGGTGTCCTGCATGGGATAAAAGATGCATCAAATGCAAGAAACCTTGCCATTTTAGCAAGGTTTGCAGGTCTTCACAAACAATTAATTTTGTGTCATTTGAAGAAAGTGAAGGTTCTGATCAGATATCAGAGATTAACAGTTTGTTGTGTGTTGGTGATACCAAGTGCAAAAGTTTTCCTAGTGACAAAATATTGATAAATGGTAAAGAAATGTCAATGCTGATTGATTCTTGTGCTTGGTACAGTATTATAGGTAGAATTGTTTTTGACAAATTCTGGAGTACTAAAAAATTACTTCGGCCTGATGTTCAGCCGGGTGGTTATTCTGGTCATAAAATTGATCTCAATGGATTCATGTGGGCAGATCTTGAGTTTAAAAACAGAAGAACCAGAGGAAAGATTTATGTGGCAACTAAAGGTGTGTCCATTCTTGGTTGGCCCCATCAGCAAGAAATGGGCATAAAGCTTGATCCTAATGCATCTTCACCTATTTATGTTGTACCCCCTGACGGTGTTGAGTTTACAGATAAGTTGAGAGATAGATTTCCTTCCATCTTCACCGATAATTTAGGGGAATTTGTAAATTTTCAGCACAAAATCATTCTTAAGGAGGGCGCAATTCCCATCAGACACAGGGTGAGGAATGTGCCATTGGCGTATTGTGATAAATTGAAATTGATTTTGTCTGATTTAGTGTAAAAAAAAATTATTGAACCTACAGAATCCTCTCCTTGGGTTTCTCCAGTGGTTTTATCGCTTAAGAGTAATGGCGATCTTCGTTTATGTGTGGACCTTCGTAGTTTAAATAAGGAGATATGGATTGACAGGCACCCTTTACCCCACATACACGAGCTAATTTCCACACTGTCTGGTGCCTGTTTTTTCCACCATAGACCTAGCTAGTGCCTATCACCAAGTAGTCTTACACGAAGAGTCCAAATTTCTAACAACCTTTATGACACCTGAAGGTATGTTCCAGTTTTGCCGCATGCCGTTCGGCTTAGCCAGTGCGGTGTCTGTTTTCCAAAGACTTATCAAGGAAGTCCTGGAAGGGTGTCCTGGTGCTATTGCCTTCCAGGACGACATTCTAATTTTTGGAAAGGACTATGAAGAACACAATAAGAACTTGGAAATGGTGTTAAAATGTGTACAAGAGAAAGGTTTGACTTTAAAATTTTCTAAATGCAAGTTTAGACAAAATAAGGTGGAGTATCTTGGACATTAAATTTCTTCTAATGGTATTAAGCCCAAATTCAATCATATTCAAGGTATCTCTAATGCCCCTGCTCCTTCAACAAAGGAACAACTTGTATAGTTTTTAGGGCTAACAGAATTTTACAGTAAATTTGTACAAGATTATTCATCTAAAGTTAATCCGTAGAGATCTTTGTTAAAGAAAAATGTAAAATTTGCATGGAACAATGAACAACAATGTGCTTTTGAACTCCTTAAAAAAGAAATTGTGAATGCTCCATTTTTAAGACCTTTTGAGGTCGGAAAAGATTGTATTGTAGCTGTGGATGCTAGCAATGTTGGTTTAGGCTCTGGTTTAATGCAGAAAAACAAAGGTGAAGAATGTGTGGTCTCATATGCATCCAGAACATTGCGAGGTGCAGAATACAATTATTCTACTATTAAAAAAGAGTTGCTATCGTGTACCTGGGCTGTGCAACACTTTCAACAATTTCTGTGGGGTACTAAATTTTGCTTACGAATGGACCACAAGCCTTTAATCAACATGTTAGCGGCTGGTGGTGGTAGAACACTTACTGCTCGGTTGCCGCGTTTGGCTGCCAAATTACAAGAATTTCAGTGTGTGGTTGATTATGTTCCTGGTCACTTAAATGTTCATGCCGATTGCATGTCTCGGTTACCGTTACTTGACACACATGATTTTGCTAACAATTGTGTTGATTTTGATGTTGCATTTACCATTGATGATATCAACGGCAGGAACTCAAATATTTCGTCTGATATCATTTCTGAATCTGAGTGTTAAGTGGCTATGTTTGAGGATGGTACCTTATCTAATATTGTAAAATTTCTGCAAATAGGTTGGCCTGAAGAACAGAAATTATCTGGTGATCTTTTGTCCTTTTGTAAAATAAAAGATGAACTCATGTTTTCTCTTGGTTTTCTAACAAGAGGGGATAAAATAGTTCCTCCATTCAAGATAAGAGAAATAATTATTTCCATGGTTCATGAAGGACATATGGGTATGTCCAGCATCAAAAGACGTATTAGAGAGTTCTATTGGTGGCCGGGTGTTGACGGAATGGTTGATAAGTGGGTTCGACTATGTTCTCCTTGCTCTAAAAATGAAAAATCAGTCAAACCGTTGTCTGCTGATGTTTCTCCTATTGAGTTTGTTTTAGGTCCGTGGAAGAAACTTGGCATTGACATTTTTGGTCCTCTTAGTTTGTCTCCCAACAAGGATGTGTTTGCTTTGGTTCTAATCGATTACTTCTCTAAATGGCCTGAGTTGAAAGTGGTAGATAAGATCGGTTCTACACAAGTAATTGCATTTTTGGATGAAGTCTTTTGTCGTGAGGGTATTCCTGCGGAAATTGTTTCAGACAATGGTCACCAATTTATTAGCAAAGAGTTTGGTTTGTTTCTTGATAGATGTGGTATAGTGCATAGAAGAGTATCCAATTATAACCCTCAAGCCAATGGTCAAGTAGAACGCTTTAATAGAGTTATTAAAGACTCTATCCAATTAGCTATATAAAGTGGTTTGGAGTGGAAAAAAGCTTTACGTGCAACTTTGTTGTCATACGCACTTCTCCGAATTCGGTCACTGGTTTGTCTCCTTTTGAGATGTTGCGAGGTAGAAAACTGGGTTCTAAACTCTTACCCTGGTGGATGAAAATTAAAACTTCACATGATTCTTCCCTTGATTTTTCTCATGTTAGGGAAAAGGTTCAGAGGTATCCAGAGAAGATGAGAGGTAATGCTTCCCGATTTTGCAGTCATAGTTCGAAAATTAAAATGGGGGGTTTTGTACGTGTTAAGTTTGGTGGTTTCAATGGCAAAAAGTGGGTCAACTGGTCTGATCCATGGAAAGTGCTGGAAGTTTTCAGCGAAGCGGTAAGTGTAGAGGGTGGAAACATTTGGAATTTCAGACGTATTTCTTTATGTAGAGTTGGGAACTCAGAAGCAACTTCTCAACCTTGTTTTCTAAATCTTCTGATGATAATGTATACCATTCTGCCATGTTAGACACATTTGAAAATGATTTGCCAACTTCTGATGCATTGGAATCAGGTTCTACGAGTGTACGCAATTATCAAGATTCTATTCCTTGCATATCCAGTGACAATGACAATGATTTAGGTAATGATATTGTAGAATCTGGTAGTAATGTGATTAAGTTAAGGAAAAGTTCTCGCATCAAACATTCTCCAGTCAAATTGAGAGATTTTGTTCATTAACTATTGTTATTGTTGTATTTTTCAGGGGGAAGGTGTGTAGTATTCTCAGTTAGAATGTTCCTATTAGAATGTTATGGTTTCTCTAGGGTAGACGTTCTGTAAGTGGGAGTTGGGCAGAGGGAGATTGTACTTCATGAACTGTGGAGGTATAAGCTGTCTGCTGTGATTAAACTTCATTTCTTCATGAACCTAACTACTAAATACTTCACTTACTCCCACCCAGTTTTTTAGGACACGGACGCGGCCTACCTCAAACTCACCCAACCAGAGGTCGCCAATACCAACCACAATTTGCAGGCGAACGACAAACCCGCAACCGATATTACCAATGGGGCCCACCACAATGAACACCGATGACAACCTGGTAACGCCTCTCACACTCCAGTCCAGGCCCACCCCTGATGACCAATGTATACCCATATTCAACCTCTCAGACCACGTGCTCACTCACGACGAGACCACACTTCTATCGCGCAGCTTGAGCTTTGTTCCCACTGAACGGACCAACTATCTCGAACTTCAATCAAGCCTCCTGAGATTCTTCAGACGGATTAGACTCAAACAATTTTTCGCCGACAAACCAGAGTCCACTCTATCTTCCAGATCGCAGTTCCACCCAGCCTCCACCTTCAACCCCCCTTCCAATACGATGCCTCCGGAAATCCTGGCCTTTGAACGTTTGGTTATGCAGGATGTCACAGAACTCAAATCACAGTTCCAATATGTGCCCTACAATCTTCCCCTGATTGAAAAACAAGCCTTACTTACCTTAAAGAATAACCCCGAAATTGTTATAAAACCGACAGACAAAGGGGGTAGAATAATAGTAATGGGAATAGACGAATATGACCAGGAGATCAATCGACAACTCTCCAATCCTAACCACTACCGCCCACTTACAAAAGACCCATTAAAGGACATCAGAACCAAAATACAATATGTAACCAGTCAAGCCAGAGACTTGAACATCATTTCCAAGAAGGAATACGAGTTTCTGAACAACCCACACCCACGGACACCAGTACTCTATGTATTCCCCTTGGTCCATAAAGACAGCATAAACCCTCCCGGTCGTCCAATCGTCTCGGGGTGCGGTTCGATTCTGGAATCCCTGGGAAAGTACTTAGATGCCATCATCAAAGAATTTGTGCCCATCACAGACACTTTCATCCGCGACACTATGGATCTTATCAACATCATCGAAGAAAGACCCTTCTATATGAACACCCAATTGATGATTGGTTTGGACATAGAATCATTATACACAAACACTCCACATTGTGAAGGCCTTCAAGTCATCAAGTCACTCCTACAAACAAGACCCCAACCTTCACAGATCCCCACAGAATTCATAATGGACCTCCTACGCATTGCCCTTGAGAATAACTACTTCTTGTATCGAGATACCTACTACCTCCAAGTTAAGGGTGTCTCCACGGGGGCCTGTTTTGCCCCAAACTTTGCCATCCTGTTTGTAAACCATATGGAAAAAACACTCATCCTCTCTACAAATAATCCCTTCCTTGACAAAATCGATCTTTGGTGTCGATACATTGACGATATTTTACTCCTCTGGAATGGCACCATTGAAACTTTAAATCCCTTCATTGACTGGCGTAACCATTCACAGAATCACCTCAAATTCACCAGTGACTGCAAAAACAATGATTTACCATTCCTGGATGTCACTATTCACGCCGAAGAAGGTAAACTAGGTACATGCAGGAGGGGGGTGGGCGCACACTGCCTCACACTCCAGCACTCAATTTGCCCCGATGCATCATAATAAATGCAGTGCATGACAAACTAGGTACATGCCTATACCACAAGCCAACAGAAAAAATACTCTGCTTCAATACTCAAGCTCATTAATTCAATGGGGTTCCCCAAATAAATCAAAGGACCTGGGTATCAATTAGTATAGAACAACAGTGGTCCTCGATATATATTCAAGCATCAATAAATGTATTGCTCGTTGTTCATATATTAAGGAAATTAATCCAGAAGACAGGAAATATCGCTATTTTCAAAGCCAGTAATACATATCAGTATATTGTACCCAACACAATTCAATTTAAAGAAACAACCAATATTTTTGATAAGTAATTATATTTCAAATTTATTTACAACATTCATCAAAAACAATTAGATAATAGGGAAGAAGAGGCTGCACGAATGCAGTGAAAGCGGTGCTCAAGTGAATTTAAAAAGAAAGGAGAGCTCAAGAAACAAGGTTCAAATTTTATATACAATACCTTTAGTTGGACAAATTACAGGGGCCTATCCACACAATTTTGTATACAATGATGGTTTAGACAGGGAGGGGAGGGAACATCAGAGATATGGTATAGGCCTCAAAACATGGGGGTAAAAACTGTCGACGTTTCGACCCTGGCGCAATAAGGGGAAGTTTAATGCCTCTGCTCTGGGTCTTCTTCAGGACTGGGTTGGCGGGGGGGGAGGATGTAGAACAACTGGAGGGACCAAAACTGATGACAAGACGGTTCGGTCCCAACACTAAATGAATGAGGGCAACCCGTCAGTGGAGTGTGCAACGTTAATCCATTAATTTGGTCAAGATATGTATTCCATTTGAAATTGGAAACAAATTCCACTAATACTTCAAACTATTAGGCAAGACAGGAGTGATGTACGAAGGAGGTGATACTGTTCAGTATGCCCCAGCGTCCTTTTAGGATGTAGATGCTCTAATATCAATTAAAGAGCCGCGATCAAATCAAAGGGCCACGGGAGAGCCGTCATTGTCCCTAATACCCAAGCTATCACCCACGAGGACTGCGACATGGCCTCCCCTACGGCCAATTTGTACGCATCAGGCATAACTGCAAGTGGCGCAAAGACTACTTTCGTGAAGCTGAAATCCTGACCAATAAACTAATCAACAGAGGCTATCCTAGACGTCTGGTGACCAGAGCGCGTAAGAGGGCATGGTACTGCCATCGAGACCCCCTTCTCACACCACAAGCAAAAAAATCCATGACTAGAATACCTTTTGTATCGAAATTCAGCCTGGGCAGTAATAAAATCTCCAAGATTATAAAGAAAAACTGGTCACTGTTGCGTCCCTACAAACCATTCCAAGAACCACCACTCTTCTCCTACCAACGTGGGGATAATCTAGCAAGTCATCTTGTTCACGCCATCACCTGGCCTGAAAAACAGGTAGACAGACACACCATCACAGCAGCTTGGGGACTGGAACCAATCATTGGACATTACAAGTGTCAAAATAGCAGTGTCTGTGACCTTACTATCAATACCAAGGACTTCAGTCACAGTGGAAAAACTTACAAACTAAAGAAATACACCAACTGCAGATCTCAAATTGTATTCTATGCTATCCGCTGCCCATGTGACTTGACCGATATCGGGTAAACCAAACAGACGGTCAAGTAACGCATCATACAATACAAAAGCAGAATCAATTGCAAATTACTCACTGCACCTTTGGTCACACACTTCCTTGAAAAGAATCACCTCGATACGGACATTTCATGGCAGGTGATCGACAGACCATCTCTACCCACGAGGGGCGGTTACATAAAGACCCTCCTCAATAGGGCTGAATGCAAATGGATGACTCTGTGCAACTCAGTTAACCAAGGATTAAATACTATTGATGAATGGAACAGTACCATTTCTGTTTAACTACACTATAGACATTGAGAGGCCATTACCAATCAGACGGGCCTCAAGACCACCATACCTCATTTAACCTTCCTCCCTAAAACACCCCTCTGTCTCTAATTCTGTTGTACCTGATTCTGTTTATTACATGCCTGTTACCTTACACTATATACATGTCCTTTCATCTGAATGTGCAGTACCACTTCTTTTATCTGCTCTAGTTTTTTATACGTGATAGTCATGTAATATATATGTCACCTTCACGTATAGACTTACTCCTTCTCCAGCAGGTATTCACACCAAACTGTTAACTCATTTCATAATTCCAACTGCTACATTGTTGTGAAATATCCCTGCCTAGCCAACCGTTATTATTTGGTGACCGGTTACTGATTTACAAGTCACTTGCTTAATTTTATTGCCACATACCCTTGTCCGTGTAAATGTTTTGCTCTTTCTTACTTCATACCAATTATTGTTTATACTAACCATTGTTTGTGCCAAAACTTTATTGTTTCTCTGCAATCGCCGATGTGACAAGGGGTTTCGCTCTGCCCATTCTCCCTCCTCCATTCTCGCGCCCCCTCGCCTGCTCCCGCCCCCACCCATTCCTATTGGCCACACCGGCACCACACCACTGCACCACGTGACACGCCCCTTCCGGGATACCTCTCGGAACCGTTCACGTCGTCTTTTCACATTACTGGATCCAGCACGGCCCCTCGGACCCCATCTTGGACGTAACACGTGCCTTTTACGATATCTAGAACCGCTCACCCCGGTTCTGATGCCCACACGTTCTGACTCCCCCGTTTACCCATCTAGGCTCCTACACCTTGAACCCCTCCGCCGAGCTCCCCGGTGTGACAGGTGTCCCGCACTCGAAGATTTCTTCTACCAGAGGTGCCTCCATCCACACAACAGGTATACTCGCGCTACCTTGCGGTTCTTACCCCAGTGCCAGCCGCTTACAGACCCCTCCACTCACTTTTCCCTTCCTGCCCCGCAGATCATACTCGGACGTTGTTCCGCCCAACTGACCGTGGACTCTCCAGAATGACTTAACCACTGCTTGGTCCATAAAGAAGGTAATTCCTACTACGCTATGTTTCCCCTTGCCCGCTACGTTCTGACAGTGGCTTTCTGACACCTCTCCTACCGGCTCAGCCTCCCAGCCTTTTCACCTTTATTGAGCTATGCTGGCCTTACACACCAGACTCTTTGTCTCTTACCATCGGGATTTGTCTCAACCTTGGCAGTGCTCCACTCCTTCCTCTCTTTGCACCCGACGTCTAGATGGGCCCCCGCGCCCGCTACGGTCTGACAGTGGCTTTCTGACATCTCTCCTACCGGCCCAGGATCCTAGCCTTTTGAACCTATTGAGCTATGCTGGCCTTACACACTTGACTCATTGTCTCTTAATATCGGGAATAGTCTCAACCTTGGCAGCGCTCCCCTCCTTCCTCTCTTTGCGCCCTACTTCTAGATGGGCCCTCCCCACTCCCGACCCTTATTGACATCATCAGCAATTACCCAGCGTGTTTTGACCGTACCCCTCCCAACCTTACCTCTTCCCTTCCCTCCCGCACCACCACCAATACAGTGCAACCCGGTCCTGAAGACGATCCCGAGTCACGAGGATCGAAACGTCGTCGACTACACAGCTCAATAAATGGCGCAGCTCCCACAGTGGCTCACCTGAATCCTTACCTCTGAATCAAATACTATTGCATTGTAATTTACTTTGGAGCCACATTGTTCATCTTACACACTGTATATATTATTACACTCTCACTCCTTGCGCCGTTCACGCTGTCCACAATTGTCACTTGCGTCGCCACTTATGTCACTTGCACATACCGAGCACCAAGTGCAATTCGGGTTGTTTATTGATTCATCTTTGTACAGTGCTGCTATAACTGTATTCCCTATCTTTGCTTAAATTACACGATGCAATGAGCACGATCTAAAACGATTTGAGTCTCCTTATTTCCTTACTAGTAATGCTTTTAGCATACATGTTTAATTGCCTCTGTAATAACACCTGTTGGGATATTGTCTGTTCATTCGATCCTTCCACCCAGATCCCAACGTGGTTTATGGGTCATACTCCTGTAGTATTTTACTGCAATGTAAAAAAGGCATGTGGTGCATGCACATGCAGGGTGGTCTTTCAGTCTGCCGGGGGGCTCCCGCCATCCAAATATGACAGGGGGAAATGGTAGGCGGGCGGGGAGGGATGGCGGGTGGATCGCCACCGCCATACGGCAGTGGCGATCCGCCCGCAATTGTAATAGACCCCTTAGTATGATTATAACACATGAAATTGAGACTAAAAACTAATTAAAAGTTATTTAATTTAAATATAGGGATGGTGGGGCCCAAAACTACCTGCTATGTATTTCTTCACAAAGATACATAGAAAAGCTCAAATCCGAACTGGATGACCCATAATATGTGAGATTGAATCATCAAGCACCAACTAAGGTAAAAAGTGGATGGAGCATATATGAATTTAACAAAAACAATTACAAATGGCCTCCCTTGGGAAAACATTTTACAATTTTATAAAATGAATCAATGTTGAAAGATAGCAAGATGTTGTAATTGTACACACGATTCAAGGTGGAAGAGTATGCAATCAACAAGTGATTTTGAGAAAGAAGCATTTTGCCTTCATTAATTGGAGACATTAAATCATTGACTGCACGTGGACAATGAGTTATTCTATATTTTATGATTAAGGATTGTGGTATCATAGATCAGTATGATTAGATTACAGCTATCTAGGCTCACAGGTAAAATGTCAATACTAATATTATCTTTTCGTGGTTTAACAAGCGATAAAGGTACAAGCAGGTGTAGTTTTAATACACTTGGTCAGGTAATATGCAGTAATTCCCTTGTGTGCCCCTGTATCTCCTTTTTACACTTCTCTTCGCTCCCTTTGTTATATTTACTCTGCTTCCCTGTCTCCTCCTTTTTATATTTTTATATTTTTCTTTTTCTTTTTTCTGTTGAGGGATAATTCCCTCTTTTCCCTCTTTTCCTTCTCTGTTTTATCCTCTTTCCTGTTTTCTTTTTCTTCTCCCTCACTTTGGGGCACATTAGGATGGTGGGCGGACTTTGTCCGCCCGCCCGCCATCTGACGCAAAAAGGGACTGCCCGCCATAAGGGCAGAGGTTCCACAGTGGCGGGGGCATCCCGCATTTTTAACATTGCAGCGGGCGGTGCTGAAAGCACCGCCTGTCGCAATGCTAAAAATACACGTCATGCTGTTCAATGCACAACATGACAGGCACTGCGCGGTGTTTGCCACTTTGTGTATTGAAATGCAGGGGGTACCAAAGGTACCCCCCCATGTGTACCCCGCACTGCCCAGAATCCCTGGGGGCCCGCAACGGGCCCCCGCAAGTGATTCCTGCATTTGTCCGCCCCCATCAAGGCGACTGGGCGGAAAAGAGTTTTCCGCCCGGTATATACACATAAAATTTGACTGGGCGGAAAAGAGTTTTCCGCCCGGTATATATACATAATATGGTGGCGGTGTCTGTTAGACACCGCCACCATATTAAACTTTTTTCCGCCCGGTCGACTTGTCGACAGGGCGGAAAAGCTGCGGACGGTCTTTCCGTCCGCCCTGGTCCCCCCGCCATAGTAATATGGCGGGGAAAATGGGTGGCAGGCGGGGACAGATATCCGGCGGGTCGCCACCACCATGCGGGCGGTGGCGATCTGCCCGACATCCTAATGGGGCCCTATATGTTTTATGTAGCATAGTTTAACTTCTTTCGGGGTGCTGTTATTTTGAAAGTGTTGACTTTTGAAGTGACAGTTTCTACGTTTTGAGAAAATATTCCAAAAGCATCGGGTTAGACATGATAATCTCCAGGATCCATACCTAACATTACTGTTCTTTGATTCTACCAATGTGGATACGAGAAAAATTAGCCTGTGATGAGACAGGAGTTTCTCCAAATGTGTCAAAACTAAACTGATTGAATTACATTTTCTTTTGTTTGTTCTAAGCCCTCGTGGAGATTAATGAAGAAGAGCACATTGTGGCAGACATCATGCAAAGGCGCTTCTTCCCTGCTCTGATCAACAACATCCCATGGGAAGGTTTTCATTTTGCTGGAGAAGCAATACAAATTTCGGAAGCAACTGACTTTTATGGAGCCACTGTCTGGCCATCGGTAATTACAGTTTGATAATATTTCTAATATAAGCCTTTTATGGTTCTCTTGGTTGCACATGCCGAGAATGTTCCCTGCTACACAGAGTTAGTCACTAATGTTGGTCTTCAATCCTCTGAATGGAGGAGTGATTGGGAGAATTAGGTATTAATCATGCAAAGTAATGCAGAAATGTGTGAGGTTTTAATTGTGCTATTAGTTGATCTAAAAAGTATGTATAAAGGTTATGCATTGCCTATGGTGATGTGTGTATTTTTATGTATGTATGTTTGTGTGGATTGGAAATCATAAGGAACAATGGGGAATATTCACAAGGTAGTGGCGGAGAGAGACGTTAGCCTTCTTGGCTTAACGCCTCTCTCTGCCACTTCGGAAACACAAGGCAGCACAATATTCACAAGGATATGGTGCAGCCTTGCATTTCCCCCTGTGACCCCCTGCGATGGCGCTAAGTTTCACAACTTAGCGCCAACTCAGGCACCCTTGCACCATAGTGCAAGGGTGTCTGCAAGCAGGGAGGTTTGTTTATGTACAGGAAGGTGTCACTTCCTGCACATAAGCAAACCTAAAATGCCAGTTTGTAACTTACATGTGCCCTGCTTCATGCACTACACATGCAAGTTACAAAACGGCATTTGAAAAAAAGGGTTGTTTATGTACAGGAAGGGACACCTTCCTGCATATACACAAACCATGGAATTGTGCTTGTTCCTTGTGTGCTGCACAAAGCAGCACACATGGAAAAAGCAAAAATGAGGAGAAATAAAGCATTTCTCCTCATTTCGCCAACTTAAGACCAGGGTTTTCCTTGCCTTAATTTTGTCGCTGCCTCCTATTTACGCTGCCCTTGTGAATAGGGGGCAGTGCCAAAATGGGTGTTGCAGTTTAAGCCCCACCACAACACCCATTGCATGCCCCTTTCACGCTAAACACAGTGTGAAAGGGGTCCTCATTCACAAGGCAGCGTTCTCCAGTATTAGGGTGTCTTTCATAGATTCACATGCTTGAATATTCCCCGTCGTCGGAGTGGGAGTCCCACGGTAAATAAAATAGCAATAATATACTATATATATTACCTACTGGCGGTCGCCAGTAGGTATATATAGTTAGGATTTTTTCCCTATGGGATTTTTGAAAATTCTATGTCTAATAACTTTGGCGTTTGTGGACGGAATTGGCTGAAATTTTCAGCAAAATGGAACATTTTGTTTCTGAGCAGCCCCTGGAAATTTGGGGGGAGTTGGTCCAGGGGGGGCCGAGAAAAAAGGGGGGTCCCAAAACGTGTTTTTAACATTGAGTTTTCCATAGGGCGGTTAGCCTCACTTTTAGCCCGAACGGCTGAATGGATTTGCACGAAACTTGGCAAAATTGTAGGGACTGGTAGCCCGATGTGCCTTTTGTAGGTCTCAATATATGTGCTGCAGTGGATTTTGAGAAATTAACGTTCAAAAAAAGATATATATCTGTAAGCGCGGACCAGGCAGCGCCCCGGTTCGCGTACTTGACGCGTAACGGAACTTCGCGTAGCGAAGCTGATTGGCTCTCCGGTGTCTGTCAACATTCTAAACAGTCCGGAGCGGCCGCCATCTTGTCTCTCGGTAGGATCGAGAGACAAGAGGAGGCCAAAACAAAGGGGGAAATAACTATAAGGGGGCATAGTAGATCCTCGCTGACCCCCTAGGTTTAATGTGGAGGTTTTAAAGGGGCCCCGCGAAGCAAAAAAAAAAATTTTTTTTTTGTGTTTTTTTTCGTGGTTAGCGCCCGGTACGCGAACCGGGAAGCGTTCTGGGGAGCGTACCACAATGAAAAATGAATGATAGACTTTTCAAATGCTGTATGTTAATTGATTGTTGGTTTTGTTGATTATTTTTTATTTTTTTTTATTTTTTAAGCTTTTTTTATTGTGTTTCATAATTTATTAAACTTTCTAACATTTCATTGTCAGAAATTTCATAATAATCATGGAATATAGATTGTAGTCTCTGAGGTTGTAAAATGTCCTCATTTGCAAGGAGGTTATCTACTGCTTGTACACATTGCAGTAGTTCTTGGTCCCAAGTTTCATCCATAAATTCAATCTCATTTGGATCAATGATTTCTGTGTTGGACTCTGGAAGGACAATTTCAAATGAAATGTTTTGTTCACTTTCCATTTTCCCTGAAATTTGCATAAAAAAAATATATATTAGTAGAGGTAGGGCACTGTTGGGATTAATTTTAGATAGGCAGTTTTTAACAGAGAATTTATCTTTGGGCAGTGTATAGTATCAGAGTGGAAGTAGGAATATAAAAAAGTGTATCTAAATTTATAAGTACTACAGAGGGATAGTATATAACTAACAGAAAAAGTTTGCCATATTAACTTAAAGTGCACAATATACTTCAGTTTTAAAAATAACAACTTACCTTTAAAAAGAAGTTGAAGTTATTAATGAAAATCCTATTGAAATGTACACCAGGAAGTAGTAGTCAAAATGGCTGTGTTTCCTTCTCTTCCTTTATATATATTCGGGTACATAACCAATCAAATGTCAGGTAAAAAAAGTAGAAAATGAAAGTAACATTTTAATTGGTTGTCAATTCCAACATTTCAGATGTGTTTTGTGAAGTAATTTACCTCACGGTATTTAGAGAGGTCTACAGGCTAAATGGCTAAATGGAATTCCAATCAAATTTGTGAAAATGGTAGGGATTGGTATGTAGTATGAGCTAATCTATATTTGGTGAAATTGTCTCAAGTGGCTTTTCTGTGAACTACTTTCCCACCTTTTTTGATGGTGCGCTTCCCAGGGAGCGACCCGGTACGCGAACCGTTGAGCGCCCCGGTTCGCGTACCTTAAGCGTTCCGGGAGTCCACCATTTTGTGTTTCGGTCGAATTAAGATACAAGATGGAGGGCAAATAATGTTCAGAATGGGTAGAAGGGGGCACGGTAGACTTATCTTGACCCCCTAGGTTTTCTGAGGGTGGCTGAGGAGGTTTATATGTGCGAAAAAAAAACATTTTTTTTAAAAATTTCGCGAGGTTAGCTCCCGGTACGCGTACCGGGTAGCGCCCCAGGGAGTGTACTTTGTTGAAAATTAGTGAAAAAAATTAGAGTAAAATAATAATTGTGAGTGATTAGATGTAGGGTAGCTCTGAGAAGAGCTTTTGGGTTTATGGTACATTTAGGTACTTATAAGTAGGTACCAATGCACATTTTTAAATTCAGAGTGAAAATTCTGTTGCCCTCATCTGAGAAGTGAACTCCATCTCCTCTGTAGATATCTTGCATGTAGTAACGCAAGTTATTGTTGTACAGGGAGCCCATTCCATGGTCTCTCATGTAAGCTGAAACAGATTTGTTTACATGCTTCCTCGACTTCTCAATTTGTGGACAAAATTGGTTTGACCACCTCCATTTCTGTCTTTGGCATATATTTGAATATACCAAGGCAGTCTGAGGAAAAAGTGCCATTAATTGCTCAAAGGTGTCCTTTAAAAGCATTTCCAGACCTACACCAGTCAAAGTGCCCAAGTCATTACCTCCACAGTGCACAATTAACAGGTCAGGTTTTGGCAAATGCATAAAGGTTTTCACCAATGGTATCAATTGGTGACATTTTAATCCTCTGTGGCCAAACCACTTAATTTCCACATCTTGTAAATTGAGGTTAGGTAAATTCCTGCTTTCAACGTACCTTTGAGCCCAGTGAATATAACTATGACCAACAATCCAGACAGAAAACATGGTGAGAGAAGGTTCTCCTGCAGTCAGATGAAGTGTGGCAATGAAATGGCAGTTGAAAAAATGAGAGTTTGAAATGAAAAAAACTGTGGAGTTTCTGTGTTCATGAAGCAGTAACAGTGATTGGTGGATTTTGATTGATGAAAACAGAAAGTTAGGGTGTACAGATGTGTTGTTTGAAAGATGTATTTTGAGTGGTCAATAAAAAATCATTAAATGAAAGAAAGCACTGGATATGCAGGTGCACTGAGAGTTCAGAGTTCAATTGCAACATTGTTGTGTGAACTTGCAAACACCAGAGTTTCTCCAAGAGGTGGTTGCTATGGAAAATAGGCAGAAAGGGCAGAGGGGGAAGGGTTTTCATTTGAAAAAAAGTGAGGGAAGAGTTTTGATTGGGTGACATGAGAAATATGTGTGAAGAATTACAGCATTTCTGTGCTTTTGATAGCTGCAGACTCTGGAGTGCATACCTTTTGCTCTGCTGAAGACAAATTGGTGTGTTTCTGAGACTGTTTTCAAACTCAAAGTATTTGCTAAGGTGAGAAAATATTTCTTTACTTTAGATAGAGAATAGTGTGCTTTAAGGAGAAAATTATGATTTATGTGGCGCAAATTGCTTGTAAATATGCTCTCACATGTGCATGGAAAATTTAGATTTTGAATGTTTGTGTTAAATAGCCATGTTAAAAGTGACCAAACCATGCTGGGAAGGCAATCAAAAAACGCTTTCATGTGTTTTAATGACATTTTAAGTCATTTTCCCATGTGCAGTGTTTAGAAATTATGATTTTAAAATCGTTTTTGGGGAAAAGGAATTGTTTATAAAATCATGACAAGGACATAATGGTGTATGGTTCTTTATAAGGCAATTGACTGTTCCTGATGTTATTTTTCTCATTTTAGTGTAAGACCTTTCTCTGTGGCGCAAATTGTTTGTAAATATGCTCTTACATGTGCATGGAAAATTTTAATTTTCAATGTTTGTGTTACATAGCCATGATAAAAGTGACCCAACCATGCAGGAAAGCCAATCAAAAAACGCTTTCATGTGTTTCAATGACATTTTAAGTCATTTTCTCATGTGCAGTGTTTTGAAATTATGATTTGAAAATCGTTTTTGGGAAAAAGGAATTGTTTTTAAATTCATGAGAAGGACATAATGGTGTATGGTTCTTTATAAGGCAATTGACTGTCCCTGATGTTATTTTTCCCATTTTAATGTCAGACCTTTCTTTGTGGTGCAAATTGCTTGTAAATATGCTCCCACCTGTACATGGAAAATTTTGATTTTGAATGTTTGTGTTACATAGCCATGTTAAAAGTGACCCTACCATGCAGGAAAGCCAATCAAAAAACGCTTTTATGTGTCTTAAGGACAATTTAAGTAATTTTCCCATGTGTAGTGTTTTGAAGTTATGATTTGAAAATCGTTTTTGAGGTAAAGGAATGTTGTTAAAATTTATGTGCGCCATATGCCCCCAAATTTCTTTTTTAGGGTTGCAGCAGGGTGTTCTTGAGACACCCCTGCACCTTTGGAATAAATTCCTAATTTGTGATGAGCAAATTGTTAATCGCAAATTGCACCTTCATTTATATGAGCCTCGTAGCCCATGGAAATGAATGGGTAATTTGCAATTAGCAATTTTCTCAAAGCAAATTTGGAATGGTAAAGAATCGCTATTTATTCCTTAAAATTCGCTTTTTTGGAAATGCAAAATAGTTATATGATACATATGGCGGTTGATGTCTAACAAGATAAGAAGCTTATGGATACATTTATGATGACTGGCGCAATGAAGTAGAAATCACTTACTTCATTGGTAGGCCTTTACAATAAATTATCTCCTCTGTATTCTTCATCAAGCGTAACTTTAATCTGCAATCCTGAGTAGGCCTCACCTTAAACAAACCTCTGGATAGGCCACATCTTATTGTCATCCTGAATTAATCATTTAAAATGCTAGGGACAGATTTATGATAGGTGTATACCTCTTTTGTGCCACTTAGAAAACATTGTCCATGGGGAAATGACTTAAAATGTCCTTAAGACACATGAATGTGTTATTTTAAAACGTTTGCAATTTTTTTGGGTCACTTTCAACATGGCTATGTGTCTGAAACAGTCAAAATCTAAATTTGCAATGCACAGGTGGGAGCATATTTACAAGGAATGTGCTTCATGGGGAAAGGTCTTATAATGTAATATGGGAAAAATGACATTAGAGATACTGAAATGCCTTATAGAGAAGCATACACCATTATGTCCTTGTCATAAATTTGCAAACCATTACTTTTCCACAAAAATGATTTTCAAATTATATTTTGAAAACACTGCACATGTGGAAATTACTTAAAATGTCAATAATTCAAAATTTGTGATTCCTTAAATGCAATGTATCCAAAAAAAAATAAGTAAAAAATGATATTAAGGATTTGGAAACTACCACCAACTTCTAGTTTGTGGTAATTTGCGAATTCTTTTCAAAAAGCATTTTTTTCAACAAAAAAAAGGTCCCATATGACGCCCATACATGCCATTAGGGCATGTAGGTGTGCCATGTGCTCCCAAATTTCTTTTTCAGGGGTGCAGCAGGGTGTTCTTGAGATACCCCTGCACGCTTGAAAAAAATTCTATTTTGTGATGAGCTAATTGCTAATCACAAATTGCAACATTAATTCCTATGAGCCTCCTAGCCCATGGAAATGAATGGGTAATTTGCAATTAGCAATTTGCTCATTGCAAATTAGGAATAGTAAAGAATTGCTATTTATTCCTTAAAATTTGCTATTTAGGAAATGCAAAATAGTTTGATGGTACATATGGTGGTTCATCTGTAACAAGATAAGAAGCTTAGGGATACATTTATGATGACTGGCGCAATAAAGTGCACATTACTTACTTCATTGGTAGTCCTTTATATGTATTATCTCCTCTGTATTCTTCATCAAGCGTAACTTTAATCTGCAATCCTGAGTAGGCCTCACCTTAAACAAACCTCTGGATAGGACACACTTTATTGTCATCCTGGATTAATCATTTAAAATGCTAGGGATAGATTTATGATAGGTGTATGCCTTTTTTCTGCCACTGTGCGTCACTTTTATGATGCAGCGGTGGTGCATAATATTTGCTATGAGGTGACAACATTAAAAATTGATGCATTTAGGCAGATATGTCATGGTGTAAAAAAAAAACGTACCACATAAAACCCAATCAGCAGTAATGCAAAAGATGCACCATGTCGCAAGACAGGCCTCACTTGGGGCCATATGTATCAAGCTAATTAGCATTTGCAAAGATCAAAATTCTATGAATTTCGGCCTTTGCGAATGTTAATTAGACAAATGGTATGTATCAAACAACTTTGATGCAAAATAAGGAGTAGCAAAATTTGCTATTCCTTATTTTGCGATTGCACTGAAGCATTTGTAAATTTTGTGACTACTTAAATGCAATGTATCAAACAAAAACTATGTAAAAAATGACATTAAGGATTTGGAAACTATTGTGGTAAATTAGTGGTAATTTGTGAATTCTTTTCAAAAAGTTTTTTTCAAAAAAACAAAAGGTGCCATATGACGCCAACACATGCCCTTAAGGCATGTATGTGTGCCATATGCCCCTAAATTTCTTTTTCAGGGGTGCAGCAGGGTGTTCTTGAGACACCCCTGCACCCTTGGAAAAATTCCTACTTTGTGATGAGCAAATTGCTAATCGCAAATTAAACCTTCATTCATATTAGCCTCCTAGGCCATGGAAATGAATGGGTAACTTGCAATTAGCAATTTGCTCATCGCAAATTAGGAATGGTAAAGAATCGCTATTTATTCCTTAAAATTCGCTATTTAGAAAATGTAAAATATTTTGATGATACATATGGCAGTTCATCTGTAACAAGATAAGAAGCTTAGGGATAGATTTATGATGAGTGGCGCATCACCAGGGATGTGACAGTCATCCAGCGCCACTGTTCCGCCACCCATGTTGTGCTGCATTTACAATGCGGCGCAGCATGGGGCAAAAACGGCACAGATGCGTGACGCATCTGTGCCGTAAAGGTGGCGCATTGCTGGAGTTGTATCGCAAGTGCGATGCAGCTCCAGCAAGGCTCAGGGGTCCCCCATCTCTACAATGCTGCGTCAAGACCTATGCCAGCTTCAAGCAGGCGCAGGGTTTTGACGCAGCTTTCTCCTATCTGATTGTAAGTAGTGTGTTATGTTTTTGATCACTATTACTGATTTACTGTTTGATAATAATGTTTATTAACATTTTTTATTATATTTTTCCTCAGATTCAACTGCAGATCATTTCAAGATTTAAATATGCCTACAAAAATAAGAGAGATAAAGGCTGCAAAACGTCAAAGACAGCAGGAGAAAAAAAAAATGCAGCAGTCCTCTAACAAAAAGATTTCTCAAGCCATGAAGAAAGCACCGGGTAAGAGCTCTAAATATTTCATAAGAAATATTTCTAATAAAAAAAATATTAGTACAGAAAATGTTTCAATCCATAACACGAGAAGTAAATCAAATGGAAAGAAAAGGACAAATGAAAATGTTACTGCTAGAGCAAGAGATAAATCTGTGCATGATAGTAGAAGGAAACAACAGTTTAGGGAGATTCGTAAACGAATGTTCCGTAACAGGATAATTGGCAATTTGTTAAAAAATATTAAGAAAGGTCAACAGAAATTACTTTTTTATAAGAGAAAAAAAAAGTTGAGAAAGTTATTGATCAGGCATTTGAAATTAAACGTAAGTTATTTATTTTGATAATCAATAGAATTAGGAAGCTAAACAAGGCAATTTTTGATTTCAAAAGAAATAGTAGATGGAAGAGAATAGTTAATCGTAGTAATTTTTGTGAAGTTTTTTCTGGAGAATGGATACATAGTTCAAGCTGTGAGGCATTTTTTAATGAAGAGAGTTATTTCCAGGATAATGATTTGGTGCATGCAGTTGACATCAGTGGTCGTGCTTATGAAGTGAAAGATGGTTGTCCAGTTGAAAAAGAAAAACTTGTGACAACAGAGGCAGAAGAGTTGTTAGGTAATGAGGTTTTAGGAAGACGTGCTAAGGGTCCTGTGTACACCTGGAAGTGTAGTAGTATTTGCAGTGTGCGACAGGATTCCATCAATTTGCTTTGTGATTTTGTACGGTCATTTAACAAAAAAAGTTTGAAGCAGAAAATGAGGTAGTTGCAAGAATTAGATCCTTGCAGAGTAAGAGAAGTGACAGGTTTGCATGGTCATTCACTGGCTTGTCTTTCCAGGAGAGTATGCCAGAGTGTTTTTCATCATTTCAGGATGCTAGCAGTGCATCATAACAAAGTGAGGAAGTTAGTTAGAATGTTGTATTATGCTAAGAGTCCAGCAATTATGCTGAAACAATTATGCGCTGCTCTTTTGCATGGTTCTGAAATAGATGTGAAGAATATATGTGAAGAAATTGAGTTTTGTTACTTTGGAAGTAAAGAGGAGAATGTTGAAATTGAGCAAGAAGTAGAGGGTCATTTGGAAGATAGTGTACATGTTTCCAGTACAGATAATTTCCAGAGGGAAATTGCGACGTTTGACATGAAATCAAGTGAGAGGCCTAATTTCACTTGTGTGTGTTGTAGACGCACTTTTTATAAGAATCAGACTAAGTTAGTGGATTTATATGCAAAAAGTGAAAGGGAAAATAATAGTGAATGGAAGGATTTTGCAACATACTTGATGGTAGAAAATTGTTTTGATTTGGGATTGGATCAACGTGTGTGTACTTATTGTTGTAACAAATTAAAACAAAACCAGATGCCTGCTAGAGCAGTTCATAATAATCTGGAATTGGTTGAGATTCCTTCTGAATTGAAGGACTTAAATACTTATGAATCTATTTTGATTCAAAGTATCCATCCCTTTCAGGCTATTGTAAGAATGGAGCCAAAGACAGGGAAATTGCCTCCATCAGATTTACAGAGAGGATTAAAGGGAAGAGTTGTTTATTTGCCTCTAGATTTCAAGAAAAACATTAACACAATTGGAGTAGAAAAAGTGGAAGAGGAACCTCTGGTTATCTTAGTTAATGGGGTTCCGACAAAGAATAAGAAAATATGGCAAGATTTAGTAGATGTTAGGAAAGTTAAAAAGGCAACATTGTATTTGAAAAAAAATAATAAATACTATAAGAATGTATATGTTGCAGAAGAGGAAGTAAGTGAGGAAGAGGATAGCGATTTGTGTGCTGGTCAAATTGAGAAAGTAGAAACCTCTACCAGTGAAGAAATATATGAACATTATAGTGTTCATCCTTTGCATTCCAAGGAAGTCATGGGGAATGCTATTGAGTTGTTTCAAATGAAACAAGCCAAAGGGAGTCCCATTAGTGTTTGGGAGGAAAGTTTGGAAGCTCGGTGTTTCCCACAGCTTTTTCCAACAGGTCAGGGAGGAAGATATGATGAGCGACCTCATCAAATTCCTGCTTCTGAATACCGGACTTTGCGATTGTATGCAGGAGATGCTAGGTTTCGACAATGCATTCCCTATTTGTTTCATCTCCTGTTTGAAAGCGATCTGTCTGGACTGTCATATGCAGTGAACCACATCTTGAAAAGTGGTATACACATGCAAAACATCTCGGCAAGTGACTTTATGGATAAAGTCAATGTCCAAGATAGTATTTTGGATTCTCACCTGATTAATCTCATGGCGTGTCAGCGTGGTACTAATGAGTACTGGTACCGTCGTCATGGTGATTTAAAATGTATGCTGAGGAACTTAGGTACTCCCACATGGTTCCTCACTCTGAGCTGTGCCGAGTATGGCTGGGAAGACTTACTTGAATTTCTACGAGAGGCAAATGCTAACGTAGATAACATCGAATTCAAGACACCCGGAGAACTGTGCTCTTTGGATCCAGTCAATGTATGTAGGTACTTCAATCATAGATTTGAAGCTATGATGTCTTTCATCATGAATAAGAAGAATCCACCTCTTGGAGAGGTGTTGGATTTCTTCTGGAGAAAGGAGTACCAAGCAAGAGGTGCTCCTCATATACATATGTTGCTGTGGATCAAGGATGCACCTAAATTTGGAACGGATCCAGAAGACTCAGTGATGAGTTTCATCCAACAGTATTCTACGTGTGCTGTTCCAAACGCAAAGGAGAAGAAAAGCCTAAGAGAAAAAGTTCTGCGTTTCCAAAGCCATCGATGTGGAAAGTACTGCCGACGTAAATTCCGAAACAAAGACAAGTTCTACACCAAATGTCGTTTCGGCTTTCCACGACCGGTGATTTCTAAAGGAAGAGTAAACAGTTTGATGTCTTCGCTGCGACATAATGTGATGAAGAAATCACCTAAAAACACTTACAATTTGAAGAGGAACGAAGAGTCCAAGTACATCAACGACTACAACCCGGTGATTTTGTCCATGTGGAATGCTAACATGGATATACAGTTTGTGGCTGATAACTGTATGGCTGTGGCTCGGTATGTGACGTCTTACATCACCAAAAAAGAGAAGACAGAATTGAAGGATATGTGGGAGAACATTTCCCATGAAAAGAGCCTCAGCAAGAAGTTGTACAGTTTCAGTCTGAAGATGTTGTCGCATCGAGAAATCGGAGCGTACGAATGTTCTGACCGGTTGTCTTCAGCAAGTCTCTATGCCAAGTCCAGGAGTATCGTTTGGGCGAGTCTTGGTCTTGCTGCAACGCGTAATCGAGTTCTCAAACCTGTGCGGGAAATTGAGTATTTGGCGGAAAAGGAGCCAAACAGTACAGACATTTTGAAGACAAACATGTTGGATACATATTATCCAAATCGAAGCAGTCACCTAGAGAATGTTTGTCTGTATGAGGTTCTGCAAAATTACATGTTCAAGAGGAACATCAAAGAAGATACTGAGAAAGGAGTGTATGCTGTAATAGGAAGTGAGGGATGTCTGGTCAAGCAAAGAAAATGCCACTTGATAAACCATCGAAAATTGAGTGGCGAATCTCCTGAAAAAAAGGAGTTTTTCTATTTAGCACTTTTGCAACTTTTCAAGCCTTGGCGTGCAGAAGAGGAACTGCTTGGAGATTTCCTCTGTTACGAAGACTCTTTCAATGCCGCCAAGGAGACCATAGAATGTCCTGCTTTTCCCAAATATGTAGAAATGTTGAATGCGGAAATTGAGCAGGAAGCAACGATTGCAGCCGAGATTGCCAGAGACAGTTCTCAGGACAGTCAGAGTTCTGCTTCATTGAGTCAGGATCCACTAGGAGGACCTCTTATTGAAAATGAAGCTGCCACTGCTATGAATGAAGTGGAAAGAGCCATGGCACATGCTCAAGAGGATGCGGTTAACTTAGAAGAGTTGGAAAAGCAACTTAACGTTGAGCAGAGGAAAATATATGACGAAGTTACCATGCAAATTGATCATGGATTAAGTCATGATAAGAAAGAGTGCTCATGTACGTCGTTGAAGCCTGTCCGACTGTACGTGAGTGGAGAAGCGGGAACTGGAAAAAGTTTCCTCATTAAAGCAATTTCATGCTATTTGCAGGAAAGGACAGAGTCATCGCTGTCTTGTGTTGTCACTGCTCCAACTGGACTGGCAGCACATAATATTAAAGGGATTACTTTACATCGTTTACTGATGCTGCCAGTGGAGCATGACAACAAATTAGAATATCACAAGCTATCTGGAGATGCTTGTTTTGAAGTTTCAAGAATCTTGAGGAAAATGAAACTTCTTATCATTGACGAAGTAAGCATGGTTTCCAATGTCATGCTTGCCTTTGTGCATTTGAGGATGCAAGAAGTTCTCAAAACAGAGTATGATGTGTTATTTGGTGGCAAACACATCATTGTTTTCGGAGATCTTCTGCAGCTGACACCAGTGAAAGGGCAACCTGTGTTCAAAATGCTCACGCATGAAGATACCAGGAAGTGCCTAGGCAGCATTGGCAACGTCAATATATGGTTAAACTTCAATTATGCTGAACTGCATGAAAATATGCGTCAGGCAAAGGATGAAGTTTACAAGACTATTCTACAAGATGTTAGAATTGGAAAAGTGACCGAGCATGGGAAAGAAGCTTTACATGCACGATTACTGTCAAATTTATATCCAGAACAAGATGTTGTGCCTGAGAATATTTTTCAGAAAATTACTGATAAGAAATCTGGAATATGTTTGATGCCAACTCTTGCAGAATGTGCCAAATTTAACAACAAAATGTTGCATTTAGAAAAGCAAGAGATTGTGAAAGTGGAAGCTATTGATAGAGTAGAGCATATGGGATCAACAATTATTTTGTCTGAGAATCTGAAAAAAAATTTGGATTCATTAGAGAAGAGTATATCTAAAACTGCAGGTTTTGAAAAGACTCTGAATGTGTGCTTGAACTGCCGTATAATTTTAAGAAGGAATTTACATGTTGAAAGAGGTCTGGTAAATGGATCAATGGGTAATGTTGTTGATTTTGTGAAATACAGAAATAGAGATGGAATTGAATTTTTAAAAATTAAATTTGATGGCATTGAGGAAGTACAGCTAATTGCTCGTTGTTCTGCTAGATTTTTGCTTGTAAAAGACTTATATGTTCGCCGTAAGCAGTTCCCTGTTTGCTTGGCATATGCGGTGACAATTCATAAATCGCAAGGTTTAAGTGTAGACACTGCATTGGTGAATATTGGCAGTTCTGTGTTCAAGGAGGGTATGGCATATGTGGCATTGTCACGAGTTAGAACTTTATCGGGATTGTACTTGATTGAGTGTGATGTCAGAAACATTTGTGCAGATCTAGATTGTGTTAAGGAATACAATAGGTTAAGAAGAGAGTATGCGCCACATTTGCCTCAGTTTCCTTTGTTTGAGAAACGTCTGGTAGGCCGGAAACGAAGAAATGAGAACAATACTGGGGAGGTTGTAGCAAAAAGACAAAAAGTGAATGAACCTAAAATTACAAGCAGAAACAAAGAGGATTCTGTTGAAGATGTTGTTGGTTTTCAGTTTGAAAACAGTTCTGGTGTCAACTGCTATGCTAATGTAGTAATTAATGTTTTGTTTTCTCTAAAAAATGTAAAAGAAGAGATTGTGGTCAATTCTGATCAAAGATTTTGCAGTTTGTTAAATTCTGTGTTAGAGAAATGTACCACTGATAGAAGAAACATAGAAAGTGTGTCTGAAATTAGAAATCTGTTAGATAGATGTTCAGGCCAAACACAATTCTCTCAAAATATTCAGCAAGATTGTCAGGAGTTTTTAATGTATATGCTTGATGTATTACATGCTGAAGGTGTAGATGTAGATCAGCTGTTTGGGCTTTCTTATCAATGGCAGCATGACTGCGAGAACTGTATGGTATCAAGTACTACTAGTGTAGACTCAGAAAGATTTATATATTTAACTTTGCCAGACAGTAAATCAGTCTCCTTTAATAAGCTAGTAAAAGCTGCTAATCACAACATGGAGTGTAGCCAATGTAAATCTGAAATGATGTCCACATTATTTATACGAACATATGGCCAGTACGTCATTTTAATGTTCCAACGATGTAGGCCTGATGGAACAAAATTGACAACTTTAATAAAAAAATTTGTAGCTTCGCAGTTGTCAATATCAGGAAGGACTTTTGTAACTACAGCAATTATATATCATGACGGCCCTTCAATATCATCAGGACATTACACAGCTTATTTAAAGTCTAGAAATGGCTGGTCATTCTGCAATGATTCTGTTTTAATTTTCAAAAAAAAATTGCCGTATGACCTTAAAAACTCTTACCTGGTGTTTTTAAAACCAAAATTTTAGGGAAATAATCTCGGGATGTGCTCTGTGGAATTTCAAGAAGTTCTAATGGCTCCTACACAATTTGGCCTTGAGGATAAGTGTAGTTCAGAGACATAACTTCTAATCATAGGATTGGACATCATGGAGATGTATGTGCACTTTGAATGAGTTCAGAAAAACTGTTTCTTTTCATAAGCTAATTGAAGCAGCCAATCAAAACATGGAGTAGAGGGAATGTAAGTCTGCAATGCTGTCTACTGTTTTACATTGCTTTGTGATTAAAAGTGATGTAGAGAATTAAATAATTGTAGTACTCATAGAGGTAGTGTAAGTCTGCTTCATATTAAGCAGTATCAGTGTCATAGGAAATGTAGAACATGACTGAGCAAGAAGGGGAAGATATTACTATTCCAGGATTGTGAAAATGATCTTCAACATTTTAATTGTGAAAGTTGCGGAAATGCCAAATGATGGGATTGGCTTACAAGAAATCCAAGAGTTATAAATATCTCTGACTAGATTTGGCCTTGTGGAAAATAGTGGTAGAGAGCAAGAAGTCATTTATTGCATGTAACGTGTTTTTAAAAACGATGGAGGTTTTCTTTCAGAAAGTGGCGGGCTGAAAGTAATAACAGCACAAAAGAGTGTAAGCTGTTCATAGGACATCCTTGGACGTCATGGAAAGTAAGTTAACTTTAAGGAGTTCTGAATTTTAATTTCTGATGTTGTATGGGTTTTTTAAACACAATCATTTTGATTGTGTTTTTTTTTCCCCGCTGTTACATGATGAATACCTTCAAGTCACTGTTTTTAGTGAATTTTGATACATTCTGAGAACAGCAAAAATAAATCATTTAACATGTATATTTAATTCTGTACTGTTTGCATTTATGATGTATATGTAGAACTGTGTAGGAGGCATGGAGAAGGTGAGTTTTCTGTAAGTGTTAAATTTATTGCATGCAGTGCTGCACTTCTACGTATTCTTTCATATGCTGGACTACATCTGCACAATGAGATACCTAAGCAAAGGAAACACAAGTGATGTGATTGTGAAATGAGCAAAATAAATTGCACATATTTCAATTACATCACCTGTGTTTCCTATCATTACGAATCACATTGTGCAGATCAAGTTTAGGTCTGTCCAGGGAAACATAGGAGGTTTCTACTTTGTTGAAGAGTGCAGTGGACATGACTCACTTCATTAGTAGACTTTCACAGATATTATCTCCTCTGTACACTTCAACAAGTGTAAATCTCATCTTGAACTCTGAGTAGGCCTCACCTCAAACAAATCTCTGGATAGGAGACATGTTATTGGCATCCTGAAGCGACACTTTTCTGAAACAAGAGCAATGCAAAAGATGCACCATGTTTTAAGATAGGCCTCACTTCATCTGCATCAAGATACTGTTAGTTTAAAATGTATATCTTTAGGATTGTGTAGAGGACCTGGAGAAGCAGAAGCTTCTGTCAGTGTCAAAGTTGTTGAAAAACTATTTGTCCTTCAATATTTTCCCTTGTCTTTTGTAATTTTTAAATACATGTTTTAATATTTTTCAAATGTTGGTTCTCTCTTTCACAGATTGAAAGTATAAAAATAAAATGTGATTAATTTAACGGCAATTACAAGGTAAATAGTTGTACTCTTTTCGTTACATTTCTATCACATTCACCTACTATTAGATCCACTGCTTCACTTCTTTAATCCTCAGTTTCCTGCCTTTGCTACTTTCCTCATTCCTTTCTCTATTACCTATTTACTCAACTCCTTCCACTCTTTTTCTCAGTCCCTCTGTTCTCATAGTTCCTCAGTCTTGTTCACTCACTCCATCTCTATTACTCTTAGTGTCTGTGAATTACTTTCCCAACTTTTTTTTTTGGACCGCTTCCCGGGAAGTTGCCCGGTTCGCAAACCAGCAGCGTTATGGGAGTCCACCATTTTGTGTTTCGGTCGAATCAAGATACAAGATGGAGGGCAAATAATGTTCAGAATGGGTAGAAGGGGGCACGGTAGATGTATCTTGACCCCCTTGGTTTTCTGAGGGTGGCTGAGGAGGACCATAGTTCTTCACTCTTGTTCACTCTCTCTGTTTCTATTAATGTCACTGTTTATGACTGATCAAAAAAATGTTTTTTAAAAAAGAACAGTAACTATAAGGGAAGGAAAGAGACAGTTATGTTAAAAGAAAGACAGCTATAGGGAGTAAACTAAGGATACTGTTACCTACAATCCACTGCTGTTGATGTTACTGACCATGTCATGAATGATGTAATATGTGACATCATCAGCAGTGGATTGTAGGTAACAGTATCTCTTGTTTACTCCCTAGAGCTGTCTTTCTTTTCACATAACTGTCTGTTTGCTTACCTTATACTTACTGTTCTTTTTTTTAAAAAAATATTTTTTTTGGTTAGCTGCCGGTACGCGTACCGGGTAGCGCCCCGGGGAGCGAACTAAGAAAAATAGAGGTTGGCAGAGTTCCAAATATTCTACCAATTTTTTTATAATGGGGAGGTAGTTCTGAAAAGAACTTTTTTTTTTAGGTTTTTGTTGTTTTATATTTTTTTTTGTATTTTTTGAACATTTTTTTACTTTTTTTGTATTTTCTGAACGTTTTAAAAAAATTTTTGGTTTTTTTGGGGGGGGGGGAAACAAAAACGATCCATTATAAAGGGCTCAACAGGAGCAAAAAAAAAAAAAAGAATTTATTTTTTGGTGCGTTTCGTACAAACATTAATATGATTTTGAATTGCTCGCAAAATCAAAGTGATGCTACTTTCTCTGTAGCAGATGAAAGTGCCACATTCCACGCACACTTGCTTTACGTGCCCAAACAACATTTGGATGTTTGCGATCATCTCCCTCGCCTCTGGTCCCGACACCTCTGGAACCACCGATCTTCTTGCCATTGGGAGGGGATTTTGTTGCTCGTCACGTAGCTGGGCAGCACTATAATTATTTGGGTGCCACCTACTCATATGCCGATGCATAGTATGATTGCCATAACTGTATTTTTTATCAGTGCCCCTTGACAATCTATCACCGCATATACGGCAAAACACGTAGCGTGCATTCACTTTCTTTTGCCCCTCAGGAATTCTGTAGAATTGCCAGATGTAATTCTCCTTTCGATTGTACCTCCTGGGCTCCTCTGGCAAAAACCTTGGCTCTTCCTCATCTTCCTCCTCTTCCTGTTCTTCCTCTTCTTGCAAAATTACTTCTGCAGGTGGTCCTCTCTTTCTTGGATTTGGTGGAGGTGGTGGGCTAGCACCAGCTGAAGCTACTAATGAAGCCATCTCAAAGTCTCAATAAAGGGTCTTTCTCTCACCAAGATGAAAGTCAGAGTGAGGAAAGAAGGAGGGGTTTTCATCATTTGGGAAAAACAAAAGTTCTAAACCAATGAAAAGTGTTCATTTTAGATCACATGACCTAGTATTACATCATTAGGAAACCAAAAGTGAAATGAACCAATGAAAAGTGTTATTACCGAGTCACATGACCTGCTATGTTTACGTTACGCGGTCGGCGCCGCGCCGCGGATCGCTTCCGGTTCGCGTACCGCTGCGCTTCCGGGTACGCGAACGTAGCACGTAATATGACGTATTACGCGAGAACGCGAAACGTCATGCTGACGCGACGCGTCACGATGTTGTTTTGTAACGCGAGAGGTTCGCAAAAGGAACGTTTACCGGTTCGCGTACCGGGTCGCGCCTCCGGATTGAGCTAACGGGAAGCTAACCGGTACGCGTACTGGGAGCGAAACAAAAAAAAAAGAAAAAAAAAATTGTATAAGAAACATGTAAAAAATATTTTTCTTTTTAAAGAATAATACATTGTAAAGGTTTTGATATTAGCTATTAAAAAACCAATGAAATTCACTGAAAAAACCATAGGTTATAGACCATATATAGTTAGGAATTAGCATTTACAAAACCTTAAAAATTCACTGAAAAAACCATAGGTTATAGACCATATATAGTTAGGGATTAGCATTTAAAAAACCTTATTTTACTCACACAAAACCATTGAAATTCCATATATAGTTAGTTGTACTAACTATATATCACGCACCCGCAATCCACTGCTGATGATGTCACATATTACATCATTCATGACATGGTCAGTGACATCACTGATGACATCACTGATGACATCTCAAATGACATCACTGATGACATCACTGATGACATCTCAAATGACATCACTGATGACATCACTGATGACAACATCCAGTGACTGTATTTTTCTGTAAAGTTAAAATATGTCTTACATATTTATGAATGAGTCGATGTATAAGTGTCTGGACGAAGGATTTAGTACGTGCATGACTGAATGTATGAGTGAGTGATTAAATGTGTCTCACTGAGTGCATGGGTTAGTGACTAAACTGTCTTAATTTGTGCATCATTATGTCTGTTGTTCTGTAAACTGCTGCATGTGTTGATCAGTAGCTATATGAGTAACTATATAGGTTATTGATTGGTTGCCCAAGCATTTGTATGGGAGACTGAGTGTGTGTGTGGGTGGCTGGGAAGTGTATGACTCTGTGCATAGATGTATGGGTTCAAAAGTGCATGTTGGAAACAGCTGTATGGGCGGTTGACTGTGTGCATGACTGTATTGGTGAGTGAATAGATATCTCAGTGCTACATGTCAAATTAAGTACATATGTAAAATACAGTACATGTGAGAGTTGACATATATAAATAACTGTGCATAAGAGCCAGTGAATGTGTGAGTGGCTGTATGGATCATTGTGAACTTGTATCCAGGATTGTATAAGTGAGTAAATATGTTTTAGTATATGTTTGAATAAGTAAGGTGTGTTTAACTGTATAGTTAAGGAAATGGAGGTGTGATTGATTGTTTGCATGACTGTCTAGGTGTGTGTGTAACTTCATGGATGAGTGACAATCTGTGAGTCTGTGTTTACACTGAGTGTATCTAAGGTTATATTAGAGTCTGAAGAGGTTCATCGTATTATCACATGAATGATTTTATCAGTGATGTCATCAGTAATGTCATTTGAGATGTCATCAGTGATGTCATCAGTGATGTCATTTGAGATGTCATCAGTGATGTCATCAGTGATGTCATTTGAGATGTCATCAGTGATGTCATCAGTGATGTCACTGACCATGTCATGAATGATGTAATATGTGACATCATCAGCAGTGGATTGCGGGTGCGTGATATATAGTTAGTACAACTAACTATATATGGAATTTCAATGGTTTTGTGTGAGTAAAATAAGGTTTTTTAAATGCTAATCCCTAACTATATATGGTCTATAACCTATGGTTTTTTCAGTGAATATATATATATATATATATATATATATGTAACAACATAAAACCTGAAATATGTACCAGAAAAAGGCATAACCTGCCTACACATATTTCGACATAGGAATGCATGAGAAAGGAAAAAACCATATGCAGTCTTTCCCTGTCATTATGTTGGTCTAAACTGCAGCCAATCAGGCGACAGCAACCCTCTAGAACCTTCTCCTCAGAGCTCAGCACCTCAGATTTTCTGCCGCACGTCGTGTGTAAGGGAGTCTCCCTGAGCTCCACTCAGTTTTCTCTTTTCTTCAGGTTTTTCCTGGTTCTTCAACATGTCTACAAGTAAGAAATCTCTTTTCAGAGCTTGTTCTTCCTGTGGAAAGCTAAGACTTTTTTCAGAGGACCCACACAGTAAGTGTATTTACTGTCTTTACCCGGACCATGAGGTGGGGAGCTGTAAGTTCTGTAGAAAATTCTCCACAAAGACTTTAAAGGACAGGGAAGGCCGTTTACTCCTCTGGCTTCAAAGACTTAAGGATAAGGATAATGCACTTTCTGATGCTGAAAGTCTTATTTCTGGCCATTCCCAAGCAGCCTCCAAACGTGGTAGTGTGCAGGAGTTGCCTTCTCCATTTTTAAAAAAGAAGAAGATTTCTCTTTCCTTGGCCCCTGCGGCGTCTTCACCACTTCCTACCACTTCTGAGCCCACTAGACCGGGCTCTCAGGCTCCTGCTGCAACTTCCTCAGGTTTTTCTGTGAAGAAAACTGATTTTCCGTCGACGACGGTGTCGTCTACAGTTCTGTCGACGAGATTGGCTGTCTCTGGTTCGAAACCAACGACTACAGTCACGACGACTCTTGCTTCTGGATCGTCTACAGCCCCTTCGTCGACGTCATCGTCGTCGATGAAGGCAATTCTCAGTTCTAAGACTGTGTTGTCGATTATTCCAATTTCATCATCATCGACGAAGAAACCTCTGCCGTCGACAGTTAGATCATCGTCGACGAAGGGTGTTGAGATGCTGGTTTCGTCGACGCCTTCGACGACGAGTGTTCCGTCAATGACTGTCCCGTCGACGAGTGTTCCGTCGACCGCTGCTCCGTCGACGAAGAAGATGAAAACGAAAACGAAAGTCCCGTCGATGTCTACGTCGACGAAGGTTCCGTCGGTGGCACCATTGCCGTCGACTACGTCACCGTCGACAACAGCCTTGTCGACGAGGTCACCGTCGACGATGGTTTCGTCGAAGAAACCCTAAAAGGCCACAGCATCGTCTATGCTGCCGACAGCACCATCGACGGAAAGATTGCCTTCGACGATGGAGTCTCAAAATTTAGAAAAGACAGCTCTGTCTACGATGCCGTCTACATTTGCCTCTCTACCTTTATTGCCACTGTCTTCCGGCAGTTTAGCCAATGATGACACTCTTCAAAAAAGTGGTATGGTTCCAAGTAATCAGCTTGCACTGCCTGGTGATGCACTGCCTCCCTCGCCTTTGTTTGCTACAGACTCAGATCAAGAGTCTGAAGAGGATGTACATGAATCTTTCACTGAGGCTCATAGTCCATCAGATATAATCATAAAATGTCAAGAGTTCAGTAATGATGAGGAGGAGCAGTATGGCCAACAGGATGAGGTTTAGACTCAAATTCCGACTGCGACGTTACCTTTGTCGCTTATCTCTAACCTCCAAAGTATGTTAGACGACTATAATAGGCGTTTCCCACCATCACCACAAGTGCCTACAGTTCCTTCAGTCTTAACCCCTATTACGGAGCCGTCAGCTGCTCCTTCCTTACCTCCACCACCTGCTGCCATTCAGAGACACACAGCAATTCAAGTGCACACAACTGTGTATCCTGATGATGACGAGGAGAACCCTTCTGAACGAGAAGATGGGGAGGTTACAGATGTGGATGGTGATGATAATATGGCGGAGTGGGATGACTATCGGGCACAAACACCATCCCCATCTCAAGTGACGCCAGGGGATTCTCCTCCGGTGGATATTGCAAGCTTCCGTCAGTTAATGGACAGAGCGGCTCAGCGTTTTAAGTTACCACGAGTCCAAAGAGAGGAAGATTGTTTCCTTTATGATTTCAAGAGTCAACCATTCAAACAGATTCATACTGTTCCAATTATAGATTTCATCTGGGCTGAAGGGGTGAAACTAATGAGGACGCCAAATTCTTTGCCTGCCCAATTACCACGATTAGAAAAGAAATATAAGGCGCCGGTCGGATCTCCAGAATGCCTCATTGGCCAGCCGACGCCAGATACAGTTGTTACACAGGCAGCTCAGAGGGGATGCCGGAATCCTGCATCCACTATTACAGCGCCTCTGGACCGTGAGGGCCGTCGCCTTGATACTATAGGGCGCAGGTTCTCGTCGATGTCTTCCACTACGGTGAGAGTAGCTAGTGCTATGGCCATCTTGGGTCGATATGACCGCCAAATTTGGGCAGATATGACCGCCTGTGTGGCGTTGCTTCCGGATGCTTCCAAGGCGGAAGCATTGCAACTTCTTCAGGTAGGAGAAAGAACGTCTGAAGAATTGATTGATTGTGAAGTAGATGTAGCCTGCACTGGATTCCGACAGCTCGCTGGAGCGGCTGTCTTACGTAGGCAAGGTTGGTTGCGCTCCACCTCCTTCCGTCAGGAAGTTCAGTCTAAAATTCTCGATATGCCATATGATGGTGAATCACTCTTTGGAGCACACATTGACGAGGCGTTACAATCTTTAAAAAAGGACACGGACACTGCACGTGCCTTGGGAACTCTTCAATTTAAGAAACAGCCCTTTCGGGGTGCTCAAGGACGAGGCACCAATTCCAATTTTCGAGGAGGAAGCAATCAATATCGCTCCTATAACCAAAACAACCAGCGTTACTCCAGTAACCGACAGTAGTCGTCTCGTCAACAGCTGGCCAAGACCTATAGAGGGAAAACCTCTTACAGAGGATCTTATAATAAACGACAATGACTTGCCTTTAACCCAGCAGATTGGAGGTCGAATCTCCATGTTTGGTTCTCAATGGTCCTCCATCACCACAGACCGTTGGGTGCTAGACATTATAGAAAAGGGCCATGCATTGGAATTCGTCAAAATGCCTCCTCCAACTCGACCTTCCGGGCAGCCACCTCCGCACCTCAAGGAACTTTTCCAACAGGTTCAACTTCTGATTCAGAAGGGTGCAGTAGAGGTAGTGCCAAAGTCTCAAAGAGGGAAGGGGTTTTATTCCCGTTTTTTCCTAATCATCAAGAAGAACGGGGAATGGAGACCAATGTTGGACTTGAGAGCGCTAAACCAATATCTCAAAAGTCAATCCTTCCGCATGCTAACGGTTACAGAGATCTTGCGTTTGCTCTTAGTCGGAGATTTCATGGCTACTATCGACTTCCGAGACGCCTACTTCCATGTTCCAATACTCCTACGTCATCGGAAGTTTCTGCGATTTCAGGTGGGGCAGCAACATTTCCAGTTCAGAGTATTGCCATTTGGCCCACGTTCCGCCCCTCGAGTTTTTACCAAGATATTGGCTCCTGTACGGGCCTATCTACGCCTCCAAGGTGTCCAGATATTCCCATATCTCGACGATTGCCTCCTGAAATCGCAGTCTCGTGCACAGCTGCTTCGCCATACATCCCTTTGTCAGAGGGTATTTCGCTCCTTGGGTCTGTTTCTCAACCTAGAAAAGTCCCAATTACGCCCTACTCCTTGCAAGGATTTTCTAGGGGCCACATTGGATACCACGCTGGCAAAAGCATTTGTGTCCCTGGAACGTCAACAAAGGATTCTTCGTCTAATATCTCTTCTACTATCAAAGCAGTACGTTTCAGTTCGGCTGCTGAAGTCATTTCTGGGGATGGCGTCATCGTGCATCGCACTCATCCCACATTGCAGACTGAAGACACGTCCCATTCAAGAAGAATTAGACGGACAGTGGCGTCAGGTCACCGGATCCTTCAACAATCTAATTTGTGTCACGACTCGCATGAAAACAGCGCTCAAATGGTGGACACAGCCAGTAAATCTTGCAGCAGGGACGTCATTCCTATCTATCACTCCAGATCTCACGCTCACGACGGATGCATCTTTGGAGGGATGGGGGGCACACCTCCAAGACCTGTCTATAAAAGGAAAATGGACTCTGCCTCAGAAAGCCTGGCACATCAACAAGTTGGAGCTCATGGCTATATATCTAGCGCTCAAGTCTTTTCAACCCGTGCTGCAAGGAGAAGCTGTCCTTATACAAACAGACAACACAACCTGCATGCATTACATAAACAAGCAGGGCGGAACAAAATCTCCGGTACTGTCTCGTCTGGCACAGTCAATTTGGGACTGGTCACTCAAGCACCAAATCACAATCACCGCAGTTCATCTCCCAGGGATATCCAACCTCCTGGCAGATTCCCTCAGCAGATCTCGATCATCAACCCACGAGTGGGAGCTACATCAACCAACACTCGAAATGATCTTTCGTCGCTGGGGTCGCCCAACACTGGATCTCTTTGCCACACCAGAGAACCGGAAATGCCCAGCTTACGCAAGTTGGCATCCCCACAAAGGGTCACAGGGCAATGCCCTTTTGATGAACTGGTCCAATCTGTTTGCTTACGCCTTTCCTCCGATCCCTCTAGTGCCTTGGGTGCTCTGGAAGATACGGAGAGAACCCTGCCACATCCTTCTCATTGCTCCCAGGTGGCCACGACAGTCATGGTTCTCGGAGTTACTTCTTCTGTCCCAGTGCGAGCCCATCCTTCTACATCCTCGGATGCATCTTCTTTCCATGGACAGGGGTCTAATTTACCGTTCGGACCCCTCTTCTCAGAGCTTATCAGCCTGGAACCTGAACACTGCGAATTTGCCCATCTAGCCATTCCACAAGAATGTCGAGACGTCCTTGCTCAGGTCAGAGCTCCTTCAACTATAAAGACTTACAAGTTGAAATGGAAACGATTCTGCCATTGGTGTGCTGCTGCCGGTGTTCATCCCATACATGCAACGCCTGCACCGCTCCTCCCTTTCTTCTTTCAATTGGCTCAGTCAGGATTGTCTCATGCCACTTTAAGAGTTTTTCTGGCGGCAATTTCACGCTTCTGCCACGATGGCTCCACCTCCCTCTGTTCCTCTAGGATAATACGCCAATTTTTCAAAGGACTATTTCGTAAATTTCCACCAATTCAGCGCCCTCTTCCGACTTGGCGCCTTAACATTGTTTTAACACAATTAATGAAAACGCCATTTGAGCCAATGCATAGAGCTGACCTCAAGTATGTCACCTGGAAGGTTCCTCTTCTCCTTGCATTAACGTCTTCTCATCGACGAAGTGACATTCATGCATTTACGATCAATCCTCCGTTTCTTCAGTTTCAATCAGATTGTGTGGTGCTTCGCACTAACCCTCCTTTTCTACCTAAAGTACCTTCAGATGTCCACATCAATGAACCTGTTATTCTGCAGGCTTTCTTTGCTACCCACAGTCTCCTGCGGAACAACTCTTGCACTCCTTAGACATTAAACGGTGCTTGAAGTTCTACATCAGCAGAACGGCTCAGTTTCCGCAAATCTGACCAACTCTTCGTGGCTTGTGGACGTTTTCACAAGGGGCGTCCAGTTACCAAACCTACTATAGCCCGTTGGGTGTCTTCGGCTATTTCTTTCTGCCATCAAAAGGCAGGTAAGCCTCTGCAATCTTGGGTGAGGGCCCATTCTACCAGATCAATGGCGTCCTCTACTGCCTTATTTGCCGGTGTCCCGCTGCATCAAATTTGCAGAGCAGCCACGTGGTCCAGCAGGCACACGTTCACGAAACACTACTGTCTGGGTGCCATGAATCAAGCAGATACCGCAGTAGGACAAGCTGTGCTTCGTAATCTTTTTCAATAAGGTGAGCCTCTGTTCTACCCTCCTCCTTTTGGTTTCCAAGTAATTATTGACTCTCGAACTACCAACTCGAGGCTGCGACCGGGGAGAATCTAGATGTGACGACCATTCAAGGTGAATACAGATACAACTGGTAAAGGATGTGAATAATGGCATCTTTCCAATCACGCATAAACCCAAACAATATTTGAAGTGAACTGACTAGTCCATTTTAAAATAAGGACACTTTTTGCAATTAAATATTTTGAAGACCTGTCTTAATGATAAAGCCCTGGAACGCATAATCCGTGACGTAATTTTGATAATTTTTGCCCTGAAGAAGTCCTTCGGACGAAACGCGTTGGCTACTTGTGTGTGAAGATTTGGAATAAAAACAAGAAAGAAAATTCTATGGCCTACTGACATCATTAATTTGATCAACATTGCTACTGTATAGTGTATGGTGTGCTGAACCATTGTGTTGTATTGCATATAGTGCCTTTTGGCATTAGCTTTGGAATCCTAGGGGTATGTGGCTTCAGGTTTCTGGTTCCCACAAACGTAACTAGACCAGAAGAAAGTGGATGTAGCGCAGTCAATTCTCTTACCCTATACCCCTGTCCTAGTATTGCTAATAAGTAATTATTGACTGTTTGATATACATATGTACTCCATACATATGATTTTCAGTCTCTTCATATGCTTTGTAACTTTGGAAACTTTTCTTTGGTGCTGACTGCTATCTATTCTATATTCAAGCATGTGAATCTATGAAAGACACCCTAATACTGGAGAAGAACAATTGTTACTTACCTGTAAACAGGTGGTTCTCCAGTATTGGTGTCTTTCATAGATTCACATGCAACCCTCCCTCCTCCCCTCAGAGGCTCTCTTCTCCTCACAGACTCTTTGGTCACTCTGGTGCTCGAAAATCTGAGGTGCTGAGCTCTGAGGAGAAGGTTCTAGAGGGTTGCTGTCGCCTGATTGGCTGCAGTTTGGACCAACATAATGACAGGGATAGACTGCATATGGTTTTTTCCTTTCCCATGCATTCCTATGTAGAAATATGTGTAGGCAGGTTATGCCTTTTTCTGGTACATATTTCAGGTTTTATGTTGTTACATATATATATTACCTACTGGCGGTCGCCAGTAGGTATATATAGTTAGGATTTTTTCCCTATGGGATTTTTGAAAATTCTATGTCTAATAACTTTGACGTTTGTGGACGGAATTGGCTTAAATTTTCAGGAAAATGGAACATTTTGTGTCTGAGCATCCCCTGGAAATTGGGGGGGGGTTCGTCATGGGGTGGCCGAGAAAAAAGGGGGGTACCAAAACGTGTTTTTCCCATGTTAATTTCCATAGGGCGGTTGGCCTCACTTTTAGGCCGAACGGCTGAATGGATTTGCACGAAACTTGGCAAAATTGTAGGGACTGTTAGCCCGATGTGCCTTTGCTAGGTCTCAATATATGTGCTCCAGTGGATTTTGAGAAATTAACGTTCAAAAAAAGATATATATCTGTAAGCGCGCTCCAGGCAGCGCTCCGGTTCGCGTACCTGACGCGTAACGGAACTTTGCGTAGCGAAGCTGATTGGCTCTCCGGTGTCTGTCAACATTCTAAACAGTCCGGAGCGGCCGCCATCTTGTCTCTCGGTAGGATCGAGAGACAAGAGGAGGCCAAAACAAAGGGGGAAATGACCATAAGGGGGCATAGTAGATCCTCCCTAACCCCCTAGGTTTGATGTGGAGGCTTTAAAAGGGCCCCGCAGTGCAAAAAAAAATACAAACTTTTTTTTGTTTTTTTGCGTGGGGAGCGCCCGGTCCCCGAACTGGGGAGCGTACTATAAGGAAAAAAGAATGATAGACTTTTCAAATACTGTATGTTAATTGATTGTTGGTTTTGTTGATTATTTTTTAATTTCTTTATTTTTTAAGCAATTATTTATTATTGTGATTGTGTTTCAAAATTTAATAACATTTCACTGTCTGAAATGTCGTCATTTTCATTGAACATAGCTTGTAATCTCTGAGTGTGTAAAATGTCCTCATTTTGAAGGAGGTCATCTACTGCTTGCACACATTGCAGTAGTTCTTGGTCCCAAGTTTCATCCATAAATTCTATATAATTTGGATCAATTAATTCTTGGCTGCTCTCTTGCAGGACAATTTGAAATGAAACTTTCTGTTCGCCTTCCATGTTGCCTGAAATTTGGATAAAAAAAATATATATTAGTAGAGATAGGGCACTGTTGGGATTAATTTTAGATAGGCAGTTTTTATCAGTGAATTTATCTTTGGGCAGTGTATAGTATCAGAGTGGAAGTAGGAATATAAAAAAGTGTATGTGATTTAACGTAAGTAAATTCATAATTATACAAGAGAAACCTAACTCCATCCATAACTATAACAGAGAAGTCTATCTAAATCTATAACTACTACAGAGGGATAGTATATAACTATCAGAAAAAGTTTACCATATTAACTGATAGTGCACAATATACTTCAGTTTTTAAAATAACAACTTACCTTTACAAAGAAGTTGAAGTGATTAGTGAAAATCCAATTGAAATGTACACCAGGAAGTAGTAGTCAAAATGGCTGTGTTTCCTTCTCTTCCTTTATATATATTCAGGTATATAACCAATCAAATGTCAGGTAAAAAAAGTAGAAAATGAAAGTAACATTTTCATTGGTTGTCAATTCCAACACTTCAGATGTGTTTTGTGAAGTAATTTACCTCACGGTATTTAGAGAGGTCTACAGGCTAAATGGCTAAATGGAATTTCAATCAAATTTGTGAAAATGATAGGGATTGGTATGTAGTATGAGCTAATCTATATTTGGTGAAAGTGTCTCCAGTCGTTTTTCTGTAAATTACTTTCCCACCTTTTTTGATGGAGCGCTTCCCGGGGAGCGCCCCGGTACGCGAACTGGCGAGCGCCCCGGTACGCGAACCTGAAGCGTTACGGGAGTCCACCATTTTGTGTTTCGGTCGAATTAAGATACAAGATGGAGGGCAACTAATGTTCAGAATGGGTAGAAGGGGGCACGGTAGACTTATCTTGACCCCCTAGGTTTTCTGAGGGTGGCTGAGGAGGCCCATATGTGCGAAAAAAAAACATTTTTTTTTTTTAATTTCGCGAGGTTAGCTTCCGGTTCGCGTACCGGGTAGCGCCCCGGGGAGCGTACTTTGTTGAAAATTAGTGAAAAAAGTTAGAGTAAAATAATAATTGTGAGTGATCAGATGTAGGGTAGCTCTGAGAAGAGCTTTTGGGTTTATGGTACATTTAGGTACTTATAAGTAGGTACCAATGCACAGTCTTAAATTCAGAATGAAAATTCTGTTGCCCTCATCTGAGAAGTGAACTCCATCTCCTCTGTAGATATCTTGCATGTAGTAACGCAAGTTATTGTTGTACACGGAGCCCATTCCATGATCTCTCATGTAAGCTGAAACAGATTTGTTTACATGCTTCCTCGACTTCTCAATTTGTGGACAAAATTGGTTCGACCACCTCCATTTCTGTCTTTGGCATATATTTGAATATACCAAGGCAGTCTGAGGAAAAAGTGCCATTAATTGCTCAAAGGTGTCCTTTAAAAGCATTTCCAGACCTACCCCAGTCAAAGTGCCCAAGTCATTACCTCCACAGTGCACAATTAACAGGTCAGGTTTTGGCAAATGCATAAAGGTTTTCACCAATGGTATCAATTGGTGACATTTTAATCCTATGTGGCCAAACCACTTAATTTCCACATCTTGTAAATTGAGGTTAGGTAAATTTCTGTTATCAGCATACCTCTGAGCCCAGTAGATGTAACTATGTCCAACAATCCAGACAGAAAACATGGTGAGAGAAGGTTCTGCTGCAGTCAGATGAAGTGTGGCAATGAAATGGCAGTTGAAAAAATAAGAGTTTAAAATGAAAAAAACTGTGGAGTTTCTGTGTTAATGAAGCAGTAACAGTGATTGGTGGATTTTGATTGCTGAAAACAGAAAGTTAGGGTGCATGGATGAGTTCTTTGAAAGATGTATTTTGAATGGTCAAGAAAAAAATCATTAAATGAAAGATTGCACTGGATATGCAGGTGCACTGAGAGTTCAGAGTTCAATTGAAACATTGTTGTGTGAACTTGCAAACACCAGAGGTCTTCCAAGAGGTGGTTGCTATGCAAAAAAGGCAGAGAGGGCAGAGGGGGGAAGGGTTTTGATTTGAAAAAAGTGAGGGAAGAGTTTTGATTGGGTGACATGAGAGATATGTGTGAAGAATTACAGCATTTCTGTGCTTTTGATAGCTGCAGACTCTGGAGTGCATACCTTTTGCTCTGCTAAAGACAAAGTGGTGTGTTTCTGAGACTGTTTTGAAACTCATAAAGTATTTGCTAAGGTGAGAAAAGATTTATTTAATTTAGATAGAGAATAGTGTGCTTTAAGGAGAAAATTATGAAGAAAGTTGTGTTTTTAAAATGTTGCTTTGCCTCAAGTGTTTTACAAATAGATTTTGTTTCTTTGAGAAATTGTAATTGGAGAAAATGTGAAGTATTAGTACTGACAGGGTGTTTTTGTGCATAGGAGCTGTGCAGTGTTTTCAAATTATGACTTGAAAATCGTTTTTGAGGAAAAGGAATGCTTTTAACATTTATGAGAAGGACATAATGGTGTATGCTTCTTTATAAGGCATTTGAGTGTCTCTGATGTTATTTTTCCCATTTTAATGTAAGACCTTTCCCCGTGGTGCAAATTCCTTGTAAATATGCTCCCACCTGTGCTTGGCAAATTTAGATTTTGAATGTTTGAGTTACATAGCCATGTTAAAAGTGACCCTAAAATGCTGCAAAGGCAATCAAAAAACGCTTCCATGTGTCTTAAGGACATTTTCAGTCATTTCCCCATGTGCAGTGTTTTCAAATTATGACTTGAAAATCGTTTTTGAGGTAAAGGAATGCTTTTAACATTTATGAGAAGGACATAATGGTGTCTGCTTCTTTATAAGGCATTTGAGTGTCTCTGATGTTATTTTTCCCATTTTAATGTAAGACCTTTCCCCGTGGTGCAAATTCCTTGTAAATATGCTCCCACCTGTGCTTGGCAAATTTACATTTTGATAGTTTGAGTTACATAGCCATGTTAAAAGTGACCCAAAAATGCTGCAAAGGCAATCAAAAAACGCTTTCATGTGTCTTAAGGACATTTTAAGTCATTTCCCCATGTGCAGTGTTTTCAAATTAAGACTTGAAAATCGTTTTTGAGGAAAAGGAATGCTTTTAACATTTATGAGAAGGACATAATGGTGTATGCTTCTTTATAAGGCATTTGAGTGTCTCTGATGTTGTTTTTCCATTTTAATGTAAGACCTTTTCCCGTGGTGCAAATTCCTTGTAAATATGCTCCCACCTGTGCTTGGCAAATTTACATTTTGATAGTTTGAGTTACATAGCCATGTTAAAAGTGACCCAAAAATGCTGCAAAGGCAATCAAAAAACGCTTTCATGTGTCTTAAGGACATTTTAAGTCATTTCCCCATGTGCAGTGTTTTCAAATTAAGACTTGAAAATCGTTTTTGAGGAAAAGGAATGCTTTTAACATTTATGAGAAGGACATAATGGTGTATGCTTCTTTATAAGGCATTTGAGTGTCTCTGATGTCATTTTTCCATTTTAATGTAAGACCTTTCCCCGTAGTGCAAATTCCTTGTAAATATGCTCCCACCTGTGCTTGGCAAATTTACATTTTGATAGTTTGAGTTACATAGCCATGTTAAAAGTGACCCAAAAATGCTGCAAAGGCAATCAAAAAACGCTTTCATGTGTCTTAAGGACATTTTAAGTCATTTCCCCATGTGTAGTGTTTTCAAATTAAGACTTGAAAATCGTTTTTGAGGAAAAGGAATGCTTTTAACATTTATGAGAAGGACATAATGGTGTATGCTTCTTTATAAGGCATTTGAGTGTCTCTGATGTCATTTTTCCATTTTAATGTAAGACCTTTCCCCGTGGTGCAAATTCCTTGTAAATATGCTCCCACCTGTGCTTGGCAAATTTAGATTTTGATTGTTTAAGTTACATAGCCATGTTAAAAGTGATCCAAAAATGCTGCAAAGGCTTCAAAAAAACGCTTTCATGTGTCTTAAGGACATTTTAATTCAGTTCCCCATGAATGTAGGTAGGCCTCACCTTAAACAAACCTCTGGATAGGCCACACCTTATCGTCATCCTGAATTAATCATTTAAAATGCTAGGGACAGATTTATGATAGGTGTATGCCTCTTTTGCGCCACTGTGCGTCACTTTTGTGACGCAGTGGCGGTGCAAAAGATTTGCTATGTGGCGACAAAATTACAAATTGATGCATCTAGGCAGATGTGTCATGCTGTAAAAAAACCGTGCCACATGAAACCGATGCAGCAGTGATGCAAAAGATGGACCATGTTGCAAGACAGGCCTCACTTCATCTCCAACAAGATAAGAAGCTTAGGGATAGATTTATGATGACTGGTGCATCCCGAGGGATGTGCCAGTCATCCTGCGCCGCTGTTCCGCCACCCATGGTGCGCTGCATTTACAATGCGGCGCACCATGGGGCAAAAACAGCACAGATGCGTGACGCATCTGTGCCGTAAAGGTGGCGCATTGCTGGAGCTGCATCGCAAGTGCCATGCAGCTCCAGCAAGGCTCAGGGGTGCCCCATCTCCATTTAATCTGCAACCCTGAGTAGGCCTCACCTTAAACAAACCTCTGGATAGGCCACACCTTATCGTCATCCTGAATCAATCATTTAACATGTTAGGGACAGATTTATGATAGCCGTGTGCCTCTTTTGTGCCGCTGTGCGTCACTTTTGTGACGCAGCGGCGGTGCAAAAGATTTGCTATGTGGCGACATATTTAAAAATTGATGCATCTAGGCAGATGTGTCATGCTGTAAAGTCCTGTGCCACATGAAACCTGCGTCAGTTTTCATATAGGTGTTTTGTTGCAAGGTATGCATTAATTTGCAAGAAAGCCCTGTAAAACTAACACAGTGAAATTTAGAAGATTTCACTGACTCAGCTTTATAGCATTGCTGAATCAAATCATTACGCCTGTTTGAAACAGGCATAAGGAGTGATGCACCATGCAATGTGTGGCTTGCTCCTGTGCATTGCAGTAGACATGTTGCGCTTACGACGTGATTCCTGCAATGTGCTGCTTTTGCAGCACAGATGCGTGACGCATCTGTGCTGTTTTCACTCAATGGTGCTCCACATTGTAAATCCGGCACACCATGGGTGGCAGAGCAGCGGTGCACATTAACTGGTGCATCCCTGGGAATGCGTCAGTTAACATAAATCTGCCACTTTACATTTAAGTATGAGCAGGGGACACAGAGTTGGTGAGGCTTATCCAAGGTTAAGAAGAGATGAGTCCTGTTCACTGAAAACTTGGACATAGGCCTTACCTCCTCAGCATCGCTGGTCATGGCTAAATATTAGCTGCACAATGTTACTCTTGTTAAACAATTTTACTATTATAGTCTCTGAGATTTGTGCCTTACTCTGCAACATCTCATTGTTGTTCTCTTTCTTTAAAGATAACGACAACATCAACATGAGCGACAATCAGCAATCAGTTGATCTCGACCTCATCATTGAACTCGTAATTGAAACATCAGTGGAAGTAGATCCCTTGGATGATTTAAATCCTGAGGATGAAGAAGAACATGATGAGGATGCAGATTTGTCAGAATTGTATGACATAGGGTGGGAAGCTGACGTGCTTGAGCCTATGGAACTATAAACATTTATTTTTAAAAATTTATAATAAATGAAAAGTAAAAATGTAAACCGTTTCATTTCAAAATAAAGACATCTTCAAAAACAGGTTATGTGTAGTGTCTTCAATAAAATATTAAAATATGCTCATAAAATTAGATCAGATTCACATATAAAACAGCACAGGTAAAATGAATATGAATTCCATTTCTTTTCTGCTATTTCTGTATTCTAAATTTGCCAAGCACTAAAAATGTCAAGTAGTGTGTTAAGTTTTTGATGACTGTTATTGATTTACTGTTTGATAATAGTGGTTAATAACATTTTTTATTATATTTTACCACAGATTCAACTGCAGATCATTTCAAGATTTCAGCATGCCAACTAAAGAAAGACTTAGAAAGGCTGCAAAACGTCAAAGACAGCAGGTACATGATATAATGCAGCAGTCCTCAACAAAAAAACTTGTCAAGTCACCAAGAAAGCACCGGGTAAGAGCACAAAAACATTTATAAGAAATATTTGTAGTAAAAAAAATATTACTCCAGAAAATGTTTCAGTCCAGAAAAAGAGAAGCATTTTAAACGGAAAGGAAAGGCCAATCAAAAATGTTACTGCTAGAGCAAGAGATAACTCTGTGCATGATAGTAGAAGGAAACAACAGTTTAGGGACATTCGTAAACGAATGTTCCGCAACAGGATAATTGGCAATTTGTTAAAAAATATTAAGAAAGGTCAACAGAAAGTGGTTTTTTATAAGAGAAAAAAAAAGTTGAGAAAGTTATTGATCAGGCATTTGAAATTAAACGTAAGTTATTTATTTTGATAATCAATAGAATTAGGAAGCTAAACAAGGCAATTTATGATTTCAAAAGAAATAGTAGATGGAAGAGAATAGTTAATCGTAGTAATTTTTGTGACGTTTTTTCCGGAGAATGGATGCATAGTTCAAGTTGTGAGGCATTTTTTAATGAGGAAAGTTATTTCCAGGATAATGATTTGGTGCATGCAGTTGACACCAGTGGTCGAGCTTATGAAGTGAAAGATGGTTGTCCAGTTGAAAAAGAAAAACTTGTGACAACAGAGATAGAAGAGGTGTTAGGTAATGAGGTTTTAGGAAGACGTCCTAAGGGTCCTGTGTACACCTGGAAGTGTAGTAGTATTTGCAGTGTGCGACAGGATTCCATCAATTTGCTTTGTGATTTTGTACGGACATTTAATAAGAAAAGTTTGAAGCAGAAAATGAAGTTGTTGCAAGAATTAGATCCTTGCAGAGTGAGAGAAGTGACAGGTTTGCATGGTCATTCACTGGCTTGTCTTTCCAGGAGAGTATGCCAGAGTGTTTTTCATCATTTCAGGATGCTAGCAGTGCATCATAATAAAGTGAGGAAATTAGTTAGAATGTTGTATTATGCTAAGAGTCCAGCAATTATGCTTAAACAATTATGCGCTGCTCTTTTGCATGGTTCAGAAGTAGATGTGAAGAATATTTGTGCAGAAATTGAGTTTGGTTACTTTGGAAGTAAAGAGGAGAATGTTGAAATTGACCAAGAAGAAGAGGGTAATGTGGAAGATAGAGTACAGGTTTCCAGTACAGATAATTTTCAGAGGGAAATTGCGACGTTTCAGGTGAAATCAAGTGAGAGGCCTAATTTCACTTGTGTGTGTTGTCGACGCACTTATTATAACAATCAGACTAAGTTAGTGGATTTATATGCAAAAAGTGAAAGGGAAAATAATAGTGAATGGAAGGATTTCACAACATACTTGATGGAAGAAAATTGTTTTGATTTGGGATCGGATCAACGTGTGTGTACTTATTGTTGTAGCAAATTAAATCAAAACCAGATGCCTGCTAGAGCAGTTCATAATAATCTGGAATTGGTTGAGATTCCTTCTGAATTGAAGGATTTAAATACTTATGAATCTATTTTGATTCAAAGTATCCATCCCTTTCAGGCTATTGTAAGAATGGAGCCAAAGACAGGGAAATTGCCTCCATCAGATTTACAGAGAGGATTAAAGGGAAGAGTTGTTTATTTGCCTCTAGATTTGAAGAAAAACATTAACACAATTGGAGTAGAAAAAGTGGAAGAGGAACCTCTGGTTATCTTAGTTAATGGGGTTCCGACAAAGAATAAGAAAATATGGCAAGATTTAGTGGATGTTAGGAAAGTCAAAAAGGCAACATTGTATTTGAAAAAAAATAATAAGTACTATAACAATGTTTATGTTGCAGAAGAGGAAGTAAGTGAGGAAGAGGATAGCGATTTGTGTGCTGGTCAAATTGAGAAAGTAGAACCCTCTACTAGTGAAGAAATATATGAACATTATAGTGTTCATCCTTTGCATTCCAAGGAAGTCATGGGGAATGCTATTGAGTTGTTTCAAATGAAACAAGCCAAAGGGAGTCCCATTAGTGTTTGGGAGGAAAGTTTGGAAGCTCGGTGTTTCCCACAGCTTTTTCCAACAGGACAGGGAGGAAGATATGATGAGCGACCTCATCAAATTCCTGCTTCTGAATACCGAACTTTGCGATTGTATGCAGGAGATGCTAGGTTTCGACAATGTATTCCCTATTTGTTTCATCTCCTGTTTGAAAGCGATCTGTCTGGACTGTCATATGCAGTGAACCACATCTTGAAAAGTGGTATACACATGCAAAACATCTCGGCAAGTGACTTTATGGATAAAGTCAATGTCCAAGACAGTATTTTAGATTCTCACCTGATTAATCTCATGGCGTGTCAGCGTGGTACTAATGAGTACTGGTACCGTCGTCATGGTGATTTAAAATGTATGCTGAGGAACTTAGGAACTCCCACATGGTTCCTCACTCTGAGCTGTGCCGAGTATGGCTGGGAAGACTTACTTGAATTTCTACGAGAGGCAAATGGAAACATCGAAAACATCGAATTCAAGACACCCGGAGAACTGTGCTCTTTGGATCCAGTCAATGTATGCCGGTACTTCAATCATAGATTTGAAGCTATGATGTCTTTCATCATGAATAAGAAGAATCCACCTCTTGGAGAGGTGTTGGATTTCTTCTGGAGAAAGGAGTACCAAGCAAGAGGTGCTCCTCACATACATATGCTGTTGTGGATCAAGGATGCACCTAAATTTGGAACAGATCCAGAAGACTCAGTGATGAGTTTCATACAACAGTATTCTATGTGTGCTGTTCCAAACGCAAAGGAGAAGAAAAGCCTAAGAGAAAAAGTTCTACGTTTCCAAAGCCATCGTTGTGGAAAGTACTGTCGTCGTAAATTCCGAAACAAGGACAAGTTCTACACCAAATGTCGTTTCGGCTTTCCACGACCGGTGATTTCTAAAGGAAGAGTAAACAGTTTGATGTCTTCGCTGCGACATAATGTGATGAAGAAATCACCTAAAAACACATACAATTTGAAGAGGAACGAAGAGTCCAAGTACATCAACGACTACAACCCGGTGATTTTGTCCATGTGGAATGCTAACATGGATATACAGTTTGTGGCTGATAACTGTATGGCTGTGGCTCGGTATGTGACATCTTACATCACCAAAAAAGAGAAGACAGAATTGAAGGATATGTGGGAGGACATTTCCCATGAAAAGAGCCTCAGCAAGAAGTTGTACAGTTTCAGTCTGAAGATGTTGTCGCATCGAGAAATCGGAGCTTACGAATGTTCTGACCGGTTGTCTTCAGCAAGTCTCTATGCCAAATCCAGGAGTATCGTTTGGGCGAGTCTTGGTCTTGCTGCAACGCGTAATCGAGTTCTGAAACCTGTGCGGGAAATTGAGTATTTGGCGGAAAAGGAGCCAAACAGTACCGACATTTTGAAGAGCAACATGTTGGATACATATTATCCAAATCGAAGCAGTCACCTCGAGAATGTTTGTCTGTATGAGGTTCTTCAAAATTACATATTCAAGAGGAACATCAAAGAAGATACTGAGAAAGGAGTGTATGCTGTAATTGGAAGTGAGGGATGTCTGGTCAAGCAAAGAAAATGCCACTTGGTAAACCATCGAAAATTGAGTGGCGAATCTCCTGAAAAAAAGGAGTTTTGCTATTTAGCACTTTTGCAACTTTTCAAGCCTTGGCGTGCAGAAGAGGAGCTGCTTGGAGATTTCCTCTGTTACGAAGACTCTTTCACTGCCGCCAAGGAGACCATAGAATGTCCTGCTTTTCCCAAATATGTAGAAATGTTGAATGTGGAAATCGAGCAGGAAGCAACGATTGCAGCCGAGATTGCCAGAGACAGTTCTCAGGACAGTCAGAGTTCTGCTTCATTGAGTCAGGATCCACTAGGAGGACCTGTTATCAAAAATGAAGCTGCCACTGCTATGAATGAAGTGGAAAGAGCCATGGCACATGCTCAGGAGGATGCGGTTAACTTAGAAGAGTTGGAAAGACAACTCAACGTTGAGCAGAGGAAAATATATGACGAAGTTACCATGCAAATTGATCATGGATTAAGTCATGAGAAGAAAGAGTGCTCATGTACGTCGTTGAAGCCTGTCCGACTCTACGTGAGTGGAGAAGCGGGAACTGGAAAAAGTTTCCTTATTAAAGCAATTTCATGTTATTTGCAGGAAAGGACTGAGTCATCGCTGTCTTGTGTTGTCACCGCTCCAACTGGACTGGCAGCACATAACATTAAAGGGATTACTTTACATCGTTTACTGATGCTGCCAGTGGAGCATGACAACAAATTACAATATCACAAGCTATCTGGAGATGCTTGTTGTGAAGTTTCAAGAATCTTGAGGAAAATGAAACTTCTTATCATTGACGAAGTAAGCATGGTTTCCAATGTCATGCTTGCCTTTGTGCATTTGAGAATGCAAGAAGTTCTCAAAACAGAGTATGATGTGTTATTTGGTGGCAAACACATCATTGTTTTCGGAGATCTTCTGCAGCTGACACCAGTGAAAGGGCAACCTGTGTTCAAAATGCTCACGCATGAAGATACCAGGAAGTGCCTAGGGAGCATTGGCAACGTCAATATATGGTTAAACTTCAATTATGCTGAACTGCATGAAAATATGCGTCAGGCGAAGGATGAAGTTTACAAGAATATTCTACAAGATGTTAGAATAGGAAAAGTGACCGAGCATGGGAAAGAAGCTTTACATGCACGATTACTGTCAAATTTATATCCAGAACAAGATGTTGTGCCTGAGAATATTTTTCAGAAAATTACTGAGAAGAAATCTGGAATATGTTTGATGCCAACTCTTGCAGAATGTGCCATCTTCAACAACAAAATGTTGAATTTAGAAAAGCAAGAGATTGTGAAACTGGAAGCTATTGACAGAGTAGAGCATATGGGATCAACAATTATTTTGTCTGAGAATTTGAAATCAAAATTGGATTCATTAGAGAAGACTATATCTAAAACTGCAGGTTTTGAAAAGAGTCTGAATGTGTGCTTGAACTGCCGTATAATTTTAAGAAGGAATTTACATGTTGAAAGAGGTCTGGTAAATGGATCAATGGGTAATGTTGTTGATTTTGTGAAATACAGAAATAGAGATGGAATTGAATTTTTAAAAATTAAATTTGATGGCATTAAGGAAGTACAGCTAATTGGTCGTTGTTCTGCTAGATTTTTGCTTGTAAAAGACTTATATGTTCGCCGTAAGCAGTTTCCTGTTTGCTTGGCATATGCGGTGACAATCCATAAATCGCAAGGTTTAAGTGTAGACAGTGCATTGGTGAATATTGGCAGTTCTGTGTTCAAGGAGGGTATGGCATATGTGGCATTGTCAAGAGTTAGAACTTTATCGGGATTGTACTTGATTGAGTGTGATTTCACAAACATTTGTGCGGATCTAGATTGTGTTAAGGAATACAATAGGTTGAGAAGAGAGTATGCGCCACATTTGCCTCAATATCCTTTGTTTGAGAAACGTGTGGTAGGCCGGAAACGAAGAAATGTGACCAATACTGGGGAGGTTGTAGCAAAAAGACGAAAAGTCGATGAACCTGAAATTATAAGCAGAAACAAAAAGGATTCTGTTGAAGATGTTGTTGGTTTTCAATTTGAAAACACTTCTGGTGTCAACTGCTATGCTAATGTAGTGGTTAATGTTTTGTTTTCTCTAGAAAATGTAAAAGAAGAGATTGTGGTCAATTCTGATCAAAGATTATGCAGTTTGTTAAATTCTGTGTTAGAGAAATGTAGCACTGATAGAACAAAAATAGAAAGTGTGTCTGAAATTCGAAATCTGTTAGACAGATGTTCAGGCCAAACACAATTCTCTCAAAATATTCAGCAAGATTGTCAGGAGTTTTTAATGTATATGCTTGATGTATTGCATGCTGAAGGTGTAGATGTAGATCACCTGTTTGGGCTTTCTTATCAATGGCAGCATGACTGCGAGAACTGTAGGGTATCAAGTACTACTAGTGTAGACTCAGAAAGATTTATATATTTAACTTTGCCAGACAGTAAATCAGTCTCCTTTAATAAGCTAGTAAAAGCAGCTGATCACAACATGGAATGTAGCCAATGTAAATCTGAAATGATGTCAACATTATTTATACGAACATATGGCCAGTATGTCATTTTAATGTTCCAACGATGTAGGCCTGATGGAACAAAATTGACAACTTTAATTAAAAATTTTGTGGCTTCACAGTTGTCAATATCAGGAAGGACTTTTGTAACTGTAGCAATTATATATCATGACGGTCCTTCAATAACATCAGGACATTACACAGCTTATTTAAAGTCTAGAAATGGCTGGTCATTCTGCAACGATTCTGTTTTAATTTTCAAAAAAAAATTGCAGTATTCCCTTAAAAATTCTTACCTGGTGTTTTTAAAACCAAAATTTTAGGGAAAGAATCTCGGGATGTGCTCTGAGGAATTTCAAGAAGTTCTAATGGCTCCTACACGATTTGGCCTTGAGGATAAGTGTAGTACAGAGACATGACTTCTTACCATAACACTGGACGTCATGGAAAAATAAGTGCACTTTGAATGAGTTCAGAAAAACTATTTCTTTTTATAAGCTAATTCAAGCAGCCAATCAAAACATGGAGTAGAGGGAATGTAAGTCTGCAATGCTGTCTACTGTTTTATATTGCTTTGTGATTAAAAGTGATGTAGAGAATTAAATAATTGTAGTAGTCATAGAGGTAGTGTAAGTCTGCTTCATAGTAAGCAGTATCAGTGTCATAGGAAATGTAGAACATGAGTGAGCAAGAAGGGTAAGATATTAGTAGTCCAGGATTGTGAAAATGATCTTCAACATTTTAATTCTGAAAGTTGCGGAAATACAACATGACGGGATTAGCTTACAAGAATTCCAAGAGTTATAAATGGCTCTGACATGATTTGGCCTTGTGGAAACGTGTGGTAGAGAGCGAGAAGTCATTTATTGTATGTAACATATTTTTCAAAACGATGGAGGTTTTCTTTCAGAAAGTGGCGGGCTGAAAGTAATAACAGCACAACAGAGTGTAAGCTGTTCATAGGACATCCTTCGACGTCATGGAAAGTAAGTTAACTTTAAGGAGTTCTGAATTCTGATTTGTTATGTTGTATGGGTTTTTTAAACACAATCATTTTGATTGTGGTTTTTTTCCACGCTGTTATATGATGAATACCTTCAAGTCACTGTTTTTAGTGAAATTTGATACATTCTGAGAACAGCAAAAATAAACCATTTAACATGTATAATTAATTCTGTACTGTTTGCATTTATGATGTACATGTAGAACTGTGTAGGAGGCATGGAGAAGGTGAGGCTTCTGTAAGTGTCAAAGTTGTTGCATACAGTGCTGCACTTCTGGGTGCTGTTTCATATGCTGGACTACATCTGCACTATGAGATACCTAAGCAAAGGCAACACAGGTGATGTGATTGTGAAATGAGGAAAAGAAACTCCACATTTTTCAATTACATCACCTGTGTTTCCTAAGTTTACGAATGACATTGTGCAGATGAAGTTTTAGGTCTGTCCACGGACACAGAAGAGGTCTGGCCCTTGTTCAAGAGTGAAGTGGATATGACTTGGTAGGCCTTCACATGTATTATCTCCTCTGTATTCTTCAACAAGCATAAATTTGATATGCAATCCTGAGTAGGCCTCACCTTAAACAAACCTCTGGAGAGGCCACACCTTATCGTCATCCTGAATCAATCATTTCAAATGTTAGGGACAGATTTATGATAGGTGTATGCCTCTTTTGCACCACTGTGCGTCACTTTTGTGATGCAGCGGCGGTGCAAAAGATTTGCTATGAGGCGACAAAATTACAAATTGATGCATCTAGGCAGATGTGTCATGCTGTAAAAAACCCGTGCCACATGAAACCGATGCAGCAGTGATGCAAAAGATGCACCATGTTGCAAGACAGGCCTGACTTCATCTCCAACAAGATAAGAAGCTAAGTCTTCTGTAAATGTCAAAATTGTTGTATATACTGCTCAACTTCTATGTACTCTTTGATATGCTAGACTCCATCTGCACTATGAGATACCTAACCAAAGGCAACACAGGTGATGTGATTGTGAAATGAGGAAAAGAAACTCCACATTTTTCAATTACATCACCAGTGTTTCCTAAGTTTACGAATGACATTGTGCAGATGAACTTTAGGTCTGTCCACGGACACAGAAGAGGTCTGGCCTTTGTTCAAGAGTGAAGTGGACATGACTTACTTCATTGGTAGGCCTTCACATGTATTATGTCCTCTGTTCTCTTCAACAACTCGAAATTTCATTTGGAACCCTGAGTAGGCCTCACCTCAAACAAACCTCTGGATAGGACACATCTTATTGGCATCCTGAAACAATCATTTAAAATGTTAGTGTCTTGCGACACTTTTGTGAGACAACAGCAGTGCAAAAGATGCACCGTGTTTTAAGATAGGCCTCACTTCATCTGCATCAAGATACTGTTAGTTTAAAATGTATATCTTTAGGACTGTGTAGGGGGCCTGGAGAAGCAGAAGCTTCTGTAAGTGTCAAAGTTGTTGAAAAACTGTTTGTCCTTCAATCTTTTCCCTTGTCTTTTCTAATTTTTAAATACATGTTTTAATATTTTTCAAATGTTTGTTCTCTCTTTCACAGATTGACAGTATAAAAATAAAAAGTGAGTAAGTTAACGACAATTATAAGGTAAATGTTTTGTACTCTTTTCGTTACATTTCTATCACATTCACCTACTATTAGTTCCACAGCTTCATTTCTTTAACCCTCAGTTTCCTGCCTTTGCTACTTTCCTCATTCCTTTCTCTATTACCTACTTACTCAACTCCTTCCACTCTTTTTCTCAGTCCCTCTCTTCTCATAGTTCCTCACTCATGTTCACTCACTCCGTCTCTATTACTCTTAGTGTCTTTGACTGATCACTCTTTCACTACTTGTTCATAATGCTTTCTCTGTGTAGTTGAAGCACACTAAGGAGCATATTATGAACACAGCCAATAAAATTATTGCTGTTTTTATTGGCAGAAAACTGCTGCAAAAGTGGTTTTAGCTGCAGTTTTCTGCCGCAAAAGCGGCTTTAGCGACACATTTCTGCCGATAAAAGCTGCAAAACTTTTATTGGCTATGTTGATGATATGGCTCTATGTTATTTACATTTCTTTGCTGTTTCAATTAATCTTTTTCTGTTATTTTTTCTTTTCTGTTTTCTGTTTTTTCTCTCTATTATTCCACATGTTTTAATCTTATTTTGAACATTCACTCACATTCTCCAAGAAACTCTTCTTTGTTATTGTTCTACTCTCTTTTTTTCTTTCACTTCCTTTTTTATTTTGTTTTTCACAATTATACCCTCTTCCATCTTTTCTTCGGTAAATAGATCTATTAAACAGTATCTCTGGTTTAATCCCTATAGCTGTCTTTCTTTTAACATTACTCTCTGTTTACTTCCCTTATACTAACTCTTCTTTTTTTTTTTTTAATTTTTTTTGGTTCGCTCCCGGTTCGCGAACCGGGAAGCGAACGGGGAAGCGAACCAAAAGAAATAGAGCTTGCCAGAGTGCTAAACATTCTAGCAATTTTTTTTGAAAGGGGAGGTAGTTCTGAAAAGAACTGTTTTTTTTATGTTTTTGTTGTTTTATATATATATTTTTTTTTTCTGAACATTTTTTTTTTTTTTGTATTTTTTGAACAGTTTTATGTTTTTTTTGTTTTTGATGGAGGGGAAACAACAAAAAACAGGCATTGGAAACGGCTCAACAGGAGCAAAAAATTTTTTTACTGTCTGGGGCGTTTAGGGCAATTGTGATTTTCATAAGCTCGGTTGATTAAGGTAATACTCATATTACCACAAGACAATAATGCACCACAATACAAGCAGGTAAACTTCATATGGACAAAGTTGTCCTGAATGTTTGGCACGGTTTCCCGTGCCTCTGCTGGTGTCAAAGATATCTGTGATGATGACCTGGCCACAGGAGTTGTTGGGTTGTCCTGCTGGTCACGCATCTCTGCCCGGCTGTAGTTTAAAGGATGCCACCTGCTCATATGACGATGCATGGTGTAGTTACCGAAGCTGTATTTTTTTAAGGTGCCTCTAGATAACTTCTCTTACATATGAGGCAGGTGACATATCTGGCATTTACTTTCTTCTGCCCTTCAGGGATCGAAAAAAACTGCCAAATAAAATTGGTTTTCCGATGAGAAACCCGGGGCTGCTCTTCTAAAAACTGTGGTCCTTCTGTCTCCTCTTCCTCTTGCTCATCCTCTTCCTCCTCTGTGTTGCTGATGAACTGGGGAGGTGGTCCTCTCTTCCCATGAGGAGGTGGTGGTGGTGGTGGGGGTCCACCAGCTGAAGCTACCAATGAAGCCATTGCTGAACTATCAAAAAAGGTCTTCCTCTCACAAAGATGAAAGTCAGAGTGAGGAAAGAAGGAGGGGTTTTCATCATTTGGGAAAAACAATAGTTCTAAACCAATGAAAAGTGTTATTTTTAGGTCACCTGACCTAGCCTTACATCATTATGAAACCAAAAGTGAAATGAACCAATGAAAACTTTTATTAACAAGTCACATGACCTGTTACGCTTATGTTACGCGCTGCGGAACGCGCCCCGGATCGCTTCCGGGTCGCTGCGCTTCGCGCCTCGGTTCGCGCTCCGGAGCACTTCCGGGTGCGCTAACGCGGCGCGTCATAAGACGCATTACGCGGCAATGCGATACGTCGCGCTTTCGCGACGTGCCCCTGATCGCTTCCGGGGAGCTGCGCTTCGCGTCTCAGTTCGCGTACCGGAGCACTTCCGGGTGCGCTAACGCGGCGCGTCATAAGACGCATTACGCGACAACGCGATACGTCGCGCTTCCGCGACGCGTCACGATGTTGATTTCTAACGCGGCAGTTGCGCAAACGGAACGTTTACCGGTTCGCGGACCGGGTCGCGGCATCAAATTGAGCTAACGGGAAGCTTCCCGGTTCGCGAACCGGGAGCGAAGAAAAAAAAATATTAAAAAAAAAAATTATTAATAAACATATAACATATTTTTGGATTTAAAGAAGAATACATTTTACAGCTACAGATATTAGCTTTTAAAAAACCAATGAAATTCACTGAAAAAAACCATAGGTTATAGACCATATATAGTTAGGAATTAGCATTTACAAAACCTTGAAAATTCACTGAAAAAACCATAGGTTATAGACCATATATAGTTAGGAATTAGCATTTAAAAAACCTTATTTTACTCACACAAAACCATTGAAATTCCATATATAGTTAGTTGTACTAACTATATATCGCGCACCCGCAATCCACTGCTGATCATGTCACATATTACATCATTCATGACATGGTCAGTGACATCACTGATGACATCACTGATGACATCTCAAATGACATCACTGATGACATCACTGATGACATCTCAAATGACATCACTGATGACATCACTGATGTCATCTCAAATGACATCACTGATGACATCACTGATGTCATCTCAAATGACATCACTAATGACATCACTGATGACATCTCAAATGACATCTCAAATGACATCACTGATGACATCTCATTTGACATCACTGATGACATCACTGATGACATCTCAAATGACATCACTGATGACATCACTGATGACATCTCATTTGACATTACTGATCACATCACTGATTACATCATTCATGTGATATTATGATGAACCTCTTCAGACTCTTATATAATCTTAGATACACTCAGTATAAACATACACTCACAGACTGTCACTCATCCATGGAGTTACTCACACACCTAGTCAGTCATGCAAAGAATCAATCACACCTCCATTTCCTCAACTATACAGTTATACACACCTTACTTATTCAAACATATACTAAAACATATTCACTCACTTATACAATCCTGGATACAAGTTCACAATGATCCATACAGCCACTCACACATTCACTGGCTCTTATGCACAGTTATTTATATATGTCAACTCTCACATGTACTGTATTTTACATATGTACTTACTTTGACATGTAGCACTGAGATATCCATTCACTCACCAATACACTCATGCACACAGTCAACCGCCCATACAGCTGTTTCCACATGCACTTTTGAACCCATACATCTAGTGAATCAACTGCTCACACATCTATGCAGAGAGTCATACACCTCCCAGCCACCCACACACACACTCAGTCTCCCATACAAAGGCTTGGGCAACCAATCAATAACCCATATAGTTAATCATATAGCTACTGATCAACACATGCAGCAGTTTACAGAACAACAGACATAATGATGCACAAATTAAGACAGTTTAGTCACTAACCCATGCACTCAGTGAGACACATTTAATCAGTCACTCATACAGTCAGTCATGCCCCTACTAAATCCTTCATCAAGACACTTATACATCCACTCATTCTTCAATATGTAAGACATATTTTAACTTTACAGAAAAATACAGTCACTGGATGTTGTCATCAGTGATGTCATCAGTGATGTCATTTGAGATGTCATCAGTGATGTCATCAGTGATGTCATTTGAGATGTCATCAGTGATGTCATCAGTGATGTCATTTGAGATGTCATCAGTGATGTCATCAGTGATGTCACTGACCATGTCATGAATGATGTAATATGTGACATGATCAGCAGTGGATTGCGGGTGCGCGATATATAGTTAGTACAACTAACTATATATGGAATTTCAATGGTTTTGTGTGAGTAAAATAAGGTTTTTTAAATGCTAATTCCTAACTATATATGGTCTATAACCTATGGTTTTTTCAGTGAATTTTCAAGGTTTTGTAAATGCTAATTCCTAACTATATATGGTCTATAACCTATGGTTTTTTCAGTGAATATATATATATATATACATATATATATATATAAATATATATATATATATATATATACATATATATATATATATAAATATATATATATATATATATTACCTACTGGCGGTCGCCAGTAGGTATATATAGTTAGGATTTTTTCTCTATGGGTTTTTTGAAAATTCTATGTCTAATAACTTTGGCGTTTGTGGACGGAATTGGCTGAAATTTTCAGGAAAATGGCACATTTTGTTTCTGAGCAGCCCTTGAAAATTTGGGGGGGGTTCGTCAAGGGGGGGCTGAGAAAAAAGGGGGGTCCCAAAACGTGTTTTTAACATTGAGTTTTCCATAGGGCGGTTGGCCTCACTTTTAGCCCGAACGGCTGAATGGATTTGCACGAAACTTGGCAAAATTGTAGGGACTGGTAGCCCGATGTGCCTTTTGTAGGTCTCAATATATGTGCTACAGTGGATTTTGAGAAATTAACGTTTAAAAAAAGATATATATCTGTAACAGCGGACCGGGCAGCGCTCCGCTACGCGTACTTTTCGCGCAACGGAGCTTTGTGAAGCGAAGCTGATTGGTTCTCCGGCGTCTGTCAACATTCCAAACAGTCCGTAGCGGCCGCCATCTTGTCTCTCGGTAGGATCGAGAGACAAGAGGAGGCCAAAGCGAAGGGGCAAATGACCATAAGGGGGAATAGTAGATCCTCGCTGACCCCCTACGTTTGATGTGGAGGTTTTAAAAGGGCTCCGCGGGGCAAAAAAAAATAAAAATAATAATAATCGAACGGCTGAATGGATTTGCACGAAACTTGGCAAAATATTAGGGACTGGTAGCCCGATGTGCCTTTGCTAGGTCTCAATATATGTGCTCCAGTGGATTTTGAGAAATTAACGTTCAAAAAAAGATATATATCTGTAACAGCGCTCCGCTTCGCGTACTTTTCGCGTTACGGAGCTTTGCGAAGCTGATTGGTTCTCCGGCGTCTGTCAACATTCCAAACAGTCCGTAGCGGCCGCCATCTTGTCTCTCGGTAGGATTGAGAGACAAGAGGAGGCCAAAGCGAAGGGGGAAATGACCATAAGGGGGCATAGTAGATCCTTCCTGACCTCTTAGGTTTGATGTACCATTTTGTCAAGTTTGGTGTAATTCCGTTCAGCCATTCAGGCTGTAGACGTATGTAAATGTCCTATGGAAAATTGCATGGGGAAAACACATTTGAAAGTGTTGAAATTTAGAACCAATTAAAATGTTACTTTGGTTTTGTATTTGTGTGTGATGAAAGTTAATTGGTTATGTATATATGTCAAATGAGAGGAAACCACAGCCATTTTGTGATACTACTGTCTGAGGTACATTTGTGAGGAATTTTTGGTGGTGAATTTCTGGTGTTTGATTTACACAGTACTAACACTTCTGCTACTTTTAAAAAGGTGAGTTGTTAATTTGTAAGGGGAACTATGTTGTACACTTGAAGATAATTTGAAAAATGTTTTCTGTTATTTATTTGCAGTCCTTCTGTTATACTAAATACTTGATAAAGTTAGTTTTATATTATGTATTACTAAAAACGATAAATGAAAGTGATTATTTTTTTCTGCAATTTACAGCAAGCAATTTCAAAATAAAATGGCTCACAATGAAGAGACCGTGGCAATTTCTTTTGAATTGTCCACTACATTGATTGAAATTGAGAGCACCAATAATGAAATATTGTCACAAGGAGGACATGACTTGTATGATTCCATTAGATTGATTGAAATGGACAGCACCAAGAATGAAATATTGTCACAAGGAGATGACTTGAATGATTCCACTACATTGATTGAAATTGAGAGCACCAATAATGAAATATTGTCGCAAGGAGGAGATGACTTGTATGATTCCATTAGATTGATTGAAATGGACAGCACCAATAATTAAATATTGTCACAAGGAGGAGATGACTTGAATGATTCCACTACATTGATTGAAATTGAGAGCACCAATAATGAAATATTGTCACGAGGAGATGACATTGATTGAAATTGACAGCACCAATAATGAAATATTGTCACAAGGAGGAGATGACTTGAATGATTTTTTTGATCAATCTCTTGATGGCGAATTTATCGAGTGTTTGGAGACCATAGAGTTACAAGAATCATCATTGGAGACTTTTAATGAGGACATTGCTGATGAGGACATGTTACTAGTTCTTTCAAATTTAGAAAATTCTGAAGAATAAATTTATATTTAGAAATCAAAAATTGTTTGAGACATTATTCATTTTTATTTTTAATTTATGAGGTTGTAGCGAAGTGATTGTAGTATAAAATGAGACTTATAGTATAGAGTGCAACATTTTTATGTTACATGGTAAGTTTACTCATATTTACTTCCCTTCTGCCACTATATTATCTCCAATGTGTATTTGACATCTCTTCTTCATCTCCGGCCTCCTTTCTCTCACTGTGTGTCTCCGATGCATCTTATCGCTGCTATTTTGTGTAATTACAGAAGAGAGTAAAATAAAATAGTTCGGAACGTGAAAAGGGGGCAAAGTAGAGTACTCCTCACCCCCTAGGCCTTTTTAGGCGGTCCCAAAAGGATCAGTTTCTGCTTTCCTGAGAGATTATGGTATGAGTTCCATATACCACAATAACTTGCATTACAACATGCAAGATATCTATCTCCTATTACCAACTTTTGGAGATATTCGCGCTAAGCGCGAATATCTCCAAAAAGTAACACCTGCCCTGAGCAGTTCTTAGCCATGTTATCCAATGGGAGGTGGATAACATGGCTAAGAGCATTAGCTCGGTAATGTATGAATATCGCTGAGTTTTTAGCGATATTCATGCATTGCGGCCGTTTATTATCGCATTTGTGATAAACCTTGATAATAGCAAGGTTTATCTTCGATAATTTCTGATGATGCTTAGCGGTAAAAAATTCGTTGGTAAGCATCGTTAGCGATAAATATCGCTTAACTTTGGTAATATGCCCCAACGTCTGTTAACTTCGATTCGAAGGAAATGAGGAAGTGTTGAAAAACATTGTCTGCGCCATCTTGCCTTTTTTGAAATGCCACACTTTTGTCGTGCACGGCAGCCATTTTAGATGTCTTGACCAGACCCACTCTCTGCACGCTGTCGATTCGTAGCATGGCTCCTCACCCTCGCAAGCATCTTCCCCAGGCACTGGTCACCCCCGCTCTCTGTCTTATGCATGGGCAATAAACCTCCCCCCATCTGCGCTGCTCTTCCCTGAGAATCACACTGTGCCCGCCCGACACCTCCCTTTCGCCCTATTCACTACCGCACCCTCTGACACTCCTCTTCCTCTGTGTCCGATTGTCCAGGCTATCAGCTAGCCCTGCAGATGTAGTTTATGGCCCCAGCTGTAAAGAATCACCCCTCTTCAAAGGAGTTATAGTAGATCAAGGCCCACACCCGATGAGATCCGTCACACCACACGTGTTCCTACTATCTGAAAACTATCCTGTATTGTGATTGGGGAGGGGACCGAGCCTGAAGCGGAAGATTCCAGGAATCACTCTTTGTACATCAAAGTTTTTACAATTATGTGTCACATTAAAAATATATAGCACTCCAACAAAGTAGTAGGAATATAAAACTTTAATAACATATAAATATATACAACAAAACAAAAACAGTAAAAACATTTAAACAACGAAGAGACCGTGGCAATTTCTTTTGAATTATCCAATAGATTTATTGAAATTGACAGCACCAATAATGAAATATTCTTGTCAGTAGCGGTCTGTTGTGCGAATAGTTCCAAGGCAGCAGAACGCGCTGAAATCTAGATGGCACGAAAGTGATGTCTAGCAAGTTGCCGCCCAGCAAATAACGGCGTGGGGCGCCGCGGGGGTGAGTGAGTCCAGTAGGCACCACAGCTATTCTTACCGGCATTGCAGAATTACTGCTGGGGACAATGCCTGTGCTGTAGCAGGGTCACAGCAGAAACAAAAAGGATTCTGTTGAAGATGTTGTTGGTTTTCAATTTGAAAACAGTTCTGGTGTCAACTGCTATGTTATTGTAGTGGTTAATGTTTTGTTTTCTCTAGAAAATGTAAAAGAGGGGGAGGCAGTCCAAAGTTCCGTTAAAAGGGCAAAGGAAAGGATCGGTGGTTTGAACTATCAGTCAAAAAGGGGAGGGGGTGCAACAATTTTTCCTACCGGGTCACACTGTACTTTCACCGGAAGTGAGGTCTGCAGGATTCTAGTAATTCAAAGTGAGGCTGGCGCCGACGTCCCGCGGATACAGTTTCGTCACTCCAAGGGTGATCATGGCAGTCATTCCCCATCGGGGGTCGGAGACTCCCGCGGCTCCTCTAGAATCTTCAAGGTCGTGGAGGACTACGGTGGTGGAGTCAACCAGTGACCGGGCCATTTCTTTATGCTGGGCCCGCTCTTGCCAGGTCGACCGCCATTTTGAGAGTTCGGTAGCTACTGGCGATCGCGGGGTCAAATGAGCGGACGGGCTCCACCCTGCCGGGCGAGACGTTGCAGCATGGCCACAGTGGAAGAACCCTTTTCCGGGCGCCTGGAGCGCTGAGGGTGCAGCTGGGAAGCCTCCACCTGGGGAGGCGGGAGAGGCCTGTTCGCACCGTCTCTCCCTCCCAGTGCACCCCACGGCGTCTCGCTTGAGATTTGTTATGGCCGGACCAGGCGATGAGGACGAGGGGGGGGGGTCGGAGGCATGTGCAAGACATCCCCCCCCAGGGTTGTTGCAGCAATTATACAAGAAAGAAGAAGTGTCCCGTCCGTCTTCGGGCCGGGCTTCCGGTAGATGTCGGCCGGACGCCCCTGGCTCTGGCCCCATGAACGGGTTTCTTGGTTTATTGGCTGCAGCCGGATCCCGTCGGCCTCGGCCCCCCGACCGTTGGTGGCCGGACCGGAAGAGCATGTGGCGGGACTACCTGCAACTCTCAAGGGCCACCGCGGCCGGACTGGGAGAGAGAGGGGAGGGTCGAGGAGACATTCCCCCCCCCTGCAACTGTTCAGCGTTGTAAAGGCAATCCCCTGGCCGGGTCCCGCTGGTCTCGGCCTCTCCTCCGGCTACACCCTACGTTAGGATCTCCTGGCCGAGGCGTGGCAGCAGGATCCGCCTTATATGGGCTGCTCCCGGCTGGGCGTAGCCGCAACCCTGCCCTACCTTGGTAGTTTCCAGAGTGGCGGCGGATGTTCTACTGACTTGCATTTTCCCTAGTCTATCGATTTTTTTGGCGTGGCAGGCGGTGGGACAGCGAGGGGTGATTTGGTTTCTCTTACTGTTTTTCTGGTCTCTCACCACTGGCATATTTCTAACGTTTTCTTGTTTCTAGGACATTAATAGGTTTTATCATTACGTTATGTTATCGTTTCTTTGTTCGTTGTTTAATAAAAGTTCATGTTCATCAGTGGCCTACTGATTTTCGATTTCCTATTCTTTTCTTTCCAGGTTGTTTCATGCTAAAGTTTCTGTTAACAGGATACAGTGATCACTTCGTTATTATTGCATATGTCCTTTTCACTAGGGGTGCTCTCTGGTCGGGCCAGATGACGTATGTCTAGTAAATGGTCCGGGTGAAACAGGTGCATCAATCAGTGGGGAGTAGATAGGCATGACAGATTACAACGGGGGAGAAAGGTCCGCATTACGTACCCTTTCACTACTTGCAAAGATTTTCCTACGTTTATTTGCAAACAGGGAATACCTGCAAAAAGAACTAATTCCCAAACAGTCAATGTTCGGACAATCAATCAATCAATGAGGAATGAAATAGGTACGACGTGTTAAAGGCTTGCGTTACCTACCCTTCACTATCTGCAAAGGGAGAGAGAATATTCCTATTCTTCCTCGTTTGCAGGCAGAGAAGATCCTTAAGAGAACCAACTTCGAACAATTCAATGCTCGATTCAAACAATCAACAAGGGGTACTGTGAACACAAATGAACGCCGCTTATGTACATACGCATTGCTATTTTCAACAGGTTGTTCCTAATGTTTCTATTTTAGCGAGGTCAAAAAGAGATCCCATTAGTGGCCTACTGATTTTGCTCGATTCCTTTTGTTTTTTTACACGGTTTTTCGCTATCTGCAAAGAATAAACAGAGTATTTTGACTCTGTGCTTGTTTGTAAATAGAGAATGAACCAAAGAGAACAATCAATTAAATGGAGAGAGAAGCAGGCACGACGGATTACAAAGGGGGCAAAGGGCTGCGTTAACTACCCTTCACTATCTGCAAAGAGAGAGTACTCCTAATAGAAATGAGGGGTGGGGGGCAGCATTCAAAGCAGATCAGTGTGCATAAACACGAAAATGTTTTTACTTACCACGTACTTGACATTCGACAGCTTATGATATTTGCTATTAAAAAACCATTGAAATTCACTGAAAAAACCATAGGTTATAGACCATATATAGTTAGGAATTAGCATTTACAAAACCTTGAAAATTCACTGAAAAAACCATAGGTTATAGACCATATATAGTTAGGAATTAGCATTTAAAAAACCTTATTTTACTCACACAAAACCATTGAAATTCCATATATAGTTAGTTGCACTAACTATATATCGCGCACCCGCAATCCACTGCTGATCATGTCACATATTACATCATTCATGACATGGTCAGTGACATCACTGATGACATCACTGATGACATCTCAAATGACATCACTGATGACATCACTGATGACATCTCATTTGACATCAATGACCACATCACTGATGATATCATTCATGTGACAATACAATGCATCTCCTCACACTGTAATATAACCTCCGTTACACCCAGTGTTAAATAGAGAGTATCATTTTTGAAACCATTGACACACCAATACTAGTTACTACATACGCACTCACTGATTCCTTTGTCTACACACACATTCACTCATACAATCATTCATACATACAATCACTCATCTTTACAACACTATTATATGCACTCATACACCTATACAGACACTCACACTCTGCCACTCATCCATGGAGTTACTCACACACCTAGTCAGTCCTGAAAAGAATCAATCACACTTCCATTTTCTCATCTATACAGTTAAACACAGAACACCTTACATTTTTGAAACATATACTAACACATAGTTACTCTCTTATAGAATCACTGATACAAGTACACATTGATCTGCACAGAGTCACACACCTCCCAGCCAGCCATACACACACTCAGTCTCCCATACAAATACTTGTGCAACCAATCAATAACCCATATAGCTACTTATATAGCTACTGATCAACACATGCAGCAGCTTGCACAACAACAGACATACTGATGCACACTTTCAGACAGTTTAGTCACTAACCCGTGCATTCAGTAAGACGCATTTAATCACTCACTCATACAGTCAATCACGCACCTACTAAAACCTTCATTCAGACACTTATACATCCACTCATTCTTCAATATGTAAAACATATTTAAACTTTACAGAAACACATAATCACTGGATGTTGTCATCAGTGATGTCATCAGTGATGTCACTGACCATGTCATGAATGATGTAATATGTGACATGATCAGCAGTGGATTGCGGGTGCGCGATATATAGTTAGTGCAACTAACTATATATGGAATTTCAATGGTTTTGTGTGAGTAAAATAAGGTTTTTTAAATGCTAATTCCTAACTATATATGGTCTATAACCTATGGTTTTTTCAGTGAATATATATATATATATATATATATATATATATATATATATATATATATGTATATATATATAGTATATTATTGCTATTTTATTTACCGTGGGACTCCCACCCCGACGACGGGAAATATTCAAGCATGTGAATCTATGAAAGGCACGAATACTGGAGAACCACCTGTTTACAGGTAAGTAACAATTGTTCTTAAGCCACGTTAAGTGGCTTAACGCTGCCTTGTGAATAAGGCGAGGCCCCTAGCGCCAGTGACGTTGTGGTGGCAATAGGGGCTTGTGAATATGCCCCAATATTTTCAGTAAAGCAAAGGAGCATTGCACTTAAAGAGAGAAGAGAAGAGGCAAGGTCATGTTCAGGTGAGCAGAAGTTTTAGGAATAACTGCCTACTTTACATGCTACTTTAGCCTCCCGCAATAAACACATAATTAAACAGTTTATATTGTAGTGTTCTTTTAACATCATCCATTCAGCAAAAAAATCCTTGAATTCTTTCAGCCTTGGTAACCTATGTAGCTGTAGTTCACTTCTCCTTCGTAGGAGATGTACCAGGCTGAGCATTTACTGCAGATCTCTATGTAACCTCCATGATACACGTTTGAATCTCAACAGGGCTTAATCAGTATTTCATTCTTACGGCCTCAATTAATGTAATATCTTTCAGCTGGGTAATAATACTTAATAATGTGCCTTAACTGTCCATTATATGGATGCTGTGCCAACCAGAGTTATGTGCTATATTACGCATGGGGTCTCAACTTTAGTCCTTTTGCAGACATAGAACTATTTTCGACTCTTGAGGGCAATTGCAGTAGTATGCAGACTGGAAGGGCTATGATGTGTACAAGAGCTCTCAGGAACCAGCAGTTTGCACATGCCCTTAGAATCCTAGCCAGGCACTGATTCTCTTTTCTGAATAACCCAGGACCAGCCTCCAGGATGGGGTAGGGGTTGTTGTACCCGGGGAAAGGCGCTGAGAGGAAATTGAAGTGTCAGGATTATGCTTTGGAGGTTGGATATTATGGAGACTAGGAATATGATTAAGGTGATAGGTTAACGATCATCTGTTCTCACCTTAGTAGAAGTTCCTGTCTCTTTGACTCTTGTCTGTGGGTCAGCTCTGGCCTATCACCATAAGTAGACACACAATTAAATTGCTCACTGCCTGGTACCTGTATGCTTTGCTGTAGTGCTCTGCCACTGCTTAAAGTTGGTCACCCTGCCTTTCTATCCCATATATTTATTTTGTTTTCCCTTTGTCAGTCGCTTGATACCTTATTCCTCTTGCCTAATTAGGCAGGCGTTGTGGTATCTTCACTTCTTCCCTGTTTAGGGACTAGTGTTGATATTTATTGCTTCATCTGGTTGTTCAGAATACCTACTAGTCACCCACAGTGATCATCATAGTCGCATTAGTGGAAGTACTGGTAAGAATATTAATAACTGGGAAGTTGTGTTGCTGCTGCTATATCTTCATAGTGTGTGGCATTCATATGCGATTAAACCAATTACAAAATGTACTTTTCCTATCTGAAAATGAGAGGAAGAGGCAAAATGGAGGACACGAAATGGGCAGTGAATCCTAAGGAGTGTTTCTTTTTGCCCTCACACATCCCTGGGGTTGTCATGCTTAATCATTAGGCTTTTGCTCCTCATAGCTCCGGTACTGCAATGTCCTATGTGTCCCCCGAAGGGTCACTTTAGCGTAGACCTTTTGTTTTTACTCCATATGGTGAAAAGTTTTAAATTAGATATCTTCACACACACTACCACCCACACTTCTAGGATGCCCTCAAGCTTCACTTTTCAACATATAGCTTAAAAACAAAAGATTAGTACGTCCTTTAATTGGTTTGACAATAACTTTCGAAGCCCAGGTACTGGACCTTCATTGGCTACAGATCCCCTCTGTTTTCCTTTTTTTTGGATTCATATGTGATTGTTATCTTGGTTCAACATATCTATGTGTAATGAGTACATACATATCTCTTAAATGCCATCCAACATAACAAAGGTCTGGCGCTGAAACTTCTCAGACACACCCCCAGTCACAGATCGGGGTTAAATCCATCATCATTCTTTAGCTCACTTTGCCACCCCAGTTCAGACCCATCCATATGGAAATCAGTTTTGACCCTGTTCTTCATGAGACCAGCCCATCCCGAACTGCCAAGCCAGGTGTTCCCTGGACCGGAAACAAGTTCCCTGGGACCGGTTTTGGGGTAACACTCCTCATCAGCCAGGCTACCTTGAATCAAGTGGCAAAGTGAGCAAGGGACTCACATCTGGGCATACCCTGCAAACTTAACACGAACAAAGCAAACACAAGGAGATGATGAACGGAGCGCTGAAACTTTCCAGATACTCACCCCCAGTCACAGATCTGGGTGAATTCATCATTGTTCTTTAGCTCACTTCACCACCCCAGTTCAGACCCATCCATATGCAAATCAGTCTTCACCCTGTTCTTCATGGGAACAGCCGAGTCAGAACTGCCAAGCCAGGTATTCCCTGGACCAGAAACAAGCACCCTGGGACCGGTTTTGGGCTAACACCCCTCATCAGCCAGGCTAGCTTGAGTGAGCAAGGGATCCACATCTGGGTATATATCCTGCCAACTTAGGGCAAACAAAACAAACACAAGGAGATGATAAACGGAGCACTGAAACTTTTCAGACACTCACCCCCAGTCACAGATCTGGGTCCCACTTACATCTTGTACGCCACCCATCACAAGGAAGGTATCATCACACCATTAATCAAGACCTGAAGAGATTCTCAAGCAGCTGTCTTTTCTCTCTCTCTCTCCTTTCACTATTCTCCCCTTCCTGCCAACTGCGTTTGAACTGTACATCGGTAAGACGTATGACAGTGAAGGGAGGTTTAGGTTCATGTCGAATTCACACCACCTTGGTCCTAAAGTGGCGGGGGGTCATTTCTGTGAGGATGGCGGACTGGTTGCCCCCGCCAGGCCGGCGGTGGCTACCGCCAGCCCGGCGGGGGAAATCCGTCTACCATCCTAATCGGCCCCTAAGTTACATAATGATTCCACCCGTATAGTATGTTTAAATTCACATGCTTGCCGTTTGGACTACCTTCCCCTGCAAGTGTTTTCAAAGAATGATGAACTGTCTAAAGAGCAAACTGCATTCTGTTTTTTTCACCACGATCACTGATACAAAATCGACTCCAATAACATCGCACTACAAA